>NC_089668.1:1135000-2615625 GCF_037042795.1 Molothrus aeneus
AATTTGAGCTCTCACCAAGTGCTGAGGATTTTGGGTGAGCAGCTCCTGAGCCCCACAGTGACACCTCAATCATAACCCCCCAGCACTGCCCACAAATTAAAGTATTAGCAGCCTCAAACTGCCAGGAAAAGGCTTTATTAATTCCTTTAGAAAAAAAAATAAAGTGGTTTTCCTCTGTCCAGGAACCAAAATGTCCTGTTTGCTCACACTGATACCCCTGAAACCTTTGGGCAGCTTCCCTGAGGCAAAGAGAAGTACAAAGAATGCATTTTATTGATCCTGCTCTGTTAAAAGTTCACCAACTGGCTCCACTTCCATGGACAGGAGCTGTAGGTTAATTCATTATGGAGGGAAAGGCCTGGAGTCCAGCTCTGGAAAATTTACTGGCAGAGCTTGAACAGAACCAGGCAGGATTAGAGGAGACGCAGGGCTGCAGCCAGGCCCTGATGGGCTGCTCCTGACTGAGGACAAACCCACAGCTGGGGAAGTTTATTCTGGAAAGCACTGAGGGAAACCAGGGAATTTTATACAGGGAGTTCTCAAGGGAAGAGCAGGGCTCAGCACAAGCAAAAATATAAAATGTCAAGGAATTAAATTATAATGAAGAAGAGAAAACCCCAAATTCTAAGCTCACTTTGGTCAGAAAGCACCTGGAATTAGCAATATAACATGTTGCAAAGTCATCAGTTATTAAAAGGGAACAACCCACTGACAATTCCCAGCTGCTGTTCCAGAACATGGGAATCCTAAAGTCTGACTGTGGCACAGGCACTGCCAGGGATTGAAACTCTTTACAGTATTTGCAGTCTGTGTGTGCGTTACAAAAAAACCTGCAATACTTGCCAGTTCATTCAACAACTGAATGTTCTTTTGGGGTTTTTTAAAATTATTTCACAACCCAGAAGGGAAATGGAAAGGAAGTTCCTTGATAATAACACGTGGCAAGCAGCAAAGGGAACCAAACAGGACAGAGCAAGGGGGCTGCAGGAGTTTAAAGACAGACAAAATAAGTTTGCACTGAAACTTCACAGAAATGAGAAGAACTGACAGAATTATAAATAGGAGGTTGCTTGGTATGGGGAATGTAAATTGCTGCTCTGCTGCATTTCTGTCATTTCACATTTGGTTCCTCCTGAACTCAGAATAAAACCAGAACACTTCACAGCCCCATTTCTGTGCCATGCTGCTTTGGTTTTTATAAAATGCCACCTTCAACAAGCCAGTTTAAAAGAATATGAGAGTTCTAATCCAGAGTTTTCAGCGCCAGTAATCCTGCTGTCAATCAACTGTAAACCTTTTAACAACTGCATTAGAACAAGTGCAGAATTAATCTGCAATTATTTTTCTCAAGTTAGTCCATGAACACAGAACTGAACTAAGGGAGGGGTTATGTGCGCTGCTCTGCTTTACAAGGAAAGGAAATGAAAATAATATGGGCTAAACAAATGAATGAACCTTGAAATTTAGATTGGTTCTCAAAAATTATCACGGAAACCCCCAAAATAAGGTCATTTCAATTAATGGAGGAAATAGACTGAAAGAAATAGACCCTGTGCAGGTTTCACGGTCTCTGCAGAAAATGCAGCACAGCTCTAAGACTAGAGAAGAAACTCAAAGATTAAAAATAAAATACCAACGTATGAATACAGCCCAACTTCTTTTTGCTATGAATACACTTTAAAACCTCTAAAAAAAAAAAACCTCACTAAAAATAGGGGCAGGGTTGTTTATTTCCTTTGACCGTGGCCACTAAAGAGCGCGGACAGCGCAAACCCGGGCTGGCCGCTCGGAGCCCTTCGGCCCCTCTCCCCCCCGCGCCTGGGGGTAGCAGCGGTGACACGGCCCCGCGTGGGTCGGGACCTCCGGGGCCGGGGCCGCTCCGGGCCCCGTGAGGAGCCTGGCCGGGGAGCGCAGCCCCGGGGGCGCCCGCGGAGCCTCCCCCCGTGCCGAGTCCGGCCCGGAGCCGCGCGATCCCTGCGCTGCCGCCCGGGCCGCGCCGCCGCGGCCTCTTCCCGCCGCCATTTTCTCCGCGGCGAGGAGCCTGCGCAGGGCGGGGGCGGGGGGGCATGGCGGCGCCGCGCGGGGCAGCGCGGTTCCAGCGCGGGCCTGCAGCGGGGCCGGGCGGTGCCCCCGTGCCCCGGCGGGGCCGCCGCGCCGTCCAACCGCCCTCCCTCATGGCCCCCCGGGCCGGCACTTACGCGGAAGAACCCGGCGTCCATCTTGGCTCCTCCGCCTCCTCCCGGCCGCGGCGCGCGCTGCCGTCCCGGCGTGCACCGCGCGCCCCCTCAGCCGTGCCGGGGGTGTGGGGGAGGGAGGGAAGGCGGGAGGGGCGCGAAGGGGTGGGCGGAGACAGGCGCGCGCCGCGCAGGGTTTCCCTGCGCAGCTTGCTGATTGGCGGAGCGCCGGCGCGCGCGCGGGAGCCGGGCCAATGAGAGAGGGCGGCTGCTCCGGCGCGCGCGCGGGGGTGAGCGCGTCAGTGAGTCGCGCTCTCGCGAGATGTTGGCCCCCGCAGCTATTGCTGATGTCGGTGTCTCGCGAGATCTCCGGTGCCCTCACGGCCGCGGCTCCCTCAGGGCTGGCGGCGGGGCCGGTCCGGGTCGTGAGGGCGCAGCCGCCTCAGCCCCCGGCAGCGACCTCTCGGCAATGCCCCTCGGCTCCTTCCCAGAATAACGGAGGTCCGTCCCTGGGCGCAAGGCAGGGCTCTGAAGAGGTCACAGAAGAGTTGGGGTTGGAGGGGGCCTCTGGCGATGTCCCAGCCCAACCCGTGCCCAGGCAGGGTCACCAGGTGGCACAGGGACACGTCCAGGTGGGTTTGGGATGTCCCCACAGAGGGAGACTCCAGCCCTCCCTGGGCAGCTGTTCCAGGGCTCTGCCAACCTCATGAAAAGAAGTTCTTCCTCACGTTGAGGTGGAACTCTTTGTGTTTTATTTTATGGCCATTGCTCCTCATCCTGTCCCTGAACAGATCCTGGTACCATCCTCTGACAGCCCTTGGGGTATTTTATGGGTTTATGGGATGCCCTCTCAGCCTTCCCTCCTCCAGAATAACCAGGCCCACCTCCTGCAGTCTCTCCTCATCAGGGAGATGCTCCAGACCCCGAATCATCCTTGTGGCCTCCACTGGACCCCCTCCAGCAGCTCCCTGCCTTTCTGGTCCCAAGGAGAAGTCATGAGCTCTCCAGCCCATCCCACTCCGGACAAACTGGTGTGACTGGTGTGGGTCACTGATCTCTGTGGCTCCTTCTGGGCTGAATTACGGATGCATTTTTGGGAAATAAATTGGTTATGGGGCTCAGGAATAAAACCCAAGGGAAATGATCATATTTTATCTGCTTAGACTTGTAGTAATCTGAGTCTTGCACGGCCAAACTTGGGACAGTGCTTGACTCGGTTGCTCCACAGCCCTGGCACTGTGGATGAGGGACTTCAGTAAAGGTGACAGCTGAAGCTGGAATTGCTTTATGTTTTTGTTGAGGAACAGGACTTAGAGCCCGTGGGAAGGCAGGAGGACACTAGGTGGAGCTCCGTGCCCTCTGCTGGGACAAGGGAGGATGGAAATCAGGGGGGAGAGCTGAGTTTTGGGTTCAGGACTTACCCAGCAGTGAAAAATTAAACATTTTTCCAGAGTATCTGGATCAGTGAAATTCCAGCTGGAGGATCTGACCTGATGAAGATCCTGTAGAACTTTCAGGAGGAAAAAACCAACAATTGATTCTTGCAGGGCAGGGCCAGCTGAGGGGGAGCATTCCCAAAATCTCTGTGTTTGGAAGTGGAACCTGGGGGCCAAATCAGGACAGGTTGGATCAGCCCTGAGGCAGCTGATGTTACCAGGGCAGGGAGAGTGTGGGATTGTTCCTGGAAAGCTCAAATCCACAGCAAATGGCACAGAGCAGGGATTTTTGTTCCTTGAGAAGGTGTTTTGCTTGCTCAGCACAAGCTCTGGCTTTTGCTGCCAGGAGGGGTTGTGGGGCCTCCCAGGAGGTGCCAATGTGATGCAGATTTTAGTGGTATTTGAATTTTTCAGCTGGAGCAATGCTGGTGTGGCCCCAGCAGCCAATTCTGCTGCCAGCAATAGTAATTCTGTGAAACTGGAGCTGCTTGCAGTAGTTCTGCTTACTCTGCTTGTCAACTGTGCTGGCTTGAAATGAAGCAAATGGAAAGTAAACAAAATGTGCTACAAGTGGGTCTGGCTAGGGATGTTAAAAACAACAACAGTAAGATGGGCTTATCTTCCCCAAAAATCTTGATTTTGATCCCATGGAACTGCTCAGAGAACATCCAGAGACAGAAACAGAAAACCAGCTCCTTTATATTTTTTTGGAAAAAAAATGAGATGTGCATCTGCTGTCCCTTTTGAATTCTTAAATCAATCCTCCCTGCCACAAAAAATAAGGTAAAGAAGCAGGACAGGAGAAATATTTACAAGGAGATTCAGAAACTTCACAAACAGCTGTCTCAATATTTGGTTTGGAATCCAAACCGTGCTCCACAGTTTCAGCCAAAAAAGAATATTGCAAAGTAATTGAATTTAGTTCCTGCACAGTAAAAATCACCAGTTAGTTAAACTGACCTGCTCAAGAGATCCAAGCTTATTGGAAAAAAATACAAAATATAAAATCTCAGACAATCTGGCAGTCAGTGGCTGACAATGGTGCTCAGTGTTCCCACCCCGTGGGCTCCGAGTGTCCCTGGGAATTCCTTTGTGCCACTGCTGCACACCCACAGCCCTGACACTCACAGAACAGCCTCGCTTCGGGTTGGTTTGAGAATAAAAAACGGCTAAAAATAGTTGGGCTGCACCAGAGAACAAAGCCCTGCAGGGTGAGCGGCACATTGGGGCTGCACAGAGCCTCCCCTGCTTTGTCCAAGCTGGTTTTTTCTATTTCCATGCTTATTTTTTTCAGTTAAAGGACTCAGATTTTGTGTAAGACAGAGCATTCTAAGACAGCTCCAGCCATGAACCTGAATTGAGAGTGAAACCCCTCAGACACTGAGTTCCTTCAGAAATGGAGAGTTACAGAGTTTATAGAAATAGTTTAAAAATACTTGAAAATAAGAAGGAACTTTTCCTCAACCTGTACATATGTGAGATTAGAAACATGAAATATGAGTAAAGATAAATACAATTTTGATAATCCACAAACCTCTTCCATGTAACTCCTAACAAACTCAGGTCCAACCTGGCTTTGGGGCATGTCCAGACTTTTCCTCCAGTTCATCAGCAGAACAGAGAGGGTGCAGAGTCTCTGAGGAAGCAAAAGCTCCACCAAACCTGGGCATCTTCTCTTCCTGGTTTATCAGACCCAGAGGAGGCCTCGCTGCCATCCCGATGATTCCTAGACCTCCACCTGTTATTTCAGCCACAGCAGAAGTGTCCAGACCTCTGGTTTTTCCTCCCAAAGCAAGGAACCAGGGTTTGAATCACTTCACAGAGGGAATAACACTGGCTGCTGCTGCCAGTGCAGCTCTGAGCAGTCCCAGCTCCGTGGGGTGACAGTTCCATCTCTTCTCTGGCAGGTGAATGGTTACCTGCTCTGCAGGTGGATGTCCACAGGGATGAAGGTCACCGAGGGCTGCTGGGCCAGGCTGTGGCTGCTGTGCCCCACAGGAGGTGGCACTGCCAGCTTGGAGCCTTTGGGTTCCAGCTCCCGCCGCACTCGCATGCGCCTGGCAAAGGTAAAAGGGGAATTGGCACCTGGGCTGGGCTCTCCTCTCCCAGGGTAAGTTTTGGGGAGGTTCCCACACAACCCAGTCAAGCCAAGCCAGGATTTCATCCCTGAGATACCAAAAGTCCTCCCAGAACGTGTGAGCTCTGAGAAGTGAGGAATCAAGCTCTCCCTCTGGCAGCCTGGGTGCACACTCAGACCTTCCCTGCACCACCAGGAATCCCTAAAAAGAGCTCCCACCATGCAGCCCCCATCAAGGAGCTCTTTGTGCTTCCTAAGATCCAGCCACAGAGCACTGCCAGTGAGATCCAGTGCACTGCAATCAGCACGTCAGTGCTTAGAGTCTCCTGGGAATTTTCAGCAGTGAGCCCTGGAATGCTCTGTGAGCTGGGAGCAGGGACTTTGGTCCATCCTGGTTTGGCTTGGTCACGTACCTGTTGTATGTTTTCAGGATGAGCAGAACCACTGTGAAAATGATAATCACCCCCACCACGATGGCAGCAACTATTGCTCCAGAGCCTGGAGAGAAGCAGGAAGGGAAAAAAGCCATATTTACAAAATTGTCACTGTAGTGTTTGAAGTTTGATAAGTTCAAAGTCCACTTAAAACCAAAAAGAGCCACCACCCCAGTCCTTTCCTTACTTTGATAGAGATTGTGTTCTTGGGACTTTGTGGTCACATTCACTGAGAGCTGAGTGTTATTGGTCAGTGGCGTGGCCGTTGTCATCTTGAGTCGGCTGCAAAGGGGAAAAAGAGGAGTGAAATCCTAAAATCTTAACCCAAATTTCACAGTGCTAATTAGGCAACTGCCCACCAAAGGCTCACTGAACTGGGGTTCTTCATGTTTTCGTTGTAGTGGAGACCTGGCCCTGCTGAGGGAATGGAAATTCGAAATTGGTACGATGGAAACTTTGGTACAATCTTGAGCAATTTGCCTCAAAATATCCCCTGGTCAGTGGTAATAGGATAAAATAAGATATAAACACAATTATCTATCTTAAATGCTTTGGGATTTTGGCTTATTGCCTCCGGTTGAGATTCAGATCACTGAGCAAAAGAGTGTGAAGGATTCTGCATCCAGAATTCAGCAATGTCTTGAGGGAAAGGAAAAACTGATCACAGAAAGGTTTAAAAATTCCATTATAAAATAGAATTTAAAGGAGCTTCATTCATCTAACATGGAGAAGAAAAACCATTTAGCCCCTTCACTTGGAGCTCCAAAAGTGTTGGGACAAACACCAGCCCCTGAGCATTGCAACGTGGCTGTGGCAGGAGGTTGTGAGTTCAGCCCAGTGTCAGCTCAGGTCTGTTATTGGAAGTGGCTGAACTTCCAAGGGCACAGCTGAAAACATGCCTGTGTTTTGGTGGGTAAAAGTGTGGCTCTGGAAAGAGCAGCCGGGATGTTTGCTGGTTTTAAAAGGGTTTTCCAAGTGTCCCTGGAAACCTGAGCCATTAAAGGGCTCCTTCAGCCCTAGAGGGGTGTGAGCACCACTTCAAAGAGCCCTCTGGAACCAGCTCAGCTCCCAGTCCCAGAGCTGAGACACTCCAACTGCCCCTTGAAAAGTAAATTATCCTTCAGCACTTGATATGGAACTGAGTTTCCCACTTCAGATGCTGCTCAGTAGAGCCAGGCAGGACTCTGGTGCTCCCCTGGGATACTGTGGCATGGTAACTTTAATTTTACACAGCACAAGATAAACAATAGCCAGAAATAATTCAGTGGAAATCAGTTGGTAATAAAAATTAATACCAATTAAAAACCTGCAGAGCAGGTCAGTGAGGAATAGAGGGATCAGGAAGCAGCAGGAAGAGAAGTGGTTGGTGTCTGACTGGGATGCAGGATCAGAACTGCAAGGGCCACTCTTCAAATACTCCAGTCCTCTCAAGTTAAAAGTTTGGTTTTCTTCTTTTAATCTAAAAACCAAAATAACTTTGCCACAAGCCTGTAACTGGGTCATTCTCCTGTGAGTGAATGATTCCTTTGTTTAGCCAAGGCCAAGTTACTTCAGCAACATGAGCATCAGCTGAAATATTTTGTGTTTAGACTCTGCCCAGCCCTATTGTCCAGCACAGGGCTCACACACACCTCAGAGGGACCTGGGAGCCCCAGAGCTCAGGGACAGCTGTTCCTGTCTCCCCACCCCTCCTCCCATATGGAAAAAGGTTTAACCAGTGGCAGCAGAGGCTCAAGAGACTCTTCATGAAAAGCTGAGCAAGTGTTCTGACTGTGGGCATAATTCAGAAAAAGCCACATCCAGCTCTCACCTTATGGCTCCTGACTCGGGCAGTGCAAATGCCAGACCTAGAGAAGCCTTTTTTTCCTCCTCTGGCTACCAAAATAAAAACTCCAAATAAGTAAAGCTGAATATTTTAATATTAAGCCATGAAATATTCATCCTTCCTACCTTCCCTCTCAAACCATCTTGGGAATGGGGAGCTGTTTGTGCATGAGTCACCCCCACCCAAAGAATTTTTATTGTTGTAGTGAAACCACCTGTTTATGAAAGGGATTAATTTATCCAGCAGGCTGCACCAGTTGAGGTGCAGTTTGAAAACTGCAGCAGGTTGGGATTTTTCTGCTTTGTGAGCTGCAAGGTCAGTGTCTCCAGCCAGGGTGGAAGGTGCCAGTCCTGCTCTTACCTGGAGTCCCAGCTCCATTCCTGCCCTGTGAATCAGCAGGTTACACCTGACCAAGCCTCTGCTGCAAGAAAGACCCAGAAAAGCCCAGCAAAATCCATGGGAACCTACTGATTTTCAGCCTGGATCCTACTCTGTTCAGAAAAACGTTTGGAAAATCAGGAGTGCTGGATAAAAGCCATTCAGCAGGGGAGAAGAAGTGGACTTTGATACAGTAATCACAGGACATTCTTTGTCCATGACACAGGGCTGCACTTCCCCCTGTGCACACACACCTGCCTGGGCTCTCAGAGCCTCTCATTCACTCTCACTCTCCACACTGCTGGTTATTTTTGCATCCCCACGTTATGGAGCTGGAAATGTTTCCATAAAGTTCAGCTTTGGGCACGTTTCCATTTCAAACACCTTGGCAGATACAGGGGATGGGTTGTTCTGGCAAGGGGGAGCGGTGCCCCCTTTTCCAAAGCCTCCCTTCTGCTGCTCCTGCCCTGCTGGGCTGGGTTTGTTTGTGAGGAGATGGGGATCAGAGCTCACCTGTCAGCAGCACCTGGCAGTTCCAGCACAGGGGTCACAGGGAACAGAGGGAATTGTTTGAGGGTTTTTCCAGGGTGGCTGGACTTGGAGAGGCAGCTCCCTGCCAGGGAAGGCAGGTGCTGGTTAGGAGGATGCAGATTCAGAGCTTTCACCTGGGAAAAGGTGGGGTTTGCATGGAGCTGTTCCTGCCCTCACCTTCCCAGCAGCCCGGGAACACGGCCAGGGATTGAGGCAAGCTGTGATTTCAGGAGTAATGAAAACATAATGTCCTTCAGTGAGACCTGAACGTGCCTGGGTTTACCGTGAGAGGCTCCAAAAAGGGAGGAAGGAGGAAAGAAAAGCCCAAGTTGAAAGTGGCCTGAGGCAAACAACCCTCCCTGTGCGAGCCTGAGTGTCCCCATGCCAGGGCAGCACCTTTACATAAGCATCTTCTCAGGTTCTGGCATGAGCTGCCCAGGTTGAGCTGCTGCAAAAACACACATTAAAAGCAGTTCATTGCCTTGCCAAGACAGAGGGGCACAAACTGCAGGCAGCTCTGGGCAGTAGCACCAACTAAAAACCCCTCAGTAATTTCACCTGCCTGGTTTAGATCATGAGAGGCACCAAAACCCCTCAGCTCCCACAGGTGACAAGAAGTGGCAACAGGACCCCCCAAAGGAACACCCTCATTTCTAAAGCCATGCCTGGAAATATAAACTTGGTAGACTTCTGTCACTGACTCATCCAGAGCAGTGTCTAAACCAGACTGTGACCTGCATGTTGCCCAATTAGATTTTCTTTAAAGCCAGCAATTAAAGGCTCATATAAAAAGGAGGGAGAGGGGCTTTTAATGCAGGCAGCGCAAGGGGGAATGGCTTCCCACTGCCAGAGGCAGGGATGGATGGGATATTGGGAAAAACTTCTTCCTTGTGAGGGTGGGCAGGCCCTGGCACAGGGTACCCAGAGCAGCTGGGGCTGCCCCTGGAGCCCTGGCAGTGCCCAAGGCCAGGCTGGACACTGGGACTTGGAGCAGCCTGGGACAGTGGGAGGTGTCCCTGCCATGGCAGGGGTGGCACTGGATGGGCTTTAAGGTCTTTTCAAACCCAACCTGTTCTGTGCTTCTCTATGTACAGAATTCTGTACACAGTACAAAGGAGCCACATAGAAACACGGCTCCTCAGTGCTCACAGCAGCTCAGAGGCAGTCCCAGGATTTCTTGCCTACTGTTGAATCAGTGAGGCACCTTCCCTGTGCAGAGCCCTGAAGACACACACAGCAGCTGACACCTCACACGTGCAGCCTGTTCTCCACCAGGACCCCTTGGCAAAGCCTCAGTGCCCCAGTGTGGCACCCACAGAGGGACAATAACTCTGTCAGACCCTGAAGTCTCTGCTCTGCCTTTGTCTCCTGGTTTGTAATCACTAAATCAACCCCTCCTGCCACCCAGCACAATGCATCCCATCAGTGAAAGCTGTTTACAAAAAGCTACGCTTGCCTTAGCAAGGACTTCCTGGGGCATTAAATACATTAATTACCAGGAAAAACCAGAAATCACCATTTAAACCTGTCAGCAGCTTCAGTGTGTTCCCAAATAATACAAGCAGTGTAGTTTTGTTCTGTGCTGGAGACACTCAGTGAACTGTAACACAATGCTCTGAGCTTTCGAGTTCTTTTCCTGTTAAATATTACTCTGCCAGCTCTTTCCAGCACGCTGCTCAGCAGATTGGAGAAAAAAAAAATTATAGAACAAAAAAACCCAAAAAAACAAAAAACAAAAAACAACAAAAAAAACCCCACCCAAAACCACAAACAAATAACCACCAACAAACCCATATTTATAGTGCCAGGATTGAATAAGGCAGGACAAGAGATTCAGCGTCCCCAGCGATGAAAGGACACCGCCGGCGATGGAATGAGCTTTCCACAGCCGCGCGGGTTCCTTTCCTCCGTGCCAGGGCAGTCCCAGTGCCGTCCCTTACGGGCTCCCGATTGATGGAACAACTGCTCAAGCAGCAGCTGAACAGAAAAACGTGCGAGGACATCTGCTCTCTATCTCCCTCTGGTTTGGAGGCACCGATAAAGAACTCGCGTTTCCCGTGGTACATCCACAGTGCCTCGCACACAAACCCGGAGTAACCGCGCTGCAACCATCGCTTGGAACGGGGCGGAAAGGAACAGAGCTTTAGGCAGAAAGGAAGAGAGTTTTAGGGCAGAAAGTGACCGTTTTAGGGCAGAAAGGTTACAATGATCCCCATTCAGAGCGGTTCCTACACCCGACCCTCAGCCGGCGCTACTCACGGAGGATGCTGCGGGCTCGGGGCTCCGGCGCTGCCGCAGCGGCTCCGGCTCCGTCCGCCCGCCGGGGCTGCGGGGCTGCCCCCGCCGCCGCTCCCGCCCCTTCCCCGGCGCGGAGCTGCCCAGCCCAGCCCAGCCCAGCCCAGCCCAGCCCAGCCCCGCCGCTGCCGCGGGGAGCCCGGTGCCGCTGCGGCCGGAGGGAGCCCCGGCACAGCCCCGCCGCCGCAGGTGCCTCCCCAGGGCCGCCCGTCCCAGCCTGGCCCGGCCCCCAGCGCCGCCTCCCCGGGCCCGTGCGGGGCTGCGGGTGCCCCCGATCCCGCCGGGCAGCGGCTGAGGGGATGGAGGAATCTGGGATAAATCCCCGTCTCACAGCGGGAGTTCCCAGGCTTTGGGAACAGCCCGGTTTTTGCGGCTCTTGCATGCCCAAAGGTCTCCCAGGCACTTCGGGATCCCCAAGCACATTCAGCCCAGAGACAGAATGAGTCGTTTTGTCCACTCGTCAATGGAATCAAAAGGATCAAACTGGAAAGGAATCCTCGCCTCTAACTTGTACTTCGTTGGCTTTATCCTCCAGAGAAGTGTGATCACAGTCCCTGGCTGGATTTTTCCTGTGGACATCACACTTTAAAAAGGGATCTGTTCCCTGCCTGGGCCTGATGCTGCTCCCAGGGGAAAGCAGGAAACACAGGAACAAGCCACAGCCCTCATTCAGGCTCCATTCGTGGTTTAGGGTTGTCAAGCCGCTGTGCAGGAGATGTTTCCCCCAGTTCTCCATCTCAGCTGCCCCAGCTGCAGCCAGAGCCTCACCACCCACCTCCCTTGGAATGCAACCTGAAACAGGAGAAAACCTGCTCCCTACAGAATCCCAGCTCCCTATGGAAGGCAGCAACAGGGGGGGCCTGATGGTCCATAAACATTTCCAGTGGATTTCTTGGGAAGACCAGAGTCCAGTTGGGATGAAAAATGAGGTCCTTGCTTACCTTGCAGCTCTCCCTTTCCTCCTCCAGAAACATTTGTACCCTTAACACAGCTCATGCTTCACTTTGGTGTCCACCACAGGCTGATTTCCACACAGAACCCACAGAACACAACCACAGAGGCTTTTCCACCAGAAATCAGAGTTTCCAGATCCAATTATTTAGCAAATGTTTTGTACAGCTACAAAGACCCACATTAGTCACTTCCACCTCAATCTCACTGAAGCCCGTGCAGCTCCTTAAAACCAGAGACTGAAATCCCAGCAGGGATTACTCACCAATCATCTTTCCAAGGGGATAAATTTCCCTTGATTGATTTCCTTACAATGACTGTCCCATCCTGCAGAAACAAGCAGGTCAGGGGTGGTTTTTAGGTAAGGTTAGGGGTGGTGTGAGGGCTGCTTCACCTGTCACCCTCAAGCAGCCCCCACTTTGCCCCTCAAGGCATCTGCTTCCTC
The DNA here is from genome assembly GCF_037042795.1 of Molothrus aeneus. NCBI lineage: Eukaryota > Metazoa > Chordata > Aves > Passeriformes > Icteridae > Molothrus > Molothrus aeneus. Next base: position 1,147,547 of record NC_089668.1, read on the forward strand.
TCACCCTCTTCTTGTCACCCTCAAGTTCCCCGCCCTCAGCCTCTCAGCATCTCTGTGCCACCCTGGAGCCCCCCAGTTGCTCCTAAAGCCCCCTTCTGCCTCTCAGCTCCCCCCATCCTCTGTGCCACCCACCCCTCAGCCCGCAGCCCCTTGTGACACCCTGCAGCCCACAGACGTTGTCCCTGCCTGTCTTGCTTGGGTGTTGTCCTGCTGCGAGAGCTGCGCCATCCTCCGAGAGTTCGGGCTCCTGTGTGCTGCTGGAGGGGACTCACGGGTGGGCATTTACTTCTTTGCTGAGCCAGCACCCTAACTTGTTTAATTGTGTCAATGCAGCTGAGGAGCCCCACTGAGGTAGAAAAATGCTTGCAACAATTGATTTTCCAGAGTTCCAAGAGTGAAAATCGCTGTCACAGTTGCTTTCAGATTGATGTCCCCAGGAGGATCTAATCTTTCTGCTTTTCTTTTTGACTACCTCTTTGACACTGGGAGCAATTATTGTAAGTTGTCCCAAGGCACAAGGGCCACCATCTATTTTTGAGGGTATACCTTGCCAGGCCCTGTCTCCACAGATAAGCCAGATTCCTCTAGGGAATGGAATTGGAAGTTTGTTAAAATGATCTGTGTGAGGTTCGTCATACGTAAGAAGCTCAGTTTGATTACACCCAGAAGTCATATTGCTATAAGCTGGGTGATATGGGGTAACATTTAAATGAGGGCCATCTTCTCCTAGGAAATGAAAGAAGTAACAGGTATCCATAGTTAATGAGCCTAGGATTTCTAGCTCTTGAAGGTCAGATTTATCAGCTTTAGAATTATCAATATAAGTTTGATGTTTCTGGCTGGGAGTTGGAGATACATGATGATCATCATATGGCCAATATTTATCAGGAGTAACATTATCAAAACCCTTTGGGAAAGGTACTCCAACTAGACAGGTTGAAAAAGGTTTGTCAGGGCTTGTGTCAGACAGACAGATGGTATTGGAGCCTGCAGACCTGGCTAAAGCAGCCCAGACATTTGTCTTTGGTAGATTTACAGGTAAAGCTTCTGTTTGTGCTGCCTGTGCAGCTGCTTGTGCTGTTTGAGCTGTAAGAGCCCTTTCAATTTTTTCTCCTAGAGTTTTTCCAAGTTCATTTGCCTGGATAATTGCCACTTGCTGTGGACTCCCAATTTTGTTACAGGCATCAATCATTTCAGGCACTGTGGGTTTTTCTTTTCCTAGGGCTTTGATAACTCTTTTACATTCTGCATTGCCTTTATTTTCAATAATGTCCTGTATCATTATTGGGTGAGCTATATCATCGCCACATTGTCTTTCTGCTCCTTGCATTACCCGGTCCACAAATGTGGTAAATGGTTCAGACGAGTCTTGCCTAATCAGATTATAGGCTTTTTCAAAACTTCCTGCAGGCTGAATTTGCAAAAAGGCTCTGTGAGCCATCTTTTTAATGTCATCTAACGCTGGTTTGGGTAAATTCACTTGATTATCATTCTGATCATCAGGAGGGTCACCAGTCAGCTTGGACATGACAAGGGTACGAAGGCCTGCGTCAGTACTCTGTCTGTAAGTGGCTTGTACCCCTGTGAGCAGTCTTTTCCATTTGAGTTCCCATAGCATATATTGTGAGGCTGTGAGAATTATACTAGCAGGATTTTTACAGTCATTTGGTGTGAGTGTTTGTCCTTCCAGGGTGCTTTTCAGCAGTTGCTTGAAATATGGGGAGCAGATGCCACCGTCCCTTATTGCTTTTCACAATTCTTTTATCTCATGAGGCGGGATAGCCACCCATGTTCTAGGACCACCGGCTTGCTGGCTGAATAGCACAGGCACAGCTAAAGGATTTAGAATTTCTTCTTTGCAAATCTGGTGTCTGACTTCATCCCAGTCTGTTAGACACTGAGGGGACTCTGGAACTATTTGGGAACAGTTCTTTTTCCAAATTCTTTTGTGTTGGGATCAAAGGGTTGGCATTTGCAGGGGCGAAATAATTCTCTGTCTGTCCTGTATTTATTAAAGCAGCTGTCATATTCCAGCCCCCCCCCCCCCGCCCGTTGCACGGTTTGTGTGCGTGGATGTGGCTGTGCGGCCGAATCGTGACACAAAGTAGTCCCACTCGGTGCTAGGAGTGTTGAAGGCGAAAGCTCGGAGGCACACCAGGTGTGGGGTGTGCAGGGTCCCGCGGAGGCACACCAGGTGTGGGGTGTGCAGGGTCCCGCGCTGCGGAGGGATCTCTCGGTGATGCTGCCGCGCCCGGGTCCTCAAGTTCCGGCAGAGGGAGAGACGCGGAAGGATACATGCCAGGCGCTGCAGTTTTCGCCTGCTGTGGTGCCGTGTACGGACCCGGTGGCGGCGGAAGCGGCGCGACAGGGCACAGGGATGGCCGCTGTGGCCGGACAGCGGCACGCAGCGGCTCGGAACCGGGACCGGGCTGTACCAAAGCTGCGGCGAAAGCAGTGGGGGGGTGGTGGCGGTGCCGTGGAGATAGAACTGCGCATGCGTGCGGCTGATCCCGGAAGCAGCGCTGGGGTTGGACATCGCTGGTGCGGGGTTGTAGCAACCGTGAATGCGTGGCTTGTGTCACTAGGGCGGCGTGGGAACCATGGCGGGCGGGGGCCGCACGGCGGGCGGGCGCGGGAGGTGGCGGAGCTGCGGGAACGGGAGCCGGAGCTGCGCCTGCGGCCGGAACGCCGGGACGTCCGTGGTTGCAGGAGGCGGCGGAGCCGCGCCATCCAGCAGCTCTGAAGCGGGGGCTGCGGTGTGGAAGACGCGGCTCGGCCCGCCATGGAGCGGCGGCAGGAGCGAGAAACCGACCACGGGAGGCGGCGGGGCGGCCTCGTCAGCGGGAGATGATCCCGGGGTGGCGGGAGGCGGGGAGATGATCCCGGGAGGGGCGGCGTGGAGGCGGCGGGAGTCTGCTGCGGGGGGGGGGGCATGGCGGGCGGCGGGGGAGGCGGCGGCTGGAGCGCGGCGTGCAGCCGCTGGGGGCTGGGGCGGCGGCTGGCCCGGCGGGCAGGGGCGGCGCGGACCGGAGGCTGGGCAGGAGCGGCGGCAGGCACGGGAGGGGCTGGGCAGGAGCGGCGGCAGGCACGGGAGGGGCTGGGCAGCAGCGGCGCGGACCGGAGGCTGGGCAGGAGCGGCGGCAGGCACGGGAGGGGCTGGGCAGGAGCGGCGGCAGGCACGGGAGGGGCTGGGCAGCAGCGGCGCGGACCGGAGGCTGGGCAGGAGCGGCGGCAGGCACGGGAGGGGCTGGGCAGGAGCGGCGGCAGGCACGGGAGGCTGGTGAGGCTGGGCAGGAGCGGCGGCAGGCACGGGCGGGGCTGGGCTGGAGCGGCGGCAGGCGCTCTCGGCACCGCAGATCCGGGAGCCGCAGGGGACTGCAAGGACGCAGCAGCGGTGGGACTTGGGCCAGCACCGGCCCCGCTGTGTCGGCAAAGGGGGCGAGGGGGACTTGAGGGGCGGGAGAAGCCGCCGCGCTCAGGGGTAGCGGTGGGGGGGAGGGAAACGGCAGGCGGGGGGGCGGGGCCGCGGTGACGGCGGTGACGTTGGTGGGCGGGCTCGTGAGGCGGAAGTGAGGGCTGGGGCCGCGAGGACGGCGAAACCGAACGCGGCGACCAGCGGGATGGCAAAGGCGGGGAGGGCGGGAGGGGTGGGAGGGGGCGGGGGGCAGAGGCGAGCAGGACTGCGGGTACCGGAGCCGTGGGGTCCGACGGGAGGGGGGGGCGCGTCCTGTTGAAGACTCGCGGCGGCAAGGGGCGGAGTCGCAGCAGGGGCGGAGCTCGGCGGGGCAGCTGCTGCGGGCGTCCCCCGTGCAGCAAACACGGCTCAAGCAGCACCCTGCAAGCTGGGAGCAGCTTCCCCGGCAGCCATGGCCCGGCAGGAAATACTAATAAAGTGCTTTAAACGCATCTGTCCTAAAAGTCTCTGATAAACATGGCTGAACGGTCAGCATTGGGGAAATTCATTATAGTCCACTCTAAAAGATTTTTTAACTCCCCTTTCAGTAACTGAGTTGGCATGGAACTTATGAAATGCTTTAGTTGCTTATAGAGATCTCTGCCGTGGGCAGAGTGACTTTGTCCTATTATTAGACCAGTGCGTTACCAACCTCGGTGTCGCAAAAGCAGTGTCCTCAATAAGAGCACTATGGCACCTCCTTTTGCGACAGTCGTGCTTTACAGCCCCTTTTACGACAGTCGCGCTTTACGGCAGTTTTGCGACAGTCGCGCTTTACGGCACCTTTTACGACAGTCGCGCTTCACGGCAGCTTTACGACAGTCGCGCTTTACGGCACCTTTTACGACAGTCGCGCTTTACGGCAGTCGCGCTTTACGGCACCTTTTACGACAGTCGCGCTTTACGGCAGTCGCGCTTTACGGCACCTTTTACGACAGTCGCGCTTTACGGCACCTTTTACGACAGTCGCGCTTTACGGCAGTTTTACGACAGTCGCGCTTTACGGCACCTTTTACGACAGTCGCGCTTTACGGCAGTTTTACGACAGTCGCGCTTTACGGCAGTCGCGCTTTACGGCACCTTTTACGACAGTCGCGCTTTACGGCAGTTTTACGACAGTCGCGCTTTACGGCACCTTTTACGACAGTCGCGCTTTACTGCAGTCGCGCTTTACGGCACCTTTTACGACAGTCGCACTTTACGGCACCTTTTACGACAGTTGCGCTTTACGGCACCTTTTACGACAGTCGCGCTTTACGGCACCTTTTACGACAGTCGCGCTTTACGACAGTCGCGCTTTACGGCAGTTTTACGACAGTCGCGCTTTACGACAGTCGCGCTTTACGGCACCTTTTACGACATCCGCGCTTTACGGCACCTTTTACGACAGTTGCGCTTTACGGCAGTTTTGCGACAGTCGCGCTTTACGGCACCTTTTACGACAGTCGCGCTTTACGGCACCTTTTACGACAGTCGCACTTTACGGCACCTTTTGCGACAGTCGCGCTTTACGGCAGTTTTGCGACAGTCGCGCTTTACGGCACTTTACAGCTTTTATTTTGTTTTTCATTTATTTTAAATTATTTTTTAACTAATTAATAATTATTATTATTAATTATTAATTAAATAATATTAATTAAAATATTAATTATTATTAATTAAAATAATTAATTAATTATTTTAAAATTTATTCTAAATTATTTTTTATTTCTCTTTTTAATTTTTTTAAATTTTTCTAATTTTAAAGCTTTTTTTTTGGTTTTTTTTGTTTTTTTTTGTTTTATTTGGTGCTGCCCAGACCATCTCAGGCTGGTGATTGTGGTGGTCTTTGAGGGTCCCCAGGATGAGGGAAGAGATGAGACTCTTGACTCCACCTTTCACAAGGCTGATTTATTATTTTATGATCTCTATTATATTAAAAGAAAATGAGATAGTAGAACTATACTAAAAGAGCAAGGAGACATCAGAAAGCTGGAAAGGAATGAATAATAAAAACCTGGGACTGCTCACAGCCCCGACACAGCTGGACCAAGAGGATCAAACTGGAAAGGAATCCTCGCCTCTAACTTGTACTTCGTTGGCTTTATCCTCCAGAGAAGTGTGATCACAGTCCCTGGCTGGATTTTTCCTGTGGACATCACACTTTAAAAAGGGATCTGTTCCCTGCCTGGGCCTGATGCTGCTCCCAGGGGAAAGCAGGAAACACAGGAACAAGCCACAGCCCTCATTCAGGCTCCATTCGTGGTTTAGGGTTGTCAAGCTGCTGTGCAGGAGATGTTTCCCCCAATTCTCCATCTCAGCTGCCCCAGCTGCAGCCAGAGCCTCACCACCCACCTCCCTTGGAATGCAACCTGAAACAGGAGAAAACCTGCTCCCTACAGAATCCCAGCTCCCTATGGAAGGCAGCAACAGGGGGGGCCTGATGGTCCATAAACATTTCCAGTGGATTTCTTGGGAAGACCAGAGTCCAGTTGGGATGAAAAATGAGGTCCTTGCTTACCTTGCAGCTCTCCCTTTCCTCCTCCAGAAACATTTGTACCCTTAACACAGCTCATGCTTCACTTTGGTGTCCACCACAGGCTGATTTCCACACAGAACCCACAGAACACAACCACAGAGGCTTTTCCCCCAGAAACCAGAGTTTCCAGATCCAATTATTTAGCAAATGTTTTGTACAGCTACAAAGACCCACATTAGTCACTTCCACCTCAATCTCACTGAAGCCCATGCAGCTCCTTAAAACCAGAGACTGAAATCCCAGCAGGGATTACTCACCAATCATCTTTCCAAGGGGATAAATTTCCCTTGATTGATTTCCTTACAATGACTGTCCCACCCTGCATGAACAAGCAGGAGCACGAGGCTCTCCTAGAAATAGGAGGGGTTTTCCAGCCACAAACCTTCCCTGGGCTGTATCTCTGGAGAGCAAAGGGGCTTCTTTCAACAGTCAGCAGCCATAACTGGGAAGAGGTATGAATGTAAGTTAATAAAAATAATTAATAACTCAATTTAAGTAGTACAGGAAAGGAGGCAGCAGCCCCTGTGACCAGCCAGCAGCCCAAATAAAAGCAAATGTGAGTTTCCAAAGCCTCTGTGACAGCAGAGAGGGAGGGTGAGACTTTCCCAAGGGTTTGTCCCTCACCACTCCTAAATTTGTAGCCCTTTACTAGGAGCTAGAGGCACACACCAGGTTTATACACTGTTAAATGTATAAATAAATGTCGCAGACATCTTTCATGAAAAATCCTTTCTTAGGATTTTTCCTTGTGACAAGCTGCAGTTCAGCAACCAAAGTAAACAATGGTTATCTGCTGCTGTGGAATGCAACAGGTGATTGGTCTCCTGTGGGTGTTTGGATTTCTTGACCACTCATGGCAGAGCTGGCTCTTGCTCTGTCTGAGACACAGATCTTTGTTATTCATTCTTGTCTATTCTTAGCTTAGCTAGCTTCTCAAGAAATCTTTCCTTTCTATGGCTTTTTAGTATAGTCTTAATGTAACCTATATCATAAAATAATAAATCAAGCCTTCTGATCATGGAGTCAACATTCTCGTCTCTTCTTCATCCTGAAAACCCTTGTGACCACAGTCACAAATAAATGTTTATACACTGTTACTATAAAGCTCTGCTGTCACCATCAGTGACCCAGTTTGCAGGCACCAACCCTGAGCTTATCCCATCAAAGGAGGACCAAGGGAGACTCTGGAATGCTCCATAAAATCCTGATGAAGTCAATGGACATCAAAGGATAAAACATAACTCTGAATTAACTCCAGGCTTACTACAGCATTACCAACCCCTAGGAAGTGACACAGCCTTACAAGGTGTGGAGTCTCAGGGAATGTACCATGGAGCAGGTTTGGGCTCCTGCTGGAACAGCTCTGCTGGTTAATCTGCAGTTTGCCTGCCCCTGGCAGGGCACAGCAGAGCCTGGAGTGTCTCAGTGAGAACCAAGAGGAAACAGATATCACAGCAGATATCAAAACCAGCCAAACATTCATTATGATTGAGTTTGGAACTGAATTGTGAAATCAGGCCCTCCATGCACCCACAGCCTCAGAAATAATTACCAGACCCCCCCTGGGAGGGATGAAGGGAGCTGAGGTGACCTGTCCCAACAGCAGGGCACAGCTCAGCCTGGCTGCCCTCCCAGTCCCTGTCCTGTGCCTGTGATCCCAACACAGAGCCACAGAGGACAGGAATTGGTTATTTTTATGTGTTTTATGTAAGAACAAACCAGACTGCCAGAATGTCATTCCCATTGCCTCACCCTGATGCTGCTGATGGTTGGAATATGTTCCCTTCAGCAGGGGAATCAAACATTCCCTCTGCAAGCCTGAGCATGCCAAAGTGTTCCAGTACAGAGCCTGGTTCAGAGGAGGATTTTAGCACACTAGGTAACATCCCAAATACAGTGTTTTCTACTCTCTAGGCCCTGCTCTTGTTTTGTGGAGCAATCAGACCCTGTGACCCTCCCTGGAAGTGTGAGTGATGGCAGGGACAGCTGTGTCACACTCACTCACATCTCAGGGTCAGTACCTGCAGGAGGAGAAGTCTTTGATCTTGCTCTGCATTTTCTCCAAGGGGATGAAGCTTGGCTGGGGTCTCTTTCCCCACCAAGATTCTCTCCTAGCAAGTTTTACACTGAGAGTGGAGCAAATAACAAAACCCAGTAAAATTCACAAAATTTGAGCCTTCTGTTCTGGGCTCAAAAGTACCCCTAATCCAAACCCAGACAAAAATGGAAATTAAATCTTTCAGGGAATAAATGAAGCAATTGGAATTTTATGCACAGGGTCTGTCCAGGGGACAAGGCAGAATGAGGAGCTGCAATCACAGGTTCTCAGTTATTATAAAACCAAAGTACTCCCATAACTCCAGAGCACAAAGAAAACCACATGTTTCAGCTGCTGCTCAAGGAGGACATTTTAAAAGAATTTGGGGTATTTATTTATACAAAGTGCAAGCTCAGAAAGGGCTGAGTTGGTGCCTCTGTGCAAGCTTGCTGCTAAAAATAAAGCCCTCACCAGCAGGTCAGTGACTGGGAGAAACACTTCTGGTGGGGGGCACTGAATCATGGCATGGGGGAATAAAGCAAACTCCAGCTTCATTTGCCAAGGCAGGCTGTCACCCCAGAGTGGAGAAAATCTCTTCTGATATTGATCAATGGCCTCATTAAAGATTTGAAGCCTCTGTTTGGCTCCTCCTTCCCACCCAAGGATCCCAAATCCCTCTCGTAGGTCCCTCCCTTCTGCCCATGAGAACATTCAGGCAGACACCACCATCACAGATCTCAATATCCACCTTGTCCTGATGGAACACAGTCCAAATCCCCATTAAAGTGAACACAGTCCAAATCCCAAATCCCATGTGAATGGCACTGCGTTGTTTTATTTGAAGTGTCTTTACACAATGGAAAGTGCTGGAATGTTGTTCCACATTTTACACATTTATACATCAACAACATCACACTTGATTCTCATTATAAAATTGTTTCTGAAGGTTTTCCACTTACTCCTACTTACAGCAACTTCTACACTGGGGTAGAAATGAAATAATTTAAAAAATAGAAACACCACAGAGAATCCAACCCAGACTTCTGGAATTTCAAAAATCCATAAGCCTGCTGGGTAACACAGGTTTTTGTTGGGTTTTTTACCTTTGTTTTAATTCCATGGAACAGTGAGACAGTGAAGCTGGGCTTGGAGTGATTTCAATACCTGAAGAGATACATAAATACCACGCCTGTGATAGAAGGACAAACCCCATTTCCTACCTTTTCACTCTGTCCTATTCCTGTCTCTGGAGCAAGGATCTGCCTGCAGGATCCCACTTTGAAGCTGGTGGCAGGAGGGATCCTGAGCAGGCACAACACAGAGTTGAAAACCTCCACATCCATGAGAATCCCTGCCCATTTCTTTTCCCCCTGCTGTCAGTCAAGTGAAAACACTTCTGGAAGTTCGAGAAGCACGTTAGGTACAACTGAAACACACTGAAATGAACCTGAAAAATCTGAATTTCTGAATGATTTCTACACAGGAACATCAGCAGCCTGGTTTGTTCACAAATCATTTTATCTTTTTAAATAGAAAAAAAGAAGAATCTGTCTAGACTAAAAAAGTTTGGCTATAAAATAGCATAAAAGCACAGGAGCAGGTGTTGTTATACCAAGGCATATTTTCCTCCTACTAAAACACTTAACACAAGATCACAAAATCAAAGATCTGTATTCTAAAAGATGCATCCTGGTCTCAGAAGCAGCAGATGCTCTGCCAGACACACAGGAGGCCACACAGAAAAAGTCTTCATGAAAAACAGCAAACAAGGGCTGAAACTGCATAAAAACTGGCTAAGCCAGGCAACTGATTGTCTTTGAAAATACAAAACAGACTGGAGAAGTTAACAATTAACCCTTGGATGTTTTAGCTCCTGCCAGGACCTAACAGTCACTGGATTTATTCAGAGGTGGAGGCAGTCCCAAGGACTGGAGAGGAACAAACATCCCCAGATTGTCAGAGAGGATCAGACACAGCACACTCAACAGCTGGACCCATATCTCACTCCACCACTGTCATTAACTCCTAATTAGGGCTCAGTGCAACCACCACAGGCAGCAGAGCAGGAGTGTTGGTGATGGACTCTGAGGTTCTTCCTCTGGTGTTCTCCCTCCTGAATTCAGCTCCTCAGTGTATTTGTGCCTCATGTCAAACTACAAACACACAGCTGGTATTTCTGAGAAAAGCAAAGGTTAACCCTCACCTCAGCTGGCAAGGAATCTGAGCATAGAGAGTGCATTTCACTGGAGTTTAACACTAGATTAACTGGAAGCTGTTGGACAGATCAGCTTTTAACTGCTGTACAAGGAACTTGCTGGAACCCACTCGTGACAGGAGGAGATTATTTCACACTTGGAACATCACACTGTACAACAGAGAGCAAAGGGCAACATCTTAAAAAACCAAAACACAGCCAGACTCCCTAGTTGTCACTATTTCAAGTCAGGTGGATTTGCTACACTCGGGGGGGGACTAGTCCCTAAAATTAAAGTGCTTTTCAGAGCATTGGCATCCAAAATCTTGAACATGAGAGACAACTACAAGTCAGATCTGTTGTGACCTATAGCAGCAGCACAGACAGCAACACATGGACTGGCCAGGTGCCTGGAGCTGGTACCAGGTGGAGCAGCTCAGCTCTAGCAGGGCATTGTCCCCCCCACCTCCAGGGCACACTCAAAGGCTTTGGAGTCACTCAGGATGGTGGGGGGCGGGTCTGGGCGCCGTGTCTGCAGGATCTTCTGCTTGGGGTTCTTCATCTCCTCCTCCTCCTCAGTCTCACTCTCACACACATGCACAACCACGCTGGGGGTGGAGTCTGTCCCTGCGTGCAGCTCGTACTTCTCCCCTGGGAGCAGCCAGCAAGAGCAAGGTTAAAAACACCCCCAAGGAAAAGCATTCAGCTGAAAACCCCCTTAACTTCAACAGCACAACCAAGTAATCATGAATTCCCAGCCCATCTTTAATGTGCTCAACCTCCACTCTTCACCAAATGCCTTAAAACAGTTCCTGTAGCAGTTACAGCACACTTTGAATCCAATCAATCTTTTAATTGGCATTTAGAGGAAGGGAGGGATGTAAAAAACTCCCAGGAAGACATCAGAACACGAGCAGCAAATGCATTTCTAAGTGACATCATGTGTGCTGTATATTTCTGTGACATTTGTAAACTAAAAGCTACAAAAGCATTTGAGAACATCAAGCCTCCCCATTTCCTGCTTTTCACAGAAAGCAAAAACCACATCTCCCAGGAAGGCTTAGAAAGAGAAGAGACTCATTTTCTTCTCACAGAAAAGGACAAGAAGATAAACTCCCTCAATAGCCACTTTTGAAGGGAAGTACCAAACAAAAGCAGGTAAATGTCCTTACCTGGCCCCAGCTTGGAGACAGCACAGAGCAGGTCATAATTGATCAGAGGAGTTGCATCTTCACTCTGCTTCCAACCCACAGGGGGAGAGGCAGGGGGGGAAATCAGGAACTGTTTCACAGGTTGTGGAGGAAGGAGGTAGGACTTGTCCCCAATTTCAGTGGACACCTGCACCTGCAGGCAAAGCCAGGAGACAGAGAGCACAAATATTAATTCCCTTGTTATTTGGTTTATTTCCCCACTAATTCAGCCTAGCTTTAAAAACCAAAACGGGTTCAGCTCTTTGTACAACACCTCAGGGAGCTGCTGCAGCTCAGAACCTGTGCAGGGACTGCTGTGGGACCTGTGCCAATGCAACAGGAACAAAGCATCTCTTAGAAAGAGAATTTGGGACCCACTTATTTTGTTGCAGCCCCTCTGTGTGTCTGATTTGGTGACTGTCCCAACCAATCTCAGCTCAAGACGAAAACCAAAACTGTGCCCTAAAATGTTGGCACAGCTCAGTGTAGAACAATGAGGAGATTTCAGATATTTCCCCCAAATGAAGCTCATGGGCAAAGGAGGAATAAGGGAACAAGGACAGAGGTGCAAGGTGTCTGTGTCCCACTGTACCTGTGCAAAGTAGAGCTTCAGCTTCTTCCCACTGAACTCGGTCTCGTGCAGCTCTATCCGAGCCCGGGCTGCTGCCTCGGGGTTGCTGAAGTTTATCCTCACCCTCCTGAAGCTCTTGAACAGCTGGAATGTCACCTGCTCGTCATAGACTGTGAAAAGTGCTTCAAACCTTTCCTGCAGAGAAACACAAACATTCTCCAGGTGCAAAATGAACATTCTCACTCCATGAAAAGATATTTTCCTTTACTGTCCTCTCCCATCCATTTCCTGAATCACCTCAACCTGCACATTCCACACCTCCCTCCCTGCTTGTAAATCCACACTCGGGGCGGCACAGCTTTGTCTCACTGGTTTCACCTGAATCCCAAGAGTAAACCGATGTGAATGAGCCCAGAAACTCTGAATACACCAGGTGCCACCTAGCGAGAGCTGCTCAGTGCTGCAGCTGCACTGCACTGTCATGAAAATCGATTTCATGCTTCTGAAATCCAATTAATAATTTTCAATTATGAGATTCAATTAATTTACCAGCTCTCTGATCCACAAGGGACCTCATTTACAGATTTTTTCCCCTCAGTTATAATGTGCATTAATACACTGAAAATCCAGACAAAAATGTTCAATGGAACACTGAGAACAACTCACACTCCTTCTCCCTTACCTTCTCCTCCTGTACCTCAAACACGGCCTCATGAACGCTGCAGGCAAAGAGTGAGGTAGGCAAGTCACTGAAATCCATCATCTCTTCCAAATCTTCTTCATTTTCTCCAAAAATCATCTGCTCCTCGTCCTCCTGGTCGCTGCTGTACAGGTCTGACTGGCTGTCGCTCCAGGACTTCATGGAATCCCTGAGCATCCTTCCCCCCCAGCAGCTCCTCGGGTGCCAGCTCCCAGCAGGGCCCTGCCAGCCAAAAACCCAAACCAAACGTGAGGGTAGCACAGCTTCCTGCCCCACTGCTAAGGGCAAATCATTTCACAAGGAGCAGGAATCAACAGGGAACTTGTTCTGTCCCCACGACTCAGCAGCAACACATTCCCCTGCTGAGGGTGGAGGGAGGACTCTGCTGCTCCATCCAAGGGAAGATAAAGTCACCCCATCAGGAAACTGCAATTCCTCCTCCCTTTACTCTGACAGGAATCCAAAATGACAGCGCTGTTCTAGAAGCTTTTCTCCATGACACACTTTACAGTGAGCAACAATTTCTTGTTTAATAATTAAAACCATTTCCTGGGTAATCAGAGCAGTCCTCTGGTATCTGAAAAAATAACAACTTTATTTCATCAATGAGAGCACGTGGACAAAGTTAAATCATCTGTCCAAAGCCTCTCAAAAATCTGAAATCTCCTGATGGAAGGAAATGTCCTTTTCCTGCACCTTTCCCATAGGCAGGAGTACTTACAGGAGTAGACACATCAAGGAAGACAAAAAAATGCAAATAAGCAAGAGACTAAATAAAAAACATCAGGGAGAGTATTTTTTATAGAAATAGAAAAGATTTTACTGGAGTGGACCTTCTGCCAACCCATCCCTGCAAAACTCCTGAGGTTATCACACTGCTCTTAGCTGAGAGAAAACCAGGTTAATTGCACCAGATCTGGGTTTGGAAAGAGTGATCATCTGTGACACAACACTGAAAGAAGGCAGTAAATATGTGATGTTTCATTGGCAATGATCTCATTTGAATATTTGCCTAATGAGGGGGGATTAACTGGGTTAATGACAGTGACTGCCCCAGTCACACATGGGGATCCCAGTTCTGCTGCCCAGCATGGCAGGAAGGATGGAAATTTGGGAGAACAGGCAGCTGGTGGAAACCTCAGTTCTTGTGCTTGCTGATTCATGCAAGGAGGGAAGAGGAACATGGTGAAAACAAAAGGCACCATCTGGCTCTGAGGAGATCTGGGCTCACCCAAACAGCACCAGGACAGACACCCATATCCAGCCAAGCTCTGCTGGACTGGGAGCAACATTCCAGCCTTGGCCTGCTTTTGATCCCACATTGCTGAGGGATCAAAGCACCCAACCCACAAACTGCCCCCAGCACCTGCTTTCCTGACAGCCCAAAGGATGGGGAGGCCTCCAGCAAGGAGAGAGCAACACTGGCAGGGAAAAGGGAGAGTTTGGAAAGTAAACTCAGTACTTGGATGAATGGTGAATGAAACATGGAGTGAGGAACACACAGAGCAACTCAAGATTTGGTCAGGTCTGAGCCTCAGTGCAGAACAAAGTCAGGGCAGCAGTGACATTAAACCAAACCCAGCTCAGCACAGAGTGCTTCTGCAGACAACACTGGGCTATAGAAGTTACAGCAATTATTTTGTGTTTCTTTCTTTTTTAATTAAGATTTCATCATAGCGGTGTTGCTTTTAATCATAAACCTCATGGTTAATTCTACTTCTTTTCTCAGAAAACTGATTTTTCATTACTTCACCCAAATCAATTCAAAACACCTGATGACTGAGCAAGGCAAAAATCTCCAACATCAGGATGACACAGGTGAGACTCAGGTATGAATATTAATTAAGAAGTACGGGAGTAACAGCCCTGTGAGAAGTGATATTTGAACAGACTGGGTAGAACTATTCACTGTGCAATTATTAGAAAGCATCCAAATCAGAAGAAGGACACTCCAAACTTGACAGGTACAGGAATGTGATTATCAGTGCAACAGCCAGTGCTCTGCTTCAGGAAAAGGGAATTTCTTCACTTACCTCCTTGGAAAGGTGAGAGATTCCTATTTATAAATTGTTTGATGTGAATGGAGATATGCAAATCCAAGTTATTTATTACAATCAGCTTATTCTTATCAAAGTATTAACAGCAATAGAATTATAAACAATTTCATTGCAATACTCATTAGCAAACTATTGGATCACTCACCCCCTCATAGATTTCAGATTAAACAGCACAATTTAAAGGATTCCAAGAACTAAAGCCACTGGGATCAGACCTTTCACCAAGTCCTTTCTCTGAGCATTAACACCTGCTTATCATTTAAATATGACGGGGAAATGCTTATAAACAAACAATGCTTATAAGCGAACTCCCCAACTTCATAGAAGGCTAAAAATCATCTGAAATGAAAGCAAAGCAGCTCCTGCCATGGGGAGCTGTGGCTCTTCACGGGCTCAGGCAGCACCGGGGAGTTTTCCTTGGCATCCTCTGGAGCAGCGGCTCATTCACGGTCACATCCCACCGCTCCAGGAATGTAAGGGCTGGGAACGGTGGCGATTTCCACAGGAGCAGTTAAATCTGCTCTTACAGGGAGAAAATCCTTCCGTGGGAGGGCGGGGATGCCCAGAGCAGCTGTGGCTGCACCTGGATCCCCGGCAGTGCCCCAGGCCAGGCTGGGCATGGGGCTGGAGCAGCCTGGGACAGTGGAAGGTGTCCGTGCCATGGCAGGGGTGGCACCGGCTGGCATTTAACCCTTCCCACCCGAACCATGCCACGATTCCAAACCCCACGGAGCTGCCCTGGCTCAGCGCGCCGGGACAAAACCGGCCCGGGGCCGGAGCCTCGGCTGCGAATGTTCTTTAATTCAACCCCCCCAAACGCTCCGTCTCCGCCCTGAGAGAGGATGAAAACAACTTCCCCGCCCGCAGCCGCGGCACGGCCCGGCACGGCACGGCCCGGCCCGGGGGCGGCTCCGGCGGGGCCGCGGCTCAGCTCACCTGCGGACGGCTCTGCCTGAGGGGCGCCGGGAGCGCGCAGGGTCCGTGCGGGGCGCCGGGAGCGCGCGGGTCCCGCGGGCGTCCGTGAGCGGCACCGGGAGCGCGCGGCCCCCGCGGGTGCCGGGGCGGGGCGGCGGCGGGAACGCGCCTGCGCGCGCGTCCCCCCCCCCGCCGTCCACCGGGAGCTGAGGGGAGTGTGAGGGGGGTCGGTGACCCGGATGGAGAGAGGGAGAGGAGGGGAGGAGAGAGGGAGGGAGCGGTGAGGGAAAGGGAGAGCGGCGGGAGGGAGCCGGGGCTCTGCGCATGCCCGCCCCGCTGAGGGGGCGCGGCGGGTCCGCTCCCCTGAGGGGCCCCGTGGTCCCGGCCTCGCCGCCGCCGCCGCCGCCTCCCCCGGGAGGTTTCAGGGGGAGCCCCAAAAGCGCTCCGGGGACACTTCGGGCGGTGTTTGTACGGCTCTGGGCCAGCCCCGGAGAGGCCCCGAGGAGCGGCCCTCCAGGGTCCCTGTGGGTCCCTGAGCTCAGAGCGATGAGAATTTATTTAAAAATGGTGCAAATCGCCCTCGGAGCAGCTTCCGGACGAGGGATCGGCGGCTGCTGTGGAGGAAGGAGCTGCCCAGAGCAGCTGGGGCTGCCCCTGGATCCCTGGAGTGCCCCAGGCCAGGTTGGACACTGGGGCTTGGAGCAGCCTGGCACAGTGGAAGGCGTCCCTGCCATGGCAGGGGTGGGATGAGATTTAAGGTCTCTAACTCAAACCATTCTGGGATTCTTCGATTCTTCGCCTGGCATTAATCGGGATGGCTCTGCCATCAGCCTCGGCCAGCTGCCAGCTGGGAACAGTGACAGTTTGTGTCCTCCTCGGAGTAAATCACAGCTTAATCCAGCCATGAGATGGTTCAGACAGCCATCATCTGAGCTGGGTGATACATCAGTGCCTGTGCACATCTACCTCTAGAAAAAAAGCACAAACCAACATCCTTTCTTTGGTTTTTCACAAAAAACCCACGCAAAACTAGAGTTTCACTGACACTAATATTGAGTTCAACAGCTTCGTCCTCACTTGGAAAGACAGAAGACAGCGTGGGTTGGTGATACAAGTAGTGAAATTTCTGTGGCTGAAATATTTTCCTTTAAATTTCAGAAACACAGAGAGAGATGCTGAGCTCGGCTTCTCTGCCAGGATTTGTCCACCTTTCCCCTGTAAGAAAACAGCCCAGCAGATGTCACTTTAGGAAGGTAGGATCAGTCTCCCCTGTCCAGGTAAAGGCATTCTGCAATTCAGATGCAGTGCAAATTCAGGTGTAACAGGTTACCCTCCATCCTCAGCCCTCCCTTGCTGCAATCTCCTGCTTTATCGATTTAATACCACATTTTCCTCCCTGGGCAACAATAGATTCTGCTTTAATACCACTAACTGCAACATTTGTGTCCACTTCAGTGGCATTTAAAGTACTTTGTCTCTTGCAATAACACCTCGTTTGTAGCACTCCTGTAACACTCCTGACATCAATGGCACATCTTTATATCAGCACTTAGAACACTCGTAATATAACCCTCTAATCCTCGAATGGTGGACGTTAACAAAGTACTTTTATCAGAAATTCTGGGGATTAGGGAATCCAGGGATTCAGTGAAGTGCAACTCTAACACCGAGGCTGCCCTTGGGTTGTCTTTTCTCCCTTTGTGGTTTGGGACCCCAAGAGATACATTTAATTAAAAGTATCCTGAGGGTTATCCTCTGCTTCTCCCCATGGACTGCAAACCCATCTGTTGAGTGTTAATTAGGTTGGCAAGCAGTCGATTAAGCCAAATTGCCACTTTTCTGTACCCCAGACACGGTGCCCTGTGCCTGAGGGATGCCGCCTGCCACAGCTGCATTCCAGCTGTTCTCAGGGGGCTCAGATGTGTCAGAGAAGCTCAATTTCAGTAAAAAAGGTCACTATTTAGGCCACCAGAAATACAGTGAGTTGGGGTTGTGTCCCCAGCCCTTTCTTTGGATCACAATTTCAAGCTCTTCAAAATATTAAATGCAAAATATTTTTTTCAAAGCCCAGTAAAAGGAAGTTTTAAAGGTAAATTGCACAATTCCTACAGCTGACCCCGGCTATGTGGAGACTCCTGTGAAAGTGGGAGCATTAGTAATGCTGTAACAATCTGCATTTCATTTACAAGTGTCCTGTTAAAAAGCAGACAAGAGAGCGCTTTCAATATTCACTTTAGTCACCTAAATCCTGTCAGCTTCTCCCAAGACATTTCTGGTCAATGAAAGCTCTACCAGGAGCATGGAGCAAGCCAGAATTCCATAGGTTTTACCACAATCTTTTATTCAAAGTTTGGTTTCATTTGTCTCACCTGAAAGACAAATAGAATTAAACAGACATGCAACATTGCCTGTGAAAAATGAAGCAGTTATCCTTTATAGTGCTAGAGTGTAAAGCTTGATTTATTTACACATTTTAAGGTGAACAGGAGAATGTTGTAGGCAGATCATTTTACACATTCAGCTGTGCTCCACAGAGTGCAGTTACACATGAAATACACACTGAGGATGCTTGAAGTGCTCTGGGGCCTCAAGAAGCCACACAGGGAGGAGGCCAGAGATGTCAGCTCACACTGGGTAAGGAAGGCAGGGATGAACCCAAGGAGCTGCACCTTCACCAGAGTGCTGGAGCAGCTCCTGGTGCTGAGAAATCCCTTCCCTTTGGAGTCTGGGGGTGCTGTGCCAGCTGCAGGGTCCTGCCCGAACCCTGCAGTGCTGACATTCACACATCAGAGCGTGCTGGACAACACTTAAATAATTTTTCACCCTGGAATGTGGCACAGGGCTCCTCTCCTTTGAACCTTGCTGTGCTGCTCTGCTGTAAATATTTGCTGCAGTCCCAGGCATGGCCACTGTCACCTCAGACTAACAAATATTCTGTGAAAAGCTCAGTGTGAGGGTGCAAAACCCTTCCTGTTCCAGCTTCCCTGGATTAGAAGGGAGGTGAGGAGTTTAATTCACTCCTGAAAAAACCAGAAAGAGCACAGAAGTCCTTCAGTCAAGTTTGAACAAGACACTTGCTGTCTCTGGGCCCTGCTCATGCCTTTTCTTAGGCTGAAGAGCAGAAAATAACATTTTTTGGAAGACTGGGAGAAAAAGCAAGAAAGAGGAACGTGCATAAAATAAAAAAAAACCAAACAAAACCAAGCCCATGATAAGATTCCAGTGTTGAACACAGCAACAAAGAGGACTGAGGTGCAGTCCCTCAGTCCTACCCATACATCACTCATGGAGCTGAGGCCCATGGCCAAGGAACAGCCCAGGCTCCACTGCTGTGGCACAATGATCATAAATATTGTGATTTATGTGCTGGAGAAACAGACACCACCTCCAGTGGAGGCCTTTGGCAGGGAAGCTTCCAGAAGCAAACAAAGGAAGATTTCCCTGTGGCTGCAGGTAAAGGGAACTGTCATTATTAAGTAGAATTATTTGAGCACACAGAGACTGTGTAAATAAAACATGGTTATGTAAAGCTTTGGAGCAAGGCTTGCCTTTAGAATCTTTGCAGAGAAAGGGCCAAAGCCACACAATAGCACAAAAGCTGAGCTGTGGCTCGGGGCAGTTTCACTCACAGAAGGGCTGACACGTGAGGGCTCTGTGCAGGGAGCGAGGGCTCAGGAGAACGGGGGAGTTCACAGCAAAACCAGCCCTGAGCAGGCCAGAGCAGCCTGCCAGGGAGGCAGAGCCACCTCAGAGCAGCTCTGTCCCCTGGCTCTGTGTCCATCTCTCAGGGCTGTGCTGAGGAGGAAATCCCAGACCCAAATCCATGGCTGCCAAGTCTGTGCTCCAGTCTGAGCTGGGTTTAATCCCTGCTGAGAACTGGGACCAGTGCACTGGCACACACAGGACCATCCTGATCTCTACATCAGCAACCATTTAGGCCCTCCTGAACTGTTTTATTAAGCAGTTAACAGAGAGCATTGCCATGGAACAAGTGTGTGGTGCCACAGCTTGTATTCAGACTCTGTGTTCTGTGGCTGCAGAACCCATGGGTCAGAACAGGTTGATGAAATGGGAAGAGATAAGGAAAGGCAGCATTCCCATCCAGCCTCCCTGCACTGCTTCCTTCTGCATTGTTAATGAACAAAAGCTGCCCATAAATTCACCAGCAATCGATGGCCACATCCAAAGGCACTAAATCAGAGCCACTGCACCCCAGCAAATGAATGCTCTGGCAGCAGGAGCCCATTAAGATCCTTTCTTGCTTAATCACAAATCAAGTATTGAGGGTGCAAGGAAAGCTGTTATTTCTTGAGGTTTCCTAAGCTCCAGTGCAGGGGATGCCACTGATAAGATCTGAATTGTGCCCAGCTGGTGAAGAAAGCTGGGTACAGCCCCAGGGCACCTCCCCTGGCCAGGGGAAGGTTATTTTTCTAAGCTGCACAAAAATGCCAAAGCAATCCAAAGCATGCCCAGATGGAATCAGTCTGGCAAAGCAAACAAGTGCAAAGGAACAGTTCTGTTGTCATTTACAACAACAAGAACCTAGAATAATCATGTGCAGGTCAGGGGAGTTGTTGGGAGTTTCTGGCAGTGGGAACAGAAACTGGCCATGAGTCAATTTAACAAATAAAAATAAAAATAAATAAATGCAGAAAGACACTATTCCAAATCTAAGATAATCCCAAACTCCCTGGTATTGGGGGAATCACTTAAAAATACACAGAACATGAGAACTATTCCTTTCAAATACAGTTCCAGGGTCCTGGAGACTCCACTGTGCAGACAGCCCAAACCACACTGAGTGGACTTAAAATGCACTTTCCCAGAAAAAAAAAAAACAAACAAACCAGTTTTAGAGAACCCCCCCAGTGCTATCAAAGTGCCAGGATAAGCAGTGAGTGTTGCACTTTCTCCTCAACTGACAGTTCCCCATTGTCCCCCCCTCTGTGCCCATTCTCCCTCAGTATCAGCTCCTGGCCATCTCCTGGAAGCTGGAAAGATAAATATCAAAGTACACAAAGCTCCATTATCCTCCCAGGCCTCAGTGAGTGCTGGGCAACTTCTCTCCTTAGGTCATCCACAATAGTAGACAAGTGTTGGTTTTCCTTTTTCAAAAATAAAGAAAAAGGGGGAGGACCCCAGTTACATCACCCAAACTGAGCTTTTGAACTAAGGAACTTCAACATTGTTAAAAGCTGGGACCACTAAAGTTGGAAATCCTGCCTCAATCAGAAAGAAAATAAATAAATATGATAAAGAATTCAGATTTTGTCCAAAATTACATCAATTCCCAACAGATACAGTCACATCATTCTCATTTCTCCTTGTCCTCATCCTTTATAGTGCTCCCTCTGCACCATTTAATCCAACTTGAAGCTCCTGCTATGAAATCAGAAAACTGGCAAATAATCTTTGTTCTAAGCCATATAATCCAGTGGTGCTCTAAAAACAACCCCCATCCTCAGTGCTTGTGCTCAGCACCAGAACAGAAGTGCCCAAAATTGGTGGTTTGAAGGGATAAATGTTCACTCTCACCAGTTCTGCTGCTCTAAAGACACAGTGAGTTCCAGTGTTGGTGCTTCTAAACAATTCCATTTATTGCTGTGTCAGGGGAGCTCCATGGCCACACCAGGATTTAGAGCCTTCCTGGAAACCTGTCACAGTCCCTGTAAATGAAAGATTAAATCCTGTCCTCCTCTCTCTGTGAGCAGCTCCTGAGAACTTGTCTGGAGATAAAACCACTCCCAGCAGGGCTGAAAACTGCACAGTCACTTGCACAGCATCTCCTCTCCCATCAGCTCCACAGGGCTGCACTCCCCAGTCCATCAGTCCACACTCCCAGCCAGCAGCAGTCCATGCAGAACTGGGATCTGCTCCCTGCCAAGTGCTTTCAAGTTCCCAACTAGAAAAAGTTGTTTATTTTAATAACCAGCCTGGAAAGTTCAGCTCGAGACGAGCTTAAAACTCTTCTCAAGGTCGGCTTTACGCTCGCTTCTATTTGAACAGGTCAATAAATAAAGGTCAGACTGCTGAGTCCCTGAAGGTCACTCACTCCTTCTTGCTGTGCTCCAGCACCCTGTAGGGAGGGGCAGAGACCCCCCTGGGCCCGTGCTGCTCCTGTACGATGGGCAGCGTGGCTGGGCTGTAGATTTCTGGCATGCTGTCGTTGTTCTCCAGGGCGCCGTAGGAGAAGGAGGCTTTGAGGTCAGGCTGCACTGCAATCCCTTTGTCGTGCATGTTCTGCATGCCTGCAGGAGCAGAGGCACACATTAGGGACAAAAGTGCATTTTTGCTGCTCTCTGTTCAGCCAGGAAATGAGCACTCCCTGAGGCTCGTCAGCTGCTGAATCAAAGACAGGGTTTGTGCTCAGCTGATGGAGAAATAAGCTCCCAGTGCATGAGGGATGGCTCTCAGTTATCCACCAAGTGCTGCAGAGCTTTCTTACAGCTCACCAGAGAGCTTAGCTGTGCTTCCCAAAGGAGATTTCTGCTCCTCTACCTCACTGCTGAGCCAGCCCCAAAAATCAGTTCTCCTGCTAGACCCAGCCCCATCCCCAGTTCCAATTCAGATAACAACTGCCTGATCACCCAGCCCTGAGCAGAGGCACAGCCTGAGCCCTCCCTGGGCAGCCCAGCTCTTGAACAGGGTGATGGAACCCTGGGCTTTGGTCACCTGGCATGGCATCCATGGAGATGTAGGGCTCAAAGGGGACGGGCTTCTTCCTGTTCCTGGTGATCAGGAAGACTCCCAGGAATGCTATGAGGCACCTGAGGGAGGAGAAGGGATCACTGAGATGCCTGGCAAGGCAGAGCACAGAATAGTCCCTGTTGCTCCCTACAGAATTCAGAGCTGCAGACCAGGCCCTGCCAAGGCAGAATTCCAGGGCTCTGTCCCAGCTGAGCCCCCCTGAACACAGCCCTGGAACACCCCCAGCAACCAGCACAGCTTCACCTTTATCAAACACAGGGAAAAGTTTTCATGTTAATTAATTAATCAACCTTGGCTAACTGCAGGGGAAAGGAAACACAGCAACGTTTGGCTTTGCTTTGATGGGATTCCAGGATTTAGCAGCCTGACCTTTCCAAGGCTCCCTGTAAACACACCACCAGCCACAGATCTGCATTGTCACAGAGCAAGGTGCAGCTCAGAACAATGATCTCCCAATCGTTTGGGGATTTTTTCCTGTACTTATCTAAAAGATATTTGAGAATGTCCCCTGATTATGGAGAGCTAATTACACCAAAACACTGAGTTACACAGGAAATGTTTTACTGATCCCATCAGCATTGTGCCTTCTCCATGCCCTAAAAACTCCACAAGTCAGGCACAGCTCAGGGAAGGTGCAAAATCTGAAATAAGGTTCCCAGAGAGAGTCTTTGGGTTATTTTACAATTCATGAGCAGGCAGCTTGAAAACCAAGCCATCTGCTGAGCACCCCAGCTGATCCCCAGGATTTAGTGATTAATTGTTGTGTAATTGTGCATTACCAAGGGTTACACAATTTTTTCCAAACACAACACTGAGCCCTAAGAGCCACTCTCTGCTCTGACAGAGAGGCATTTTTAAAACAGATTTGTATTTTTACAATTTGAGCCACATAAAGCAACAGTTTTCTGTCAAGGAAACGTGGAGCACTTACCCCAGTGCAAACATACAGATGTGGAGAACATCTTCACCCATGAAGTCCAGGTAAAAAGTTGCTCCTTGAAAAGGAAATCATTCATTACATCTTCCCAATTCCACCTTCAGCCAGAACCCACATCAGCCAGGATTCCTATTTTTATAGCCAGCACCTTTGTTTGTTTAATGATCTGAAAATAGGTGTCCTGATTTCTATTTTAACACAAATTATTGACAAATCTTTTCGAGTTTCACTACCAAAATAGTTCTGCTGGTGTCACTAACAGAGATATAAATGAACCTGTGCAGCAAAAACAAGAGGGACTATTTTGGAATGATGAGAAAAATTGGATTTAACTATAAAAATACACAAACTCTTGACCCCAAACAACAACAAACAGCTCCAAATTCTGCAAGTGTCCTGGGTGGCAGCAGGACACACGTTCTGCCTCCTGCTCTTTACATATTTAAAGTAAAGAAAATAAAGTAAAAAATAAATAACAAGGAAAGATTTTACCTGCACATATAAGAACATATTGAATGAGGAACAGTCTCAAACAAAATTCCCCTGCACAAAATGACAGCGCTGAACAGAAAATTTTAACAGTCTATGGGATAATTCACATTTTTAAAAAGGAAAAAAAACCCAAACAAAGCCACTGCAGATGAGAGATGACAAAAAAATAAGAGTCATCATATTGCTGAGTATTCACCTTCAGGAGGATTATTTCCCAAAATCTTTTGCCCTTTTTTCAGAAAGGTTTGTGCAGTTACCTGCTGAGATTGCTGCTGTGGTGGATAGGATGTAGCCAATGCTGGAGATCTGAGCTGAGTCATAGAGCTGGGAGGCTTGAGCTAAAAACCTGCAACACAATCACAGGCAACAGGGGCTGATTGGGAAGGATCCTTTTTTGGAAACACCTTTCAAAAGTGATGCATAAATTTAAGGAAATTCATTCTTTGCTCAGTGAATGGCAGCAGCAGAAAGCCTTGGAAAGAATAAAAAGGACAGAAGAGGGAGGTTTGTGGCTGCACTGAAATTACTGCCCCAACCTCAGGGCCAGAGTGTCCCTCATATTTTGAGAATCCTTTTATCCCTGCTGCTACCAGCTTTTTATGTGATTGCAAGTACAAAGGGGAAAAAAACCCCTAAAAATAGACACATTTTCAACAACACTGATCCTGCACTTTGATTTTAGCCAGTGCAGATACTGCATTTGATTGGCCACCATTCCAGTCCTGAAATTGTTTGGAAAATACTTGAATGGTGGCATTAAAACATTTTTATGTTCTTGCAAGTACAAAGGGGGAAAAAACCCCTAAAAATAGACACATTTTCAACAACACTGATCCTGCACTTTGATTTTAGCCAGTGCAGATACTGCATTTGATTGGCCGCCATTCCAGTCCTGAAATTGTTTGGCAACCACTTGAACGGTGGCATTAAAACCACCTGGCAGTGGAAAAGCACAGACCCCCCCCAGGCCCCTGGGACAGATGACAGGAAAGAATGGGTAATTCTCTACATTTCAGGGGTATTTTTGGCATGGTACCAAAGAGCCCCTGCCCACAGACTGCAGATAAAGAGAGGAGTCCTTACGTGGCCTGGTAGACGGCTGTGGCAGCCATGCACACCAACATGATGTAGAAGATGGGGGAGTCCAGCTGCAGGGTGCCCTGGATGGACACCAGGATCATCCCTGCCACAGCCTTCACTGTCACCACCGTCATGGAACCTGGGGGGCACCACACTCAGCTGGGGCAGCTGCAGGAGCCTGCAAACCACCCCAGCATCCCCCAAACCCTGCCCCTCGTCCTGCCAGGCACACAGGGCATGCAGAGTGCCTGTTCTGTCCCCCACAAACCCAGCACAGCAACCTGCAGTGAATCACTGAACCCTTCTCCAGCTACAGAACTGGGAGCATTTACTGGGACCTGTTCACAGGGGTCCCAGCATGAGGGAAGAGAGGAGGATCTGACTCCATGTTTCACAAGGCTTGATTTATTATTTTATGATATATATTATATTAAAACTGTACTAAAAGAATAGAAGAAAGGATTTCATCAGAAGGCTGGCTAAGAATAGAAAAAGAATGGAATGACACAAAAGCTTCTGTCTTGGACAGAGTCTGAGCCAGCTGGGCTGTGATTGGCCATTAATTAGAAACAACCACATGAGCCCAATCCCAGATGCACCTGTTGCATTCCACAGCAGCAGATAATCATTGGGTACATTTTGTTCCTGAGGCCTCTCAGCTTCTCAGGAGGAAAAATCCACAGGAAGGGATTTTTCAGAAATGATCATGGCTCCACATTTACTGGTGCTGTCAGTGTTTAAAGAGTGTTCTGCAGTTATGGGATGGGAGGACACAAATTTTCCATTTGGTTTGGTTCATAAAGCCAAAGAAGTGTCCAAAACAAGAATCAGGAAGAACTTTCCTTTCTTGAAAGTTGGGCCTTTCAGAATTAGGGCAGTTGCTTTGTAATTCATGGAGCCTCTGAGGCACCACTGAAATCCAGCCCCAAACAGCTCAAAAAACCAAAAAAAAGAGTAAAAGAAACGACACTGCAGGAACTGAAGGTGCATAAACAAAAATTGAGGACTGTGACACAGAGTTCAGCATGGCAGACTTGCCATTACTCATCCTTTTTAAAGTTTAATTGATTACAGTTTCCATTAAAAAAATATTAAATGTGCAAATCCAGAATCACTGCAGGATCCCACTGTGGGATATCAGAATCACCAGGGACTGTTTCACAGGGACAAGCTGGGGTGGCAGAGGATTCCTCATTTCTTGAACCACACAGCAAATCTTAACAGAGCTGAGACAATCCTTGTAGGTCAAATTCTCTCTTCCACCCACTGGCTCAGCCCTCCTCACACACTGAATGCCACCCTTTGTGTGCCCAGATTAAAATTAAGAACATTAATTAATAACCTGCACTTTCTGTGCTTGGCAGATTATTTGCCTGATGGGGAAGCCTTAATTGTTCAAAGGTTCTTTGCAAAGATTCTAAATGTCAGCTTCAGGAACATTTCTGGAGAAAATTATTGCATTTCATGGCCTTAATTAAATCAATATAATCCCCTGCATGCCTCAGTTTACTGTTTAAAGATCTTACAAGTCCATATCAACTTACCCAGCAAAGCCACCAGCAGGAGAATAATGACAATGTAGTTTGCATTTCTCTCCTTGTAAAAGTACAGGAGCAGACAGAACACAATGATCTCCACAAGCTACAAAAGAGAGAAATGAGAATATCAGAGATGCAGAGCACATGGGATTGGCAGTAAATGTGAGCCAATCAAACATTAAATAGGGCAAATCAAAGGGAAATGGGGATCCCACACAATTCTAGACCAAATTCAGCATCATCTCAGATTCCAGTGAGAGCAGATATTCAGCAGCTGCTGGCAGAACAGGAAACACTTCTGCTGTGGGATTTATGGTAAAGCAGCTGATCAAATAGTCCTGACTGAATATCCACAGGAGACATCTCAGTCTGCTTTCTGCACTGAGCTTCCTGGGCCAATGCCAGGGTTATCTTCCTTAAAACACAAATTCCATGGGATTTTCAGTAAGAGATTGGAGGGCCCAGAGAAAGTCAGTGTGGAAAAAGCCCAGACTCAGGCACCAGTAAATTTTCAGTCAAAGACATTTAATCCTACAGAATTCAGAGAAACAAAAGGAGCTGTGCATGTGTCTGACACCTGGAAAAGCTGGCCCAGGTTCATGAGTGAACACACGGAACACTGGCAGCAACCAGGAGGAAAAATAATGCTGGCAACAAAACTGGCCCAGGAGAAAACCCCCACCCTCCATGGCCCCTCACCATGTAGAGCAGGAATGGCCAGCTCACTAAATGCCTGGTGATGTTTTCTGCTGTCATCTTCTCGTGGCTGTTGGGTCCAAATGTCACCAGCAGGTAAGTGCCAACAACTGCCAGGCCACAGCCCACGAAGGACAGCACGTAACGCCCTTGGGCAGCACAGGACAGGAGAGCACAGGGTTAATGAGGGGGTGGGATGCCTGCAATTAATGAATTCATCCCACAGCACCATCACTGGATGTTCCTCAGGGTGCCCTTCCTGCCCCACCTCCAAAATCTTGCAGCCACCAGGGGCAGTGGGAACTGAGACAAAGTTGGTACCAGGTGGCCTCTGGTAAATAAATCAAGCTGCAAGATCTGTGACCCTGCCTGGCCCTGCCCACAGCCCCTTCCCACTTCTGCAAACGCCTCCATGTCCATGGAATTCATTCCCTCGTGCCTGTGCTGCAGCTTCAGCCTGTTTCTAAATGCTGTGAGGCTCAGGGGATTTGGCACAAGCCAGGGAAAAGACATCCATTTGTAATGAACAGTGGAGGAGATGACACATTTCATCCAAGAGGTGCTCATGACACCTTGCCAGCCCTGTAATTATAATTCCTGAGGGCCCATGCTGTGTGATGAACTGTAAACACAGAGGAGAAATGAAAAGGAACTGTGGAACTTACTCAAAAATTCCTTGGGCTTCCATTTTTCTTTAATAAATATAATTCCTATGATTGCACTGGCTGTGAAAGAAAGAAAAAGAGAGAGAAAAGCAGTGAATTCTGGAGCCAGGAATCTCCCACAGGAACACACCCAGGCTCCTTCCTCCTTACCCACAACAGACACTGCACTGAGGGGCACAATCAGTGAGAGAGGAGCAAAGGCATAGGAGGAGAACACTCCCAGCTCCCCCAGCAGCAGCAGCAGGAACCCACTCCACCAGGTCTTGGTTCTGAAGTAGGCCCGGGGGTCCTTGGAGCCCGCCAGCCTGATGTGGCTGTATTTCTAGAAAAGAACACGGAAATAAAGCAGCCTTGTCACGTTTGATTGCTGATTTCAGTGCAGGATGAGGATCTGCCTCAGGGCACTCACCTGCAGGTTGAGGGCAATGCTGCTGACAAGGTGCCCAAAAATAGCCAGAAGTGCCCCAATCAGGTTCTCCTGCAAAGCCAAAGGAACACACAATGACTGACAATGATTGACTTCAGCCAAGAGCCCAGAGGGCTTCGCACACTCTGGAGGAGAGAGAGCAGACTTTGAAACCATTCCTGAATCATGGAACAGCCTGGCATGGAAGGGACCTTTAAAGGTCATCTGGTCCAACCCCCAGCTGTCAGTGAAACCTGTTTGTCTTCCTCCCTTCCTGCTGCTCTGGGGCAGCTCAGATTAGAGCTGTGCCTGTGCTCCACACCTGTGAACTCAGGTGGAAGATAAGACCCAACAGCCACTTTCTCCAAGAGACTTCAATTCATTTGCAGTTTCTCAGAGAGGAGGAAGATAAGGCTAAAAAAACCCCACACCATCACTCATTCTTGCCTCTGAAAAACTCATTTATGAGGATTTTATTGCCCTGGAATCCAGAGAATGGATCAGGAACCTCTGCTTCCCAACTGTTTTGCTCTTCTCCACTTGTGACAGCTGCTGGTTCAGTCACTGATTCAGCCCATGTGATCAGGAAGCCCAATTATCACAGATTTTAATCTGCTTTTTGTATAAACCAGTTATTCTCAAAGTCACAGGAGACTGCTGACAGCTCCCAACCTCTTCTGCACTGGCATTCAAAGCTCAGCAACAATTCTCACACTCTGGAGATGGAATTTGAAATGAAGAGAGGATGTAAAGCAGGCTGAGTCACAAAGGAGATGCAGAGGAGGACTGAAGAGAAGAGCCTGAGGCCACCAAACATTTGTGTGCTCCCAAAACTGCCTAAACCTCATTAAATGTCATTAGCAGTGTTCCTTCAGCCCAGTCCTTACTTGCATTGATTTGGGATAACCCAGCTCACATTCAGATGTCAATAAGAATAATTGGATTAATCTTGATTTTCTCATACACAGAAGAACTTCCAGATTTCAAATTCGTAGCAGCAGAACAAAAACCTCTTTGTCAGAATGCACAGAAAGAAGATTCACCCAAAGAGCTTCACTCAAAAGCACCTGAGAGGTTCCCAGGACAGAGAGAGAAGGTGGCAGGAGGATGTCACTGTGTGACACAGTGCAGAGGTCTCTGTGCTGTGACAGCCTCAGGCAACAGCACTTGGGTCAACTCCCACAAGGGCCCAGGACTGTGGTCTCAAAGGAAGATAAAACCCCTTTTTGCTGAGATCCTCTGATACCTTCAGAATCGGGATTCAGAGGGAATTTATCTGCTCCCAGCTGGAGCACAAGGAGGAATTACAGCCCCATGTCCCAGCCAGCTGCAGCCTCTGCTGTGGGCTCAACCCTGAAATTCAAACACCTGAACACAGAGAGCAGAGCAGAACCTCTGCTCTGTTCCTGCTGCACGGCTGAAAGGGCAGCTGTGAGAATCACTGCACCCAAACACCTCCACACCCTCCCCTGCCACGCCTTCCTGCAGCTCCTCTGCTCTGCACACACAGAATTTCTCTGTCACCCAGATATGACACCCCAGGAATGGCTGAATTCAAAGACAGAGCCCTTTCTGCAGAAAATAACCCCAAAGCAGCATCGTTATCAGCTCATTCCAGGAATCAGAGCCTCAGGGATGGAAACCTCCCCGTTGGGGTGGGAAGCTGACCTTGTAGGAGAAGGAGTCTGTGTGTGGCTGCACAGAAACTGCTGCTGTGGCCAACGGGAGCTGCTGGAGCTGCAGACTGGGGCTGTTTCCTTCCATTCTGGGGTTTTTTCTTTGCTTTTCAGCTTTCTTGATGCTGGAAGTTCTCTTTAAAGAAGAGACTTGGACTCTGCTGGAACCAACGTTTGGTACCACTCCCTGCCATCCATCCTGTTCCCCTGGACAAGGTCAGGGAAGCACAGAGGAGTCCTGCTGCTTCCTTTCCAAAGGAGTCCTGCTGCTTCCCTTCCAAAGGGGTCCTGTGCTTCCCTTCCAAAGGGGTCCTGCTGCTTCCCTTCCAAAGGGGTCCTGCTGCTTCCCTTCCAAAGGGGTCCTGCTGCTTCCCTTCCAAAGGGGTCCTGCTGCTTCCCTTCCCCTGCCCTGGCTCAGGGTGGCCACACAGGCACAGAGAGGGGAAGATGAGCCACTGCTTCCAGCCAGTCAGTGAAGCAACAGGGTTATGTTCCTTCCAGATGAATCTAAGGGAAAAAAAAAAGAAAGAAGCCCCAAGGAATTAGATGAAATAAATCAGTGGTCCAAAACCTGCAATAAAGGATAGGCCACAGAAACGCCCCTGGAATCAAACTCACAGCTGCACATAAAAAAGAAAAGCAGATTGTAAATGTCTTCTTAGAAAGCCTCGAACAGAAACTCACAGACTCTGCTTTTCAAGCTCTTGTGACCTGGCTGGCCCCCAGGGGTGACACACTCAGCTGGCATTTAGCAGCATCACAAAGGCTCTCAAGTCCTCCAAGCCCTGCTTTTCATGTCCCTCCTCCCTGAAGCTCCTTCCTCCGAGCCCCGGTTTCCCGGGGCCGAGCTCGCTGCAGCTGTCTGGGGAGCAGCAGCACCGCCCTCGCCCGGTCTGAGCGGATCCCGCGGGGTGCGACCGTCCCGGGCTCGCTCAGCCCGGCCGGGATTCGCCGGGAGCATCCCCGGCCCGAGCCCGGACACCGCCCGTGTCCCGTCCCGTGGCAGCGGCCCCGGGCAGCCCCAGCGTGGGGCAGAGCAGCCACGGAAGGGCAAAGCCGCCCACTGTGAGGGGATGGGGCAGCAAATCCCGCTCCCACCGCCAGCGACCCTGCCCGGGCAGCGCAGAGCGCGGGACAGCCCCGGGCCGGGACACGGGGCGTGCCACCGAATCCTCCGGTGCGCGGCCCCGCCGCTGTCCCTGCCCTGCCCCGCCGCTGACCCCGGCCCGGCCCCGGCACTCACCGGCCCCGCCGCTGATCCCGGCCCGACCCCGGCACTCACCGGCCCCGCCGCTGACCCCGGCCCGGCCCGGCCCCGGCCTCCAACTCCGGCTCCCGGTCCAGCGCCGCAGCCACTTCCTCCTCGGCGCATCCGGTTGGTCTCCAGCGCTGTCAATCAAAGGACCGTCCCCAAGATGCGGGCGAGGATTGGCTGCTGCGCGGAGAGGGATCTGGCCCAGCCTATGGGCGCAGGGCTCTGAGGGGCCGGGCGGAAGAAGCCGCGTTCCGCCGCTCGGTTGGGGCGGGACGAGGCGGTCCCGCGAGCCCCGCCCGGAGCGCTCCCCGGCCCAGAGCTGCAGGGACAGCCGCGGCCCCGCGCCTTCCCCCGCTTTGCCCCGGTGGGACCCGTTCCTCCCGCCCTCCCCGTGTGCGCGGCTCCCGGTGGCGCGAACAGCAGCCGGAGCCGCCTTAAAGCTTATGCGCAAAGCTCCTCCGCCGAGCCATCTTAAACCAGCCGCGGTCGCGCTGAGAGCTCGCCTGTGATTGGGTGCCTGCTCACAGTAACAAGCACGGTGATTGGATGAGCGCTGAGGCGGCTGTTGTCTCGGTAACCGGGTGTCCGCATTCCCGGGGCCGCTGAGGGCCGGGGATGAACGGGCAGGAACCGGCAGGAACGGGCGGATACAGACAGCACACCACCCCTGAGCAGGGTCGGGGATCTCCCCGGTGCCCCCCGCGCCGCCTCAGCCGCTCAGGTACCCGCCACCCGCCGTTCCCAGCGCGCCCCGCGCCGCCTCACCTGGGCGAGGCTGGGCCGTGAGGCGACTTCCGGTGGCACCTCAGGCGAGGCCCTAGAGGGCTCCACCTCATCCCTCACCCGGGCTCCCCTCGCCCCCGAGCCATCGCCCCGAGCGCCGGTTCTCTCAATGCAGACAGCAAAGGCCATTGCTGCCCTGGGCCAGCTCTGCAGCCTCGGCCCTGCTGCACGTTGAGAGCCGGGACTGAGCTTAGAAATAAAATCCCGGCTCTGCCCTGAGTCGTGACACTGGACGCGTGGGCTGTGACCGGATCCCCGCCCTTCCAGCTCAGGGATGCTGCGGAGCACGAGGTACCTCTGGCACAACAGCACCGCTCGGTGCCATGTCCCGAAAATAAACAGCACTCACCACAGTGAAGGGTGAAAACATCAACCACACTGAGGTTTTTCGCTCAAAGCACAACCAGGGTTCGTTACTGGAGCAAATCAAGGGGTATCTGGAATTATTTATAGCTACAGTGGGTTAGAGGAGTTCCAGATCCACAGTTCCTCCTCTTGGGAATAAACCAGCACAAGGGAATAAGAAATGAAATCAAACAAAACATTCATCAGCAGCAGTGTTTCCAAAGGTATTTTTAAATAAACCAGGGAAATGAAATGCAGGAGTGACTGCTGGTTTTCTGGCAGGAATGCTGCATTAATGTTTGATTTGCCTTTATCTTACACATCCCATTTCAAAGGACAGCTGCTGTTGCATTCACATGTTTCCTCCATCTCCATATTCAGTGTTGTTATCCTTGGCTGCTCTTCTTAGGTTTCAAGATTTCCTTATAAACACCACAGGAAAGGAAACTCAAACTGGGGGAAAAAGAAAGAGATTTACGTCTCAGTCAAAGGAATTTCAGTATAACCAAAAATGTTTGAAGTTTATGAGGGTTTTTTGACACTGGTAATGGTCCTGTTCTGCGACAAAAATAGCAACAAATTTAGATCAAAGTCATTACATTAACTTTATAATCTCAACTGATAACAGCAGGAGAAATGGCAATGCAATATGAGTGGTTTAAGCCTGGTGGATGCTCTCACTTGTGCCACCTCCCTGTGTCCCACCCAGCAGCCCTGGCCCTGTTTGTCCCGGGTGTTTGAGCCCCCCAGACGCACACCTGGCATTTCTTCAGCACTGCTGCAGCTCATCCTTGTGCAGGGACACCACCAGGGGTGTCCCCTCTCTCTTGGGATCTCTGCTGCTCCCAGTCACCCCAAGGTGTGTTAGAAAATTTATTTTCCCAGCCCAGTGCTCAAAGAAGGAGTCAGAGCTCTTCAGTTCTCCTTCTCAAGGCTGTTTATTGTTTCTTATCTATAAAATTCTTTCTCCTGTCTAAAAACCTCAAAAATCTATTTTTCACCCTGTGATAAATTCACTGTCATTCTACTTAAACTTTCATGGCTTGTAAATCTTCATATAAGGTTGGTAATTTTTTCCATGGGTCAAGATCAAAGGCACAGGGGTCCTGGGCTCTGTGCCAAGGTGTCTGAGCCCCCCGGGCAGGGGCTCGAGCCCTCCAGGGCAGCCAGAGGAGTTCCCTGGGTTCCGGCCCCTCTCCCTGCCCGTGCTGCCCTTCCCGCGGCTCCCAGGTGTTCGGGAATTCCATCCGCCCTCCTCCCACCAGCAGAGGGAAGCAGAAGGATGCGTTAAACCCGCGGCGCTTTCCCAGCCAGCACTCGCAGGTGCCAAGGGCCTCCTGGGCTTCCTGGATGCACCTTCCCAGCTGCTTCCTCAGCTGGGGGAAGGAGGATGCCCTTCCACAGACTCCCGCTGTCTGGGGACTACGTGGTAACCCCAGAACTCCCAAAATTAGGTGCAGGAAGGATTTCTGAAACTCGGTACCGAGTATGTAAAGTAGGTACATCAAGGAGGTGTTTGGCATCTTCCCCTCTTTCTTCTCCTGCCTTTAGCATCTTCTCTTTCTTCTCCTTGCTTTGATCTCTTGCTCCTTGCTTGTCTCTCCCATCTCAGTGATATCAGGAGCCCATTATCTTAGGGTTGAATAACAGCAATCAAGGACGTAAAGGACAAAAAAAGATGAGGGGAAAATGATCAAGGTGGAGAAGTTGCTTAAAGACTTTGTGTAGGCGCCATCAGTCTGCCTGGTCAGCTTCCAGCAGAGCCAGCTGACCTGATGCTGAGCTGTGACTGAAGCAGAGCAGGCAGAGTCTGCAGGGAGCTCCTCAAAGCACTCCCTTCCCTTTGAGAATTTCCTGCTCGAAGGGCAGAGTGGGCAGCAGGCCAAACCACAAACTACACAAGGGCTTGGCTGCTGCTCTCTGAGGCTTTATCCCTGGAGAAGAGTTCCTGCAGCAGATCACAAGGGGAGGCACTGAGACATCAACACCAGGCCTTTTGGGGGCTGCTGCCTTGGTTTCCCCCAGCTGAAGGACTTGGCCGTGTCCCCCTCAGCCATTCTGGAGCACATTCCTTGAGTCAGGGATAAATGCCAGCACAGGAAGTTACCCACTTGCAATTTAGGCAGTGGAAGGAGCTTATTTGTCTCTCAGTGCCTGACCTGGAACACCCAAGAGGTGACTTGACCCACTTGTGTCACTCTGCCAGTTCACCCCTGCAGGACCCAGCCACTGGGGCTGGGAGCTGCTGCTGGGTTTCCCTTGCATCACCCAAACACAATTCCTGGCACTCTGAGGCGTGCAGGAGCTGAATCTCCAAGGGCGTGGAGGTGCCTGATCTCCAGTTACCCTCAGCAGCACTGGGTGATGATGGATGTGCCAAACCCAGGGCTGCATGCTCAGGAGGGGAGAAGGGCTTCAGAGCCTTTCCCAGCACATGCTGTCCTGGAAGGAATCAGAACGTGCTGCCCACAGGAGCTGCCCTGGCTGGCCAGGGATTGCATCCAGCCCTCCAGGCTGGGCAGCAGCAGCCAAGCCTGGCAGCAGCAGGGCAGAAGGAGCTTGCAGATGCAG
This sequence comes from Molothrus aeneus, assembly GCF_037042795.1. NCBI lineage: Eukaryota > Metazoa > Chordata > Aves > Passeriformes > Icteridae > Molothrus > Molothrus aeneus. The sequence goes on from NC_089668.1 coordinate 1,182,336, forward strand.
TTTTTTATCAGCTGCTCTGGAAACCTGCTGCAATTTTAATAATCAGCTCCAGCAGAATTGGGCAGGTCCTGCTTCCCTCAGCACAACCCCACCGGCCACGGGGCACGGGCTGGACAACCTCGAGCACATGGCAGGGCCACGTGGAGAGGGACCCTGTGGCCAGGGCAGTGCAGGCTCTCTTCTGGTTCTGGTTCTGGTTGTTGATAAGGAACAGCTGCCTCAGGATCCTGCTCCCTGCAGGTGAACCCTCAGACCACATCTTCAGAAATCCCTGTAATTTTGGAGCAGCCCAAGTCAGAGCAGCTCTGCTCAAGTTCGTGGAGTTGCAGCACACACCTCAAATTTTGAGCTGTCCTGAAACGTTTTCGTACAAAGAAAAATGAGTGGAAAAGATGATTTTGTGCTGAGCTGCTTGATAACTCAAGGGGTATTTTTACAGGAAAGGCTGAATCCAGCAGAAGACCGATTCCTTGGGCTCTGATTCCTTGCAGAGCTCTCCCATTTTCATGGAGTGGCCCATATTTGGGGTTTGTTATTTTTAGCACCATAGTAGCACCGTTCCACTTGTCCGTGCACGCAGCCAGGAACAGCTCAGCTGAGGGAGGAAAAGGGAGCAGGAGGAGTTCCCTGTGATCTCACTGTAAATCAGCAGCTTCTGCAGCAGCCAGCACTGCCTGCCCACTCCCTGCCACTCTTCCCCTCAGCCTTTGGTAAGGCCAAGCAGAGCAGGAGCCTCCATTCCCCTCCCAGCCATTCCTGGTGGTTCCTGGAGGGGTTTGAGTCATTCCGGGGTTGCTGCTGCTGTGGCCAAGCACAGCTTCCATCTGGATGGGGTTTTTAATCTGCCCTTGGCTCATCCATTCCCCTCCTTTGAGCCTGCCTTCTTCCCTGCTCCTTCTTGCTCCTGCCAAACACAGTCAAACCCCTTCATCCTCGTGTCTCTATGAGTGCAATCATGCCCCAGCTGCTTCATTTGCTCCTCAGCTGCCATTGCCTTGTTCTTCAATCCCAGGCCTTCCCTGTTCTCTGCCTTCTGTGCCATTTGGGGAGGGGACATGGGATCACTGCCAGAATCCAACTCTCAAGTCACCAGAAGAGGAACCAAGGCACCTCCAGAGTGTTTTCCATTGGTAACTGGCAGACAAGACAATTAATGAAGTTCACACAATGTTCCTAAAGACCAGGAACTTCAGTTCTTCCCATCCTACACACTGGAATAATTTCACATTTGTGTTAGTATAAAGCTGTTCTTTTATCTTCATGGTCCCAGACCTTCCAGTTCCCACTGGGATTGGCAGAAGTAGGACATGAAGGGCATTCAGCCCTTCTTGGGACCACATCTGAAAAGCTGGAGGGATCACGTACAACACAGGCAGGGCTGGATTTATTTGGCTCTATAAATAGAATCCTGCCCAGTCCTCTTTTTGAAAAGCCCAGGAAAAGAAGGGAGGCAGGAAAGGTGTGGTACTGCAAATAAAGCATTCTGCCCACATGCTGCATTAATTAGGCCCAGCTCAGAAGTTACAGGTGGGATTTTAGATGTGCTGTGGCTCCCAGTCCATACAAATTGCTCTGTAGACAGCAGAGAAATTTGATCTTCCCCATCCCCAGAATCACTCAGCTTTCCATGCAACAGGAGGCTTGCATTAAAGGATTACAATTTTGAAACTCTGAAGGCACCTACCTCGATGCACAGTTAAAATTAAAGCATGAAATTTGTGTGACTTGGAAAGCAAAACAGGAACTACAATAATAGCAGCTGGGATGGTGGGTTTGGTTCTGGCCACCCTAACTCTAAAAAAGGCACGGGCAGGTGACACCTGGTGGCACTGCTGGGCTCAGGAGGTGCAGGGTCTCACCTGGTGGCACTGCTGGGCTCAGGAGGTGCAGGGTCTCACCTGGTGGCACTGCTGGGCTCAGGAGGTGCAGGGTCTCACCTGGAGGCACTGCTGGGAGCTGTACCAGGGTCACTCCTGGTGGCATTGCTGGGAGCTGTATCAGTTCCTGCAGCTCAGCACCTGCCTTCAGGTTGAGTTCCTCAAGTCCTGCTGATTCACCCTTGTGCAAGTCACTTAACTGTTCTGTGCCTGCTGCCCAGCCCTGCAGGTGCCCAGGCTGCACAGGGTGTTGTAAGCCCTCATCCACAGGAATTCTCAGGCTGTTGGAGATGTGGGAGCTGTTAAGAGAGTGTCATCAGCCATTATCAGATGGGTTATAATAACATACACACACCTCCTGGCCTGCTCTGTCCCTGTCGCGGTGGCTTGCTGTAGCTCAGATTGCTTTGGGGTTTTGTCCTTTCTAGAGGGAGTTTTTGTGTTTTTCCCCGGTTTTGAGCCATTCCCCAGTGAGCTGTGCCCTCTGAGAGTGCTCCTGGAGCAGCCCCATCCCCTGTGCTGAGGCAGACTCCACAATATCTGATGACTTTGCAGAGCTGCTTAACACCGAGTGAACACACAGCTTAATCAGCTTAATAAGCTGCCACTCATCAGCTGAGACACCTTAACTGCCTGCAAGCACGCTCCTGAAGCAACTCATGCTTTTCCAGTCACTTGATGGTGTTGATACATCAGCAGAGCTGCTTTCCCTCCCAGTCTGGGTGTGCAGAGAGCACAGGGAGCAGTGCTGGGCCTCAGTCCTGCTCACTCCCAGCCCCTGCTGCGGGACTCTGAGCTCTGCTGCAGTGACTCAGGCTGAGCACCTGCCCCAGCATGTTCTCTGTTGATTAAACTGCTTTGCAGGCCATAATTATTTTCTCTATCATGGTATAATGGCTCTGCATCGTATTAATTTTAACATTGTAAGAATTTGCTTCTGGGAACGGCCTTCTTGAATTAATCACTGACTCATGATTTACTGGGGGAGATAATATCTAACCTACAAGAGGCAGAACAGGAAACTATCTATTTAAAAGATGGCAGTGGCTGATAATTTATGGCTATAGACAAAGAGATATCTCAGAAGAAGAAGGTGGACAGATCCTGCAGTTTCGTGGTCACTGCTCTCCCTCAGCAAAAAGGAGCTTTTGTGTAGTCACTGGAGGATCTGCTTTTGAGTGACAGGTTAAAACTGAGGGGGAAGAAAAGGAGTGAGAAACAAGGAAAGTGTCCAAGCAGACCCCAAAGCCATCCTCAGCTCTGGGACCAAACCCTGTATCACAACACAGGCAGTTCAACATCTCAGCACGTCACCAGCTTGCCACAGGAAACAAGGAGAAAAAAGGGAAAAGCATCATCTTTTTGTGTCTGAATCTGTAATCCAGGAGCTTTCTCACCCCTCTCCTCTCCAGCTTGAGCTGGACACTCCCCATCACTGATGAGGCCTGGCCATCAGGTGCTTCCTCTCATTACAGTCCATTAGCAAAGTCAATCTAAGAGTCAGCAATAAAGGCTTGAAATCCCAGAGGAGGTTGCAGCAGGTAAAGCTGCATCCTGGCAATCCAAAGGATTTTGTCCCATGTCACTGTGATCTATGCTATGATTTAAGGTAACTCACACAACTCTTGGCACCACAGAGTCCCAAAATTCCCTCTCCTGGAATTCTGGGGCCCTGAACAAAATCTGACACATAGAGGTGAAGGAGGATTGTGGACACAGCAGCCACACAGAGACATTTCCTGCCAGTGTCAGGTCCTGGGCAGTCCCAGAGAGCTCTTCCTACCCCTGGGAAGCTCTCCCAGATTTTGGTGAGTGCTGCTGGCAGCTGTAGCCAGTCACAGGGAGACATCTGGCTTTGAAACGTGCCTTTGCCTTTGTTGGTCATCACCCACAGGTAAAGGCAATTCAAAGGCATCCCCAAGCCCTTTTTCCTTCTGAAACTCACAATTTCTGCAAGCAAAGCAGTACCACTTTGCCCTGGCAGTGTTTGTAGCCCAAACCACAAGAGGAGTTAATTTGGAAAAATTTGGGGAATGGCTTTCTCCATGTCTGTGATCCTGGAGCTGGGAGGGAGGGAGGATGGCTCTGCTCCCCATGGAGCTCCTTCACACACAGCCAGCCCTTCTTAGGGCATGTTGGGCTGACTGGGAAGGTACCTTTGAACCTCTGCTGGGAGAACCATCCAGAAACCACCCTGGGACTTTGGAGTAGCTGCAAGGGATCACCAGAACACCCCACAACACTGGAAATGCCACAGACTTCAGGAGAAGCCACACTGGTGCATAATGCACCAAGCTTCAAAAGATCTCCTGGCCCTTTGCCCCTGAGGGTGAGACATGGGGTGAGGGCACAGAGTTTATCTGGGAGCTGACAGCAGCTGGGAGCTCTCCTGTTTGATTCCCTGAAATTGCTAATGGTGTTTTTGTTCCTGGGCTCAGGACTGACTTCAGTGTTGCCTTATCAGTGTCCCTGGAAATCAGCTCTGCCCAGCACCTTCCCAGTCCAGCAGCAGCTCCCCCACACGCTCCTGTCACACTGGTTCTTTCCCTTTCTCACATTCCCTGCTGGATGCACTCTCCTTCCTCAGTGCCTGGTATTTACATCCCTTTCCTGTTTGTCTTGTAGGTCATCCCAACATGGATTCCCTCACCAGGGAATAACATCTTCCAGTCAAAGACTTCCCACCTAACAAGGAACAAGGAATGAACTCCAGATTTATTCCAGAGTCTGCAGCCACACAAACCCAGCAGGGAGGCAAAGGAAACTCCTTTCAGGTGAGTGCAGCCTGGAAGACACCCCACTGCCATGGGATACATGAAAATCCATCCCAGGAGGGTGATCCCAGAGTGTCCTGGTGCCAAGGGGATGGCTGTTGTCCCCAGGAAGTGGCTGGGAGGTGGCAGTGCCTGGAAGGGCAGTGTGGGCTGGGAACAGCCTGGAGCAGTGGATCAGGGGCCCTTTATCAGCTGATCTCCCAGACATTTACAAACAGTAATTAAACCTGCACCACCCTGGGATGTGGGGGCCACTTCTTATCCCCATGGCATGGAGCAAGAAGCCAGAGCACACCTCACCTGGAAGAAGATTCCTCACATCCCAAGCAGAGGCTTTGGGCTGGTTTTGTGCCTGAACTCTCCCCAGAGGAGCTCTGAGGATGTGGGGACCCTGGGGCAGGAATGGGGAGGGACACTCCTGTCTGCACAGCAGCCAGGGCAGCTGCTGGATAAACCTGGCCATTTCCCCTGGCCATTTCCCCTGGCCATTTCCCCTGCTGGGCTGGCAATGGGAGCTGGAGAGAGGCTCCCTGTAACGGTGCTTCCTGGGAGCCAGAACTGCCATTCCCAGCTATTCCATCCTGCCACCTCTTCAGAGGGATGAAAAGACAGGACAGAAACTCTCCCAAGCCCTCCCACCCCTCGGGATCCTCATGGGAAGACAAATAAATCCATCAGCAGATCGTTCAAAAACATTTATTGTCACCACACAGTGACGTTGCAGGCCTGAGATTAAGATCATCAATAAATTCCTGACCGTGGAAAAGAATGAGCCCATGAGAAAGCCCAGGGCTCTCCTTACCCAACAGGGAAATCTTTACTACATCTCTCAGCAGCTGGATCTTCTATCAGGGGTTTGGGGAATAGGAAGCTGGGAGGGAAGCAGTGCCAGGAGGGATTTGATAAGGACAGAGGGCTGGAGGAAAGGGCAAATTAAATATGAGGAGGGAAGATCCACAGCCTGTTATCAGAAAACACACAAACACTCCACACCCAGCTGCAGCCTTAGAGCCTGCTCCCTCTGCTGTGGGAGGGCAGCAGGGGCTCCAGCTGGGGCCCTTTGGCATCCCTGTCCTGTTCCAGCACTGCCTGCACAGGGGAGCAGCCAGGTCTCTGCAGGGCTGGACCATGGCACGTCCATGGATTTTACAATAAACACCACAGGCTGTCCATAGCGCTTCCACTTCCCAGAGCTCTTCATCTCCCACAGATTTTGGCTTAGAAGGATTAAGCATCACCCTGAGGGCCACACAGCAGCTCGGGAGTCCTCACTACCAGCTCCTTGTCCAGCTTGGCTGGTTCATATTTTACAGTATTATTTTTAAAGGTAAGGTTGAAAAAATAAAAGATTGTTTGCAGTGTAAAGGCCATTAAAGCATCACTGACTGTCAGGGCTTTGGACAAACAGGTTCTGTGAGTTCTGTGTGTGTAAAACTCACATCACTGACTGTTGGTACAACACATTCCAGCTGCACAATTCCTCTCTTTGATGGGAAGAGGGGAGCACTTGCAGGGGACAGGGTGGGGGCACAGAGCAGCATCAGAAACCCCAGCACCTCTTTGCTCTGGCTTCACCAGAGCCTTCCTCCCCCAGAACTGAGTGAAATGGGAGAAGAAACACATCCTGCAGCTTGGAATCAGAAAGTACCTGGGGAAGCAGGAGGAGGGACCCACCTCGGAGAGGAATGGGTTAAACACAGCGCCCAGGCAGAGCAGGGGCAGCGGCAGAGCTGGGTGCCCACCCTGACAGCAGCACCGGTGAGGCGGCACAGCCACAGACCCATCTCCGTCCCTTCTTCCTGCCCGGATCCTGCCGAGCGCACCCCGGGCTGGAGGCAGAGCCCGGCTCCCCCGGGGCGGAGCTGCGGGGCCGCGCGCGGTCCCTCCGTGCCCGTTGGCTCGTTGTCGCCAGGCAGGCTCAGCTGACATTATTTTTCAGTTATTCGCACTCATTTCTTGCCCTGTTTATCCCTTCTAAGATCCCCAGGTCCTTCTGGGAGGTGATGAATTGCTGGGAGAGCAGACAGGAGTCTGCTTTTCATCAGTCTTTTATGGATCAGAAACCCAGCAATGCCACACCAGTGCACGAGCACACAGAGCTGCCCCGGAGCTGCCCCAAAGAGCAGAGGCACAATCACAGTTCAGTCAGTCAGGGGCTGACACACAGCAGCTTCACCAAACGCTGGTTATCCAGCAGTTCATGCCTGGGCTGTCTCACAGCCAGGGCTCAGCACTCCCAGCCAAACCAACCCGCAGCTCACTGAGGTAAATCCCAGGTAATGTCCTCCCCGACTGTGAGCACTGAGCTCTCATTCTGTGGCCACTTTCCAGCTGATGATTCCAGGACAGTCCCACAGCTCTGGGGGTTCTAGTGCCCACCTCACCCAAAATTTAATTCTACAAATCCAAGGCACTACCTGGGGAAATAAATGAGAGCTGGGGGAGCCCTCAGCAGATTCATTAAAGCTCTGCACACTCACAAACAGATGCAGGCAGGGTTTGACTTCCCTGGCTTTAATCCTCTCCTGCCTTGCCCAGCACAGCACCAGGGCACCTCCGGACACGTGTGTGGGTGTCCTAACAAAACACAGGATGCTGTTTTTCCTTCACAGCCCTGCAGAGCCACACCACACACCGAGCTCCTCAGCTGCCTGCCTGATGATGCAAGCAGTGAATAAGCACGAATAAAGACACAGAAACTGGGTGTTGTTTGTAGAAGTGAGGAGCAGAGCCCTCCACCCAGCACTGGGGATACCAGAGCTCTTGCACAACTCAGCTCTCACTGCTGCTCCTTTTTATGCATCTCTGTCTCTGTGGGCACTTTTTCACCAGGAGCACTGGGGAAGTTTTCCTTCCTGCCCAGCTGGGATGCCAGAGTGGGATTCCTGTGTCAGGATTTCCCTCAGACTCTGCTCACATCAGCAGGCCTGTGCTGGCCTGCCAGGCCTGGCTCACGGGCAGCTAATTAGTGGTGCTCAGTCCTAAGAACTGGGAGATGATCATTAACTAAAATCGGTTTGAAAGCTTCCAGTTTGTGGATATTGAGTAATTAAAACAAGCAATGGGTTCCTCTGTGTTTTCCTGAGAACTCGCAGTGCTGGAGGCTGGGGAGCCACCCTGGAGGGGGGTGGGAGTCAGGGAGAAGGGCAGGGGGCAGATGCTGCTGGCCCAGGGACGGGCACTGGGGTCTGTCACACCCTGTGCTCAGCACGAGTCCAGACACCCCCTCTGCCACCCCCGAGCAGCTCCCGAGGGAGCCCTGTGCAATCCCTCGCTGCTTTCACACGACCTTCGGTGCTCGGGGTGAAAATCGCCCTCATCGCTCCTATCTCAATCTTCAAAAGGAACTGGTGGGCTCCGGGCGAGGAGTCAGGAATGCTCGCACATATTTGGGAGCTCTGCTTTACGCAACCTCCCAGCAACTCGCCTTGGCTGGAAGGGATGAGCGATACTGAGCCAGTCAGCAAAACACCCACCTCGGCGGGCAGGGCTGGGGACTGCCCCGGCAGCGTTTCCCTGCACGCAGCCGGCACCGGGACTCAGCCCGGCACAGCCGGGACTGCCCCGACCCGCGCAGGAAAACCGCCGGGTCTCTGCCTCCATCCCTCCCCAGAGCACACCCGGGGAGCTGCAGCCTCTGCGAAAGCCAGGATGGGTTTGTGGGAACGAGAGCCCCATAACGTCCACCAAAGTTCATCCTTGCTCTGCTGGGAACATAAAGTTACCCCTGAGATGGCTTTTGCTGCTGTAACTCAGGAGTGGTGCTGCTGGAGGAACTGAGGCTCACATGGGTAAATGTTTGTCTGGCAGGAAAATCAGACTTTGAGAGCAACTCACTGAGGGGTGAGGGGTCCCCAGACCCCCCAGCTCTGCGTGCACACAACAGCCCAGGGCTGCCTGCAGCCCTCCCCATCTGTCCCCACACTCCCCTGACACAGCAGGGCACAGGGGACCTGCAGCTTTCAGCTGGTGACACTGAGCACTGGGGGATTGGACTGGTTTGAACTGGAGCTGAAATTCTGCTGTAGGAGGACTCCCAGAATCAACACTGAATCAGAGCCATCCTGCTGAAGAAGGAGTTTGTGATCTGAGGGGAAGGAGTGCTGGAGAGATCCCAAAGGCTGATAAAACCTTCTGCTTATCTGTGTTTCATCTGAGAGGCCATCCTCAAACAGGACTGAAGTAATCCAAAACTCACCAAGCTGACACAGTCCAGCATTTCCAAATCCTCTTCCCAGGGCTCTTTCTTTCCTCCCCACTCACAGGCCTCAGGTTCATCTTTAACGTGGCCAGGAAAAGCAGAGGATGAAGAAGAGGGAGGAGGAAAGGCCCTGGTTTTCATTGGTCAGAGGATTAATTAGAAAATACAGGGCTCCCCTTGGCATCTGATGACCTAAATGGGAAGCAGCTTGAGGCAGTTTGAGCACAGGAGTTCAGGGACCCAGTCCCACCTGGTGACACAGCTGGACATGGTGGCTGCAGAGGGGACAGACCTTGGCCAAAACCATCCTGGAGCCCTTTTGGTGCCTCTGGGGTCACCTCCCTGCCCTGGCTCCTGGCCAGCCCATTCCAACTCCAGAGCTGGGGGAAATGGTTCATTTTCAGTCCTTGAGCCTTTATTACTACAGAATATCCAAAACAACACAACCAACAACACAGTTACAAAAGGAGTTCACGGAGAAATGTGAAGCAGCCTGTGTTTGAAATGCTCTGTGTCACCATACTGAGTCCAGTATAAAACAATGCATATTTATACACATATAAAATACAAAAGGAACAACACAGAAATGTATAAACAGGGGTTGTGGAGGCCTCCGTGGTATTTACAGTCAGAGATGTGCAGGGAGGGTGTTGAGCAGGCGGTGTCCATTCAGCAGAGCTGGGGCTGCAGCTGGCAGAGTCTCTGTGCCAGAGGGGAGCTCAGAGCCAGGCTCAGCCCTGCTGGGAAAGCTCTGCAGGGGCTGTGCAGAGGCCAAGGCCTGGCTGGCATCGCTCCCTGCCAGGGCCACCAGCTCTGCTCTGTGCCCAGGCCTGGCAGTGTCACTTCGTGTGCCCAGCTCTGAAATGGCAGCTCAGGCCCGCTGCCAGAAGGGAATAAAATATAATAAAAAATAATAATAATAATAATAATAATAATAAAGTCAACAGAGCCAAGTTCCACGTTCACAGGATGATGTCACAGCAGTCTGTGGCCCAGCCCCAGGGCCATGGGGGTTCAAGTCAAGGCAACAAGAGCGGGCACGGGGCTGAGTTCTGCGGGGTCACACGTGCCAGCTCGGAGAGAAGTGCCAGGAAGTGCTGCCTGCAGCTCTTTAGAGCTCTTTGAGGATGATCTGGAACTTGTTCTCTGCCTCTACCATGTCCAGCAGAAAGGCCATGTGGTTGCTGTAGTGCTGGATGATGTTGTTGTCCATGTTCACCAGGATCCTGCAGAGAAGAATGGCTGGGTCAGATGCAGCACATTGAAAGCAGTTCACCTTCCCCACTGTGAGGGGCTCAACCACTGCTAATTAATTAATTAAAGCCACGGCACAAGACAAGGGAAGACCCAGCACAGAACATTCACCAAGCCTGGGAGCTCTGTCATGGCACAGGCAGGAATTCCAGGGGCTGCTGGGACTGGGGCTCTGGCCCTGCCTGGTACATCAGAATCCTCCTGGCTGCACCAGCCCCAGCAGCACCCCGAGCCCTGGCTCCAGCTCTGGCCTCCAGCAGGTGCCCCACAGACTCTGTGGGTACCCAGGAGCTTCCCCAGCAGAGCTGATCCCTTCATCTCTGCGTGCCCCAGAGCAGGAGCCAGAGAAGTCACCTGTGCCTCTTGTGCTGTGCTCCCATCTGATTGCTAACCACAAACGATCCCAGGGGTGCTGATCAGGAATCAGCCCTGGATTGTTCCTCCAGACCAAACCTCACCAAGATCCAAAATTGCTCATTATTGCTCCTGAGTCACCCTGGGACCGAGTCCATGTGCTGAGCTCACCCCTGTGGAAGGGCCAAGGCTGGGGCAGGTCCTGCCCTGCTGCCAGGCCAGGCAGTCCCACTGAGCTGCACTGGCTCTCACCTGATGAAGATCTGCCCCTCAAGCTGTAATTACCAGCAGAAGATTGTTTAGGGTGGAGCAATAGGACAAAATTATTGAAAATTAAATCTGGGGGAGCAGGAAGCTGGGCCTGACCCTGCCACCAGCCTGAGAGGAGCAATCTCCAATCTCCCCACACCTCAGGAGTAGCTGTTGGCATGGGTCACATCCAGCCTTCATTAAACCAGGTGTCAAAATTATTTATTTAATCTAATTTCCAGGTGTGGCCTTTCCTTTTCACGAGATACCTCTTTGCTCCTCCTGCCTGGTTTCCCTCTCAGTCATCACCAAACACTCTCTGCTTATCAGATCAAGGCATGAACAAAACCAAAGCCAAACTGAGTGAGGTGGCCTCTCCCCTGAAGCCACCAGTGCTGGTCTTTTCCTTTGGGCAGAAAATTCCCATTTCTGGGGCTAAGGGATGAGCAGCAGGTGGAAGAACTCCTGCTGAATTCAGAGGCTCACTATGGCCCACCCCTCTTGCTGAGCCAGGGACATTCCAGCATTTTTTGGAGCAGCAAACACTGATCCCTCTCTGATAAGTTCTCCATAACCTCAGGCTCTCAGACTGAGACCAAGGATCACCACCAGACTCCCCAAACAGTTCCACCTTCACCCAACTTCCTTTCCTTGGGAGACTTTACCCTCCAAACAAGTATAATACAAACAAGCATTATCCCAAATCTTTAAAGCCCAGAAAGATCTGAGTTTTATATGCTCCAAATAGCAGAGCCTGCCATGGCTCTACCTTTTATTATCTTGTTAAAATGCTCTGGAGCCAATGGCAGGGCCTGGAGAGAGCAGCTCTGGAGGCACAGCAGAAAAGCAGATGAGAGATTAGCTTACCCTCTTTTGCACTTTTTGTAGACTTTATAAATGCTTTCTTCAGGAAGCCCATATTTTTCTGAAATCTGTGAGAGAAAACATGGCAATTCCTCATACTTGTAAAGTGAAATTCCCATGATAAAAATCAAAGATAACAGCAAGCCAGAGAGTTCAGCAGCAAAGGATTCCCCCTCAGTTTTACTGCAGAGAACAAAACCATGACCTGAACATTCCCCTGGGCAAGCTCAGTTTTGGTCTTGGGGTGGCAGGAGTTTTGTAGGTTTTTGCCAAGCATTTTCCATGAGGTTTTTGACTCTCTGTGGTGAGGGATGGGGGAAGGAGAAGATGGCAAAGAATCCGCCGTGCTGACATTTTTAAAACGCCCTATTTTTAAAAGTTTGTAAAACCAACAGAGCTTAAAGTGCAGCCATAAAGCCACCCCAAATCTGGGAGGTTTATTGTTTGTTTCCTTCCCAGCAGTCTCCAGAGAGGGCTGGGTTATCAGAGATGCTGCTGATAACCATGACAGAAATATGTCCTTGTGCTCCTCAAACACGGCCAGGGAATTCCAGCACGAGGCCAGGGAGAGTTTCAGATCACACATCCCAGCCTGGAGAATGGAAAAGGTGTTTGACAGTGGAAAATATGAATGTGCTGTCACAAGAGGAGACTTCCCTGAGGATCTGGATGGGGCAGGAGGTGTGATCCTCCCTCCGCAGCTCAACACAGCCACGCCAGGAGCTCTTGGGACAGCTCAGCTCCCGCTCCCATTCCCATTCCCATTGCCAAGGGAGAGCAGGCAGGAGAGATGAGCAGCCCATGTCCAGCTCCCTGTTCACCAATCCCATTCCCTTTTTTCTGCAGTTTGTCCATTCCCAGGGGGTCTGGGGACACTCACAGCTGTCCTGAGGCCCTGCAGATCCGGGGTCTTCAACATGAGAGCATCAAACACCTCCTCGGACTCCCTGCGCACGTAGAGCAGCACTGCAGGAGGACAGGCCTGGTCAGGGGCTTTGCCACGCTCCCAAAGCCCTGTGGCTCAGGGAGTTGGGGATCCCAGGGTTACCTCTCTGGGGATCTTCGTCCTTGCTGTGCTTTGGGGGCACCGGCTCGAAGTCGTCGGCGAAGGAGGCCCCGCTCCGCTTGAGGGGCAGCCTGGGCAGGGACAAACACACTCAGGAGGGCACAGAGCAGGAGCACAAACCCCTGCAGCTGCTCAGCCTCTGCCTGAGCAGCCACTCACTCCAACAGCCAGCCAGCAATTAGATGTTGGTTTGTAATTACAGCAGCACACGGACAGCTCAGGGAGGGCCTGCAGAGGGTTTGGGGTCACCAAAAACCCAAAAGCTCCTGCACCTCCTGTGGGGCACTGGAATCCCCACACAGAGGGCCCAGGCTGGGGGAGATTCTGCTTTTCAAGTGTGATTTCACTTAATTCCAGATTATTTTCCAGCCTCTGGGTATTTGAGCCCTTCAGGGACAGTTATGATCTTTTATTCTCCCTTTCAGACATTGTCCCCATGAGAACAGCAGGACAATCAGGGAGCAGCTCGTGTTGGAGTGACTCTGACAGGGACAGAAATGTGTCCGTGTTTCTGCAGGCCTGAGTCCCTGCCAGGACAAGGCTTAACTCATGTTCTGACTCTCAGGGCATCAGGGAGACTCTGAGCTGTGTTATCCTGCCCTGGGGTACCCAACAGCCCTGGCATTCCCAAAGGAACTGAGCAGCTGATGGATGGGAAATGCACACTGTGCATCCTCACCTGTTTGCAGAGTTGGGAACAGCAGGAGGGAGCACCTGGAATGCAAAGGAAATGGATCTGTGAGTTTGCACAGCATCACTGTGTGCTGGACAGGCTGGGGAGGCATCTTGGGCACACTTTAAACACGATTTCCCTCCTCCTGACCCATCGGTTTTCCCACACAATTAAACCCAAACATCTGTTTCTTAGATTAAATGAAATTTGATATAAAGAACTTCCCCAGATTCCCTGGTTTTGACAAACTGAGGCAGGGGATGCTGAGCAGCTCTGAAGGACACTGGATGAGGACAGTGGGGGGATGTCCCACCCGCACAGGGACTGAGATGGTCACATTTTGCTATAATTTATTTTCTACTGCTATTTTTGCTCCCCCTGCAGTGCTCTGCAGGTGTGTAAAGCACGGGGATACCTGCAGAGGTTCTCTCACCCTGCACTGCTGCATGGCCGGGCCCTCAGGACAGGGAGTTCACCTCAATCCCACAAAGCTGGGCTGAGCTTGGGGCTGCCCCCGCATTCCGGGGGCTCTGGGGGCTCGGCTCAGGCCGGGAGGGGCAGCCAGGCCGGGGCACTCACCGAGCCACACCTCTGGGGGGCGGAGAAATGCACGTTGGGGATGAAGAGCACGGGCTGCGTCTCCAGGTCGCTCTCGGGCCGCAGGAAGGTGATCTCGTTCCCTCTGAAGCCAGAGAGCAAACAGCCTTTCAGACCTACAGACGGAGAGTCCAGTTCATCTCAGCCCTCGCGCTGGGACAGGGCAGCTCCGTCCCAAGGACGGCAGCACCTCCAGGGCAGCCCAGAACCATGGCAGGGGCTGGGGGAGCTCCTGAGGACGCTGGGGCTGGAAGGAGCCCAGCAGGGGCCTGGCTGCCAGGGGGCTGAGGGCAGCCAAGATCCATGGGAGGGAACCGGCGGGGATTTCAGCACGGAGCACACGCAGGAGCTCACCATTGTTGTTGGAGTCCAGGCACTTTCCTTTCCTTCTGAACTGTTTCCTTTCATCATCCCTCATTTTCCTCTCTGCTCCCTGTGGGAAGATCCAGTGAAATTTAGGACACTGACATTTCCAACATTGGTTCCATGGCCACCTGTGGTGTGTGACACATCGAGGTGAAGGCAGCCTTGACTCAGAAATGGCCACCTCAGGGGCCTTCCCCAGCCCAAGCCAAGACTCTCTGACACTCATAAATTAGAAAAACAAAACTAAAATTTGCTTCTAAAAACAAAACACACAGGCAAGAATAGCTGTGAGAAATTTTTCTATGGGAAGATATCTGAGATTGGGGAAGAACCTCCAAGGAAATTCTCATCTCTTTTGATATTTAACAACTGGTCAAAACCAGAGTCAGAAATAGAGTTTACTGTGAGGCACAGTCAGAGGGCTGGGCTGTTCCAGGCTCTCTCAGCCTTTCTGGTTTTACTCTGGGGCCTCAGGCCAGCTGTGTTTTGGAATGGTGGAGGGAGAGCTGTACCTTGTCACAGAAGATCTTGATCTGGCACACAGCCCTGTGCACCAGCTGGCTGCTGCCACTGCCACAGTCGTAGGTGTCGATCTGCAGGTTCAGGGGCACCCCCTTCACCCCCTTCTGCGAGGAGAAGTCTGTGCTCAGGCAGTTCACCCCAATGAACACCTGCAAACAGGGACAGCGTTGGTGCTGCTGGAAACCTCCCAGGGCCAGCCTGGCAGGGCAGCAGTTGGATTCCACCTGAGCCTCTCCCCCCACACCTATTCCAGCTCTTTAACCCGGCCTCTCCACCCCCAAAATCCTGCCTGGGGATGTTCTTGCTGATATTTCTGATCTTTCATTTGAAAGGGACCCTCAGACAGCAAAGCCCTGCAGGAAGGGAGGAGGGCAAGGCTGCAGCCTCAGGAATTGCCCAGCAGTGCTGCTTAAATAAATATTCATCCCACACTGGGCTCTTTTATCACCAGGAGGGAGTTAACTCCAGGGGGAACTCTGGAAGGAAAGCTGAGCACAGCTCGAATCCAAATTCTATCTCCAAACTGCCAATTCACTGCTGTGACCTTGGAATTCCCCTGGACCCTGGGGACAGATTTGCAGGTGGAGAAGCTCCAAGAGCTCCCTCAGCTGAGGATTTCAGCCCTGAAACCCGATGTCAGCTCCAGTCAGTTCTTAGGAAAGAAAACCTCTTCACTGGGGGGTAAAGTTTAATTGGAGAGGGAGCAGTAACAGGTGCCATGGCCAACCCAAACAGCCAAACACCCAAATACCTGACCCCTCCTGCTCCCAGCCCCTGACCCCTCCTGCTCCCAGCCCCTGACCCCTCCTGCTCCCAGCCCCTGGCCCCTCCTGCCTCACTCCCAGCTCTCTGAAGTCTCACCTCTCCCTGCCCCAGGCCAGTGAGTGAGCAGAGTTTCTGCTAAGAGTTAAATCCAGGTTTGCTGAGATGCCCCCAGGGCTTGCCACATACCTGACATATTTCCATTTCTGACAGCTCTGCCTTGAAGACATTTGTTAACCTCTTGGGTTGTAAAAGACCCAGGTTGCCTTTGGGCTTATTGAGATCCCAAAGCCAGGCAGGGTTTTCCCAAGCTTCAGAGACCTGGGGTATTTATGCTTTTCTTTTTTTTTCTTAGTTACTTCATCTGTTTTTCAATCCCCACAGATACAAAGTGTTAATGAGAGAGTCTGAGATGCAGAAGAGACAGCAGAGCTGCAAAGGCTTTGCTGAAATGAACTTTGCTGGTTTTAAGGTGAAAAGGGATCTTGTGACCTGCCTGGCTCCCTTCCCCATCCCACATCCCACAGAAGGGTGGTCAGTCTGTCTGCATCCCCCTGCTGCAGAGGGGGCTCTTTGTTCCCTGAGCTGGGGCTTATTTAAACAGGCTGCAGGTACATGTGAGCAGAGCCCTGAAGTGCTGCAAAACCCTTTCTTCAGAGTTATCCATCAGCACTAAGAAAACATCCCTGAGCCAGTCTGGGTGTACCCAGAGTGTTTGTTAGCTCATGGCAGTGCCTGAGCACATCTGAGGCACGGTGTCCTGCTGTCCTGCCAGGCAGACACTGCAGTGGCTCTGCCCCTCTCTGACACTGGGCTGGGCTCTCAGGAGGGAGCTGCAGCTTTGCTGAGCACCATTCCCAGCTCCCTCCACGGGCACTTTGTACCTTGGCTTCCTCGTGGACGTTCCACACGAAGGACAGGGCGTTGTAGGCCAGCTCCTCGATGTTCTGCACCGTGTTGAAGTTCTCCTTGCAGTCAGCTGTGAGAGGGGAGGAGCAGTCAGCACCGGGCAGAAACTGGCGACATCCCCGAGGCTCCCACCCCCAAATCCTGCCCCGGCTGACTCCAGAGCCAGGGAGGCCCTGCAGTGGAGGCAGAAGCTGCCCAGCCCAGGTGTGGCAGCCCCTCGTACCCACGTCGATGACTCTCTGCTTGGCCGTGGGCTGCCGCGAGTGCCAGTGCTTCCAGAACTTCAGCTGCTCCGTGGGGATCTTCTCATTGTCAAACACGATCATCACCACGCTCTGCAACACAGCAGCACAGCCAGCTCAGCACAGAGCAGTGATCAGTGTCCTCCTACCCAGCACAGCCAGCTCAGCACAGAGCAGTGATCAGTGCCCCCCTGACCCTTCCATCCTGCACTGCCCTCGGGGCCACGTGAAACTGGAAATTTTATGCTGAGGAAGCTGAGGAGGGCAAGGGAAGGGATTTGGGCTCAGCACATTGATCTCAGGGGCTGCTCCAAGGCCTGGCCACACGTCCCAGGAGCAGGATGGGGACCCTGTCCCTGGCTCAGAGCTGCTCCCAGCAGGGCCCCACTGCCCCTTTGTGCATCCCTGAGCTCCTGTGACAGGTTCCAGCTGCCAGGGAGGCTCTGCAGGGCAGCAGAGGATTATCCTGTGGGACTGAATCCACCCCATTCACCCCTTTAAGCTAACATGAGCCACAAAGCCATTCCTGCTCACGTTCAGCTCCGTTCCCAGGCCAGAGGAGCTGCTGGATGTCCCATTCCAGAGCTGTCAGCAGAGCTGTCAGCCTGTCTGTGTCTCTTACCTTCACTTTATTTGAGGACAAGTGCAAACATTTGCTGTCTCCAGCTGTCCGCAGTGTGATGGGGTAGAACTGTCCTTTGTTGAGGTAGGCCATGGGAGAGTCCCCAGATTTGATGTGAATGGCTTTGGGTGACCCCAGCGTGTATTCAAAGTCACTTGGATGGAACAAAGAGAAGGATGAATAAGCACACGCTGCTGTTTCACTGCAAAAGCAAAACAGAGCCCCAGGAGCCTCCACCCCACGGGTTACAGGCTCCAGTTTCTGCTCCATTCCCCACCTCACACACCCTGACACAGCACAGCACATTCTGATCCTCCCCAACACCCTGGGGACCAGCACTGCTCCAACAGCCTCATTTTACCCCTCAGCTTTGGCTTAAAAACGCCTGGATGTGACTGCAGCCAGCGCTTTTGTGTGGATGGCAGCAGAACCATTGCTCAACCAGCAGCCTGCAGCAAAACACACAAAAATGGGAACCTGTGAAGGGACCTTTACAACATCCTAAACTCAGCTTCCTGTCTCCAAATCCATACCCAAACTGGCTGAGCCAGGAAGACTCTCCCTTAATGGTCCTGTAGAAGGACCTGCAGGACACCAACACCTGCTTGGTTATGCAGAGCTGGGCTCAGAATCCCAGCTCATGGTGGGCACCAACTTTAATCTCTAAGAAAAGCCTTGTGGTGGCACACAGAGAGGGTGTCACTGCTGGCACTGGAAATTTGAAAGAAGAGCCTGAATTCAGCAGCTCTCAGGCCTTCAGCAGCAGCTGAGCACTGAAACCATGAGGCCACAGCTGGTTTCTGCTGGGAGGAATCCGTGCAAGCCACCACCTGTACAGGAGCCTTCACTCAGACCCTTCAAGTGCCCTGTTTAGTCACCAACCCATCTTCTTCCTGCTCCACCTCCTGTGATGCCATCTCTGAAGATGGGCTTGGCAGCTCCTCTTATCTGCAGCCAGGAGAGCCAGAGAACTTCAGTGCACAAATAAACAGTGAGCAGGGAGCCTCTGCTGTCTGTGTGAACATCCCCACGTCTGACAGCTGACTCACCCAGTCAGCTGACTCAGGAGCAAATAAAAAGTGGGAGGTGAAATAATGTTACCTGCTGGGAGGTTTGATTTGGTATCTGGAGCAGCAAAGCTCTGCCTGGCAGAGGGGTGGAAAGGAGGAAGAAATCCCTCTCATGTTTTAGGAATGAGAGGCAGTGGCACCCTCTAAAATCAAGGCTGACTAACAGTGCTAAGTGAGAACCTAAACCTTAGATTAGGGGAGGCTGATGATCACCCTCATGCCCTGCCAGCCTCCTTTTCCCTGTCATTTACCCCATCCCAAGTGGCCTGTGGGGAGATGGTGCAGCCACCTGGGTCCCTCTGTGTCACCCAGCCGAGCAGGAAGGGGCTGTCACCCCGAGAGGGGACAGCAGCTGGCCCTGGACTGGCCCCAGTCTGGGGGCTGAGCAATCCCAGCTTTGGTCCAAAAGCTCACGGGGCAGCCCCTTGCTCCAAAAACACCAGGGAGACACAACTGGTGTCTGCACAAGCACGGGATCTGAAATTGCTCTGGTCACTGCCAAGGCTGGACTGGGGACAGGAAAGGGATGCAGTCCTTCCCCAGGAAAGAGCCAAGAGTTCCCTGGAAGCCCAAAGCCCTGGATTGCTGTTACCTCTTCACTCCATCTGTGGGGTAACTCTCGGGGCAGGGTGGCTCTGGCTGGGGTTTGAGGATGTCACTGAAGAGCAGCGTCTGCAGACGAGAGCAAACACAACCCAAGAGTCAAACCTCTCGTGGCTTTGGGCATTCAGCTCTCCCAGACACCACAGCACATGACCTCCAAAATCAACAAAAAACCCAGAAATCCAACAGGAACAGGAACAGCTCAGTGTCCCCAGAGCCCAGCCTGACCCCCAAAATCAACATAACCCCCCAGAAACCCCACAGGAGCAGCCCAGTGTCCCCAGAGCCCGGCCTAACCCCCAAAATCAACATAACCCCCCAGAAACCCCACAGGAGCAGCCCAGTGTCCCCAGAGCCCGGCCTGACCTCCTGGGGGTCCTCCTTGAAGGTGCTGTCGGGCTGCCAGCGCTGCTGTGCCGGGGCCATGGGCAGGCTCTCAAACAGGGAGTTCAGGGAGCTGCTGTCATACACGTCCCCAGGGGCCACCAGGAAGTTGTCTGGGGGGGCTTCCAGCTTGCTGGTGCCTGGGGGGAGCAGGGCTGCCTTGTGAGGGGCAGGGACACCCTCGAGACTCAGGCCATTCTTCTTGGGGGGCTCGCAGAACTCCTGGCTCATGGAGACGTTTTCTGACAGCAGCTTCATGAGATGGGCAGAGCCATCGAAGGAGGGCAGCTCAGGCTCATAATCCATGCCGTGGCAGTGCCTGCTGGAGAGAGTCCTGGCTCAGGGCAGGGCAGAGGGGGCGCCCCCAGCTCGGTGGCACTGCCAGCAGGGCCTGCATGTGCTGCTGGCCTGGCTGCCAGGTGACCCCCAGTCAGCCCAGCAGCTCCTGCTGGGCCTGGGAGCAGTGGCAGCCACTGGGGACCTCCACCCACAGCTCTCAGGGCAGGCAGCAAGGGCCAGAGGTGCTCAGCAGATAAGGGGTGACCACGGGGAGCCAGGGAATTGGGTCTGGATGTGGTTTGGGGCTGCACATCCACTGCTCCTTCATTGAGGCCACCACGCACTCAGAGCAGCAGGGGTGATAACAAAGGTGATGCTGTGTGGGCTGTCCATCATAAGACTTTTTATGGCTCATCCATGCTGAAAGTTGATTTTTTTATATCCTTTTTTAAGGAAAACCAATTATTGTACAAATTCACAAACTCCAGCAACTTAGGAAGCAAAAAGCAAAACCAGCTTAACTCAATTTACTTCTGAAGTATCACTGGAGGTTTATTCTGTCCAGTGGTTCAAAACTGACAATGCCAAAGTACACAGCATCCAGGAAGGGGAACTGAACTCACAGTGGCAAATGAGCCATTAATTTAATAGTCAATTATCTGAAAACCTCAAAGGACAAATGGGAGTCACTGGAAGAGAACCCTGGGAGAGTGGAACAGAAACTCTCATCAGCCCAGGGAATGAAGGAGGATTTGGCCATTCAGTGCTCAATCCTTCTGCCCTTTGCAGTTGCCACAAAATAGGAACTAAAGGCAACTTCTTCAGCTGCTGCAAATCTGCAGAACCCCTGTGAACACAGCCAGACAGATGCTCAGCTGTGTAAATGGGTGTAGCTCCATTTATTCCTGCTTGGGACCTGGCCTAAAGAATTTTAATGTGTGTCTCAGGGTTAATGAGCTGCACTGTTGCTGGTAATAACACCGTGCTTTGATGTCTATTTTCTGCAAGCTCAGAGCCCCATCCTGCATTTCAGCAGCTGCAGGAGAGTGAGGCAGCCCCAGAGAGCAGGAACTGAAGCCAACCTCTTTGCCAGGTCATTGCGTGCCATCATCCCAGCTGGCAGAATCCTCTTCTCCTTGGGCACCTGGGACAGGGCACAGCAGAGGTTGGTTAGGGGAGGATTTTGTTAAAGGGAAGCAGCAGAATTGGCCCTGTCTAATAAAACCAGATAAAACCTCACGAGAAGAACAAACAGCAGAGCTGGGCTCTGCCCTGGGCTCCCAAATAACCCTGGACAAGCACAGCAGCTTCTTCTGGGCAGGACTGTAAAGGCCCCCAGGTGAGTGGGGACATCACTGGTATTGCCTCCAATCAGAGCCACATTTCCCAAAGCTCCATCCTCCAGCAGCACTGGGAGAATAAAACTGGTGGGCTCTGCAAGGCTGCTCCAGCTCAACAGCTCTCAAAGCCCTCATGGGTACAAATCCAGACTCAAGGCCCTGGGTTCAGCTTTTCCACATGTTCTGGATTCCCTCCAAGTGCTGGTTTGTGCCTCAGTTTACCTCTGGGGACACTGCTGGCACTGTGTGGTGTTGGAGAAACAATTGGAAGGCTCAGGAGATGGGGAAGCTCAGTAGAGAGGTCCCCTCCTAAGGTGGTACATGTTTGACACACATTCTACACCTCTTTTGCCCAGTTTTGCCCCAGTTTTACCCAGTTTTGCCCCAGTTTTGCCCCAGTTTTACCCAGTTTTGCCCAGTTTTACCCAGTTTTGCCCCAGTTTTACCCCAGTTTTACCCCAGTTTTACCCAGTTTTGCCCCAGTTTTGCCCCAGTTTTGCCCAGCCCAGGGCACCCACCATGTAGTAGTCGTAGAGGAGGCTGAGGGCGGCCACGCTGTCGTCGTCCCCGTTCACCCTCATCATGGCCTTGGTGGCTGCAGTCAGGGGGTTCTCCAGGTAGGTTTTCCAGGCCTCATCCTCGCTGGTGTAGGGGAATTTCTGGAAGTTCATGGTGTCATTCTTCATCAGGCGCACGGATCTGAAACTGGGGGCATCAGGAATGAGCGAGGAGCTTTTCCCCCAGAGCTTTCCATGAGCACAGGAGGGGCTTCCCGAGGGCTCTGTGGCATGGGGGAGGGATCCTCTCCTGGTCCTGAGCTCCCAGAGCCTTTGGGATCACCCCCTCTGCTGCTGTAGCTGGGCACAAAACCAGGCCAGGGCCTCCCCAGGGGCAGCTGCTCCCTGTCCTGCCCAGGGAGGCAAAGCCCCTCAGCTGCTCCTTCCTGCAGCCCCATCCTGCCCTGCCCCAGGTGCTGCACACTGAACAGGGAGCAGGGAACAATTTTCCCTTGGATGTGGAGCTCCAGGCCAGCACAGCCCACAGTCAGTGCCCAGATGCAACCAAACCTCATTGTTTTCCTTTGCTGTAATCCACGGTTTTAAATTATTTTTTCCCAATCATTTGTAGCTGATTTTACTCAGAGGGAAGCAGACAGGCAGATCACAACCCCCTCCCTTCCACTAAAAAATTCCTGACTGAGGTGAGGCTCATGGGACTACGTGAGAAGCAACACACCAAAATAATGCCCTGCCTGTCCTCACTTCTGGCACTTTCTCCAGGCCTCTCCATCTTATGTTAATAAACTGTCAGACACTTAATTGCCCAAACATTGGTCATCTTTCCTTTTCCTGCAGCAAGCCCTGCCAGCAGTGCCTCTGTGCATTCCCTGGGAGGTTGGAACCATGGAATCCTGGAACTGTTTAGGTTGGAAAAGACCCCAGAGATCTCTGAGTCCAACCTTTGAGGGAATCCCAGCACATCCACAGAGGCTGAGCCACTGGCCCTGCTCCTGTCACACCTTCCTGTCACCTGCACCTGCTGCCACCACCACAGCTCACACCATTCACAATAAAACATCTCTGGGGACAAAAATTCCCCTTTCCTCAAAGTCCAGGAAGGGCAAGACTGGGTTTTATCAGAAGAAAGGTTTGAAAAATCTCCAAAGTTGCCAAGAGCTGACTGGAGTTGAACCACGACATCACCTGATATTTGTTCATGGAAAGGCAAAGGAAACTTCAGGAGTTACAGCAATGAATGCTGCAGTTGAATGGCATTTTTATAAGGAATATGTTGTTTTCATTAAGCCACTCTCCGTGTGTTTAAAATAAGTTCTGGTGTAGATTTTTTAAGTGAATCATTCAGAGAACAATAATTCCTCTTGGGAGGAACCTGGCATCCCTGAAGCTCCCCATGGTTGCTCTGCCACCTGCACAAATTCCCATTGAACCTGCAGGGACGGCTCAGGATGCTCCAGGCTCAGGCTCCCGAGCTCTCCCTGGCTCAGAGTCCTGCTCTGGTGCCTCCCCTGCCTAACAAAACAAATGACAGCACGGAATTACTCTGCAGTTCAGGAATTACAGCTGATTTTTTCCATGAGGCCACCGAGGGCTGTTCCTGCTGTCCCTGCCACCTTTTCCTTCAGGATCCTCTGCTCTCCCTGCACCCCCGGGCTCCGTGCTGGGCAGGGCTGGGCTGGCAGCGCCCCCGGGCGTAGCGGGCCCCGCTCCCGGCCCAGCAGTGCCCGGGCACTTTCGCTGTCTTCAGCGCTTCTCACGCAGCCTTCCTCCCCCTCCTCCTCCTCCTCCTCCTCCTGCTCCTGCTCCGGTGCCGGCACTGACTCAGGCTCTGCTCCCCTGCCCGGGCAGGATCCGCAGCTCCCCAGGGACAGCGGCAGAGCTCGGGCCGACCTGGGAACCGGCACAGATAAACACACGGGGCAGGATGGAGCAACAAAGCACCCGGGAGCTTCAAAACACCTCCCAGATTCCCTGGGAGATTTGTCCTCCCCCAACGAAAGCATTCCGTGTGTGATTGTTCCCTCCTGCCCCTCAGCTCTGCTGGGAGAAGCCTGGAAAAGGCACCCGGGGACACCTGCCCTGCCCCAGCCTGGAGAGAGCAAAGTGCCCTGAGCTGGGGAGAGCCCAGCGTGGGCACACAGAGCCCCTGGTGCTCCTGGCAGCAGTGGGACAGCAGGACAGCAGAGCTCAGGACAGCAGGACACACAGGGGCCTGGGGAGGCAGAGCAGCTGCTCCATGCACTGGAACTGCCCTGGGTGACTGGAATTGCACCTTGATCCCACCTTGCTCCTGTCCCAGAGTCCCTGGGATCCCTGGCAGGCTCTGGGATGTGTGGCTGGAGCCCCTCAGAACCCACCCTGCAGGGACTGAGGGAACACCCACCCCATCCACTGGTCCTGAGACCAGCCCTGCTCTGAGCCTGCTCCCAAAGGTCACCACAGCTCCCCAGGGTCTGAGCAGAGGTGATCTGAGCAGATTAGCAGGTGTGGTGACAAGTCCAAGGCACCTTTCTGACACCAGGACCTACAGGACACACAGATCCCATCAGCAACCCCTGGGAGGCACAGCTGCAGGGAAGAGACCCAAATCCAGATCCAAACACGCCAGGAAAGTCACCCAAATCCACATCCAAACACAGCTGAACTTTACTTTCCTCCTGCCTGCGATGCCCCTGCACGTGGCCAGGCCCTGTTTGCCCATTCCAAGCTCCCTGCTGCGTTTGGCAAGGCCAGAGCTCCTTTCCAGGCCAGGGAAACACAAACCTGGGAGCAGCACCTCCCTCCCTGCCCTCTGTGCACGCTGGAGCCTGGGGCCATGTGCAGAGCAGGGTTTGGGGCAGGGAGCAGAGTGTTTGTTTCCAAACACTGGGGAGTGTGGCACAAGGTGATCCCGGCCCCTCTCCCACTCCAGCCCACCCCACCTCTGTTTCCCCAATTTCTCCTGGTGATGGATAAACACTGAGGGCTGTGCTGGAAAGGAGAACATGCCCAAAGGGTCCAGCTGGGGACAGAAGTTAAGCAGGAAAGAGCCCTTGAACTCCTCCTGTGGCTGTGGGAGGCTGGTGCTGCTGCCTTTGTTCTCTCCACTGCCCCTGATTAAGCCCAGCCTAAGCCCTGGCCCTGCCAGATGCTGGTGGCTGCAGAGCAGATCACACTGAGCCCCTGGGGAGGCACAGGACAGAGCCCCCAGCCCTGAGGAGCTCAGGGGTGCCCCAGGCAGCTCCTGTGGGGGTTCCATCAGCTCTGGGCCTGGGCACTGCCCTCTCCTCCCTCCTGAAATGGCCCTGGTGCTGCCCAAGCCCTTGTCAGGAGCTCAGGGCAGGAGCAGCAGTGCCCTGGCAGGGACTGTGGCCTGCAAACCCCTGCCAGGGAGGACAGAATCCCACCACGTGCCCTCAGGGCTGAAGCCAAACCTCTCCGCTGAGCTGGGATTTTGTAATTCCTTTGCAGGTTTAATAAACAAGCACACCTGAAGACAAAGTGACAGCACAGCCAGCAGTGAGGGCATTGTCAGCAGCCCACTCACACAGCCAGCAAAAATCCAAACAGAGACAGAACCAGGAAAAAAAACC
This sequence comes from Molothrus aeneus, assembly GCF_037042795.1. Classification (NCBI taxonomy): domain Eukaryota; kingdom Metazoa; phylum Chordata; class Aves; order Passeriformes; family Icteridae; genus Molothrus; species Molothrus aeneus. The sequence continues at coordinate 1,207,434 of NC_089668.1, forward strand.
ACAGAAAGAAACACAACAAACACAGCCCAAGGATGGAAAACACTGCTGGGGTGCCAAGCACAACACGGTGTCACCCCACAGCCCAGGCTCTGTCCCCTGGCCCCTGACCTGCACTGCCCACGGGACATTTCCTGGGATATTTTCTCTGGCAGCTGGAGAACAATGTGGGCTCTGTCCCTGGGTTTGTGCAGGGGCCTTTCAGCAGCACCTCAGGCCAGGGTTAGCTCAGCTCAGCCAGCTGAGGATGCCCAGCAGGGCAGGGGCTTCTCCTTCCCTGGACCCAGGGGCACAGGGGGGTCCAGGACCCTCCCCAGCCTGGCCCAGCGCAGGGGACCCTGCAGGATGTGCCTGCCTGGCAGGGGAAGGAAAGGGAACACAGGAACAGCTTTGGAAATGGCTCCTGATCCCCACAGGGCTCCCTGGATGCTCAGTGGGGAGTCCCTGGTGGGGTGGGGTGGGCACTGATCCCCCCAGCAGATCCAGGGGGGCTCTGCAGGCTGAGCCAGACAAACCTGGGATCCCCTCCCCTGGCCCTCCTGGCACCCACCAGGAAACCTCAAAGCAGCTCCACATTTGTCCCTTCTCACCCAGCCTAACTCCTGCTTTTGCAGCTCAGCAGAAGGACCGGGGACAGGACTGGCTCTGAAATGCCTCATCCTGGGCTGTTCAGCAAAGGTGAGAGAGCAGAACCAGCCCTGAAGCTCTGCTGAGAATCTCAGCAGCCCTGGGCTGCTCTGCCTCTGCAGCCTGGGACAATCCAGGCTGTGACATTTGGGGTTGTGCCTTACCCCAGAACATCACCCTGGAGGGATCCACCCACCCCATCCCTGCTTTAGTGCCTCCCCTGCCCCACAGAGCAAACCCCAGCACAGAATCCCTCTGCAGCTCAGGCATTAGGGCTGGCTTTTCCAGAGCAATTTCTGATGTCAGATGGCTCCGTTTTGGGGTGTCCCGACTTCAAAGGGAGACACAAAAGCAGGCCCTGAGCACTTCTGAAACATTGCTGTAAACTCCACTCTCATTCCTGTTTTCACTGTGGACAGACACAGACACTTTATGTACAGCTATTCCTGGACACAAGCCCCACACTTTGCACTGAGGCTCCCAGTGCTTCACCCACCAAAAGGGAGATTTCACAGGTAATTTTTGTATCTTCTCTAAGTCCAACAGCCATGACTTTTAAATAAAATTTTAAAAAACACCACTTTACAAGATGTGGATTTAAAACCCACCAATGGAAGCCATAATACACAAACTTCTGCAATGAAATTTGTTTCCTTTTTACTGCTCTTCACATAATGTGGGTTTTTAAGCCAGTAATCAGCTATTATGGGTTGTCTGTGCTGAGAACAAAGCCCAGCTTTACTCAGGGGTCTCTGCTTCCCTCAGCTCATCCTGCCAGAGGCTGCTGCAGGGACACCTGGGGATGTCCCAGGTTTCCAAGGAAGCAGAGAGACAGGGAGAGCAGAGATTGGGGATCTCAGCCTCACAGCTCTGTGCAGCCTCAGCACAGTGGGGTCCCCCCAGCCAGGGCTGTGCTGATCCCCCCCTGCCTGGCACGGGGCTGGTGCCCTGCTCAGGGTGCCACAGGTGGATCCTGTTGCCCAAGAGGCTCCAGGAAGCTGTGCCAGGGCAGGACACTTGACAGGAGCCTCACATGGAGCAGCTGCTCCTGCCCTGCCCTGCCCCACGCTCTGCCAGCAGCTCCAGGGCCCTGCAGAGGCACAGCCAGGGTGGGCTCCCCCTGTGCCCACCCTGGAGGGACCTGGGCAATCTCAGCTCCAAGGGGCAGCACAGGTGTCCCTGTGCTCTGGGGCAGGGTCCTGGGAGCACAGGAGCAGCAGCTGCTCCTTGGCTGTTCCACACAAAAACCAACCCCAGCACAGGGAGCTTCAGACAAGGGTTCTGCCAAACAAACCTGATTGATCCCATGGCACCAGACCTTTCTGCAGAGCTCAGAGTGCCCAGGCAGGGCAGGGCACACAGGAGGGGTGCAGAGCAGGGGCAGGGGGCAGTGCCAGCTGCCCTGGGGCTCTCAGCACTCCAGTGTGAGCAGGCTGGGGACAGGGGTGGCTCTGGATCAGCCACACCCAGAGCCAGAACAGCCCTGACACCTAAAGGGACAGGAAATGAACCACCAGAGCCTGCAGTGGTTTGGGGTGGAAGGGACCATCCAGGCCATGGCAGGGACACTTCCCACCGTGCCAGGTTACTCCCAGCCCTGTCCAGCCTGGCCTTGGGCACTGCCAGGGATGCAGGGGCAGCCACAGCTGCTCTGGCACCTGTGCCAGGGAGGAATTTCTTCCCCATATCCCATCTAACCCCAATCTCTTCCATATTTCTGACCCTCCAAGCCTTGGGAACTTGGCTGTGAGCAATGGCATCCAATCACATGTTCAATAATGAGTCCAACTGATTCCCATTCCTCAGCTGCTGCCTTTTTCCTCCTCACACAAGCCCAGGATCCCTGTCCCTGCCAATCAGCTGCTCCCAAGGGCTGGCAGGTGCAATCCAGGTACAAGTGCATCTTTGGATGGATGTGTTACACTGATCAACAATTCAAACCCCAGCCAGAACCAAGGCAGAGCAGATCCTCCTCCAGGAACTCTTTATTCTGCAAATTTCCCTGGAACCATTCCCATGGACCAATCAGCCCCAAATGTGACCCAAAGCATCAAAGCAGAGATCCTGTGCAAATGTTGATTCACTCCTGCTTTGAGTCTGCAGTTTATTCAGAGGGCTTTACTCCTTTGTTGGGAATTGCATAGCAGGTATTTGATTGTTGTTTCTTTAATTTACAAATCTCTTTTTCTCTTTACATAACTTAAAAAAAAAAAAAAGAATCTGAGCCAGCCTCCCTTGCTCCAGCACGGTTATCCCTTGTGTGCTTTGCTGCCAGGATTTTATAAAAGGGCTTTAACTTTTCATTCACCAGGAGCATAACTCAAGTTTTAATAACACACCTTATGCATGACAAAAATTTGCTTCTGGCGATCATGGTTTCGACCACAAAACCACAACTGGGAGTAACTCCTGGTTAACTCCTTCCAGCCCACGCAGGCAGAGTTAGACACAGGTTCAGTTTAGAGGACTATGGAAATCAGCAGTTAGAATATTTTATAATAGGCAAAACATCTCCCCCTCCCATGCCCCGCTGCTCCCTTCCCAGCCCTCTCTGGGAATTTTAAGTCCCAAAGGGAGAGGTGGGAAGGGACCATCCAGGCCATGGCATTTTGAGCGAGGAAATGGAGATATCACAGCTCCTGCACATCTGGGCAGCTGTGCCCGGGGCACGGCCACCGCTCCCTGGCCATTATCCCCAAATTCGCAGCTCCTCGGAGCCCCTCAGCTCCCGGAGGGGCTTTAGCAGCCTCTTCTCAGCTCCTGCCCTCGGAGCAAACCGGGGCTGAGCCCTTCCCTGCTCCTCTGGTCCTGCGGAATTCCCATTCCAGGGAATTCCCTGCGGAGCTTTGGGCGAGCAGCTCGGGCCCGGGCTGGGCTCGGGGCTGCCGCTCCTCCCGAGGGATTCAGCCCTGAAATAAAGCGGAATTTCCCGAGATCTCAGATCCTCCCCAAGGATCATTTGTGGGAAAGGCTCGCACGGAGCCCCGGGGCTCTCCCCTGCCCCGCAGGCTCAGGGTTAACAGCCCTGGCAGGGCAGAGGCAGCAGCCGTGTAATTCCCGGCCCTAATTAGCGATAAATCCATCAATCGCACTCCCCAGAGCCAAACGCGTCCTCGCTCTCAAACCTAAAGAGCACCGGTTCTAAATGACCCAAACACTTCCGAAAGCGGAAATTTCAGCGACAGATTCTGAATGGATCCGAGCAGATTGATCCCGCGATTTACATAAAATAATAATTACTGCCGTGCCTTTTCGGGGTTCTTAATTAGGAGGAGATGGGCTGACACAGCAGCTCTGGCAGGCTCGTAAACACACACGGGTTTCTCCCAAAAAACACCTTGGAAGCAGCGGATCTCTACACAGATATTTGTAATTTCTCTTTCTCGATGAATGTTTTACACCCAGATCCTTCACGCAGGGCTCAGGGCTGGGCTGGCGTTTAGCCCTGCCTGCCAGCGGCGTTCAGCAGCTTCAATCCCCGCTCTGCAGCCGTCCCCGCACCCTGGCAGCCAACCCGACACTTGCTGGCCTTTATTTCAGAGGTGCGAGGCACGAGGTGCTGTGCTGGTACCATCGGCAGCCAAAACTCCAAAATGTTTCGGAGGTGCCAAAATTAGAAACGAGAGTTATACGGGATCGATGGGTGTTAAAAGCTTTTTCTTATTTAAAAGATTAAATTCTTTGACAGGGTCGTAGTGTGAATCCATTTACTTAACAAAAAAAAAAAAAAAAACCCAAACAAACAGCAAAAAACACCCAAAAACCAAACCCCAAAACAAACAAAAAAACCAAAGAAAGAAAAAAAAAACCTGCACCCAAACAAACAAACAAAAAAAAAATCATAAACTCCTCAACAAAAACAACACACAACAATCCTAGAAACTAGAGCCTGGTAGATACTTTGGGAGGTATTTTCTCAAATAAATAGATATAAAATGAAACCAGATTCCTGTAGCTGCTGTTAGGTTTTGTTGGACAGAGGCAGAGCAGATTCTCTTTAGACAGAAACCCCGTGTGTCAGTTTTAGCTGCGGATAAAAAACTAACGAGGATCGTGGTTTTTAACAAGTCCCAGGTGAAAAGAAGTGATTGGTTCCTGAGAAGCGATTCCTCCCCAGGACAGCACCAGCTCAGGCGGCGACAGAAAATCAGGAAAATGTTCCCATCCCGTTCTGTACCGCTTTACCAACAGCTGGGCAGGCAGAGGAGCAGCCCGGGAATCTCCTCCAGCCCCGGCAGCGAGAAAAGGGGAGAGGGGAAAAAAGCTCCGTTTACAGCAGCTCATGGGAAATTTCACCAAAACAGAGAAGGGAAAAAGGCTCACACTTATCCAGCTCATGGGAAATTTCACCAAAACAGAGAAGGGAAAAGGGCTCACACTTATCCAGCTCATTGGGCATTTCCCCAAAGCAGAGAAGGGAAAAGGGCTCACACTTATCCAGCTCATTGGGCATTTCCCCAAAGCAGAGAAGGGAAAAGGGCTCACACTTATCCAGCTCACGGGGCACCGAGGCAGAGGAGAAGGGATAAAGGCTCGCACTTACTCCAGCTCATTGGACATCGCCGCGGTGAGTGCTCGGCAGCGCTGGCTCTCTCGGCTGCTCACACGGACATTCCCTGCCAGGTGTTTGATTTATGGCAGCGCTCGCACAGGTGGGGCGGCCGTGCCGGGATTGGCTGCCGGGACAGGTGCCCTGGGACAGGTACACCCAGACAGGTGCAGTGTAACCCTGTCCCTGCCGGCCGCCAGGGAAAAGCCCCCGGGGAGAGGAGAAAGGGGCGGGATCGGGGATTCATCTCGGGGATAATGAGTTTCAGTTTGTGGATGGGTTCCATGCCTGCCGTGCCAAGGAGCTGTCATTTCTATGGAGCTGGGGGCTGGTTCGTCCTTCGCTGTTTCTTTATATATAAATACACTCAAAATACACGAATTTATAAAGGAATGAGTTAGGGAAGGAGAGACTTTCCTCTCATTTCTCCGTGGTAGTTGTACTGACGGGAAAACCCTTTCCTGCCTCTCCTCACCTCCTCTCAGCCGCTCACTCCAGAACCACAAGGAGTTTTTTTTTTCCTCCCTCTTAAAAAATGAACCTTAACCCCCCTAACTTTAGGTACCAGGTCATTCCCTAAATATCCTGGCTCAGGCTCTGGGTCTGGCAGGAGCAGGGCTAACCTGTGTGGGATAACCTTTCTCTGTTTGGGGGCTTTGGGAAGGGGCTGCAGGAATCCCACCCAGGCAACACCTCTGCAGCAACTCCCCTGCACCCGGGGAAAAGGTTTGTGCAATAGAACAAAACTCATCAGGGATTCAAGCCCTCTTGCTGGATGGTTTCTGTCATCCGTGTTGCAATGAGGAGCAGAGGATGGGCTCAGCCGTGACTCACGGTGACTGGGTTTGGAAGGCAGGAGAGGATTTTGCCAGGCAAGTTGATACAAGCCTTAAAACAAAGGGAAAAAGAAAAGCTTCCACCCCTCGTTCTCACCCCCCCATCCACCGTGTCTCACTCCTGCCTGCCCCGCTCAGCTCAGCCCTGCACGGCGCTGGGGATGGCACCCAGCTCTGAGTGTGGCTCTCCCTGGGGACACAGGGCAGGCAGGAGTCGTGTCCACACAGGCTCTGTGAGCACAGAGCTCTTTAATTTGGGAACAACAGCCTCCAACACCTCCCTGGCTGCTGGTTCAGGATGAGCAGTGGCCGTGCTGGGCTCCTGCCCGCCTGGATCCAAAGGCTGCTCTGGGAATGAAAACCAAGGGGCTGGAGCAGTGCAGGCTCCACTGGGGATTGCTGGAGAGCACCAGGAGCAGGGACAGCAACAGCCCAAAGCTGAGAGAACCCGTGGAGAACCCTGGAGTGGCTGGGTTGAAAGGACCTCAAAGAGGATCCAGTGCCAGCCCCCTGCCACGGGCAGGGCTGTGTCGTGTTAGGCCAAGGACAGCACTAATCTGTGCAGTTGTGGCAGCAGTTGATCAATATTCTGATTTTATCTCCAATTAATGGAGCCCTGCTGAGTTCATGGTGCCCGCAGTGGCAGCTCTGAGTCCTTGTCCTTTACCCCATCCAGGCAGAGAGGATTTCACTGGCTCTGGTTATTGCAGAGCTGCAACATCCCCTCGGGGGATTTCTGAGTCTCTTCCAACCTTTACAGACTCCAGCAACAAAAGTGAAGGAGGAGAAAACGCTGCCAGAGCCAGAGCAGGCAGGGGAAGGACAGGGCTCTGACCTCTGCAGGGAAAAGCCCTGACAAAGAAAAAGGAGACAGAAATGTGTCTGGCAGAGCTGAGCAGGGCCAGCTTCTGTCCCAGTGGAAGGTGTCCTGGGCCACCTGGCTTTGGCTCAGGCTGTCAGGCCCAGCCCGTGCAGGGCAGCAGGGATGGTGCTGTGGCTCCCCCAGGACAGGGCACAGGAGCAGAACAAACCCTCAGCCCCTGCTGCTCTGCTGGCAAAGGCCCAGTGCCAGCCTGCAGGGAGGCTGGGATGTGCCACTGGGCACTGCTCCTGCCAGACGGGACCACCCCTGTCCTGCCCCTTCCATCCTTTGGGCACCTTTTGTGTCTTTTTTGTGATAATGGGGCTTTGGTGGCGCCTCGGAGGCCTCCAGGCCTGGACGCCCAGACAATCCCTTTGACTATGATTTCGGGATTTCTAATTATTATTTTCTCTCCTTTTTCTTTTTTTTTTTTTTTTTTCATTTATACTCCACCCTCCAAGAGTATCTGGTGAGGGGGTGGGATAGAAGAAAGAGACCAAGAGATACATTCTCTGTGAACAAAACCCTCCCACTTCCCCTCCACTCCCCTGTTAAATATACCCTGGAACAAAAGCCTTTTATGATGCTCTAAAAATAAAGCATGCAGCAGTCAAGACAAACTGCAAAGTCTAAAAGAGAGGGCCAAATTTTGCTCACAGCTACACCCTCTCTAAGGCAACAGGGCTGCTCTTGTGTTTGGCTTGTTAAACCCTCTTTCAACATCCAGGGCAGCCTGGGATGAGCTGTGTTTTGTGAGGGACACAGCAGCAGCTCCAGGGTGGGTTCAGCATCACCAGAGGGTCCCCAGCCCTGCAGGGCCAGCCCTGGGTGTTTCACTCACCCAGGGGAGCGTGGCCCTGTGGCCCTGACACCCCAATGCTCCTGTTTCTGCCTCCCATCTGTGGTGTGACCTCACCTGAGCTGTGCCACACTCCCTGCTCCCAGTCTGGCTTCTCTGCTGTGTAACTTGTAAGGAACTTCAAAGCAAGGACTCTAATCCCTTTAGGATACACAGCTTTTCCCACTGACAGCTGTCAAACATCCTTCCCAGCTGTCCTGTGATGTGCCAGGAATTGCAGTTGTCTTTGACCAAGGGTTATTAAAACACTTCAGCAATTAATACACAACAAGAGGAAGCAGCCTGGAGCAGGTTAAAGTGAGATGGGGCTGCTTCAGATGCTTTTCCAGCAAAAAACACACCTTGTGCCATTCACTCCTTCGACATCCAAACCACATCATCTCTCCCTGTGTCTTCCAGAGCCTTTTCCCAGAGAAGGGAGAACAAAAAGAGGAACAGAAACTTCCTTGGGCTGCAAGGCTCAGCCTAGCAATGCTGTCCTCCCCTCTGTTTGCACAGGACAGGCACAGCAGAGCTCCACAAGGAGTAAAGAGGGAAAGGAAAGGAGGTTTTCACCTTCTGGAGAAATCAAGAGGGATGAACCCCTCACTGGCCCTTTCCCACCAGTTTTCCAGCCCCTGTCTGCAGCATTCCTGGGAATCCAGCTGGCTCTGCTGCATCCCAGTACCACTAAACAATGTGACCTGATGCTTAAATGTCTTTTTAATAGAGTCAGGCCAGTTTGTTATTATCTGTTGTAGCCCAGGGGGCTTTAGGAAAATTCCTGTTGTCCTCAGCGAGTTCTACCAGTTCTCACTCAGTAACAAGTTTGGGTTGCAAACAACTGACCCAGCTCAGGGGCTGCAGGGCAGGCAGCTCCAGTTAAACAAACAAACATGACCCCAGCCCAGCCACCTTCTCCTGCTGGAAGAAGCTTCACTTTTCTGTCCATGCTCCCCAGAGCTGACCTGAGAGCTGTCAGCCCAAAGGGTGGGAGAGCCCAGCCCAGCTCAGTCTGCCAGGGGAGGGAACTGAACTGCCTGGAGATGCCACAAGGATGTTCCCCATTCCAGGCCAGGCTTCCTGTGATGTTCAGCTCCAAATATGCACGGGGAAGGAAGGAAGGAAGGAGCCAGGGAGGGTTTCACAGAGAACTGTCCCTTTTAACAGGAATTTCAGCCTGGCTCCAAGGAAACTTTGTTTTCTAACCCCAGCAGGGAGCACATGCCCAGCTCACAGGGCTTCCCTCCCACCTGCAACTCCAAGCACACATTTCCTCCTGGAAGGAACCCAGAGCTGGATCCCCCCCAGTGATCCCTGTGCCAGCAGCACCAGGAAGGGCCCAGGGCTGGGCCCACACTTCCTCAGTGCTGCCATTCCTCCCCGAGAGAAACTTCCCAGCATGAAAACAGTTTTGAAAATGGACCAGATGCAAAACACCAGGGGTTGCTCCCAAGCATTTCCCCCAGTGCTGCAGCCTGATCAAAGCTGCCTCCCCTGAGGAATTATCTGATGTCAGGCAGTGACTCTGCAGCACAGATGAGCTTGGGCTCGGGTACCTCAGTTGACTCCACTCCTCTTTAATCAGCCCTGGCTGAGCAGAGATATGGAAATGGCCCTGGCAGAGGTGTCCTGGGCTGCTCAGAATAAATTTCCCTTATCAGGAGTGTGGCAGATCCCAGCAGCACAGCTGGGCTGGGGTTCAGGCTCCTGTGTCTGCTCCTCTCACCCAAAATCTGAGCACAGCACAGAAATGGAATTTCATTCAGCAAATTCCCGAGCAAGAAATGAAAAAAAAAAAAGGAAATATGAATGGATATCAGTCCTCCCTGGACTGTAATGGATGTGCTCAGGGAGCCTTCAGAGGCATCTTTATGTGACAGCTCAGTTTCTGTCAGTAATTAGAAAAGCTCAGGCCAGAGATATTTATCTGTGAGCAACATCTGGAATTAATAACATCTCAGCCCTGCCAGCCTCCCTGGTTTCATCTCAAATCTGCTGATACTTGCTGTTATTAGTTTATTTAGTTGCCTCTTCAAGCAACTGGCTTCCTGTAATCATCCCATCATGTGAAAGTGTTCTCTACAAAAAAATCTCTTCCTTCAGGATCGTTGCAAAACACTCCAAACCCCAATTTCTACAGGCTCAGGAATGAAGAGACAGAAAGGAAAATAACTCCCTCACACACCCCACAAAGTGAAGCAATTTTCAAGCCAATCCTCCACCTAGCAAGGACCTGGCTTGTGGTTTCCAGGCAGAACCAGGGCTCAGGACACATTAGTGCTGTGCTGGTCAGTACTGGACTCATCAAAGCACTGCAAATTTTAATTATTTCTCACTTCAGCTCTACACCTGTCATTACTCATCTGAATCACTCATGGGATACTGGACCAGGGGATGTTTTGGGGTGGCCAGAATGGGCACACAGCAGCACTCACCCTGCTTTTCTCTGCCTCAGCACTTTGCAGAGCTGACTTTCCCACAACAGCTTGAGAAAACAGCTGTGGGACCTGATTACTTACAGAGAAGAGGAAGGAGTCGGCTCCACAATCTTGATTTGACTCTGAAATTGTCCCTGGAACTGGGATTCCATGCTTGGATGCCAGGCCTGGTTTGGAGCAGCCACCCCCTGCTCTTGAAGCATGCAGATGAGAAGGCAAAGGCACAGAGGCTAGGCAGGGGCTGGGAACTGAATCTCCTTCCCAGGGAGAAACCTGGAAAGGCCGAAGGGCCTGGCTGAGTCACAGCTGTGCTGGGACCCCCAGGGGACACAGCCCCAGCTCCTGGACCACGTGGGACAAGCTCCAGCTCCTTGGAGCTCTCAGCTCTCTGCAGGCCCAGGGGGATTGGATTTCCCTCTTGGGAACATCCCAGTGCTGGTGCTGCTCCTTCCCCCCCAGAGGCTCCAGCTTTGTCCTCCAGCTGCAGCCACAGCCCCCAGAATCCTGCAGGGACAGAATGGGGGTGATGCAGCAAGGCCCAAGCAGAGCCAGCAGGGCTGAAACCTCCTGTAAAAATCAACAGTTAAAATGAACAGTTCTGGGCTGGAGAATGGGGAAACTTTTGGGTTTTGTCTCCTGGTTCAAGGGAGCTGCTGCAGGGTGTCCCCCCTGTGGGACAGCACCAGGAGCCAGTGGCTCTGGCTGCAAAGATTGATCAGGGAGTGACTTTGGAGCCCCTGCAGCCCCCTCCATCCCCACTGGGCTGCATGCAGCCCTGCAGGAGCTGTGACCCCCAATGCCACCCCTGAGCCCATCTCTGCTGCCACCTGGCCCCCAAAACCTGCAGGGAACCTGGGCTGTGCCCTCTGTGCCCCAAAACCTACAGGGAACCCAGGCTGTTCCCTCTGTGCCCCAAAACCTGCAGGGAACCCGGGCTGTGCCCTCTGTGCCCCAAAACCTGCAGGGAACCCGGGCTGTGCCCCAAAACCTGCAGGGAACCTGGGCTGTGCCCTCTGTGCCCCAAAACCTGCAGGGGACCCGGGCTGTGCCCTCTGTGCCCCAAAACCTGCAGGGAACCCGGGCTGTGCCCTCTGTGCCCCAAAACCTGCAGGGAACCCGGGCTGTGCCCTCTGTGCCCCAAAACCTGCAGGGAACCCGGGCTGTGCCCCAAAACCTGCAGGGAACCCAGGCTGTGCCCTCCTGGCTCCTGCCAGAGCTGGAGCTGCCCCAGCACCTGTGCTCCAAACCTCCTCCCTCCCAGAGCTCCTCCCCAGGCTCTGGAGGAGGGAAGGAGCCCCAGACACCCCCAGATACCCCCAGATACCCCCAGGAATCTGCTCCACCCTGTGCTGGTGGGCATCTCAGCATCCCCACTGGCACCTGTGTGTCACATTTGATCCCAAATAAAGACCCTCTCAACCCTGCCTCACTGCACCTCTCCTGCTGCTTCACCCAACACCTACAGGGAGAAATCTTCCCATTTGAGATGAAACCCAAACCCAAACCCTATCAGTGCATCACCTGCCCAGATAACAAATCTAACCCAAGCTTGTAGGAACTTACTGGGTTGTTTTTGGCTTGCCCAGCATGTAGGTCAAATGTACAAGCCGGGAGCTTTCCTGCACAGCAAATCCAGAAGGTAAATTTAGGTTTTTTGGCCTCTGCAGGGCTGGAATTTGCTTCTTGGGGCAGGCTGTTGTTGTGGGATTAAGAGAAAGTTCACTGCAAGGTACCAGTTATCCCATGGAGTGGAAAAATAACAGGTATTTTGCAACATTTCCAGAGATGCACCAAGAATGTCCTGGGTGGCAGGGAGCACATGGGAGCTGCTGGCCTCGGGGCCTGGGGATTTTCCTTCCTCTGAGAAAATGTCTCCTGCAAGAAGCACATGCCTCTTACAAAACCAACTGTTGCCTGGGCTTTGTTAAATAAATCAATCAACTCTCTTTTACTCTGTGATCTGAGAACAGCTCCCTCCTGAGCTGACACTGTTGTGTTTTCCCCACAGTTTTATGGCCCTGCAGCAATCCCACTGATGGCCAAATGGGACCACTGGGAATGGAAAACCTGATTTATCTGCACCAGTGATGTTCAGGGAGGATAAAATGATGGAATATCCCAAGCTGGAAGGGATGAAGGATCAGAGTCCAACCCCTGGCCCTGCAGCAATCCCACCCTGCAGTGCTGTCCAAACACTCCTGGGGCTGTGCCCATTCCCTGGGAGCCTGGGCAGTGCTAAAATCCCTAAAATCCAACCTAAAGCTCTCCTGGCCCAGCTCCAGCCCTTCCCAAGGCGCTGTCCCTTGGAGTTTGAGGATCTGCTGCCATGGGCTGTGTGCCAGGCCCTGCAGTGGGACCAGCAGCCCCAGACTCCCCTCGCTCCGTGTCCCTGAGCCTGGCTCTGCCTGCAGCCCCTCTGAGCCTGCTCTGGTGCCAGGCCTGTTTGGGCAGTCCCACAGGGAGCCCCAGGACAGGAGCCACCCCCGGGGATCTCATGGATTCACAGCCCTGACCCTGCTGGGAGTCATTTCATGTGAGTCTTAGGAGAATTTGCCTACCCTGGGTGTCTCCTCACCCACGCAAACCACTGGGGGAGATGGGACTTTTAGCAATGCATTTCCACCCCAGTTTGAAGCTAGATCAAACAAATGAGGCTGCACCAGCACAAACTGTGTCTCTGCTGCAGCAGGAACTGGTGCTCCTGGCCAAAACCCAAGCACAGCTGAGTCCTAAAAAGGCACAAAAGGAAGCTCAGATTTCACCTGAACCTGGAGGATTTATGGCTTTGACAGTGAGACCTTTTCCTGTGAGCTCCTACAGCAGCTTTAGGATTAATCACTGCCAGTGAAAACTGCTCTGATTTTCAGCATAGAATGAAATAATTTTAGGATAAATTAGAAAAATCTAATCTGAGTCCGAGCCAGGACAGCACAGCCCCCTTCAGACTCAGTGGAGAGGCAAAGTTGGAGAGTGGGCCCAGATAAAGGATGCCAGATGGTTGCTGAAAGCCTTGCTCTAAGAATTTCAATGTATTTTATCCATTCTTGAATAAAAGGTGAGAGAAATGAGACCTGAGGCTCCCACCTGGCCTTGCCTGTGTCTCCACTGGTGTCCCTGCACCTGAAGGTGCTCAGGAATGGGACATTCCCTGCCCTAGGTCTGCAGTGCCTTTGCATTCCAGGGATGGGATGGATGGCAAACCTTGCCCAGGAGCAGGGAGGGGAACACAGCACGACCTGAGGAGCTTTCCTTGCTCCCAGCTGCTGAATCCACCCCGTGAGAGGCTCTTTGGGGAGCCCAGCCTTGACCCTTCAGTGGAGACCAGGCCAGACAGGGCAGTGCAGGGGGTTCTGGAGTGGGGATGGTCCTTCCCTCCCACACAAGGACACAGTGCCCCTGGCAGTGGCAGCTGGGGGTCCCCGGGGCTCTCCCCTTGACCCGAGTGTGACACTTGGCTGACATTGCTCCAGAGCCCATCCCTGCACTATCTGATCCTTGGCCCTGTGATCTCCCAGCCCCAGCGACCCCGGGCAGCCCCCCTGGCTACCAGGAACCCAGATGGGATTGTGGCCCCAGGGGAGGCTGTAAAACAGCCCCAGAGTGGCCCGAGAGGCAGATGTACCAATTAGGGAAAGCCTGGGTGGCAGTTCCGAGCACGGCGCTTTTAATAACTGCAGGGATGTTGAGAGGCAAATAAATTATATGATGAAAGTCTAGCAGGCTGCAGAACCCAGATATGTAATAAGCAAGACTGGCACCAAGACTGAAATTTTGCCCCCTGGGCTTGGCATTTTGTCTGATTGCCTTTGCAGATGGGAAGGGATCCGGAGCTTCCGGTCCTGCTTGGCAGGAAGGGATTTCTCAACAGCAGCCTGGAGAATGCTCCTGGGAAGGCTGGAATGAGGGAGCTCCCCGGCACTCAGGGAGGAACAGCCGGGTTTTTCACCAGGAAAGAGGGGACAAGGTTTCCCTCCTGACTTTTGGGTTCAAAGCATGGATTGAAATGATAGAGAAGCGTTAAATGGGTTTAATATTGGAGGGAGGCAGCTGGGTAAGGCTGTGTTGTTCCCCTGCTGGTGCACAGGTGAGGGCTCCAGGGCTCTGGGTTGATTGATCTCCATCTCCTCTGACCCCATGGGTGCTCCATTCTCTCATGGCTTCTCTTCCCAGCACTCTCAGGGCAGGGACACCTCCCACTGTCCCAGGTGCTCCAGCCCCAGTGTCCAGCCTGGCCTTGGGCACTGCCAGGGACCCAGGACAGCTTCTCTGGGCACCCTGTGCCAGGGCCTATCACCCTCACAATTCCTTCCTAAAGGTGACTTAATCCCCAAAATCACCACAGCTTTCACCCAGGGTGGATTCTGCTCATAATCAAATTCCCCCCAGTCAAATGAGGAGCAGCTCTGCTCCCCTGCCCAGGAGCCAGGCAGGCTGGGGAATGTCCCTGCCCAGGGAAGGAGCACAGCAGTGTCTGCAGCCCCTCAGAGCTCCCAGCCCAGCCCCACACCGTTCTTGTCCATGGCAATTACAGCTCTTCTTTCCAGGGCTGGACAAGGAAAGGAGGAAGAGCTGCCCTGGCTTCATTGTGCCAGGGAAATCTCTGCTTGGACAGGTCTCAGCCCACTCCAATTCACTTTTAATTCTCCTGTAGGAATAACACAGGGAGCCTGTGGCCTTTGCACGGGGATCTGGGAGCAGCACCTGTTTTGGGAATAATCAGCCCAGGAAAAGTTTTTCTCGAGTATTTGCATTTTTGACCTCGTCTGAGCACGATAATGGTGCACTCTGTCAATCTTGCAGGGCTCTGTGAGTGACTCCTGCCTGGCTCTATTATGATTTCTCAAAAGACCTCCCATAAGGGTTAAATGACCTCACATTAGCTCTAATTTGGGGCTAGCTTTCCTATTCAGAACTTAACAAAGCCACGGGTGTTTACCCAAGTCCCATAAAGGGACAGGGACCACACACAACCCTCAGCACTCAGCCTGGACACTGACAAATCCCTGGGACAGAGGGGGATGGAAAAGCTTCACCCAGCCTGAATGAACACCCAGCAGAGACCCCGAGGGAGCTGTGCTGCTGTCCCCAGTGAGAAGGGACAGCGGCCACTCCTGCCCGGACAGAGGGGATGGAAAATCTTCATCCAGCCTGAATGAACACCCAGCAGAGACCCCGAGGGCGCTGTCCCCAGCAGGGAGGGCCAGCGGCCCCCCCTTTGTTCCCCTCCATGCCCCAGCCCGCTGGGTCCTGGAGCATCCCAGCACTCCCTGCCTCATTCCTGGGCTGGTCTCGCTGTTCTCGCTGAGCTCCGATGAGCGCGGTGTTGGTAAATCACCAGCACAGCCAAAGGGTTCAATGTCTCACTGGGAAAGGCTCAGGGAAAGCTGCACCTTGGGAAGAAGCATCTCCAGCCCCATCCCAGCTCCCGGCCGGGATTGGTGCCACTCGCAATGGAAATAACAACAAACCCCACTCGGTGTTCCCAGCACCGAGACAGAGCCGGGGCTCTGCTCCAGGGAATCGGGGCTGAGCACCTGACAGGGACCCGGGACAGAGCCGGCTCCGAGGATGGAGGTTTCCCCCTTCCCGCTGCAATTAAAGGTCAAAAAAACCAAATAAAGAGGGAGCACAAACATGTTATTGGCCGGTGAGTAAACATTTCAGCCCTTGTGCAATCGCTAATGACAGCGCCCGGCGTGTGTGAACTTCCTGTCACTGTCCTGCACTTCATCCTCCATTCACCACGGCAATTAGGCTGCCTTTTATGCAAGGGCTGAAATTCGCCCGGATTGATTTAACGAGGATAATTTCCTCTCTGGGACTGCTGGAAATTAATCATCACTTCTCCAAGCTCCATCTGGAATTCACTCGTCAGCACTACGCGGGGCTCTGCTGGTGGCACCTTCCTGCTGCCCCACTGGGGGTGGCTTTGGGCAGGGATTTCCTACACTGGGAACAGCAAAAATCCCAAATATGCAGCAAAGTCAACGACCTCAGAGCAGCAGCCAGGCAATAAACCCGATTCTCTCCCTGTTCACAGCAGTTTTCACTGAAGATGCAGTTTATTTACACTGACCCTAATTTGCAGCAAGTGAGAGTGGCAGAAAGAACTGGTGGAGTGTCTGAAAGAGAAATTAAATATACACCTAAGCAGTTACATATCCAAGAAGCTGCCCTTGCACATAGAAATGTCAATTTGTGCATGCAGAGTGGGTAAGGAGGCAGCAATTCCCCATTTCTAGAGCTCCCTGCCCTGTTTGATGTCCAGGTGAAGGATTTGGGGAGCTGAGAGCAGTGAATGTCTCTGAGGAAGGACTGGACTCCCAAAAAACCATCTCAAACTCAATAAAAACCTAAAAACTAAGTCAGAGGAAGGAAAAACAAAAGGAATCATAGCATAGGGAGACACAGTAAGGGATTGGCAGCTAGAAGGGCAGAAAGCTCTGGAAAGAAAACTGTTTTGTTTATTAAAACAATTACTACAGCTTAAAAGGAAGAGCTCGGGAGGAGTGTGAATGAACTGCCCTGCTCAAAACTGAGGTGTGGCTGCTCCAGAGGTTTTCCCAGCATTTTGGTGTCTTTTGATGTAAACCACAGAAACTAAACTATATGAATTAAAATCAGGGCTCCTTAAAATTCACCAGTTCCAGGATTATTCTCGGGAGCTGACCCATCCCTGAACACCCCACAGGGGTACAGTCACAAAGGAACTGACATGAAAGTTGCAGCAAGTCTTTGTTGACTTCTTCCACCCCAATGTTGACCCATTTCCAGCCATCAGGAGTTCTCAACCTCTCTTAGATGAAGAGCTCTCTAAATTTTCCATTCTTCTCCATAAAACCAGTTCAAGCCAACTGACAAGAACCTTCCCTTTCCCAGTTACCCCCTGCAGAAGCCAGGCAAACCCCCTGGGAGTCTGTGGTTCAAGGAATTGATCCCCATCCCTCTATTCCTCCTCTCTTGGGAAGAGCCAGGCCTTCCTTCAGAATAATTTTTCTCTGGGCAATAAAAGCTCTGCCTCAGAGAGCTGCAGATTGGAAATGCTCTACCTAATCAAAGATTGCAGCATCCCTGGGATATTTATCAATTCTTGATTCTATTGGTAACTGGGAAAACAGAGTCACAGCTGAGAGAGCAGCAGAGCCAAGATAACAACTCCTGGTTTCAGATTGTGGCTGGGACTGGGGGGAAAATCCTCAGATCTTCCTTCTGCAAAGCTTCTGCCTCTCTTTGGAGCAAGGACAGCTGGAAATTAAATGAAAATATCTTCCTCTTAAAAGACCTCCATCCAGTTTTGCAAATAAACACACGAGCAGCCACCCAGTGGGGGAACAAGATCATAACCAGCTGGGGCTGGGATGCACAAAGGTGTGGAGGAAATGTTTTTGAAGGATGGCAAAAAGGGATGTGTAGGAGACGGAATTACAGACGTTCCTAATATGGGAAAGGAAAGTCTGAACTTCCTGTGAAAAATGAAAACCACAAACAAATCTGGGAGATTCTCAGAGCCGGGGAGAAAGGAGAGGCGGGGTAAAACTGCCACGGAAAACGGAGCTTGAAACGTCTCCCCTTTTGTCTGGAGGGCTTTGGGGAAGAATGGAGCGAGAGGGAGTAACGAGCAGAGGCGCTAATGGCGTGGAGCATCTCCGTGGAGCTGCAGATTAAAGCCCGCAGCACCTCGGGGCAGAGGGAATCTGTAGATCTCGGAGTCAGTCTGTGGGGCAGGCAGCTGCAGCCTTTGTTACCGACCTGCCTCCCTTCCCCATCTGATCGTGGAAATGAGAGCTGCGAGTGCTGCAGCTTCCAGCCCCAATGGGAGCCGGCATCTCTGCAGAGATGGGTTTATTTACATGTCCCGAGTTATCGCTGCCCAGCATCTGAGAGGGGCCCTCCACATCTGGAGAGCCCTGATGAAAGTAAAAACATCACACTGGGGATTTCTGTTTGTGCTCCTGGCACTGAAGGGCAGAGCCTGAGCCTCTTCCACACCCCCAGCAGCAGCTCTGGTTCCTCTGCTCCCAGAGCACCTCCTGACACTGAACCTGACTTTTCAGGGGACAACCAGGGCCAGGTTTGGTCTGGTTTGCTTCAGGGACCCCCCTGCCATGGCAAAGGTGGGAGAACCAAGCAGGGAGAAACATCCCCGGCCTCCAGCTGGGCTCTGGGAGTCACCTGCCTGTCCTGGCTGCAGGGTGAGGGCAGCCCAGCACCGCTGCATCCATCACTGCTCACACCATTGTGTGTCCTCTGCCCCTGCAGCCCTGCCAGGATTTGCTTTTGGAGAGTCCATGAACCCAGCAGGGCTTTCCCTGCCAGCAAAGCTTCAATCCCACCCTGTGCCTCACTGCCAGGACGGGAGCAGGGCAGAAAAAAGACAAAAGCAGGACCAGGAAAACAGAAAAATCTCCACTAAAGCAGCCCCTGAGAGCCTGTGGAGCTGTACCAGCAGGGCTGGCAGGCATGGCAGTGCCTCAGCAGGGCCCTGCCTCTCTCCAGCAGGAATTCCCAACTTTTGTCCCCATCCCAGGCCACTGAGGACCCTCCTTTACTCAGTGTAGAGCCCCTTCCCAGCCTGGTGCTTCCCCAAATCCAGCACCCAGCAGAGCACACACAGAAACTGCCGGGGCCTGCAGCAGCTCCAGTCCCTGTGGATGCAGAAACTCAGGGGAGCAAATCCTGGATCTCCTCCTTTTCCCATGCTGCTCCTTTCCCTTCTGGGTGGATTGCCCCACAGAAATACCTGCTCCAGAGTCACTCACACCCTCCCTGCCTCACTGGCTGCCACCCTGGCTCACAGGACATTCCACAAGCTGCTTGTACTTCCCTCTGCTACCACAGCAGCCACTCCTGGGCATCCTCCTGGGTGCTCTTGCTTTCCATAATATTTTTTCTTTGGAATGAAAAGATTCCACGTGCTTCTCTCCAGACCCTTGCAAAGCCCTCAGCTGGAAGGGAGTTCTCAGCCTTATTTACTGGAAAGGAATACAAAATCTAGACCCAAAGAACAAATAAGGCTAAATTGATCCCACGGTTTCCACAGTGTTTCCTGACAGGGTGGGCTCCTATGGGGAGCTGTGTCCAGAGCACAGGAATTTGCAGCTGCAGGAAGGAGACTGAGACAAACAACAACGTTTGGGTTTCAAACTGGAGCTGGAAAGTTTTACAGCTGCAAATAACACTGGCAGTCCTGTAACCCAAGGGGAGAATGGGGGTCATGAAAGCTCCTGCTTGAGGGCACGAGCTGGTGGCAAGGGAGGAATTTTTCCTCCCATTCACAGCATTGCTCAAGTGGCTGGGTACATTCTGCAAGAGTTTCACCATCCATGGAAATACCAGGTAAAAGACAAAGGTCCTGCACTGGACAAGCCCCTGGCTGTGGGACTGATTTTAAATTCCCACCTTTGGTGCTTGAAGACTGGATCTGTGGCTGGATCTGGGCTCCTCCTCCTCCTGAACCCTCCCCATCGACTGACACAGGGAGGGCAGGAGGTTTGCTGGGTGTTTCCAGAACGTTTCATCTGTGGTGGGCAGAAAAATCAGTCAGGGTCATCCTAAATTCACTTCAAATTCATCACATCACAATTGTCCTTCCTCTGAAAAGTGTCTTTTCCCCCTGCCAGAGCTCAGAGATCCCCAAAGCACTCCCAGGCCCTTCCCTGCTTTTGTTGTCTCCAAATTAAACATTCCCTGTTTGTAGCTGATCAGTTATTAATCCCCGAATACCTGAATTTGCATTTTTGTGCTTTGAATGCCAAGTGTCTTCTGCTGCTCTGGTCCTGAGGGTGACTCTGCTCTTTTCACAGAATGCTCTGACTCTCCCCTGCTTTTGATGATAAAATCTGGACAAGAGTCATCAGATTTTATCAGTCCATACTAAAAAAAATGCATAAAATTGAGGCCAAAAATTATCCTGGAAGTAGCCTTGTTCCTGCTCAGTGCTTTCCACATTTACCTGTGGGATGAATCCCTTTGCCTCAGTTTTCCTGAATGCTTTGAGTGAATTCCCACATCCAGACCAAATCCCATTCTGACGAGGTCTCAGGCACAGGCTCCCCCATAATAAACAGATTAAACCCCAGGCATGAGGACTCGAGAACCCCACAAGCTCTTGTGCCCCAGAACACTTCCAGCAGCCCCAAAGCCACGGGCATCCAGAGGGCTTGGGTGGTTTTTGGGCCCAGCTTTCCCTGCAGGGCCCCAGCTCTGTCGCTCATCATTCCTGTCAGGCCAGTTCAGAGCTCTCTGCCCTGATGGGCTGGATTAAGGGCTGCCTGAGCAGTTCTTGTCTCCTGCCTTGTTGTTTGGAGATGGGGCTGCAGAGGGGAATGGATTACAGCAGGTAAATACATCCAGCTGTCACCCCAGCATTCACTGGGACCTCCTGGAATCAGCGAAATGGCAAGAGAGGAAAGTGCCACAGAGGGAATCTCTGCTCTCCCTCTCGTGGATGCATCAACACAGCCATCGTTTTTCTTCCTAGTAATTAATTTCAGTGTATGGTTAATTGTAATAAGCATCAATGTCTAATGAACACACGGGATGCTGGAGCACAGCTGTCCCAATTAAAGTAACTGTAGGGTGCCCTGAGCAGCGGCTCCGTCCCTCCAGCTCCTCCCTCCAGATCCCAGCCCAAAGCTCTCATGGCCAGGGAGAAACCCAGGAATTCCAGGGTCTCTGAGGATGATTTCATACAGGACTTGGAGGAAAAGTCTCTTTCCCTCCATCCCAGCTGGTTTATTTGGAGGGCAGCTTGTTCAGAATGCAGGGATGATTCAAATGTGAAGCAAAGAGGATCCAAAGGTTTCCAGGATCCACCATGGGCTGTCTGCTGAGAAGAAATGTCCTGGGGAATCCTGCTGAAAATGTCTTCAAAAAAAGACCCAAGTTAGAGCCACAGAATCACAAAATCATGGAACCACAGAATCCCAAAATCATGGAACCATTAAGGTGGAGAAATATCTCCAAGGTCATGGAGTCCAACTGTGACTGATCCTCACCTTGTGAGGTGAGACCCCAGAGCTCTGAGTGCCACCTCCAGGGATGGGCACTCCAAACCTCTCTGGGCAGCTCTGCCAAGGCCTGAGCCCCCTTTCCATGGGGAAATCCCTGCAGTGCCCACCCTGGCCCTGCCTGAGGCCGTTCCCTCTGCTCCTGTCCCCGTTCCCTGGAGCACAGCCCAGGGCTGTGCCCTCCTGGCAGGAGCTGTGCAGATGTCAGGAGGCAATGACACAGCTGAGGGCTCAATGCAGACTCCCAGAGGGGTGTTTGTCACTTCCCCTGCACGGCTTCATCAGCTAGAACCAAAACAAGGGATTGCTCCATGTGCCATCAGCCTCCTGCTCCTCACACCACGCACACTGTAATCAAACACAGAGAAACAAGCAGCAATTACAGCATAAATATCTTAGTCACTGGCCTGATCAAAACAAAAGCCAGGAATTCTAGCACCAAACACTCCAAGGAGAAGCAAGAAAGCTGCAGGAACAGGTTGATGACACATCCCATCGTAGCTGAGCTCTTTGGACAGGGATTTCTGAGCTGGTCCAGCTCCAGACAGGGGTCCTGTGCTACAACAGCAATTAAGTTCCCATTAAGGTACATTTCCTCATTATCAGAGGTAATAGTTGTCATTATTACAGCAAAATACACAAAGGCAAGTCAGTAAATGTATCAATTAATGATTTTCTTCCATGTTGCCTCAAAGAAAACATTCTGGGAATGGCATCAAGGAGCCAAAGCAGTGAAAAAGATCAGTAATGTTGGGGGCAGAATTAAGGATGTGATGTTGGAGCACATCCCCTACAGAGCAGAAATGCTGTCTGTGTGAGGCTGTGAGGAGCCCCCCTGCAGATGGGAGCATTTCCTGGGCTCAGGCAGGCAGGAGCTGCAGTGAGGGGGGGTCTCCCTCTCCAGGATTAACACTTCAGGCAGGCAAAGATCCCAAGGGAGAGGTGTTCTCTTCCCTGAGCACCTGCCAGCACTGCAGAGCAGAGATGGGCACTCACACCCATCCACATCTGGATCTGCAACAAATTTCAAGCTGTTTTCAGGCCAAGAAAATTGTTTGGTTTAGTGAAACTGTGGTGGTCAATGGACAGAGACAGAGTGGTGAAGTGTGTGCCTGCCAGCACAAGCTCCTGGGGTTTTCCTGATGGACTCCCAGGCTGGGAGCTGCCCTTTGTGTTGGCTCACAGGGGAGGCCAGGGCAGTGTGGCCTGAGCTGGGCAGTCACTGGCTGCTTGGAGCTGTGGGCAGCTCTTCCCTTACTCATTTCCGTGCTCTGACACTGCTGATTTACCTGCCCTCAGCAGGTACAATGTTATCACCTCCCAGAGTTGTTTGAATGAAATTTTTGGGCTCTGCACTATGACCCAACCAAATGGTTTAGAACAACAGGTGAATCTCAGGATCTGAGCTGTTGTAACCTCCCTCCTCCCCTGTGAGTCTCCTCCCCTTTGTTTACTGCAATCCCTCGGATTTTGGGGTGGTTCAAGCAGGGCTGTACTACCCTCGTTCCTCCTGGGCTTCATAAAGAACCATTTGCATCCAGTGGGAGACTTCCCTGACCCAGGACTCGCTCAAGAGCGGTGGGATCAAGATTAAACTCATTTGCATACATGTAAATTTTTGCCATTTGCTGTGCAAAAAATATCCTGTCTCTGAGATACGGGAAAACAGGGTTCTGACTCAGAATTGATGCTATCGCTGCTGTCAAGATTAGAGTCTGAATTGTGCAATCCAACTTAACTCTCAGTATCACTTGCTATGCAAAAGACAGTGTTTCATACAGAGGTGTGGCCTTTCCAGTGATTGCAGCAAATCCACACCACAGCTGGCACTTCCATCCAGTACAGTTGGAAAGCACAGCCAATTCTTCAGCTTTGATCCTAAAAGAACTTGATTGTTCCTCGTGAGGTACAGGGAAAACCGTGGGGGAATGAAGAGGATGAAGAGATTTGTAACACCTGTCATGAAACTGTCCTTGGAGAAAAAAAAACAAAACAAAACAAAAAACCAAACCAAAAACCAAACAGAAAAGGTGAAAGCACTTAGAAAAAAAAGAAGAAGAAGAAAAAAACCTTTTTTCCCACAGGAAACTTCCATCAATATCGCATTTTCCCTAAGGACATTTCTGTATCTGTCACTAGAAATTACTGCTGTCAGCGGGAATGCATCAGCCCAAAGCAGAGGGCTGGGCTTTGGTGGGCTGAAAAGGGACATAAACCACAGCTGCTTTTAACCACCAGCTCACCTTAGCTAGAGTGAACACCTTGTTTATGCAATAAATCCAATTTTGTCTGGAGGAAAAATGATGTTGGAAGGGCAAAGGGAGCTGCTGTTTTCACAAGCAAATGCCTGATGCCTAATCAAGGCTGAGAGAGGCATTTCACTCACGTAGGGCTGAGAAGGTGCCAAAACACAGGTAGGAGAAAGGTATTTCACAGGGAAACAGCTGCAGGTGGATGCCAAAACATCCAGAAACAGCAAAACTCTCCCAGCAGAGCCCCTAAATTTGTGCACTCCAATTGGAGTGGCAAAAGAAACAAGCCTAAAACAGATTTCCTCCATAAAGTGAAATGACACCCTAGAAAATTACACTCCAATAAAAAGCTAATGAAAAGGTGCACTGGGAACAGTTTTGCCCTCCAGATAACTTGTCCCTCCTGATCTTAATGAATTCACTGGCAATTCTGACAAGCTTTTATTACAGTGGTACTCAGTGCCCTGGAAGCTGGGTGCAAGTGCTGTTCAAAGGGATGGGCTTTGTCCCAGGGAACACGGGCAAATCCTGCAAAAGGCAGGGATGGAGGGTGCTGATTATTCATTGTCTGCACAGGGAATAAAAGAGGTTTATATGGAACAGATGTATGGGTAAGTGTCAGTGTCATTAGCAGTAATTAGAGTAAGTGCCTCTGTGATCCTCCTCTGGTATATCTGAGGCAGGCTTCATTTCATAACTACAGGTTTGGCTGCTCAAAATCCTCTTTCCCAACAGAGAGCCCATGGCTGCTGCACCCTGCTCTCCTCTGGGCTCTCACTAGAGGGGGGCCACAGTTCTGTTCTCCCCTCAGATGTGCCCATGGAGAGTTTTACACTGAGAGGTTTATTGCCAGAAAAGTGGAATTCAAATTACCCAAGAGAAGGGGCAGTGGAAGGCCCTGACCTGGTTTTGTGCAGGTCCAGCTCTCCTTCAGACAGGAGGAAAAGTTTCCTCTGCTCGGTGCCTGTTGCTGGGGAAGGGCAGGGTGAGATGAGATGGAGAGGGACAGGGAAGGGGATCTGCCCGGGGGGCTCAGCACCATCCCCGGCCCCAAACAGGGACAGAGGTTCCCTCTCTGAGCCTGGAGAGCTCCAGACACCCCTGGGGCTGGGTCCAGTCCCTGCTGAGTGCTCTGCATGGACCAGGGCAGGGGACAGAGGGGACAGAGGGGACAGAGGGGACAGAGGGGACAGAGGTTCCCTCTCTGTGCCTGGAGAGCTCCAGACACCCCCGGGGGGCTCAGCACCATCCCCTGCCCCAAAGAGGGACAGAGGTTCCCTCTCTGAGCCTGGGGCTGGGTCCAGTCCCCATGAGCCGGTGCCAGAGCGCTCTGCATGTCCCAGGGCAGGGGACAGAGGGGACAGAGGGGACAGAGGGGACAGAGGGGACAGAGGGGACACCTCTGGGGGGCTCAGCGCCATCCCCTGCCCCAAAGAGGGACAGCCCCGGCCACCCCCGGCCACCGTGCAGGTGCCAGGGCAGGCACTGTGCAGGGGCCGGGGCAGGAGCGGGGCAGGAACCCTGCAGGTGCCGGGGCAGGAGCGGGGCAGGAACCGTGCAGGAGCGGGGTAGGCACCGTGCAGGGGCCGGGACAGGAGCGGGGCAGGGGCCGGGGCAGGAGCAGGGCAGGCTCCGTGCAGGGGCCGGGGCAGGAGCGGGGCAGGCACCGTGCAGGGGCCGGGGCAGGAGCGGGGCAGGAGCAGGGCAGGAGCGGGGCAGGAGCAGGGCAGGGGCTGGGGCAGGAGCGGGGCAGGAACCCTGCAGGTGCCGGGGCAGGAGCAGGGCAGGCTCCGTGCAGGGGCCGGGGCAGGAGCGCTGCGCTGCCCGTGCCCACCCCGCGGCGCCCAGGGCGGGGCTGTTTGTCCTGCAGGGCACCCCAGGAACCCACAAAGAGCGCGGCCCCAGCGCCCCTGAGTGCCCTAATGAGGTTAATTAGAGCAGCTAATGGGCTGCCCGCTGCTGGTTGTGCAGACGCTGTTGTAATCCCTCGCCTTGTTTTGCAGAGGCTGCGGGAAACAGGGAAAAAAACCCACGTGGCTTAGCCAAGGAAAAAAGGACATTTTTGTCCAATTTAAGGCACTGACCCCGTAGAAATGAGGGCTGGTGATGTAAAACTGCAAATATATAATTAGCACTCAAACAGCCCCATTCATCTCCAGAAGAAATCTCTAACACACAGGGTGGGAAACTATAAAAAAATTTGATTTTCTGTTTTTGCTCAGAAGGAGGGGGGAAAATTTAAAGGAAATTTGTCTTCGGTATTTATTTCTTTTAAACAACAACTATAAAAAATTGTTTTACCTTAAAGTTTTTTTACACACTTTATATAATAGGGGAAATACTGCTCTGATAGGGCAGTGGATTTCCCAAAACCAGAAAGGGAGGAAGGAAAACCCAATGGTTTCACCCATGAGGAACACAGAACTCCCTCTGCCACGTCCAAGCTTTTATAGTGACAAAAATACAAAATTACAGCATTTAATGGCACTTGAGAAATGCTGCCTTGGGGTGTAAGGCATTCCCAAAGCAGCCCTTGCTGTTCCCATGCTTTGCTCACAATTCTGCTTTGGGCTGGGCTGCAAACCAAGCCTGAAAGGCTCTTTCAGAGTTTTCCCAGCAGAACCACTTGGCAGAGGACAAAGCTGCTCTCCTGAGGCTGAAATAACTCTGGTGTCCCTGGCCAGCCCGCGGGTGCTCCCAGTCACTGTGCTGAGGTGTATCCCAGGGTGAGCAAACACCAGCAGCTCCCAGCTGCCACATTTCTGCACTGGGGCTCAGCAGAGCCCAGGGCACACATCCAATGTTGTCTTTGTGTCTACAAACCCACCACAAAAAAAAAAAAAAAAATAATTCAAGCACGAGGCCTGATTTTTTTTCCTTAGTTCCTTTCAAGAAAGGTTAGAAGCGAAAATCTGAGGCCCCTTTAACAACTCCCCCTGGATTATTTTTGCAGGACAGGTGAGGCTTTAGATTTCATTTCATTTTCTCAAGAGGTGACATTTTTGTTGGCTGCTGGAAGGGGAAGGTGTCTCCTGCCTTTCTAAAGATCTTCTCATGCATGAGCAGGGCAGGGAGCAGGCACAGCCCCTGCCCTGCCCACCAGAGAGGCTGGGACTGCTCTGAGGGGCAGAAAAAGCTTCTGAGCAGGGTCACCAGGAGGAAAAAGCAGTGTCTGGGGTGAGGGCAGAGGGTTTGCCTGTTTGCTGAGAGATCCTGTGGGATTTGTGGCAAAAGCAGGGTGGGAGCAGCTGTGTCTGTTCCTGTGCTCAGGAATGTCCCTGAACTCAGTGGCAAAATCCAGGCCAAGGCTGCTTGGGCTCCTTCCCTTCTCCTCATTTTCCACCTTCCCCCACACTGGGAGGTGCCAGGGGCTGTCCTGGGTGCCAGAGGGGTACAGGACACAGCTGGGGCTGATGTTCCACTGAGGCAGCTGGGACGGAGCTGCTCCTAAAGGACAGTGACAGGAAATCCCTGCCTGTCCCTCCTCAGGCAGGCTGGGCACGGCCCCTGGGAGCTGCTGCTCCTCTGTCCCCACTCTGAGGCCACAGGAATGTCCCTCTTGTCCCCCTGCTCTGCCATCAAGGCCCAGTGGCTGTTCTGGGGTGCTTCCCAGAGCTCACACCAGCATCTCCCCCAGTCTGGCTGCCTCACTCCTCTCCCAAGGAGCTGAAGGCTGTGAAAATCTCTGGAGGTCCAGAGGAGTCTGTTCAGATAGGCCCTGAAACTCCCTGAGCTTGGAGGATATTTAGGGGAATAATCTGAGTTCATGGATATCATTTAATTTAGGTCAGTAAAATGGCAGTGAACTCAGGGCAAAATCATAACCAAGCCATTTAATCTGAAATCACTTTCCATTAAATTACAGTAAATCCAAGGAATTCCAGCTGGATTATTTTATTCTAATTGAGCCTCCAACTCTAATGGAATCCAGAGGGATTTGAAGGGCTCATTTGGAGTTCACACTTCTGAGACACTGCCAGAGGAAGGCTGGAAAACACAAAATGTTCTCAAAGAAGGAGACAGAGAAGTGCAAAATCCCAGAACGGGTCAGGCAGGAAATGAGCACTGACCAGCAGCTATCAGGATGAGCTGGATCCACGAGGAACCAGTGGCAGCAGGGAAAAATGATCATATGGGGACCCCACTGAGCTGAGTTCGAGGCACCCAAGCCTGGCCACAAAGATTTTGTGTTCCCACAGGTGCCTCACCTCCAGGTTAACCCCAGACACCTCCTGCACAACAAACCTGTGTAAGAAATGTGTGTTTTAATGCAAACACATTCCTAGGAGCACAGGACATTTCCTCCTTGCTGGGTGCTTGCCCAGGTGCCATCGGCACTCAAGAGCCTGGCAAGATCCCTCCTTTGGGGTGGAGATTGTAGGGTGATTCTCAGAGATCAAGACCTCTCATTTCAAATCTCTGACATTTCACACTTCCAGTTCAGCTGTGAGCTTGTAAAGTCACTGAAGAAAGTGAAAATCAGCACCAAAAGAAGCAGAAGTAGGTGCAATTTCCCTCTCAGCCTTGGCAATGCCCCTGCTCTCACTTAACTGAACTCTTGAGCAACTTTTTGTCTCTGACCATTCCCAAATTGGTTTCTTACAACATCAAAACTGATTTTCTTTGGGACTTATCTGATAGAGTTAAAAGAAAACACCCTGGCAATGCCACTGCATCACAAGGGAGGCTTTGATCATCTGGGGCTGCCAACGCACCTTGGAGTGTGTTAAACTCATCTGATTGCATCTGCCTCTTGCCATCAAGTGGCCCTGCAGGAGCCACCCTCGGGGAAGGGGCACCAAGGGCACAAATGACTTGGCCTTGGGTTCCTGGGCACTCCTGGAGGCTTTTCCTAGGAGGAACTTGAGGACTTTGTGCTGAGCAGGTCACCCAGCTCAGGTGAAAGTGCATTTCTGCATTTTGGAAAGAGCAGATCTTTGAAAGAGGAACCTCCCAGCAGTAAAAATCCTCTGTGGTGCTCATGTAATCTCCAGGGATGGGGTTCAGTCCCTGGGTCCATGTGGGGGATCCAGAATTCCACTGCAGTGCTGGGGATGGATCCCTCCCATCCCCTGCAAAGACTCTCCCAGCTAAAACCAGCTCTAAGCCAGCCAGAGCACAGATTTCAGAGTCAGCTTTGAAAGGTTCAGATTAGGGGAGCAGATACGAGTGGGAGATGCACTGCTGGTGAAATGCTGACACTTCAACTCAATCCTTGTGTTTCAGAAACCACAGTTTTGGTTAAAAAAGAAGAGTAACCCATTTGCATCAGCATTTTATTCCCTGATAAGGGTTCAAGACGTCTCCCAGTTACCCTCTGCAGCACAAACAGCAGGGGCACCCCATGCCCTGCCCTGGGGGAGGAAGCAGGGGAGAAGGAGGCTGGGGTGCCATGCAGAGGATTCTCATTAATTTTGGAAGGAGTTATAAAAAGTGAGCTTGAAAGTCTGTCCCAAAGAGGAGGATTCAGCTGATTGAGAACTCATCTGCCTCTATCTCTTGGCTAATCGTGAATGCTGCTTCTGCTGTGTCACTTCAAAGGCCCAGCACAGCTGGGAGGGTTTTCATCAAAGCTCCTGCATGTCTGGGGGAGGTTTTCCCCCCCATGAATATACATCACTGGAGGCTCCTTTTCCCAGCTTTTCCCATGCCTCTCTCTGATTGATCCTCATTTCATTCAGATGAGCTCTTCCTCTCTGGATGGCTAAAGGGCAAGAGACAGCTCTCTCCAGAGCTTTCCCACTCGCCTGGGTGCCTCTCCGAAAGACTTTCCTCTCATCACAGTGGGGGAGGGAGGGAGGGAGCTGTTCAGACAAGAGATTGAGCCTTTAAATTAAATTCTTGTCATCTGAGGGCTGGGCCTGATAGCAGCGGGGGTGGGAAGAGAATTCTCCCAGTATCAGGATTCTGGCCAGAGCCCGGTGCGGTGTAAATGTGCCATGGACTGATCTCAGCAGTCCTGTCATCAAAACTCTGAGCTCTCAGAGGTGCTGGGCAGCAGCTTGGCAGTGACAGCAGCCTCATGCCCCGTGTGGCTGCCCCGGCTTCCACCTGGGCTCCCCAGGCTCAGAACTCACTGGAATTGCTCAATTCCCCTCTTTTTGCAGTGGGGAAGGAGGGCCGGGCAGCTGGGAGGAATTTCAAGCACTCAGGCACCCTCAGCCAGGCTGGGATTTCACAGGAGCCCAGACCCTGGGTGCACCCAGCACGTGCAGAGCTCCTGGAGATCTGGGCCCTCCAGAGCTGGGATGGGAGCTCAGCCCTCCTGGAACCCCTGGGCCCGCTGCCACTTGGTTACAGCACGTCTGTCTGTCTGTCTGTCTGTCTGCTGCCTGGGGGCCAGGCAGAGCTCAGCCCAGTCCAGCCCAGTTCAGCCCAGCCCAGCTCAGCCCAGCTCAGCCCAGCCCAGCTCAGCCCAGTCCAGCTCAGCCCAGCTCAGCCCAGCTCAGCCCAGTCCAGCCCAGCTCAGCCCAGTCCAGCCCAGCCCAGCTCAGCCCAGCCCAGCTCAGCCCAGTCCAGCCCAGCTCAGCCCAGCTCAGCCCAGCCCAGCCCAGCCCAGCTCAGCCCAGCTCAGCCCAGTCCAGTCCAGCCCAGCTCAGCCCAGCTCAGCTCAGCCCAGTCCAGCCCAGCTCAGCCCAGCTCAGCTCAGCCCAGTCCAGCCCAGCTCAGCTCAGCTCAGCCCAGTCCAGCCCAGCTCAGCTCAGCTCAGCCCAGTCCAGCCCAGCTCAGCCCAGCCCAGCCCAGCTCAGCCCAGTTCAGCCCAGCTCAGCCCAGTCCAGCCCAGCTCAGCTCAGCCCAGCTCAGCCCAGCTCAGCTCAGCCCAGTCCAGCCCAGCCCAGCTCAGCTCAGCTCAGTCCAGCCCAGCTCAGCCCAGCCCAGCTCAGCCCTGCCCTCCAGCCTGTACTTTCCTGTTCCCCAGGGCAGAGTGACCCCAGCCCTGCCAGGTCAGGCCACTGCTCCTTCCTGCAGCCCACAGCCATGGAGGGCGATGGTCCTTGTCACAAATGTCACACATCTCCTGAGCAGGGACGATGCCTCGTGGCCCTCAGAGAGGGGAGATGATGGCAGATGTCGGGCATTACCCATGGCTGGGTGTCCTGTGAGACCTTTCCCCGTTCCACTGCAGCCCTCAGCAGTCAGGGACCCTCTGTGGGGGCACAACTGCCACACTTGTGTCCTTACAGCCTCCTCTCAGCTCAGAGTCCCACAAACCCCACCCTGGAGCTTTACCAGGAAGGTCAAACCAGGTCCCCAAGGATGTCACCCTCACGGGGACCCTTCCAGCACCAAAACCTCTCCTGGCACTGGTAAATCCTGTGGTGTTCCCTCCACAGCAGGATCCTCTGGAGGCATTCAAGGCTGGTCACTTTATGGGATCAGGACATTCCTTCCCCCCAGCCAGGGCTGGGATTTTCCCTCTGCAGCCCCAGAATAGTTACTGGGACTGTGAATGGTTTATCACTTCTTTCACTGGGGTGTGTGGCTGGATTCACTTTGACACAAGCCCCTTTCTGAATTGCAAGTTGGCAACAATAAAAGGGAGAAGTCTTTAATTAGTTATCTGGCTAATTAACTTTTACAGCACTGCATAGCTTTGGCATCCAAATACTGCAATGCAAAACATTGCAAACATTCAAAGACTTCCCACCCCACCAGGGAGCTGCTGCCACTGGTGGTTGCGGGGGAAAAGCATCTGGAAATGCTCCCTGGGCTCCCTGCACATCCTCCTCTGCAGGGAACTCACCTGCTCCTGCTGCTGTTCCCCTTAAAGACACAGAGCATTCACGGCATGCCCGTGCTCTGGAATCCTCAAGGGTGGAAAAGATCTTTAAGATTGTCACTGCCCCAGCAGTGCCACCATGTCCCCAAGTGCCACGTTGACCTGAACACTTCCAGGGATGGTGACTCCACCTCTTCCCTGGGCAGCCTGCTCCAATGTTTACACCCCTGTCAGTGAAGAAGTTTTCCTTAATATCTGATCTAAAACTCCCCTGTGCCACTGGGAGCTGTTTGCTCTTGTGCTGTCCCTGGGAGAAGAGACTGAAACCACCTCAGTGCAGCCGCCTGTCAGGGACTTGTGGAGAGTGAGAAGGTGCCTCCTGAGCCTCCTGAGCCTCCTGAGCCTCCTGAGCTCCAGGCTGAGCCCTCCCAGCTCTCTCAGCCTCTCCTGGTGCTCCAGCCCCTTGCCAGCTCTGTTCCCTGCTCTGGACACCCCACTCCTCCTTCCCAGTGTGTGCACTCACTCTGCTAAAATCCACGCAAGACCAAGTTTATCTCCTGCTTGTGCAGAGATCCCTGCTCCTCCTGCCACCCAGGCAGGGCAGGGTTTCCCAGCCAGGAAATTCCAGCTCCCACTGTCCCGAGCCAGGAGAGAAACCCCTCCCAGCGAGGTGACACCAGATCCCCAGGCAGGAGATGCTCCCAACGCTCCGAGTGCTGTGGGGTGACCCCAGGAGCGCAGCTTGGCTCGGGGAGCAGCAGAGGCTGCTCTGAAGCCTCTCTCTGTCGGGACATGCAGGGTCCCCAGCCGCTTTCCCACGCTGCTGGGGGAGGGGGGTTTCGGGAGTGCCCCGGGGCCGTTCCGTGGGGCTGGATCTGCTCCCTGTGGCCAAGCACGTGCTGTGCTCCCCCGGCTGGGCTCCAGTTTCGCCGGGGCTGCGTGTCCAGGCAGCTCCCAGGGCTCCCAGCCCCGCTGCAAAGGCAAGGGAAGGGAAGGGAAGGGAAGGGAAGGGAAGGGAAGGGAAGGGAAGGGAAGGGAAGGGAAGGGAAGGGAAGGGAAGGGAAGGGAAGGGACAGGTTTCAGGGGAAGAGAGAGAAGCAGCCTAAAGCAGGTGATCAGCTGGGGCTGCCCTTCCACACATCCCAGGGAAAAGTCTGTCTGTGAGCAAGGCATGATCCTAACCTGTCTCGTCTGTTGTAGTTTGGACTTTAAGTGAGACCTGTTTAACTGAACTGTTCAGTGGTAGGAAAGGATTCAGCTCATTGCAGAACTCAACCAGGAGCCCCCTGTGCCAGTCCCTGTGGGATCTGGGAATCAGCTGAACTTCCAGAGGAGCTGCCTTTGCTGCCCTTAATGTTCCACAGACACTTCCAGGATTCCAGATTCCATGTTTGCACACCTCAGATTGCACCCAAAAAGCTGCAGGTCCCAGCCAAGGTAAATGGAGCCAGCTCAGAGCTGCAGCACCAACCAGGAACTGCTGCTGCCAGGGGTGCAGGGCCCTCCCAGCATCCCAGAAATGTGGCCCAAATACTGTCCCATAAATCCTGACTACAGGGTCCAGGGGTCCTCAGAGCATTCCCTGTATTCTCCTCACCTTTAGGAACTCTTAAATGTACAGGCTCTTTAATCATGGCCAGCTCCAGTTCCTGTGCCCAGGCAAAGCCCCAGGTTCCTGTAAAACCCTTCCCCGGAAGAAAAAATAAAGGAGATGAAATGATTCATGGCATTTGTATGGGGAACCAAAAGTATGGGGTTGATTTTGCTTTTGCTTTTCATTTTAAGTCTTTTCAGACTCAATTTAAAAAACAAACCAAGCCCATTCTCTTCCCTTCCTCCTGGTGACAGGCTGCCCAAATGCCTGTCTGGGTCAAGGGGACACTGCTGTATTTTGTTTTACCATCTGGCATCCCCAGCTCTGCAGATTTTTTTAACCTTTTAATTCTCAGTAGCATTTCATCCTTTGCTAATCCCATCATTTCCCCTGTGTTTGCTTTGTGAACCTTCCATAATAATTCCACTCAAATCCAACCATCAGCAGCCTGTGTGTCAGGGCTGCTCCTGAGCAAGAAGAGGGAAAAAATTCCACATTCAGAGTCAGAACTGAGCCTCCAACAAAGATTTCCCAGGGGTAGAGAAGAAGGCTGAGGCTCCCTGCAGCCAGGATGGGGCTGCTGGAGCTGCTGTCCCTGGGATCTGTCTGCTCCTGCCAGGGCAGGGCTGTGTCCAGTTCCTGGGTGGCTCCGGTGTCTTGGCTGCACAACTCATCCCACAGAGCCACAGGAGCCAGGGGAGGGAAGGGAGAGCTGGCTGCAAGAACTGCCAGAGGTGTCCTCTTGGTGCCCTCTTGGGACAGGGGAGAAATCCGGGGACTTTGTGTTGTTTGAAAACTTTCTGCTCTTCCCTTAATGTGTGTTCAGTATGTTCTACCCCAACATTACAAGAGAAAACTTTGGAGCTGAGTGAGGTCTCACTCTCAGTCTCAGAATATGTATTTTTGTTTCATTTTGGGGCTAAGGGATATTTTCTCATGCTCATTCACTTATGGATCAGGGGTTTGGTTTCCCATGGTGCCATCTGTACCAGGAATGCCCTGTTACAAGTTTTAATCTGGTTTTTTGATGCCTGGGCTCAGTCTCTGTGCCCAGCTCCCAGCTTGCAGCACACACAGCTCTGCCAGAGCAGCTCCTGGGTGAGCTGAGAGCAAACAGAAGGAGCTGGGGTGGCATTGCAGCACTTGGTGCTGCCTGCTGCCTCCAAGGGTTTCACAAAGCCCAACCAGCGTGCCTTCCTCACCCTGGATTTCCTGCAGTGCCCTTCCTCAGGAGGGCAGACACCCAGCACTGACTCAGGGAGGGTTGCAGGGTTTGCCCTCCTGTGCTGAATCATCTGCTGCACGCAGGGAGGGAGCAGTGGAAAATGGGGGGAGTCCCCTGGGGATCCTGGGAGTCACAGAGCGAGGGTGGGTGAGACATTGTGCCATGGAATGACAGCCAAAGTCACCCCAAAGCATTTCACAGCACCACAGAGGGACTCAGGGTGGAAAGGGCCACAGTGGGGCCAAGCAGGGTCCTGCTGAAGCCCAGTGCACAGGATTGTGTCCAGCTGGTTTGTGGATAAGAATATTTGAATATTGATGCTCCACAGGAGTGCACCAGTGGGGGCACAGCTGGGTGATTTGCCCAAGGCTGAATGAAGGCTGTTATCAGTCCTCTGCAGCAGCACCATCCCCGCCTGCATCCTAAAGGCACCACGAGGCTCCATCCACAGCAGGTCCCAGAGCACTGATGGTACAGCCCTGTGTCCTCCTGTCACACACAGGGCACGGTCCCGCTCCTGCCAGCACCCGATCCGGCCCCTTCCTGCCCCCCAGCCAGAGGCAGAGGCTGGAGGGGCAGGAGAGCAGAGCCCTGGGTGCGCTGTGCCCCCTGTGCCAGGATGCTCCGGGAATCACCGCAGCCTCAGCAGGAGTTTTTGCTGTTCCCGGAGTTTTCAGCCGCAGTGGTTTGGAGAAAAGCACGTTTTGTTTGACAGGCAGCGACACCTCGTGGCATCGGCCACCCCAGCGCGGCGGGGACAGCGGCACCTCGGCCCCTCCCGGGACAGCCCAGAGTCCAGCGCGGCTGCTCCACAGGAGAGGACGGTGACGATGGTGATGTGATGGTGATGATGGTGATGTGATGGTGATGATGATGATGATGGTGATGTGATGATGATGATGATAAGATTCCCCTCTTGTGAACGCTTAATAAAATCCCAGTCACCTTGAGGCGGAGCTGCCCGAGGGCTCTGAGGCAGAACCGAGGGAGTGGCCCTGGAACCGCCCCCGGTCCCGTCCGGGCTGATGGGGAAGCACAAGAGCCGTGGCTCGGGTGTGGCTCTGCAGTTCGGGTGCTGAAGGGGGACGGACCCTCCAGACCCTTCACTTTGCTGTTTTCCTTAGAAAGGATTACAGTTCTTCTTTTCACAAGAAAGTCCATAAAAATTAAATGAAATTCAATTAAACAGAGGTAGCAAAACAGCCACGGCAACAGAAACCCGTGGTGAGAGGAAATGGAGATTTTTGGAGGAAATGGAGACTTTGTACCCAGAAGCTGCCACTGCCAGGTTCCAAGGTTCAGAGGGTTGTCAAGGGCTGCCTGCTGGGCTGGGAGAGTTTTCCACCTGGGGAAGACCTGGGAAAACCCCTTTGTCCAAGCTGCTGTAACTCTCCTGTGAGGTGAATTCACTGATCCATTCCTGCACTGATGGCTCAGGCCTGGGGTGCCTGTGATGGAAGGCAGGAGAGCTGAGGTGCCAAACAATCCCTGCTCCAGGGATTTCCCCCTTTCCTGCAGTGGCACAGCCATCCCAAGCACACGCCTGGCACCCTGCACTTGGCAGCGTGGCAGAGATCCAGGTCCTCTCGTGTGCCCACATGGGAGGGGGCAGATCCCTGTCCTATCTCTGCACTTTACCCCCCCAGCTGTAAAGTGCAGTAATTCCCTAACTCCCAAAAAACATTGTGCTACCATAAACTAAGAGCAACTCTTTGATCTCCTGTAAACACCAGGCTAGAAGAGTCTCCCTTCCCGCTGCTTTTATTTTTTGTTGCTAGGTTATGAATAGCTCCCTCCTGCACTGAAACTTTATTTAAATGCTATTAATATTTCACAGCCACAGGTAAGTACCAAAGGTCAGAGTTTTACTGAGGTGTCTCACAAGATGAGGCAGCTCTTCCCCTGTGCCAGGGCTCACTGGAGGGTGCAGTGCTGCAAGTTTCACCTTTGCTGTCCTCCAAAAGCCTCTCTCACCTGCTCCTCTGCCAGGCACACGTGCAGGGCTGTACCAGGAAGAGGGGCAGGGCGCATGTGTGCAGCTCCTGGGCTCCTCAATCCTCTGGAATTCACACAGGAAACACGATGAGAATGGATCAAGGAAAAGCGTTGATGACAAATGGGAAGCTCTGCTCTGTCCTGTGTGGCTGGAGAGTGGGAGCCCTGGTGGCTCTGTGTCTCCTGCAGCAGGCTCGAGGTATGTGAACACCTGAGTGTTACTCTTCATTATATGGCTTTGTTGGTAGGAGGAGGGAGAAGTTTGGATCAGTTTAAATGGGAATGACTCACATAAAGTGAAATATTCCGTGGTAAAGAAGTGACAGTTTAAAATCTGTCTGTGGGAGGTGTCCTACTGAGGGCTAGTGATGGACATGGTGATCTGCTGGAAAAAAGAGGGGCAGGAAAATATACAGGCCAAACCTGCAGCTCTGAACTCCTGGTAGGATCTGCCCTTGGAGGATTGGGATTGTATGAGAAGCGTGGGACAGCCGTGTCTGCCCTGTCCAGGGAGTCAGGCAGAGTTTGTGGGTTGTAAATCACTGAAATGCAGTGAGAGCACAGGGAAAGCAATTGGAAATTATAAAACATATTGTTCATAGAAACAATTCTAAATTGAGTCCTAATTCTAAAAGCTGTTGAGATGAAGATGCTTTATGAGAGACAAGGAAAACATTGCACCACATCTGCTGCCAGAGCCAATTTCCAGCCTTTAATGAAAGGCTCAGCCTCAGATATTGACACCACCTTAGTGAGAACCAAATGGTACTTCCTGTCCCCAAAGATACTTTTGAATCATTCACATAATTTTCCCTCTTGACCAGGTCATGTTCAACTTCTCCCTCCTCAAAATGTGACCCTGCTGTCCAAGGATTTTGCCATGATTTTGACCTGGGCTCCAGGGGAAGGCTCTCCCCCAGATGTGACCTACACTGTGAGGTATGAAAGGTAAGAGCTCCAAACCGTGTCTGATCAAAGGGGTGGCACAGGGACAACCACTGGGCATCTCTCCTGATTAATGAGTGTCCTAATCATCAGTGACCTTCCACCAAAAGAAAACATCATCCACGTGGGAAACGTTCCAAACTCTGAGCCCCCCTTGCTCCCCACCCTCCCAAACCCCTCCTTCTCTTGCTCTGTAAATCCCAGCAGAACGTGTTTCACATTTTGGTGTGGCTGTTCCTTCCAGCCAGGATCGCCTGGACAAATGGAGGAAGGTTCCTCACTGCAGAAACATCCCCAGGTCCTCCTGCAATCTGACTTGTGCCCTCTCCAACCTCTACGTTAAGGTCCGGGCCCGGGTGAAGGCGGTTTGGGGCCGGTCCCAGTCGCCCTGGGTGAAATCCCAGTTCAAGGATTACTACTCAGATGGTGAGTGCCTGCCAGGTGACAGCCTGGATGGAAGGAATTCCCACAGACACACAGACCACACCCCACAGCCAGCCAGGAGCCTTAGGGCTGGCAGAGACTTGAGTGAGCAGGAGCAGTAAGGGGCTGGGATCATTGAGGATGAATTTTGTAGCAAGTGTCAGAATTTGTTCATCAGCTGAGCAAAGTGGCTCCAAGGGTGTTTTAGTTAAAGAGGTGTCCTCTGTGGCTGTGAACACTGTCCCAGGGCTCTCTGGGGTATTTTAGATAAAGAGGTGTCCTTTGCTTCCCTCTTATCACAAGATAACAGCTGGAAGTGAGGCCCAGCCATCACTGCAGGAAGGTAAGAGCCAAGCCAGCCCCACTCTCACTGCTGCTCCCTCCATTGCAGTGGAACTGGCTCCCCCTGTGCTGACCCTGAAGGTCAGGGACAATTCCATCCTTGTCAGTGCCTCCTTCCCTCTGCCCACCTGTGTGGAGAACCTCACCTGGAAATATGACTTGAACCTCTGGGAAGCAGGATCTGAAGACAAGGTCAGTACAAGTGGCTCTTTTTAGATGAAACTGAGGAACTGAAAAAGCTTCAAAGTCTGGGCAGAGAGAGAGGGACTGGATCCAGGGCCTGGAGGAAATGAACCAGCCAAACCCGAGCTAACCAAAGCCAGAGACAAAAAGTAGAAGTGTGTGTATGCATCCTTATTTTTTTGGTAGTTCCCTGTTTTTATCAGGAAGGGGAGGCTACACTACAGTCAGTCTGAAGGCCTGAGGTTTAAAACAACCAATGCAGGTGCCACTGGCAGCATTCCCTGGCAGAGCAGAGCCCAGCACTGCTGCAATCCCCACCTGGATCCATCGGCCCTGGGGGAGATGTCAGACATGGGGTCACACAAGGGATCCATGGGCTGAGGTGATACAGAAACATCACCCCAAAAGTGAAAGAATCACCTCTCAACCCTCTGCTTTGTCTCTCAGCAGAAGAAATATGAGGGTTACTTCAGGAAGGACACAGTGACCATCAACACCACTGCCCTCAGAGGCAATTACTGCTTCAGTGCCAGGGCTCTCTATGAAAGCATCGACTTGAAGCACAGTGAATTCTCCCAGCCTGTGTGTGTGCTGTTAAACCACAAAGGTATGGCCCTTCTCAGGAAAGGATGTGGGAGACATTCAGTGGGATGAGGGCAAGGCAAAGATTTCCACTAAAATCAGGTTTTCACCACAAAAAAAAACAACTTCCTGTTAAAGGGACTGGTTGGATTTTCTGGTGAGTGGTTCCTGCTTTCTGTAGAAACAGTTTCATTTTAAAAAGCCTGAAATGTTTTCTGTAAACTCTGAGTATTGTATGTCAGTGTAGAGCCCATAATTCCTATAAAATTACCACTCACAAGAGATTATTTCTGTCTTTTTCATCAGCACAGTGGAAGTTCCCACTTCTGGTTGTGATCCCTCTGTTTGTCCTCCCCATCTTTGTGGCCAGTCCCTTCATCTGCTGCCTGGTGAAACAGGAGGCCAAGCAAAGGAAGATGCCTCAGGTTTTGGTATGGCCCGAATTCTGAGGTCCCCTCCTGAGCCAGAGTCTTGCTGGTTTTCAGAGGGTAACTGGGGAGGAGTGGGGGGTTCTGCACTTCTCAGTTTTACATTTGTAATTCCCATTTTTGAAATAACCTTTCTGACATCCAGATTTTTCTTTTGGAAGCATCACAGGCTCACTGTTTGATTCCTTCTCCCTGGTAGGATTTCTCTCAATTTAAAGCTGCTGGACCAACCTTCCACGTGGAGCTCGGTGAAAAGGAATTCTGCAGTGACAATCTGAGCTGCTCAGAGAAGCCAGTGCCTCAAAGGAGGACAAACAGAGCTTTAGGAGGACACCAGCTGCTATGGATGGCTTCTTTCCCATCATCATCATCACTGTCATCATCGTGGTCAGAGGATGAGGAGGAGGAAGACAGCAGCACTTTGATCCCATACCGTGAAATGCCTCGGTATCCAAAGAGAGGTCTCAGCTCTCAGCCATGCCCAGCAGCTCTGGGGGGAAGCAGCCTGGATTCAGGATCTGGAGATCCCTCTGTGGCATCTGTGCTTGACCTCAGAGCCCTGGGTTTCACCCTCTTTGCAGAGAGGAAGGGTGAGGGGGACACCTCGGGGTCCCAGGCTAACGAGGAGCCCTCCCTGTATCTCTGCTCCTCCTTGGAAAGGATCTCCCTCACTGAGGTGACATTCCCAGGTGCCCCAGAGCAGGGCCAGGACGATGGACACAGGGAGGAGAGGCTGGGAATGAGCCCCCTTCACCCCCTGCTGGGGGGGATTGGTGCTGAAGCCCACGAGCTGAACCCCAGGAAGGCTCCTCATTCCTGCAGGGGTTACCAGAAATGCATCCTCGATCTGCAGCTCCAGGAGGATCCCAGCAGGCAGCTGCTCATCCCCCTGTGGACACTGCAGCTGGCGGAGGATGAAGGCATTGCCAGTGACTGTGGCAGTGACAGCTTCACAGAAGGGACCCCTCCCGAGTCCACAGTGCTCAGTGATGCTTTGGGGACTTCAGTTACAAAGGGAAAAGGTGATCCAAAGCTGCAATTCCCAGGCTACGAGCACTCACATTACTTGGGAAGGATCTGAAGAGCCCAGCAGGTCTGGGGAGTGCCTGGAAATCCTGGAGAGCTCCAGATATCCGAGCAAGGATCCTTGAACAAAGACAAAAACTGATATCTGGCCTATCAAGGCAATGGCTTTAGGGACACAAAGGTGCATTTTATTGCTAAGTCACCTCTGTACTGCCACTGTCCCTCTGAAAAGGTGCTCAGCCAGGGCTGAGGGAGGCAGGGACATCTCTGAGGGGCCACCCAGCCAACAGGCACTGCCTGGGGCTCACCTCACAACAAGGGCCAGAAAATGCAGTGTTGTGCCTGCACGTGGATTTGGAGCAGATCTTGAACTGCTTTGTGTCACTTTTGCTTCCTTTAAGTCCAGAGCTTGAGTGGAAGTTCCTTACAGAGACATTCAGCAAGATGTGGTTTTTGTGGCATGAAGAGTTCTCCACCTCATCCTGCAGAAATCACCTTCTGTGTTCCAACAGAGGGAACCAAAGCCAAAGTGTGCAGCATGCTTGTTTATTTATTTTTATTTTATATTTATTGAAGTTGAAATTCCTTCTGCTGTGCAGAATGTCTGAGAGCAATGATATTTTGATATAAATCTCCATGTGTACGTGGTTTTGTTTTCCAGAGCTACAAAGGGGGACTGCAGCTCATCCTGAAAAAAAATTACCTCTAAAACAGGACCCCATCCTGGGCTGGGGTGGGATTCTGAGACTTCCCAGCCAGGTCACTTTGGTCACTACTGAACAAAGAATCACAGAATGGTTTGGTGGGAAGGGATCCTGAAGTTCATCCCACTGCACCCCTGCCATGGCAGGGACACCTCCCACTGTCCCAGGTGGCTCCAAGCCTGTCCCTGGCACTGCCAGGGCTCCAGGGGCAGCCCCAGCTGCTCTGGGCACCCTGTGCCAGGGCCTGCCCACCCTCAAAGGGAAGGATTTCAGTCCAGTATCTAATCTAGATCTCCCCTCTGGCAGTTTACAGCCATCACCTTTGTCCCATCACCTCATGTCCTTGTGAAAGCATTTTATACTCCAGTATCAAAAGGAGCCTTTGTGTAAAGGGCTCACAGGAAAGCAAAGCAGTAAAAGAAAGAGGAAAACACTCCCCAGCCATTCTCTGCACTCAGGGAGAGGGCTCAGATGAGGGGAGGCTGTTGATGGAGGGTATGAAAGCTGAAATCTTTTGAGAAGCAGAAAAAAAGAAGTGAGGGGTGGTAGGAGGGAGTGGGAACTGCTTTGCAGCAAGATGTTCTCATTGAGGTCCTGAATGAAGTCCAAAGGAGAGGTGGGGGAAGGATTCACCAGCTGGACTATTCCTCTGCCCTCTGCAGTGTCCTTGGGTTCATCCTGCATTGTTATCCCTCCAGTTCATTTGGAAAGACACAGATGATGCACACATAATCACCACCCAATTTCTTGTGCAATCCAGGAAAACCCCCCAGGCTTTGATTTACAGGAAGCTCTGCAGTTGAGTAATGTCTACAGAATGCTTTTGACATGTCCCAGCTCTGCAAACTCAGCCTGGGATCAGTTCTTGCCCTGTCCAGGGGGCAGAGGGACAGGCTGCAGGCCAGGTGATGGCAGCATCCAACTCTTCATTTCCTTTCAGCAGGGCTTGAGAGCTGCTTTCCTCTGCACAAGGGTCAGTCCTGGCCAGAGCACAGTGCTCCTCTCCCAGAGCAGCTGCTCCAGCTGTTATCACAGCATCAGGGAATCATTTCCTTAGGAAAACACCTTGGGGATCATCGAGTCCAACTGGGAACCCACCCTGTCCCCAGGGCCACATCCACACATGGAGGGTTCATGCCCAGCACTCACCAGGTTTGCTGCAGTCCCCACACACCGGGAGGAAATCAAAAGTTTGAGAGAATTTGGAAGATAAAACCCTAATTTTAAACTTGAAAGTCGAGTTTTGGACATCTTCAGGTCCCCAAAGATTCAGAGAGGTGTGTCCTGGGCTGTTCAAAAGGAGACACCTTGCTAGAAATAAGGGCAGAAGTAAAGTTTGAAGTTCTATTGTCAGAACTGAAGGCTCAGGTGCACACCAAGGTCCCTCAGCTCTGCCCCATCACCCAGCAGGAGTGTGAGGCAGTGATGTGAGGGAAGGGAAAACAGAAATACTTTTATCAGGCTGTTCAGGAAACACCCTGACAAACAGTTGTGCTTAATTAGACACTGGTGGATAGGTGTGTCTGCTCTAACAAACCTGAGGCCTCTGCCTTTGTCCAGGTGAGCTGAGAAAGACAAAATGCCAGCGATGCCCCATGGCAGGGCTGCAGGCACAGAGCCCTCCCACACCCAGGCAGGGCAGGGA
Source organism: Molothrus aeneus (assembly GCF_037042795.1). NCBI lineage: Eukaryota > Metazoa > Chordata > Aves > Passeriformes > Icteridae > Molothrus > Molothrus aeneus. The sequence continues at coordinate 1,249,657 of NC_089668.1, forward strand.
ACAGAAACAGCATCAGGAAATCCACAGATGAGGAGGGAAGCAGAAGGGGTTTGTGAATTCCATCACATGTTTGGCCACAAGGATGGAGCAGTGAAATCAGCGTTCAGAAGCACGCAGGGTTTGTATTTTGAAAACATAACAACGCCCTAAAAGCTGCACACGTTGTGGAAAAGGGACTGTATCCCTTTCTTCCTGTCCATACAAACTCCCGGGTCTTATCACGTGGATTCAGTAACAGGACTTTACACTGTACAACAGCCACAAAAATAAACATTGTAGGTGTACAATAGTCCCTGCCAAAAGCTGTGGGACAGCAGCTGCTCCTCCTGTGGAAAGGCCACCACTCTTCTACCTCTTGCCCACATCAGGTGAAAAACCCCAGTGCTCTGGTTGACTTTCATTGTAAGAAAGTATTCAGGAGTACTTTTGGAGGAAACAGGTGCACTGCTTGCAGCAGGTATTGAACCAACCAGGTGCACAGCTCTGAGTTTTAATGTCTAGAGTTGTAACAAGCTCAAGTTACTCGACCAGAAAAGCAAACCTCAAACCCCAGGAACCTCAGGGAGGGCTTTCAGGCAGGAAGCTCTCAGCAAAAAGGTATTTGGCTCTTTTTCAGGAGCTGGGGATTTTCTCAGCCTCTGGCTCGTGCACCTTTGTACAGTCAGGTGTGCACTGGAGGAGAGAAGTGCTCCTGCTGTCACTCTGCAGTGTCACACATGCGCAGGGCTCCGGGCAGCCCAGAGCCAGGGAAGGCAGGACAGGAGCTCTGCTTTGCTCTGTTACTGAGCAACAAATCCAACCTGGCCTGGCAAGAGAGAATTCAGCCAAAAGGTGATTCACCTGCACACAGGAGCAGCTGCCTGCTCTCACAGCCCAGCCTGCAGAGTCATTCATGAAGGGATTTCTGCTCGTCCTGGCTGGAGTTTCAGTGCTGGGTAAGTCCTGAGCTCTCCTCTGCTGTCGCTGGTTGTGGGATTCTGTTTGATACTGGACTCTGCACTTCACTCCTGTTTCCTGAATTATCACCTGGAGAATGAGCTGCTGTCTGAGTTTTCTTCTCAGTTCTCTTCTCTCTCCTTGTAGTAACTCCCATGTGTGGCTGGTATGCTCGGCACTTAAGGGATTAGTAGGGAGAGGGGAAGATTCAGTCACTTCAAAGGGTTTGTCACTGTGCTAGGACCCAAATCCTGCAGCAGTGAAGGACATTCCCTGGTGTCAGGGGGCTTTGGATCAGTCTCCTCATGTCTTCAGCAAAGGCACAAATGAATACACCAACAGTCCTGATTTTAAAGGAGGTACAAACAAATAATGGAATCTTAAAGTGAGGGAGTCATCGTAGAGTGGTTGGGTTGGAAGGGACTTAAAGCTCATCTCATCCCACCCCTGCCATGGCAGGGACCCCTTCCCCTGTCCCAGGCTGCTCCAAGCCTGTCCAGCCTGGCCTTGGGCACTGCCAGAGATGGGGCAGCCCCAGCTGCTCTGGGCACCCCGTGCCAGGACCTCCCCAAACAATTTCTCCCTGATATCTAATGTAGATCTACCCTCTAAAGCCATTGAATCCTACTCCAGATGTGGCAAGCTCACTGCTGGGTGAATGAAGGATAAACCTGCTCTTTCCAGACCCCAGCTTTTCAGCATTCAGCCGTGCCATTCATCTGCTGTGTCTGCCATCTCACCCTGTGGAACTCCTCAGCCCAAGGACTGTATTTCACATTGTAAAATATCCTGGTTTTCCCCTGCCCACACTTGACTGTGCTTGTGTTATGCTGCTTTGCATAAGTGTTCCAGCATGGATAAATATGGGAAGACAGATTTCCTACTCCTGATAAGATCAGGGTACTTGTGACTCAGTTTTCAGGGTGCTCGGAGAGGGGATCCCACTCCTCCATAGCCACACTGCTGCTCCTGCTGAGCCTGGGGTGGGCAGAGGCAAATGTGGAGCTGCAGATGAAGTCAGGACAACATCTGGGGCAGCCAGCAGCCCATTTCTGCACCACCTTCCTGCCCAAATGCCACATACAGGGCTGAGAGGGGATCTGTGCCCCTCTGCCTAACCCTCCTCCATGCAGCCAGCAGACTGAACTGCTCACACTCAGTTCTGCTCCATGGGGGAAAGCCTGGAGCGAGGATCCAGCTGGGATTTATAATCTCTGCTCAATGTGATCTTGTCCAAGGCAGCTCCATCCCAGTGCTCAGTTTGCCCATCTGTGCTATTTTCAATTGCTCACTTTTTCACCATTTTTCCCATTGTTCACTGCAGGCTGAAGCCCTGACATGCCCCAGGTGTTCATCAGTGCCACAAGCCCAGAGCTGAATAATGTATAAATGCTTTACCTTTGAGGGTCTGCCCATAATCTGAATTCAGAGTTTATAAATCCTGAAGTTAGAAACTCTTGTGGATCAGCCTTGGGAAAGATTTGCACTGTGTTTTCTCTTGGTAAGAGAGACACAAAATCCTCGAGGACTTTTCTGCAGCAGCCCAGAGCCAGTTTGCTGCAGGGGGGCCAAGGTGGGGTCCTGCTGTGCAGGGACGTGTTTGCAGGGACAGGTGACATTCCTGACCCCAAGGGAAGAGCAGCAGGGCTCAGAAAGCAGGGAGCTGGGCTGAGTTGTTTGCTGTCACCCTGGCACACCCAGGCCAGAGTCCAGACACTGGGTGTCACACTGTACAGGCACTTTCCATCCAATAAAACATGGAGCACGAGAGGAGAACAGAGCCACATCTTCAGGAGGTGACACTGAGCTCTGCATGTCACTTCCTTGAGCAGGGGCAGAAAGCAGAGACATTCACAGACCTGATTCTGGGCTTGAAAACAGATTAGTGGTCTTATTTTACCACCCATGTAAAGGCTCTTAAAGAAACCTAGCTAGAATTCCAGGATTCTCTTTCTGATTTGTGTTTTTGAGGCTTTTCTGTATAAATTCCTGATTTCTTTGGGATGAGTCAGTTGTCTGCAAGAGTGTGATGTGAACACAGTTTGAAGTCTTGTTCTGCTCAAGCTCCTTCTTTTCAGCCCAGCTTTAGCAAAATACCACAAGATCCATTTTCATCTGAGGGCTGAGATGTCAGAAGAGGTTTTTTAATACCAGTTTCTCTGCTCCTCCAGGTATTGGGACTACAGAGAGATCATCATGTCTGAAACGTGCAGCATTTTCTTCCACAAACTTTGAGAACATCCTGACATGGGAAACAGAGGCAGATATTCCCCCTGGCACTGTGTTTGATGTCCAGTACAAACAGTATGTGAAGTTTGCTTCTTTTGGGCTGTTCTTAGGGGTCTCAGAGAGAGAAGGGCCAAGAGAGAAAAGGTGATTTTGCTGTTTATGGTTTTTGCTGTATTATGGTTCATATAATGGTTCATATAATCCTATGAATATTCCAGGATTATTCAAAGTGGGGGATGATGCTCATTTAAGCAAATATTTTCCATCTTGGGTTGCTTTGCTCCATTACCGAGCTAGTCACGCCTTCAGCAACTTCCTTCTCTCTATTCCATTTTCCTCCACTGCTGTCCAACCAAACCACTCCAAATCCTTGTTTTGTTCTCAGGTATGGAGAGAAATCCTGGCTCACCAAGCAGGAGTGCCAGAGCATCACCCAGCTCTTCTGCAACCTCAGCAGGGAGACAGAGAACTTCACAGAGCATTTCTACGGGCGGGTGCGGGCGCGGGGCTGCTCCTCCAGCTGGGTGCGCTCCGAGCGCTTCGAGCCCCGCAAGGAGAGTGAGTCCCAGCTCCCAAAGCTCCTGCCCCTGCAGGGCAGCATTTCCCCACCGTGCAGACTTGCAAGGCTCTGTGCTGCTGGGGCAGAGTGAAACTTTGGAGGTTTGGTGTTTTGGGCAAGGAGGTGAATGAGAAATGGGCAGGGTCCCAGCTGGGAGCTGGGGGTCAGAGAAAGGAAAGGCCTGGTGTGATGGGAGGGAGAGCTGCTGGTGAGAGAACAGAGAAATGAGTGAGGGACATCATGGGCAACCTGGGGACAGGGAGTTCCAGCAGCTGTGAAATGGGAACACTGGGATAAGCATCCATTCCAGTGGGTACTTGGTGTCCCAAGCCCAAAGTGAGCCCTACTGCAGACAGAACGCAGCCCTTGGGGGCCTCATTGGCTCTGTGGCTAAAACTTCCCACTGAAAAATCACCAAGAATAATTCAAAGTGGCATCAGCAGCCAATGCTTGTGTAGAGCCTTCAGATCTTTGCACCAAAAAAGCTGTGAGAACTTAAAGCTCTTTGCAGTGCTGGGTGTAGTGTGTGCCTACACCAGAGACCAGTGCAGGCACAAATCCCTGTAAATCCGGTGTAGGACGGGAACTGGGATTTGGGCAGCTGCTACCTGAGTGCCTGTGGTGGGATTTCACATACACACAAAGGAGGACACCCTGCACAGGGACAGGGAACATGGAGCTGGAAAAGCCTGGGATGAGAATTCCTGGGGACAAGAACCCCAAACCACCTCTGTCTGCAGTGTCCTGACTCCTGCCGTGCTCACACAGCTCAGACACCTTTTGGACAAACAGAAAGGCCATTTCAGCGAGCCTGGGCTGTGTTTGACATCAGCTGATGCCAGCACGGCTGACAGAGCCTGTTGTGCCTTTCCAGCCATCATAGGGGCCCCCCAGGTGGAACACGTCCCCCACGCCCGCTCCATCAGGTTCCTGGTGCGGCCGCCCCTGACGCCCCTGCGGGGGGAGGACCAGCAGCCGCTCACTGTGGAGGACATCTACAGCAAATTTGGGGCTGTGGATTATCACCTGACAATATTCAACCAGAGGACACAGCAGCAGGTAAAGCACAGCCTCGGGCTCTGGGATGCTGTAAATCCCATTTCAGATCAGCTGGGGAAGGATCTCAGTTTACACAGGATGGGGGAGATTTCTGATGTACAAGGGAAAGTCTTGGAGCCTTTGACTTGCAGGACAACAGGACTTTAAGCTTTCTTCTTAAACCCAAAGGACTTTCTAAGAGTACTGTATAAGTAGCAAAAAATAAAACCATTGGTGGCTAAAAATTACTTAAGAAGTTCAAGTCTTAAGAAACTGAAATGCAGAATTAAATACAGCAATAATGGAAAGCAAAATCATATAAATATGATTCAGAAAAAAATCAGAGTTCCATACACACAGAATAATTAGAGCCCTGTAAGACCTCATTAGTAAATAATATTTTATGCTGAATTTTGCAATCTGAATTGAAGAAAATTTCATCTTGCCCAAATACAGATTTTACCTTTCTTTTCAACAGTGGACAAAGAATGAGCACAACAAAGAATTTGAAGTTTCCAACTTGGACCCAGACACTGAATACAACGGGACAGTTTATATCTGCCTGCTCCAGAGAAGGAGCAAACCTCAGGTGTTTTGGGTCAAAACACTGGCAGGTGAGGCTGTTAACTCTGCTGAAAGCTGGAAAGTCCAGCTGGGATATTGCATACACAAAATGCATTGATTTTCAGCACAGAACATTTTAACAATTTAAAAATTAATTCCTGTGAGACTAAACCTGTGACATCACCTAGCTAATTGTGACATTTTTCTAATCCAGCTCTTTTTCCACTTGTTCTTTCCCCAGACAAGACGTGGATTCTCTACTGTCTGGTGGCCTTGGCCTTCTGTGCTGGGCTGGTTTTTGCTGCCACTGCTTATGTGAGCTACAAATACATCAAACAGCGCAGTGCCCAGCCCAGGGCCCTGGTGAGTGCCCTCAGCCACTGCTGCAAATGCTCAGGGATCGAGCTCAGCTTGCAGATCACAGAATCAGCCCTGCCTGGGGCTGGCAAGGTCATTTAGTCCATGCCACTGTCCCAGGTGTTCCCAGCCCCAGTGTCCAGCCTGGCCTTGGACACTGCTGGGGATGCAGGAGCAGCCAGAGCTGCTCTGTGCCAGGGCCTCAGCACTCTCTGAGTGAAACATTTCTCCCCAGAATCCAATCTAAACCCACCCTCCTTCATTTAAAGGGTTAAGGAGCTTGGTCGAGGCAATCACTGCAGGTTACTGGTATTTTAAAGTGCTCAGAACCTGCCCCAAACTGAGCCCCTCGGGTTAGGCAGCTAAACCTGAGGCATCCCAAATCCCCAGCTCCCCTTGAAACCCTGGGATTCTCACCTATCCCTCATCTCCCACAGCAAGAATTGGGTTTCATGCTGATGAGCTCAAGGATTTTCATGCTACTTTCATGCTGCAGGGCTTAGGACAAATCTTGCAAAAGTGAAAGCAGGAGATTTTCTTCCTCATATTTCAAGGCTGCTCAGATAATACACACTGAGAAATGTCTGTGTTCCTGTGAATGGTCATTTTCCAGCAGAAAAAAGAAAAAAAAGCAGAGCTCTTTAGTCAGCAGAGCAGATCCCTGGTGGCTGTTACTGGCTTTTACTGACACTTCTCCAAAGACAATGCTACAGTAACTACAGCAAACCCTCGAGGTCACAGCTTCTTGGGAATAACTCGCGCTCTTTTATCTACTCCACCAGGACTTCAGAGGGATTCCATCGTTCCAGCCTCTCACACTGACGGTGGAGCACATCATAAAGCCCCTCAGCTTCTCCAAACCTTCCCCTTTCATCCCTGAAGTGCAGCTGGCCCAGATGAGCCAACACTTGGACTGGTCCCTGGAGCCAGCACGGCCCTCCTGTCCCTACCAGCAGCAGGTGGCTGTTCCAGCACTGCAGCTGCCCCCTCAGCCCTGCCAGGTGGAGATGCCAGCCCCCATCACTGCCTACACTCCTCAGAAAGCTGAGCAGGGCATTGCTGCTGCCCCAGGCGGCTCCAGCCTGGCCCTGACCTACGGGCTGTGCGTGGAGGGCACGGACAGGAGCTCCCAGCCCGAGCAAAGGCTGAAGGAATCTTCTCCAGATCGTTCTGAGGATGCAGAGCTCCGAAGCCACGTGCTGGGAAAGAGCTGCAGCCACTGGGATTACAAAGAGCAGCAGCCAAAGGTGGCCCTGTGGAAGAGCAGGGACAGACTGGAGTCGGTGGTGATCCAGGGGAGCCCTGGGCAGACCCCGCTGCTGCTGCAGAGCGAGGAGCTGGAGGATCCCGAGCTGTCCCAGCTGTCCCTGGCCTTGCTGGAGCAGGGAGGATGCTACAGACAGCAGGCAGCGCTGCCCCTGCCGCTGCCCGCGGGGAAAGCCGCCCCAGGCTACGCTGCCCAGCAGGGGCTGCTGGCACCTCTGCTGCTCTCGCTCCGGACTGGGGGCCACGGGGAGCGCTGGGAGCTGCCGGAGCCCTTCCCACGCCCTGCGGCCCCAGCACAGCTCCCGGCGACCGCAGCCACGCAAATGCTGCCAGCAGCGAAGGGGCCGGGCTGCACAGAGCTCGGCGAGTCCCCAGCCAGCAGCCCGGGCCGCGACAGCGACAGCGCCACTCCTCTCACCATGCTCTTCAAGGATTTGGACCTGAAAGTGCAGTGGGATGAGGAGAGCACGGAACTTTATTAGGATGACTTAATGGTATTTAAATCCAGATGGTGTTTTCTTGTATGGACCAGAAGGAATGCAAACCCACAGCTGATCCTGGCTGTACGAACAGAGCTCAGGGCTGTCACACTGTTCCATTGTCACACTGCTCCATTGTCACACTGTTCCATTGTCACACTGCTCCATTGTCATTGTCACACTGTTCCATTGTCACACTGCTCCATTGTCACACTGCTCCATTGTCACACTGCTCCATTTGGTGCCCTTACTGATAGAACTGCTCCTTGTTACACTGCCATGCTGTACCTTTGCACTTAAACAACAGGTCTTTATTTCTAGCATATTCTCAAATTGATTATGAATTGGATTACTTTAAAAGATCAGTGAAGATTCAATTTTCCATCCCAGCTTCAGTTTACTGAAAATTTAGCAAAATTCACAAACTCTATGTGCTCTTTACCAACACCTAAGATAGATGTAACTCCCTTTGAAGAAATTCAGGTATGCAAACCTAGAAGTATTTCATGTACCACGCTACAGTAAAAGAAGTAAATAGTTACTGGTGTTCTATCCTTGGATAAATGACTTGGAAAAGAATATTCCACCTTCCTGGAATGGACTTTGCCTCCAAAGGAGTCATTGAAACTGAGTAACAGCTCCTGATGCAGCAGTTCTGTGATATTTGTCCCTGTCCCCTGTGCTTTTTAATACTTGTACAAAGATAAAGCCTTTTTTAATACCTGTACAAAGATAAAGCCTTTTTCATCTCAGCACAGATTAATGCAGCCTTGCCCTAGTTCTGAGCTTTCTCAGCTGCTGCTCCTTTCTTCCTCTGCACATTCACACATTCTCTTCCTCCCCTGAGGTCCCCAGGGATGGAGCGGCTGGGATCACACTCCAGGCAGGCAGGGATGTGAGGATTGCAGCACTCCCAGTTCAGCCCTCAGTCCCAGTTTATCCCAATCCCAATCCATGCACCAGTGATCCATGGAGGAGCCCGGGGAGGTCTGGAGCTCTCCCTGCTCCCCGTTCCTGGCACATCCTCCAGAGCTGCCATGACCATTTTTTGGGAGTCAAAATCCTTGGAGCACTTGGACCCCCACCCAAAGGAAGGTAAATTCTAATTCCGGGGCCAGAGGAGGTGATTATTTTTCATTCAGAGGAAAGCACAGTTCAGCCTGTTCATTTCCACTGCTGTGGTGGAAAAAACGTGTCTGAGGACATTGGTTTTAGGGAAGTGAAAGCATTTACAGAAATAAGCAAGGTTTGACTGGTATGGGGAAGTATTTACTCAAAGAGACCAATCTGACCTGGGGTAAAATTCAGCTGCTCCCACTCCAAATGCACTTGGGGCTTTTCTCAGCCCAGGAAAGCTGAGGCTAAAGGTGAAATTCCACTTGCTTTGGGGTGATTTTGCAAATAAGCCATAGGCTCATGAAGTGAAGATTTTTGATGATTCAACCCAGGATTAAAGGAATAGTCTTAGAAACTTTACAGGCCAAGGTCCAGCCCTGAGCTCCAGCCCCAACAACTGCTGAAGGACCACAGCCCTGTGAGGCCAAAAGGGCAAAATTCCAAGTGTGCTGAAGAAATGTGAGGGTATCACAGACTGAAATAGGTGCATGGCTTGGGCAGTGACCAGCAGGACATTCCCAGGGAGCTCCCTCCATTCCATTCACCACCAAAGGCTTTGTGGAATGTGCTTTGATCTGGTTCCTGTACTCTGTGCCCCAAAAAACAACACAGAGAAATGCTGCAGCTCCTGGAGCTGTTCCCAAGGACTGGGAGACACCAGGGGTAACATTTTTTTCCACTAAACCCCCCTGGAGAGGCATTTAAAGGCAGTGATGCCAATTACCTTGTTCAGAGTTGCCTGTGAGCTGCATATCTTGTGTCAACACCATTCCAGAGATGCTGCCCAGGGAACAATCAACATTTTGGGTTGTGTTGTGAAACACAACCCCCAGCAGAGGATGAGTATGGGCAGAGTCGTGTGCAAGGGATGGGGCCCTTGGGAGAGCATTGGAATCTGCTGCTAAAATGAGGTTCTTTTCTATTTTAAAAGCCTTTCCAAATCCCTCCTGCCACGGGGTCTGATCATGCCCAGACTGTAATAAATGTCTCATCCTGCTGGAGGACAGGTGGAGAGCCTGGGAATGGATTTTTAGAATGCACAGAGGTGCCTAAAGAAGCAAAGTGTCCCCAAGCTGAGACATCCACCTCCCCTTCAGGCCCTTAAACACCTTCAGGGCTGCATTACCCCTGCCTGAACGAAAGGCAGGAATGATTGCAGCCCCAGCCCATCCTCCCAGCAGCTCCACTGCCCAGAGATCACAGGCAGGAGAGCCCTGTCCTGCTGCAATATCCTCAACTTCCTGCTTTCGTCATGGCTTAGTCAATATTGATTTTTGAGGCCTGGATGTTCTGAGCTGAGGGAAATTGATTCTTGTCTCATGAGTCACCTCCTAAATTTAACACACAGATCATCCCTTCTCATGCTGCTTCTCTTTGGAAAAGCTTGGAAAGAAATGTTGATGCTGTTGAATTGTATTGGAGCAAGGAACACGTCATCCCTGCTGACCTCACTGCCATCTTCTGAAAAATCCTTTCCTGGGGATTCTTCCTCCTGAGAAGCTGAGAGGCCTCGGGAACAAAATGTAACCAATGGCTATCTGCTGCTGTGGGATGCAACAGGTGCATCTGGGATTGGGCTCATGTGGTTGTTTCTAATTCATGGCCAATCACAGCCCAGCTGTCCAGACTATCTCAGTCAGCCACAAGCCTTTGTTATCATTCTTTCCTTTTCTATTCTTAGCCAGCCTTCTGATGAAATCCTTTCTTCTATTCTTTTAGTATAGTTTCAATATAATATATACCATAAAATAATAAATCAGCCTTGTGAAACATGGAGTCAGATCCTCCTCTCTTCCCTCATCCTCAGACCCTGTGAACACGGTCACCCTGCTCAGAACCAAACAGATCCATTTGTGTCAAACAGCTGCTCCAGAACCTCCTTTTCTCCATCTCCTCCTGGGTAGGAACATTTCCAGACAAACAGCAGGATTTCAACATTGCTCCAAAGGTCTCCCCATGCAAGCCACGTGTGCCCAGCAGTGCTCTCCTCTTCAGCCATTCTCTGAATCCAGCTCTGAGCTCTGGGCTGTGGGAACCCAGCACATCCCTCTGGCTGCCCAGGATGGCCAAGAGCCCTGCCAGGGGGATCAGAGACCCTGGCACAGAGCCCAGAATGCCCCTGTGGTTTTGATTATGACCTGTGGAGCAAGTTACCAGCCTTAGATGAAGATCTGCAAGCCATGACAAATTAAGTACAATAATAGTGAAGTTATCACGGGGTGGAAAAGTAGATTTTGGGGTTTTTGGTATGGGGGTTCAGGGGGCAAGATGGAGGGAACTGGGCATGTCCAGCCTTTCTCCTTCTTCTTCTTCTTGGCCTCCATCTCCTGCTGGGATGGTGGCACTGACAGATTGGTTTAGAGTAGAAGCTCACTGTCTAACATGGGTGATGGGTATTGGGAAGTTATTGTAAACATTGTAGATGTAGTTTTTAGAATAAAGACATAACCCTGCCCTGGGGCAGGCAGAGTGCCTGGAACTGCCCTGCTGGACAGACCTCGGCAGGGCTGGAGAAAGAATTTTATAGATAAGAAACAATAAACAACCTTGAGACCAAGAAATGAAGAGCCCTGACTCCTTCTTCAAGCGCCAGGCTGGGAAAAGAGATTTTGGAACTTTTCTCGGGGTCACTGTGAGCAGCTAAAGATCCCACACTGGGCAATAAAAGCTCCCCTTGCCTCAGGGAGTGCGTGTCCCTGCCCATGTCCCAGCGGTGACAGGTGAGCGCCGCAGCCCCGCTGTCACAAGGCCAGCAGAGCAGCAGGTGGCAGCTGTAACCCTAGAGCAGAGCTCTGCTCTTTGTCTTCCGCGCTAAATCTGGGAGTTGGCGCTGCTCACCCCCTCCCCAGCAGCCCCGAGGGATCCCTGCCCAGGCCTGAGCACTCTGCAAGCCAAGGATCCCATTCCCCCTCCCTTTTGTTCCTTTCTTTTGGCACTGGAGGGTGTTGGAACACCATGAAAAATCACTGGTGAGTTTTTAACAAGTTCTAGGAGGAAAATCTTACACAAGGGACAAAAGGAAAGCTCCAGGTTCTGGAGACAGAATGAAGGAGAGCTCTCAGAATCTCAGAATTTCCTGAGCTGGAAGGGACCACAGGGATGATTAAATTCAACTCCTGGCCCTGCACAGACACCCCAACAACCCCACTTGTGCTTAGAGCATTGTCCAAGCACTCCTGGAGCTCTGGCAGCCTCGGGCTGTGCCCATTCCCTGGGCAGCCTGGGCAGTGCCAGCACCTCTGGGGGCAGAACCTTGCCCTAAATCCAACCTAAACCCCCCTGAGCCAGCTCCAGGCATTCCCTCAGTCCTGTCCCTGCTCACAGTGACCAAAGATCAGTGCCCGCCCCTCTAAATTAAACAAATTTTGTAACAGAGGGTTGATGTGACAAAATGAAAGAAATTGTTGATTTTAAGCAGAATAGATTGTAATTACACATTACTTCTCATAATGCAAAATTCAGGGAAGCACTGGAGTGGCCATGGATTCAAAACCAACGAAAGGGGAGTGCTCCTTCCCTTTGACAGCTCAGCTCACCCCAAAGTGCTTCAGACACGCCAGCCCATCCCTCCTGTTTATTCTCTCCTAGGAATGTCACAAACTCAGCCACCAAAGGGACTTCACAGCTGAAGTGTGGTGCTGATCCTGCTGGGTTTCACCTTTGTTTGGATGGTGAAGCAAACAAGGTTCCTAGAAATGGCTCCTACTGGTGCTGTGCCAGATTTGATGGTGGAATTCATTCCCACACCTCAAGAACATCACCTGCTCCTCACGTTGCTGGGAAGGGTTTTCCCTGAATTCTGGAACTGCAGGAGCACCTCAAATAAATGGAAAATCAGCAATCTCTGCAATCTGCCCCTGCCCCAAACTCTCAGACACCACCACAGGCTGCTGGATACACAAAGCTCCCCTGCTCTGAGGCACCAAGCCTTTGTTTGCTGGAAAAAGGAAATAAAACAGTGCCAGCCCACCAAAACCTGAGCTGCTGGAGCTGCTGCTGCAATCAGACACTGCCAGGATTTGCCTGGAGCTGGCATTCCCTAAAGAGATGTCAAAGCAAATGCCTTCCCTCTGTCAGGCAGCAATGGCGAGGTTACCCCAAGGCCATTCCTGGACAGGGTTAACATATCCCGAATCCAGTTCAGATGCTCTGTGAGCTGTGTCCCAAAGGAGCAGAGCACAGGGCAGTGCTGTGGATTCGCAGGCACCTGTCCCAGGGCAGGGACCGGGCAGGGGGCGCTGGGTGGGCACTGCAGGAGCAGTGAGTGTCCCCAGCTGGGCCATCCCCATTGTCCAGGGAGGGCTGGCAGGGCTATATTTGACTGCAGGGTGGGCACTCCAACATGGGCAGCATTCCTCTGGGGACAGTCATCCTCGTGTCACCAGCAGGACAAGGAAACCTCCTTTGTCCCTTGCCTTGCCTGGGGACAGGGGCTCTCCCTGCAGCCTTCACCGGTGAGTTGGGTTTATCTGCCAATAAATTGCTGTTTATGCTGGATTTTGTAGGATCTCCAGGGCAGCATCAGTTGTTTTTGTGACAGCTTTGCACTGCAGAAGTGGATTGTGCTTTGTGATTGTATCTGCTTTAATGATTGTTTTTCCAGTGGTGTTATGAAAATCCTGGTTTGCTTCATGTTTTCTCACCAGACGCTGCTCTGCTTTACTGGCATGTTTAGAAAATAATCTGCATTTGAACTGAAAAGTGTAGGTTTTAATAGTGATTATAAAACAATGAAATTTGTTCAGGGAAAAATAAAACCCATTATTTAGTAAAAATGAATCTGTATCAGTAATTATTCATGAGCATGGAAACAAGGCTCTGATGCCCAGGCTGACAGGGCTCATTCTGCAGCTGAATCACTTCTGAAGACAGCAGAAACTATGAAATTACTTTTTTTTTTTCTCATAAAAGCCTGCTTCATTTTCTTCTTTTACTTGTCAGCATTTGTTGTTTCTTCCAAAGTTTGTGCCCACAAAGCAAACATTATCAAGATAATTCTGTATTTTCATTTGCATGTTGGGATATTTTGCATTTACCACAACAACCCTGCTTTTCCATGGACTGTTTATAAGAAATTTATTTACATCAACAGAAGCCTGTACAAGTAAAAAAACTGTACAAGAAAATTATACTGGGAAAAGCTGAGGGTCTGTATTTTTATCAGGTTCAGATTTGAAAGCAGCAAAGCCCAAATCCAGGTGGAAAATTTGCCAAGGGAAAATTTCAGTCATGGAACACGAGCTAGGGAAAGATTTACAGCTATGCTTGAACAAATTCTATTCAGCAACAATTACATTTGCAAAGCTGCTTTTCCAAAGTAACCTGAGCTTTTAGAGCCTGTGAACGTGCCAGGGCCAGGATCCTGCTGGGTGGTTGGGATTTAACTGTAGGGACAGGGAGATGAAGAGGAATCCACTTTAAAAATTGCCTTTAATGCCCACCCATTAGTCAGAGACTAAAAGCAGAGAGCTGTGGGTTCCAGAGCAGAGGCTGGGAACAGGATGGGAGCCAGGAGTGCCAATGTTTGCCCCTGTGCTCCACCTGTGCACTGGGATTTCTTTGGGAAGCTTTCCTTGGGAAAATCCTGCTGCTCCTGAGCCCTTCCTTGCAGGCTGACATTTGGGAGGATGCTGTTTGCTCCATGATCTTTCATCCTTTCCCTAAGAGCTCAGCAGAAACACTCAGTGATCCCTCAGGATGCAAAGGACTGCATAAAGCATTTTCCTCTTGGAGTGCTGAGCTGGGACTGCTCTGTGTGCAGCCTGGCCAAGGGGAATCACACATCTGTACCTGGGGCAGGAGGGAGAGCTCTGCTTCAGCACCTGGAACTGCTGGAGCAGCCTGGTTTGGTGGGAGCTGTCCCTGCCCATCAGATGGGCTTTAGCTTCCAAGCCAAACCATTCCAGGAGTCCTGATGAGAAACAGGAGAAACAGGAGAAAAAGCTGCCTTGAGAGACTCCATTCCTCCCCCTGATCCCACTTTCCACAGAAGCAGCATGGAGCAAACCCCTCTCACAGCATCGATGTCAGAAAATATTTTTCTATGAACTTCACTCACAGCCCCTGAACACCAAAGCCAGGACTTTAAAAGATTCTGTTGAAGTGTCTGATTTGAATGTTTTGATCTATTCCAGTAAGAAAGTTTGGCTTTGACATCCCACCATGGGAACCAGAGCCTTTTTCCACCACAGAGAGGAGGAGCAGAAGGAGGAGAGGAAACACAGCTTGGAAATGAGCTCCACAACCACGAAAAAAAGGTTTAAAACCAGGTAAGTCCCAGAGTCAGGGACAGGTTGAGTCCATCAGGTGCACACAGGCCTTTCTACACATTCATGGCTTTGTAGAATGCTGAGTTTGTGAAATGATGGAACATTATCTGGATTCTTTTCCATGAACCTGCACCTGGAAGTGAGGAAGAGGAGACCTTCAGCCTTTCAGACCTGTCGATAGCAGCTGCCCTTGCCTTGACCTCTGAAAGAGCTCAGTAAGTCAGGAATTACTGTAACTCCAATATAACCATTGTGGGCCACACTGCAGCTCTGCACCAGGGGCACAGCTCCCAACTTATTCTGCTGGAAACAAAAAGAGCAGGCTCAATCCAGAGGTTCTTCCTTTAAAAACACCAGGCCTCAACTAAAATGCAGGAAATGAAATGATGCTGCCATGTGATAATGAGGAACATTGCCCTGCTCACATGTAGGGCTGTGAGAGAAACCAGATTTTAAAGGAATAAATGGAAAATACTGACAGATTTAATTAATGAATAGTAACAAATGGGACTCTCCCTCTTTCCCAGAAAATCTCAGCCACATCTCTCCTCCCTTTGATCCTTTTCCCAGCTTCCTCCCCAGGATTAGAAGTGGCCAAACAGTCCCCACGGAAATCTGATCTCTTCTGGGGGTGCTGGTTCCTGTGGGGGATCATTCCCTGACATTCCTCCCCACACTCCATCAGCCGGTGGTTTTGTCCTTACCACTCCTGACTTAAGCAAACAAAAAAACACCCCTATAAAAAGAGAAAAAAAGTTTTATCTTGACTTCTGTTGGCTTTTACCATCATGCAGTTCCAGGGAGTACAACCTGAGAAGGGAAGCTGAGCTCCTGGAGCTGGAACAGAGGGGGCAGAAGAGGACTCGTTTTGGGAATGACATGGAGAAGATGGAAGAGGAGCTCATCAGGATCTGCAGGCAGCTCCGAGTGAGGGCTGACAGGAAGGGCCTGCGCAGGAAGGTTAGAACAGACCCCTCTGCTGGCACCAGCAGGGCTAAAGCTGTGATCCTGCACCAAAACAGGTGTTAGGACAACCCCAAAATCTGGCACCAGATGCCAACAGGGCTAAAGCTGTGATCCTGCACCAAAACAGGTGTTAGGACAACCCCAAACTCTGGCACCAGATGCCAACAGGGCTAAAGCTGTGATCCTGCACCAAAACAGGTGTTAGGACAACCCCAAAATCCCCCAACCAAAGGCCTTGCACCCCTGCCACTGAAACACA
Source organism: Molothrus aeneus (assembly GCF_037042795.1). Taxonomy (NCBI): domain Eukaryota; kingdom Metazoa; phylum Chordata; class Aves; order Passeriformes; family Icteridae; genus Molothrus; species Molothrus aeneus. Next base: position 1,265,695 of record NC_089668.1, read on the forward strand.
AGCAGAGGTCCCTGGTGTCAGAGAGTTTGTGTGAGATCCCCCTGCCCTGGCCTGGCCTGGCCTGGCCTGGCCTGCCCTGAGCCGTGTCTCCCTGCTCAGGCTCTGCACAAGGCCTGCCTGCAGAAGGAGCTGCTGGAGCTGCGCGCGGCGCGGGCGCCCCTGCTCTGGATCCCGCTGCGGGCACACGCTGTCTGGGAGAGCATGGATGTCACCCTGGCATGCACCGCCCTGGGCAGCCCCCTGCCACAGGCCACCTGGTATGGCACTGCCAGCACAGCCTGCCCTGGCACCGCGAGGGAGGGAGAGCTGCAGGGGGCACAGCAAACACCTCAGGGGCCAGAGGGGTTGGAGCAGCAGGGACATGGGGGCCTGAGCAGTGACAGTCCCGTGAGATCCTTCTGGGACAGGGCTGGTGCTCATGGAGGATTCCCTGGATATTCCTGTGGGATCCTTCTGGGACAGGGCTGGTGTTGGTGGAGGATTCCCTGGATATTCCTGTGGGACCCTTCTGGGACAGGGCTGGTGTTGGTGGAGGATTCCCTGGATATTCCTGTGAGATCCTTCTGGGACGGGGCTGGTGCTCATGGAGGATTCCCTGGATATTCCTGTGGGACCCTTCTGGGACGGGGCTGGTGCTCATGGAGGATTCCCTGGATATTCCTGTGAGATCCTTCTGGAACAGGGCTGGTGCTCATGGAGGATTCCCTGGATATTCCTGTGGGATCCTTCTGGGACGGGGCTGGTGCTCATGGAGGTTTCCTTGTTTCCTGAACACTCCTACAAGGCTCATTCTGGAACAGGGCTGGTGCTCATGGAGGATTCCCTGGACATTCCTGTGGAACCCTTCTGGAACAGAGCTGATGGAGGTTTCTCTGTTTGCTTTTCCCACAGGCAGACTTGGGATTTAAGTCTCAAAAAGCAGAACCTCCTCTCAGCACTAAATCACCACAACCATGCCCCAACAAGGCCTGGCTGCCTTGGACACCATGAGAGTGTCAGCATTAAACTGCTGCTGCTTCTACAGTTTGTAAAATACAACACAACTGTCACTTACTCCCTTTGTATATTAACCAACCTCAGGGGAGAGTGTTATGGACTGTGCCTGAGTGCAGCACACTCCATAAATACCAGAAATAAATGAAAGATCACCTCGAAAGCCCAATTTGCACAGTGTATTTTGATCAGTTTGAAGCGATTGGCCATTCCTCCTCTGGAAGGTTCAAGTGTGCAAACATTTGCATTACTAATGACTCGTGGGCAGCAGCTCTGCCACTGTGGGAGCTCTGCATGTCCTGTGTCCTTCCAGAACGACCTCCCTGAATTATTCAGAGAGCAAAGAGAATCTGAACCTCCCACACATCCCTGGGAACACAAGGAAGAGACATCTGTGAACTCACTCACAGGAGCTGCAGGGCAGGGGATGTAAAGCCAGGGCTGAGCAGCCACACAGGACCATGGAGGGCTCTGGGTTTCACTGCCAGACTGGTTTGGATTGAAGAGGGAGATCTGTAAAAGAGGGAATTGTGTCTGCTCCTCTTTCCTGCGCTGTTTGATGTGGGTCCTTCCCTCACAGCCAATTTCCTTCTTTTCCACCAGGTATAAAAACGGAATCCCCATCGATCCCCGCCGAGCCCCAGCAGGAAAATACAAGATGAAGAATCAGTTTGGGATGCTGACCCTGCACATCAGCAGGTAAGGGCTGTGCCCTTGGCTGAGCTGCTCCTTCAGCTGAGTGAGCCCTGCTCGCCCTAAATTCCCAGTCTGTGTGTGATAAACAATCCCAGTAATCCTTCAGGAATCCGACCTTGCCTGCCTTTAGGCTGTTGTGTTTGAGCTAAACCTTTGCTAATCTCCACAGCAGTTCACAAGGTTTAAAAAATCTATGAAAAATAAACCAAAACCAAACAAAATTAAATTGCTCAATTTACTTCTGCCCTTCTTTTTATGTATCAGCAACACGTTTTCCTTCAGGGTAAGGAATGCACATTAAGCACTTCATCAGACAAAAAAATGTGATTTGGGATGGATCAGTGTAATCAGAGCAACATTAGTTCTGATCTATGAATTATCAGTGACAGACAAATGCAAATCTTCAGTGCAATCAAGTGTTCCACAGGCCTTTTGCTTCTTCAGTACTTAAAATATTTTCCTTCTGGGTCTCAAGAGAAAAAATTGATGACAAAGTACCAAAAATCCTTGTAATTGAAAGGAAACGCAGCTCCTGGATGAAAAGCAAACATCCCTGGGATTAAAGGTGAACCTCTTTGAATTTGTCCTGTGAAATATGAAGGAGGGGAAATTTATTTTTTTTTTCAGATGCTCCATGGAAGATTCTGCTGAGTACAGTGTGGAGGTGAAGAATCCATATGGTGAAGCTTATTCCTTTGCTACAGTGCTTGTCAGGAGTAAGTACAAATATTCTTTTGGGTTTCAACTTTCCAACACTGCAGGGTCTTCCAAACATTTCCATTATTGGATAGGCACACACAGGCACTCTGGAAAAGGACAGAACAGCTTCTCTTCCTCAGTCACTTCTGGGCCCAGCCAAAGGTTTTCCTTTCAGATTCCATATGGACACAGATGTCCTTTCAGTGGGATAAAATTGTACTAAATTTAGGTGCTTATTTCTTCTATGAACCAGCCCCATGGTGGAACTCAACAGGCTCAAGAGAGTCTGCTAAAGATAAGCAAGAAATGGTTCCCCAAGAACTGTGGCTCTCAGTGGGACCTCTCAGGGCATTACTGCAGAGAATGTCCCATTCTTTCCTGAAATCAGCACCTACCAAGGGCAAATGCAAGATTTTCCTCTTGGATTTGGGCTGTTCTTAAAATGACTGGCACAAACTCCATAGGTACAAACCGTGCACAGCCAAAGCCAGACGTGGGGAAGGAAGTAAATAAACCACCAGCACTTAAAAAGGAAAATAATCTCAAGCTTTAGGAAATATGCAGAGCAGTCTTGCAGGATCACGGTTTAGCTGTTCATATTCCATCTATTTTTATTCCTGGTGCCCAGGCAGGCCCTGGCATCTCCTCCCCTGGCCCTGGCTGCCTGCAAAGGCCTCGATGCCAGGGGAGGGTCCTGGGATCCCCTTTCCCTGAGGCATCCCCGAGGGTCTCACAGGGCTCTTTCAGCTCCAGGGCTTTGTATTTCCCTCCTCTCCAGTGGTCACACTCCCCCTCATTGTTTGGTCTGCTACAGCCAAACTTCACCACTGGAAGCACAGGCTTTATTCTATGGGCACTGGTTGTGACTTGAGAGAAAAGTGCCTCAGTTTCATCCTGAGTGCAGCAGTTCTTGGCTTTCAGGCCCAGATGATTTCAGCATCACATTGTGCTGTGATGCCAAGAGGCCAGAGCAGGTGGAGGAGCTGTGACACCTCCAGAGAGCCCAGAACAGCTGATTTGGGGACATCCTTCCCTGAGCTCCAGAACTGCCTCTGTCTCAGCACAAACAGCCTTTCCTTTGGTTAAATCCTGAGCTCCCAGCCACTGGTGGTTTCCAAGAATCCCACATCATCCTCTGGGAATGCTGTTAGAACCCAGGGGTTGCTTTACTCAAATCTTTATTTAATTTGGTTTTAACTTGCCTGCTTGAAAAGGCAGAAGGCAAAGTGACAAAGCCCTCCTTAGCTCTGAATAACTGAGAGCATTTGGAGCAGGATTGCATCCCCTGGAACATTCATGGAACAATTCCTCTGCAGACACATCCCCAGAGGCTCGTGAAGGGCATCAGGGGTCAAATGAATTGAACTTTGAGCCCATGGTGACACTTTAAAGGTTCAAATCAAGGGCTGGCTTGAGGGAAAAACAGTTTGCTGAGCATCACTGGGTGTTATTAAGAAGATAAACACTCCATGAGATTGGCTAAATGTGTTTTCCTCTTCTCTTATAGAATATTATGGAAAGGCATCAGGATTTGATTCAGAAATATACAAAAGTGAGTAAATAATTGGTGTTATTATTAATTATTTTTATAGCCTGATGCAATTTGATTATTTTTTTCCCTGAGAGCTTTTCTTGTCAGCCTGACTGCACATGCAAAGTGTGCAAGGCTCACTCTAAATATATGACAATAAAAATACTGCAGGAGGAAGACTCTGAAGTCTCTTCATCATGCTGACTTTCATTGCACAGGATCCCTTCTGGCCAGAGAGGCAGATTTTGCTTTTCCACTGAAACCCTTATTTGCAAGAGAAAAGGAGCCTTTCACCCTCTCCTGTTACTTCTCCTCTGATTTACTGGAGCACCAAGGAGGCATCACCTGGTTCAGAGATGGTTTGTAGGCAACAGCTGAGTTTATGTGCATTTACCTCTGGGAATACCCCACTGGAATTCACAGCTAGGATTGAATGTTCACAGAAAAAAAAAAAAAAGAAAATTATTAAAATCCAGGATTGCTGAGCTGTTCTCAGCTCTGCTCAAGCTACAGGTGTTGCTATTTAATGTTTGTCTTTTCCCCATTGGTAAAGGATGATGCCATTGAAACGTTTTGGAGGTAATGACATTCCTGTTCATAAGAATATTTGAAGAGCCTTAGTTTGAAAAGCCTGTGGTTCTCCTGTGAGAAAAACTTCTGCATTCTCTGTGTTGTTCTGCTTGGGTCTTTCTGTGGATCAGAGTCCACAGCTGCAATTTGGAGGCACAAAAATAATCCAGGAATGTCTTAGAGATCCCTCATCCCATTTTGTGCTTTTTGAGGCATTTGGGAATAAATATCACCACTCCTAACCAGGCAAATCCAGGTGAATTTCCTTCCCCTTCTCTGCTCCACAGGGGAGCTGCTGCAGGACTCAGAGGGTCAGGAGCTGAGGTGCCAGGGGTCTGAGGCCTCTCTAACAGTGCTGTGTGCTCACAAGGAGGACGAGGGCTTCTACACCATCCGTGTCCCCTCGCTGCAGGGATACAAGGAACAGACCACTTATGTGTTTGTCAGAGGTACCTGCAGATCTCCTTTCCTAAGGTCTTGGCATAAAGGAATTCCTCCCCCCACACACAAGGAAACAGCTCCTAATTTTGTGTGTGGATACAATTATCGCAATGACCAAATCTTATTTTCATTGATGATTTCAGTATTAAAACATTGTGTTACTGGGATAGGCCCTTAAACACTTAAAATTAATCTCCTCAATGAAAATTCTGGAAGAGAAAAGAACAGAAGCTACCCAGCCTCCCCTGGTGTTTTGCAGATGCTGCAGCACTGACAGCTGGTGCCCCAGGATCCCCCCTCAACGTGAGGTGCCACGATGTGAACAAAGACTGCCTGGTCCTTTCCTGGGTAGCACCCAGTGATGATGGGGGAAGCCCCATCCTGGGCTACCTCATTGAAAGGTCTGTAAGGCATCGTGTCAGAGCTAAGAGCCCCCATTTTATGGTGGAAATAGAAGCAAGGAGCCCCGTGGGCCGTGTGTCCTTGCAGGTGTGAGGCTGGCTCGGAGCAGTGGGTGCAGTGCAGTGCCCAGCCTGTGAAGGGCTGCAGGTGCCCAGTGCTGGGCCTGGCAGAGGGACAGACGTACCAGTTCCGGGTCAAGGCTGTCAACAAGGCTGGCACCAGCCACCCTTCAAGGGCCAGTGACCCTGTCACCACCCAGGACTCCAGCAGGGACAAGAGAGTGACAGGTTGGTACCAAACCCTCAGAACCACGGGAGGCTGCAGGAGTAACTGAGTGCAGAGTGTCCAGATCGTCCCCATTCCCACAAAAGCCTCTGCCGAGCCCATCTTGGGAGTATTCTGAACAGAAAGAGCTCAAAATGCCATTGTTTGTGACATAAAATGTCTATAATTGTGCACAGAACCAATGAGCCAGCCCTGGGTTCTGTCTTTCTCCCCAGGCACCTCCTGTGGGTGGGTAATTCTGCCCTGTTTGTCATTGCAGTGATTCCATATGATCAGGGCAGGACCATAGAAATATCCAAGGATGACCTGGAGGGTGAGTTCAAATTTCCCCAAAGTGTTTGTCTCCTTCTTTATACTGAAGAATCTTAATTTATAGTGGGAGAACAGAATCCACTGTAAAAGAACTTTAATTTTCCTGCCACATTATCACTAAAGCCTTTTCTGCCTTCCCATAGGACACATTAAAATTCCCTTGCCACCCACCAATGTCCGTGCAAGTGAGGTCAGAGAGGATTATGTGGCTTTGGCCTGGGATGAACCAGATCCAAGAGGCAGAGAGCCACTGAATTACTATGTGGAAAAGGTAAGAAAATAATAACATCACACAGGAGGGGAGCTGCAGAGCAGAACCATTTCTGTCTCAAGCAGGACATGATACAGGTGAGGCCATTCCCAGAGAGGAACTGGGGAGATCCAGCCTCAAATCCAGCTGGTTCAGCCTCCTCCAGCCCCACAGGTGCCCTGAGCCATGGCCCTGACTCTGACACAGCTCAAGGACTAATGATTAACAAGGAATGGACGAGGAATTTTAACACCACAGAACAGTGGCAGAATTCTAACAGGAGGAACTGTTCCTGCCCTACAGCCCTGAAAGTGGAAAAGCTGTGAAGAACTGAGAATATCTCACTGTCCTGTTCCCCACTAATCACTCTGTTGGTTAATTAACGTCTTCTGCCCGTCTCCATTTATGCATCCTTACTTCTAACCTCCTGTAGCAAAGGGGCCCTCTGCTGCCAAGGGTGAAAAGTGTGGGTACATCAACAAGAAATATATAATTTATGGCTTTGGTTTGTGTTTTGGAGCTTTTTAAAATTCCTTTCCTACAAAGCCCAGCTTTGTTATTGGTCAGGAGGGTTTTGTGCTCACTTTAGGAGTTGTAAATCATCTCCTTTTCCTTTGCAGTGTCTCGTAGGCAGCAGCTCCTGGCAGATGGTGAACCTGGAGACGCCAGCGAATTCCCCAAGATTTGCACTCTTCGGGCTGGAGAAGGGAAAATCCTTCCGGTTCCGCGTGCGCTCCGTCAACAAGTTCGGCATCAGCAATCCCTCGGTGCCCAGCGCGCCCGTCCCCGCCGGGACACAGCCCGGTAACAGCAGCGCTGCTCTGCCGTGCCTGCGCCAGCCTGCAGAGGGATGGGCTGCCGGGAATGAGGGAATTCCCTCTAAACCTCATGGTTTTAACTCCTGCACCAGCCTGCAGAGGGATGGGCTGCCGGGAATGAGGGAATTCCCTCTAAACCTCATGGTTTTAACTTCTGCACCAGCCCTGCAGAGGGATGGGCTGCCGGGAACAGGGGGGGATGCTCTCTAATTTCATGGTTTTAACTTCTGCACCAGCCTGCAGAGGGATGGGCTGCCGGGAATGAGGGAATTCCATCTAAACCTCATGGTTTTAACTTCTGCACCAGCCCTGCAGAGGGATGGCCTGCCAGGAATAGGGGGGAATTCCCTCTAAACCTCATGGTTTTAACTCCTGTACCAGCCCTGCAGAGGGATGGCCTGCCAGGAATAGGGGGGAATTCCCTCTAAACTTCATGGTTTTAACTCCTGCACCAGCCCTGCAGAGGGATGGGCTGCCGGGAATGGGGGGATCCCCTCTAAACCTCATGGTTTTAACTCCTGTACCAGCCCTGCAGAGGGATGGGCTGCCGGGAATGAGGGGGATCCTCTCTCTAAACCTCATGGTTTTAACTCCTGTACCAGCCCTGCAGAGGGATGGGCTGCCGGGAATGAGGGGGATCCTCTCTCTAAACCTCATGGTTTTAACTCCTGTACCAGCCTGCAGAGGGCATGGCCTGCCGGGAATAGGGGGGGATCCCCTCTAAACCTCATGGTTTTAACTCTGCTCTGCCGTGCCTGCCCCAACCCAGGGATGGGGGGCATCCCCTCTAAACTCAGGGTTTTAACTCCTGCACTAACCCTGCAGAGGGTTCCTAGTGCAAGGCAAGTAAAATAAAACTCCAAACGTCACGGTTTTAACTCCTGCACCAGCCCCACAGAGGGCTGGGCTGCCAGCAATGAGGGGGATCCCCTGCCCACGCTCCCCTCTAAACTTCATGGTCTATGGTTACACAGCAGTACTTTGATATAAGGAAATCTCTTGAAGCCCTAAATCCTCCTTTAATTGGTTTGCAGTTGGTCAGGGCAGTGTTAATCTGAGCAAGCAGTGAGCGGGGAATTACATTTAATAGAACAGGAACAGTGGAAGCCTGTGTTTAATCCAAGGATGCTTCCAGCATGGTGTGAGGGAGGTGACAGTGTGGAAGGAATGCCAGGAGCCTCTGCAGGGCTGCTTTGGGCTGTTTTCTCCCTGGACTGAGATTACAGAAAGAGGGCCACAGGCTCCTGCTGGTGTTTCTCTTCTGCAGAGGGATGAGCACTGATCTTTATTTGTGTGCTGTCCCACACTGAAGCTGCTCCAGGGTTCACTCATAGATGGAAATGCAGAGGGGAGCAGGTCCCAGTTCAGGGTGGAGCCAAGGACAATCAACAGATGAGCTTTGTTTTTCCTCTGCTTCAGAGGAGGCTGTGTGAGGTAACTACAGGAATCAGTGAGAGAGGAAGAAGTCATCTGGCAAACCAAGCACAGATCCTGTAGAGTAGAGACCCCTGTCCATGGCATTTTGCTCTAATTCCACTGAATCCCAGAATGGTTTGGGTTGGAAGGGACCTCAGAGCTCATCCACAGGCAGGGACCTTCCACTGTCCCAGATTGCTCCAGCCCCATCCAGCCTGGCCTTGGGCATTTCTAGGGATGGGGCAGCCAGAGCTTCCCTGGGCAACAATTTGAAAATGGTGCTGTGGAAAAGGTGAATAAATCAAACAGGCCAACTTATTTATAATACTTTGGACTTTTTTAAATTATAGATTTTAACCCTCACTACTTTTGTCTTGTGTTTTTTGTTTCTTCCCTTTTTTAGCTCCTCCACCTCCACCATCTCAGGTTTTGGCCTTCAGAGACACCAAGACATCTGTTGTTGTGCAGTGGGACAAGCCCAAGGAGGGCCCAGAGCCCCTTGGGTATTACATCTACTGCCGGGAGACGGGCACGGAGCAGTGGCAAACAGTCAATAACAAACCAGTGACAGGCAGCCAGTGAGTGCAGCTCTCTGCTCTGCTGAGGGATGCCAGGGGCCCAACCTGGATTCCTCTGTTTCTGCCTGGAGTCGTGTTTCAGATAAAAAAAGACCTTCCTACAGTCCCCAGGCACAGGCTGGCAGGCACAGCAACAGCAGGGCCTCTCAGAGGGTTCAGGATTGCTCCAGGCCTGGGCTGTACAGCCCCACTGAGCCTGGGGCACCAGCAGAACCACATTCCATGGGTTGGCCTGTTTTCCACTAGAGTAAGTTGGTGTCAGTCACATGCAGAATTTACAGTCACTCTCCAGCTGTGGGGGTCACATAGCAAGCAGAAAAAGTCCATTAAAAAGTGCTGTTTATCTCCCTGCCCAGGGTGATTCATCTCCATCTGATCCATACCCACTGTGAGTTATCTGGAGCCATTTCATGTGACACATTCATTTGTAATGACAAATAATGATTTTGCAAGAACTAAGCCTTATTAAAGTGTGTTGATATCTGTTTCAGCGCTGTTTACCTGTGCACAGGCAAACACAAACATATTAATTTGCTCTCCCAGATTTACTGTTCCTGGGCTGCAGCCTGGAAAGGAATATGTGTTTTGTGTGAAATCTGTCAGTGATGCAGGACTGAGTGAGAGCTCACCAGAAACAGATCCCATCGTTGTCAGGCCAGCAATTGGTGAGTAGTGACCAAAATGAAACCCCTCCAACCCTACCTGTCAGGCACAGCCACCACTGCCTGCTATGGTGACAGTGTCTGAGAAACAAAACAAAAGGGAACTCATTTTCCTGTACCCTGCAGCTTCTGCCATCAATTACACTTGCCAAGCGTGGACAGAGTTAACTAATTAGCATTTTGTCCTAGCAGTGTGTTACATCTGTGGTGTTAACTTGGCTCTGGGTACAAGTGACCATTTAAAGTGCTCAGTTGTGTGATGTCTGGAAACCAACATTGGGAATTTCCCAGGAAAATTAGAAAATCCTACAACGACACCATCCATGAGCTAACCCTCCACGTCCCCCATTTTATCAACCCCCTGCTCCCACCTTTTCTGCCACACAAACCCTAAAGCACCAGGCAAGGGACCTCGTGAGACACATCCGAGGCTTTTGCTGTGACTCCCAGGTGAGACCGTGGACGTTGTGCTGACACTGCTGTTCTGTCTGTCCCCTGCTGTTCCGTCTGTCCCTCTGTGCCCAGCCTGTCCCTCGGCCCCTCGGGACTTTGTGCTGCTGCACTGTGGCAAGGCTGAGATGACCATTGGCTGGAAAGCGCCGAAGCACAAAGGAGGAACAAAGATCCTGGGATATTTCCTGGACCAGCACGAGCACTCGGAGCCCGACTGGCACGAAGTCAACGCTCGGCCGATTCCTGGGCGCGTCTGCACGGTATCCATCCGGGGCACAGCTGGGAACAGCTGCACCGAGGGTGAGCTGGGCTGCTTCTGCTCCTTCAGTGTCCTGCTGGACTGACCATGCCTGTCCTTCTGCACCCCAAGGTCAGCAGCCTGCAGGAGGGGCACCTGTACGAGTTCCGTGCCCGTGCCATGAACAGGGCTGGAGTTGGGGACGTGTCCGAGCCCAGTGACCTGTTCAGATGTGAGGAATGGACAATGCCAGAGCCAGGTATCCCTCGTGGAAAACCATCCAGGAAAATGTCACCAGCTGAGCTGGTTATCTCCTCACTCTTCCAAGGGATTTCTACCACAGAAATGGTTGCTCCCAGGACAGAAAAGCACAAAACACTTCCAAGGGTGTTGTGATGCAGGGTGTTGTTCCATACATAGAGCACCCAGGTATTTTTAATAATATTGTTTCCAGAGAATGAAGAATCAGGATCTAAACTCTAAATCCTTTTCCTTACACCACAGCAAATACCATTAAGGCAGCTGGTGATGCCATTTCATAAACCTACCCCTAATTACCATAGAAACCATCCCCTACAGACCCACTACTCAAGTGCTACCCCAAGCTGTGCTCTCTGACCCCAGCCCAACTGCAGTTTCCCTGTTCCCTCTGTGCCAGGCCCTCCTTACGATGTCAGGTGCACGGAGGTGAGGGACTCCTCCCTGCAGCTGCACTGGGAAGCTCCTCTGTACCTGGGGGCAGGGCCGGTCACAGGGTATTTCATAGACCTGTGCGAAGAAGGCTCAGAAGAGTGGAAACAGATGAACAAGCAGCCCACAGCCAGCACCCACATGAAGGTCTGTACCTGCCCTTAGTGTCCTAGTGCTGCTTGTCCTACTCTGACATGAATTCCTGGTGGTGTTCCCTGCAGGTGTCACACCTGGAAACAGGCAAGTGCTACATTTTCCGAGTACGAGCGCTGAACAAGGCTGGAGTTGGACCCCCTTCGCTCCCCTCCGACCCTGTGGTGGCTAAAACCAAACCTGGTATGAAGCTAAAAGCCATGAGACTGGGCCACTCTGTAAATAAATGTATGACCTGGGTGAAAATCTGCTTTGTGATGCATCAGCTGCTTGTTTCACAGCAAGAAACACTCAGTAAAACGATGATGAACAAATCAAGCTGCCCAAATTAATTAGCTCTAACTGTGCTCTGTGTGGTTTGGTTTTGGGGGTTGTTTTTTGAGTCAGACGTGCAGAAGCTCAGCCCTGATCTGCTTTGGTAAGGAATGTTTTGTGGGTTTTTCACACATCCAGGCACAAATGAAATTGAAGTCGGGGTGGATGAAGAGGGTTTCATTTACATGGCCTTTGAAGCTCCTGAGAAGAATGACTCCTCTGAATTTATCTGGTCAAAGGACTATGAGGGACCTCCAGATCCTGAGCGAGTCCAGATTGAAGAGAAAGGCAATAGGTGAGTATCTAATGCACACTGAGAAAATGCACTGGTGAGTAAAGAACACATTGAACACCAAGAAAAGCCTGAAGCCAAAAGTTTCCCTGTCCCTTCCCTGACTGCCAGCCCTGGAGCCCATGAATGAGCTGGTCAGTGCCATCTGGGAGTAGCTGCCATCCTGTCCCCAATATCTTTACCTTGCTCCTCAGAGTCAGTTATAAATTCCAATGAGTTCCACACTTCCTGTTCTGGGTGTATCAAATTCTGTCCCAGGAGACATCATTTCTGAGGAAAAGATATAATTTTTGCTATTATTCTTTTTACTTCTAGATCAAAACTGATACTGAAAGAACCCTCAGAAAAGGACCTGGGTGTGTATTCAGTGGAAGTCACAGATGTAGATGATGATATCTCTGCCAGCTGCACTTTAACAAAAGAAGGTAAAAACTGCTAATTGCCAACAACAAAAAACTAAGGTGCCCTCATTTTCTAATCTTAGATGTTTAGAGGAAAGTTTCCTGCAGAAGGATAGTGAGTGACTAATGTCACTTAATGGTATCACTAAAAAGATGTTTCCCATTCCTTGAAGGCTCAAGGGCAGTTTCTTTTACAGTCCCCTAAGGAAAGATTCCATGCTCCTGCAAAGTCATTTTTCCACTGCAGTTCAGATTTCACATTTGGCTACACTGTGACAATGATTTATAACTTCAGCACGCTCCCTGAATTGATCCCAACAATTCCCTTCACCACCTTTTCTAGTCCTCCCCATTACGGAATGTTTTATCTTCTCTTTGACGTGAAGTTCATCAACCAATTAAATTAAAATGATACAATTAATTTGTTTTGGCTGAGTGTTGACTTTTAATTCTCTGCATTTCAGATCTGGACAAGTTATTGAAACGTAGCCACGAAATCAGGAACCCACGTAAGTTGAAGCGGCAAAAAGCCACGAGCAGGGGCCAGCCTGGGAAAAGGGAAGCCAGCAGAGGCCTGGCTGGGCCAGGAGCTGGGCCTGGGATTCCCCTGGTGCTTCTCTCTGCTCCCCAGTGATCAGGCTGATATCTGGCTGGAACATCGACGTCCTGGAGAAAGGGGAAGTGAGGCTGTGGCTGGAGGTGGAGAAGCTGTCCCCGAACGCTGAGCTGCACCTGATCTTCAACGACAAGGAGCTCACCAGTACCCCAGTAGGTTTTATTCTGCATTTCATCCTGACTTACTTCCCCACTGCTGGACATGGCACATTCCCAGTTTTCTGAATTGCCATCAGATATTTTGATGGGGATTTTGAACTGAATGCAGGCAAATCTCATGAATTCTAAGAGCAGATGGGAGAGATTTATTTCTCAGTCCAAAGCACTGAAAATAACCCTGTGTGTTACAGCACCCTCCAACCTCCTCAAACATCCACAAAAATGTTCAGGCCTCCTCCTTGTCCTCCCATATCAAATTAATATTAGAACATTTAAAAAATACTTGGAATGAGAGGACCAGAGGGGAGAACAGTTGAGAATGAAGCACAAATATAAATCATGGGCTGTCAGCTCAGTGCAGAGCAGCAGTGCCCAGACAACAACCAGGACCCCCAGAACAAAGGACAGGTCCAGGCCAGAGCAGTTCAGAGCTGTCAGTGCCCTGCTGGGGGGGTTAAATCAACATGTAACACGTTCATCCAAGGCTTTATCTCTTCTAAAATCTGTCTCCTCTCCACTGGAGAGCTGACAGGGATCTGCACCGTTTATGAGGCTCCTTGCAAGGACAATATTTGCTCAGAGCAAACAGGCAGTGAGGCAGAGTGACGATGTTTGTGTTCAGGCACTCCTGGTGCAGGAGCTCAGTGGTACCTGCACCTCAGCAAGAGGGGAAATATTCCTCACCCTGGCCAAGTGTGGAAGTGCACATCACAGATTACAGCCAAATGCAACACTCCCATGCCTCTGACAATCACAGCTACTCTGGTTTCAGCCCTGTAGTACCCATGAGGGAAGGATGGTCTGGGTTAGGTGGTTTTCCAGGACTTTGTCTCTGCTGGAAGCAATTCTACCATTCCTACACACATAAATAACAGATGAATCCCACAGCCTGGCACAGCACAGAGCTCTGCCTTCCTCATCCTGTAACATGAGGGGAGTTTATAAGGATACAGGTATAAAATAACTGCAACATCTGCTGTGCCAGGAGCAGCTCCACTGTGGAAATCTCTTCAGTTTCTCCTATTTCCTCTGTTTTACACAGACACACAAAATCAACTTTGTGAAAGAGAAAGGTCTCGTGGAACTGATAATCCAGGATTTCTGTGCTGATGACAAAGGGATGTACACAGCCCAGCTCAAAGATGGGAAAGCCAAAAATCAATTCACTCTTGCTCTCATAGATGAATGTAAGTGAAATTCAGGATCAAATATAGACTGCCATGCTCAGTGGAAACTTTGTGAGGCACTTAAGGCGCCAAAGTATTTCCAACAGTTCTAATGGCACACTGGGAATGGGGAGAGCAAATTTTAGCCCAGATTTAAAGTCCAGGAATCATTTAAGAAATGATCTGAATCTCCCTTTACCATAAATTAAAGCTTTTAGTCTTATAAATAGGTGCTTGATGATAAAAGCAGTGTGCTGAAGTGGAATGCTCAGTTCTTCCTTCCAAACATTTTACATATTAGCTTGCAGTGGTGAACTGTGCCTTGGCAGCAGAGTGGAGACTGTGTAGTCATTTATCTCAGGGCAGGATCAGCCTGGAAATTCAGTGTATTTAGCAGCAGGTTCGCTGCACTAAAGGTAATAAGGACAAGGAGGAAATATCTCTATTGTAGAGGGAATATCCAATAATGGGGGGTTGTTGACTTTGTCCTTTGCTGTTCCATAGCTTTTGCTAAAGTGGCAGAAGAAGCTGAAGCAAAACGGAGACAATGGAAGAAAAAGCAGGGTAAGGTCAGCCAGAGGTTAAGGACTTGTCAGAATGAGGCCAGGATGGCAAAAATGAATTTATTTCACTCCATCATCTTTTTAAACACAGTATTCAAGCTGATTAGGACACCAGGATAAGACTCCTTGTTTTCACATACTTTGCCCTGCCCTTAAAAATCAAATAATGAACTAGTTTTAGCCAAGCTAGGCAGATTTATCAGTGGAGATCTTCTGCACCAGTGCTGTGGCACTGAACACTTTCAAACTCTGAAAACTGCCCAACCTGAATACACATTCTGTAATTAAAAACCGGGATTTCTAGCTACGTTTGTAAAGATCCATGCATTCCACTTTCACCTCCCATCTTATGTTGATAAATAAAGAAGTTTATAAAACAAGTTCATTGGAAAAATACCACAATTGGAAATGTGATTCCCTGCTAGTGAGGCTAAAAATATTCGCTTGTTAGTGCCTGTGACAGCACGTTATAAATCCAGTCTCTTCTCGGGTTCAAAGCTGCCCAGAATGGGGTGAAAGGATCCAAAGGAATTTATTTCAGCTTCCCCTCCCTGTTCGCTCGAACCTCGGGAATTCCCAGGTGCACTGCGGGAATCCAGCACTAGATGGAACCATTCCCGCAGGAACTCGCCAAAGGCACCACGAGAGAGATTTCATTTCTTTTCCAGGTCCACATTTCATAGAGAACCTGACATGGAAAGTTTTGGAGAGCTGTGAAGTGCTCCTCACCTGCAAGGTAACAGAATTCCTTCAGCACTCAGTTTTAGGTGCAATTTTCAGAGGATATGAGCAGTGCAAATGCTTTGCTGCAGTGACTTTAAGGAGATGGTTTCTTTTGGGCAGAAACTTTAACAAAGAAGGGAAATTCTCAGATTCTGGAGTAATGTAAGTGATGATTCATATTAGGACATCCAAGAATTAAGAAATCAAATGGATTTTGACTTCTAAATATTGACTTCAAACAGGCAACAAACCTGAGGAAGGACACCAGCTTCCAGTGGTTCTTCAATCACAAGGCACGAGCTGGTGGAGTGTTTGATCCACAGACTGGGATGGGAACTCTGCAGATCCCAAAGGTGAAACACCAAACAGCTCAGGGGTCCACAGGAAAATGGCAAAAAGAAAAAATGGGCTGGTCTTATTCATATTCCATGTGGGTTCTGGGCAATGCCCACTGAGTGAAAGAAACGCTGAGAAAAGCAAAGCAGGAGAAAGTTCTCATGTTCCAGTCAGGCTCTGAATCTGAGGTCAAATGCAGTTCGTGGCAGGGGGTTGGAACTAAACAATCTTTAAGGTCCCTGTCCAGGCTGTGGTTTGAAGCTCCTAATAGGAAATCAGATGTTTGTAACAGTGGGTGGCCGTTCCATGTTGAACCCACCCTGAGGGGCTGGAAAGAGCCAGTTTCACACAGGGACTGAGGCAAAAGCTGAGCTACTGACCCCCAAAACCAACAGCTTCTGAACCAGACCCCCTCTCCTTTCACGGGAGCTTTTGGGACAAATTTACCCTTTTCCCCCTCATT
This sequence comes from Molothrus aeneus, assembly GCF_037042795.1. Classification (NCBI taxonomy): domain Eukaryota; kingdom Metazoa; phylum Chordata; class Aves; order Passeriformes; family Icteridae; genus Molothrus; species Molothrus aeneus. The sequence continues at coordinate 1,281,915 of NC_089668.1, forward strand.
TCTGCTCAGTTCAACCAAACTCACTGGGAAGGAATGAATCTCAGCTTTTTCCCTTTTCCAAATCCTGCCCTGTTTCAGTGATAGGGGAGATTTCTGTGGGAGGGGTGTTGTTTGTTTTGGCCTTTGTGTGGGTTATTTCAATCAATATTACACACGCACACACGTGTTTGGTAGGTAACCAAAGCAGACGAGGGCCTGTACAAAGCAGTGGTTTCAGATAACCGAGGAGAGGACTCCACCCAGCTGGACCTCACCAAAGGGGGTAAGAGCACCTTGGGTCACACAGTAAGACACGTTCACACCCCTGCCGTGAGTTCGTTTTGGATTTAAACCCAAATATCCTCACTTTCTGTAAAACCTACATGTCCTAAGTGCTTTTACAGGAGTTAAAACCCACACAAAAAAATGACTGGTCAAATTTAAAGAGTTTCCTGCTCTACATGCTGCTGTCATTTCCACCTGCAGTCATTTCTCCAGCCAGGACTGCATCATAAATTCTGCCAAGCCCCACAGATAAAAGCTCAGGGATGTTTCAGTCACTCCAACCCAGAATCAATCAGAAGGTTCTGCTGCCCAAGATTAATTGCTGCCCCCACATCTGGAATCCATCCTGTGAACCTGGTACATAAATCTCCTGTCTAGGAGGCACATGGTGAGTGGGAAGGAAGATAGGAGCATCTAAATTTAGTAAGAAATGCCCAGCATCTGAAAACAAATGAATCAGAGGCAAAAACTCCACTCCCAGTGAGCTCTGCCACAGAAAAAGACAGCAAATAACCCGTGGATATAAAACACCCCAAGCACAGTGAAATTCATTGGCAGATTGGAGGTGCTTTGCTGTGATTTGTGTTTCTAGACACTTCAATCTTTGTCTTTCAGCCTTTGAGGAGCTTCTGAAGGAGCTGTGCAGGATCAGCGGTACGTGAGCTCCCAGCAGAGGGGAGAGCTGGGAAGGCACAGCCGTCCCTGGCTGTGGAAGCAGCACAGCTCCAGCCCTCCCTGCTCCTTGGCTGGGGTTTTGTCCTGAGCAGGGCAATCTGGGCATTCCTCCTCGATTTCAGTCTCTGTCTTACACCACCAGCTCTTTCTGCCACACCTCTGAGAATTCAGCCTACTGAGGAGGGCATCAAAATCTACACAGATGTCAAGTACTACACAGACTACATGAAAACCACCTGGTACCACAAGTAAGTCCCAAAAAATATCTGCAAAGCTTCTGGAGGGCTGTTCCTTGGAACTGTTTTTCCAAAATTAAACATTTGGGCCTGAGCCCATAAACTTTTTCAGGCAGCTGTGGATTTGTCTGAGTAAGGGCTGAAATCCACAATTCACTCCCATCCTGGAACATGTCTGGGAATTCCAGAGTGCAAAGTCATGTTATTTTTATGGTAGCACTGCAGAAATATTTAGAAGTGATCATCTTTCCTAGAATAATAATGATGCTGCACTTATGATACTGCTCAGTTACAGCCTCCTTGGTTACAGACAGAATTTTTTCAAACACTTTATTTTTACTACTTCATCTTTTCCTAAACCACTTTCTTCCCCCACTCTGAATAAAAAATATTCCCAAAATGACAAAATTCTTCCCAAACACTGAATAATTTAGCCTCATAACGTCTTCCTAAATAGAGAGCTGGTGTTTTATTAGATACCACCCACACATGTAGATAAGGAGGTGAACTTTTAATAACATTCAAGGGCTAAATACTTACAAATATTCAACATCTAAATGGGATTTAATCCCTTAAATAAGAACGAGGAGGTCTTTTGTAGAGTTTATGAAGCTCTGGCAAACTGCCTCCAAGTCCAGCCCCATGGGATTTCCTCTTTCCATGAAATGAATCCGGACTCCCACTAGAAAAAAGTGATTTCTCAGCTCTGCTAACCAGGACTGAAATGCCATCCCTCGCTCACTCAGGGAGAAACAACTGGAAAGCCGTGACAGGACGAGAGCTGGGAGCACCATGAACCAGATCTGGCTGCACATCCTGGAGCCCAGGGAGGCTGACAAGGGCAGATACACCCTGGAGATGTTCGATGGCAACAGCTCCCACAAACTGTCAGCAGACCTGGCTGGGCAAGGTGAGCTGAGGCACTCCTGAGCTGCTGTCCAGGAGCCCTCAAAGCTGGGCAGGGATTCCCCTCTCCCTTCTGGAGCTGGAGCTGATTTCCAAGTGGAATCCTCGTGGAATTGGGGTGAGGAGGACAGGGAAGAGGCCACAGAACATGGAGAGAGGGGAAGTGGGCAGGAGAAAGGACTGAGGCCTTTAGGGAGCCTTGGCAGTGCTGGGGAGAGGATGAGAGCAGGGCAGCTGCTCCTGGATGGGTCCAAACCCTCCCCTGGACAACGGAGCTCACAGGTGGCATCTGGGAAAAGAGAACTCCCAGGTTTACAAAGGCTTTCCCAAACTGTTGGAGGTTCTTTCTCCTCTGAACTTCTCTTTGGGAAGAGAGAACTCACTCCCACTTATTTCAACAGTACACAGAGCTGTGATTCCTTCAGGCAGGGGCAGGTACCATCTAGAGGATAATTACATTTATCCACGTAATCCCAGCACTGGTAACAACAACATAATGCTGAATCTACTGAGTCAAACAAAACTAAAGGCAACTTTCCCTAAAACCTTTCATTCTTGCAGCTTTTGAAGATGCCCTGGCTGAGCACAAGAGGCTAAAGTAAGTTCCTCCTAAATATTTTCACAGCTAAATCTATTTGGAGTCTCACATTGTACATTAGTATAATGGCTAATAAATAAAACCACAATCATTTTCTCTCCCTTTCAGGGAAGCAGCAATAGCAGAGAAGCGTAAGTAAATGAATCTCTTCCCTTCAGTGAAACAAAGGCAGGTTTGCTGATAAGAAAAACCAAAAGGTTCTATTTGTTCACTCCCAGGCCGTGCCAGAGTTGTTCAAGGTCTGCCAGATGTTGCCACCATCATGGAGGACAAGGTAATATTGAGTAACTCCATTCATTCCTTGCACAGCCACAGAGGGATCACTGAGGGGAGGAAAGATCCTTCCTGCAGCTTTTCTGAGCTGCTGCACTGCCTGAGGTGGGAAGTGGTGCCCTCCTGGCTCACCTTCACTGCCAGACCCTTTCTGTTGTCCCCCCTTTTCACAGGATTGGACTCTGAAGGCCTTCAGGTGCTGGGCCTGATTCTCCCATCAGCCCAACTCCCTGCTTTCATTTCTGAGTCACACTTCCCTTTACTCAGGCAGCACAAAACCCCTGCCAAGTAACTGCAAACTCACCATGAGCCTGTTTCAGTGCCACCTGACAGCACAGGGAGCTATAAAAAACCAGTGAGACAAACACCAGTCAGGCCCAGTGAATTCAGACAGGTTAATCCTGATTGTACTGGAGAAAATCAGGAAAAGGAATATCAGATATCAGTGTTGGAATGTCACCTAATGAAAATGTGAGAACGGATTTTTATTGTTCTTCACTTAAAAGATGTGTGGATGTGGCACTTGGGGACAAGGTTCGGTGGTGGCCTTGGCAGGGCCTCAATTTTAAAGATTTTTTCCAATCTAAATGATGCTGATTCTATGAACTGAATTTCCCTGCACATTTACAGCTCCACAATCCATTTCTGTTCTATGAACTGAATTTCCCTGCACATTTACAGCTCCACAATCCATTTCTGTTCTATGAACTGAATTTCCCTGCACATTTACAGCTCCACAATCCATTTCTGTTCTATGAACTGAATTTCCCTGCACATTTACAGCTCCACAATCCATTTCTGTTCTATGAACTGAATTTCCCTGCACATTTACAGCTCCACAATCCATTTCTGTTCTATGAACTGAATTTCCCTGCACATTTACAGCTCCACAATCCATTTCTGTTCTGTCTCACCACAGACCCTGTGCTTAACTTGTTGTGTGTCTGGAGACCCCTACCCAGAGATCACCTGGTTCAAAAACGAGAAGGCCATCGAGTTCAAGGACAGATACAAGATGGATGTGAAGGGCTCAATGGTCACAATCACCATAGAGAGAGTCTGCAATGAAGACACAGGAAAATACAGCATCTATGTCAAGAATAAATATGGCTCTGAAACAGGGCAGGTCACCATCAGTGTCTATAAACACGGGGAGATCCCAATAGCAACAGAGCAGGAAGTCCCAGCTGGGATTACCACAAAAAAGCCAAAATGAATGAATTGTTTCCTTGAATTTGAAAGGAATTTAACTCCTTCAGATGCCTTTTGGTGTCTGTGTTTATTGTAGCAATATTTCAGTGGTTTGGCAGTTGTTACAGAACAATTCTGTGTGTGTGTGTGTGTGTGTGTTCACATGTGTGTACACTGCATGTTCACCTTCCACAGAGACTCTGCCCTGGTAAATCTGTGTGGGAAATACCAGAGGATCCACACGTGGGGCTTTCAGCGGAGGGTTTTTGTATGAAATCACTACATGTAACAGATTTTCTTGTAGCCTGTGTGTGTGTGATTAAACTCAACCCCTTGGTTACACCTCAGCACTGCTGTGAGTACATCCATGGTGAAATCACTCCACCTGTGGGTGCATGGGAAGTCAGCACATGTTCCACACATAAAAATGACCCTGCAAATCAGGAATCCTCACAGGTAAATGTAATTACAAATCTGGTTCTTTCTGTGTGAACCTTCTTTAAAATTACCTACTAAAAAAGGGGGGTGAGTTGGTAAGAGAAAGCTGAGCATTGGGTCTCTATTTAAATAGAATGAAAAGCTAACTTAGAGAGGTCACCCACCCCTGGGATACAGGCTCTGTTTGAATTAAGCAATCTAATTGCAAGACACATCTAATGAAAGCCTTCCAAAATCAACAGTGAGGCCTGCACAGACAGCAAGGAACAGCACTCGAGAGCTGGAGTGAGTGAAGAAATCCTTGTGCAGTTGGTGAGAAGAAAAAATAACACATCCTATTTGCTTCCTGCATTCACTCTCCAAGCAATGTTCCATGTTTTATCTTTTATCTTCTATTAAAATAAAAATTTAAAAGAAACTGAGTTGAATTCAATTCCATTAGATGCACATCACTGACATCTGCTGGATAAAATCATCATTCATGTCCCACTCCAATATGATTTTGCCTGTCCTCAAGCCATGGGAGGCCCACAATTTTAAAAGAAATAGAATGATTTTATTCATTTATTTTATTCTTTCATTAAGGTTCAAGTGCTCACAGCAGAGAACACTGTTATAATTAGGAACTTCCTGCTGTACAATACCAATCACCTTGATCCACTGTAACTTTATCTGAAGAGTTCTACTCAAGACACAGAGGATGTGTTAAACACAGAAGTTGTGAATAAAAAGCAAACAAATGAAGCTGCACTGCAACACTTTCCAACGAGGCTGGACAGGAGGTCAGTAACCCACAACCAACACAGCATCCCAAGCCTCAAGGTAAGAGCAGCGTGAACCAGAGGTTATGATCACTCAGAACAAATAACTCATTAATGATTGCTGTGCCCAGTTAATCATTAGCCCTCTGACAGTCGGGGCTGGCCTCTGTGTTTCCATAAGTAGCATCCCCGTGGGCAGGGGCAGCCCTTGCTGTGTCCCACCATGGCGTTCGCTGGCACCTGGCACATCTACGCTCAGGAGAACCTCGAGCCCTTCCTCAAGGCTCTGGGTAAGTGCCTGCTCCTCCCCGATCACTGCCCCCACAGCTCTGACTGCTGCACTTCCATGGATCTTGGCCTTTGCTTTCTGTGGCAAACTGCCCTGCTTGGTTCAGGCTGTTTGATCAAATTTGGATGTGAAAAGAAGCTGAAAGTTGCATAAATTGATGGAGAAAGGTTACAGATAACCCCCAAGGAAGAGCTGCTGTGTTGATTACCTGTAATTTTATAAACACATATAAGTAGAAACAGGCAATCCATTACTTATTCAGCCTCCCAATTATTGGTAGAGAAGCCTTTTGTGAGCACAAATGTTGTCAGTAATCTGTGAACAATTAACACGTGGGGAAAGCGGTCAGTAACCTGTCAGTGCTTATCCAGTGTGCTAATGTCAGTAATCTCTGAGTGATTATCAAATCCAATCTGTGAGGATTAGGAGGTGCTACACCAATAAATGTGCACTTACCTTTGCCAACAAAACGTTCCTGTTGGGGTTTTAGAGTCAACAGGAGATGTTCAGGAGAGTGAGATCCAGTTCCAGCTGAAAAGCCTGGTCTGACAGCGTGACAGAACCAAACCCTCTCCTGGTGACAATGACACCTTCAAATCATGCCAGGGACACCCCAAAAAGGGAGTTTGAGGTACTCCCACTGTTCCAGCTCTGACTGGACAGAAAATCCCCCAACTCCCTGGGAAAACAAAGCAATGCACATGTGGTTCTTTTCATGGAGCATTGTCACCCCATGGGCAGCCCTTAGGAGAAGAAACTGCAGAATCTGCCACATCACCAAATATCACAGCAAAACCTAACCAGACTAGAAGGAATGGAGCAAAAAACTCCTAGAGAACAGAGGAATCCAAACCAGGATTTGTCTTTTAACTTGGACATCGCCTTCCAGTACTGCTGTGGATCTTTTGTGCCTTTGTTGGAAGGCACAATTTGCTATTTTGCTATTTCCATAACAAAAAGTTCTGTTTTGCCCATTTTTGCAGGGTTGCCAGATGACACCATCAAAATGGCCAAAGATATTAAGCCTGTTGTTGAAATACAACAAAAAGGCAACGACTTTGTTGTGACTTCCAAAACACCCAACAAATCTGTAACCAACTCCTTTACACTGGGCAAGGAGGCTGACATCACCACCATGGATGGCAGGAAGCTGAAGGTAAAGCATTCCAAGGATAGGACATCTTCATTTATCCCTAAACCTCAGACATCTTCATTTATCCCTAAACCTCTGTTTATGTGTGAGTGGAATTTGTTTGTACCACTTCCATTTGCAAATATTTCTACCACTTTAACAAACAGAAATGTTCCTAAAACTCCTATTCAAATGCTGTGCTCTCTAGTTTAAATTAAAAGCTGTCCTTATGAAACATCAGTGTAATTTATTTTCTATTTATTAGTCCTCTACTTACTCGAATTGAATCCAAAATCTAAATTTTTAAAAATGTTTTTTAAATGTTCCAACAGTGCACTGTGAACTTGGTCAATGGGAAGCTGGTGTGCAAATCAGATAAATTCTCTCATGAGCAGGAAGTAAAAGGAAATGAAATGGTGGAGGTAAGTGCAAATAAGTGAAAATAAAGGCACTTGCAGAAAAATGCTGAAGGAAAAAAATGTTGATTAGCTCATAGTGCCTACAGAGTGTCCCTGTGGATAAAGGCTGCTCCGAGGGCACAACCAACTCCAACTCTTCCTTCATGCAAATGTTGTACATATATTTAAGTGTTGTACATATATTTACAGGCAGGTGCTGTGATTGTGTTTTCTTGTGGACTAGGATGGATTTATGCATGAATTACAGACACTTCTGCCACTTTGCTATAAAAATGTGTATTTGTCTCCCACAGACCATAACATACGGTGGAGTAACACTTGTCAGAAGAGGCAAGAAAGCCTAAAGACAGATCCCCTCCTCTGTGACACCTTTACATACCTGAAATAAAGTGCACTTTCCACAAGCTGTGATCTCTGTTTTATCTGAACAAACACCATAGGAAATCATGATGATTTCTGCTCTCCTTTCTCACAGCAGCCCCTTGTTACAGGACTGTGTTTTCCCCTCTGTCCTCAGAGTGACAGAAATTTGCCTCCCAGACAACCCAAGCTGGACATAAATCACACAGCTCCAGCTCAGCACAGTAATCCTTGGGAGCAGCCAAAAGCTACAGAAATGCTCCTTGATTTCTCACACCCAGACTGAACACACTCAGCCTTGGTCCCTGCTTCTGTTGAAGGTTAGTCTTTAACCAAAGCCCTTCTCTATGACCTGGCCAGCACAGAACAATCAGGCATTTGTTGAGCTGATCTGTACCACATGGCCCAGCAATAAAACAGCAATATTTGAAAAGCTGTGAAGCACTCAGCAGTCATTAACAATAGGGATGGCTGTTCTTAAACTGAATTACACAGAAGTACAATTAAGAGGCACTACAAGAGCAAAGAGAATTAAACATTCTTCCAATTTGCAGTGAACTCCCGGAGTCTTGTCATGGCCCAAGTCTGTGAGGCTGAAGTAAACCAGACTTTGCTCAGACCCTGTGTCTCCATTAAGTATAAAACACACAGGAGCTGTGCCTAGAACCATTTCTCTGCTGATTAGATCCTATTAATGTGTTAGCAGCCCCATTTCATAACTGAAGTCGCTGCAGATTTGTTAGAATTGGTTTGAGGTGCAAGACCTCCATGAACAAAGTTGCTGGACTGCTAATGCCATTTAAACCCCTCACGGGGAGGTTTTATCCCAGGGGAGAGTGCTGAGTTCCCATCTCCCCGTGCTAGAAGAGCAGTTGGTGAGGGGAGAAGTTGTGTTTTATTAACAACACAATGGGATACAAGCAATTTGGGAAGTGTATTCTCATCCTGGGATGAGGCTGCTCTCAGGGGGAGTTTCACTGGCATAAAGGATCATTGTGCTCATTCTGCTTCCCAGGCAGCTCCAATGCCAAGCACAGCCCTGCAGCCAGAATTCAATTCCATGTGAGTTACACAGAAATAAGATCAGCAGCACAGAAACCGGGGCTGGTAAAACCCAGGGAGGAGGAGGAGGAGGAGGAGGAGGGGGGTGCTTTAAAGCTGCTTTAAAGCACTGGTGCTGCAAAAAGCCACGCAAGACCTCAGCACCCTTCTCTCTGGGAGTTGCTGGGGAACTGCTGCAAACACACCCTGAAACCAAACCAAACCAAACCAAACCCAACCCACGCTGTGGTTTTCCAGCAGGAAATCCACAGAATGCTGCAGGTCTGCAAGGATCAGAGGCTGTGCCTGCAAACTGGAGCATGGAACATGCAAGACACTTCAGGTTTATTTCTAAACCAAGGCAGAGATCCTCCATTACTCATTTCAAACCTGTTACTAAAGGATTATTGGAGATACCACACACAAAAAGCACAATGACCTTATTTAGAACTTCAACTCAGGCCAAGTAATTCTAATGGCTAAAATTCTAAAAAATTAAAAGAACACTTCACCTGGCTTTCTTCACAACTGCAATGACTTCATTTTTCCAGCAATGGTGCCAATCTTTCCCATCCTTCTGGCAATGTCCTTCTGCCACAGGGCACCCCAGACTTGGGTGGAATATTCAGTGCAGGTCCTCATGTGAAGCAGTCAAAACCTGAAGGATTTTGATCAGACTGAGATCTGTGTCCCATGGCCCAAAGGAATGAACATTCCTCAATGGCAGAACAGCCTGGGATGGCAGCTCTGGATTCACTATTCCACAAAAACAATTTTTCTGTGCATTTTTCTGTGAAGGACTCCACTGGAGTATTTATAATTGAACTTGGATCTTGTTCAAAGTTTTGATTCCCAATCTGACAAGCTCTGACAAGGTAATCCTGGCAGCATGGATTCCTATCCATCAAAGTCCACTCTCTGGTAAATTAATTGTTTTCAGAATGTCTGTAAAATATTTTTTTTTCTTTTTTGTTCTGTGCCAAGCACTCCCACCACAACTCCAGTCTCTGATGCGTGCTCTTGGCTTGATTTTTAGGTTCTTTTAATGATTTGTGTGAGCAGATCTGTGTTTATATTGCACAAGGTAACAACCCGACCTGCTGCTTGCATACAGAAAAATGCTAACTGTAAATATTTAATGCAAAAAACATGGTCAGAGATCCTCATCCCTTCTCTGTTGAGTCCTGCACACAGACCATGAACATACAAGCACATAAATTCCTTGTTTTGGAGGTGTATATGTCTGCACATCTCCTGTGTTAGTGACTGAACTTCACCTGCCATTCAAACTTGAATCATCTGTCATTCAAAACCTGTAAAAATCAGGCACTTCTTAATGTGAGATTGCCAAGATATGAACAGCAATGTCCACCCACCAGTTTTCATTCATGAATATTAAAAATAAAGATGAAAATACCCTGGTGGCAGACACCAGGGCTGCATCAGCTCCAAGTCTTTCTGTCCCTGCAGGAGTTTGCTGAAAATCCCTCACATGAAAATGAAAATACTTCTCACTGAACTCTTCACCAAACCCTGTGACTGTGGGGTCAGATGTGCCTTTTATCCACCTTTATGTAAGTCACACATGAGCATGGTGAGAAATAATCTCTCCACCCAGCAACTGGATTGTTTTCATCACACAAACAACTTTAATGGAAAGGGCTGGTCCTGTGCAAACAGCCTGGTGAAAACTCCTGGGGCTCAGCAGGACAGTGGGTAACAGTGTTCTCCACAAAAATTGCATTAATTACTCCGTGTGCAACAATAGCTACACACTCCAGAGAGACACTGGTCATTTATTTCAGTGTTGCACAGCTGGGGACCTGTGGGATTCCACAAATCGAGCTCACCGATGATCAAAATTTATTACTATTTACACATTTTAGCAAACAAAGGAATTAGTGTCCCTTGGCTACAGGTCACATAGTTCTGAAATAGTATTCTATCTTCTGTTGGTTAATTATTCTGTGGTTTCTCATGCTAACTAGTCCCGTTCTGTCCTTTTGGGCCAGTGGTCTGTGGGTTGATGGTCATGACCCACCCCTGCAGATGTAAAATTACATTTTACCCAGCTGGAGATCATTTCAGCACGGTTGCTGAGTTGGGTTTATTAGTTTCTTCCTTATCTTCAGAGTTCTTGCCAGATGGCCCATAAATTCTGTATTCTTTGTGTCCTCTATCAGCGGGCATCCTTTTTTCTCAAGCTTTGTTAACCTCCCCCTAGGTCCGAGATCATCGAAGCATGTCCAGCCCTCAACTTTAACAAGGCAGTTCTACCAATCTGTTATTCTAACACAGGCACATCGCTTAGAGCTCGTTGCCTGCCGTTTCACGGGTTACATCTGCCTTCTTGTTGATTAGGCTAGAAGGCATGAAAACCTCAAACATCAAAGAACACCTTTTCTTAACAGAACTTATACATACTCCACATTTTGCAACAGCAATGCCACGGGACAGCGATCCCTTGAGCCTCAGGAAGGGCGTTAGAGCCCGAGGCGGTGTCAGCTGGCTGCACAGGAGGGAGCCACGGCGCCGTGAGGAGGCCGCACAAGGCCGGGCCGCGCTCTCCCCTCACGGCGGGGGCGCCGCCGCCATCTTGCCCCGCGCGCGCTCCCCCTTCCCGCTCTTTCGGCGGGAAAAGCGAGAGGGGAGGGAGGGGGGAGCAGCGCGCATGCGCGGCGCGCGCCGGCGGACCCGCGAGCTCCCGCGCGGGGCCGAGGCGCATGCGCGCTGCCGGAGCGGGGCAGGATTTTGGCGCCGCGTTTCGCTCTCGCCGGAAGCCCCCCCGGGAAGTCTCGCGAGAGGCGGCGCGCGGGCGGGCGGTGCAGCTCCCCCAGGGTCGCCTCAGCCGCTCCCGCCGCGCCCGGGCCGCGCTCGCTCCTTCCCTCCCTCCTTCCTTCCTTCCCTCCTCTCCTTCCTGCCGTCCGCCCCGGCGCTGCCGACATGTCCCGCTACCTGCGGCCCCCCAACACCTCGCTCTTCGTGCGAAACGTGGCCGACGACACCCGGTGAGTGGGGGCGGAGCGGGGGCTCGCGCAGGCTTTGGCGGGCTCGCTAGGCCGCGGGCGCGGGGGTCCCCCCGCAGCCGGGGGAGGGGAAGGAAGGGGGCGAGCCCGGCCCGCTCCTTTCCTCCGCTTTGCCTTCTCCCTTCTCCCTGCCCTGCCTTCCATTTTCCTCGCGATGCTGCTGCTCGCTCCCCGCCTCTCCACGCGGGTTCGTTTCCAAACAGCGTCCAGACAGAACAAAGCTGGGCCGCAACAAAGTGAAACTCCCCGCAGCCCTTGGAGTGTGTCCAGCGGGATGTGGCACCGGGGCCATGCCGGACAGCCGCTGCACTTTGGGATGCTCCTCTGGAATTACAGTATTGCTGCTAGATGGGAGGAAATAGAGCGTTTGTGCCCAAAATTCTGGCGTGCCCGGTCCCGTTAGTGCGGGACTGCTGCCGGTGTGTTCTGCCGTGCTTGTTGTGTACCGGGGCCTCTCGGGACGCTCAGTCCGGAGTCGAGGGAAGCGATGCTTGGTCTCCGTTATAATCGTGTGGTTCCGAGAGCCCGTAAGGACTAAACGTGTGCAGTGAAAGAACTTCTCGTAGGGAGTTGAAACAACAAAAACAGAGCGTTGCACAGGTTCTTATTTATTCCTTATATGCTTTTAGTGAGCTGCTGGTTTTCTTCATTTCACTTGGGCAGTTTAGTGACCAAAACCACCTTTGGTGTTTGTTATTGTTTGTGGAACATTTACACATCGTCCTGTGGGCACGATGGAATGGAGTGAAAGTAAAATTTTTACTTTTTTTTTTCCCCTTGAATTTGTTCATTTTTCCAGTAGTTTATTTTACTTTAAGAACAGCTGAGGATGATCACTTCCAAATTCTCTACAATAATGTGGATCCTGTTGAGGATTCACCTCAAGCACTGAGTTCTTGGAGGTGTTTTCATTGTGAGATCTCCATGCTGGTGGTAGTTCCCTTCTGCCAGCACTGACTCTGGAGATTTGTTTCCCAACTGGTGCAAGAGAAAGGAAAAAATGTTAAAACCCAGTAGTAACTCTCACATACCACCTAAATATGGTATTGCATCAATCTTCTCGTGCAGGTTTTTGTCCTCAAATTAAATGTGAGGAGCTGATGTGAATAAGAAGCCTCTGTTGAGGAGAGGCTGTTGCAGGGCTGGCTGCAGCTGAGCAGTTTTGTCTCAGCTCTCTAAAGCCAACTCTTTGGAAAAACTATCCCGAGGGCATGAGTGGCTGCTCACTGAGATCTGTTCTGTTTGATGTGGTTGTGAGTATTGATTATTCTATGGAAATGAGTTTGGGTGACTGGTTTGGTCTCACAATGTTTATTTGGATCTCGTAATTGATGTTTGTGTGTTGCAAAATCACTGTCGAGGTGCTTGAATAATAATAACGATAATTTAATCCTTTCTTCCACTTTCTGCCAACCTTGCATTGAATGAAGTGGTGTGCATCGCTTCTCAGTTGACATTTTTGTTTTAGGTTGTGCTGAAGGCTGGTTTCAAACTGCCGGGGTGTACTTGAGCATCCCGAGGGTTTCAGAAAAGCTCCGTGTGCTCCCAGCACTGCCCAAACGCTTCTTCCCCCAAAAACGCCACTTTCATCCTCCACCAAATGCTTCCAAAACCCAAGGATGCTGATATCAACTGTCGATTTGATTTTTTGCCGTTCAGTCTCATTCTGGTGGGTGTTTTGTGGCACTCAGGCAGTGCCAAAGCCATATCAGGTGTTTGTGGTGTTGCAGGTCCGAAGACTTGCGCCGGGAGTTTGGGCGTTATGGGCCTATAGTTGATGTTTACGTTCCCCTTGACTTCTACACTCGTCGTCCCCGAGGATTTGCCTATGTTCAATATCCTTTCTTCAGATGGCTCATTAGTGAGGGGTGTTGAAGTTTGAAATTCAAGTTTGTGTAAGAGGTAACCAATCTCCATGAAAAAGCAGTTTACTTTTGTGTTGTATCTAATAAGTGTCTTACTTATGTCATGATGTTTCGTTATTTTTGAAGATTTAACTTCTCTCAATTGTTCTTTGCCTTTTTTGCAAAACTTAAATCCAGTAATATAAAAGCTTGCTTATGCCACTGAAATTAATACTATATGATTTAAATGAAAATTTATCACTGACTCAAAATTGTCTAGCACGTTTTTATTATCACTGGTGTGTAAGTAAAGTTGTGCTTAGCAAAATGTGGCTGCTATTCATTGTTAATTTAACAAATGGAAACTGGAATCACTTGATCAAAATCAGATTGTATAAAAAATGAGGTGAACTTCTTTCTTTAATATTGTCCCCTAATTTGCTGTCCTCTGTTGTTGCCTCAGAATGTAAAGCTGTACAGTAATGGCGACCCCAAAGAGAAAGCATGAAAGAACCTTTAGAGTAGAGTTCAACAATTAAGGCAAGTAGACAAGCCAAAGACCTCTTAAGGATCAGGCTTGAAGAGAAGGGAGAGTTTGGGAAAAGAAAAAATAAAGAAAAGCTGGAAGAAGGACAAGCCATAATGGGAGACAAAGCTGCGCTTTATCTACAAAAGGGGGAAAAGGTTGTTTTTCAAAGTTAAAGATAAAGCCATCTGTCATTTTTGGCCAAGCATCTCATGACAAGTCCTTCTGACAAGCACTTAAAGAGTTAAAGGTCAAGATGAAGTTGAATGGTGGCCAAGATTAAAGGAGTCATACCTGATGTATCCTACAGAGTAACAGTTTTTCTTCTGTCTGTCATGTAAGCAGTAATTTGATGAATTATTCTGGTTTAGTCCATTGACAAAACCTGTAATATTTCTCTTGTGAGTGCTACTGTAACTGTGGTCTGAATGAAATGGAAGTTTCTCTCCTGCAGAGATGATGCTGCTGAGACATGAGTGGCCTGGAGGGGAAAGGCAGCTCATTGTTTTGGGTCCCACGAGCTGGAATTAGGGGTGTAAATTGCAGCATTAAAACAAATGTCTGTCACTGTACCTTGGCCCCGAGTGGCAGTGCAGGGCTCCCAGTGTCTGCTCTCCTCTCACACTGGGGAGGCTGTCTCTGCACACAGGGCTGTGACATAGCATCAGTTAAACCTAAAATCAGTTGTTTAAAACAAAAAGAAAAGCTTTATTCCAATTCCAAAGTCAGTAGTTAATATTTACTGTTGGTACGTCCAACATAATTTAAGAACTAGGGCTTAATTTTAATAAACTCAATACAGTGGAGAGAACTAAATGACCATTAACAAGTGTGTTTTGAAAGGATACCTTTGTTTTCTTTGCATAAGTACAAGTGGGAGAAGAAAAAAAATTAAGAGTATCACATAGCAAGTGCTTGCTGATGGATAAATTCATGGTCATATTACAAGATTTTAATTTTATAACAGGAGTTCTCAGCTAGCTGGTGTTAATTAAAGAAAACATTAGTGTGTAGAGTAGCATGACTAAAAAACTTAAACCATGGCTGTAAAATGAGAAAATAACTTGCAAATTTTTATTTTAAATACCAAATGTGTTAAACTGCTCAAATTGCCAAGTACCTTAACACTGGCCACATTTGAAGATGTCCGTGATGCAGAAGATGCTCTCCATAACCTGGATCGGAAGTGGATTTGTGGTCGGCAAATAGAAATCCAGTTTGCACAGGGGGACCGCAAGAGTGAGTGCCTGCATTTCCTCCTCTCCCTGCATTTCCTCCTCTCCCTGCATTTCCTCCTCTCCCTGCATTTCCTCCTCTCCCTGCATTTCCTCATCTCCCTGCATTTCCTCCTCTCCCTGCATTTCCTCCTCTCCCTGCATTTCATCTCCCTCATTTCAGCACCCAGCCCTGCACGTGCTGCTCATTGTTGTGATGTGTTCTTACTGTATATAAATAGCACATGGATGTTCTGCCTTTCATCCAGTGACTGTTAATGACTCGTTTAATTATAAATGGCTAACTAAGTACAGCAGTCACCACAGTCATTCTTCAGAGCTTTCTGTGCAGCTCTCTGTGATTTCCAGGATTGAGGTAATGTCTTCATTTTCATTTGGCTTCAGGATAAAAGTCAGTTTCAAGTTATCTCAATTCAAGGTGGAGCAGAACTTGTATTTTCTGAACAGATAAATGCAGAGAGAATTTGGGTCTTTTAAATCTGTTGTTTGTGTGCATAGTCTTAATTTGCAGGGAGATACAGATTTGTAAAACCTGGCTCAGCCCTGTTGGAATAAAGCAGGACTGTAATACTCATGTGATGCCTGGAAATAAAGAGACCTTAAAGGGCTTTAGTTACAGCTCTCAGAGAAACAACCTGACTGTCCAGTTCTCCCTCAGGTCCTCTCAATTAACTTTAATGGAGTCAGTGGAAATTCTACACTCCAAAGGACAACTTTCTGCCCTGTGTATAAACATTGGGATTTCTAACAAGTTTCTGAGCAAAATTAACTAAATCCACCTTAGTGTGTTGCAAGCAGCACTAAAAACTTGGAATTTGAAGCTGTTTAGTACAGAGGATGTTTGTTCCAGCATGTTTAAATACTTAGAGCATGAATTTCATACAAAGGAAGGATAGCTGTGCTGCTGAGAGGAAATACAGTGGAAGACTAATAGGTTCATTCATTCTTAATTACTTTAATAACTAAGCTGCAGAGTGAAAGTGAATTGTTTTATTGGGGGGTTCCTTTTGGAATCAGACTTCCCTTTGTGTGGCATCCACCAAAGCCTTTGTGTAAGCTGGGCCTTTAATCATCACAGACAGCTGTGGATCAGGTGTGAGGATGGTGCTGTGCAGCCAGGAGAAAGTGTTTAATTAGCTTTCACTCACTGGGTAAATTCGGGAATGTCAGAATGTGTCAGTCATGGCTCTGACCTGCTGTACCAGTTTCCAGCTGGCCTGAGATCACCTTGGCCAGCTCTGTGTTCTGGTTTTATGGAGCATTAGTCCTTTCTGACTGGTTTTGAGGTTTTTTGTTTGTTTGTTTTGCTTTCTAGATTTACAGTGCCCCCAAGGCTGCATTAATTTGTGTCCAGTGGCTCAAGTGGCACAGAGCAGCCTCTCACCTGTCCCTTCATAAGCATCAAATCACAAATGAACCTTTCTGCTCAACACCAAATACACGGCTTAAACCTTGAGGGGGAAAAAGTAGGGTATCATCTTCACCTGCAAATATTGCTATTTTTACAGCACCAAACCAAATGAAAGCCAAGGAAGGGAGAAACCTGTACAGCTCCTCTCGTTACGATGACTATGACAGATACAGGCGGTCTCGGAGTCGCAGCTACGAGCGCAGGCGGTCGAGGAGTCGCTCCTTTGATTACAGCTACAGAAGATCCTATAGTCCCAGAAAGTAAGTGTAGTGTGTGGGGCTGGCCTCAGCTGCACAGCCCAGACACAGCACGCTCACTATTTCATTGGCACACTTTGCAAGAATCCTTTTTTTCTATCGTGGGAGTTGCGTACCTTGCATGCTGCATCTGATCAGGAATAATGAATGAAACCTTTCTGTGCTGCATTGGAGAGTAGCTAAAAGCAAATGCACAGCTTGAAAATAGAATGTGTAAAGTATTTGTACGTTTACCTAGGTATTTGTCACCGTTTACTTTTTCTGATGTACCTTTTTAGCAGTAGACCTACTGGAAGACCCCGTCGTAGCAGAAGCCATTCGGACAATGATAGGTAAAAATCACTTTTTACACCCTTTAAATTGCAAGCTAGATCACTGTATTCCTTTAACTATAGGTTTAAAAAAAAAGTTTCTCCTGCAAAAACGGTAAACAATTTTTAATGTACTAGATGTCTAAGAATAGTGTTTTTACATTCAAATCTCCTCTCTCCCCTTTATTCTGCTAGGTTCAAACACCGCAATCGATCTTTTTCAAGATCTAAGTCCAATTCAAGATCACGATCCAAGTCACAGCCCAAGAAAGAAATGAAGGCTAAATCACGGTCTAGGTCTGCATCTCACACCAAATCTAGAGGCACCTCTAAAACAGATTCTAAAACACACTATAAGTCCAGCTCAAGATATGAGAAGGAGTCGAGAAAAAAAGAACCAGCTAGATCCAAATCACAGTCAAGATCACATTCTAGATCTAGGTCAAAATCCAGATCGAGGTCTTGGACTAGTCCCAAGTCCAGTGGCCACTAACAGTGTATCCATGTTGGTTTAGGCATGTAAGATTCATTTACACACAGTTCAGTTTACTTAAATTATCAGGAATATGATGTTGCAACAGTGCTAAAAAATATTTTCTTTGTCAGTTTTCCCTGTAGCCGACAATGGTTGAAACTAAAACAGTGTTGAGAAGCCACAGAGAGAGAGAGAGAGGGAGAGAGATTGTCCACTTGGTTAAATGTCATGGGCAGCTACTGATTTGGTTGTGGTGTCTCTATGTATATTTTTGTAAAGATTTGCATTTTTAATGCTTAGATATTTGGTGATGACTTGATTGATCGTAACTTGCAACATTGTCCTTTTACAAATGTCACACCCATAGAGAAATTGGTACCAGTTTGTGCTGGGCAGTTAAACCAGCTGTTGAACTGGTTCTTCAACTCACTAAACTTTGTGAGGAAAAGGAAAACTGGACAGCTGTAGTGCAACACTGGCTGCTGGGAAATCAGCCTGGCAGAGTTTGTTTCCATGGCTCCAGGGCAGGTTTCGGTGCTCTCCGTGCCCCCCAGCCCCAGCAGGTTGGCACATGGAGCTCTGTGGAGGGAGATTTGGGAGATTTCTCTTTAGCCTGCTGTCTGGAGAGATGGTACTAACCTTGCATGTTCCACACGGGCAGAGAGAGCTGCTCTTGGAGCTCGCTCAGAGCCCCGGGATAGAGGAGAGGCTTCACTGCCTCTGCCCTGGCTGCTGGTGCTGAAAGTGAGGGAGAAACCCACCTTGAAATGGAAAATCGAAATTCAGATTTCAGCAAACGGCAGAGAAACTAAATATTAGGTTGTGTGTACATTTTATGCAGTTTTTTGTATCTATTCTCAGTTTTAGTGAGCAGTTAACCATAAAGTTGCTTAGTTTTCCTGCTGTTAGATACAAGTAGATCGTTTCGAGTTGTGTGTGTACAGTATATAAGAACTAAACTTTTATGCCAATGACTCCTGTGGTTAGTTGGTGTATTCATAGGTATCAAACTGTAGCCATCTCCCTGGGTTACCAGGCTTGCTTGCTTTTTACACAGCAAAAAAAGCAGTTGGTCAAGCAAGCCTGAATCACTCCTTCCTCAGAATGGATAGTGGTTTGGTTAAAAGATTTCATTTTCCTTCAGAACAAATGTTTGAAGTTGGATATGAACAAGAGCTGCATCTCTAGTTATGTAGTTTATCACTAATACAGTATATTTAGAAAATTGAACGTGAAAAATAACAAACCCAGTGTGTAATCTTACCAGTATTTCTCTAGGAGGCAAGATCCTTTGTTATGGAAATGGCTTTTGGCATTGGTTTTTTTTTCTCTTTACCTTCAAAAGCCACCATCAAACACTTAATGTTCCTCGCTGTCTGATGTCTGTAGCATATAAAGACATTGATTTCCAAAAGTTCTTTTTTAGAGAAATGTTTTAGGGTTTGGGTTTAGTGTTTCAGCAGGGCCTTTAAAGAAGCGCAGATGGCTTTGGGGTCTCGTCAGCGGAACGTGCTTAGGGGTTGATCCTAGAACCTTTGTACATTTAATAGTATTTCTAACTTTTTCTTTACTGTTTGCAGTTTAATGTTCATGTTCTGCTATGCAATCATTTATATGCACGTTCCTTTAATTTTGTAGACTTTCCTGGATGTATAGTTTAAAAACAGCAAAAAGTCTATTTAAAACTGTAGCAGTTAGCGTGCAGCTCTAGCAGAGGAAAGTTGTGGGATTAAACTTTGTATTTCCTTTCTTATAGAGGCTTCTAAAAAGGTATTTTTATATGTTCTTTTTAACAAATATTGTGTACTACCTTTAAAACATCGATGTTTTGATCAAAATAACTAAAGACCCAGCTTATTTTCTGCTTGCTGTAAATTTAGCAAACATGCTGTAATAAAAAAATGAAGGAAATACTGATCCACTGGAATTATTGTAGCATTAGAATTTGACTCCAGAGCATGGTTAGGAGTAGAGCTATGCATCCCTTATGGAGTAAAATCCTTGCTATGGTATTTCAGTAAGGGCAGGAATTTTTCATTTAGTGTCTGAATAAATAATGTCACTTCACATTTTTTAAGGGGTACAAGACAAACTGAGAACACTAAGCATAAGTTGTACTCTAATATATTGAATTTTCTTTGCCATTAACTTTCATTATTGCTGGATGGACTTGCCCCATAGGTTATAATTCAGATATTATTAGCCAGGTTATGAAACTACTTAAAAGCAAAGACTAAAGGTTCATACAGAATCAAAATTATGGTATCACCATAACAATTTATAATTGCCATATCCAAACTGATGCCAGCAGTGGTTCTGTGGGAGGTGGCAGCAGGGCTGGAGCTGCCTCCTGGCACTGGTGTGTGCCCAGCTGAAGGTTCTGCCCTGCAAGACAAAAATCCTCTGTAAAGCACTGCATTGCTTTCATAAAGCCACTGTCACCCTTTCTAAGTTGAGCTGTGATTATTTCTGCTTCTAGCAGCAGAAACCCCCACTCTTTTCAGCTTTATAGAGTTATATACATATAAACATAGTCTTCATGGCCAACTGCTGCTTGAGAGGGGTCCTGGTGCCTGCGTGGTGGGGAGAGCGTGGCTGTGTCTGCCAGGCCCTGCAGGGATTGCTGTGCTTGGTGCTGCTGCTGCTCCAGCTGCACTTGGAGCTGGAAGGGTGGGAGGAGGGAGGAGAAATCTCCATGTCCAGGCAGAGTAACAGTAACTATTCCTTAACTGTTGTGTCAGCATGTCCTTATATTGTGTGCCTCAGCGTTTATGTATAGCACAGTTTAATTTTTGTTTTGAAAAGCCAGATCATTGCAAGTATAATGTAGTGTCTGCCAGTTCTGATGGTTCTTTCTTTCTCTCCCAGAGGTAGGACTAAACTTTGACTTGACTTGTGTATATGAACAAGCCAGAAAAGCCGAACACAAACCCACGATGTTTCAAGAGTGCATGAATAAAGATGTTGTCCTAGTTCTTGCTCCCATGGAAAAATTGTGAAGAAGCTGTTCTGTGGGCCTTTCAGTTGGGGACGAGTTAGCAGGATGTGGCCAAAAGGGCAGGGAATGTTTATGCATTCATGCAAATCAAGCCACAGCCCATCTAGATAACATCTCCCTTCCTTGATGCAGGTATCCCAGTCCTGCCCTAAAAAAAGCAGGAGCCTGTCTTGTGCAAGCTTCCTGCAGGTTATGCACAGCTGGAATGCAAGAACTTTGCAGGCTACAAAAGATCATGTCTAGATATCTTTCTTTTGGAGTCTCAAGAACGGTGGGAATTACGTTTTTCTGTGGTAAATCTAGATTTTGTCATTCCTGCAAAATTTGTAGAATTGAAGTAGTGTGTATAAAAAAAACCTCTGCTGAAATTAATGGCTGTGCTCCAAAATATCTGCAGCGAATCGATTGGTGTCAGCAGTCATAGAAGGCTCTATTGGAACTTCTTTTTCACCTAAAGTCCATGCACCCACCTGGTAATTAAAAATCTTCAATTTAGTGGTTAAGTAGCTGGGTGTTTAATTAGGGACTCTGATAGACTGGTCTCTGAAAGCTCAATGTTATCCTTTCTATGTCTTCTCAAGATGTTTAATGTACAGTATCATGGTTTTACTCAAAGTGGAATCTTTTGGTTTCAATGTTGTTTGGAGCTCTCTGCTTGGACAGAGCTTTTTTTCCTGCCTGTTGATTCTGGTGCCAGCTGGGGTGTGCTCAGAGCAGGGCAGTGCAGCCTCACCCAGCACTGCTGCTCGGGCCTTGCCAGGCAAGTACAAAGGGATACAATTGACACATTTTTAGGACATAATCACCCATTAAGAATTGCTGGTTTTCTCCATTTATCTTGTAACTTGCTTAAAAAAGTCTGTAGTCCATTGCTATAATTAATATTTGTCTAAAGATGCTCTTGCTGCTGAGACTATTGTAGGAAGGGAAGACTCTGTACCCTGTAGTGTGTTTGATCGGAGATGCTGATGTTTTATTCACCCACATCCTTTCTTCTTGAGTTTTGTGTTCCATCTGTGCAAATAACCCTGTGAATTGGGAATAAAATGTACAAGTTTTGACTATAACTTGAGAGCACCTTCTGACTTAATTAATCCAGCTGTAGTGTGTGGGAGATGGAGCCCCAAGCTTTTGGTTTTGTCAGGAACGTTAATTAGTGTTAATTCTCCAGCCCTGTGTTCCCTAACCACTGCAAAGGCATCAAGAGAAGGCTGCAGTTAAGGAAACCTCCCTTGAGAAGGGAACTGCCAAAATGAGGTCATCCCACTTTTCCATTTCCATCTGAAAACAAAGGAATGCTTTTAGGGGGTAAAAAAAAAAAGTTTATTTATGTTTTGTTTCCAATTTGTACAAACATCATCAGTAATTGACAATTTGAAGTAGAGAATAGATAATTAACTGGGATACAGCTCAGACTCTGGTGAAGGTCCAGGTCACAACACAAGTTTAGAGACTGCCAATTCCGTGTGATTCGGAGCAAGAATTTTGTAAACATTCAGCTCAGCTGCCACTGCATTTGGAATGGACAGAAAGACACCTCCAAACATTTCACAATCTGCAAAAGGCCCGTTCAAATTAAAGCACTTTGGTTTTTTTAGTAAATCCTTGTCTTTTGAAAGAAGCCTGGTTGCTCCTGAGCTGTCACCGTCCAGCTGATCCTGCCGGGGGTGACAGCTCAGGAGCCACCTGCCCTGCCCCTCTGCCGAGGGACTGCAGCAGACTGGGACAAAATGTTGTTTTACAGAGCAGTGATGCATTTCAGAAACACAGAATGATTCCAATCCTTCAGTTTTATCCAGCACCTGAACCCAGGCATTTGCATTTCTTGTGAAACACTTGATTTGAACACTTCAGTGGTTTTTTCATCACTGAACACACTCCTCTCCTACACATTCACAACAGGAGGATCTGGGATCTGAAACTCCAGCAGCTTTTTTTTTTTAAGTTTTTTTTTCTTTAATTAAAAAAAAAATCTAAATAAGCATTTTTTCACTGATTTTACTTAAAAAAAAAAAAGATCAGAACCAAATACAATGTGCATATTCATTGCATGTGAAGTGCAAGGGCACAGCCACAAATGTCTTTTTTTTTTTTGTTAATTTTTTTTTTAAACAAAATATCATTTTTTTTAAACCAGGCCACGTACTCAACATGGTCATCTTACATTCAGCAGTTTTGTACTAAAAATACTTCTGTGCAGGAAAGCCCAGCAGAAATTTACATATGCTACAATGTTTTACATGTATTTACATGGCTCTGTCTTCCCTGTGAGAACATCTAACACCTGCCCCAAACTATTCATTGTTACAGGGGAACCAATTTAACACCAAACTAAAGAACTACTCCACCTTTTTTATAAAAACTGATAGAAAAATGTGGTTTGGAACTCCTCAGTGCAGTGGGCACACAAAGGATCTGGGGGAGCTTTTTTGGCAGTCACCTGGCAATGCAAGGTCTTTAGCTGGCACTCATGGAGATTCCTGGGAAGCACAGCTGGGTCTGCCCGGGGAGTTCTTCCACACCCTTCCAGAACATTCCAGATGGGAGTCAGGGGCTTGAAACGCTCACCCACCACTGCAGGAGTGCCACTAAAGCTCCCAGGGCAGGGCAGGGATCAGCTGTGCCTCCCCGGGTGCCCAGGTGGAGGTTTCTGCTCTGCAGAGTGTTTAGCAAATCTCACACCAGCCTGAAAAGGAGCAAATCACCTGACTAAAGTTTTCAGTGCGTTTTTATTTTCAGTTCATGCTGCATTAAGTTAGGTAAAAGGTGGTTTTCTAACAATTCAAAGCCACAATTCCAATTTTGGCACACAGTCCCATTTATTCTTAAATACAGTAAATGGTGACTGCTCAGGATTTGATTGATTTACAAGAAAATATCTATTTCACAGTGAGGTGAACACAGCACTGAACTTTTGAGGTAAAAGATGAGGGGAATGTAAACTTTCACCCTCTCCAAGTGACTAACTACATGCAGCAAGAACACCTGGTCCTGGCACACCTGGAGTTTGGAATAACAATGCTCAAATCTGAAACCCTGACAGTTGAAATCACTTCTGAAAATCACACAAGTTGTACCTCAGGCCTGGACTTTCAGTAAGGTTTTGAGCTGAAATGTCATTATTTCCTTATCAGAAGGTTTAAAAGAAACAGGTACCCAGTGGCTTGGTGGCTTAGGCAGAACACTTGGGGAGGGTGGCTCGCTGAACTTGGCTCCAGCATAGTTCTGGTTGCTCTGAGGGGTGAACAACAGGTTGTGATTGGACAGAGCAGCATTCCAGTTGGGATTCTTGGGGAAGTGAACGTTGTTCTTCCCCCCTTTCTGCATGGCCTGCCATGCACCAGGAGAGGAGCTGCAGCCGTGGCCTCTTTCCTTCTTCACGTAGGTTTTCATCTGAGAATTGGGGTCTTTGCTCTTCTGCCTGTTTTTAAGTTGCTGATGGTTCTTGGTGGTGTTTCTAGACTGGGGAACGGGAATGTTGTATCTTTCTCCACCGCCCATCTTCAACTTAAATGTCACCTGGAAAAACAAGGGGAGTCAGGATAAGTCTTTATTACTCTTTTATTTAAAACAAAGTATAACAGAGAATGATTAGATTTCAAGCAAAGGGATAAAAAACAACCTAACCAGAACTGGCTCTAAACACACCACGCCTCTCCTCAGAAAAGGTCTAACTGGAGGAATGGGACTGACAAAACCTTGGCCGGAAAAGGCAGAGCCAGATTTTATCAGTCAATATTGAGTGCTGGAGACATTTAAATTCAGCCTGTTAGCACCTTAAGACTGGGCAAAGTTTGCACTGATAAGGCCACTGCCCAAACTCCTGGTAACTGTAAATTGCTCTGATAAACTCAAAATGAACCGAAAAGCACCTCAAGTGGAGCAGATTACGTGCAATTCCCAAAGCCCATGTCCAGCCTCCAGCACAGCATACTCAGCACTTCCCTGCTGGCTCTCCTGCAAGGTTTATTTCCCCTCTCCCACCTCCATTTACCTCTCAGTGGTCTTCTCCGATTCCACACTCTCCAACTCTTGTCCCCTTTCTTGCTTCCAAGCCTGAAAGAAGAGGTGCTGCCTTGTGCTGGACTCCTTCCTTTGGCTGGGAATAGAAGTTCTCATGGGCTGATCTGCTGTCTTCAGCCAGGGAGCCGAGCCCAACATCGGATTCTCGGCACAGAAGCTCCAAGGGAGAAGTCCTGCTGCAGAAACGAGAAAAAAATTTCAATCCAGATTATGGAAATAGTTGTTTCACTTCGGGGTGGAAAGAAGAGCAAGCGGAAATAATTCAGAGTCTGCTGTTCTGTTTATATGTTAAAGACGACAACATCCTACAAACAAAACCCCAAAACCCCACCCAAAAAAGACACAGCTTTGTCTTTCTCTACTTACATAAAGTTCACGACCATATTTAGCATATCCCAAGTAACATTTTGCTCGTGCTCTGTCTTACAAAGCATTTTAACAGACAAACAAGAACTTTATCCCTTTCCTTTTAGTAGGGAAAAAGTAAAGTACAATTTAAAATACTTTGGGAACTGGGACAATACAGGAACTGCCCACACACTGCCCAAACCTTCCCCAGCCATTACAGAGCTCCATTTGTCTCTGTCAGCTGTTTCTTTAATCTTCGTTAGCCAAGTAATTCCTTAATAACTCTTACACTAATTTCCTGTTTTACTCATGCCTAGTCTTTCCTGGGATCTCTGAGATTTTAATCTTGACACACTCTAGTCTGTTCAGCTCCTGTCGCTCCCCAAACTCAGCAGCCCCCTGCCCATCCCTCACAGAGCTCCAGAGGAGCCGCCCATCTCCATTTCCAGCTTCCGCCTTGTTTGGACTGAAAGCAAAAGCCGAGATAACGTCACCGGTCCCGGCCCAGCTGCCCTCTGCTCCCGCTGACCGGAGCTTCTTCGCCTCCGAACTTTCTCCCTTTTCTCACCGACACCTGGGGGGAGCCGGGACCCCCCGTTCCCCCTTCCCCAACAACGGAGCACAACATGGCGGCGGCCGCGCCCGGCCCTTCCCGCACCGCTCCGCCCTTACCGACTTCTGTCCGCTCCGCTCTCCCACAAGCACGGACACACACACGGCCCTCCGGGAACCGACCCCGCGCTGCTCCGCCGTCACCGTCCGACCCCCGCCCCCAGAGCTCGCTCGGCTCCGCTCCGCGCCGCCCCTCACTCTCCCTCACAAAATGGCGGCCGCGTCCTGCGCCGTTTAACACCCTCTCCCTCCTCCCTCCTCCGCGGGGCCGCGGGGCCGCAGCCAATGGGAGCGCGCCTCTTGCGCGCTCCGCCAATGGGAGCCAAGCCCCGCCTGTTGCCAGGCGGGCCCGGGGCAGAGGGGCCGTGGCGCGCGGGCGGGCGGGGCCGCCATTTGAATCCCCTCACGGAGGGCAGCGCGGGAGCGGCCGCTGCTCTTTGTCCCGCCCGGGCCGGCCCCGCCGCCCGGCACCGCCCGGGGGCCCCTCCGACCCCTCGCCACAGCCCCCGGCCCCGCTGCCAGCCCCGCCCCGCCCGCGAATTAGCACAACAAACATCGCGGGGAACGCCCGCGCCAGCTGCCGCTGGGGGCTTCAAAGAGGTGAAATAATTAACAACAACAAAAAAGAGAAAGGCACAAAAAACACCCGGCTGTGCGAGCGAGGGGCGTCGAGAGAAGGGATTCAGCGAACAAAGAGTAAAATCCGGCCCCCCGGAGATGGCCGCAGCGCTCTGGTGTTAAATGGACGGTGTCGGGTGTGTTGTACCCATTCCCCAGCCTGCATTTTGTTAAACTATTTAATGTTTAAATTTAAAGTATTGAAAATGTTGTAGAGTGATATTTCAGGTCAAAAGACAGGGAAAAGATTTCCCAGGTTTAAAACAGAGCTGTGGGTATGCGGAGCCCCTGCCAGTGGCTGCACTTTGTGTTTATATTCACATTCCCTTATTGTGCCTCAAAGGATCGTTTCAAAGAAAAAACCTACACTTTGCCATGTGTAGAATGATTAAAAATTAGGTATACATAAGAAATTCACACATGTGAGACTGTTCCCTGCCCACCACTGTGAGGCCAGTCTAGCACTGTGCACCACATTAAAGGCTGAAAAAAAGAAGTTTCAAAGAAAGTGGAAAAGAAAGAGTTCAGTTCCAACCCCACCAAGTCAGGTTTTGAAGTAAACCCTCTGGTTTCATTGAGTAACCCTGCATTCTTAACTACAGAAGGGAAAAAATCCTGTTTTATCCCTAAAACAAAACTGTTTCCTTACTGACCTGGTGTTACAGGGCTCTGACCCAACCCAGGACAAGGTAAAGAGTCTAACAGAAGTTTGTATTCATCCTGAAGTTATTTAAAAAGCCAGCATATATTTTAATACACAAGATGTGTTGACATACCTAAGCCCAGACCTTTGTTCCTGTTCTTTATTGTACGTTAGAACAAAGCCAGCTGAAATTAATTTGTTTTTCTCCCTTTGCTTTGGATTTCTTGGCACAATGTAATAGCTGAGGTCCTTATAGCAGCTTTTTTTGCCTTTACATGGAAGACAACAATATCTGCTGTAAGCCTGGAAATTCCACTCATTAATTAACAGCTCTCCTCCAATGCACATCGGCAGATTTTTGCTTTGTTTCTATCTCCAGTGTGTTTATTTCTGCTAAAGCACGATCTCACCCCAGCGTGTGGAGGTTCTCAAGCCAGGACGTGTCAGTGGGATTGAGAAACAGCATTTTGCAGGCTGCAAATGTTCTGCTCTTGTCTGGGCAGCACAACAGCGTGTACTTTTCAGTTCAGAACAAGGATGACACAAGGTCTGGCTGTTTGTCCTCACTATCTCTGAGATAATTAAAGAAACGTCTTTCAGAGCTGGTTTCGGGGTCAGGCTGACACATTCAGCCTGGGGGAGCAGGAAATGTCAGTGATAAGCCGTTCCTGTATTTGTGCAGGAACTGTTCCACTGAAACAAGTGGAGTCATTTGGAGGCCAAGCAGGAACATGAGGGTATTTTTTAAATCAAAGGGACAAATACCCCAAACACCACAAAGTCCAGCTTCCAAAGTTCTGATTCACCCTTCAGCTGTTCGAGCCCTGGGCTGATTTCCTCCCCTGCAGTGGAAGGAAAGGAGATGTTCCTAGGGCTGTGGAAATCACAACACAGAGAGAAGCACTCGAGTTCCTGCTGCATCCTAAAGACTCAGCACAGACTGAACCCTGAGGTTCTGTCTCAATCCTTTATCATCACCACCCGAGATTCCTTCAACAGGAGCGACTTCACTCCTTCAAATGCTGATTTTTAAACCCCCTTCCTTTTCAAAGGTCTCGATGTAACATCTGTGACTCCTAAGCATGTGACACTACATCGACCTCAGGTACTCACGGGCAGGCTGGGATGCTGTAGCTGCTCCAGGATCGTGCTGTGCTCACCCTGATGTCCTGCAGCCCTGCAGGTGCTGCAGACCCAGTTCCAGAGGCAGAACCCTCAAACGCTGCTGAACAGGACAGTGCTTCCAAACCCACCCTGCTGTGACACGTGGTGCCACAGACTCAGTGACCTCCACTGCATCCTCTCGTAACCTGCACACAGCACAGGCAGGAGTTTTCTATTGTGCAAGTGTCTGCCCTGTCTGGATGATTCCACTTCCTCCAGGCAGTCCAAAGATGGCTGCAATAAATCCCAGCTTCCCTCGTGTTCCCAGGGAGCTTTGTTACCCAAATCCTCCTCAGCTCCCCACCACGCTCCTGCTGCCACAGTGACAGCACCTCAAGGAATTCCCCAGCCACTTTTATTTTTCACTCAGCACCTCCACTCCCTCTCAGAGCAAACATTAATCCAGCTCAGGGATGCAGCTCCATCTGTGCTGGCACTGCCCCAACCAGCAAGACCCAGTGAAGACAAAGCCTCCAGAGCTTCATTAGCCCCAAATTAAGATGCTCCCAGCTGTGGCTGAGCTGGATCTCAGCACACACACACACTCCTGGCCGAGTGTTTCAGTGGAGCTGCTGAGCGTGGATGCTGCAGGAAGTCTGCAGCACGGATGACTCATTTGTTAAATCAATAGTGAACCATTGCCCCAGTTTTATTTCACAGTGACGAGTTTCCGGCAGTGGGTGACTTTCAGTAAACCCAAGATATTTACATTTTGTGGCTCCAAGAGCCCCATGACACACTTGAAACTCGTTAGACGTTTCCACCTGAGCCAAACATTAACCAGATTGTTAATCTAAGTTTCCTTATGAGGGAAACGTGTGAGCTTGTGTTTTCTTTAAAATCTGCATGGAAGCCCTGGGTGTACAGTAATGTTTAGAATATCCTTTATTCTGCCTGGCAGAGGACCCGTGTTCATTAAATGAAGCTCAGGATATTCACAGCAGTGAGCTACAGGAACTGAGCACACATTTGAACCTCTGCAGGGTAAATAGAGAAGAGGCTCAAGAACCCAAACAATGTGATAAAACTACGCATTTTTATTGTTTAAATCTCATTATAAGTATATTGATATACGCTTTAGACGTGAATTAAGGTGGTGTCCACCAGCACCTGAGTCAGATCAGCTCCAGAACACGAGTTCCATCCTCTGCACTGCTGGATCTCGTGAGTGTGAGATCACATCCAGCCCTGCACTGTGCGTTGGTGCGTGGGGTGTGCACAGCACCCAGCAAACAGCACCAGGAGTAAAACCCCCCTGGACACCGACAGAGCACTCAGCCAAAGCCCGAGCCCAGGGGGTGTAAAGGGCTTGTGCTGAAGCAGCTTTGTCACAGCTGACAGCTTTTCCCACTCTGGAAAACAAACACATCCAGGCACGACTGCCGAGTCACACCCTGTTTTCTGCCTCAACAGCGCCTCGTTCAGAACCCACACCGGCTCTGAGTCACAGAGCCCTGCAGGAACCTTCAGCCCATGTAAATCAATATGCCTGGTTCACGTCCTGTCAGCAGGGAAAACAGTTCTACCTGAACCCTCCTCCCTCCACGAGAGCAGCAGAGGTGTTTGTGCACAGGAGAATCCCTCAGCCAAGCCCCAAACTCCTGTTTGCTCTCAGGAGCTGTGCTGAACACGGCAGTAAAGATGGGTTGTTGTTTTTTTTCTGAGCATTTTCACTATGAGTGCAGTAGAGTCACTCACCATGGCTCTCTGAGTCACACCTTATCAAGGTGAGCAGTGCCCGACCCTCAGCCCTATCTGCACCACCCAGTTTTTAAATTCAGCCCAGCAAACACAACAGTCAAAGGAGGAGGAGCAATCCCTGTCCTCCCACAGAGCACGGACACCCTTCCAGCAGGGGCTGGTGTCTGAGTGTCCCAGCACAGCCCCAGGGCTCTTCACTCTGCTCTGGGACAGAAACTCCTGCACTCCTGAACGATACCAGGCTCACAGTCCCTTTCCTTGAAGCATTGCTTCAACCCCGAGCATGGGGCTGTTCCCACAGCAGGCTTATTCCAGCAAAAACCCTTTACATTACAACAATCAGCTCTGATGGTTTTCCTTTAGTCTGGCAGGACAATTTTTGCTATAAATCAGAGTCAATTCAAAAGCTTCTAACTATGCTGCCATAATAATATATCTTTCCTGTGACACAACAGTTCTCCCTGCAGACAGAGGAAACTTGGGTGCATGTTTCACAGGATGCTGCTGGATGTGAAGCTGTGTCAGAGCAGGGAATGATTTGGAGCTAGGTGCTGCTGTTGGAACTCAGGACCAGCATAAATAATCTTTCTGTTTCTCACCTGCTCTTTACAATCTTGCACCTGCTCCTGCAAAATTTCTCAGTTCCTGGAAACAAGAATGGAAGAATTATTTTTTAGGACAGAGCTGACAACCCATCATCTCCTGTGCTTCCATCCCAGCCCGTGATGCCTCTCATGGTTATTGTGGTTTCCAGACCCCCTCCCAGCCCCGGAAGGCTCGGGCAGTTCCCTGCAGAGCCGGGGAACCCCCTTTTCCCGGCCGGGGGCCAGGAGGAAGCGCCGAGTTCCCGGTTCTGCCTCCTCCTCAAGCTTTCCCCGGGCGCTGTCCGGGTTTCCCTGGAGAGGGCAGCCGAGCACCGCTGAGCTCCGGCGGCTGCTGCCGAACCCCGGAGCCGCACGCGGTGCTCGAGGGCGAGGAGGCAAAGCGGGCTTTGGAGAGGACGGGGTGTAACCGCTCGTAATGCCACCGAGTGAGGGAACTGGGATGCCAGCAGGAGGGAAAGTCGAGTTCCCAGCTGGGGAACCGCGCTGCTGGGGCTGGGATGGGGCTGTGGGGTGGCTCTGAGGGTGGCAGAGCCAGGTAAGGAGCAGCCAAGGGTTAAAGATCACGTCCTTGCTTCGCCTCCAAGGTCCTCACTACAGCCTGGATGGTCACATCCAGCCACAATGCGGCCAGCTCCTTTGGGATTTGGGGCCAGCTTGCCTGTCCCCGCTGACCGGTGATACTGTCCCAGGTGTCACCCAGCAGGGAAAGCTGTCCCTGCTCTCCAGCGGCACCAGCACAGCCCAGCCCAGCCGAGGGGGGAAGTGGTCACTGGAGGAAGGATGGATGGATGGATGGATGGATGGATGGATGGATGGATGGATGGATGGATGGATGGATGGATGAGAGCAGGTACAGCAGCACTACAGCCTCTGCAGCCCCGGGTCCTTCCTGACCACACGGATTGTGGAGCTGAAGACCTTGATTTTCCTTCCACTTGAAGAGAGAAAATCACCTCGTTCCTCTGGCATGAGTGGACTGTGTACAGAGATATTCAGGGGCACAGGTGAGGTTTGTGCTGCTCGTGGAGCTGCAGGCACAGACAGCAGATTTCTGATCCTGCCCTTAGACCTGCACACAGCCAGGTACATCCAGATTCTTCCACATCTGCCTCCTTGCTTTTTTTCCCCCCCATACTTTTCCATGTTCCCAGGGAAATCAGAAGGAGGACCTGAATGTCTCTTGCCTCAAAGTCTGCAGTTACAAGGAGAAATGAGAGGGACTGGGAGGACAATTTCAGCAAGCCGGAGGGTTTGGGTGGTTGTAGATGTGGCACGAGCAGGCAGCAGAACACAACACCCAGAGGAGAAGGGAGGAAGGAAAGAAAACCCGACACACATTCTCCGAAAGAATGTGACAGAGAGCAAGGAAGCAGAGGAAGGATTCACACTGATGGATTTCCAACCCAGGGGAATAAACCAGAATGGTTCAAGAAACGCAGACGAAACCAGAAGTGCCGTGAGAGGAGAGGGAAGCAGGCGCTGTCCGCAGCTGCAGCAGCTGCCCTGAGAGCCCGAGCCATGGGAAGCCCCAGAGCATCGGTGGGGAGGTGAGTGGTTTGTGTTTGCTGACCCACAGCATCCTGCAGCCCTGAGCCCTTTTTTCATATCACCCCTGAGAGCCCTCGGTGCTGCCGTGCACAAGGCAGGCTGGGGAGACTCGGCTGCACGGGAGATTCCTGGGATTCTCTATCAGCTCTTTGGGATGAACTGCAAGGCAATGTGTAACAGAGGCTGGGAAACTGGTTTTTAGGATGGATCCTTTCTTAAGGAATGAAAAGTAAGTGCTTCATAGCAGGCTGTGGGTTAGCTCTTTACAGCTGATTTTGGGAATTGTTAATGTTGGAACTGGAGTGACAGGACAAGGGGGAATGGGTTCCAAGAAATATTTCCCTGTGAGGGTGGGGAGGCCCTGGCACAGGGTGCCCAGAGCGGCTGTGGCTGCCCCTGGATCCCTGGAAGTGTCCAAGGCCAGGCTGGATGGGGTTTGAAGCAACATGGGATGGTGGAAGGATGGCACTAGCCAGGCTTTAAGGTCCCTTCCAGCCCACAGCATTCCCTGATTCTCTGGCAGAGGTATTTCCAAATGTCTCACAGGGATGTGACGCTGAGTTCAGTGTTTGTGATGGTTTTGGTGCAGTGAGAGCAGCCCTGGTTTGCCCTGCTTTGTACCCAAAGTTGCACTTGCAGCTGCTCTGCACCCACCCCGTCCTGGGTTTCACTGTCCCTCAGGCAGGCACAATGGGCAGAGCTGATAAAGAATCAAATAATCTTCAGTGTGGCATTTGAGGCAGACAGGTCTTACATCAGGGAGGGAATTCCACTCGGCGTCATTTAATGTGGTCAGGACAAACCAGGATGAGCAGCTGATTCCAAAATAATGGAAAAACTTCTGCAACTAAACCAGGAAATCACATATAAACTAAAATGTTTGTAAAGCAAAAGATACTTTGTTTCTTCAGCAAGTGAAATTTGCAAGCATTAGTGACAATTTTTTGCATAAATCGCTGCACATGTTCGTAGTAGGTGATCATTTAGGACATTTTATTTTACTGTAAAGCTCAAAACTCTCAGATATTCTGAACATGAAATATTCAAGAGCACTTTCAGAGTGCTGCAGGCACAATGCACTGGCTGATTGCAGCAGGAAAATTTAATTTTACATTATCTAAGCAACTGGTACATAACTTTTTAATCAGCAGGATGCTGTGGTGGCTCTGTGAGGGCAGAGCCATCCCAAGTGGAGCAGGATTGGTGCTGCTGTGTGCAGGGCACTGCCAGCCCCACAGCTGGAATCAGTCACAGCGAGGCACTGAGAGGGAAAAGGACTCCTTCATTTGGAAATTGAATTTCCCCCAAAGCCTTTGGAGCTGTTAGGCTGGAGTGAGTGGGCTTGCAGCAGATCTGATGGGAGGGGAGGTTTCCCTCTGCAGTCACTGGGGTGCATCAGGAATATGTTGCATTCCCAAGTATCTGATCTGGGCTCTGTTCCTGATAACTCACTCCTTGTTCATTCCCTGCTGTTTGCTGGGGCTCTGATCTTGTTGCCAAGGGGGTCTGATCTTGTTGCCAAGGGGGGTCCCTATTGCAAGGCCACCTTATTTTGGCAATTATTCCCTACCCTGGGCCTTCCTGCTGGCAGGAGATGCCGTGCTGTGATCAGAGAGTTCATCCTGTGCAGAAGCCCAGGGAATCTCAGCTCCTCTGTGCCACAGCCCCTGGAGCTAAGGGCCAGACTTGGCTCTTTCTTGTGGAGCTGAGCTCTCAGCCCATGGGGCTGGGACTCCCTGGGCTTGCCAGGCTGGATGCACAGCTATGCCTGGGGCTGGAATTCCTGAGGAAGTGGAGATCTGCTCTTGGCAAGGGGTTTCCACCCTGGAAGTGGGACTTGTCCCATGGAGGATGCTGCAGGTCAGCTCTCCCCTAGGAACCAGATATGGGCTGGCACTTTTCCCAGGAGCTAAGGCAGGCAGGGGGCAGAGGCCACGGTCAAACAAATCCAGGGGCCCATCTGACAAGAGGAAAATGTCCCCTGGGCAGGGAAAAGCAGCTTTGTGGCCAAAAAAGCAAAAAAAAGGAGGGACAGGCAGTGCAAGGAGAGGAGCTCTTGGCACTGCCTGTGTTTTCATGCTTGTGCAGAGGAGACCTTTAGCTGGAACAAGCTCTGTGCTTCCCTCATGGACACAGGAGCTGCAAGGAGGGTCTGGGGAGCAGAGATCTGTCCTTGTTATTCAGCCTGAGACAGAACAGATGTGGAAGAGGAAGATCAGGGCTGGCTGATTGCTGTGAGCCCAGCACACGACTTTGAACTGAGCCTTATCTGAGTTTTTACAGCGTAGTGGAGAGAGCTGGGCCAGGACAGGCAGCACAGAAGTTATTTTAACATTATAAGCAGGTTCTCTCCCCTAGCAGCATAACATCAGGGATGGCATTTTGCTACCTTGACTCCCTTGCCTGGTGTTCAGTGGTTTCCAGGCTCCTAAGGATGTTAGCTGGATATTGCACAACTGCAGGTTTGAGGATTTATGGTGGTCCTGGGAATGCTGGCTGCAGGTAATGGATGCCAAGGTGATGCTGGAGGCTGCTTAATGAAGAAATGTCTTGGTTTGGATGCTGGGGTTTGGTTGGGGAGGTTTGGAAACTCGAGGCAGTTGGTCCCTGGTGAGCCCTGCTGTATGAGAAGTCCATCTGCCTGCTAAATCCATCTCCCTCCAGAGGGAGGGATGTTGTCAGGTTTAATAACAGCAGTTGGTA
The DNA here is from genome assembly GCF_037042795.1 of Molothrus aeneus. Classification (NCBI taxonomy): domain Eukaryota; kingdom Metazoa; phylum Chordata; class Aves; order Passeriformes; family Icteridae; genus Molothrus; species Molothrus aeneus. The sequence goes on from NC_089668.1 coordinate 1,316,546, forward strand.
ATTCCTGCTGCCTGGGAGGTGTTCCTGAGAAGGGCTGCAGGAAACAGCAGCACTGAGATCTGAGGGCAACATCCGCTCCTGTGTTGTTACCCCATGCAGGAGCCTGATGTAAGAGGAGGGCAGCTTGCTGCAACACTCAGCCCAAAGTCCAGGACTCCTCCAGCCTGGAACACCAAGAAATCCCAGTCAGGAAATCAGGATTGCCCTGCTGTGCCTGAAACCTGCACTGAACAGCCACCACTGTCCCAGCCCTGACCGGCAGCAGGAGTCAAATGTGGGGCTGGGGCTCTTCTCTGTCACCTCCTGGGCAGCCTCTCGAGTCATTGGGGTATTTTGCAACTCCTGAAACACAGGATGAGAGATGAGTGTTGGTGGAATCAGTGGGGAAGGAAGTCCCCAGGCCAGTTAAAACACCCATGTTTTATAAACCCATCTCTGCTGAGATGTCACGGACTGAGGTTTGCTGGGCAGTGCTGGCTGCTGTCACCTCCAGCAGCAGCTGAATTTCACATTGCAGGCAGGAGAGGGGCACAGGAGGCTGGAACCCACAGCCCTGCCCTTGCTCTGTGGCTGTCACACATCCTGGCCGTGCCTCGGGTGTTTGGGACATTTCCTCTTTCACAAGAGAGCCCAGGGCAGCGAGGGACAGTGAATTGTTTGTTCTGGGGGAAAGGGAACGCTGTCAGCTCAGTGCTCTCCTCCAGCAGAGGGAACTCACGATCCCATTGCCTGCATGAGGGATCCTGGAAGCTTTTAGGAAGGGGGGTCCTGTTCCATGGGCTTGGGCACAGCATTTTACTGTAATCCAGGCAGGTTTGGGGTACCCCACAGCTGCCTCTTCGCCTGCTTGTTGTAGTGTGTTTTTACACAAGTGTGTTTTTACACAAGTCCACGATGACCTTGTTCCCTGAAATCCAAGGCTGCACAACTTGCTTTAAACACCTTTCTGTGCAATCCACAGAAAGAATGGGAGAAAATAACACCTCAAGGAGAGGTTATGAAGATGAAGGGGGTTAAATTGAGCTGCAGAACTGCAGAGAAAAACCCAGCTCTTGCTCAGAGTGCACGGAGTAGCTCAGCATCTGCCCCGTGTAAAATCAGGCACTTCCTTCCATCACACCTCTGCTGAAGCTAAAAGTGTTGATGAAATTACCCTCATTCTGGGTGTGGACGGGGGTTCTTAAGCTCAGGTGGTCTCAGTCCTGCATGTCCCCATTTGTATGTCCAAGCTGTACTCCAATATCGATCTCTAATTAATCTCTAATAATATCTATTAATCACTCTGACAACACTAATCCTAACCCTAGGCAGGAAGAGCAGTCCTGGCCTGGGGCTGCTAGCAATGAAAAAGCCGTGCAGGCAGCCATGTTGTGGCAGCTTTGCACTCCCCTTGGGATGCCTTTCGCAGCTGTGGTGTCCCCTGAGCCACCCCTTCCAGTGCTGCTGGCCCTGAGCAGTGAGTCCTGGAGGAGTGGTAAGACCTGGCTCAGGATTTGTACAATTCTCAGGGGTGCTGCTTCCCTCTTGTGGTGTCCCACCGAGGTGGTACAGCCAGGGTTCCCCTGGGCTGTAGGAAATGGGTCTCAGCCAAACAACCAGCTGGGAAAAGCATGGAAGTTGGCTCCAGTGGTTGGGCAGTGGACCTGAAAGCAGCTCTCTGTGGGCTGATTTCATTTTCCTTACTTGCCTCTACAGGGAAGAAAGTATCTTGGGTAAATGTATTGCTTGTTAAGTCCTCTTCACCTCCACCTTTTCCAGAGCACCTGAAGAAGTGCAGAGGGAAGCAGCAGGCTCTCTGTGAGCTCCCAGCTCCAGGTAACCGCCATGGATTCTTGCAGGATACCTGCAAACGCCTCCAAGTGCAGCGGGAACACCATGGAGTGCTTCATGGTGCTCAGCACGCAGGCACAGAAAATAAGCATTGGTATCCTGTGTGGCCTCTTTGGGACAATGTGTGTTTTTGAGAACTCCCTGGTGCTCTACCTGATTTTCTCATCCCCTGGGATCAGGAAGAAGCCTTCCTACCTCTTCATCGGCAGCCTGGCCCTGGCTGACATCCTGGCCAGCATCATCTTTGTCTGCAGCTTCGTGAACTTCCACGTGTTCAACGAGGCTGGTTTCTCCAAGGAGGTGTTCCTGCTGCAGCTGGGAGGGGTGAACACGTCCTTCTCTGCCTCCCTCAGCAGCCTGCTGCTCACAGCCCTGGACCGCTACCTCTCCATCAGCCGGCCCTCGGAGTACAAGCTCCTGATGACCAGGAAAAGGGCCTGGACAGCCCTGGCCGTGCTCTGGCTGACCTGTGCCATCATTGCTGGCCTGCCCCTGCTGGGCTGGAACTGCTGCACGCTGGATTCTGCCTGCTCCGAGCTGTTCCCCTTTGTGGATGACAATTACCTGTCGGGCTGGATCTGCTTCGTCGTGGTGCTGCTGGGCTGCATCGTCTGCGCCTACGCCCACGTGCTCTGGAGGGCTCGCCAGCACGTGGCCTACATGGAGAAGCACCAGGCACAGGCAGAGAGGCAAACCAGCCGCATGAGGATGGACGTGATGCTGGCCAAGACCCTGGCCATGGTGCTGGCTGTCCTCATGCTCTGCTGGTCCCCCGTGCTCGTGCTGATGATCTACAGCATCTTCGGCAGGCTGAGCGACCGCCTGCGCAAGGTGTTCGCCTTCTGCAGCACCCTCTGCCTGCTCAACTCCATGGTCAACCCCATCATCTACGCCCTGAGGAGCAAGGAGCTCTTCTCCTCCCTGAGGAGGGTGTTGTCCCACTTCAGGAGGCAGCTGAAGGCCCCTGAGGAGAGCCCAGAAGCAGAGAGCACCCACAAGTCCTCGGTGATAGAGACCGTCTGCGAGGACACTCATGCCATGTAGGGAGGCACCGGGGGAGATCCACCCACTCAGCCTGGAAGGAACAATCTGGATCACTTTTCTTTTTATTTTCCCTTCTGATGGGAGTTGAGGGAAGCTGTGATGGGGAGACAGCTCCTGCTGATGTCACCCTTCAACACTGGGGCATGAAGTGCACAGACTTTACTCTCAGGCACAGGTTGGGATTGTTGGGGTGTCCTGTGCAGGGCCAGGACTGGATGGTCCTTGGGGTGTCCCTTCCAGCTCAGGATATTCCATGATCCCATGATAATCTCCCCCCAGGGAAGGTTCAGGTTGGACATCAGCAGGAATTTCTTCATGGAAAACCTTTGGAAGGAGCTGCCCAGGGAGGTTTGGAGTCCCCATCCCTGCAGGTGTCACCTGGACATGGCACTCAGTGCTCTGGGCTTAAGGACTTGGCCAGAGCTGGGGCAGACAGGACCTTGCAGGCAGCACATTTCTTCCAGCAGATTTCAGGAGAACTGACTGAACCACACAGGTGTTTGTGGGATGTTATGTGATTAAACATACAAGCCATTTTCCAGGGTTTTCTTCCTTTTCTTTCCTGGTGTACAAAGTTCTCCAGGTGACAAGTTTAAGCCCAAACTGGGGCAGATACTTTGAGCATGAGGAACTCGTTTGGGGTTGTTTTTCTGCAAATTACGCAAAAGCAGCACTTTTAGCTGACGGACAATGAAGTGGGACAGGGCCCTTCGGCGGTGACCTGGAGCAGCTGGGCTCCTGCCAGCTCCAAAATGCCTCCAGCAGGGATGAGCCTGGCTGGGGCACGGCCTCGAGGCCCTTGCACTCTGCCCTGTGTCCCAGGGGATGCACTGCCCAGGCTCCCCAGGGAACGGGCACAGGCCCGAGGCTGCCAGAGCCCCAGGAGTGTTTGGGCACCGCTCCAGGGATGCACAGGGTGGATTGTTGGGGTTATCCCTATGTTCCTCCATCCCTTCCCAGGATATTCCTCAATTATTTGGGTTATCCCTCCATCCCTTCCCAGGATATTCCCTGGTTGTTGGGGTTATCCTCGAGGTCTCTACATCCCTCCCTGGGATATTCCCTGATGGTTGGGGTTGTCCATGATGTCTCTCCATCCCTCTCTGGGGTATTCCCCGATTTTTGGGCCATCCCCGGTGTCCCTCCATCGCTCCCCGGGACATTCCCCGATTGTTGGGCCATCCCCGGTGTCCCTCCATCGCTCCCCGGGACATTGCCCGATTTTTGGGCCATCCCCGGTGTCCCTCCATCCCTCCCCGGGACATTGCCCGATTTTTGGGCCATCCCCGGTGTCCCTCCATCGCTCCCCGGGACATTCCCCGATTGTTGGGCCATCCCCGGTGTCCCTCCATCGCTCCCCGGGACATTCCCCGCCGTGCCCGCGGGCAGCGGTCGGGCCGCAGCCTCGAACCCGCGGCCCCAGGGAGCCGCGGCGCTGGTGACGTCACGGGGCCATGGCGGCGCTGGCCCTGCTCGGTGTGGCGGCCGCGCTGGGCCCGGGCCTGGCCGCGCCCCGCTACCGCCCGGACTGGGCCAGCCTGGACGCGCGGCCGCTGCCGGCCTGGTTCGACCGGGCCAAGGTGGGGGTGTTCGTGCACTGGGGGGTGTTCTCCGTGCCGGCCTGGGGCTCCGAGTGGTTCTGGTGGCACTGGCAGGGCCAGCACGATGCCGCCTACGAGAGCTTCGTGCGCCGCCGCTTCCCGCCCGGCACCACCTACGCGGAGTTCGCGCCTCATTTCACCGCCCACGACTTCCAGCCCCGACAGTGGGCACAGCTCTTCCAGCGGGCCGGGGCCAGGTCAGCGCCGGGATGGCCGGAGCTGGGGACCCTGAGGGGATAGGGGTCCCTGAGGAGATGGGTGCCATGGCCGGGGGTCCCTGAGGAGATGGGTGCCATGGCCGGGGGTTCCTGAGGGGATAGGGGTCCCTGAGGAGATGAGTGCCATGGCCGGGGGTCCCTGAGGGGATGGGTGCCATGGCCGGGGGTCCCTGAGGGGATGGGGGATCCCTGAGGGGATGGGTGCCATGGCCGGGGGTCCCTGAGGGGATGGAAAAGCTTGGGAAGCATATGGGGCTGTTCCCAAGAGGATGCAGGGGTCCCTGAGGGGATGGGAGGGGCAAATCTGGGGATTCCTGAGGGATTGGGGGTCCCTGAACAGTGCTGGGCGTCCCTGAGTGGTCGTGCCCAGGGTGCTGAGGAGATGACAGGTCTTGGTCCTTGCTAAGTACTTACTGTTCATTCTTTCCCAGCATTAAAATCCACTGAAAGCCTCTCTTATTCTTGTATTTGCTTCTAAGTCCAAGGGATAGTGTCAGAGGGCTCCTCACAGCGTGGTTATCCAGTGCCTTGCTGTTTTAGTGACTGGCTTTGCAGTGGGGCTGGGAAATGCCTCATTTGCTCCTTTGCCATCCCAACCAAGTCCTTTTCTCCTCTCAGATACGTGGTCCTGACCACCAAGCACCACGAGGGCTTCACCAACTGGGGGTCACCAGTGTCCTGGAACTGGAATTCTGTGGATACAGGGCCCCACCGGGACCTGGTGGGAGAGCTGGGAGAGGCCCTCAGGGAGAGGTAAGGCCCTGCCAGGGAGCTCTGCTCTGAGAGCAGTGACGCCTCCTGGCTCTGCCTGACAAACAGCAGAAGACCCTGTGAAAAATGGAGTGCTTGCAAATGATGAAAAATTATAATGCCAGTAATTTAATTTCCACTGCTTCTCAATCCCCACTGAAGCCTCACTCTTCCCTCTGTGTTTTGTCCTTCAGCAACCTCCGTTATGGGCTGTATCACTCCCTGATGGAGTGGTTTAATCCTCTCTACCTCGCTGACAAACAAAATGACTTCAAGACCCAGAGCTTCGTTTTAAAGAAGACGATGCCAGAACTTTATGACCTTGTCTTAAAGTAAGAGCCACATCCAGTTCAGAATCACCAGCATTTCCTGGTTTCAGTTCTCTAGAGAAAGGTGCAAAGTGGGTGCAAAGAAGAGAAATGTTGATTTTTGATGAGGCAAATTCTCTTTGCTAAGCAGTAATGATTTGTGGTAATTAGAAAAGGGGTTCACTTTTAACCTGTGGAAGGTCTAATCTGTAGAATAAGGCAGGGACAAATTTTTCCTGCAAAAGCAATTCCTTTTAATCCTGCCTTTGTGCAGAGGGGCTGGAAGTGGAACAAACTGTTCAGTATTTAGTAGACTAGAAAAGTGATTTCACTGGGAATTTACATCCTTGCCTTGCTTCCCCTTGCTGACAAAAATAAAAGGCTTGGGCTTGTGAGTCGTTGTCCCAGCTCAAGAATGTGCACTTTGAGGTGCCAGATTCTGGATTTTTGGGGAGAACTGCACCCTGTTTTGAGCTGTGCATCAACACCTTGTTCTTTGCTGCTGCAAGAACCTCCCTTAGAGCTTTGTGTGAAGCAGAAAATGAAGCAAAAACCTCCTGGTGATGCCAGGCAGTGGGAAGGGGAAGAAACAGAGTGTGGCAGGAGCAGATGAGCCTTTATGAAACAACATCTGTCTCCCTTAGATACAAACCAGACCTGATCTGGTCGGATGGGGATTGGGAAGCTCCAGATTCCTACTGGAATTCCACCTCTTTCCTTGCCTGGCTCTACAATGACAGCCCTGTCAAGGTACCAGTGCCTGCTGCCCCTCCTGGCATCGGGTGGGTGTGGAAGGGCAGGAAGCTGTGGGGTGTGTGATCAAACCAGAAACCTCCTTGACTTTTGCCAAATGTGTTTTATTCTCTGACAAAAAGAGAACCTTGACTGTGCTGCTGGGACAGCTCCACCGACCTTTGATGGATGCTCAGCTTTGTTGCCTCAGCTCCTACCTGAGCAGAGGGAGGGATTCAGCCTTCTCAGGAGGGTTTCCATTACACAGGGCATTTTTAGGGGCTTCCTCAGGGGCGTGGCTGCCAGCTGGACAGCCCAAGAACAAAGGGATCTGTGCCCTGAGCTGTTTTCCTTCTCTCAGGACACCGTGGTCGTCAACGATCGCTGGGGTCGGGGCTGCTCCTGCCGCCACGGGGGTTTCTACAACTGTGCTGACAAGTACAGGCCAGGCACCCTGCCAGAGCACAAGTGGGAGATGTGCTCCTCCCTGGACAGGCTCTCCTGGGGCTACCGCAGCAACATGAGCCTGCCTGAGGTGATGGATGAGATGAGCGTGATTGAGGTGAGAAACCTGACATCAAAACAGCCTGGGGGAGGATTGCTGGGAGTGAGGGGCTTCTGGAGCAGCTGATGAGGGTAAAACTGCTCAGTTTCTGTGTTGTCTGAGGTGAAGATAATGTTATCTTGCGTTATCTGCCACAGGAGCTGGTGCAGACTGTGAGTCTGGGTGGCAACTACCTCCTCAATGTGGGACCTACAAAAGAAGGGGTGATTGTCCCCATCTTCCAAGAGAGACTCCTGGCCCTTGGGAGGTGGCTGGACACCAATGGGGAGGCGATTTATGAATCCCAGCCTTGGAGGGTGCAGGTGGAGAACACCACAGACACAGTCTGGTAAGGGCTCTGCTGCTCAGACAGCTGAGCTGATGTTTATTTCTCCTCTTTTCCTAAATTTGGAGTTGGGGGCAGTGGGTGACCCCTGTGTGGTGACAGAGGGCACAATTGTGTTCTTGTGCTGCCTGGAAAGGTGGGGTTTGTGTCTGGTGCCCTTCACCTGCTGAACTCCTGCTCTCCCAGGTACACCTCCAAGGGACCAGTGGTCTTTGCCATCTTCCTGCTCTGGCCTCGGGACAATGTCCTGCACCTGTCCTCACCCATTCCATCCCCAGGCACACAGGTAAGGGACTGAACACACACTGAGACCCATCTGGGAGTGTTTGTGTGTGGGAAGGGCCAGCCTGGATTTGTTCAGGAGCTGGGGGAGTGGGGAGGTGTGGTGGTGTTCACAGGGGTCTTAAGATGAGGGAAGAGAATCTTGACTCCATGTTTCAGAAGGTTTGATTCATTATTTTATGATATATATTATATTAAAACTATACTAAAAGAATAGAAGAAAGGATTTCTTCAGAAGGCTGGCTAAGAATAGAAAAAGAAAGAATGAATAACAAAGGCTTGTGACTGACTGAGACAGTCTGGACAGCTGGGCTGTGATTGGCCATTAATTAGAAACAACCACATGAGCCCAATCCCAGATGCCCCTGTTGCATTCCATAGCAGCAGATAACCATTGGGTACAGTTTGTTCCTGAGGCCTCTCAGCTTCTCAGGAGGAACAATCCCAAGGAAAGGATTTTCCATAAAAGATCATGGCTGCAGGGAGGTTGTGTGCCCTGGGCTCCTTGCAGCACCCCAGGCTTTGGCTCACGTGGCCCAGGAGCTGCCAGCAGAGATTCCTGCCCTGGAGAGTGTTGATCCTGTTGGTGCAGGGGAGGGAAGCAGATGCCCCCCGAGCAGGAGGGGCTGTGCTGCAGCCCGGGTGCAGTGCCCTGCTGCTGGCAGATGGCGCCGTGACGCAAATGTCGCAGTGGCCTTTGCTCTGAACAAACAGGGGCAAAGCATCAGCAACAAACAAACCCCAAACAACAAACTGCAGCCTGCTGCGGCCTCCAAACACCCCGTGTCACCCCTGTGCCACGTGAGCCGTTCCTGGGACCTGCAGGGGCTGTGGGCTGTGCAGAGGGGCCTGCTGAGCTCCAGCTGAGTGTCCCCTTCCTTCCTCTGCAGGTGACACTGCTGGGGTTTGCTGGCACTCTGGAGTGGCAGATCCAGCCAGGGACAGGGATGCTCATAACCCTGCCCTACATGCTCCCATCTCCTCTCCCTCCTCAGTCTGGCTGGGTGGTGAAGCTCGAGGGTGTGAAGTGATGCCTGTGGGGGGATTACAGCATCTCCCACCGCCTTTCTTTTTGACTGAACCCAAGAGGATTTTTATGTTTCACGTTGAATACATTGTTTTTCACTTGAAAGGATCTCTCCTCCAGTCTCTGTTGCCTTGTGTTACTTCAGTGTTGGTTGGAACAGTTGTGATCAGCTACTTCCATGATTAATAAATCTAATGGAAGCTTGCTGGAAGAGATCATCTGTAAAAAATATACAAACCCATGAACAAACTTATATTGATATTCTGCTGGAGACAGCTACAACAAAAGGTTTTGTTCTTAGAGAATTGAAGAGACTCCACCGCTGTGAATTGCACTGGTGACTTCTGCTTGCACTCCTGAACTTGTGAACTTTGAGTTCCAGTGAGAGCAGGGCTCCTGCGTGGATGTTGAGCTTCTCATGAAGGGTTGAACAATGTGGGTGTGAGCGATGGGACTGCTCCCAAGGGCACAGGTGCTTGTGCAGGCACCACAGCATCGCAGGCAGGCTGTGTTTTGTTCCTGTCCCAGGACACTCCGAGCTGGGCTGGAGCAGAGCCCCGGGGCAGGGCCGCACGCGGAGCCGGTGCCGTGGGCGCTGTTACCCAAGCAAGGGACAAACATCACCGGCCGCGAGTGCCAGCACCCGCTCGCGGGAGCGCCGCCGGTGGCGCCGTTACAAACAAAAAAAATGGGACAAACAGGGACAACGGAGCGATGGCCTCTGCCTCACTGCCCCATCACCGCTGCCCGTGACCCCTGGCGCGTTGCGGGGCCCGCCCCAAACAAACAGCTCCGTGTTTACTCGGCGCACCGGGCACCGGCAAAGCGCCGCTATAAGTGCGCGGCGGGCGCGGCGGCGGGCAGAGGCGCAGGGGAAGATGCCGCGCTGTGACACGGGCTGCGCGCCGCGGGACGGCGCCGCGGGACAGGTACGGGCACGGAGGGGCCGCGGCGGCAGCGCCGGTGCCGGTGCCACGCGGGGAGCGCGGCGGGGGCTGCGCTCACGTGACCGCGGCAGCCACGCCCCCGGTGGTGTCACGTGCCGGGGGTGTGTGCGGTCACGTGAGCGCGGCGGACATGGCGGCGGCGCGGAGGCTCCTGCCGCGCTGGGCGGGATCGCTGCGGCCCGTGAGGGACCGGGGACACCGGGACCGGGACAGAGGGACCGGGACAGAGGGACCGGGGGGATTGGGACCGGGGGCACCAGAACCGCGGGCAGAGGGACCAGGAGGGGATCGGAACCGGGGGTACCGGGACCAGAGGGGATCGGAACCGGGGGCACCGGGACTGGGGGATCGGAACCGGTGGCAGAAGAAGAACCGGAGGCACCGGGACTGAGCCAAACGGGGCCAGTGTGGGAGTATCGGTACCGGGCCAGGGCTAAACGGGGCTGTGGCTGGGGCACAGCGGGGCCGGGGCTCCGGGGCTCGGCTGACTCTGCCCTCCGTGCCAGGTGAGCTCCGCTGCGGCGGCGAGCGGGGCGTACCCGAAGCGAGTGAAGGTGGTGGAGGTGGGACCCCGCGACGGGCTCCAGAACGAGAAGGTAACGGTGGCTCCGGGCTCCCGGCACCTCCCGGGGGCGTTCTCCAGCCCAATCCCCCAAACGCCCCCCTGTGCCCGCCAATGGGGCAGTTTTTCTTTAAATGCTTTTTTTATGTTGAAAATTCGCTTTTTTTTTTTTCAGTGGTGGAAGAGTTTACTGTGTAAATAATAATAACTTTAAGTTATTTTTCTTTTCTTGTTCTTCTTAGAATCTTGTGCCCACCCCAGTGAAGATCAATTTAATCAACATGCTGTCAGAGACAGGGCTGCAGGTCATAGAGGCCACCAGCTTCGTGTCCCCCAAGTGGGTTCCTCAGGTCAGTGTTCAGACAGGATTTGCAGTGCTGTGCTCTAAAAGTGCAGCAATCCCGTGGTTCTACTGGCTCCCAAGTCTCTGTTACTGGGCAAGAACCAGCAGAGGAGTTAAAATATCCCAGAGCTTCCCTTTGGACCCTGCACAGAGCAGAGGGACAGACAGGTCACGCACAAACACTGTTTGTGTCTGGCTGGGTGACCCCTGACCCCTCCCAGGCTGCAGCTCTGTTTGCTTGGAGAGGCTCTGTCCCTACACATTTCTGTTCCCTTTACAAAAAGGAGTTTTTGTGATGATTTCCTGGCAGGCAGAAGGGGCAGCTGTGACCCCCACAGATGTTTCTTTGCTTTGCAGATGGCTGATCACACCGAGGTCCTGCAGGGCATCAAGAAATCGCCTGGGATCAGTTACCCCGTGCTCACCCCAAACCTCAGGGGCTTCCAGGCAGCGGTAAGGGCTGGCAGCACCCCAAGATCCACCCTGGGGCTCTGCACTCCCCCCTGCTCCTTTGCCCCTCTGCCTTCACCCTCTCCAAGGCAAGCTCAGGTGTGCCCTGGTGGTTTTGCTGCAGAATGAGCTGAGGGAAGGATTGGGTTGTTTGGGGCAGAAATGCTTTTGTAAAATGAGAGAGCTGTAGTCAGGGATTGCAGATCACATCGAGGAGGAGAAGAGCTCCAAGAGCTTCAAGTCTAAATAAGCAAGGCAGATTTATTTGGGAACAGAAGAGCCTCTGAAGGGAGATGTTTATGGGCTGGTTTGAGACATCCCTACCAAGAGATTCCTCTGAAACCCTTGAATTAACTCTTGGCCGTGGAATCCTGAAGTTGTGGCTCTGTTTGTCATTTCCCTCACAAGAGAAATCCCCTGGCTTTGATTTAAGTGCTGGGGTAAGGCTTGGACCTGCTGATCTCATCGCTCTTTTCCAGCCTCAGTGGTGCTGTGGTTCCAGGTTGGGATTTTTTATTTGCAGGTGGCAGCAGGGGCCAAAGAGGTGTCGATCTTTGGGGCAGCATCTGAACTCTTCACCCAGAAAAACATCAACTGCTCCATCGAGGAGAGCCTGGAGAGGTTTGAGGAGGTGATGAGGGCAGCGAAGGAAGCCAGCATTCCTGTCAGGGGGTAAGGGCTTCCTGCTGGAACTCACCCACATTCATCTGGGATCAGATTTTCTTGGCCAACATCCCAGATGGAAGTGCACAGATCACACCCCCAGCAGCCCTCTGGGCTCATCTTGGCAAATTTTACACCCATGGAAGAAAAAATTGGTGAAATCCTGTAACCTTTGGCCACTGGAATATAAAATTGATTCTCCCAACTTACAGACATGGAAGATGCACAAGTCCTGACTGGTTTGGCCAGTAGAATCCCATTTCTCCTTTCCAGCTAAAAGTTTGTTTGTTTTTTTTAACCACAGGTATGTCTCCTGTGTCCTTGGATGTCCCTATGAAGGGAAGATTTCTGCAGCTAAAGTTGCAGAGGTGAGTCACTCATAAATACAGCCAGGACTCCTGAGGGGGTTCTGATTGATTTTGAGGGATGTGGAGTGGGCACTGGGATATAAGGGGGGATATATAAGGGGATATCCAGGTTCTCAGAGGCTGAAATGGGGAACTGAGGGGGGTTTGGGCACCTGCAGGTTTTTAATCTCAGAGAGGAGTGCCCAGGGCATGATGGTGCAGCAGGAATCAGCTCTGGGAGGGGAGGAGGAGTGTCCAGGGAATAATTGCACAGCAGGAATGAGCTCTGGGGAGGGAATGAGTGTCCAGGGGATTGCTGTACAGCAGGAATGGGCTCTGGGAGGGAGGCTGCCCTCTCAGTGCCCTGCTGCTCTGGCCCAGGTCTCCAAGAAGATGTACTCCATGGGGTGCTACGAGATCTCCCTGGGGGACACCATCGGCGTGGGCACCCCGGGCAGCATGAGGGAGATGCTGGCAGTGGTGATGAAGGAGGTGCCCGTGGGGGCTCTGGCTGTTCACTGCCACGACACCTATGGCCAGGCCCTGGCCAACATCCTGGTGGCCCTGCAGGTAGGATCCCTGCTCTGCACCTCAGATCCTGCCAGGGTTGGGTTGGAAGGACCTTAAAGCCCATCTAGTGCCACCCCCTGCCCATCTCCCACTGTCCCAGTGTGACAGTGTCACAGGGGTTTTCAGGATGAGGGAAGAGAGGTAGATTTGACTCTATATTTCAGAAGGCTTGATTTATTATTTTATGATATATATATTACATTATAACTATAGTAAAAAGAATAGAAGGAAAAGCTTCATCTCAGAAGGCTGGCTAAGCTAAAAACAGAATAGAAAAGAATGAAAACAAAGGTCTGAGGCTCAGTGAGAGCCAGCTCTGCTGTGAGTGGTCACTAATTGTAAACATCCACACCAGACCAATCCCAGATGCACCTGTTGCATTCAGCAGATAACCATTGGTTACATTTTGTCTCTGAGGCCTCTCAGCTTCTCAGAAGGGAAAAAATCCTAAGAAAGGATTTTCATAAACGGATGTCTGCGACATCCCAGGCTGCTCCAAGCCCCACCCAGCCTATCCTGGGGCACTTCCAGGGATGGGGCAGCCACACAAATGGAGCAGCTTCCCTTGGGGGATTTTGGGCTTGCTGGGAATTGCAGATTTTGTGCTCCCAGAGCAGCCCCTGACTCGGGGTTTGTTTGCAGATGGGAGTGAGCGTGGTGGACGCCTCCGTGGCCGGCCTTGGGGGGTGTCCCTATGCCCAGGGAGCCTCTGGGAATGTGGCCACAGAGGACCTGGTGTACATGCTCAACGGGCTGGGCATCCACACGGTGAGTGCCACCCCAGGCTCTGCTCAGGCCTCAGCTCGGGGCAGGAGCCTGAGCGTGCTGGGGACAGGACAGGGGGAATGGCTTCCCCTTGACAGAGGGAGTGTGAGATGGGATATCAGGGAAAAATATCCCTGGGAGGGTGGGCAGGCCTGGCACAGGGTGCCCAGAGCAGCTGTGGCTGCCCCTGGAGTGCCCAAGGCCAGGTTGGACGGGGTATGGGGCAGCCTGGGATGGGGGGAGATGTCCCTCAAGGCATGTCCTGGGCCTTTGCCATGCAGGGCGTGGATCTGCAGAAGCTGATGGACACAGGAACCTTCATCTGCAATGCCCTGAACAGAAAAACCAACTCCAAGGTGTCTCAGGCCTCCTGCAGACTGTGACACCGAGTGGGAATTCTCCTTGGATCAAGAAATCGAGGATCCAGCCCTGGCTGGGATTCCTGTCTGACCTCCTGAGCTCCTTCCTGGCTCAGCATTTGAGAGGAAGCTCAAAATCCACCAGAATTAGGAAGAAGTGAGAGAATATCCTGTTAGATTGTGTTCTATTGGACCTTGAGGCTGTCCCCATGTGCCTTGGAGAGGGGAGGACGTGGAGGGGCAGAGGAGAGGCCTGGGCAGAGCAGCAGCTCCTGCCTGCAGGGCCAAGGACAAGCACAGATTTTGCAGTTGGAGCACAGCTCCAGCTCAGCCTGGCCTTCCTCCCTTCTCCCCTCCACAAACAGCCAAAGGCTGAGCCCAAACCTCCCCTGGTGCCACCTCAGCCTTCAGGGGTGTGCTGCTGCACTATGTATCTGTTGTAAGATACTCATCACACCAGGACTAATAAACACATTATTTAATAGTCTGAACTGTGAAAAACTTGATTCAGCTGAACCAGCACAGGAGCTTTGGCTGCTGGTTTAGTTCCAAGTGCTTCTTGTACATGGAAACTCTGCACCATCATGGGCTGGGGGTGAGGAATTCCTTCCACCCTGAGAGCTGAGAGTGTGATACTCCTCAGGTGATCAGGTCCTTGGGAACCACCCCCAACTCTTCTTTTTAAAGTAATTTATTGAGCAGTTTATTTGTGAGAATGGAGAGCACAGGAGCTTTGTCCTTTCAGGGCGAGAACAGGGGTGAGGCTGCGTGTGCCTCCTCTCCACAGGACTTCAATAAACTGTAACAGTTACCAAACCTTCGCTAATGAACGCCGCAGAAAAGAGGCGGAATGGGGCAGTAATTCGGGGTTTGGGGGTAATAATTCGGGATTTGGGGGCAACCTCCTCCTCCGGTCCTCAGGGGGCGCTGCGGTCCCGAGCTCCCCGAGGTGGCTCCGCCCCCTCCCGCGCGCACCAATGGCCGCCATCGCCCGCGGAGTTTTGTCCCCGCCGCCGCCCCGTAGCCCTGACACGTTTCCATGGAGGGGCCGCGCGCGTGGCGCCGAGGGGCGGGGCCAAGGCCCGGCCTTAAAGGGGCCGCGCCCCTCACGGGGCTGAGCGGGAGCGGCGGCAGCGGCGGGTGAGAGACCGGGGGGGAGCCGGGGGGGAACGGCAGGAACGGGCAGGGGGACGGGTGTGCTGCCCTGCCCTGCCCTGCCCTGTCGCTTTTGGTAGGGACAGCCCGAACCCCCGCTGCTTGGGGCACCCCTGGGCTCTAGAGCGATTCCAGTCCCCGGGTACGTTCTGCCCCCCGGCCCCGGGACCCTCCGCTCCTCCCGGGCCCGTCCCCGCTCCCGGCTGAAATCCGCCACAGTTTTGCCTTTCACCGGGCCCGGTGCTGTTTCCCCAGCCCCGGGAGTTTGGGGTCTCCGGCTGGGGCCGCAGCTCCGGAGGGAAATGTCCCGGTCCGGGTCCTCCCGGTGCTCCCGCCCCTCCCCGGGCCGGGGGTCCCGCAGGTACCGCCGGCTGTCCCCGAGCCCTTCCTGCGGGGCTGGGGAAACAGGGAGCGGCTGAAGGGCAGGGCTGGTACTCTGCGGAGACCACCCCAATTCATTCATTCATTAATGAATTAATGAGTTAATTAACAGCGAGAACTGCTGCCCTGAGGGGCAGGGGTGAGCCCAGGGCTGGGTTTAACAGGAACAACCAGGGCTCATCTCCGGGAGGTGCCACCCCCGTGTCCGGGAGGTGTGACCGGCCCTGCCCCGCCCGTCCCTCGGGCAGCACCGACCTGGCCGGGCCGGGCCACACCGGGCGGTGCCGTACCTGGCCGTGCCGTGCCCACCCCCGGCTCTGGGCTTTCCCCGCAGGAGCCATGGCCGAGACCATCCTGGTGACGGGCGGCGCCGGCTACATCGGCAGCCACTGCGTGCTGGAGCTGCTGCAGGCGGGCTACGAGCCCGTGGTCATCGACAACTTCCACAACGCCATCCGAGGTACGGCAGCCCCGTCCCGGCCCCGTGCCCGGGCTGGGCCCGGCTCCAGCCCCCCTCACTCCCCTCCATCCATCCCCAGGCTCCGAGGAGCTCCCCGAGAGCCTCCGGCGGGTGCAGGAGATCGCGCACCGGCCCGTGCTCTTCCAGGAGCTCGACATCACGGACCGGGCGGCGCTCCAGGAGCTCTTCAGGAAGGTGAGAGCAGGAGCTGCAGGGCCCGGGGTCCCTGTCAGGGGTGGGAGCCACGGGAGCAGGGAGGGAACGCAGTGCCCGCTCCTGTGGGAGCGCCCCGGGCTGGCCGGACGGGGATCCTGGGGGGATCCCGGCTGGTTCCTGCTGCCGTGCCTCTGATCCCAGCCCGTTCCCCCTGCAGCACCGCTTCTCGGCCGTGATGCACTTTGCGGGGCTCAAGGCCGTGGGGGAGTCGGTGCAGAAGCCTCTGGAATATTACAGAGTGAACCTCACCGGGACCATCGGGCTGCTGGAGGTGAGAGGGGCCGGTGGCGATCCGGGGCTGCTCCCTCTGCCCTGCCCAGGCCCTGCCAGCGCTCCTGGAGGGCTGGCACAGGGCACAGATCTGCATCAGTGCTGCCCATTGCCCCTGGCAGACCATGAAGGCCCACGGCGTGAGGAACATCGTGTTCAGCAGCTCTGCCACCGTCTACGGGGACCCCAAGTACCTCCCCCTGGACGAGAAGCACCCTGTGGGAGGCTGCACCAACCCCTACGGCAAATCCAAGTTCTTCATTGAGGAGATGATCCGGGATCTCTGCAGAGCAGAGAGGGTGAGGAGCCGCCCCAAGGGGCTGTGTCCCCCACACGAGGGCTGTCCCCACACCGGGGGTGTCCCCACATTGGCTGTGGCCCCACGGGGGTGACCTGGCAGCCCTGTCCGTGTGTCCCCAGGACTGGAACGCTGTCCTGCTGCGCTACTTCAACCCCATCGGCGCCCACGAGTCGGGGATGATCGGGGAGGACCCTCAGGGCATCCCCAACAACCTCATGCCCTACGTGGCTCAGGTACAGCCCCACAGCCCCTGGGGGTCCCAGGGAGGGGACACAGGGTGCCGGGGCTCCATGGGGCTGTCCCTCTGTGCAGGTGGCAGTGGGACGCCGGGAATTCCTGAGCGTCTTTGGGAACGACTACAAGACAGACGATGGAACGGGTGCGTCACGGGACAGGGGGAGTTTGGGATTCCCAGACCCCTGGCCCTGCCCTCACCCTCTGTGTCCCCTCAGGAGTCAGGGATTACATCCATGTCGTGGATCTGGCCAAGGGCCACATCGCTGCTCTGAAGAAGCTCAAGGAGAACTGCGGCTGCAAGGTGCCAACCTCGGGGTGCTGCCAGCCCTGGGGGCGTGTGGGGGTGCCAATGGGGGCTGAAGGGGCACCTGGCCCTTCTCCCCTTGATCCCTGTCCTTTATCCTCCTCCCAGATCTACAACCTGGGCACAGGCACCGGCTACTCCGTGCTGCAGATGGTCCGGGCCATGGAGAAAGCCTCGGGGAGGGAGGTAAGGTCAGAGCTGCAGGCTCACGGGCAGAGGGGCAGCAGCTGCTCCCCACAGGGCCTTGCTCCCCCCGGCAGCCCTGGCACCGTTCCCTCAGCCCCCTGGGACCCCCCGAGCCCTCGGTGCTGCTCTCCCTGCAGATCAAGTACCGGATCACGGCCCGGCGCGAGGGGGACGTGGCCTCCTGCTACGCTGACCCCGCGCTGGCCGAGCGGGAGCTGGGCTGGAAAGCTGCCTTTGGCCTGGACAAGATGTGTAAGGGCATCCCCTCCCTGGCACAGCGGGCGCTGCCAGCCCCCTGCCCTCCCTCACCTCCCTCCTCCTGTTCCAGGTGAGGACCTGTGGCGGTGGCAGCTGCAGAACCCCACGGGCTTCAGCAAGAACTGAGCTGTGACCAAGGGCTGGCTGAGCCCAGGGCTGCTCTGAGCCAGCCCTGCCTCCTTCCCCGAGGGTTGTCACCATCCTGGGAGGGCACTTCCAGCTCCCCCTCCTGCCTCTGGCACGGGGCAGGAAGGCTGGAGCATCCTCAGCCTCCCCCCTCCTCATCCTCATCCCCCAGGTCTTTGCATCTCACAGAGCAGAACCACAATGAACAGAGAACAGAGCCAGGTTTGGCACCACGGGCATGGAACCCCCATGGGAACCCTCAGGGGCTGCAGCCAGCTCGGGCTGGGAGCTCCTGGGCCCTCCCTGTGCCCTGTGCATCCAGCACTGGGACAGCAGAGTCCTGCTGAGCCCAAACTGTTCCCTCCTGCCCCACCTGGCTCAGGGGGAGCCCAAGGCACCTCTGCCCCTGCCCTGGCACAGAGAAGGCACCAGGAACCTCCCACAGGGACCACTCACATTCCAAGGCTTCCTCCACTCCCCCTCTTTATCCCAAGCATGGTTTTGGGGACCAAAATCTCATCTCCCCCCTCTCCTGCTGAGCTGGAGAAGCCCCTGCCCAGGGCTCCTGTGGCAGCCACTCCCCAGAGCCCTTTGCCAAAGGCTGCCAGGAGCCAGCTCTGCCCTCCTGTCCCACACTGCTCCTGTTTATTTCTGGCAGCTCCCAGGGCAGGGATGACGCAGCCGGCCCCGTGTGCTGTCGGCTGGATGAATAACTTATGAATTGAGCTTTTGATTTGTTTTTAAAATAAACTTTCCTACTTTCTAAGTGGCAGCTTTGTTCTGCTTCCCCTCAGCCAGAGCTGCTGCCTCTAAAAATGGCACCCTGGGGCCTCATGGAACCGAAATCCACCCCAAATCTCCCATCCTGCCTGGCCAGGGATGACGCCAGCTCAGCTCCGGGATAAGTTGAGGATTTATTTCACCTTGGTTCTCTGTGGAACGCACACACACACACAAAAAAACCCCAAACATGTACAAGGAAGACAAGAGAGAGAAGAAAAACAACCAAAAAAACAAAAAAACCAAAAAAAAAACCAAACCCAAAAGAAAAAAAAAAAAAAAACAGAAGAAAAAACCTAAAGCTGTACTGAGGAATGGAGAGAAGCCGTTCTCCCAGCACTGCTCGGGCAGGGAGTGAGCAGGAATGCTCTGCACAGGGATGGGCCCGGGCCCCCGTCACACACGGTTCCAGTTCACAGTCACACAGGTCAGTCTGTCCATCTCCAGCCCTTGGTGTCCCCAGGGAGCTGCCATCCCACCCCTGCCAGCCTCAGCAGCATTAAAACACAGCATCCAAGAGCCCAGGGCAGGGCAGAGCTGGGCTGCCCCCAGTGCCAGCAGCAGCTTTGCTGCTTTCAGACTTCCTAAAAGGAGCAAAAATGAAAATCCCAAGGCCAGAGGCCAGGCAGGGTGGGCCCCACGATGCACTCTCCAGAGGGCAGTTATTGCTTTGCACAGCCCGGGCACGAGGGGCAGGGCTGGAGCAGAACTGCTGGGGCTGAGCCCCCCCGGGCAGCCCCCACCTCTCTGGCCCTGGGGCAGGGCAGGGGGAGCAGGGCCAGCCCTGGGGAATGTGGGGGTGTTCTAAAAGCCGTGATCAGCCCCGAGTGGGGGCTCAGCCCAGGGAAAGGGGGGTGAGGGCAGAGCTGCTCCACAGCCACTGCCCTGGGCCCTGTGGGAGGGGAGGGTCAGCCAGGAGCCCCCCCAGAGGAGACATTCGGGGCCCCAGCACGAAGCCAGCACTCGGGAGGGGACGAGCCACAGGTGATTGTACATGGGGGGGAGCAGGGACACCCCCGGGGGCACAGAGGGAGGAGCACAGCAGCACCCAGGCTCAGATGCTGCTCAGATGATGGCTGGGAGCAAAGCTGCTCCTTCCAGCTGCACCAGGAGCCAAACCCGGGGTGCAGGGACCCCCCCTCCCCGAGCCAGCCCAAGTCCAAAGGGAAGGACGAGTAGCAGCAAGAGAAGACATTGAAGACGGGGCCGGTGGCTCCTTGAGTGTAAACGAAGCTTTGGGGCTCCCAGGTGCAGAGCTGGGCTGGGAGGAGGGGAAGATGCCTCTAGGATGGAGATTGTAAAAGCAACAAGAGGAGGAGGAGCAGGAGGAAGGAGGTGATTATCTCAGGAGCTGCCCCGATGGCTGAGGGGAGTGTGCGTGTGTGACAGGCGGGGCCGTGCGGGAGGTGCGGGAGCTGCGCTGGCCCTCCCCGCCGGCCCCGGGCAGCCTTTGGCGGTGCCAGCCCAGGGCCGAGCCTGCCCCGGGGCCTGCAGGCGTCCGCAGGGGAGTCCCGGGTTCCTGAGCTCTGACTGAAAACCCCTGAGCGGAGGCCAGGGCAGAGCTCCGAGCCCCGGGGGTGCCCCAGCCCCGCCCCGCTCCTCCCGCCGCAGCCGGGCACGTCCCGCCCCTAATACTGGTACAAAAACCCCAAACCCAAAACCTCACCCGCGCCGTGCCAGCCCCGCGGGGCGCCGAGGCCACGGTGACCTTCCCTCGGGAACCGCCCGCAGCCAGAGCAGGAGAGAAAAGGCCACTCCCAGGCTCGCCTTAGGCAGCTCCGGTGTGGGCTCCGGGAGCAGCGGGAGAGCCGGGCACCCCGGCCGGGGGGGACGCGGTGCGAGGGCGCGGGCACGGGGGGTGCGGCGGGAGGTGCGCTGGGGGGGCCATGGCTTCCGTTGGCAGCGGGCGGGTCACAGGGACACACGGGACCTCGGCACCCTCCCCTGCGACAGTCCCGAGGGGCTCGGCTCAGATCCGGGGCAGCAGCTTCTCGATGAACTCCTTCACCGCCATCATCTCCTGCGGGCGGCGCACGGCCGTCACACCGGGGCTGCCCAGGCCGGGCTGGGCCCCGGGAACGGGGCTCTGCAGCCTCCCCAAAGGCCAAGAAGGGGCACATGGGTTCTGCAGCCTCCCAGAGCAAGTCAGGAACAAATGTATCCCATGTGTTCTCCACCATGACTGACCTGCAGTGCTGGGGTTGGTCCCAAAGGAAAGGGACCCACAGGGATCATCCAGCCCAGCCCTCCCCAGACCCCCTCAGCGATCCCTGGCAGCACTGCCCAAAGGCTCCTGGAGCTCTGGCAGCCTTGGGGCCGTGCCCAGCACCCTCTGGGGGAAGAACCTTTCCCTGAAATCCATCCCAGCCCTCCCCAGCACAGCTCCAGGCCATTCCCACGGGCCCATCCCTGATCACCACCCCCTCCCTCCACGGCCAGCACTGACCTGAGGACAGGAACTGTGCATCACTCCAGGGTAGGTTTTGAACTGCACCTTGGTGGGGGTGACCACAGACTTGAGCTTCTCGGCAGTGAGGGCCCCGAAGCGCACGGGGATCATGGGGTCCAGCTCCCCGTGGCACTGCAGGATGGCAATGTCCTTGTTCACGCCGTTGTTCGCCGCCTGCCACCAGGAGGGAGGGGACACTCAGGCGAGGGGTGCTTTGTGCCCCCAGCACGAGCCAGCAGACCCCTCCTGATGAGGGAGGGAGCAGCATGCCCAGGGCAGGGGTACCTGAGGGAAGGCCTTGTGCAGCGGGAGCCAGCAGCTGAGCGCCACGATCCCGGCCAGCTGGTGCTGGCACGTGAGAGCCGTGTACAGCGACAAGGCACCGCCCTGCAGGGGGAACAGGCACTCACTGTGGACCCACGGGGGTGCAGGGACACCCTCAGGCCCAGCTCACACCCTGGGACAGGTGCAGCAGGAACTGGGGACCCTCACCTGTGAGAAGCCCCCCAGGATGATGCGGTTGGGGGGGATCCCGTTCTTCATCTCGTGCTCAATGATTGCTTTAACTGGAAGGAGATGGAGAAACGGGTCAGCGGAAAGGGAAAAGGGCTGAAAAGCATCATCCCATGCTTCAGGGTGCACATCAGGGACAGGGGAAAGGTTTGCTGGGATCACAGGCCAGCAGAAACAAAGGAGAGGTGGAAGGACCTGCTGCAGTCACAGCAAGGGAGAGGCACACAGCAGCTCACCACCTCCCCTCACACAGCTCCTTACTGTTTTCTGCAGCTTTCTTGATCCCAGCTTCATCCTCAGGTGCATCTGGAGTCAATCCCATCAGGTCAAACCTGGGGGAAGCAGCAGGGTCAGCCAAAGCCTCTCCCAGCACCCGAGTGTGGGGAGGCAGGAGCTGGGGGTGCTCTGCCCTTCCCTGGCCCCCACAGGACAGTGGATTTTGTCCCCCCATCCCTCTCACTCCCCAAAAAGGTCCCACCCAGCCCTGTCCCCCAAAGCACTGACCAGGAAGGCATCACCATCTTCATGTTGAGGGTCACCGGGATCCGGGGCCTGTGGAGGAACATTTTGGGGGTTGAGTCAAGTCTGAGGGGAGCAGGAAGGCTGAGACCTCTCCCCTCCCTGCTGAGCCCCCTCCTGCCTGAGCAGGGATGCACAGGAAGCTCCAGAGCCTTTGTTTGTCTCTCCCTGCAGCCACCAGGGATAAACAAGACGGGAAGGGAAAGAAAAGAGCCTCTGGTGCTGCTCACACTGTGGGAGCAGCTCTGCCTGCAGCAGGAGCTGACCATGGCAGCAGAGCTGGGCAGCCCTGCAGGGCTCAGGCCTCCCCCAGCAGCCTTGGCAGCCTCAGGGCCCCCCAAGAAGCCCCCCAGGGCAGCACTCACGCGTGAGGGCAGATGTACTTCACGTAGGGGAGGCGGATGGAGGACAGAGCATCGGCCCAGCTGTGCCTGGGGAGGGACAGGAGAGGAGTCCAAGGCTTGTCTGAGCCATTTTCCCAAACCCTGCTGCCCCCCAACCCCTCCCCTGAGCTTCCATCAGCCTGAACCCCCCATGAAACCCCCCAGCACTGACCCCATCTGGGGGGACACCACAAAGCCCCAAAGCTGCAGGCAGGGAAGACAGGGAGGAGGGAATGTCCAGACAGGGATGTGGGAA
Organism: Molothrus aeneus; assembly: GCF_037042795.1. Taxonomy (NCBI): domain Eukaryota; kingdom Metazoa; phylum Chordata; class Aves; order Passeriformes; family Icteridae; genus Molothrus; species Molothrus aeneus. The sequence goes on from NC_089668.1 coordinate 1,339,028, forward strand.
TGTCCTGGACAGGGAGGAGCCCTTTGTCACCACCACGGAACCCCCAGGTGGCCTTGCAGAGCAGGGATGCCCTCGAGCAGGCCCAGCCCAGCTGCCAGCCCTGGAAAAGCTGCAGTGCTTATCAGCAGTGCTTATCAGCAATCCCCAAAGGCAGCACAAAATCCACCCGCGGGGGGTGGGGGGCTGCCAGGCTGCCGGGATCATAAATATTCAAGAGCAGACAGCTCTGCCAGCAGCAATTCCCTGCCATTCCCTGCCAGGCTGGTGCAGGAATGGCTGCAGACCCCAGCCCAAAGCCCCACACAGATCCTGGGATCTGCATCTGGCAATCCACACATGCCAGGCAGAGCCAGCTCCAGGGACACTCACCCCGTGTCTCCAAGGCCATGGAGGAAAATGACCTGTTAAACACAGAAGGAAGGGAATTAGCTGGTGTGACAGTCACAGGGGGCAGGGCTGGGCTGGGCTGCGCTGGCAGGGAGGGAGGTGGCAAATGGACACTTAGTCACCAACGGGAAGAGGCTGAAATTAGCGTGGGGCAGCTGATGGGTGGGTCAGGGATGTGGTGTCATCCTGCCAACAGAGCTGCCACGGGCAGGTCCCAGCTCCTCTGCACAGCACAGGGACAAGGAGTGACAGATCATCCCACCAGGACTGGCACCAGAGCACAGGCCCAGCCTGAACCCCAGAATGGGCTGGAAGGGATCTCAGAGCCTCTCCAGTGCCACCCCTGCCATGGCAGGGACACCTCCCACTGTCCCAGGCTGCTCCCAGCCCCATCCAAGCTGGCCTAGAACACTGCCAGGGGCAGCCACAGCTGCTCTGGGCACCCGTGCCAGGGCCTGCCCACCCTCCCAGGGAGGAATTCCTGGAATCACAAATCCACCTCCACAGGCTTTTCATCTCAGGCTCCAGCAACCCCTAAACCTCGGGGAGCAGAGGGGAGGCAGCCTGCAGCTCCCAGGGAAGGACAGAGCAGGGGGGGGGTTCCTCTGGGAGATTTGCTTTTAAAATCTTAAACAGCCCCACCAGCCCTAAGCCCCAGTGCCTTGACAAGCTGAGCTCCCACCCTGGAGCAGACAGCACAGAGCTGGCCCTGCCATGCTGGAGCTCATGGAAGCAGCTCTGTTTTCCACGGGGGAAGGAAGGAGGGAGGGAGGGAGGGGCAGCCCTTACCGCGGCAGTCTCCCGCTCTGCCCCTGACACGGTGACAGCGTCGGCGAGGAGAGGGACAGACATGTTGTTACCACACATACACCGAGAGGGGTCGGCACTGGCACCTGCGGGACACAGCCTGAGGTGAGGCAGGAGAACAAAAAACAAACCTCCCACCCCCCCTTCGGCAGTGCTGCACCCACAGGCTGGGGGGAAATAAAGAGCAGGTGAAGGCTCTGATGGTGGAACACCCCACGGTGTGGCCTGGCAGTGCTGGAGAGCCAGGAGCAGCCAACACTCCACGCGTGGGGTGCTGGAAGTGTTAAAATTAGCCTGGAAATTACACCTCAGAGCCAAAGTTGTTCCTGTGGCTGCACCAGCGTGGGCAGAGGGTGGTCAGGCAGCCCAGCCTCAGCATCCCTTCATCCCTGCAGCCCTGCCCTGAGCTGTGCAGGAGCCTGACCCACATCTGCTCCGAGCGGGAAGCAGGAAACCCTCAGCATGCAGCAGCACAGGCTCTGCTGCCCCCACAAAGGTCCAGCCCTGCTTTATGGGGCTGGTTAGGATGAACCAGAGCACTGGGAGCTGCTCTGAGCCCCCCAGTGATGGAAGACAGCCTTGTGGCTCCCCAGGGCAGCAGGCAGGGTCACCACTGCTGTCCTGTCACTGCCAGATGCCACAGAGCACCCAGCCCTCAGCCACGACAGCCCACGGTGTTTGCTCCCACGGCACCACAAAGCACAGCTCCCCACGAGGCTGCCCTAACCCCGCTGACCCACCAGCACTAATTAGATCAGAGCTTGTTTAGGGCACTGCCTTTATCCCCCAGGAACAGGATCAGCCTCCAGAGCACCATCACAGAATATCCCGAGCTGGAAGGGATGAAGGATCATCCATCCAACCCCAAACCCTGCACAGATGCCCCAAAAACCCACCCTGAGCATTTCTGATGTCCAAACACTCCTGGAGCTCTGGCAGCCTCAGGGCTGTGCCGGCACCCTCTGAGGAAAAACCTTCCCCTGAAATCCAACCTAAACCTGCCCTGGCACAGCTCCAGCCTCTCCAAGGTCCTGTCTCTGTCCTTTCCTCATCACACTCTGCCCCAGCTTCACCTCCCACAGCAGCACCATCCCAGATCACCCCAAAGCTTCCCAAAAGTGCCAGCAGCCAGCCTTACCCAGGAGAAACAGCCTGCTCTGTCTCACAGCCCGGCCAGGACCTGCCCGACTCGTTCCACCCACTGCTCGTCAGCAGCTTCCCCACTCAAATAAAAATAAAACACCGGGAACAGAGCAGCTCCCCGGATCTGACACAGCCACACGGCCCACGTGCAAAACAACCGGCCAGGAGAGAAACCACACCTGCCAAAAACCCCGCCAGGGAGACGCAGGGACAGCCAGGAATAACAGCACCGTCCCCTGGCAGGGGTGGGACACGGTCCCGGCTGGGGAGGCTCCAGGGAAACCTGGGATGCTCAGAGCTGCCCCAAACATTCCTGCTGGAATTCCTGCTGGGAATCCTCAAATTCCTCCTGGGAATCCCCAGAGATTCCTCATGGGAATCACCACGCATTCCTCCTGGGAATCCCCAAACATTCCTCCTGGGAATGCCCAAAATTCCTCCTGGGAATTCCTGCCCCGCTCCTGGAGGGAGCACAATGGGGATGAAACCCCTCAGCTGTGCCCGTGTGGGTGTAAAGGCACAAACACAGAACCAGGAGGTGAATTTGGGTCCGATCCCCGCCGTGTCGCACCACGGGTACCACCGGACATTAATTAGCGTTAATTACCGTGCCTCAGCCTCGCCTCCGGCCCCACAGCCCCGCAGCGAGCGGAATCCAGCGGGGGCTGCAGCGATGGAGGCGGGATCCCCACAGCCGGGAGCGCCGGTTTTCCGCCAGAACCGGGGCTCCCTGCAGGCTGCGAGATCCCGGGGACGGAAAGACGCAGCCCCATTATCTCACCGAGGCCCGCGGAGCCAGAACCGCGTCCCTGCACCGCCGTTAATCCCCGTTAAAGGCCCCGCCGCCCCCCCCCATCCCCGCGGCCCTCACGGAATCCCCCCCCACCCTCCCGCAGCAGTGGTACGTCCCCCCCGCCGCGCCGCCGCCCGGTTGCACCCCAGCCGCCCCCCCCCGGCAGTGGCCGGTGGTACGTGCCGCCCCCCACTCCTCCCCGCACCTCTCCCGGGCCCGGCGCGCGCGCTCCTCGCGGCTCCCCCGACGCGCTCCCACAGGAACTTCCGGCTGCGCGGCGGAAGTGACGCAAACAGCGCCGGGAGAGACCGGGCGGCCATGATGGAAACGGGAACCGGATCACGCTCGGAACCGCGGCCGGGCCCTCAGGGATTATCGGTGACACGGCCCTGCCACGCCCCTCGGAACCGCGGCCGGGCCCTCAGGGATTATCGGTGACACGGCCCGGCCCCACCCTTCCCGCAGCGCCCTGAGGCGGCTGACCGGTTACGGGGACCCGCCGCTCTCCCCGCCTCAGCGCCGGTGCCACCCAGGAGGGCCGCGACTCAGGGACAGCGCACAGCTCTGCACCGCAGCGTGTTTATTGTCAGTCACAGCCGGTACCGGCCCCGTACACGGCTCGGTGGAGCCTCCAGAGCGGCCCCGCCGCCCCCGGGATGCCTCGCACCGACCGCGCCGCCGTGTCTGTCCCACAGCCGCGGAGCTGCTCCGGTCCTGCCCCGGGCGGGCTCCCGTTAGGAGATGAAGTGAGTCTGGGGGGTGATCTGTTCCAGCTTGTGGTCGGCCGGGTTCGCTGAGGCTTCGTAGTTGCAGATGGTGACTTCGTGGCGATGAGCCTGGGTGGAGACGGGACGTTTAAAATCCGGGAAAAGCAGAATCCCACTGGGAAAAGCTGGATCCCACAGAGAAAGCAGGATCCCAGCCCCTCCCACACTCTGCTCTCACTCACCTCCGTCCACTCCCCCTTCAGGCCTATATAAAAAATCTTGGTTGTCTCAGCTCCGAAGTTCTTTGGGAAGTGCATGGAGAGGTGGTAAACGTTGGAGAAACGGGCAATTCTGCAGGAAAACACACCCTGAGACCAGAGCTGCTGCTCCTGCAGCCCTCCCTGATCCCAGCAAGGGGGGTTCCCACACACCATGATGGGGGTACAGGACACCAGGATGATCCTTCACCCCAGGAATTCCTGCCCCAGGCTCTGGGATGGAAGTTTCAGAGGACAGGACAGAGCTGGGGAGGATAAATCCTCCTGAGGGCAGCTGGGAGCTCTGCCCTGTGCTGCCCCTGCCCCAAATGTGGGCAGAGCTCCTGTGGCAGGCAGGAGCAGCCCCCAGGGCCCAGGGTTTGGCTCATACTTGGTGGGATATTCCAGCTCTCCCAGGGGATCCCGGCTCAGGCTGAAGGTCTGCTCTGGCTCCTTGGCTGTGTCATCAAAGGACATGTGAGGAATGTTCCTGAACCTGGCAGGACAGGGAGTAATTAACAGCAGGTTAATTGGATTGCATCCATTAACGCTGCCCAGCTTCTTCTCCACAGAGAAATGGATTTATTTTGTGTCCCCTGTGAGGAGGGGAGCTGGTGTTACTCACAGCCTCATCTCAGCTGGGTGTGTCCCATCATCCTCGCCCATCACAATGATTCCTTTCAACTTCACACTGCCTGTGAACCTGCTCACACACACGGAGAGGGTGCTCAGACACACGGAGCAGGGTGCTCACCCCTGTGCTCTCCAGGCAGCCCCAGGGCAGGGGAAGGAGCCCTGGCAGCAGCCAGGATGGTGGCAAGGGATGGAACTCACGGGATGTTGAAGAGCAGCTCCTCATCATCATCGCTTTCCACGAACTGGGGACAGAGAAGAGCAGGTCAGGGCTGGCCTGGGGTGTGCAGGGGGTGGTGAGGACAGCTGGAGTTTAGGGGGCCCTGATTCTCTTGCTCAGAGAATCCCAGATGTTTAGGATTGGACGGGACTCTGGAGCTATCCCAGCCCAACCCCTGTCCAGGCAGGGTCACCAGGTGGCACAGGGACACGTCCAGGTGGGTTTGGGATGTCCCCACAGAGGGAGACTCCAGCCCTCCCTGGGCAGCTGGTCCAGGGCTCTGCCACCCTCATGGAAAGAAGTTCTTCCTCACGTTGAGGTAGAACTTGTGTTTTACTTTATGGTCCTTACTCATTGTCCTGTCCCTGAACAGAGCCTGGCACTGTCCTCTGACACCCCTTGGGGTATTTTATGGGTTTATGGGATGCCCTCTGACACCCCTTGGGGTATTTTATGGGTTGTCCTCTCAGCCTTCCCTCCTCCAGACTGACCAGGCCCAGCTCCCGCACTCTCCCCTCATCAGGGACACGCTCCAGACCCAAAATCATCTTTGTGGCCTCCTCTGGACCCCCTCCAGCAGCTCCTCCCGTCCTGAGCGGCCCAGACCCGGACACCGCGCTCAGCTGAGCCCCCCTGGGGCCGAGCCGAGGGCAGGATCCCCTCCGTGCCCCGCTGCCCACCCCGCTCCCCGGGCCCTGCTCCCGGTCCCACCTGCGAGCGGTCCCCGCGCTCCTCCCAGGGCCGGAACACGGTGGCTCCGGAGCCCTCGCGGCGCTCGTTGAGGCACTGCAGGCGCTGCCGGTCGATGCGCAGGTAGAGCCCCCAGGCCGCGCCGCGCTCCGCCGCCTCCTCCCCGCAGCAGCGGCACCGGCCGGGCCCGTGCCCGTGCGCCATGGCCGCGCCGGCACCGCCCAGCGCGCATGCGCGACGCTCAGACACGCCCACACGGCAGCGAGGGCACGCCCCTCTGTCACCGAAACCACGCCCACAGTGCGCATAGGGCACGCCCGTCTCGCTGACGTCACATTATAGATTAATTGGACACGCCCTTGTACCCATAGCCGCGCCCATGTAAGCCGGTGATTGGTCCGATATGTTATAGTCACGCCCACATGGGCGTGGCCTAGCTCTGCACGTGCTGAGCCCGTGAACCGCCCGCTGCTCCCGGGGAGGGGTCCCGGTGCTCCCGGAGAGAGGTCCCGGTTCTCCCACCCCGCCTGGGGAATGGCGAAGCTGCTTTGCTAGAAAGGCTCCGGCCGTATTATCCGCGGGGATCGTTCCAAACAGCGCAGGAACGGAAGCAGCACCCCCGCGGGGCTACCGGGAACGGGATACCGGGAACGGGATACCGGAGCATCACGCTCCGAGTAGCCACGGAGTTCCCCCATGGTGTGTTGTCGTTGTGAACGTCAGGAAAGAACGAGCAGGCACAGTCCAGTGGTGGGCTTTTATTGAGACATGATTCTCCTCTTTTTTCATATAACTTATCTAATTAAAATATTCATCTTAGTTACCACAAAAAAAGGAACATAGAAAATTGTATATATACACAGTTTGGGACCAAAATACAAATACGAGTCCGAGTCACTCCCCCTCCTCCTGCCCTTACTCATCCTGTATGGGGTGGGAGGGGGAAGAGGCAGCTCTGCTCCACCTTCAGCGTGTGGAGGAGCACAGAACAACCGCACAGTGTCACAGCCCGAGCCCGGGAAGGAGCACTTGGATCCCAGACTTTGCCTAGAGCGTCCCCCAGGGAAATATCCCTGCTCTGCTCCCCGCTGAGGGCCGCTGCCCGCCCCTCCTCAGGCTGGATTTAGTGCCTGGGCAAAAGAAAGGGAAGGAGGAGGGGCTGGCATCGCCCCTGTGAGAGCAGAGTGACACCAGTGTCACCTCCCTGCAGTGCCACAAACAGAACATGGACACAGCTGGCAAAGCCTGGAGCAAAGGGGGAGCTCTGAGAGGGAAGGAGCATCTCCCCAGAACAGCAATGCTCACAGCTGAGTGTGGAGCTGTGAGATCAATTAATTGGCAGTTTAGCAGTGCCCAGAATTGTCCTTGGGCATCGTCCAGATCCTTTGCTCAAAGCTCCACCGTGTCTGAACAACACCAGGCTCTGCTTCCCTCCCCTCTGCCCCCACCCCGAGTACAGAGGAGAAATAAACAGTAGCACAACGGTCAGCAGAAGAGAATATATTGTTATCTAATTAAAAATACAGCAAAATTAAATACAGCAAAAACACAGGAGAGTAAGGAGCCGTTATCTTACAGCACAACACGCACTGAAATGCTGCACGGGAACATTAAAGCATCTGGGACTGTAACAAACTTACAGCACATGAGAGTCTGAGAACATTTTTCCAAGAATTCCAAACTAAACAAAGAACACACCAAATAAACAGGAGACAGGTGTTCAGAATGGTTTTAAAGAAAGACATGTCTTTTAAAGGAGGAGGGAAAAAAAAGGAAAGAAACAAACAACTCAACAGAAACCAGAAGCAAAACAGGGATTTTTCTAGAGCCCTCCAGGGAGGACCCTTCACAGCAAGGTTTCCCCCGGTCAGTGCACACAGACAACTCCACCGGTTTGGGATTTGGCAGCCACGGAAAGCCAACAGCAGAGCTTCTCAGGAGCTGCCAACAACAACAGCATCCACCACCAGCATCTTTTCCACCCAGGCAGCAAAGTCCTAGGGCAGCAAATATGGCTTGGAACAGGAGAATCCCTCCCCTCCCTGACCCTGTCAGACCCCAGAGCCCTCCCAGAGAGGCCTGGGGTCTCTCCCCAGCCCCATCCTGTGCTTGCAGCACCCCTGGGGCTCCCTTTGGGGCAGACAAAACACGAGCAGAAACCTTCCCCAGACACACCCCACAAGCAGAAACCTTCCCACAGCACAGCACAGCTCCTGGCTGTGTCCAGCCCTGGCGAGCCCAGCTGCCATCCCCACATCCCCAGCAGGGCTCTGACCTCTCCTGGGGCTCCAGGGCACCCCCTGACACCCCCATCCAGCCCCTTCTCCTTCCTGAGCTCCAGCTCCTCACACAGCAGGCACAAGGGAGCCTTTGGAACTCCAGCTCTGAAGGACACACACGTGTTACGACAGCCACATCCCCTTGCTCACTTCCCTCCAACCTCATTCAAGTGGTTTCAGGTTCAAGGACCAAAATCCTTGGATTTTTCCAAAGAAGGGACAGAGCAAAACCTACAGGGAAAAGACTTTAGGATTTAGGCACCAGCTTCCCAACTGGAAATAAATCCTTTGCAATTCCACACAGAAAACAAGACAGAAGAATTCCTTCCTGCTTCCCACTAAAAGAGGCAAACGATGCCTTCACTGGTATTTAAAAACTGGCTTCCATTGCAAAGTCCCCTATCTCTCTCCAGATAAAAAGTTAAAATCTGACTTGATGCACAGTAAAAGTTCTCCCAGATCCCTGGCAGTTCCATTCCCAGTAGCCAGCAGAAGACAACAGCAGCAGAGGAAACGTCCCCAAAGCCTCTTGGCATCCCTGCAGGACCACAAAAGCACCTGTACAGGATCTACAGCAACAGCACAGAGAGGGTCAAGAGCTCAGATTTTATTGACACACACGAGCAGGGAGCAAAGCCTCAGGGCTGGATGCATTTGCCAAAGGACTGGCAAGTGGCTGGGCCACTGGTCCTGCCTGTCCCAGAGTCTCCAGGTGAGACTTTGGGCCCAGCAGGTACCAGGTGACAGGAAAGGCTCCTGTGACACCCAGTGTCCACTCAGATGGATTCCAGCTCGAGTCACCAAGGCTGACCCCAGGGCTGGGTTGGGAGGGGAGGGACTACTGGGAGCAACATAAATAATGCAACAGGGTAGAGGGGCAAAATATTAATTAAAACCATTTTATAATTTATTAAGAGGTTAAATAATTGTAAATAAGTCTCTGGATCTTCCATTCTCAGCAGGTGCCAAGATTTCACATTTTCCTGTGTCAGGAGATTCTGTACACCCTTCTTTCGAGGGATGACAAAGCCAGAAACAGAATGCTGGGGACAGGGGGTAAAAGAGGGGGGCTTGACACTGAGAAAGGGACCAGAATAAAAGATAAAATACTGTGCCGTCATCTTGTGCAGATCAAAGCTTCTCCCAGCAGCTGCAGCCTCCAAAGAGTTCAAAGATAAGGAAGGGCTGTTTGGGTGCCTTCTCCCCCTCCAGTGCCACTCCTCCCCAAGAGAGAAAGGCCCAGCTCAGCACTGCAAACTTATCTCCGAGAGAACCTGTTTTTGAAAGCTTTGATAGTCTTTGCCATCATTGGTGCAATTTCTGCAAAAGAAAAAGAAAACCAAACCACCTCTGAATCAAACAAAAAAGCCCCCACATGAAAGGAAAAGTGATAGAGGAAGAGCAGAGAGCAATTGGAAGCTGCAGCCTGGCAGACAGGAGTGTTTGAGCGGGGCCCATCAGAGTTTTTAGGTCACAGACTGAGGAGGAGGCACTGCTTTCTGCACTGCACCAACACTGATCCCTGGTTAAACCCTCCTGAGACAGCTGCACTCCAATTCCAAACAGCTGGACAGACACAGGGCAGCAGGAGGACAGACAGAGGTTCTGCCTCACTGGCACCATCAGGACAGGCTGATCCAGTCAGCTCTGAGTGGGTGAATCAAATATTTCCCTTTGCTGTTCCTCATGCAACAAGTTTGAACAGAGAGAGGAGAGACACCAACACCAACCCTCGGGCACAGCCTGGAATTCTCCCCCAGCAGAAGCAGCTGTTTGGGCAGGAGAAGCTCTAAGAGGCCACAGGGATGTGCTGAAGGCTGTACTTACTCTTCACAGGGGGTTTCCTGGGGTCGTAGGAGGAGAAGGTGCTACCTGAAGACGGGACCGAGTGGGCGCTGCTGGTGCTGGGCCCATCGTAGGACTGCTCGTCACTGGCCCGAGCGTGGCTTTTGCTGGGTGTGTACAGGACTGGTTTTATTCTGGAACAGACACAGGACAGGCATTGCCATGAAGGATTCACTTTGAGGGATTCTACAGATACAAGGCAGGTTTGTAACAGCAGCAGGGCTGATACAAGGTGGAACCAGCAGTGACCCCGATCTCTGCACTTCCCAGGCGATTAGAGTTACAAGTTTCCCTGCAAAAGGAGCTCCCAGACACACAGTATCCTCTCCTGAGCTTCAAGGGGCCCTGAGCAGCAAGTGCTACAGAGAAACACTCACTTGGTCTTCTCTGGCAGAAGAGGGCCTCCAGTTCCAAACTTCTCCTGTCTCCTCCGAACGTCCCGAGGGGGCTTCGCTGCAGAGTTCACAAACGCCATCTTGGCCACTCTCCCTGCAAGAGGCCAGAGGGAAACGTCACTTACATCCAGCTGGCTATAAAGGAGGCTCCTCACTGCTTGTCTTACTACTGATACTTCATCCACCTCTCCCCATTCCATCCATTCCAAAGAAATAGGGACAGTTTCCTTCCTAAGGTCTGGACCTCTCACAGTGAGAAATCAGACTGATCAGCTCAGCAGTTCTCATCATGTTCACCCAAAAACCAGAAATGTTTTCCCCCACCCTGGTTCTTTTCCATGCCAGCACGGAGAAGCCACATGGGAACAGGAGCCTGCTCATCCATTGCTGTAAAATATTGAGCTGCATCAACACCATCGTGGATGAAATCAAGACACCGCTAAACCACGAAACAAGGGAGCACACAGAGCTAAGCCTGGTTAAACCTTCCAGAGAGAACTGGACCGGTTTTAACCCAGCTGGGCTCCCCCAGCCCCACCTTTGGGTTTGTTGGCGTGGGCAGAGCCGATGTTGCGCGCCAGCATGAGCAGGCGCTGCTCGCGCGCGTCGTGCAGCCGCAGGTACATCTCCCGCCACGACTCGAACTCCTCGGGCTTCTCGTTCTTGAAGTCTCGCAGGCAGTGGTTGTGCCACAGCTGATCCGTGTCCTCCACCAGCACCTGAAGCAAACCCACACAGAGCTGGGATCCCTCCTGATTGCTCATTTCCCTCAGCACCAGCTCAGTGCTGGTGGAATTCCAGCAGGGCCCATGTGCTGCAATGTAGGAATGTGTTTTCTCACAAAACTGTCTTTTGTCTCTTTAAAAAGGAAAAAGCTCAGAAGTTTCTCTCTTTGATTAGGTAAAAAGACACCTCATAAGACCTGGGGGACTTCACCTCAAACTTAAGGATGGCCAATTGGACAGGAGCCAGAAAGTCCCACCTGAGCAATTTAGGAGAAAAAGAAGGTAACAAATAAACCAATTGCTTTTGTGAGGTGTTTTACCAAGAACAAGAACCTCTTGCACCTGGCTCAGTTCTTCTCTGTAAAGAGTTTTGTTATTTTGCCTTTTATTAAAACTTTTCTGTTTCCAACACTACCACAGAAGCCATCCTGCTGATTTTGTGCCTTCTAAGGTAGCTGAGCTATCTTGGGTGTCATATAAATCTCCAAGAGCTTATGAGACCTAGCTCAAGGAAAGCTAGATATCACTGCAATGCCAGGAACTCAGGACTAGCAAAAGCCAATGAAAAGAGCAATGAAAAGCTCTCATAGGTGAGGACAGCCCTGCACATCCCTTGTCCCAGGCCAAGGCACTCACATGGTTGCATTCCTCGATGCGATACAGCTGCTCCGGGGTGCACCTCTCCAACACCGGCTCCAGCACAGAGAAAGGGACACCACCCACTTCATAGATTGCTAGAGAGAAGCAAGAAGCACAGGGTATTAATTATCCTGCTCCTTCCTTGCCAAGGAAAGGGCTTGACACCTTGAAACACGGTGAAAAAACTGCAATGTTGCACAACACCATTCAGGATGAGGGGAGGAGAAAGGAACCTCAGGCACTAATATCTCCAAGTTGAGAAATATTTGTGCAAGCTCAATTTGCCATAATTCCCAGTGCTTTAGCATTGCTTGAAAGCATTCTTGGTGCTGATCCCTGCAGCACCTGGGCTTCCAGTGGGATTTATCCCATATTTGTACCAGGGGGAACTGCTGGGGTCTGTATCAAGTTGCCAAAATGTCAGTGCACAGTGACTCAGAGACAAGGACAGGTACTCACAGTCGATGTTGTTACTGAGGACCCTGATACACTGCTGGTACAGGGACATCATCTTTGGGAGGTAGGCAGTTTTGGAGCCAGAGTACACCTGCATTTTGGAATTTAACCGGCGGCCTGTGAAACCAGCTTCGCTCTCCTCCACTGGCGAGGACACTGCTGTGGAGGGAAACCATTGCAGTGAGGAAGGGACAGAGAAAAGAAAGAGCCTGTCCTGATAAATGGCACAGGAGCCACAAATTGGAGTCACCCAGAAGTGACCTAAAGGGCAAAGTCTTCTCCAAGTGCAGAGCAAGTTCAGGAAGGGCAAGCCCAAAGCCTGAGTGCCAAAGAAGCGTCAGTGAAGGATTTTTCTTATTTCTGATGGAGCACGTGGGAAGCAGCTGCTTTTTTATCTGAAACCTCTGACCCTGGCAGACCCCAAAGAAAAGACTTGAAGCCACTCCTGCTCTCTCCCCCAGTCTGGCTCATTCCAAACCCATTTTCCTGCCCAACATACCTTTCCTTTTTGTCTGGGAGCAGGTGATGGACTCGATGGAGGGAAGAGGACGATAATTGGCCTGGATGGGGGGCAGGGGGATGTCTGGTAACGTTGGGACCACATCTAAAATTATCTGGAAGGAGAGCATGGACATGGAATAAGAGAAGGAATACAGCAGAATGTGACATTCCACAGGGTACAAACAGCACTGAACTGTGGGGGTTTTTGCATATTTTGAATAAGCCACTCAATGCTGTTAAGTTTGCACCAGGGAACAACCTCAGGGGGTGGCTGCCAATAGGAAGAAGCCAAAATCTGGGATCTGAATCATTCCAGAAAGAGCCATCCATGTTTTTAACCTATTCAGGACAAGCAGAAGCATTTCCTTGATCTCAAACACTCATTTACCAGTTCTGCCTCTTCTCCTCTTCTGTAAAAAACTTTGCACTGGTGGAGGAGAAGGGAACCTCAGAAACTGAGGGAAAATGAAAACTTTGATATGGAGTTTTATGAAGCACTTACTAGAATGAGTGGCAAAGCAGGATTTGTAAGTTAAACCTTATAAAAAACACTTTGTGAAGAGCCAAGTGTTTCAAAGTTGAGTAAAAAGATGAAACAGTAAAGATTTTACATATTAGTCCCTATTTATACACCAAACCCTGGCACCCATGTGACAAAGGATCTGCACAGAAATATTGCTCATTTTCCAGGCTTTCACAAAAGAAGGTTTGTCTTCTGGAATGAACTGCCTTGTACTACCAGTTCTCCCAGTTCTGACCACTAAAAAAGGTCCATTTTAGAGAAGCATAAATACTTGAGAGGGGAGACATGGGAACCTCTTTAGCAGGAGATGCACTGCAAACTGGGCTGGATTCTAAGCTCACATCCACAGATACTCTTTCTTACCAAACCTTACCCTCTTTGGTTTAGGAGGCTCTGGGGTTTTCTTCTCTGCCTTTTTCTCACTTGTTCTCTTGTGGCTTGGACTTTTCTGACTGGAGCTCGAGCTGTTGGTAGTGGCTTTGGATCCATTCTGTTTGCTGTGCCCTCTGTCTTTGTCCCCAGCTGACCCAGCTGAGGGTTTCACCACTTTCTTTTTCTTTTTCTGGGGCTGGTCATAGCTGAGATATGACTCAAACGACATTGTAGGTTGTTCAAACTCATCCTCTGCTTCCCCCTCCCCAGAATTTGAGGAAAAACCCACTGATTTCTTGTCCACATCGGAGATTTTGCGCTTCCCCTCCGAAGACTTTAAGCTCCCAGAACCCCCCTTTTCCTTGACCCTATTGCCTGAGTCACTCTCAGCTTTCCGTTTCTCTGAGTTAGAGCTCTCCAGGCTCTGCTTGGACTTTTCCAATTTGCTCTTCTCAGAGTCCCGATGCTTTTGCTTCTTGACGTGGTTCTCCAAAGATTCCTCCGGGTGCGGCAACGAGTGCGGCTTCTCCTTCCTGGAGGCGCCGCTTTCCCGATTCTTCTCCTTTTTGCTGCCCTCTGACGTCCTCTGCTTCTCCTTGCTGCCTGCTGCCACGGGGGATTCTCGGAGCTGCTCCTTAAAGGAAGCCTTGTGCAACCTCTCAGGGCTGAAGGCAGAGCTCCTGTCATCCCCTCTGCCATCGAGCCGCTGCTTCTTGTGCGAGGATTTGTGCTCTTTGCTCCGGCTCGCGTTCCCTTTGTCGCAGAAATCGCTGCGCTCCCGGCCTGCCCCGAGCTTCTCCTGGAAGCTGTGCCCTTTATTTGCTTTCCTAGGGAATTGTGCTGGTTCTTCCTGCTCCTCAGAGGCATAAGGGTCTGTGTCCACATCCTGAGGGCTCTCACTGGGCTCAGGGGACACAGCTTGCCCACAGTCCGAGTACTCCTGGTCTGAAGAGAGCACCGGGGAGGATCTGCCCCAACCCTTCCCCTGGTGGCTGCCATAGCTGTAAGTCTCATAGGCTCTCTCAGGCCTAGGATATCTTTTGGACTTCTTTTCCCTATGATCTGGGCTATAGGACTGGCTGCAAGAAGGCTGGAAGGGTTCTGAGTATTCCTGATCAGCCTCCTCATCCTCCCTGAGGGAGGATTCCTGATGCCTTTTGCTTGAGCTGCTCCTCTCATAGTCCCGGTCTTCAGAGTCCAGGTTATTTCTGAAGGGAGAAGGAACCAAAAAGAGTGAGATTAATACTGCCCAACATGAATGAAAAGAGCCATTCCCTGGACTGGAACACCCCTCATGGAAGACCAAGGTTGTATTTGGTAGCTTTGTGTCAAAAATCCCACTAAATCTCTTAAGGAACAGCAACAATCAGGGATTTAAAAACTGCACTTCTAGTGCAAGAATTGATGAAGCATTTTTACTAGAACTAGAGACAGAACCTTGTCTGTGCCATCACACACTCCTGGCTGTGTGATGCTGTGGGAAATGTCCCCCAGTTCCCCAGTTCAACACGTGGGAATACCACTCCTTTAAATTCCCATTAATAACTGGGCTTTTATCACTCAAATCTGTTTGATCTCTGCTGGGTTCAACACAGCTTTGTTACTGCCACATGCCTGCTAGCAATAACTTCCAGTTTCCATAGGATTCTGGCTCATGAAAGCATTCTTTCAATTTACTTGGGCCTAGAACTTCCTGCCTTCAGAATCATAAAATGGGAAACAAGCAGATTGCATCTTTTGCTTTATTAAAGGCACTTTTTTTGGCATCTCCTATTAATTTCTTCATCAAACTGCAAATTCTTGAAAGTTGGCCCCAACTTCCACATGAAACTGCAGCTGTCATCATCCCAACACTCCAGAGCCAGCAAAGGCAGGAAGTTTCTGCCAAAACAAGGCAAAACCCCCAGGCAGAGTTCACATATTGGTTTTACAAGTTTTTCCAGAGCCTTGGCCAGAGAGGTTTGAACTATCCACTGAGAAAACATTCCCCAAGCTCATCCATAGGGCTCACTCACCGCTCTGCCTCCTGCGCCACCGGCACCAGCTTCTTCCACCTGGCCACCAGGTCCTTGGCAAAGTCTCCCACCAGCTCATGTTTCCTCAGGCTGTTCACAGTCTTCCCAACTCCTGTCTCCTTCAGGAGAGAGCCAGGAATCCATCTTAGCAAAACAGGAATTCTCACCCCTGCTAAACTCCCTAAGGAGTCAATGAAATCAACACACTCCCTGCTGCTGTGAGGGAGAAAGTTCCTAACAGCAAAGATATCACTTTTATTATGTCTTCAGCTGCTTTGTATCACTCACTACTTGTAAATCAAAGGTTAATTCCACCTTAGACAAACAGTAATTATTTGTATTAATAACCCAAGTCAGTACTTACCACGAGAGCTGGCAAGTTTGAAGACAGAAGCTATTAAAACCTGTAAGGATTAGCACTTCCTCATTTCCTGCTGATTTGTTATTGCTGGGATCTGCTCCAGCTCCCTTATCCCAGTCAGGTGTTAAGCTTTTGGGAGAACTGAGCGTGACAAACTGTCCTCCGTGGCTTCCCACCTGCCCTGGCATGCTCCTTCCATGTGCCTGGCACTTGCAGAACCTTATCACAATTACACCTGTGTCACTGGGCTGGAGCAGGTGGCTGAGACAACACACCCTGTTCCAGGGAAAGCAGCATTTCATGGGAAACAGCCCTCCCTGACTCCACAGACACGAGGAAAAGCCCCAGAGATTTCACAGCTCTTACCACGAGAATGTCAACTGTGATGGGTAACTCTGACAGCCTCTTCAGACTCTTCAGCAGCTGTGGAGACAAGAGGAGAAGGGTG
Source organism: Molothrus aeneus (assembly GCF_037042795.1). Classification (NCBI taxonomy): domain Eukaryota; kingdom Metazoa; phylum Chordata; class Aves; order Passeriformes; family Icteridae; genus Molothrus; species Molothrus aeneus. Next base: position 1,355,224 of record NC_089668.1, read on the forward strand.
CAGAGTTGTCACACAGAACCACAGACAGGGATTGGGGAGGAAGAAAATGCTGCACTGCCTGAGAGCTTGTTAGGAAGATGCAAGTGGCTGACAGCTGCTGTCTTGCTCCAAAAAAGCTCCTGAGAAGCTGAACATGAGGGCCAACTGCAAAAAAATCCCATCTCTACCCACAAGAACCCACCAGAAAGTCTTGTAACACACCCAAATATTAACGTTTGCAGCTTCAGTCTGGCTTAAAGCACTGGGAACACAAAAACACAGCAAGAGGAAGAAAGGACTTGGAAGCCTCTCAGAAGGTGGTGGTGGAATCACAGCCCTTGGCAATATAAAGGGGAAGGAAGATTTCTAGATGCTCTTAAAGACCTAAGAGGGGAACCTGTGTCTCCACAGCCAACAGGCTCTCTTCAATCAGGTGCTAAGACAACACCTGATCCCTTCCAAATTCCCTCCCTCTTGCTCCACTCTTTTCTCTTCACCAAACACCAGAGAAGTGTTTTTTCCTCCACACACCCCAAGCAAGGTTCTGCCAGCATCTTCAGCTGCTCCATGGGACAGGGTGGGACAAGGAGCCCTCTCCAAGGAGGAGCTGGAGGAGTTTGACAAGAAAAAACAGCCTCAAGCTGAACCAGGTGAGTTTCAGGTTGGACACCAGGAGAAAGTCCTTCAGGAAAGGGTGGCCAGGCATGGGAATGGACTGCCCAGGGAGGTGGTGGAGTCACCATGCCTGCAGGTGTTGAAGGATTGACCAGACACGGGGCTCTGGGCTGGCTGACAAGGTGGGGATCAGTCACAGCTTGGACCCAGTGATCCTGGAGGTCCTTTCCAACCCTAATGATTGTGGGATTCTAAGTGAAGGGGATGTTCCTGTACCTGTGTGAGCCAGGTGCTTTGGGACATGGCCTCACCACGATGCCTGTTGGCTCTGTAGCTACAGTACATGGTAGAACACATCTGACAGCACTGTTGCCCCTCACATCATTTCCCACAGCTCAGCTATAGCCACAGTCCAGCCTCATCAGCATTCCCATTATTATAGCCCCTATACAGCCCAGGCTGTGCTCAGCACTCCTATGCTATATGCCATACAAAGGGCTGCCCCTGATCCAGAAGATCTTCTCTTTAAAGCACTGTGCTCGTGCTCAAATCAGCACTGTCAGCCTGAGCTGACACCCAGGCACCCCCACAGCCACCCTGCAAGGCCCAGACAGGTCTGCAGGTCTCCTTCCTCTGGAGGGAAATGAGTTCCTTGAACCTGTTTGAGGAGGGTTCTTGCTTTCAGAGAGGAAACACTCCTCGACACCCAGAGAAGGGTTCCACTGACATAAGCAAAACCACAACTTCTGCTCACTAGAAACCACTCCTTTATATTTAGGACCTAATAACTGTGACAGAAGGTTTCGGTTTTCTTGGTTTAGAAGAGTGAAACACTGATACCAAGAGTGGCTGCTGTTGCCTTGCCAGCACAGCTGCTCAACAAGTGCACTGGCAACTGAAGCCACCAAAGCAAAGGCAGCAGAGACAGAGCCCAACTCTGCTGCCTCTCCTCGGGCTGCCTGCCACAGTTCAGGGGTCAGGATCCCTCTGGGAAGGCCAAAATCCTTCTGGGATTGGTAATAAAGGAGTTTGGACTTGTGTGCACAAAGGGGACAGGAAGGGAAATAAGGATGGATTTTTGTACTAGATAGAAAAAGCGTAAACCAGGACAATATTAAAGCAACAGCATCTCTGTGTGTAATTAAATTCATAGAAAAGTTTCTTCAGAGCTTACAAAATCCCACTGTGAGAGTAAGAACCCAAGAAGAACTCATTCTGATGTCCCTAAATATTTTCTAGCTACACCCCAGTGTAGCATCTCCCACAGTTCTGTTTGCTCTTTAGTTATTTGCTGCCTTCAGGGCTGAATTCCAGGAAGAGAAGTGCTGCTCTCAATGGGAATGCTGTTCTCAGTGTGGTTGCAGACCAGGAGAGGCACACACTTGATCCAGAACATGTCTCACCAGGAGCTGAGTTATTCCACAGCCACTGCAGTCAGCTCCTCCATGGAACACAGGTCCTTCTGCATGAGATGCACCAAGTGAGACAACTTGGATGCAGTGAGGCTTAAAAACTCGTACTAAACTTCATTTCCTTTGGAAACAAGCTGATGGAGTTCATCCCACTGAGGCTTACAGGGACATCAGGAGGAATTTTGGACAACAGGAGGAATTTCTTCACAGAAAGGTGGTCAGGCATTGGAGGGAGGTGGTGGAGTCCCCATCCCTGGATGTGTTCAAGAAACAACTCAGTGTGGAACTCAGTTGATATGGAAGGGTTCCATCAAAGGTTGGACTTGATCCTGGAGGTCTTTTCCCACCTGTAACAATCTTGGGATTCTAAATCTGGCAGCTCATCTTGGGAATAACCAAGATCATACAAATCCCGCGAGGAAAAGGTGACCAGGTGGGAGACAGAAAACACCAGGCTCATGTCTTGTGAGACACACACGACAAAGCTCTTCTAAAACACCCCAGAACAGGGCAGGGCTTCAGTCAATCAAGACACAACCCATAAAACTGAGCTCCAGCTCCAATCAAGTCCTGTTGAACATGGGTGGATCGTTTTCTTTCCCTGAAAGAAGGCAGCCAGACCGTTTCGACACTACAAACACACTCTAATATCAGATTGCTCCGGCACAGCCTGGCCTCCATGAAGATGCTCTTGTTCATGTTTTCCTTCTCCTCTTTCTTCCCATAGCCCTGGAGCAGAACTTGTACCTCCTCTGCTGGAAAAAAAGGACATTTTCCAAACCATGACAGCACTGTCCAAGATTTCACTCGCACTGTTCTGTGCCAGCAGCCAAATTTTTACCCAAAACCAGGAATAACAACACTTTACACCTTTCAGCAAGGCAGTGAGTTGTGCATGATACTGGGCAAATATTATTCTTTCACATTCCTGATAAAATATTTTGAAACGATCAGGCAAGAAAAGTGAGGACTGGAAATGGTGTAAGGGTGGGCAGCACCCAGGGATGCTGTGGATTTGTCCTGCTGATGGGGTAAAATTTCTTCAACAGGAAGGTCCTGACAAGATCCATCAAGACAATGCAATGGCAACTAAATTCAGGCTTTAAACCACTAATGCTTCCGAGGATATGGTTGGAAAAGTATCAGAAATAAAGAATATAGGTCACAGGGCCTTTCTGCTGCAGAAGAAAAGAGCTTTTCAAGTCATTACCCTGCTTTACCTCCTCTGCCTGCCCTTGCAAAACCGCCCAGGATCAACAGAGCAAGAAACGACTTCACACCACGAGGTCACTGCAGAAAGAGTCGGGCTGTGCAAACACTGCCCGGGGCTTGCAGTGCTCCAGAAACACTCCAGCACTTCTTGCCCCGAGCTCACACAAGGGGCTGGGAACAGTAGAGCTAATTCTCTGTGCACAGAGTGCTGAAACAATATTACAAGTCTTGCCCGTGATCTCAGAAAGCTCAGACCCCCTGGATCTGCCTCCTTGGCAGTCCCTCAGCTCCATTTGGGGCTCCACCAGTTAAACCCTGCTCCGGTCCTGGCTGAGAGGGTGAGAAGAGTAATCAGATCCCATTGCATCACCCCCAGCCAGGCTGGAGCTCCTGCAGGGGCTCCCATTTCAAAGGGTCAGCACTCCAGCATCCTCTCCTCCTCCTGGGTGGTGGGAGATCTCGGGAAGCGAGTTCTGCAGGTGTTTGTTTCGGCGAAACAGAGTCAGCCCAGCACGGAGCAGCTGCACAGCCCTGCCTGCCTCCTCTTTCACCTGAATTACACAAAACGCGAACCCGACACGTGTGAATACTCCCAGCAGATGCTCCCCCTTTCAAACAGGGGAATGGAGTAACAGCACGCCCGAGTTCAACCAGAATTCCAAATCTCACTAGAAAAACCAGCTCTGGTGCCCGGCAGGACAGTCACTGTCACCAGCCGAATGTCACCGAGCACAGCGAGGCCGAGGCAGGTCGGGGCAGCACCGCAGCTGCTGCGGGCAGAGCATTTTGGCAGCGGGCACGTTCCCTCGTGGAGAGGGGCGAGAGGAGCCAAGCGATCCCCCAAGGCCAGAGGGAACGGAGGCGACAGGAGGGGGAGCCCCGGCCCCCAGCCCCGCGGCGGTGCCTCCCTGCGTGGGCTCACAGGCGCCGCGGCTCCGCCACCCAACACGTCACCGGGACAAGGCTCTTCCGGAGAGTTCTCCCTCCGCTGCCCAGCCGGGCCCCGGCCCGGCCACCGGGCACCCCTAAAGGGACCCCGGCACGCTACTGCCAGGGGAGACCCCAAAAGGGAAACCCCAAAAGGGACCCCTGCCTGCCACTGCCACGGGGCACCCCAAAAGGGAGACCCCAAAAGGGAAACCCCAAAAGGGACCCCTGCCTGCCACTGCCACGGGGCACCCCAAAAGGGAGACTCCAAAAGGGAAACCCCAAAAGGAAGACCCCAAAAAGGACCCCGGCCCGTCACTGCCAAGGGACACCCCAAAAGGGAGACCCCAAAAGGGACTCCTGCTCGTCACTACCAGGGGAGACCCCAAAAGAGATCCATGCCTGCCACTGCCAAGGGAGACCCCAAAGGGACCCGTGCCCGCCACTGCCACGGGGGGACCCGCCACGAGACCCCTGCCACCACCCCAAGGCTGCCGCGGGGGGACCCTAAAAAGGGACGCCCGCCCACCGCTGCCACGGGGGCACCCCCCAAACGACACCGGCCCGCCGCCACGGGACCCCCAGGGCCGCGAGCCGGGCACAAGCCCCGGGCAGCCCGCACGTCTCAGTCCACGCAGCGCGGCCCCGGCCGGGCACGGAGCTGCCCGCAGGGAAAGCCCCGGCGGAGGGAGGCCCTGCCCCGCGCACTCCCGAACCCCGTCCCCACCGCTGGCACCCCGGCGGGCTGAGGCAGCCCCCATCACCTTCTTGGGCTCGGCGCTGCCCGCCAGCCGCGCCTGGAGCCGGCCCACAACTTCCAGCACCGACTCCGCCATTTTTACTGCTGGAGAGCCGGCGGCGGCGGAAGCGGCTTCAGCGGCCGCCGGGCCCACGGCGCTGCCCCGCCGCCGCCGCCATCTTGGCTGCGGGCAGGAAGCGGAAGCGGAGCCGCGCGGCCTCGGCCATGGCGGGTGAGGGCAGAGGGCGGCGGGCGCCATGTTGGAGGCTGGCAGCGGCGCCATCTTGAGTGCTGGCAGCGCCGCGCTGAGGGGAGCGCGGCCCCGCGGCAATGCCGGCCCTGCCCTCAGGAGGGGCTGCCACAATCCCGGAGGAGCTGCGGTTCTGGAGATGTCCCAGCCCAACCCCTGCCCAGGCAGGGTCACCAGGTGGCACAGGGACACGTCCAGGTGGGTTTGGGATGTCGCCACAGAAGGAGACTCCAGCCCTCCCTGGGCAGCTGTCCCAGGGCTTGGCCACTCTCATGGAAAGAAGTTCTTCCTCATGTTGAGGTGGAACTCGTTGTGTTTTATTTTATGGCCATTGCTCCTCATCCTGTCCCTGAACAGAGCCTGGTACCATCCTCTGACAGACCTTAGGGATATTTTATGGGGTCCCCTCCCAACATTCCCTTCTCCAGCCTGACCAGGCCCAGCTCCCATAGACTGTTCATCGAGGAGATTCTCCAGTCCTTTAATCATCTTTGTTCCCTCTTTTAGAACCACTCCAGCAGCTCCTCATCTTTATTGACCTGAGGAGCGCTGAACTGGACATATTTTTTCCCAGACCCAATGTCACTTCACACCTATTCCTGTTGCCTCCCAATGGCTGCTTTTCTTTGGGATGTTTGGCAGCTGTCTCAGCTGAGTCTGGACCTGAGTCCAGCCCTTTCCAGGTCTGAGTGTGGATCTGAGTCCAGCCCTTTCTGTGCCCCTGGGACTCAGTGAGGGTGGCTGAGCTCACAGCACCCCAAAAGGCTGCTGGAAGTGTAGAAGTGATAAGAGTACTCAGCTGGCTGGGAGGATGTTGTATGGGGAAAGCTGAGGGTCTGTGCCTCAACCTGCAAATCCTGGTGTTAGGCACAGCTTCCCCCTGCACAAACCTGTCTGAGAGCAAGGTAAGAGCAGCCCCAGCCTGTGTGTGAGTCACAGAGAGCCAGGACACACCTGGCAGCACTAGCAGAGACCTTGTGTGGGGCTGGGAGCTGCTGAATAATGGAAAATGGGGGAAAAGCCTTTGTTGTTTTCTAAAACGGGGCTGAAGGAATTATTAGCAGCAATGGAGTGCCTGGAGCAGCAGTGCCCAGGTATTTTCCAGGCTGGCTGGGAGTTGGCTGTGACTGAACCCACCTGCAGGAAGAACACCAAGCTCAGGGGTGTGGGACAGCTGGCTAAGGAGGCACACTGATGTGTGGGGTCACTGCAAACTTTGGGAGCTAGGAAATTGTCCCCTGAGCTGCCTCCATCTCCATCTCAAAGCTGAAGCAGGGAATGCAGACACAGAAGAAATTACAGAAGAGTGTTTCTCCCCAGGCTGCAGCACTGGATTGCAGCAGGGATTGGAAAATACAAAAAGGGAAAAAAGAAGGACCCTCACTCCCATCAGCTTCCCCACAAAATTCACAACACATGTTAGGGGTTAGAAAAATTTATTTACTTCTCTGGCAACAGGAACTGCTCATTTACCAGGAAGGATGATGCCATCATACTGTGAGGGGAAGAAATAAAAACAAAGAACCAAGTGAGAAATCACCATGAGGTAAAAGTACAGTGCTGCTGTGCAGAAAACCTGAATCACCAGAGACATTCCAAGCCAACATGGACATGGCAGAGCAGTTTTCCTGCAGCCAGCTGCCTCTGTGCTGTAATGTCCAAGGGGCTGTGCTCAGATAAAATCCCTGGAACAAGCAGCCACACCCTCCACGGGCTGGTCGGAGCAGCCCAAAATCTGGGCCCTGAGGGCAACTGTGCCACATTAACACAACCAGGCAGGATGGGGGAAAACAGGAATTCAGCAAGATCAGGCAGAGACCTCCCTGACAGGGTGTGACCTGTGTGGGTCAGGCAGACTCCACACTTTTTATTAAAAACAAAAACCTAAGAAACTATCAGCAGTCCCCACCTCTGAGATTTCCAACCCAGCTTTCAGCATCTCCCATTCATTATATGGACAGATAAGCCCAAAATTTTGTTTTATTTGTGGATCTCTCCATCCTCCAAGTGTGACAGCTGAGCCTGGAGCTGTGTCAGACCAACAAATCCTAACCCTGCCTCCTCACTCATGATCCCCAAACTCCAAAAACTCTGGGAGCCATTTACACAAGAGCTGGTCATTCCTCCCAGCTCTCCTGCCAAGAGCTGTTCTCTCAGTTCAGCACACCCAAAAAAAGCACAAATGTTTCTATTCAGTAGCAGCAGCTTCTACTGCTCTGGGACAGCAAAATCCACATTTCAGCACTCATCAAGATGTGACCAGTGATTTGCTCCAGACTTTCCAGGAGGCAATCTGCTGCTCCTTGGATCCTCTTGGGATACTCCAGGGATACAAACTGGAGATGGGACTGTACCTTCTGCTGGAACCAGCGCATGGCCTCCTCCTTCCCAATCCTGTGCTTGGCCCCGATGTTGCCAGTCCTGCGTTTCTTGTCAGCAATGCTGAAACCCGGCCTGCCCAGCACCTGCAGGACAAAGCCAACAGCACTGCTTCATCCTGGCACCTTCTGCTTCCCTAAACTAAATTCCAGTTTTCCAGGAGGGAAGCCTGGAGTTTCCTCATCAGTGATGCCTTGCTGCCATTTCTGTGTTATCCCAGGAGTTGCTTCTGAAGAAGCTTTGTGAGATTTGTCATAAATCAGGGATTTTACGGCAGCTCTGGGAATCTCAGATTAGAAAAATGTCAGCAAAACCCAAATTTATCTTCCAGCAAGTCCATGGGAGCCAGTGCTCGTTCCAGGCTCCTTCTGGAACCTTCCCACAAGGCCAGCAAACAGGGAATACTCACCACGTAGAAATCCAGGCCGTAGATCCCGATACTGGGATCGTATTTAATGCCCAGATCGATGTGTTCCTGGATCCCAAAGCCAAAGTTCCCCGTGTCTGAGAAGTTGTTTTTCCTCAACTCGTATTCTCGCACCTGAAACGTTGGTTCTTGGTTGTTATTTTGTTCCTGACTGGAAGCAGAATTAAAACTCCTGCCCACTGCTACCAGACCCCCAACTCGCTCACAAGCTATTGACTCTTTATCCCAAAAATTTTACTTCCAAATCCCAGCAGCAAAGACAAAAAGCAAAAGAAATCAGCTGCTGCACCAATTAGTTCTTAAATAAGGCCGAAACAGCACCCAGATAAACAGTGTGAACACTTCATACCGTGTATCTGACCTGTGCCTAAAACAGGTACAACATTTCAGAGCACACACCCCTTCAGTCAGAAAGGGAAAGTTCTGTGATTTCACAAAGCAAAGATCCAGCCCAAAATCCTCACCTTCAACCCCTTCTCCAGAATCTCCTCTGCTTTGGCCCCACGAACCGTGCAGTGAACAGCGATTTTCTCGTTTCTCCTGATCCCGAAGGACCTCACCGTGTACCGGGCTGTGGGCAGCAACAGTTACACTGAGGGGACAGCCAGAGAATTCCCACCCGGGGGATGCGGAGCTTCTCAACACCCAATAAATTCAAGGGAATCACAAAGAACGACGCAGCCCCACACTTCGTGTTAAGGGATGCTGGCAAAGTAGCAGCCTGAGTTTGGAGACAGAACTAGAACGCACAAACGCGCACGAATCCCTGAATATTGAAGCCCCCCAATTCTCCAGCAGCTCTTCCGACACAAGGAGCCCTTTCCTGGGAACCGCACCCAGGGGAAAGGACCGAAAACACCCGAGGGAACAGCGAGGGCTCCTGGGCAGGCGCTCACCTTTGGAGAACACGGGGGTCTGCCCCGTGAGCTGCTCCAGCACCTTGGCGGCGCGGGTGAGCCGATCCCCGCTCTCCCCGACGCAGATGTTGAGGCAGAGTTTGCGGATCCGCAGCTCCCGCATCGGGTTCTCCTTCTCACCCTGGTCTTGCTGCGGAGAGACCACACCGGGGGTAACCGGGGCTGCCCTGGCCGCGGCCCGCCGCCCGCCCCGGCAGCCCCAGGACGCTCCGCCGGGGGTCCGCGGAAAGGTTTCCGCAGGCGGACACCGCGCCCCGCTCCCCGCCGAGCCCGAACTCCGGCACCGCGGCCCCTTCTGGAGCGCCGCCGCCACTGGGCGGGCCGCGGCCTGTCACGGCAGCCGCCCCACCGGCTCCTCCGCGCCCATCCCGCCCCCGCGCCGCTCCCGTCGGCCTTCCCCGCTCCCGCCCGCACGGGCCGCGGCCGGGCGAGCCTCTCCGAGCGCGGATGGCGGCGGATGCAGACGGCCCGGCCCGGTCCCGGCCCGCGGCTCCGGCACTCACCGCCATGATGGAGGCGGGGAAGAGGCAGGCGGGGCGCGGCCGCGGGGAATTGTGGGAGCGCGCGGGGCTGCGGCGCCCCCTGGCGGGCGGAGGGCCGGGTTGCCATGGCAACCGCCGTTAATTAATGCTCATTATTGAAAACAAAGCCAAATACGGTAATTACGGTAAATATTGACAGTAATTACAATTAACCGAGAGAGGAAAAAACAACCCGAACATGCGATGGGCAATGCAGTTGTTCACCGCGCTCTGGTTGATGCCCAGAACTCTTCCTGAACCCCAATTTCTATGCTGGGAATGACTTTCCCTCTGTGGGATATTCCTTTGTGATCAGCTGTCCCAGCTACACTCCCTCTCGGGTTCTTTTGGGAACCCCCTCACTGGCACAGCATGAAACCAAAAAAATAGAAAAGAAGAAATAAGAGTTCTTGACTTAGGATAGACATGACTTAGCGAAAATCCAAACCAAAGTTCATTCTTCCTTGGAGCAAGGATCAGGGGAAGTCAGGCTCAGATCCCCAGAGCAGTTATAGTTTAATACCATTTAATTCATTGGCTGTTCTCACCCAAAATAAAATCCCCAGCAGCAGCTTTGGTGGGAGATGCTGTACCCAATATTGGAGCAGCTCTCAGCGAGTGTGGTAATTAGAGCCTCTCACACTCTCGCAGCCCCAAATTCCTTGAACCAGACCAGGAACGCAGTCCAGTTTCACTTCAGTCTTTCAGGAAAGTGCTGGTGGGTTTCAAGAGCTCAGTCTGAGATCTGGATCCTCTTTTTGTACCACTTGGGAGGCCGGCAGCCCATTCCCTGCTGCACTCAGCTTCACTCACACCACTTTGGAGTCCAAAGTTCTCTTCAGTGGCCACATCCTGAGCAGAAAATGCCTTCAATGAGGCTCACACTCAGTGAGGATGGCAGCAGCTCAGGGCTTTCCCTGTTTATCCCCTTTCCCTGCCTCCCCAAGGCCGTGCTCAGGGCTGCCAGCTCAAGCTCTGTAATGCCATCAATTATTTTTTGCCTCAGTTGCTTTTAAGCGGGGATGAAGGATAAATGAATAACCAGCTTGTCTCATTAAGGAGAGGAAAAAAAAGCGTCAGGAGTCTCGGTGCAGAGGGTGTGAAAAGCCTCTGGTTAAACAGTAACATTGCTGCTTCATTATGGATTTCCTTCATCCAAGAACAGCTCTGCTGGAAATAGCTGCAGGCTGGGCTGGCTTCCAGCTCCCAGCAATCCATGGGTCCAATGGATTCCAGCAATCCAGGACCAATTCCTGTGGGATGTGGCTGCGCTGCAGGGCTGCTCCCCACGGGCACAGGGGGCTGGGGGTGCTGTGCTGTGCCCCCTCCCCTCTCCAGAGCAGGGCTCTCCTTTGCCCAGCAGGGATGGTCTGGCTGTGGCCAAGATCAAAGAAGCTGAGTGTCACGATAGGACAGGAAAGAACACAAGCACACACTGCTGCTCTCAAGGTGAAGAAAAGGGAAGTTTATTTCCTGACTCCAACATTTATAGTTTTCCAAAAGCAACAGTGGATTGGAGGGTGACAGTGCCATCTCTCCAATGGAGAAACCAACAGTCCTTCAGATTTCTCCTCCTCCATAAAAGAATGCAAAACAATCAGTTATTTACAGAAAGTGTGTGAGAAAGTTTGTTACAAAATGTCAACATCGGAAGGCTTAGAAAATCTTAAAAAATCAAGGCAACAGCTGAGGGCTGCAGAGAGGGAGGAGGAATTGTTCCAGCCACTCTGGGGATGCTGGGGGACAGCACGGAGCTCAGGGTGTCACCCTTCCCTTTGTCTCTGTGTGACCACCCGATGGTGTGAGCTCATCCCATCCTCTGCTCCTGACTCCTGCCAGCAGCAAAGAGCTTTGCTCGACTCCAGACACAGAGAATCAGAGAATTATGGGGTACTTCAGGTTGGAAGGGACCTGAAAGCCCCTCCAGTGCCAGCCCTGCCATGGCAGGGACACTTTCCACTGTCCCAGGGTGCTCCAAGCTCCATCCAGCCTGGCCTTGGGCACTGCCAGGGATCCAGGGGCTGCTCTAGGCACCTCTGCCAGGGCTTTGCGCCCTCACAGGGAAGAATTGCCACATCCTCTCTTGCTGCAGAGACATTTCCTCCCTTGGCATTTCTCTGCTGAATTCAGGAAGCTTTCCGTGCCTGGCACAGAGCTTCCCACTCACCACTCCCTCAACCCTTTCCCCATCTCCAGATCCATCCAGATGGGTCCCACAGGGAGCTCTTCCTGCTCTGAGTCATCCCTGTCCCCAGAATAGTCCCGAGCTCTGCTTTGCCAGGTGCCACCACACATTTTCTCTGCGAGAGGGGGTGGGCTCCGTGTCTTGATTCTCTGCAAAGAAAGGAATTTTCTTCTTTCATTGCTGAGAGCAGGTTTGGGTTTATCCAGGGATGTGCTGCTGGTTTCTGGCCCCAAGTTTTCACCTGGCTGATGAGAAATCCAGCTGCAGGGCAGCACTGATCCTGCCACTGTGCCAAAGGAGTTTGTGAGTCCCAGCAGGACAGAGAGAGAGAGCAGAGATTTCCTGAGCGAGACAGGGAGAAAACTGTCACAGGGAGGGAGAGGAGCGGGTGCTTCCTGTCCCTTCCCTCACTGCAGGAACGCTGCCTGGGGCGCTGAGCAATGTACCTGCCAGAATGGGGGGGATTTTAAGGCTTTATTTTATGTCCCTGCAAGAATGGGGGGGATTTTAAGCCTTTATTTCACCCCTTAACTTCCAATGCCAGCAGAAGAAAGGGGAGAGCAGGAATTGCAGAGGGGCTGCAGGAATTGCTCGTGGGACAGGAAAATGGAAGGACACAGAGCCAGAGAGGGCAGAGATGTGCGATATCCACGTGTTTGATGTTGATGCCTGCCCCTGGCACGCTGATTATTGCCAAGGCCACTTGAGAAGGACCAAAACAACCGCGGGACTGCAGCCAAGGCACCAGGGAGGGGCTGGGAGCAGCATCCCCCGGGAGGAAACGGGAAGTGCTTTACAGCAGTGTGCTGGAAGGGCTGGCTGGCCGATGAAGGCTTCTCCTCCCTCGGTGCTGAGAAAAACTTCCCGGCGGCTGCAGCGCCGAGTGCCGCCGCTGCGAGAGGAAACCAGCCAGGGTGTGCCCAGCCCATTCCCAACGCAGGCAGGGCACAGAGGATGCAGTGCCACGTGGGCAGCACGCAAGCAGCGGCCTCGTGGGTTTCCCGGCTGCGTGTCCCGGGGGCAGCGGGATGCGGCCGCAAATTTGGGCAAATTCAGGATTTCTGGGCGCGATCGGGACCGGCGGGACTCGAACCCGCGGTCCTGGGGAGCCCCGCGGCCACGCCCCGTTTGTGATCCACGCCCCTGATTGGTCCCGCCCCCAGACCCCGCCCCTCCCCTTGCCGCCGGCGGGTCATGTGACGAGCCAAGATGGCGGCGCTCAGGGCGGCGGTGCCGGTGCTGGCGCTGCTCGGGCTGTGCCCGGGCCCCGCGGCCGCCGCCGCGCCCCTGGTGATCTGGCACGGCATGGGTGAGCCGGGACCCTCCGCCAGGGCCGCGGGGGGCGGCGGGGCTGGGCTGAGAACCGGGCAGGACCGAGGGGCGCTCGCTCCGGTGCCCCCTTCCTCCGGACCGCCGGTCTCGGCGGGCACCGGGAGGTGCTGGCCCTCCCTCTGCCGTGGCAGCGGGGCTGGCGGTGTGTCTGTGGAGGTGAGGTGAGGCCCGCGGCCGTGGCGTGGTGGCGCATCTCGGTGTTCTCTCTGGCAGGAGACAGCTGCTGCAATCCGGTGAGCATGGGCTACATCAAAAAACTGGTGGAGAAAAAAATCCCGGGGATTTACGTCCTGTCGCTCAAGATCGGGAGCAGCCTGATCCAGGTGAGCCGCGTGTCACCCGCGGGGTTGCGGGCGGGGTGGGGCTGAGCCGCTGCAGCTCGTGCTTCTAACAGGATTCCACCGGGATTCCTGCCCTGCTTCCCGGCCAATTTTCTGTTCTCGCTGAGGTAAACAGCTTTGACAGGTAGAACCCGATAAAGTCCAGCTAATGCCTGCAGAAAAGCACTGGGGGAAAACAAATCCCTGACCTAAATTGGATTAATATGCAAATCCAGTGATTAGCACACTCAACCAGTGCAGGTAGTGCGTGGGGTGGAGGCTGTGCTGAGGCAGGGATTTATCCCTGGTCATGCTTTTCCATCTGCAAACATTTATTTATTTCAGTGTAATCAATCACACGCTGCTGCACCTTCATGGGTTTTGACAGGTTTTTGTAGTGCTGTGGAATTTCTTTAAATAGTTTCTCAGGGTAATGTGGGGTGTAGGTGGTTTTCTGGGTTCTGGAGAAGTTTGATTTTTAATTTTTATATTGATATGAACAAAATCTGAAGCGATTCAAGTTGAGAAGAAGTTTGGGGAAATGTCAATTCCCCATGTGAGACAGTTCTGCCAACCAGAGCAGGAAGGGAAAGGGAAGTGGAGGTAAAGAGAAGCCTCAGAACAGGAATTTCACTTCTGTCCCTGCCAAAGCTCAGGTCCCCTTGGTAAACCACAAATGTCAGTGATGTGTTTGCAGAGCTTAGAGCAGCCACAGCCAAGGTACAAATGCTGCACCCTGCTCTGATCCCCAGGACATGGAGAACAGCTTCTTCATGAATGTCAACGAGCAGGTGAGCGAGGTGTGCAGGCAGCTGGCCCAGGACCCCCAGCTCCAGCGAGGCTACAACGCCATGGGCTTCTCCCAGGGAGGCCAGTTCCTGTAAGTCTGCACTCTGCTCCAGCTCAGGGGCTCTGGGGGATTCAAATCCTCATTTTTGACCCTTCAGAAGTGCTCAACAGACACAAAATGTTAAATTCCTGAAGGCAGGAGTGCTCCAAGGGGGCAGGTTGTATTTCCCTGCTCTTGGAAGAGCAGGAAAATTCCAGGGCAGGGTTAAATCCCAGTGGCCAAGCCCACACAGAACCTGCACAGAATAACTGTCACAATCAGAGGACACAGGCTCAAGCTACACCAGGGGAAATACAGGTTGGATACCAGGAAAATTATTTTTACACAAATGGTGGTAAAGTTCTGGAATGTTCTGCCCAGGGAGGTGGTAGAGTCACCATCCCTGGGTGTGTTTAACAAAGCCTGGATGTGGCACTGGGGGCCAGGGTTTGGTTGAGGGGTTTGGGCTGGGTTGGACTCCATGATCTTTGAGGTCTTTTCCAACCCAGTGATTCTGTGATTTTGTGAATTCTCTGATTCTGGGCAGGCTCAGCTCAGCTCTTTGCTCTTTCCCCACAGGAGGGCTGTGGCCCAGAGGTGCCCTGCTCCTGCCATGCTCAGCCTCATCTCCATTGGAGGACAGCACCAAGGTAGTGTCTGCCCCCTGGCACAGCTCCTGGGCACCTTTTGGGGCTCTTCCCTAAACTCTGATCACTTTCTCACCGATTAAATTGTCCCTTTGTTCCTGGCTGGATCTGGTGATGTGTTTGGCCCAATTAGTGTTTGCTGATTTCATTATCTTGATCTTTCTTAATTGGCAATGGAAAGCTCTGCTCTGCTCTGCTCTGTCAGCAGCTGGCTTCTCTGCCTGGGTAGGATTCTTACACATCTTGGGAGCTCTTGGGATGAGTTATTTTGTGGGAAATTACTACAGGAATTGTGAAAATTCTCCAGTTGTGAAGCTGAACCTCCTGGGTCACGAGGGTATTTTACAATCAGCATCCTGAAAGGCCAAAGCCCCAAGGAAAGGGAGTTGTGAAAAGGAACTAAAGGAGTGGGGAGTTAAGAGTGTCTGGCAATGAATTTCAGATACTCTGCCCTGAGAGTCCCACAGCTCCTGGAGTTGTTTGTGTGTAGTGGAGAGGGAGGATCCCTCCATCCCCTCCATCCCTTATCTGTGCCACAGCTCCTGGGGCAGGAGGGGCTGTCTGAGAGCTTGCAGGGCTAAAACCTGCCTGATTACCTGGGTAACTCTGCTCCTGCTGTGCAAGAGGAGGTTCTGGTGCAGCAGGAGGGCTGCAGGGCCCCAGGTTGGTGACTGGGCTCTGTCCTGCCCAGGCGTTTATGGATTCCCTCGCTGCCCTGGGGAGAGCTCCCACCTCTGTGACTGGATCCGCAAAACCCTGGACCTGGGGGCCTACAGCAAGGCAGTGCAGGAGCAGTGAGTACATCCCCAGTATTGCCAATCTTCCCCCTCTGGAGCTCCACAGGCTCCCAGCTGCCAGTGGAGGTTCAGCACAGAAACAAAAGGCAGCAGCACGGGCCTGGGGGGGAACTGGGGGAACTTTATTTGACTTTATTTAACTTTATTTAATGGTAAAACTCCCCGAGTCCAGGATCCCAGGCCCCAAACTGAGGGCAACACTTTTTTGTCTAGGGGTATTTTTACTTGTTTTGTGACTAGGTTGATAAATCATAGCTGGAGGGTTGAGAGTCAGGGTTGGTTGTGCTGGTGTTCACAGGGGTCTGAGGATGAGGGAAGAGACGAGGATCTGACTCCATGTTTCAGAAGGCTGATTTATTATTTTATCATATATATTATATTAAAACTGTACTAAAAGAATAGAAGAAAGGATTTCATCAGAAGGCTGGCTAAGAATAGAATAGGAAAGAATGATAACAAAGGCTCTGTCTTGGACTCTCTGTCTGAACCAGCTGGGCTGTGATTGGCCATTAATTAGAAACAACCACATGAGCCCAATCCCAGATGCACCTGTTGCATTCCACAGCAGCAGATAACCATTGGTTACATTTTGTTCCTGAGGCCTCTCAGCTTCTCAGGAGGCAAAATCCTAAGGAAAGGATTTTCCATAAAAGATGTCTGTGACAGTAATTCATCAGTTGTCTAGGGGGGGTAGTAAGAGAGCTGGGAATGTTATTGAGATGAGAATTTGTGGGATTCTTAGGAAGGATGGGCTTGAAAATCAGCCAAAGAAGCTTAAGTTCATGGGGGTAGTGCTTGGAGCAATGGGTGGTTTGCTGGAGGGGGGATTTATTGGTACCAATGACAGAGGTTTGGGTCAGATAATTAAAGAGAAAATGAGTCATGAAGGGAGCATGATAAAAAATCAGGGGCTGGGGTTTAGTTGAGGCATACCTAGTTGAGGCATCCATAGTTTGAGGGCAAACAACAGTTTATAAACAGGGGGAGGTCTCAGGGGAGGATAAAATCTCTAGCTAGGGGTGGAACACAAGGCAGGGAATACAATGTGTAAACCAATGAAGGATTGCAAGGGAGGAGAACAGCTTAAGTAAACTAATGGGGTTTGGAAGGATACAAAACTGAGGGAGAGTAAGAAAGGTTCTGGGGAAAGGGGCAGGAGGAGGGGGTTTGAAACTTGGCAGGGAGTAGGGAGGTAACAAACAAAGAAACTAAACTGAATAACTAAATAACTAAACTGAATAACAAGAGCAAGTCTGTGCCACTCTAAAGACAGGGGGAGGAAAACACAGAGGGATTACAAAAGTACAAATTAAACAGCAAACATGCCAAATAAAAACAAAAACACACTACAACACCCCAGGGCAGGCCAGGCTCAGGAGCAGCTCTGCCTTTCCATTGTCCCCTCTGCAGCTTGGTGCAAGCAGAGTATTGGCATGACCCACTGAAGGAGGAGGAATACAGGAAAAACAGCATTTTCCTGGCTGACATCAACCAGGAGAGGGTAAGGACACTCTGCCCTGTGAGCAGCAGCCTGGGAAGGCTCCAGCTGAGGAGTTCCCCTCTCTCTGGGCTCTCCAGTGGCTTGGATGTGTTCTCCTGCTTCCATCCAGGGCATCAACGAGACCTACAAGAAAAACCTGATGGCTCTGAAGAAGTTTGTGATGGTGAAATTCCTCAATGATACCATGGTGGACCCTCCAATCTCTGAGGTGAGGAAGGCAGAGCAGCTCCTGGGGCTTCCCTGTCTCTGGTTTGTCCTTTGGTGGCAGAGGGGCAGGCTGGGCACAAGCACAGGCCTGACACTGTCCTGGAAGCCTGCTTGGGGCTCCTGGGAACCCTTCAGCAGCTCTTCCTTCATTTTTTATCCATTTTAATGCAGTGGTTTGGGTTTTACAAAAGTGGCCAAGCCAAGGAGACCATCCCACTGCAGGAGACCTCACTGTACAAAGAGGTGAGTGAGTGCTGGGGGCTGGGGGCTTCTGCTGTGTCCCCTTTCCTGTCCCTGGGGTCCCACAGCCCTGCTCCTGTCACTCCTGGGGCCTTGCCTCCCCTGCCAGGAGCTGCTTGTTTGGGGGGACATTTCCCTGCAGCTATTCCTGGCACTGCTGGAACCCAGGGAATGACACTGGAGGTTCCTGCCTGGCCCAGGGTCCCCCTCAGTGCCTCATGAGCTCTGCTCCTGTTCCAAGCTTTGCTCCAGGAATCCCCTGGAATCCTTTTTCTCCCTCCACGAGGAGGAGAGCAGAGGTGGAGTCTCCCCCTTCTCCCCACAGGATCGCCTGGGGCTGCAGGAGATGGACAAAGCAGGGAAGTTGGTGTTCCTGGGGGTGCAGGGGGATCACCTGCACTTCTCAGAAGAGTGGTTTGACAGCACCATCCTCCCCTTCCTGCAGTGAAGCTCCCTGGGCAGGGCTTTCCACTGTAACCAACACCAGCCACTGTGCACAGCACTCAGTGCATCCAGGCCTGCAGGGACTTGGGGAGGGGAACACGAGGGGTTTGGCTCAGGGGGCTTTGCCAGGGTGGAATTGCACTCCCAGCTGGGCTGAGCCTTGCCCTGACTCTGCCCCAGGGCTGGTGAATCCACCCCAGTGCTCAGAGCTGCTCTCCACCCCCAGTTCCTGCAGGGCACCCTGGCAGTATTAACCCAGCTCACTGGTGCAAGACTCTCATGGGCTGTAGGCAGGGCAATCATGTCACAGCCCCTGCTTCAGCAGGGGGGAAAAGGCCAAATTTAGGGGTTTCTGGGAAAAAAAAAAGGGTTTAGAATTCAGCAGTATTAACAGCTTGAACAGTTTTCAACTAATGGCTTGGTTTATGTTCTTTTGTACAACTGAAATCAATAAAGAAGTTGCCATCTAACCAACTAAATAAAAGCTTGGACAACTGCTGACTGTGTTTGGAGGGAGCTGAGGAAATTCTGGGAATATTCCAAGGAATCAAGGCAGGGTCAGGCAGAGAGGGGGAACTTGTCCTGCCTGAGCTCACTTGTGCCCCCAAAAATGAGACAAGAGCCACAGTAATGAGCAAGTTGGCATTAACTTTATTCTATCTTCTGTATAATCTTAAGTACATAAGAAAGGTTTTTTCACAAGCCTCAGGAGAAGACAAGTACAAGTCACAGGACAGTTTCAAAATAAAAAAAAATTGCATAATTCTTCCTTTTTTTTTGTTTTTTGTAAGTTTTGTACTAGAGAAAAAGAACATTGACACTTTACAGAAGAAATGCATTTCAGATATGCTTATGCCACCCGAGGCATTGGAAAAATGAAGGTCAAAGCACGTGCAGCTCCCTTTGTGGGTCAGTACAGTACTGTGTGATCCATCCCTCTGCTCCAGGGCCCTGGAACTGAGGCTACAAGCTTCCACCAAAATAAAGAGCCAAGCAAGAGGAGGGGATAAAAGGGGGAGGACTCAGAGGGGGCTGATTGCAGATGAGGAAGAGAGTGATGAACCGACTTGATCCAACTCTGGTATTTACAGCTCTGCACTGCTGACCTGGAATGGAGGAGCTCCTTCCTCTGGGGAAGGGCACAGCTTGAGAAAAACCGTCCTGGCAGACTGAACCTGAGCTCAGCTGCTCCAGGAAGGAAGCCCTGGGGCAAAGGTTGCCTTGTGAAGGTGGAGGGCTCATGGAATGAGAGGTGCTCAGCTCCAAGCTACCAGCCAGGCTGCTGGGTGGCCATGGTGGCACCAACTGCAGCCTTCCTGTGGCACTGGGGCATGAAAGCCTCCTGTCATGGCACAATCAGGAATGCACTGAGCTAGTGGGAATGATGGAAGAGAAATCAGGGTGGAATTGGCCCAGGTCCTCAGCCTTTGGTCCGACAAAACCGTTCCCATGTCCTGTGGTGCCAGCAGCTGCTCCAGAGAGCTGGAGGGAGCAGCCTGCAGGAGCTTCCCAGGACAGCTGGGTGCTGTGGCCTCTGACAGACACTGTCACTTGTTAAAAAAGGGGACAACATTCCTCTCACATGGAACAGTTTTGCTTAAAGGCAATACAAAAACAATACTCTGGGAGCCAACTGCCAGGACTGGCTGTGAAGTTCACCGAGACTCTGATCGATGGGTGCAGTTAGATGGGACAAGGGCAGAGAAAAAGAACCTTCCTGCTGAGAGAGGTGACAACCACCACCTACCCCAAGCCCCAGGCAGAGGAACCTCAGTGATGGCAGGCAGCTGTGTCTCTCGGGTAGAAGAGAAGCAGTTTGAGAGCAGAAAGGTACAAGAAATCTAAGAGAATCATCTGAAAGCAGATTTGTCCCACAGCAGGGCCAGGGGAGGGTGTGAGCCTTGGAGCTTTTCGGCTTAGCCAGCAATTTCTGTCACAGTGGTAACCAACTTCTGACCATTCCACACTGTCTTGAACTGTTCTGGGACAGGGAATTCAGTCTGGAGGGTAAAAACAAAGAACTGTTGTCAAAAATCAGTTTATGGCTGACATTAGTAACCACTCCCACTGCTTCAGGCATTTCTTTTCTCAGCTTTGTGCTGTTACCTCCTGTACCACCACTGGTGCCTGTTCTGCCCCTAGGAGATCCTGAGGAAGAAGCAGCTCTCACAAACCAACAACAATCTTATTTACAGATGGTTTTTTGCTATTTTTACAACTCAGATCATCATTCACAACCTCCAAACTCCACAAACTTCCCCCCGCTGTAACTAACACTCCCCGCAGGGCTTTGTCAAGACACAACTCCTGCATCCCCCAGCCCCAGCAGGGCTGCAGGAGGATTCCAAAGCAGCATTTACAAAGTTTTCCACTTTCCCAAGGACTGCACTTACAAAGTCCCCCCCCTCGGTGGGGATGAGCACGTTCATCTCCGAGGACTTGGCACTGACGATCTCGCAGTCGAGGGAGCTCTTGCTCAGGTACACGTGGCACCCATCTGTCTTGTTGATGGAAATCGTTGGCACTTTACCCATGACCTGGCAGGGCCAGAGAAGAATTAGCCTAAACTAGACAGCCACAGCATTTTTTTGGGGTGTTTTCTTTCAAGGCGAGAGGTTTGAGTCCAAGCCCTCCCCGTGACGATCGCACAGGATTCAAATATTCCCACCTTTAGCAAAAATCCAAAGATTTGTTTGTAATTTTCCCCAATTTCTCGTTCTGATCTCTTTAGAACAAAACCTGAGCCAGCACTGGGCAAACTGACCATCCCAAATCAGATGGCCAAGCTAAACTGGAATAAAACCTGCTGCTGGCCTCCTGCTTTGGCAGCCAAATGTGCTCCCTACCTCACAGAGCCTCAGCTCTTACCCAACCCTGAAACAGCTCAAAGACACAAATTTCAGCCCTTTCCCAAGGGACAGATGGTGTTCCATGGGTATTCTCCACAGCTGCACACTCCTGGTCAGGAAATGCAACTGCTCCAGAGCCAGGAGAGAGCACAGGGCACTCACCTGAACTTTAACGTCCCTGCTGTTGATGATCTCCACAATGCCCACCACGTCATCAAACACCAGACCCAGCTTCTTGCAGTTGTCTGCAAAGAAAAGCAGATCAGGGCACAGAGGTTTTGGAGGCTCCAGCTCCTGCACACACAGCAGCAGGCAGGAGCAGCTCTCAGGGCTCTCCCCACTCACCCAGGGTGATGGAGTTGATCTTGCCTTTGATTTGGAGTGTACTGTTTGTGCACTTGAAAACATATGCTACCTGCTTCAGTTCTGTGTCACTGATGACCAGGTTGGTGGCATTCTCCTGGTTTTCCTGAAAAGGCAGGGGAAACACACTTCATTTTCTGAATGCAGAGCAATTAAACAATGAAAATCCCTTTAAAAACAAACAGGTGCCTTCAGGCTGGTGTCTCTTAGGAGAAAGTTCTCCACAAGAGCCCCCTTTGCTTCTCCAAAGCTCCCATCCCTCCAACCCACTCCTGCCAGCACCAGGCACTCACCACTCTCCACTTTTTGCCTTCTAATTCTAGCAAAGGAGGTGCCTTGGGGGAGGGATTTGCATTACAGGCTGGTTTGGGAGCAGTGAAAGGTTTGGGGCCACTTCTCACAGGGCCCCCCTGGTTCTTCAGGGCTGGATTCTTGTGGGTTTTCATGTCATCTGAGACGTGCCTTAAGCCTGCAAGAGAAGGCAAAGCTGAGAGCCAGCTCCCCTCCAGGAATGCAGCTCCCCAAACACCAGGCATCAGAGCTTACACCAGCCAAGAAAACTCTTGTTGAAACACAAATAAACTCCTGAGGCTGGGGCTAAGTTGAGCCCAAGTGTGAGTGACAGGAAGGGAAGGAGGAAGCAGGAAATGCTGCTGCAATATTGACAAGAACACAACATGAACCACAGAACCAGAGTGTGCCACAGCTCTTCCACTCTGCAGCTGGAAAAAGCCCCAAGCCCAGCACCTCCTGAACTGATGTGCTCACCAGGGGACACAAAAAAGGGGAAAATTCTGTGCAAGCAACAGCTGCCAAATTGCACTTTTTGTACCAGAAAGATGCAGGCAACCAAAGGGATCAGCCTCAGGTGTTTCCAGCTGGAAGTTCATGCCTTGCTCCACCTGCCAGATGAGGGTGACAATCCTCATCTCAGTAACATTCCCAGCTCTCTTACTACCCTCCCTAGACAATTGAATCACTGACCCACTCTCAGCCCTCCAGCTATGGCTTATCAACCTAGTCACAAAACAACTCATAATACCCCTAGACAAAAAGGACACAAATGAGACCTAATTTTAACATCCCTCATAATCTTCCTCCTACTCATTAACCTCCTAGGGCTGCTACCCTCCACATTTACCCCACATTTACCCTACACATTTGTCCCTGGGAAAGCGCCAGCCCCAGCCTGGGACCAGGTAGGATTTTGAGTACTTTTTAAGCAGGTGCATTGAGGGGCAGCAGGAAACAAGGAGCAGCAGCAGCAGGAGCAGCAGCAGAGCAGTCCCTCCCTCCCTGAGCCCCCACATACCCGAGGTGATCCCTTCTCCCCGGTTGATCTGCGCGAAGAGCGCCGAGCGCGAGGCCGAGTCGTCTGTGCTGGAGCTCACGGGGGCAGGAGGAGGGGGAGGCCCTGGAGGTGGGGGTGCAAGCCCAGCCGGGGGGGCAGGCGCTGCTTTAGCCCCTGCTGTGGCCACAGGACCCTGGAAGAGCAGGGAAGAGGAAAGGAGGTGGCACCGGCTCTGCTGCTGCCCCACTGAGCCCTCCCTGCTGCAGCAGCACTCACTGTTTTGCTCCAGGTCAGCCCTGTGGTGTGGAACTCTTTGATGTAGGCCTGCAGCTCTGTCCAGATGCTCAGGTAAGCTTTCACCCAGTCCACTTGTTTTTTATCTCTGAGAACACAAAGAGGACGAATTAAAGGCTGAGGAAAGCAGCTGTGGGCAGATGCTGGAGCAGTCCTGTCACAGACACCTTTTCTGAAAAACCCTTTCCTTAGGATTTTTTCTCCTGAGAAGCTGAGAAGCCTCAGGAACAAAATGTAACCAATGGTTATCTGCTGCGGTGGAATGCAACAGGTGCATCTGGGATTGGGCTCATGTGGTTGTTTCTAATTCATGGCCAATCACAGCCCAGCTGGCTCAGACTGTCTCAGTCAGCCACAAACCTTTGTTATCATTCCATTCTTTTTCTATCCTTAGCCAGCCTTCTGATGAAATCCTTTCTTCTATTCTTTTAGTACAACTTTAATATAATATATATGATAAAATAATAAATCAGCCTTCTGAAACATGGAGTCAGATCCTCCTCTCTTCCCTCATCCTCAGACCCTGTGAACACTCACACAGCCCCAGCTGGCCAAGCTCAACACCAGCCCTAGGAGAAAAGGTGAACTTACACATCCTTGTACTCCTTGAGGATCCTGTTGGTGTAAAACATGGCAGCATCAGTCATCTCCTTCACGTAAGGACCGGGCTTTGGAGCCTAGAGCAGAGAGAACACGTTGGCCCTGAGCAGCCCACCAGAACCTCCCCAGCAGCCCGAGGAAAAGCCCTTCCCAAGGAGTCCTCACCATGGCCACCCAGCCCAGGGCTGGGATGCTCTCACTGACTGCTGACAAGTGGTTGAAGAGTTTGCTGCCACGGTTCTTCTCCCTGAAGTTCTGCACAGCCTGGATCTGCTCCGAGATGGGCTTGAGGAGCTCTGAGAAGGCGTTCTGCAAACCACACACAGGGACAGCGACAATTAACGAGATTAATTAGCACGGCTCTGGAATGGCTGCACAGCTGAGCTGATGGAGACTCAGAACAAGATTCCAACTGGCAGCAGTGACTGCTCAGCTCCTGTCCAGGCCTGGCCCTGTCCAAGCCAGCCTTGGTCCCACAGCCCAGCTCCTCCAGGCTGAAGTCATTGCTCCCATCGGATCGGCACCGTGGGAGAACGCCAAGAACTGTGACTCATGTTCAATCCAGGAGACACTGACAAAGCTTGTTAGTAACGAGGACAGAAATAGCATTTGCCTTTCCTGGGTTCCTTTGTTCCAACACAGTTTGTTAGGTTTTTCCTCTCCTCCACGAACCCTCAGAGAAAGGGGTGCTGGGCAGGTTTGGCACCCACAGCCTGACCCACAACCAGAGTCCCAGCAAGTCCTAAGGTCACCCCCACCAAGCCAGATTTGAGGATTCCAGTTATTTATCAAGTCAATCCTTCAGTATTTGGATGGTAAAAATTTGTTCCTGTGTGCTGTTCCCTTGGAATGCTGACTGGAAGTGCCAGAAGCGCTCTGGGGTCAGAGCACAGCAAAGAGCCAATTCCACATCTCCAGAGATGCCTCTGAGGAAACTTTCCCTTCCTTTAGCACCGGAGAGTCTCCTGCTGGTGGCAGCAGAGAGAGACAAATTTGGGCAAAACTTGCCTTCCAAAACCTCAGCTTCTGCTTTTGCTGCTTTTTTCATCTCTGTTTAGATGAAAACTGAGCGGTCCCAAGCACTGCTGGCCAGGCCACACTTTCAGAAGCTGCAGCCCAGCAGCACATTCCAGTCACAGGATGGGGAAATTCTTCAGCACAAGCACTGAGAGTTCCTACACATTTTGCATTTTAAACTGGCTGCTCCAGAATTAGACTCCTGCCAGACAACCTGCACAAAGAGCTACCCTAGATGAAGGCTGTTCTTTGTTCATAATCCTTTATTTAAATAACGTGTCCCTGGGATTTGTCAGCAGGTTCTCAGGCTAGAGGCTGCACAGAGCTGCATCCCAGCAAGCCTGGTGGAACATAACAACCCTCCAACGCTGACTTTGGGGGAAAAAATGCAGATCTATTTTGCAGTGAACAGGAAAGGAGCACAGAAATCCAGCTCCCACAATGTAACAGTAGAAGCCACGACTGAGCGAGATAATAACTGCAAAGAAAAGCAAGGTGGGATCCTGTTGCTCAGGAAAATACAGTTCTCAGCAGGGAAAAGCCAATGCATTCAGGATCAGATTCTCAGCCACACATCCTGCTGAGAAGCAGCAGCCCAGGGTAAAGTGTTAAATTACCTGCTAAGGACAAATCAATCCTAAAAGCCCAGCCATTATTCAGAGGCCATTCAGCAGAGACAAGTGTCTGCTCTGCTCCTGGAGGAGTTTGATGCCTGAAAGTCTCTGAGCAGCATCACATATTGAAAAGCAGGAGCTACACAAATCCCAGGGTGGCTCCTGGCTCAGACAAGCTCCTGTCTGCAGCTTCTCAGGGAGCACTGATTGAGCAGAGCTGGTGCCAGGTGAAACTGGAGACAGAGGCTGGGAGCTGAACAGCCCCGGGCTGCTCTGACAGCTCCACAGCTGCTGTAACAAATGGGAAATGCCAGTTCTGCAGCTCCCAGAACCAACATCCAGGGTTCTGCCCAATATTGGGGAGCACCCAGAGCAGTTCATGCCTTCAGAGTGTGGGAAATCCCTGATCAGAAACCTCTGCCCTAAGGTCAGGGGTAGCTGTGAGTGTTGGGGGAACCTGGGCTGTCACAGCTGGGCTGTAGCCATGATATTTTATGAAAAATCCTTTCCTCAGGATTTTTTCTCCTGAGAAGCTGAGAGGCCTCAGGAACAAAATGTAACCAATGGTTATCTGCTGCTGTGGAATGCAACAGGTGCATCTGGGATTGGGCTCATGTGGTTGTTTCTAATTCATGGCCAATCACAGCCCAGCTGGCTCAGACTCTGTCTGAGACACAAGCCTTTGTTATCATTCCATTCTTTTTCTATCCTTAGCCAGCCTTCTGATGAAATCCTTTCTTCTATTCTTTTAGTATAGTTTTAATATAATATATATGATAAAATAATAAATCAGCCTTCTGAAACATGGAGTCAGATCCTCCTCTCTTCCCTCATCCTCAGACCCCTGTGAGCACGGCCACAGCTGGGCCAGAAGAGGAACTGGAGGAGGAGTGGGGACACTCACCTCTGCTGGCTGCTGATGCTGAGATGCCACCACCAGAAGAGCCCTCTCGCTCATCAAGCCTGCATGGACCATCTCAGCCTGAGGACAGACACAAACGTGAGGGAGGTTCCCTTGTGGCACGTGAACAAATGACCCCAGCTGTGAGGAACCGGCCACACCGAGCCCAAAGCACATTCCTGGAGGAACCCATCCCCAGAGGAACCTCAGCAGAGCTGCACAGCTCAGGGCTGGGGGGCTTTCAGGCCTCCTAAAGGAGGTCTGGACACAGCCAGGCACTTCAGGATTTCCAGAAGTTTGATTCACCCCGAGTGTGTAGGTGGCAACCTGGAGGTTATCCGGGCATCTGCTTTGAATCCTCTAAAGGTCCTGGGATACAGTGTTAGAGGAATGCAGACCTGACAGCAAATTTGGCCCTTCCAGCCCTAAGGAGAGGCAGCACCTCTGGAGCAGGGGGGGAACGGGAGTCCTTACGTGCTTCTGCACATCCCCACCAACTTCTCTGCTGATCCTGCTGTACTCAGCCACTGGCCCAGCCAGAAGGGCATCGAAAGCCTGCACGTACTGAGCCACTCCTGTGGAAAAAACCAGAGCACAGAGATCACCAGGAGCACCCCACAGGCTGCCACAGCCCCGGGCTGCACCTCCCACCTGCAGGAGGCTGAGCCCAGGGCTGAGGAAGTGCTGCAGGCACGGAGTTTTCATCCCCACGGGGCAGCCCCCTCCAGCCTGGCTCCCCCAGAGCGAGCCCTGTGCCAGCTCTGCACTGCCCTGGGAGGTGCCCTGGGCCTCACCTTTGGCAGAGGCATCTCCACACATGCCAGGGCCTTGGCACACGTTCTCCAGGCGCTCCACAGCCTTCTCCAGCCGCTCCACCAGCCTCTCCATGTCTGCTGCTGTCCACAACCTGCACGGACAGGACACAATTACTGCATCCCCAGGTGCCACAGAGGGTTTATGGCTGGCTGCTACAAGCTCTCCCAGTTCCAGGAGAATCATTCCAGCCCAGCTCTGCACCCTGAGGAGGGCCAGCAGTGCACCCTGCCATTAGCACAGACAGCTGGGTTACACAACAGCCTCTTGCTGTTGCCACACTCGCTCCTTGATAGTTTCTATTCCATTTTAAGGGCTCCTTACATGTGTAAGGACATGAAACTCCCAGCATCTAACCTGGTAGTGACACCACTCAGTTACACAAGGGTCTGCCCAGGCTCTCACTGCAGTCAGCCCCTGGCCAAAGTCCCAGCTGTGAGCACACGGTCACTGCTCTGCTGGGAGCTCACACACTCCTGGTGAAAACCACCGGGTTTGAGTCTGCAAATGCATCTGCAAGGACCTCCCGGAGTCCTGAATTGCTCCCAGGAGCATCTGTAAGCTCAGGATCAGAGCCTGAGCCACCCTGGCACACGCCAAGGGAGCAGCTGCATGAGCTGAGGCAGCAGAGCTGCTTCTGCAACAACAGCCCCTGTTCTTCCTCTGCAGCTCTGCAGAGCCTCCTCTGCAGCCACCACACAGGAAAGAGGCCCAGGCACGCAAGCCATTTGCTGCATGTCATCTGGAAAAAGTCTTAAAAGTCACATAAACTTTCCATTAATTACTGCTTTGCACCGAGCAACAAGACAGGTCAGGCTCCCTGCACAGTAATGGCCAGGGAATGCAGGGAGGGAGCAGCAAAGTCACTGGGGCATTTTTATCTTATCAGCACTCATCAAAAAGATTTTACAGCATGAATCACTACGGTGGCCTGGACACAGCTCCCTTCTGAAGGGTTGCTGCAGCCTGCAGAAGCTCAAAGCCCTGTCTGGAGGAGGGGATCCTTCCCAGAACATCCCCAGAGTGCTCCAGGAGGAAGGCAGGGTTTACTCAGCTGAGCTGACACTGGATCCCCTCTGAGAGGAAACCTCCAGTTCTCACTCTGAGTTTTGCTTTTGTTCACAAGCCCTCTCAGCCCTGCTGCTTCAAAAGTGCACGTTTTCACCTCATTTCCAGAGGATGTGGGGCAGATCCAGCATTAGTCACGAGCCCAGCACTGATGTCACAAGACAAACAAGGCCTTTTTCCACCCCTTTGCTGCCTGCTTGCAGCAGGAGAGGCAGCTCTGCTGCGGGGGGCAGGGGAGAGGAGGAAGAGGAGCAGCTTCCTCCTCTGTCCACACTGAACCAGGGGACACACTGTGCACAAAACCCCACTGGATGGCTTCCAGATCCACGGCAAAAAAGAGTCCAGAGACGCTGAAACTCTGCAGCATCAGAGCAATGAACAGCTCTGCATCTTTAATTGGGAGCCCTGCATCTTTAACTGGGAGCTCTGCATCTTTAATTGGGAGCCCTGCATCTTTAACTGGGAGCCCTGCATCTTTAACTGGGAGCCCTGCATCTTTCACTATTTGGGGGCCCCGCATCTTTCACTATTTGGGGGCCCTGCATCTTTCACTATTTGGGGGCCCCACATCTTTCACTATTTGGGGGCCCCGCATCTTTCACTATTTGGGGGCCCTGCATTTAAGTGTTGCAGCAGATGGAAGTGAAGCCCAGAGAACAGATTATGGTTGTGCTTGCAGGATCCATGAGCAAAGTAGCACTGGAAATGTCATCACAGTGATCTCTCCAAACTGATTTGCTCATGGATCCTGCAAGCACAACCAGAATCTGTTCTCTGGGCTTCACTTCCATCTGCTGCAACATTTAAATCACATCATGGCCTTTTACATGGCCTGGTCATCCAGAGAGCTGCTCTGGAGGAGAAATCTGTCCAAGCTCTGCCCCATGGTCTTGTTTGAGATCCCACTGTCACCTCTGCTTGGCACTACCAGGAGAGCTACCAGTTAATCTTGGCTTTGCCTTTGTGACAGCAAAACTGGGGAAATTTGACACTTAACAAAGCACCTGACTTCACTGGCAACCAAATTATTATTGTTTATTACAGGTTTTTGGGGGCTGCACATAGCTGTGGTCTCCTGAGCAAATCAATCTGAAAATGCTGTAAAGACCAGTCCCCTTCTGACCACACAGCAGGGCAGCCTGCGCTGAAATCAGCTCTCTTAAAAACCAGCCTGACTGAAACTCAGATCAAACTGACTCAAACAAAGCTCTGCAGCACTGATCCCCAGCAAGGCTCTAATCTGATCAGCCCCACTGCCCCAAGTGCAGCTCTGAGCAGGATTACTGGGCAGAAAATCCAGATGGAGAACTGGAAAACTGCTCCCTACCCCAGCAGTGGCAAACTGCAGCTCTGAGCAGGATTACCAGGCAGAAAATCCAGATGGAAAACTGCTTCCTACCCCTGGCAGCAAAGGAAGCTGCTGGAGGAGCACATCCCTCAGCTCTGGGTGGGATTAACACCCCAAAGTCACCAAAATCAGCGTTTCTTGGCACTCCCATGCTCCCTCTCCCTGCATTTGACAAGTCCTGCCTTGTTTATCCATCAGCTCCCAGTGCCCCACAGCAGCTTGGCAAACCTGCTGCTGTCAGGCAGATGGTGAACTCATTTTAATTTCCTTTTAATGGGTGGCATTAGGGCAACTTAAAAGATAAGTCAGTTGGTAAATTGGCAGCAAAATGAGAGCTAAGTGCAGGCAACCCAAAGTCCTGGATGTCAGTCCCTCCTCCTGACTCACCCTCCCTGTGCTCTTTGCCCTGTGGATGAAGTTATTTCTGCTGCCTGGATACCCACACGGAGGGAAATAAAACGATTGAGCTGTAACTAAATCAGAGATTAACACTCAGCAAGGAAAATAAAAACAACCACACAGCGGACCTGCCCCGACTGCACCTAGACAGTGTTTTGTCTACTGGCCTGTAAATATAAAATAATTCCACAGAAAGTGACAAATCAACTTCACAGGTCTCAGTGCAAATGATCAGACCTCGTTTCCCTTCTCTGAAGAGGAAGATGAGACACACAGACCATCCAAAAATAATTTTTTTTTGTTGTTGTTCTACAAATCATCCAGGAGTAATTTTTGCTGTGCACATCACCCAGTGCTCCAGAGGGATGAGGGAGACCTTCCCAGCTCCCTGTGCAGCGCTGGGATGAGCTCTCCCTTCCAGGACAACAACACAGGATTTAAATCTCGTTCCAATTCAATTGAACTCTGATTAGCAGTGGAGCAGAAGCAGCAAACACAGTTTCACCCAGGGCCAGAGGGGCCATTCCTTTTCACAGCACATTTGTTCATCCATCAACTGCCCTTTATTCCCATCTCAGCCTGGGACATGCTGTGCCATAAACAGGCTGAGCAGAGCAATAAAATAAAAGGATTTTATTGGTAAAAACATCATTTAGCCCAAACCCTGCACATCCCAGCAAGAGGAGCTTCCTGTTTAGGGAAGGAGCTGGCCTGGTCCCAGCCTCAGAGTGAGCAAATTCTCAAAAAAACCACCAAAAAATGAAATTATTTCCTTGCCTGAGACAGCAAATGAACCTGAGCCCTTCCTTAGACGTTCTGGAAGACAGAAATGTTGGTTTTATAGGCAAAGCAAGTCAAACCTACGCTTGTGCTCACACCGAGCCCGACACACTGCTGTCAGCACCACCACATTTGCATCAGCTACTTCCTGTTTCTACAGGCAAAAGAAATAAAGATGGGACAACTAAATTAGGAACATACCACAGTTTATTTCTGAGCTGACACTGGAATATCTCAGGGGATCAGCTACCAGATGATTTCCAACGTTTAGATCTGCCAAAAGCCAGAATAGTTTTTTTTTTTCTTTTTTAAACAGTTCAGCTCCTCGAGGCAGGGATGATTTGAAGCGAGGCAGGAGTCAAAAGCCTGAATTTTGCCAGTGGTCAGGAGCAGCCATGAACACAAGACAGCTATTGCTGGTCCCAGCAGCTGCCAGGACAGAGATCTCAGCTGTTTAGAGTCCAACAATACTTGCTGACACTGCGCCAGAACCCGTGCTGGCTGCTCCTGCTATTTCAGACCCACTTTATTTAGAAAACCAAGAGTGCTTTAAAAAAAAATTAAAAAAAAAAATCCATCTGGCCCCTGTTCCAGCTTTCCCATACAACAAACCCTCCTGAAGCCATTGAAAATGTTATTTGGTGTTTTACTCACAGGTTAAGAGAGGGTTAAAGCTCGGCACTGGAGCAAAGGCTCCTTTTTCAGCACAATCATCTGAATTAGGAGGTTTGTGCCTGCCAGCCTCAGCTGCCACCCTCCTCTCACTTCCTCTCCCTGCCAGGGTGATGAATCCACCAGGGAGGTAACCAAGGATGTGGGCTCTGAGCAGGGCTGGGTGCAGCAGGGAGCTCCAGATCAGGAATTCCGAGCCTGGGAGCAGCTCAGCATCCCTCCCGTGCCTGCCCCAGCACGGGCTGAACTCTCTGCATGAATAATTTGGGGTATTTTTGGCTTTCAGAGAGCTCAGCAATATCCCCGGGACACAGGGCTGGCCCTGGAACAGAACGGGCACACACAGCAGTGTCCTGATGCCACGGATCCCCGGGTTCTCAGGGCACCTGGGGGGATTCCAGAACCCCGGGATGTGCCAAACAACTCTGGAATTATTCGAATTTTCCCTTTGGCCAGCACGGAATGCTTTGGAATCACAGAATGATCCCATCCCAGGCACCCGCACAATGCAGAGGAGGAACCGGCAACCACCCGGGGATGGAGAGGGAGCCTGGGCCGTGGGAGAACAAAAATCCCCGCCGCAGGGTACGGGGAAAAACCGGATCAGCCACGCCTGCCCGTCCCGGTGAGCCCCGGTAACCGAGAGAGCCCCGCGGGGGTGTTCGCACTGTTCTGTGCCAAATTAACCCCAAACCGCCGCCTTTGGGGGATCCACCCCCATCAACCGGGCCGGGGCTTCTCCCGCCACCCGGCCCGGCATCGCCCACCGGCCCCGGGAGCGGCCGCGGTCCTGCGGTCCCCGGTCCCGGCTCGCCGGTCCTGCTCCCGGGGCTGGGCCGGGTCCTGCGCCCGGTGCTCGGTCCTGATCCCGGTGCCCGCCCACTCTCGCCGGTACCGCCCCCAGATCTGGCCGTGTCCCGATCCCGATCCTCGCTCAGACCCGGCCATGCCCGGTGCCCGGTGCCGGTGCGGTACCGCTCACTCCCACCCACGGACCCTCGGATCTTCAGCCCGGGCCGTGCCGGGTGCCGGTACCGTTCACGCCCACCCTCAGATCCCCAGCCAGGCCGTGCCCGGTGCTCACCCCCGGCCGCTCCCGCTCCGCCGCTCCCGGCGCCGCCCAGCCCCGCCGCGCCCGCCGCTTCCGGCCCCCGCCCCGCGCGCCGGATGTGCGCACGGCGCGGCGCGGCGGGGGGCGGGGCTTCAGGAGAGCCGCCACGCGATTGGCGGGCGGGGGCGGAGGCGTGGTCATAACGGTTGAGGGGTGTGGCGAAGGGGGTGGAGCTTCGGAGCGGATTCTGCCCTGCGATTGGTGAATTGAATGGAAGGCGCGGTTCATTAATATGTGGGCGGAGTCATGGGCGTGGTCTCGTGTGTGGGCGGGGCCAATGGGCCGGATGGGGCCCGGGACCCCCGGGGGATTCGGGACCCTCGGAGGGGCTGGGGGGCTCCAGGATCAGTTCAGGGTCACACTGAGGGGCTGAGGGGGCTCCGGGACCCCCGCAGGGTCACACCGAGGGGCTGGGGGGGTCTGAGAGCCCCAGCAGGGCCAGCTGGGACCCCCCCCCGGGTGGGCTGTTCACCCCCCAGAAGGGGCTGCTGGGGTAGGGGGTACTCAGGAGGTTTGGGACCCCCGAAAGGGGTTGGGGTGCTTTGGGAGCCTCCGGGAGAGGGGCAAGGCTGGAGGTTGGGGGAGGAACGGGACGGCGTTCCGGTAAGGATCGGACGCTGTCCGGTAATGGCTGGGACACGTTGCCAGGCTGGCGAGCAGGAGGAGGAGGAGAAGCCGCGGCCGCCGCTTCCTGCCCGGCTGCGCTACCAAAGATGGTCACGGCTCGGGGATGGGGCTCGGAGCCGGCGGCGGAGCTCTGCTGACACCCAGTGGGACTCTGAGACACCGGTGAGGCTCTGCTGTCACAGACATCTTTCATGAAAAATCCTTTCCTCAGGATTTTTCCTCCTGAGAAGCTGAGAGGCCTCGGGAACAAAATATAAACAATGATTATCTGCTGTTGTGGAATGCAACAGGTGGATCTTTGATTGGCCCATGTTGGTTGTTTCTAATTAATGGCCAATCACAGTCAGCTGGCTCAGACAGAGAGTCCAAGACAGAGCCTTTGTTATCATTCTTTCCTAATTCTATTCTCAGCCAGCCTTCTGATGAAATTCTTTCTTCTATTCTTTTAGTATAGTTTTAATATAATATATATCATAAAATAATAAATCAGCCTTCTGAAACATGGAGTCAGATCCTCATCTCTTCCCTCATCCTCAGACCCCTGTGAACACGGTCACACTCTGCAGCTCCTGGCTCTGGAACACGGAACCCTCCGAGGCTTCGATCTCCCTGTGCTGCCAGGGAGATGCGGGTACGGGATGGGGGGCACCCAGCTCACGGTCACCCCCTTTCCTCGGAGCATCCTTCCAGCTCCCCACCCTGCCCTGGCAGAGCTCTCAGAGCCCCGCAGATCCCCCTGCCCGCAGCTCCCACACTCACTGAGGCTTTTTGCCATTTCCCTGCAGGTAACGAGGGGGTTTATTCCTTTATTCCTCACTCTCTGCAAGGAGAGACTCTTCACACTTCCATTTTTCCCCTGCAGGGTAAACAGACTCAGCTGTCACCTCTGGAATTGTCCCTGCAGTCCCTCCTCCTGCCCCCTTTGCTTTCTGGTTTTCTCGGCTCGTTCTCCGCCTTGCCCACGCCTGCTGTGCCCCCTGCCCCGTCTCCACCACCACGAGACGTGATGCAAAATAGAAAATAAGAAATAAGAAGAAAATAACTTGTGTTTTTCAGCATCCTAAAAATCGCTGTGGGGAAGAAGCAGCCAGGTGCAGGGGGGAATCCAGATGGGCAGCACCCGTAGGGAGAGAAAGGAGAAATCCCAGAGAACAGGGAGAGAACAAAAAAATAACCCGAGAATGGGGAAGAGGAGAGCAGGGCTGCCCTGCCCAGGTCATCCTCCGTGGTTCCTGGAGGAATTAAAATTGAGTTCCTGGAACAGCTGGGGCACGGAGGAGTGGCGTGTGTCAGTGACCTGCTCCATCCCTGCCCTGTGCCTGGTGCTCATCCCCCTTTTCTCCAAGCACCCTGGGAATATTTGCTTCATGTTTCACCCCTGGTTTTTCTAACACGTCTCTGCCTCCCTCAGACAGCAGCCTTTGGGTTTTTGCAGCCACAGGAGAGGAAAAACCCAAAGGTTTTTGTGTCCCTCGTGGTGGGGTGATGGGGCACTGCAGCCCAGCTTCATCCTTGGGAAAATGAATTTATTTGTTTTTAATTTTTTTTCAGCAGGAAATCACATCACTGCCCCATCGTTTCTGCCCATGTGCAGCAGCCCTGGGGCTGCTAACAAGCTTGGGAACAGAGGCTTTTGCAAAATATTAACCAAAGCCCACCAAAACACGTCAGCCCGTGTTTGCAGATGACAAGAGTGACCTCAGTCTGGTGGCACAGACAGGGTGACCCCTGGGGACAGCTGTGACACCCATCCTGCACAGCTGGGCTGGGTTAACTCTGCTGTCCCCAAGTGGGCACAGAGCCCAGCAGAGCTGAGCTCCAGCATTCCCACTGCTCCTTCCCTGAGCTGATTTCCAGCTGGATCTGTCCCCCGATCCAGCCTCCCTGGGGACTCTGGGGTGACATCCCTTCCTGTGGGAACCTGTGCTTGGCTCAGCTTGAGGTGTTTGGAACCAGCCCTGGGCAATTCCTGCTGCTCCAGGATCCTTCCAAGCTCAGGGAAATCCATCCTCACCCCTGGGGTGTTTCACAAACCCTGCTGCCAGATAAACCCCAGGATTTTTACCCATTTCCTGGAGATCAGGAGGGGGTTTATTCCTCACCTTCTGCAAGGAGAAAATCTTCACACTCCCACTTTTCCCCTGTAGGGTAAATAAACTGTCACCTCTGGAATTGTCCCTGCAGTCACTCCTCCTGCCTGAGCCACTGAGGTCCTGCCCCTTGGAGTTCTGCAGGTCCACGTGCTGCTTTTTTGTTTGATTTTGTCCCCTTTGCACTCATCTGGTCCCCAGAGCAGACCAGAACCTTCTGCTCCCCTCCTGCACAGTCCCCCCACATTCAGGGCTGGCTCAGGAGCCTGTGGGACCCTCAGCTGGGATTCAGGGCTGATTTCCAGCCCAGCCCTGAGAGGCAGCTGGAAATGCACCCTGCTTTTTCCACCTCCTGCCTCTGATTCCCTGCCCCTCACCCCAAGGATGTGGCATCCCTGGCACCCCAGCTCTGCAGGGAGATGCTTCCCAGCACCTGGATGCATTTTCTCTGTGCCCAAGGTGTGTCTGGATTAAGCCAGAGCACAGCTGTAGGTACAGGCAACACCTCCCTGTGTGGCTTTTTCCACCCATTCCTTCTCTCTGCTTGGAGTGAAGCCCTCTGTGTCCAAACTGGAGCACAATCCCAGCTCCCAGGCTGGAGCTCTGCCCAGGGCTTGAGTGTTATCAACTCTCATGGTCACTCTCCCCCCCACACATCTCGTTTTCTTCAAAGCCTCAAACAGAGGAGGCATGCTTAGTGAGGAATATCCCACAGTTCAAGCTCCTCTGGATGGTTTTAGTCTCTTGGGCTGGCTGAAAAAACCCAGAGACTCCTCCTTGTGAATTCCACAGAGCCAAAAAAAACAAGGAGGCAAAGAATAAAGTGTCCCTTATTTCTGTCTTTGAGAAAAAACAAAGGCTCTCAGCAATCTTTGCAAGCCTTGGAGCAGCAGCACTGCCCACACCCTTCAGAGGCAGCCAAGTCATGGCCATGGCTGGGATAACTCCTGGCCAGGAGCAGTGCAGGGTCAGAACATTCCCAACAGCCCTGAGCTCTCTTGGCTGGGGCCTTCCTCCTCCTCCTCCTCCTCCTCCTCTTGCTGAGGATGCTCCTGACACCCACCTGCCCCACCACAGGGGCTGCAGAGGGAGCTGGCTTTGTCCCCCTGCTGTCCTGCCCTAGAAACTCCCCAGCCCCAGCCATGGGGCCCTGCTGAGCACAAAACCAGCTCCCATCCCTCATCCCCCATCCCACCCCTCTGCCTTTTTTTCTGGGAGCATTCCCAGCTGATCCCTCTGGCTATTTTTATACCCCATCCTCATTCCTGTCCTTTGTTCCACATTTGGGTACAAAGGATGAGCCACATCCTTCCCCCCAAACTCTCCACTCTCAGCTCAGCCCCGGCCCCAGCAGCTTCTCAGTGTGACCAATGGGCTCAACAAAAGGCAGCAGCCCTGGCCCTTTGGGGACAATTCACCCCATCCATGGAGGTGGCTGCTTCCAGCACCTTTTCTCCAGCCCCACTTGCTGCCAGAGGCACTGGGGAGGGCAGGGCTCTCCCCCTTTCTGCTGTGGGAGCAGGGAATTTGAGGGGGGGGGGGGGTATAAATATCCAGGGAGATTAGGGCTCCCCAGCACTCTGCCAGTCCCTTAACTTATAATTTAAAAAATAAAATTAATTAAAAATAAATGAAAAACAAAATAAAAACTGTAAAGTGCTGTAAAAGTTCCATAAAAGGAAGTGCTGTAAAGCATAACTGTCATAAAACTGCGTAAAGCACACCAAAATAAAAAAATAAAAAGCTTTAGAAATAGAAAAATTAAAAATAAAAATGAAATAAAAAATAACTTATAATTTAAAAATAAAATTAATTAGAAATAAATGAAAAACAAAATAAAAACTGTAAAGTGCTGTAAAAGTTCCATAAAAGGAAGTGCTGTAAAGCATAACTGTCATAAAACTGCGTAAAGCACACCAAAATAAAAAAATAAAAAGCTTTAGAAATAGAAAAATTAAAAATAAAAATGAAATAAAAAATAACTTATAATTTAAAAATAAAATTAATTAAAAATAAATGAAAAACAAAATAAAAACTGTAAAGTGCTGTAAAAGTTCCATAAAAGGAAGTGCTGTAAAGCACAATTGTCATAAAACTGCATAAAGCACACCAAAATAAAAAAATAAAAAGCTTTAGAAATAGAAAAATTAAAAATAAAAATGAAATTTAAAAAATCTTATAATTTAAAAAATAAAATTAATTAAAAATAAATGAAAAACAGAATAAAAACAGTGAAGTGCTGTAAAGCACAACTGTCGTAAAACTGCCGTAAAGCGCGAGTGACGTCGTGCCGTAGTGTCGTAAAGCGCGACTGTCGCAAAAGGTGCCGTAAAGCGCGACTGTCGCAAAACTGCCGTAAAGCGCGACTGTCGCAAAAGTGCCGCAAAGCGCGACTGTCGTAAAAGGTGCCGTAAAGCGCGACTGTCGCAAAAGGTGCCGTAAAGCGCGACTGTCGCAAAAGGTGCCGTAAAGCGCGACTGTCGTAAAAGGCGCCGTAGAGCGCGACTGTCGTAAAAGGTGCCGTAAAGCGAGACTGTCGTAAACGGGGCCGTAAAGCGCGACTGTCGCAAAAGGTGCCGTAAAGCGCGACTGTCGTAAAAGGTGTCGTAAAGCGCGACTGTCGTAAACGAGGCCGTAAAGCGCGACTGTCGCAAAAGGTGCCGTAAAGCGCGACTGTCGCAAAAGGTGCCGTAAAGCGAGACTGTCGTAAACGGGGCCGTAAAGCGCGACTGTCGTAAAAGGCGCCGTAAAGCGCGACTGTCGCAAAACTGCCGTAAAGCGCGACTGTCGTAAAGTGTCGTAAAAGGGGTCGTAAAGCGCGACTGTCGCAAAACAGCCTTAAAGCGCCATAAAGCAAGACTTGCAAAACTGCTGTAAACCGTGACTGTCTTTAACAGAGACTTTTAGGACACAGGTGTTTAAAGCACTTTATTAATATTTCCTGCCGGGCCATGGCTGCCGGGGAAGCTGCTCCCAGCTTGCAGGGCGCTGCTTGAGCCGTGTTTGCTGCACGGGGGACGCCCGCAGCAGCCGCCCCGCCGAGCTCCGCCCCTGCTGCGACTCCGCCCCTTGCCGCCGCGAGTCTTCAACAGGACACGCCCCCCCCCTCCCGTCGGACCCCACGGCTCCGGTACCCGCAGTCCTGCTCGGCCCCGCCCCCTGCCCCCCGCTCCCACCCTCCCCGCCTTTGCCATCCCGTTGGTCCCTGCTGTCCCGGCTGTAGTGGTCCCCGCGCCCGGTTTCGCCATCCTCACGGCCCCGTCCCTCAATTCCCGCCTCTACGAGCCCGCCCACCAACGTCACCGCGGCCCCACCCCCTTCCCCCCGCCGAGCCCGCCGCTTTCCCCTCCCCCGCTACCCCTGAGCTCGGCGGCTTCTCCCGCCCCCCAAGTCCCCCTCGCCCCCTTTGCCGACACAGCGGCGCCGGTGCTGCCCAGGTCCCGTCGCTGCTGCGTCCTTGCAGTCCCCTGCGGCTCCCGGATCTGCGGTGCCGAGCACGCCTGGCGCGGCCGCGCTGGCGTCCTCAGCGCCCCCTGCGGACGTTGCCGCGGGAAGCCCCCCTACCCCGGCGTTCAAGCGCGCGCAGCGCACCCCGAGCTGCCCACGGGCTCCGCGCAGGGCAGACGCCCACGGCTGAACCCGCCCCTGCCGGCGTTTGGCCGCAATCCCCCGGTTCCGGCACGGCACCGCTTGCGCCGGGACCGGGGCGCCCCAGCCCGCTGAGCCGCCCCGTGCCGGCGCCGCGGCATCCGCACCGGTGGCTGCAGCCCCTCCCGTGCCTGCCGCCGCTCCTGCCCAGCCCCTCCCGTGCCTGCCGCCGCTCCAGCCCAGCCTCACCAGCCTCCCGTGCCTGCCGCCGCTCCTGCCCAGCCCCTCCCGTGCCTGCCGCCGCTCCTGCCCAGCCTCCCGTGCCTGCCGCCGCTCCTGCCCAGCCCCTCCCGTGCCTGCCGCCGCTCCTGCCCAGCCCCTCCCGTGCCTGCCGCCGCTCCTGCCCAGCCCCTCCCGTGCCTGCCGCCGCTCCTGCCCAGCCTCCGGTCCGCGCCGCCCCTGCCCGCCGGGCCAGCCGCCGCCCCAGCCCCCAGCGGCTGCACGCCGCGCTCCAGCCGCCGCCTCCCCCGCCGCCCGCCATGCCCCCCCCCCCGCAGCAGACTCCCGCCGCCTCCACGCCGCCCCTCCCGGGATCATCTCCCCGCCTCCCGCCACCCCGGGATCATCTCCCGCTGACGAGGCCGCCCCGCCGCCTCCCGTGGTCGGTTTCTCGCTCCTGCCGCCGCTCCATGGCGGGCCGAGCCGCGTCTTCCACACCGCAGCCCCCGCTTCAGAGCTGCTGGATGGCGCGGCTCCGCCGCCTCCTGCAACCACGGACGTCCCGGCGTTCCGGCCGCAGCCGCAGGCGCAGCTCCGGCTCCCGTTCCCGCAGCTCCGCCACCTCCCGCGCCCGCCCGCCGTGCGGCCCCCGCCCGCCATGGTTCCCACGCCGCCCTAGTGACACAAGCCACGCATTCACGGTTGCTACAACCCCGCACCAGCGATGTCCAACCCCAGCGCTGCTTCCGGGATCAGCCGCACGCATGCGCAGTTCTATCTCCACGGCGCCGCCGCCACCCCCCCACTGCTTTCGCCGCAGCTTTGGTACAGCCCGGTCCCGGTTCCGAGCCGCTGCGTGCCGCTGTCCGGCCACAGCGGCCATCCCTGTGCCCTGTCGCGCCGCTTCCGCCGCCACCGGGTCCGTACACGGCACCACAGCAGGCGAAAACTGCAGCGCCTGGCATGTATCCTTCCGCGTCTCTCCCTCTGCCGGAACTTGAGGACCCGGGCGCGGCAGCATCACCGAGAGATCCCTCCGCAGCGCGGGACCCTGCACACCCCACACCTGGTGTGCCTCCGCGGGACCCTGCACACCCCACACCTGGTGTGCCTCCGCGGGACCCTGCACACCCCACACCTGGTGTGCCTCCGCGGGACCCTGCACAACCCACACCTGGTGTGCCTCCGAGCTTTCGCCTTCAACACTCCTAGCACCGAGTGGGACTACTTTGTGTCACGATTCGGCCGCACAGCCACATCCACGCACACAAACCGTGCAACGGGGGGGGGGGGGGGGGGGGCTGGAATATGACAGCTGCTTTAATAAATACAGGACAGACAGAGAATTATTTCGCCCCTGCAACTGCCAACCCTTTGATCCCAACACAAAAGAATTTGGAAAAAGAACTGTTCCCAAATACCTTCAGAGTCCCCCCAGTGTCCCTTTCTCTCCGCTCCCCAGCTGCCTCTCGTGTTTCCAGCCTGGAGTTCACAATCCCTGCTGGCAGCACTTTGATTTCATTCCTCCCTGCACCCCCCTCTTGAAAAGGAGGAAATAATGGAGCCTTTGTTGGGTGCAGGCACCGAGCAAGGAGCTGCACGGGGACAAGGGGCTGAGCACAGCCTCCTGCCTGGATTATGGCATTCCTGCACCAGGGCTCAG
This sequence comes from Molothrus aeneus, assembly GCF_037042795.1. Classification (NCBI taxonomy): domain Eukaryota; kingdom Metazoa; phylum Chordata; class Aves; order Passeriformes; family Icteridae; genus Molothrus; species Molothrus aeneus. The sequence continues at coordinate 1,395,411 of NC_089668.1, forward strand.
GAAAAGTCAATCCTGCACCCCATGGTGTCTGAAGGGACCCTGGGCTTGCTGACAGCCGTGAAAAATCCCGGCTGAGTGAAAAAAAGGAATTCTTCACGCCCGCCGCCGACTTCCCCCACTTTAATGTAAATTAATATTAACAAGTCCTCGGGTTTGGGCTTTGTACAGATATATACAATCAGGAAACACCTCCATATTTACATCATTAAGTTAATTAGGCTGTGTAAAAAAAGCACAGGTCTCACATTAGTGCCCTCTGAAGAGACAGCAGAGGTGAGCTCACGTCCTGGGCACAGTGTAATGTACACTAACGATCACCCCCAGGCAGGCAGGGCACTGGGCACAGCTGATCCAGGCAAAACCAACCCAGGCTGGGCTTCCCTGCCCTCCAGAGCCCCGCAGGGAGATGCTTGTCCCTGGGGAGGCACCACCATGTGTGTAATGTACACTACCAGTGCTCTGTGGGCCCCATGCAAGGCACAGGACAGGCACAGATCCTGAGTTCTGGGCAGTGGATGCTCCCCACGGCTCCTCCAGCACCTCCAGGGCCCCGTGCAAGGTGCAGGACAGGCACAGATCCCGAGTTCTGGGCAGTGGATGCTCCCCATGGCTCCTCCAGCACCTCCAGCCCGGGGGGGACGAGCCCTGGGGCGGCCCAGGGTGAGCAGGCAGACCCAGCCCGGGTCACACGATGCTGGCCAGTTCTGTGTTGTCCGACTCTGAGCTGCTGTTGCTCTCCTCCCTGGGGGAAAAGAGTTGGGAATGAGGCGTGGATTAACCCACAGGAGCGAGGGCTGCAGCCCAGTAATGTTTGCCTTGGGGAGCAGGAGCTTCCAGAGGGATGTCAGCACCTCGTGGGGTGTGCACCCCACACGAGCAGCTGGGGCAGGTCCCTGCTGATCTCCCAGCACTTCACACCATCCCTCTGGGAGCTGGGATTGGGAAAACAAGTCAGCGCTTCCCTCACACCACCGCCCACGGGGCCTGGAGGATTCCTGGACAAGCCCCAGTGTGTCCCAACCCGCCTGGTCCTGCCCCCACACACACCCCCACAGGCTGTGTTTGCTGCCTGGTGCTCACCTTAAATCCTGCAGGGCTTTCTTGTTCTTGCTCCTCTTCTCCTCGTCGATGGGGTAGAGCTTGAAGAGCAGCAGGCTCAGCAGGATCAGCCCCACGGGCACAGCAGACACCAACATCTTCAGGGTGAAATGCACCTGGCCAGGCTGGGAGCAGCCCCTGGTCTGGTACCCTGCAAAGCTGTGGGCACAAAGGCACCTTCAGACAAAGGAAATGGGGTTTGCAGGGGCTCCCTGGGAAACCAGGGAGAGTTTTGGGGTAACAGCTGAGGTTGGAGCCCATCAATCCCCTCCCAGAGGCTGGGAAGCGCCTCCCTCCCTGTCCCCCCCTCAGCCCCCAGGCAGGAACTCAGGTCTGGTACCCTGCAAAGCTGTGGGCACAAAAGCACCTTCAGACAGAGGAAATGGGGTTTGCAGGGCCTCTCTGCTCCCTGTGGGGAGGGTTTTGGGGCAACAGCTGGGTTTGGAGCCCATCAATCCCCTCCCAGAGGTTGGGAAGTGCCTCCCTCCCTGTTCCCTCCTCAGCCAGGAACTCACTCCAGGCTGAGCGTGGAGATGCCCAGGGACACCCCAGCAGTGAACTTGGTGAAGAAGACATAGAAGGAGAAGAAGATGGCCTCGTGGCCACGGGAGCTGGGGTGCTGCAGCTTGAAGTCATCGATGACATCTGGCAGCATGGACCTGTGCAGAGACAGGGACAGTGACCACCAGGGCTGGCACAACAAAGCCACCTGTCGCAGACATCTTGTATGGAAAAATCCTTTCTTTAGGATTTTTTCTTCCTGAAAAGCTGAGAAGCCTCAAGAACAAAATGTAAATATTGCTTATCTGCTGCTGTGGAATGCAACAGGTGGATCTTTGATTGGCCCATGTTGGATGTTTGTAATTAATGGCCAATCACAGCCCAGCTGGCTCAGACAGAGAGCCAAGCCACAAACCTTTGTTATCATTCTTTCCTATTCTACTCTTAGCCAGCCTTCTGATGAAATCCTTCCCTCTATTCTTTTAGTATAGTTTCAATGTAATATATATCATAAAATAATAAATCAAGCCTTCTGAAACATGGAGTCAGATCCTCGTCTCTTCCCTCATCCTGAGACCCCAGTGAACACGGTCACAGCCACCCCCTCTCTGCTGAGAGCATTTCCCTCAGGAGCCCCACCTGGGGCTGCAAACACTGCAAACAAACCCTTCTGGGGGTTTCTAAGGCTCTGGAAGCCCCTCAGACTCACCAGGGCAGGAGGAAGGCGGCTGCCACGCTGATGCCAGCGGCGACGGCCACCAGGTAGGTGACAAAGAGGTTACTGTCCAGGACAACCACGAGGATGAGGAAGGGGATGGCAGACTGCAAGGGGGACAGAGAACAGGTTGGCATCCCCAGGGCCTGGCCCAGACCCCCTGGCTTCCCCCTCTCCCACACTTCCCAGCCCTCCAGGGTGCCAGAGGTGCAGTGTCCCTCCCTGAGCCCCAGGACAGCACAAACAGCAGCAGGAGGATGTCACCATGGTGTTGTATGAAAAATCCCATCGCCAGGATTTTTCTCCTTAGAAGCTGGGAAACTTCAGCTCCTCCATGTTTTGCTACTTGGGAATGTGATTTGGAGAATTGTTTACCCAGCATGTGAATTGTTTTAATTTAATGTCCAATCACAGCCAGCTGTGCTGGACTCTCTGAGTCTGTCACAGGTTTTTATTATCATTCTTGTCCAGCCTTCTGATGTCTCCTTTCTCTTTCTTTAGTTTAGTTTTAGTATATCATCTCTTTTGATATAATAAATAAATTTATTATTATATTTATTATGAGATATCATAAAATCATAGCTATAATAAATAATACAATATCATAATATAATAAACAATATATATTTATATATTTATTATAAATTTATACATCTATATAATAAAATAATATACATTAATATAATAAATAATGTGTATTTATATTATTTATATTATATATTATATTATCTATTATTTTATTATTCCATAATATAATAACTATTATAATATTTTTATTATATATTAATATGATATATATTGAATATAATATTATAATAAATCAGCCTTCTGAGAGCTTGGAGTCAATTCTCATCTCACCTCGTCCTGGGGACCCTCACAAACACCACCACAGGAGGACAGGCACCAAATTGGCATTAGCAGCAGGGGGAAACTCTTTTGGGGGAACTCTGCTCATCCCTCGTGGTAAAGACCATCCCCACATGCACCCCACACTGAGGGGACACTCACTGAGATGCCCACGTAGACAGCTCTCTTCTTCCCAAAACGGGTCAGGAACCACTGCCAGAAGGGAATGGTCAGGGTGGCCGAGAGCTGTGGGGACAGAAGGGTCATGGAGGTGCCTCTTGTCTGCTGGAAAGGCCCTTCCCAGCTCCTCCCACCCCAATTCCAGCACCTGGGATTGCCACACGCTCCCGGGGCTGGCACGAAGCCACACGTGGCCTGTGGGGCCACGTCCTCCCCCAGAGCAGAGCCCTGGCACCACACCTGCCCTGAGAGAGGAGGATCTGACTCAGTCCTGGGGGCTGAGAGGGGACCTGTGTCACAGACACATTCTATGAAAAACCCTTTCCTCAGGATTTTTCCTCCTGAGAAGCTGAGAGGCCTCAGGAACAAAATGCAAACAATGGTTATCTGCTGCTGTGGAATGCAACAGGTGCATCTGGGATTGGGCTCATGTGGTTGTTTCTAATTAATGGCCAATCACAGCCCAGCTGGCTCAGACGCTGTCTTCTGTCATTCATTCCTTCTTTTTCTATACTTAGCCAGCCTTCTGATGAAATCCTTTCTTCTATTCTTTTAGTATCGTTTTAATATTTAATAATATATATTTAATAATATATAATAAAATAATAAATTATATATATTATATAATAATGTATATCTTAATAATAAATATATAAATAATATAATAAATGTATATTTAATATAACAAATATATATTAACTATATATTGTTATATAACATATATATTTGATAACATATACCATAAAACAATAAATCAAGCCTTCTGAAACATGGAGTCAAATCCTCATCTCTTCCCTCATCCTAAGACCCCTGTGAACACGGTCACAGACCTGATCTTGTCACCTGCCCACACATGGCCAGGAGCCAGGCTCTGTGGGCACCATGGCACCTTGGGCCTTCCCACCCCACGAGGAGAGGCTGGGAAGTGCTTCCAGGAATGAGGAAAGCTGCAAAGAGCTCTCAGGGAGCTGCTGTGCTCTGTGTTCCTGGCAGCAAACACTGAGATCCTTTTCTCAGAGCAGGGAGGGGAGGGAGACAAGTGGCAGGATTTGGACAAAAGGCTCCCAAGGCTCCTGGTGTCCCCCATCTGTGGCCTTGCTCACGCAGGAACAAAGGCCCCGCTGTTCCTGCCAACCCACCCGGCCTCTGCAGGACGTCTGGCAGCTTCTTCTCGCTGCCCTTGTCCCAGGGGATCACTGTCCCTGTCCCTCAGCCCATGCCAGCCCCCAGGGAGCCCCCCATGGCCTGCAGGACAGGGCCGTACCCACCATGATGGCCAGGAGAATGTTCTGGAAGTCGTTGCGGAAGCCCAGGGTGTAGGTGCAGAAGAGGGCAAAGTTTCCCTCCAGCAGCTGTGGGAAAGGCACAGGCAGGGCTCAGGGGGGACACGTCTGTCCTCACAGACAGGACAGGCACAGCCCCAGTGCAGGCAGGGTCAGGGGGGACACGGGGACACGTCTGTCCTCACACAGCCACACTCCCATCACAGACAGGGGTCAGGGGGACACGTCTGTCCTCACACAGCCACACTCCCATCACAGACAGGGGTCAAAGGGGACACCCAGACACCCTGGGGGGACACGTCTGTCCTCACAGTCACACTCCTAGCACAGACAGGGGGTTGGGGGGACATGTCTGTCCTCACACAGCCACACCCCCAGCACAGACAGGGGAAGAAAGCAGCCATTGAGCCATTTACCGAGGGCAAGAGGCCACATCCTCTTCCTCCTGCCCGGGGCAGCTCTGGCTCACCCACCACGTGCTCCCAGCCCCTGGGATGGTCCCCACAGCCACCCCCAGTGCTGCTCCCTGTCCCCAGCTCACCATGAAGGCCAGCGAGGTGAAGAGGAAGCCAGCGATGAGCTTGATGTAGGGCCCGTGGTTCATCACCAGCTTCAGCCCCTGGAAGAAGGAGACAGGCTCGTCCGACTGCAGCTCACAGGACTCTGGGGAGCAGAGATCAGCCCAGCGTTAGAGCCCCCCCAAAACAGCACCCAGGGTGCCCCATCCTGCTGCTCAGCACCCTCCAGAACCCCTGCCCACCCACAGCACCCTCCAGAACCCCTGCCTCACCCACAGCATCCCAGCCCCGGCCCACCCAGGGGTCCCTCAGCCCCATGGAGCAGCCTGGCTGATTCCCCCAGGGAGAGGGAAGGACACAAGTTTGGATATCACATCCCCCCGGGATGCCCTGGTTGGCACTGGCAAACTTGGCCAGCCAAAAATGGGTGAGATAAAGGTTATCTAACAGACCCCAGAGGTGCTCTGGCCTCCTGCAGCACCTCCCCAGACCCAGAGCTCAGCTCCACCTGCCCCTCTCCTCGTGGAGACAGGAGCATTTCCACAAATCCTGAGCATTCCAAGCCCTGTCCAGCCTCACCTCTCCTCTCCTTCACGCCCAGCACCAGGATGAGGGCACAGAGGATGTAGAGCCCCCCGATGACCCCTGCAGCGATCATGTAGGCATTTCTCTGTGCGAGAGAGGGAGCAGCAGTCAGGCCAGGGGCTCAGCCCTGCAGCCAGGGGAAAGGGGAAGGGGCTCAGCCCTGCCCCAAAGGGAGCACACATCAGGGCACCCCCAGCTTACAGTGTCTGTGAGACCCCTGGTGTCGTGGGTCATGTTCAGCTCCTCCATGGCCACCGAGGAGTTGGTCAAGCCAAAGAAGAAGGGGCTGCCCACGCAGGGAGTGTCCACCTTGCCAACGATCTGGCCCTGGATGGCAGTGCCCAGCACGGTGCCCAGCACCTCCACGGTCATTCCTGCAGGGAGAGGCCAGCACTGAGCACAGCCCCTGTCCCCAGCAGAGCATCCCCAGCTGGGATTCACTGCCCTTCAAGGGGAGAAACGAGCTCCAGATCCCCGAGGGATAAAGGGAAAAGGGACGGGGGGAAAAAGGGAAGGAAGGAGGGGAAAAGAAAGGGGAAAGGGGAAAGGAAAAAGAATAAAGAAAGGAAAAGAAGGAAAGGGGAAAGGCAAAGAAAGGGGAGCTCTCACGGTAGGCAGTGGCCGAGTCCCGCTCGCTCTGCTCCCTGCTGATGAACATGGTGAGGGCTGAGTAAGGCACGTGGAAGCACTGCAATGGCACAAGGAGAACTGGCTCAGGGAGGATACCACAGCCCAAGGAGGGACCTGGGGCAGGGTGGTTTCTGCCCCTCTGTGCAGCTCAGGCATTGGCAGGGGCTGGCAGCCTCTGTGCCAGGTGTGAGCAGAGCCTGACTCACCGTCACGAGGGTCTGGAAGGCACAGTAGAAGACAAGGTACCACATCACTTGTCCTGTGGAGATGTCCGGCACAAACCAGATGAGGAAGTAGGAGATGATGGCGAAAGGGGTGGAGAACATGATCCTTTGAGAGAACAATGTGTCAGCCTGAGCAGCCCAGCTCTCCCCACACATCCCGTGAACTTCGGGCAGCTGATCTGGGGGCTCCTGAGCTGCCCCAGGGCTGATCCGAACCAGCCTGGAGGCAGCGGCTCAGGTCTCACAGGGTCAGAAGAGCTGACTCAGAGTTCCAGGGAAGAGCTTTCCTTGCACTAACAGAGGAGTCTCCTTCTACAGAAGTGATTGATCTGCTCTTGCCTTGGGCTTCCACCCCCAGTCCCGACCTCTCCCCCAGGCAGCACTGCTGTGTTCAGCAGGATGTAATCACCCCCCTGGTCCTGGCAAGGGCCGGGGAGCAGCTGGGGAACAGCTCAGCCCTGCTCCCCAGCAGCCAAAAACCTCTCACCAGCTTGGCTTTGCTGCCAAGGCCCCCCAGGCCCTGGTCCTGGGGTCAGCCCTGCTCTGCTGGCAGCAGTGGAGTGAACCAGCAGCAGGCTGGCTCCTTCCTCCACCTCTGCCCAGCCTTCCAGAGCTGCAGGAGCAGGGACATGGGATGCAAAACACAACAGAGGATCAGAGGGGACTGCTCAAGTGCTGGGCCTTAGCAGCAATTCCTGCAGGATCTGCCAGCAAGGGCATCTGCCCTCTTCATCCCGTGGCTCTCATAACCCCTGCCCTGCTGCAGGACAGCCAGGACACAGCTCTGCCCTGCTCCAGCACCCCAGGGACACCCCAGGCACCCAGGGCCCCCCATCCCTCAGGGGAGGAGGGGAGAAGGAAGGAGGGAAGCCAGCCAGGTGCTGAGGTTAGACCCACATCTGTTTAGAAGATGGATTTTGCTGGGGAATTTGTGAGCACCCTGCGTTCCACAAACCCCAGGACAGACTGTGAGGTCCTGGAGCGAGTCCAGCAGACCTGGACATGGGACAGGGCCACTCATGGCCTGAGCTGGCCCTTCCCCTGCCAGGGTACAGCGAGATCTTTCCGAGATCTTTCCGTCTGGGCTGACGTACAGGACACAAAGCTTAAAGTGAAAGTCAGGGAGGGAGCGGGGAGAGCGAGAAACAGAAACTCCATGGATGGAGAGCAGCGACAGAGGCTGCACAGGACCCAACACATTTTTGCACACCCACGTCACCCCTGCAGGGGAAGGAGGGGGGAGGAAAGCGCCCAGCAGCTCCAGCCCCTCCTGCTGCTGCTTATCTGCCCTCCCATATGCGGAGCTGAGGGAAACACGGAGCCAAATGCTGAATGAAAGCACCGGGAGAGGACAGAGCAGCATCATGCTGGCCATCCCATGAGCGTCAGATGAGCCAATTCCCCCCAGCATCGGGCAGCTGAGCCCCAGCCAGGGCTGACCACAGCTCCTGGCAGGCTGTGGAGTGACTGAGAGTAACCCCTGACCCAGGGCGAGGTGATTAAGGAGCTCGGAGGCGGCTGTGACGTGCCCCGGCGCTCATTGGCCCCGCTGGATGGTGTGTTCCTTTGTGCCTCTCGCACACCCCTTCCCAGCCAGCCCGAGCTGCTGGAAAACGGCTGGAGAAGGTCAAGGCCAGGGGTTTCTCACTCACAGACACCTCAAGGAAAAAGTTCAGTCAGCGGGAAGTCCGCTGTGGTCACGGAAATGCGGATCCCAGCTCGGAGCTGGGCACAGGCTGGGGGGAAAGGAGGAAGCAGACAGCGTGGATGAGCTGGTGGATGGAAATGTGCCAAAAAATGCGTTTCAAAGAGAGAGCGCTGAAAGGCAGAGAGGTGGTGGCCCTCAGGGAAGGCGTCCTCTCCCTTCCAAGGAATGGAACAGCCACAGGCTTTGTGCTGGAGCCAGCTGGGCTTGGTCCCACAGATCAAGCCTCACACACGGCAGGGTCACACCTCACAGGTGCTCAGGGTTGGGGTCAGGCAGAAGCCTTGAGACCACCCCAGTGCCTGCAGCTCCTGCCTTTGCACACAGGGAAACTGAGGCAGCCACAGCGGCACCACCAGCCTGGGGCCGGCAGAGCCAGAAAAACCTGGGTTTAAGAGGTTTAAAATCAGCTCGGCTCCATCCAAATGGGGCTCAGCGGGCAGCCCTTGAGCCATGCACAATAGCAGCGAGCTGTGGGGCCCAGCACAAGCAGAAAGAGCTCTGGCTAATTTTAACGAAGCAGGAGCTGCTCGGAGGAATGCGGCCACTTCAGTCCCACCCCCTGCCTGGAGATTAGGGCGAGCGGAGCCGTCCCCGCACGCCCAGCCTGCCCCGCGCTAATCTCCGGACCCCAGACCCTGCTGCAGGCAGGCAGAAGCTATTTCAGGCCACGTGTGTGCAGCCTGCCTTCACCAACTGCCTGCTGCTGCTGCTGCTGCTGCCCAGAGCTATTCCAGGAAAGCCAGGAAGCAGAGGGTATAATTCTGTGGGGGACAGCACTGCGTCCCTGCAGCTCCACTCACTCCCCCCGTGCCCACCCTCGCTGTGTTTCAGCCATCCCACAGGCACACGAGGTTATTTTAGCCACCCTGTCCCCTGCTGAGGCATTAAAGCTCCACATCCCATGCAGGAACAGGTGTTCAGGGATGTCCTGAGCCATATGAGGGCTCACAAAGCCCATCCCTGCTCCCAAGGGCACAGGGAGCACCCCGTGCAGACACCCAGATCCAGCACAGCTGTTTCCCTGCAGTCTCGTGACTGTCAGCCACCACCACGGATCTGTCACACACACCCCCAACCCTCCTCCCCGTGGTGCCACCTGCCCTGGCTGCCACCACGGCACCACAGGAACAAAGTCCACCACGTTGGAGCTTGCAGGTGCAGTGACATTTAGGTCAGCCAGGCTCAGCAAGAGCAACGGGCACAAACTTGAGGCCACCCAGCTGTCAGTGGCACCCGGGGCTTTTTGGAGCTCTTGGCACCACACCTGGGCGAGCCAGGGCGTCAGCACATCCTGCCCTGCACTGCTACATGCCAGGAGATACCCAAAGCTGACTGGAAGAGCTGTGACACAGCAGGCAGGGAATGCAGGGTGCTACCAGCAGCTCTTACCAGGGCATCAGGCGGCCGAAGCGAGTCCAGGAAGTTTTGCTGATGAAGAACCCCACCATGGGGTCCGTGATGGCATCCCACACTCGTCCCACAAATAGGATGATGGAGGCATAGAAAGCGTCCACCTGCAGGAGGAGGAACTTGGGTCAGGAAATGCAAACCCTCAATGCTCTCAGGGCCCCTCCTGAGCCCCTCAGGACCATCCCAGCCCTACCCACTGTGACCCCCCCCAACCAGTTGGGAGCAGTCCCTCGGTCTCTCCCCTTCCTTCAGAGGGATTTGAGGCTCCCAGAACCTCCGAGTGGAATTCCCACATCTCAGAGCCGAGTCCCCAAACCCAGCACAAGGCAGCCCAGGGGTTCGCCCTCCACAGTTTCCTTCCCTCTGCGTTTCACACTGACCCGGCCCGCTGTAGGATGGGTCCTGTGCCCCCCAAAACCACCACCACGACCCCGCTTTGTCCCGCACGGCAACAACAACACGCGTGGGACCGGCCCGGGGGAAACTCGCAGCCCCCGGGGGTCGGGGCAGCTCCATCCCCGGGGCAAAGCGGCACCGGGGGTCGGGGCAGCTCCATCCCCGGGGCAAAGCGGCACCGGGAGCTCCGGGACCTGGGGCAGCTCCATCCCCGGGGCAAAGCGGCACCGGGAGCTCCGGGACCCGCATCCCGGGGGTTGGGGCACTACCAAGGCCCCGCAGCTCCATCCCCGGGGGCAAAGCGGCACCGGGAGCTCCGGGACCAGCAGCTCCGGTGCCAATCCCGCCCTCCAGCCCGGCCGTACCTGCGCCACGTCCAGGAGGTAGATCTGGAGGAAGAAGCCGAGGGCGCAGCCCGTGATCTGGTACGGAGCCCCCCCGACGGCGTAGCACAGCTTGCTGCACACCGACAGCCGCTCCCGGCTCTCCTGCAAACCGGGACGGGCATTAGCGACCCCGGGCAGCGCCCCCCGCCCCGAACCGGCCCGGATCCCCCCCAGCCTGCCCCGGGGCTCACCCTGCGGCGGTGCTGGCGGAGCGCGGGCGGCAGGAGCCCCCCGGCCCCGGGCCGCTCCGCTCCGCCGCCCCCGGCCATGCCGTGCGCGATGAATGGAGCGAGCCTCCGCCCGCCCGACCGCCCTTGTACCGGGGGTCCCGCCCCGAGATGGGCAGCGCCGGCCCGCCCCCACCCGCCTCCGCCGCCTCCTCCTCCTCCTGCTGCTGTCCCAGCCCTTCCCGGCGTTCCTCTCCCCTGAGTCCTGGTGCTTTCGTTGCCTCTCGTCTGTCCCACATCCCTCCAATCCCCCGTTCTTCATCCCTCAGCCCCCCACTCCATCCCTGCCCTCCATTCCCCCGTTCTTCATGCCTCAGCCCCCGCTCCCTCCCTGCCCTCCATCCCTCAGAATGGCAGAACGGTTTGGGTTGGAAGGGGCCTTAGAGCCCATCTCCTGTGACCTCCCAGCCAGGTTCTCCGAGCTCCATCCTCCCTGGCCTTGAGCACTGCCAGGAATGGAGCATCCACCACCTCTCTGGGCAGCCTGTGCCAGTGCCCCACCACCCTCATCCTTAAAAACTTTCTTTATATCTCACTGAAATCTCCCCTCTTTCAGTTTAAACCATCACCCCCGTGTCCTGTCACGACAGGCCCTGCTAGAAAGGGTGCAGGGGACTCTCAGTGTCCTCCCTGGCTGGATGGCCACATGGAGCTCCATCCCAAATCAGAAACACAAAACACCCTGAAACAAGAGAGGAGTGGATAAAGTTTCTCTTTTCCTCAGGGAAAATCTCTTGCCCAGGAGCAGAGGGGACTCCTGTGGTGGCACCTGACCGTGCTCTAGGGACCAGACTCCGCAGCTGTGTGTGACCCCAGCACCATTACCCTGTTCCCTTTGTCCCAGGGGCTCCTCAGCTCCTGGGAATGCTTTTGGCATTCCCGTCCTTGAGCAGAGCTGCCTCCTGGGCAAACAGGGCTTTAGGGGAACAAAGAGAGGCCTTTGAGACAGAGATTGTGCAGAAAGACCACAGATAGGGGAGCCCAGCCTTGCATATGAACAGGAGACGTAGACAGACCAGGATTTCCCTGGATTAGGAGGATTTTCTCCCCCAGATCTGCTATTGCACAATTTCCTGTGGGGGATTTGAGCCCTTCCTCTGGGGGCAGGTGCTCTGGGGGATCCTCATGGTGATAAATGACCCACCAAGGGCTGACCCCAGCAGGGATGTCCCTACAGCAGCTCCTGCCAAGCCTGGGGACTCTGGGGACCCACAGTAGTTGGGGTAGGGCCACTCACAGGGTGACCAGAACCACTTCAGTGACACCACACGGGCCTGGCCTCCACATCCCCCAGCTGGGGACACCTCTGGGGCCTCCTGGGGGATGGGTCCCAAATTCTGGCCCTGGGGACATGGAAGGGTGGAGGCTCCAGTGCAGGATGCCATCCCTGCTGCCACCCACCCCTCCCACTGTCACACATCCGGCACAGCCTGGAGCAGGATCTGAGCAAGTGTGAGAGCACCCGAAACCAGACAGCCCTGCCAGGCTGGGCCAGCCCTGCCAGGGAGCGTGGGCTTGGGGGCAAACAGCACACAGGTGATCCCAGAGCTTTTGGAGGCCTGAGTGTGGGGACGGCACTGCCTGACACCACAGAGCTTCCCCAGGGCTCAGGGCACCTCCTCTGTCGGGCAGGGAGTGACAGTGACAAAATGAGTGGAGGGAACGAGGAGGCAGCAGGGCTGGAACCAATGGTGCATTTTCCTCTCCTCCTTTTCTCTGCACGCCCAGGGAGCTGGGGCTGGTGTGACCCCGGGGCTGTGGGCACTGTCCCCATCCCTGTCAGGCTGGGCAGTTTTTAGTGGTGTTCCTGCAGCCCACAGGGGTTTGGGATGGCATTCTGCAAACCTCCAGCCAGGCTCTGTGCCTGCTGCCCAACAGCTTCTTGGGGACAAAGGGGACTCATTGCAGGGCTACACGTGGTGTGTCACAGGGCAGAGAGGGACAAGATAGGGCCAAGATGTGTTGGCACAGCCTCTGCTGTGCCTTTCCTGGGCATCCAAGCCTCCCATGGGCATGGCAGAGTGGCTCGAAGGCTGCAGTGGGTTGGGGATATGTCACAGACATCTTTTATGAAAAATCTTTATTTTAGGATTTTTCCTCATGAGAAGCTGAGAAGCCTCAGGAACAAAATGTACCCAATGGTTATCTGCTGCTGTGGAATGCAACAGGTGCATCTGGGATTGATCTCATAGAGTTGTTTCTAATTAATGGCCAATCGCAGTCAGCTGGCTCAGACTCTCTGTCTGAAACACAAGCCTTTGTTATCATTCTTTCCTATTCTATTCTTAGCCAGCCTTCTGATGAAATCCTTTCTTCTATTCTTTTAGTATAGTTTTAATATAATATATATCATAAAATAATAAATCAAGCCTTCTGAAACACGGAGTCAGATCCTCATCTCTTCCCTCATCCTCAGACCCAGTGAACACGGTCACAGGGACATCCAGAGACAGACCCCAGGACACTCCTGAGACACCTGCCAGGCTCTGGGGGTGGCTGCCCACTGTGGGGAAGCCCTCTGGGCTCTGCAGCTTCAAACCCCAGCTCTGCTGGAAGTGGGGATCCAAAGGGCACGGGGCCACCAGGAGCTGCCCTTGCATCATGTGTGGAGCCGTGCCAGCTGCCAGCAGGGCCACGGCAGCTCCCGAGGGCTGTGCCAGCACCGGGGACACGCACTCGGCGCTGCCTGGGGACCTGTGCCAGCACCCTGCGGCAGGGACAGGTTATTCTGTCCCTCTGTCGCTGTCCCCGCAGCCCCCGGGGCAGTCACACCCCCCTGTTTGCACAGCCGGCGGCTCTCGGGGCTGTTTGCCCAGCGCTGGAGAGGTGGGGATCAAAGGGCTCCGGCTCTTCCCGGCGCTGCTTCTGCACCTTCAAAGCACCCGGAGCCCCTTGGAGCCCGGACAAGCTCCTGCCTCGCCCTGGGAAAAGCTGGGGCCGTCCCGGAGGCCACGGGGAGGAAGGAAAGGAGGGAGGAAGGAGACGTGGCCGGGCGCTATAGGCTGGGGGAGAGCGTGTTCCTGCTGGAACAGGCAGCTCGGAACGGGGACAGTGCCAGGGTGTCCCCAGCCATGGCCACTTGTCACTGCAGGTGCTGGCTCAGCACAAACCTGGGCGGCAGCTCAGTCCCTGCCCTCAGTGCAGGGCGATTTGTTTCCTAAGGGAGAAGAGAGAGCTTCACCCGCGCTTCCCAGGGAGGGAGAAGGGTGGCAGCAGACCGGAGGTGGCAGGGCTGCGGCTGGTGACACCCTGGGGACACGCCCGGGGCTTCCAGCGTGGGGACTGGGGGCAAAGCTGAGCCCGGAGTGCAAAGGGAACCTCAGCCCGGAGCCCACCGGGATTCCCGACCCCGCAGCTCCTGCCCCATCCCGCGGATTCCCGATCCCGCAGCTCCTGCCCCATCCCGCAGCAGCTTTGGGATGCTCGGGGCTGCTCTGGAAGGGCCAGGAGAGCATTTAGGGCGCTGCGGCCATCGCGGGGACCCCAGAGCTGGGAAATCTCAGCCCCGAGCCAGCGATCTCACAGGGGCTGGAGCTGGCAAAGCTTTGCGGGGTCCGCCGAGCCCCGAGCTAGCAAGGGAAGGGCCGGAGCTGCCCCGGGACATACCGGGACACCCCGGGACACACCGGGACACACCGGGACAGCCGCCAGCCCTGCTCCTCTGCCTGCCCAGTGCCCGCTGGCGATGGGGAAACTGAGGCACGCAGTGGTGGCAGCGCTGTCCCCCTGGCGGGGGGCGCCCGCTGCGGTGTCACCCGCGCGTCCCCGTCCCCGCCGCCCCACGGGCTCTGCTCCCGGGGCCCAGCAGGTGGCGCCCCGAGCCCGGCGGTGCCGGCGGACGGGGACCGGGACCGGGGGGAACCGGGGAGAACCGGGGAGAGCGTGATGGACCCGACTGGGCTGGATTTGGCTTGTTTGTGCTGGTCTACACTGGACTGAGTGCACTGGACTTTACTGGGCTGTGCTGGTCCATGAAGAGCACTGCAGTGCTGGGCTGTACTGGGCTATACTGGGCTGTACTGGGCGCTGGACTGGGACAGTTTTCTCCCTCCAGAACTGGTGCTGCACCCCGGGCACCAGTTCCCAACCTCCCAATCCCTCCGGCGCTGCCGGCTGGGGCAGATCCCGTGGCCTCATCAATGCACACTGGGTGAGAAAGGAGGGTGCTAGGGCTGAAGTGGGTTCACTCGCACTGTGAGGGGAATCTGTTGGTTCAGGGTGGACTTTGCACCTCTCTGTGCGTGTGTGAGTAACAATTAAGGGCAGGAGGGAAAGCCCCACTGTGTTTTCACAACAATTATTGCCCTTTCTAGGAGGAACTTGGCATTGGAGAGATGCAGCATCCTGTGCTGCATGGGCAAAATGCTGCTGGGTGGGAGCTCTGTGTGTCCCAGACACCCCAACTTCCATCCAGCCTGTGGCTCCTGACATCCCCAGGGGCTCCCAACCCCTCCATGGCCCTTCCTCTGTGCACAGACCTCATTTCTCATGAGCACTGTGGCCCCCAGCTCTGTTTTCCTGGTGTCCCCACAGCCCCTCCGTGTTCTAGCCCCTCCTTTTTGCTGAAGTTGGTGCCTTTCGGGGGAGGAATGCTCCCAGCTGGGCCTGTCAGGGCTTTGGGGAGGAGCAGGGATGTCTCCAGGTGGCATCCAGGGTGGCACCGTGAGCTGGACACAAGCACTGAGTGACCCCAATGCTGCCCCGTGCTGAGGCCCTCTCCTGCCTGTGGTGTGAGTAGCGGTGGCTGACAGCCAAGAGGATGAGAAAGAGCCCTCAAAAATCATCCCCGCCAGCACAACGATGCCTCCTTGTGACTTGTCCCCTCTTCCCCAGTTGGCTTTGCCCCGGTCCCCGGGCTGGTGGCTCAGCTGCGTGTCCCTCCCCAGCCCTTGCAGAGGGGGATCCCCCAAACCCTGCCCCTCTTGGGGGTCCAAGGACGGCGCTGGGAGCCCCCGGGGCGCTCCTGGGGGCGGCGAGGAGCCCCCAGCCCAGCGCACGGCGGGGCTGCTGGTCCAGAACCCCGTGAGCATCCCCGGTAGCTACACCGGGGACCCCCGGGGGGACCTCGCACCCCCCTCCCCGTGTCCCTTCGGGGGGCGGGGCACAGAGCACGACCACGCCCTTTATGCAAATCCTCACGCGGCGATTGGCGGGGGCGGGCCCGGGCTCCGCGGCCGGGCTATAAGAACGGGGGAACAATGCGCCCGCGGTCCCGGCTCGGGGGCTGGCGCCGGGGTGGGGGTCCCCCCTCATCCCTGGGGCTGCCCCTCTTCTGAACGCCCGCTCTTGTGTCGGCCGCCCCCTTTCCCCGTGAGCCGAGATGGAGTTTGACTCGTACCAGCACTACTTCTACGATCACGACGCCCAGGAGGATTTCCACCGCTCCACGGCGCCCAGCGAGGACATCTGGAAGAAGTTCGAGCTGGTCCCCACGCCCCCGCTGTCCCCGCTGGGCACCCCCGGGGACAAGGGGGGATGCTCGGGGGCGGAGGAGCGCCCGGGATGGCTCTCCCGGTACTGCCTCGCCGGGGAAGAGCCGGAGTATCTCATAGGGACGGGGCAGATCTTCGGGAACCTGAGCGCTTTCATCCTCAAGGATTGCATGTGGAGCGGTTTCTCAGCGCGGGAGAGGCTGGAGAAGGCGATGACAGAGAAACTTTCCACGGGCACGCAGAGAGCCACGCCGCACAAGCCGTCCTTCGCGCAGGATTTTGGCTTCAGCAGCTCCGTCAGCGAGTGCGTGGATCCCGCCGCCGTCTTCCTTTGCCCGCTGGCCGAGAGCAAGATCCCCGCATCCTCGGGATCCGAGGGCCAGAGCGATTCCGGTAAGGGACGGAGCTGGAGCCCGGCGCGGGGAACACGCGTGTCCGCACATGTGTGTGCAGGGAGCCTCCCAGCCGGGCTGCGCCTTTGTTGAGACTCCGAGCGAGCCCCGGTCCCGGCCCCACGAACAAAGCGGGCTCGGCTGTTCCCCTTTCCCGCGGGGTCTCTGCTCCGCGATCCCCCGTCCCCCTCGGGAGGGTGCGTGGAGCTGCCTCCGGCTCTTGCGTGGGACTCTGCTGCTCCCTTTCCCTCGTCCCGGCCCCACGGAAACCTCGTGGGGAGGTTGAAGGGCAAGTTTGCATCTCGCCGTGCGAAGTTTGGGGCTCTGAGCGCCGCACCGCGCTCTGCTCGGCCCGGGAATTCGCCCGCTCCCTCTTCTTCCTCCCACGGCCCACCCGGGACGGGCTTCCCTCGGGACAAAAGGCAAACTGTGCCCTGTGGGCAGCAGGTTTGGGAGCAGCGGCGCGTCCCCCGGGGCGGCGGCTCGGTCGGACGGGCAGGAACAGCCGCCCCGGTTGCGGCGCGTCCCAGCCCAGCCCCGGGGCGCGTCTGTCCGTCTGTCCCGCGTGGGGAGCGTGCCGGTGTTCACACGGGGGTCCCGCTGGGACGGGGATACCCCCGAACCCCCCCCACAGATGCCGCTGCCCCGCATCTCTCCAATGTCACGCCAATTTTCGGTGTTTATTTGCAAACACCCTGCGGCTCTGCGCAACCCCGCAGCCCCGCCGGGGCCCGTGCGTTGTTTCCGTGGCTCCCGCGGAGGCCGGGCTGACTCGGAGCTGCCGTGGGAGCGCTGCCGCGGTGCCGTGACCCCGTTAATAAATCTGCCGGTGGCCGCCACCTGCGCCGGTGAGTCACGGCGCGGGGCTTAATGCCATTAGTAGCCCGGGAACTGTAAGCCAGGTCGCGGGCCTTAAGAGGCTTAACCCAAATATGCGGGGGCCTTCGGGGGCCGCGGGGATGCCGCTGGGGTCCCGGTACCGCGGGGGTCCCGGAGGGGTCCGGCCGCGCCACGTGGGCGCCGAACAAAAAGCAACAGATTGCAAACAATGAGAGGGGCCGCGCTGATGGACGGGAGCACGGACCAATGGGGTGGCAGGACAGCCGGCCGGCCCCGTGGGACAGCCAATGGGAGGCTGCTGGAGGCGGGGCTAGGCGGTCTGAGTTTTATTAATGAGCGTGTGTGTGTGTACGGGGCTGGGACCGCGCGGGTTGTGACACTGATGAGTGTCCCCAAGCCCAGGAGCTCCAATATCGGGGGGTTTGGGCTTCCTGGGCCGAACCCCAA
Source organism: Molothrus aeneus (assembly GCF_037042795.1). NCBI lineage: Eukaryota > Metazoa > Chordata > Aves > Passeriformes > Icteridae > Molothrus > Molothrus aeneus. The sequence continues at coordinate 1,413,229 of NC_089668.1, forward strand.
AGCCTGGAGGGTTCGGGGCATCGGCTGGGGTCGCCATCAGAAGCCCAGAGCTGTCACCCTCGCAGGGGAGTGGGGACCAGGCCTCTGCCCACGATGCTGGTGAGGGTTTGAGCGTCTCAACGTTTTGCGAGTGGCTGTGTTTCCCCCCTCAAAATTAAGGAAAAAACTGGAGGCCCATCCCCTAAAGTGAGGGCAATCACAGCGGATGTGTCCGGAGCCTGCTCACCTCCCTGTCCCCAAAGCCACTGGGCTTTGCTGGGATGGGACAACAGCAGTGCCAACAGGCAGAATGGGACCAATTATGCTTTATTTAGGTCTTTCTGTTTCTGGGCTTGAGATGCCTTTGAGGTTCAGAGTCTGCTGTAGGGACCTCTTCACCTCTCGCTCCCTCCCTGCACAGTGGGGAATTGTCCCCTCTGTCCCCGGGAAGCCGGGCCTGAATGGGCTTTATCACTTGTGAAAAGTAACAAGTCACCGAGGTGGGAAGCTGCAGCCGAGGGGAACAAAGGGTACTTCTGCCCTTATATCCCTCATTTACAATTCCAATGGGCCATGAAAGCACCCGACCGGGATGAACTTTGGAACTAGGCTGTCCCAGCATCCTGCTCCTCCAGCTTCCCCCCACCTCGCGGGAGGGCTCGGGTGTTTCTTTCCTGATGATCCTTTATGATGAACACATGTTGCTCCTGGTGCTGAAGTGAGGCGGAATTAAAGCCTCCCAGTCCATTTTTGGGGGACCAGGTGCATGAAACAGGGAGGGAATTCCACTCCTTCCCACGTGATGGTATTGAAGGGGCACTTAAATCACTCAATCCCTTCTGGATTTCTAGTTTTCCTCCTTTTAAGTGGTTTTAGTGGCAAGGAAGGGCAGAGAGCCCTGGCTGGGCTGGGAGAAGGCTTCTGGAGGTCGCAGAGTTTGCACTGCATGAGCAAACTTTAGTGGGGACATTTTCCAGGGAGCTGTGGAAAGGTGACAAAGGGTGACAGAGCATTCCCATCTGATGGAGTTTCGTTCTTTCTTTTCCGCGGGAGCAGAAGGTGAAGAGATCGACGTGGTGACGGTGGACAAGAGGCAATCTCTCAGCCTGAGGAAGCCAGTCACCATCACACTCCGTGCCGACCCCCTGGACCCCTGCATGAAGCGTTTCCACATCTCTGTCCACCAGCAGCAGCACAACTACGCCGCCCGCTCGCCCCCAGACCCCTGCCCGCCTCCCGAGTCCCCCCAGCAGGACCAGGAGGAGGATGAACCACCCAGCAATGTGGAGCCAACCCCCGCCGTGCCCCTGCCTGAGCCTGGCTTGCCAAAACCCAGCAGCAGCCCCGGCTCCGACAGCGAGGACGTGGCCAAGAGGAAAAACCACAACTACCTGGAGCGCAAGCGGCGCAACGACCTCCGCTCGCGCTTCCTGGCCCTGCGGGACCAGGTGCCCGGGCTGGCCAGCTGCCCCAAGACCCCCAAAGTGGTGATCCTGAGCAAATCCTCCGAGTACCTGCAGTCCCTCATCAGCGCCGAGAGGAGGATGGCGGCAGAGAAGCGGCAGCTGCAGCTGCGCCGGACCCAGCTGCTCAAAAGGATTGCTCACCTTAAGGGGCACTAGCATGCCGTGTGCCCCCCATCCTGGTCCCCACAAACCCCCAGCTCCTTCTCAATTTGCACATTTTTTCTTTTTATTTTTTGGTTGCTTGTGGAGTTGTTGGCCCTGGGGGCTGGAGCACGTGGCAGTGGTTGTGGGAATGGGTCCACAGCAGAGACCCCAACAGTGTCACCTACCTGGGGTTGGTTCCTGGCACTGGTTGTTCCAAGTTTTCCCTTGTCCTTGCTGTGAAGCTTCCTCAGTGACTGCTCCAGTTCAAGAGCTCAGATTTATTCCCCCTCTCCAGCAGCCTCTGCCACCGACAGCATCGCTGGGAGCTACCCCTGGGCACCCACCAGCCCTAAAAACCCCAAGCAACCACGTCTGTCTTGGCTCCTGGAAGCAGGGCAGACTCAGAGCCCAGCACGGGGCTCACCTCTGGAGAGATCCCATGGAGGTGGCGATGGCAGGATGTGCCTCTCACCCCCTTGCTCGGCTGGACCGTACCTCACTTCCTTGTGTCACTTCACGCAGTAGCTGGTCCTGGATTTTATGTTCTAGAAACTCTGCTGCTGTAACTGCGAGTCTTATACTGGAGGCTGTGTTTTTATACTGTATTTTTGTACCACTTTTTGAGAAGTATTTGGTAAAGAGTTTGCTTTTTTATATATATATAAATATATAAAAACTTTTTTTTTTTAAGGGGGATTTCCTGCTGTGGGGGAGGGCTCAGTCCTGCTGCACTTTAGGGAGATCAGGAAGGGGCTGGTTCCTGCTGGACCCTTGAGCTGAGTCCTCGCAGAGGCCATTCACCCCCTTGCAGCTCTCCAAACCACCCATTTGCAATAACAGGGAATTTTATCCCTTTCCCATCCTTGTGAGCATCCTTGTGATCCCTTTTCCCACCTTTGTGAGTTCTCTTTCACCAGCAGCCACTTAAAATCCCCAGCAAAGCTCCGGGTTTTGCAGGGGGCTGCTCTGCCTGCCCTGTCTGCGCCCTCCTGCTGCCCGGTCTGGGGGTGTGGGGGTGGCAGAGTCCCCTGTCCCCTCCCATGGGTGCTGGCAGGGGTGGTCCCGCAGGATGGCACCCTGGGGTCCCTGCTGACCTGCTGAGGACTGTTAGAGTTAACACTGGTTGGATTTAGCACTTTCTTCATTACCTCATACTTCATAAATAAATAAGTTTGCAACAGCCTGGGTTGGCTTTTTCCATGCTGTGGGTTTCCATGCATCACCTTAGTGCTCCTGTGGGGGGGCTGCTGTGGCTCCTGGCTTTTGGGGTATCCTGGACATTAATAAAAATTAATGAATCTATTTTTTCCCCAAGGCTCAGCTGCATCAAGACTGAGCTCTTTGTCCTGGTTTTCTCCCGGCGCTTGAAGAAGAAGTGGTCGTGGTGGTGGGGCCAGGGAAATGAATCACCTGGATTATTTTTCCTCCTTTCAAGTGGTTTTAGTGGCAAGGAAGGGCAGAGAGCCCAGGCTGGGCTGGGAGAAGGCTTTGATGTAACTGTAAACCCCCCCTAATGGGGTTTGGGGCAGGGGGTGTGGGGTGATCACTGCCCCACGGGTCAGGGGCTGGGGCTGTGTCTGGCAGTAACCCTATAGGGAGTGGGGAATGCAATCCACTCGCTTCCAGAGAGCTCCACATCCCAGATCTGCCAAGTGGATGAAATTATATATATGTGTGTTCTCCCTGCTGCCCCCAAACCTGACACGTTTGGGTTTCCTTTGTCCTGGCAGCAAAAGTCTTACTCTAAATGCAGGAGGGATGTGGGATTATGTTACTGCTGAGGACTCAGGAGCCAGGAGCTGCTGCTGGAGCCTCAATCACCAGGGGGAAAACCAGCCTTAAACAGCAATGGTGCTACACAGAAGCCCTTAAACACCCATCCCCTTCGTTGCCAGCAGCGTTTCGCACTCTGTGTTGCATCACACGGTGTCACAGCCTTTCAGAGCTGCATTAAAAGGTGCTCCCATGACCCACAGCTTAACCAGGGAGCGGGGTGACCTAAATCTGACACCTCGCCCATGCGCAGGAGACACAGCCCAGATGTACCAGCCCCTCAAACGGTTATTTTTGTTGTGGTTTTGTGACACTCACACTCGCAGTCTCTCCTCTTTTCTCAGCTCAAGGTGACCCTCCTGAAATTCCTTTTTGTGCTGAAGGTACCTAGGAAGTTTAAATCATTAATTATCTTTCTTGGAAGTGATGAGCAGATCCGCAGCCTGAGCCTGAGCAGGAGATGGCCCCAAAGCCCAAACCAAACTGAAGAATTGAGTTGCAGTTTGTAAACACCTTTGGGTTCTCCTGCCTAAAGCCTGCATTCATGTGCATCTACCTGAAGCTTCCCTGGTTACTGGAGCACGTGTCTCCTCTCATATTGTCGCGGTCAGGATGAGGGAAGGAGACTGACAGTGCTGTGAAGTGAAGAAAATAAGCACACAGGGCTTTCCTTCTCGCCTGTTCAGCACTGCAATTTGTGAGTGTCAGCTGCAACCATCACAAGTCGGCACTGCCAGGGCCTGAATTAGTTATTTTTTTAATGCACCCTGCCCTGCTGACACCCTGCTCTTTGCTGTGCCCCCCAAACCACTTCTGCTTGCCCACCACATCTTCCCTCCCATCCCTGTGCTGGCCCGGGGGTGTTGTGGGCACGATGCCGCCTTCACGCCTGGGCTGGCAAATTTTTAGGACAGTTTCCCGAGGCGGCGATAATCCCTTCCCTGCCGAGGGGGGCCGCCTGCCCGCACCCCCCTGGCCCGCAGCCTCCCTCTCCCTGTTGCCATGGCGAGGGATGTGTGTTGCCAGGGAGAGCAGCACCGCGGAGGTGCCTTGGCAACGGCCTCCCCTTTTCCCTCCCCTCTGTTGCCACGGGGACAGCGGCCCCTCTCCCCATCCCCTCCTGTTGCCGTGGCGATGGGAAGGACGAGCCTCCGTGGAAGCTGCGGTCGCCACGGCAACACGCTCCTCTCCGTTGCCATGGCAGCAGCCCCCGCGCATCATCCTACTCTGCCCCGTTGCTATGGCAACAGCCCCGCTCCCCATCGCTTTGCCCCGTTGCTATGGCAACAGCATCCTTCCCACTCGCTCCTGTAAAAGGGACCACGGGCCAGAGCCCCACGCCTGGGCAAGGGCGTGAGAGGCTTGGGGCGGTAACGGGGGACCCGAAAAGGGCCCGCGGGACTGGGGATGGGTTTGGGCACCCGGGACACCGCGAGGGGACCGGGCTGGCTGTGGGGACCCGGGGCACGGAGTGGCGGGGACACAGGGACACGGAGGGGGCTGGGGGGGAGAGGACCCCGGGCGGGCAGCGGCGCACGGAGCTCGGGGCCCGGCCCCGTCCTCCCCGCGGGCGGCCCCGGCCCCGGCCCCGGCCCGCCCCCGTCCCGCCCGTGCCCGTCCCCGGCCGGGCCATGGCGGCGGCGGCCGCGCTGTGCCTGGGCCGGGCCCCGCGGCCGCCGCTGCCGCTCGTGGTGATCCTGGGGGCCACCGGCACCGGGAAATCGGCGCTGGCGCTGCAGCTCGGGCTGCGCCTCGGCGGGGAGATCGTCAGCGCCGACTCCATGCAGGTACGGCCGGCGCCGGGCACCGGGGAGGCCGCGGCCGGGCCTGGGCCGGGAGGAGCCGCGACCGGAGCCCGGTGGGGCCTGGGCCTGGGCCGGGGGCTGGGAGGCGGCTCGGCCTGTACCGGGGGCGGCCGGGGCTGCACCGGGAGGGCTCCGAGCTGTACCGGGGGAGGTCCGGCCTGTACCGGGGCCTCCCGGCCTGTACCGGGGGCGGCCTGGGCTGCACCGGGAGGGCTCCGAGCTGTACCGGGAGGGCTCCGAGCTCTGCCGGGAGGGGTCTGAGCTCTACCGGGAGGGGTCTGAGCTCTACCGGGGGAGGTCCGGCCTGTACCGGGGCCTCCCGGCCTGCACCGGGGGCCGCCCGGGCTGTACCGGGGAAAGTCCGAGCTGGGCCTGGAGGGGCAGCAGGGCCCGGTCGGGGCCTGGAAAAGCTCAGTCCCGGCGGCTCCGGGCAGGTTCCCTCCGGTTCCTCCGGGCCCCGTGTCCAGGTGCGGGTAGGGGAGGGCCCACGGGATGGAGGCTGCCTGTTGAATGCGCTCCCGGTGTCGCTGTCCTGTCCCAATGTCCCTGTCCCCGTATCCCTGTCCTATTCCCAGTGTCCCTGTCCTGTTCTCGGTGCCCCCGTCCCAGCCCTGGAACCCATCCTGGTGCCCCTGTGCCAGGTCCAGTGTCCCTGTCCCAGTGTCCCTGTGCTGTCCCCAGTTCCCCGGTCCCAGTGCTCCTGTCCCACTGGGCAGTTGTTCCGTTACTGTGGCAGTGCCTCTGTGTCCCCTCCCTGCCCTGTGGGCTCTGAACACAACCAAAAATGCGGAGTTTGTTCAAAGTGTTTGTTTAAGCCCCCCCATCCCCAATAAATTCACCTTTTGGCATGAAACCAGAGCGAAGGTGTTTTAATTTTAACCCACCAGAAGCTGCAGGGAGGTGTAAAGGGTTGAGTAAGGGGAGGCAGCAGCTGGAGTAACTTGGTAGTGAGCAACACACAGGGTGGTGTCCTCTGGCATCAGCAAAGGGACACCAAGAGATTTGGGGAAGAGTGTTAAAAATTATACTTTCTCCTTGCCAGTGACAGTGTCTGTGGTCTCATCTCTCACTGCAAGCAGCAGTGTGGAATATATCAGTTGTGTGGTTGGGATAAATCAACAGCAAGGAGCCAAAACTCTTTTTTTTTGGTCTTAATTTTGTTCAGCTACAAGAGCTTTGCCACAGGATGGACATTTCAGCCACCACAAGAATAACAATTTTGCTGTTGCTTAGCAAAATATTTTCCTTACTGATTCACACTTTCACTGTTTGCGTCCTATAGGGTGTGAACTTTCCATCAAGTTTAATGTTAAATGTGTTTATTATTCTACATAAAAAAGTGTTTTCTGCCAGCAACACCCTTTGTGCTGCTCAGAGATCAACTCCCACTATCCTGTGCCCACCTCCCTGTTTCCTGGTCACTCTTTGTGTCCCACTGAGCTAAATTTAAAACCTCACTCTCCTGAATTTGGGGCAAGCAATCAGAAAGCAATTTCTTGGAATATTTCCCTTAAGCTCTTGGGGAAAGAGTGAGGCCTGAGCTGAACTGAAATCCTGAGAGGGCAAAACGTGAAGAGCAGGAGCTTTGCCCATCTTTAATATTGCAGGAGTGGCTGCTGGCTTGGGCCATGCTGTGGCCACGAGGCTCCTGCTGCATCCTGAGCTCTGCAGGTGTGTTTGGAGCCTCCTAAATGTCTGCTGGTGGATATTTAGGAGCTGAATCCCTGCTGGTGGATGTTTAGAGCTGAATCCCCACTGGTGGATATTTAGGAGCTGAATTCTGCTGGTGGATGTTAAGGAGCTGAATCTGCTGGTGGATGTTTCGGAGCTGAATCCCTGCTCATGGATATTTAGGAGCTGAATTGCCACTGGTGGATATTTAGGAGCTGAATTGCCACTGGTGGATATTTAGGAGCTGAATCCCTGCTTGTGGATGTTTCGGAGCGTGCGTTCTGTGCCCTGCTCCTTTCAGGCCCCACCATGGGAATGCAGGCAGTGTGGGGAGGACCCTGCTGCAGGCGCCCGAAGGCATCCAGGCTCCAGTGGCTCTTGTCCTGCTTTCCTTTTAATCTCATTCTAGCGTGACTGTGGAGCCAGGGCCCAGCAGCTCGGCTGCTTTATCCCGTAATGCAGCGTGCTGCCGAGGCGGGGCAGCCCCCGGTGCCCCCCAGCCGGGGCTCCTTTCTCTCTGCCTTTGTTCCCCGTGCCCTGTCCCCCTGCCACGCAGGGCTGGCTCTGCTGTCCTCGCAGGAGACTCGCCAGGGTTTGGAAATCCCGTTGCTGGTCGGGGATTGACAGCTGCCAGCGACCGTGTCGCCCTCAGCCCCCTCTGTGCATTCATTGCCGGGCTCTGAGCAGCGCTGACAAATGCTGGCAGTGTTTTGGGCAGCTGCTGGAGCGGGAGCCAGGCCGGGGAAGGGGCTGGGGAGCCCCGAGCCCACCTGTTCCCACACACAGGCACCCCTCTATCCATCTCCAGGGTGTTTTCGTCATGGCTCTGAGTCGCTGTGCTCAAATTACAGACTTAACTGCTGCCTGCTTGCAGCTCAGGAGCTCTGGTTAATCTGCTGGCCTCTTAATCTTTCTTTTTGTCCTTTCTGTTGCTGTTTGTCATCCCAGTGAGTTTGGTTGAGGAGTAAATAATTCCTTGGAGAGCCAGGCAGGGTGAAGCCAGTCGTGTTTCTTCATTTCTTCATTCCTGGCAGTGAACGTGCAGGGATCCCTGTGCCAGCTTGAGGAGGGCCCCATCCACTCATGATCCCACTGTGCCTTCTAGATTCCAATGTCCCATCTGGATCCCACTGTCCCTTGGGAGTGGTGATGCAGTTGCTGTAGCACACGCTTGCCAGTCAGTGTGTGCAGTCAGGACATCTCCAGAGCCTTTGCAGGAATCAGGGCAGGGAGTCAATCGTGCTCTCCTTGGCTTGGGTCCTCCATGCCCCTCTCCAGCATGGCCCCTGTGAAATCCTGATGTTTTCCTGGCCGTAGATACTAGTGCCAGAACAAAGATTTGGGAGAACCTGCCCTTCCCAGGCCTGCAGATCCTAAAAATCATGGGGATTTACGTGTCCTGCCTCAGTTTCCCCACCTTTTCCAGAGGGGCAGCTCTGCCCTCCCAGCCCAGCACGGGGGCTCAGCGCAGAGGCGGGAGGACGCCCTCAAGGCTAAGCATCTTTAGTGCTGCCTTGTGCTCCGTGTCTCGGAGCCCGGCTGCTCCAGGCTGCTGCTAATCTGTTTTGGGGCCTTAGAAAGCAACAAAGGCTTATCTGAGCCGCTGGCTGAAAATAGAAATGAGTGTCAGGAGGACGTCTCGGTGCGAGGCCCTGCCGACAGCCAGCTGGTGGAAACCTTCTCGGGGCTTACTGCCTGTGTGTAAAAGGCTGCCTTTGTTTCCTCCCAGCCCACACACTGACACTGCATTCCTCCCCTTGTTGCCAGATATTCCAGGAGCTCTCGGTGTTTAATCTCCAGGAGAAGCTGGGGATGGCAGCCTGAGTTCTGTATCCTGGATGTGCCCGTGCGGGGCACTGGGAGCTGCTGGCTGACTCTGAGCAGCCTGTCAGCCCTCTGTGCTCACTGGGGTTGCAGGCAGGCAGTGGGAATTGGAGGAGCTGGAGGGTTGGGAATGGGGAGAACAGGCAGGGAGCCAAAGCTCACTGAATTCAAAGCCTTTCTGTGCCGGCTGGAGCCCGTGTTGAATGGAGCTGCCAGCCCAGGGATCAATAAGCTGCCCGCAGCCACGGGGCACGTTGGCAGAGCTGCCTGTGGGCCCGTCCTGCCTGCTCACCATCCCCTGGGGCAGCTGCCTTTCTGCAGGCTTTGGTTGCCCTCCCTCTCCCCCTCGCTTCCTGCCCCCCGGGGGAGCCTTTTGGGATGGGAGCAGGAGCCAGCCCTGCCTCTCCCAGGGCTGCAGTTGAGCAAGGTGGGAGCAGAGCTGGTTCAGCAGCTCCAGCAGCTCCTCGCATGACTGCTCCAGGCAGGGCTTGGGCTTCCCTGCTCCACTAACCTCATCCCTCTGTGCCTGGTGCCCGTGGGTCACCTCTGTGTCACCTTGTCCTCCTGTCTGGGACCAGGGGAGCAGTGGGTGGAGGCCACGCTGCAGCAGGAGGCTTGGCAGCTTCTCAGAGGGGATTAAGGGGAAATTTATTTCTTGTAGTCTGGCTGGGGTGGTTTCTGGGGGGATGGAGAAGGAAATGAGTACAGCCATTTCCAGTCCTTTTCCCCATCATCCCGGTTTATCCCATGCTGGGAGACTTCTCTTAAGCAGGAAGGCTCTGAGAACGAAACACATCCTTCCAAAGCACCTCCTTTGCCACCTCCTGCTCAGTCCTGGGCACAGCACAGAGCTGGGCTGGACACAGAGGCTTTATGTGCCCCACTGTGAGCTGCCAGTGCTGAGGAGGGTTGTGTTTGCATGGGAAGCAGGGTGAGGAGCTGTCCTCATTTCCCCTGCCTGGAATCTGCTCTGTGTTGCAGGCAGCAGTGATCCTTGTCCCCACAAGGAGAACAGCACACCTGAGCTTTTAGCTGCAGCAGCAGATGAGGGGGTGGCAGCTTGGAGGCCCTAATTCTGGAGCTCTGTGCCAGGCTGGTGACACTGCCAAGGCTCTGGCTGCATCGTCCAAGAGCTCAGTCAGCCCTCCCAGCCCTAATGACAGAGTTGTGTCAAAGCAGGAAAGCAGTCACGAGCGGTTGGACTCCACGGTTCATCTGCTGTGGGCAGGAACAAACAGCAGAGAGAGGCAGCTTGGCCCTGGCAGGAGCAGGTGTTGGCAGGATTCCTGCTGCCCTGCCTGAACGTGGCACGTGCCCCTGCTGTGCCCCTGCTGTGCCCTGCCTGTGCCGCCCCAGCAGGGGCTGGGAGGGGTGACTGGCACAGGGGGAAGGGGTCAGTGCAGGTCTCACAGGACACAGAGGTGAAGGACAGGCTCTTCTCTTCCCCAGGTGTACAAGGGCTTGGACATCATCACCAACAAGGTTTCCCCTCAGGAGCAGCGTCTCTGCAGGCACCACATGATCAGCTTTGTGGATCCCCTCGTCTCCAACTACACTGTGGTGGATTTCAGGGACAAAGCTGTGCCTCTGATATCCTGTCATGCTGCAGCCTGCCTGGCTGAGCAGGAATGGGCTTCCCACCTCCATGGCCAGAGGGATGCATGTTTGGGCTCTCCACATTCCTCTGTTTTTCCAGAGGATTCTGCTGGTGAGAGGGACTTGGGGCTTCTTTTGCCCAGCTAACCCTCAGGACAGCCCAGGGAAGATCTGTGCTGAGTGTTGTCCTCCCTGGCAGTCCTGGGGTGTCCCTGAGTTCTGGAGCTGACAGAGAGCAATGAGAGATGAGGGACACCTCTAACCCTGTCCTGCAGCCTTACTGGCTCCCTGAGGCTGGGAGAGTGGGATCTGAGCCCCAGCCTGCTGCTCCCACAGCCTTCCCCCCCTGCTCTCCTCTCTGCTTCTGCTCCTTGACTCTGGCACATTGAAGATATCTTTGCCCGGGACAAGATCCCCATAGTTGTGGGAGGAACCAACTACTACATTGAGTCCCTGCTCTGGAAGGTCCTTATCAACACCAAGGTACTGTGGGGGGCTGTGAATCCCTCTGGGAAAGGATGAATCCCATGTTTAGGGCAGACTTCCTGCAATTTGGCACGGTACTGTCCCTGCTGGAGAGCGGCAAGGAGACCCTAAAGCCCCTCCTTCACCCCATGGCTCTGAGGGATTGTGTTGCTTGGTTCAGGGCTGTCCTGTGCCCCACAGGAGAAGGCCAGCAGTGTCCCCAGGCCGGACAGTGACAGGAAAGTGGAGCTGGAGCAGCTGGACAGTGCTGAGCTCCATCGGCGCCTGAGCCAGGTGGACCCGGAGATGGCGGCCAAGCTGCACCCCCACGACAAGCGCAAGGTGGCCAGGTGAGCACCCCTCAGCCCTTCCTGAGGGAATTGTGTGCCTGGGAGCACGGCAGGATGAGCACTCCCACCCCAGTGGGTGCTCCTGGGCTCTTGGTGCTGGGGACTCTGTGGGATCTGAGCCCTTTGGCCACACAGCCCCAGCCTGAGCTGCCTCTGGGGTGCTGGGCTGTGCTCTGGGGCTGCTCCTGCTCCGTGCCCCAGCAGCAGAGGGTTTGTCTGGAGCTATTTAAAGAGCAAGCTGCCCTGCTGGCTGAGTTACATAGCTGAGCTCTGTGGGAACAGCACGGCAGCAAGACCAGGCTTGCTGCTCCGTCCCAGCCGAGCCCTGGCCCCGGGGAGCAGAACACCGCCCACCCCATTCGCACGGTGCAGGGGCATGGAGGGTGGGGCACCAGCACAGCTCCCTCCCTGCCTGGGCTGGGCAAAGCTCCACAGCAGCATCTCAGCGCTGGTGCCGTGTCCCTGCAGCCCTGCCTGGCTGGAAAGGGCAGGGCTGGAGCCAGATCCCTGTCCCCTGCAGGACTTGTCCCTGTGCCAGGCAGGAGTGGGTGGCTGTGCTCTCGGCTCCTCGGGTGCCAGCACTGCACCCCCAGGACCTGGGTGTGCGTGGATGCCGGGCACGGGACGGGGCTGGGACCTGCCCTCCCCCCACATGAGAGGGTTGGATCTCGGCGAGTGTCTGCGGTTCCCTCTGCTGGAGCCCCCGGGGCTGCTGGGGGAATGGGAACGCTGGTTCTCACCCAGCCTCTGAGCTCTGTGTGTCTCTGCTTCCAGGAGCCTCCAAGTGTTTGAAGAGACGGGGATCCCCCACAGTCAAATCCTGCACCAGCAGCAGGAGGAGGAAGGCGGGGGGCCCTTAGGTGGGCCCCTGAAATACCCACATTCCTGCATCCTGTGGCTCCACGCAGACCAGGCAGGTGAGAGCGGGCTCCTGGCTGGCTGAGGAAGGGCTGACTCCCTGCTCCTGCCCCAGCCTCCTCCCTGGAGAAGGCAGCAATTCCTCTGGCAGCAGTGGGTGTGACAGAGAACTGCCAGGCTCTGCCTTCCTCAGGTGGAGCAGCAGCCTGGCAGTGCTGACTCCTGTCCTGGCAGGCTGTGCAGCCCCCCAGGACATGGCTCCCTGCAGCTCAGCCATGTCCTGCTGTCCTCCTGCAGCTCTGGATGCACGGCTGGACAAGAGGGTGGATGACATGGTGGCTGCAGGGCTGCTGGAGGAGCTGCGGGACTTCCACCGCCGCTACAACCAGCAGAAGGTGGCAGAGAACCGGTGGGTGAGCAGCCAGATCCTCTCTGCTCCTCCCTCTGGAGGTCTCCCACTGTGAGCCCTGCCTTTGGTTCTCCTCCAGGCAGGATTACCAGCACGGCATCTTCCAGTCCATTGGCTTCAAGGAATTCCACGAGTACCTCGTCAGCGAAGGGAATTGCTCACCCGAGACCAGTGCCCTGCTGCTGGAGAAAGGTGAGGGCAGCACCTCGTGTGCCCCACAAAGCTCCAGGTGACACCACAAGGTGCTCTAAACCAAAGTCACAGCCCCAGCTGCACCTTTCTCTCTGCATTTCCCACTTCTGCCAGCCCAGAGGGGCAGGGACTCGTTTTCCAGTGATTGGAGAGCATCTCTGAGCACACCCAGAGCAGCCCTTCCCTCCCCTCAGGCCTCCTTGCAGGGTGCACAGGGTACAGGTGACCTGGGATCTGGAGCAGGTCCACTTGGGCGATGGGATCCCAGCTGGGGTGTGAATGCTGTGGAGAGCAGGGCTGGAAAAGAGGAATGAAGCAGAACTCAGCATGTCAGCAGCTCTGTGGTGGTGAGGAATGTGGGGATCAGTCAGCAGGGATGCAGCCTTTGGTGCTGTGTTATTGTGGAATGTCTGGGCTGATGTTGGAGGGGAGCTGCTCTCCACACAGGGAGGGCCCAGGCAAAGTCCATCCGTGCCAAGGAGGGTTCAGTGTGGAAGAAGAGACTGAAGAAACCACAGAAATGATAAAAGGCTTGAAAACAAGTTTGATGCAGAAGGAACTTGTTGTGTCTGCTCAGGAGACGATTAGGAGGGATTTGATAAGCCTGGTACTAAATATTGAGCAGTTGTAGAGTGGTAAATCATCCTCTGCTGGGTGGGATGAGCAGTCCTGGGCTCCATTGTGCAGAGAATTGGGCATTATGAGAGCAGTGCAGCACTTGAACAGGTTATCCTACCTGCTAAAGCTTCAGGGTGGAGGGTTTGGGCTCTTTGCACCCTCTGTTTATTCAGGGATATTTGGGGTACCTTGTCCAGCCCCTTCTCAGTGCAGGCACAGACCCCCAGACTGACAGTAAAAATAATTCTCATAGTGCCACCCAGCATAAACTTCTTTCTTGTGTGATTTCCCTCCCCTGGAGCTGACAGCCTCTTCTCACTGACCTTTGGGGTTTTTTTTCCTCCTGTTTAATCCCCTGTTCCAAAGGGATCCAGGCCCTGAAGCAGGTGACCAAGAGATACGCCCGGAGGCAGAACAAATGGGTCCGGAACCGCTTCCTGAAACGTGAGTCCTCTGCTCCCAGCTCTCCTCATGCTCCATCTCAGCTCCACCGGGGACTCTGGGGCTTTGGGGCAGCCTGTGTTTGGGGGTCTGCTCCCAGCTAGACCCTCCAGGAGCCACCCAGTGTCCCCATCCACCCACAAGGCTCTGCCTTTCCCACTGGTTTGGGTTGCAGAGTGGATCTCCTGCCCCTCCTGAGATGTGTCCAGGCAGGATCTCCTGCCCCTCCTGAGATGTGTCCTGCCCACAGCCTCTCATCCGAGACACTCAAGAGCCAGCTCTGTCTCCTGTACCCCTGGACCCCATCCCCTCCCAGCCATCAGGAGGGATAAATCCCAAGCAGAGGCTCAGCCCCGTGTCAGGCACTGTTAGATGATGATGATGATGATGGTCACAAACATCCCTGCAGCTTATCCTGCCAAATGCTCCTGAGGGGCTCAGGGAGGGGGTCCCCACGCACCCACACATGCTCCTGGCGGGGAGCAAGCAAAGCCCATTTGACAGCTGCCCTCCAGATTAGGAGCAGCAGCCCCGTGGCCATGCTCTGGGTGGTGGCAGGGAGCCAGCAGGACTTCCCCATCCCAGCCCCAGCCTTGGAGCAGGGCCAGCAGCAGCAGCTGGGAGCCGGGCACTTGTTGAAAGGTGCTCAGTAGGGGCAAAACAACAATAAAATAAATAATAGTAAAAAAAAAAAAAAATAAAGAGAAGGCAGGGAGAAACTCGAGTCAAAAAAAGACGGACTTTGAAGGAGGCCGCAGGAGTTTTGGCAGAGTGGCTCAGCTCACCTTTCTGGTGGCAGGTGTGCTTCAGATGGGCCTGTCAGGGGCTAGTTTGTGGGCACAGCAATAAAAGCAGCACCTGCTGGGGACTGGCACGTGGAGCCTTTGATGGCTTTGTCCAGGCAGGGACAGCCAGGGCCCGTGGAGGGCAGGTGAGCCATGGAGAGCAGCCAGGTCACCCGGGGAGCAGGTGCTCTCTGCTGGCAGCTGTTCCACCCTGTCCTGGCTGCAGCCAGTGCCCTGTGTCCTGGCATTGGGCCAGGGCAGACCAGAGGGGTGGCTGTGAACCTGTCCCTTGTCATTAGCAAAGCATCTCCTGCCAGGAGCCAGGAGCATCAGCCCCTGCACAGTCAGTTCCAGCTCTGAGTGGGAATCTGCACGCTCAGATCCCTCATCCAGGCTCCATGCCTGCATCTCCTTGTCAGCCTGCTGTGGTGGCTTTGTGCCTGCATCCAGCTCTTCCATCCTCCCAGCCTCCTGTGCACCAGGGCTGGGCTGAGGTGGTGGTTGTTGTGATGGGCTGCTGGCATGCTCAGATTCCAGAACATTCTCCCAAGGGCAGCCAGCTGTGAAGATGCTTCCCTGAGTCCTGAGGTGTTCCTGCTGCTTGCAGGAGGGAATTTTGGCTCTGGACAGCCTGGTGCTGTTGGCTTCTGAATGCTGATAGGAAAAAGCAGATCCCTCTGCTCCCCCTGGGTTCTGGAAGGGGGTGCTGAGGGTTTCTGGTGCTGAGGGTTTCTGGTGCTGAGCTGCCTCGTGGTGTTTCTGTAGGTCCTGGGCCCAACGTGCCCCCAGTTTATGGCTTGGAGGTGTCTGATGCGCATCGGTGGGAGGAGGATGTGCTGAAACCTGCCCTGGAGATCGTGGAGAGCTTCATCCAGGTACTGGGGAGCTGGCCTTTGCCTGCCTCACTTCTCTGTGCTCTCCAGGCCCCCTGGCTTGGCACACAGTCTGTCCCTGGAGCAGGGCTGGCTGCTCACATGCCCAGCCTTGGCATTTCCTTGCAGCAGTAGATTTGTTGTCTCAGCTGAACATTTTCCCCAATGCCCAGTGCTGCGCTTGGTAAAACTCTCTGTCTACCTTGCCAGCCCGTGTCTGAGTCTGCCAAGCTCCCATCCCAAACTCTGTGAAAGTGAACAAATTTTGGTGGCAGAGCCCAGCTTGAGGCATTATTTGATCTGCAGGGCCGTGAGCCCCCGGCAGAGCCCCTGAGGATGGAGCAGGACGAGGAGAACAAGCGGAGCCATCGCGTGTGTGAGCTCTGTGCCAGACTCATCATCGGCGACAGGGAGTGGGCAGGTAGGGCCCTCACAGGGCACAGGAGGGCACCTGGGAGGGCTGAGCTTCTGTGGGCTGCTGGAGCAGCTGCCCTGTGGCCAGATGACCCCCAGCTCGTGATCCTGGCCTCGCAGGGGTTGTTTGCAGGAGCTGTGCCACAGGAACCATCTGTCAGGATTCCCTCCTTCCCTGGGCTTCCCCCCCTTCCCAGCACCCAGAAAACACAGAGAGCATCACACCAGGGATCTGTATGTGGCATCAAGCTCAGAGCTTGATGTTTATTCAGGGCTCCTGGTCCTTCACAGCACTGTGGATGCTTCTTCAAAAAGCACAGAGCAAATCTCCTCTAAAATTCTGTTGTGTAAATGAAAATTTCATAATGTTTCTAATAGTTCAGCTCTAATATTTCCTACTTATGTGTGGGGTTTTTTTTTCTTTTTAAACTATTCCTAGCTGTAATAGAAAGGGATTTTCTATTTTCCATAGACTTACTTTAAAAGAGCTCAGCTGGAATCAGATTAAGTCAGTGAATTTATCTGTGCTGGGAGGCTCATGCTGAGAACCAGAAACAAAAAGTCATGGAGAAACCTGCTGCAGAAATGAAACTGGTAAATCTCCATGTGTTGCCCAAATACAGGATGTGCAGGGTCATGGTTTAACCCCAGCATCTGAGCCCCCCACAGCCACTCCCCCACTCTCTGTCTCTGGGAGAGAGAATTGCAAGGGTAAAAGTGAGAAAAATTGTTGGTTGAGTTAAAGTTTAATAGAGAAAGCAAAGCAAAACTAGGAATTAATTCACTGCTTGCCATGGTTGGGCAGATGCTCAGCCATCCCCAGGAAATCTGGGCTCCATCACATCTGACACGACATTGGGAAGACAAATGCCATCATCCCCATGTCCCCCCCTTTCCTTCCCCCCAGGAAGTGTGAGCTGCATGGCCTGGGCTGTCCCTGGGGTAAGCTGGGGTCAGCTGTGTCCCCTCCAACCCCCTGTGCACCCCCAGCTCCCTCTCTGTTGCTGTGAGGAGCAGAAAAGGCCTTGACTCAGTTCCAGAGCTCCCAGCGACAACAAAACATCCCCGAGTTATCAACCCTGTGCTCAGCACGAATCCAAACACAGCCCCAGAGCAGCTACTGTGAGGGAAATCAACTCTGCCCCAGCCAAAACAAGCAGATGAGACTCAACCAAAGATAAATTTCCCAGGTTGTTGGGTTTGAAGGAGTTGCTTATTCCTGATTGAGGTAGGGAAGTGCTGAAGGCAAAGGCTGGAGCTGCTCTTTGGGGGAGGCTCCTTGCAGTGAGATCAGTTAAGTGCAGTTGTTGTTTTATCTATTTTAGCCGTCTCAGGAGGTGCTTTGAAGGAGCTCTGTTTGTCCAGAACTGAAAACTCTCCAGGCCCCTGGCATCCTTTAGGTCCAGAAAGTTCTGTGACTCAGTGGGAGCTCCTTGGGGTCCCCCCAAATGCCTCCATGTCCTTAGGGATGTCACCCCAGACACCAGTCAATGGTGACAGTGCCTCCCTCAGCCAAGACCAGCTGTTATTCTCTGTATCCAGCTGAACTGGGCTCAGATCCACAGATGGTGGGAGAAAAATGCTCCAAAGCCTGGGTGTTACTTGTACCTGCAAAATGGACAAAAAGGAAGGTGAAAACAGTGGTGGGAGCTGGGTGGATCTGCACTCTGGTCTGTTTTCTTAGGTCAGGTGACAGAGAGTTTTTGGAACTGCTTCCCAGCACCCTGCTGGCTCTGGGGGATTTTAAAATTGTATCTGATTTTACAATTTATATGGACTTCAAGAGCACAACTCCCAGACAGCTGCAGCAATTGGCACTTCCTCAGCCACTGTAGCTTTGGTGTTGCTTGTGACAAATTGCAGGAGGTGAGACTTTATCTCAGGGTGAGGGTGACCCTCCAGCATTGTGATAAAGCAGCTGCTTTGCATGTGATTTCATCCTTTGGGAGAAAAAGAATGGCTGGAAAACACCTGAGGGCCTTGATTCAGCAGAGCACATACCCTCATTTAATTAAGGCCCTGCTTGAAAAGTTTGTGCTTTAATTGCTGCTCTGATCTCTTGGAAAAGGCAAAACCACCCTGCCAAGATGGTCAGACAAATCCTCCCCTGAGATAAAACCGCTGATAAGGAGGTTTGGCTGTCCTTAAGGATGTGATTTCATGGAGAAATGCAGCTCCTGCTGCTCCAAGCTGAATCCCTGGGATTACCCCTCTGTTTCCATCTGACTCCTGCTGCAGTGCTCTCATGGCTGGGGCACTGCCCTGGAGTTATCCAGAAGTTTAATTCTGCTCCAGGCTTTTCCCTGGCTGCCCTGTAGGATGCACAGCATCTTCCCAGTGCTGTGGTGCAGGGATCCAGTCCTACAAATGATCCTGGCAGCTCTCCATGGGGAGCAAGCAGGGAGTTGCACAACCTCACCTGCAGCCTGCAAAGTGCCACCTCTTGGGAAACACATTCCCACTTCCCTGGAGAGGCTGGAGTGACAGCCTGGAATCTTCTGCCCACACAGAACCAGGATTTTCCCCTCTCTCAGTTCTTCCTTTGTCCTCTTCTGAGCCCTGATAGTTTGGCCTGGAAGTGTCCAGAGGAGCAGCCAGGGCCGGGTTTGGGAATTCGCTTTTCTCTGGGAGTGAATTGTGCTGGGAAGGGAGGGTGCTCTGCCCTGCGTGGGGGGTTTGGCTGTTTCCTCCTCCAAATTCCACAGATTAAAGGCTCTGTTTGCCTCTTCCTCCAGCTCACACACGTTCCAAATCCCACCTGCACCACCTGAAGAAGAGGAGGAAGCTGGAGGCGTCCGGCCGTGCCGGAGGGACCGTGGGGGACAGTGGGGACACAGAGAGCTCGGACGAGGATGGCAGCCTGCCTGTGCCTTAGGCCTGGAAAAGGGAGCAGCTGTGCATCCACCTGCATGGAGAGGAAGCTCCTTAGTGCTGGGCAGCCTTGAACCAAGGAGCTGAGTCATTTTTCTGGGGGGTGAGGCAGGTGTGTGACGGCAAAGGCTGCATGGGATCCTCTTCATGTGGCCTCATCCCGCTGTGTTCCCATGCTCCCCCAGCCCTGCCTGGAACGGGCTGGGCCCCGGGGCAAGGCTGCTGGGAGCCTCCTCCCATGCAAAGTGTGAATTCCTGCCAGAGCTGCATCCTTGGAATGGCTGAGCTGCTGCTCTGTGGTTGTGTGGATCTCAGAGACAGAAATACCCCGACTCCTCCAGCTTGGCCGGGGGTGCAGCTCCGGAGCCGAGCGAACTCTGCCTGCCTTTATTGTGGAGAGGATTTTTTTTTTGTTCTTTTACATGCAAATAAAGTTGCAGGATTATTGTGGGTTTCCCTCCCTGTTAACAAGCGCGGTTTCCTTGCTCTCTGATTCTACCTGGCCCATGTTCCCTGCTCTGGGCACAGGGCAGGAGATCTGGTTCCTTCTCCCAGTCACCTTTTCCACATCTCCTGAGGGAGCTGAGCAGATGTTCCCAGCCTGGTGGGGGCAGGGAGCCCTGTGCACACAGCAGGTGCAGGAGGAGCCTGGCACCTGTTAAACAGGAACTTGGAAATGATCTCATCGAGTTTGCAACAGATGAGCCTGTCCTAGTTAAGGCAGAATTCCCGGGGGGTTACACTGTGGTTTGGCACTGGGAACCAGCCCTGAATTTGAATCCAAAGCTACTGAGCAGCAAATTCCTGGTGCTGTGTCCGCCAGGCAGTTGGTGTCCCACTGTTGTTCCTGGAGGATGTGAGTGCCATTTGTGCCTGGAA
This sequence comes from Molothrus aeneus, assembly GCF_037042795.1. Taxonomy (NCBI): domain Eukaryota; kingdom Metazoa; phylum Chordata; class Aves; order Passeriformes; family Icteridae; genus Molothrus; species Molothrus aeneus. Next base: position 1,432,641 of record NC_089668.1, read on the forward strand.
TGCTGCTCTGGTGAAACCAGGACAGCCTTTGGGATTCTCCTGGCAAATTCAGAGTCAGGAGGGTTTGAGGGTTGGTAGAGCACAAGTTTTTCCTTGTGCTGTGCCATGTGGCAAGAGCCAGGGCTCATCCTGCCGGGGAAGAGCTGCGTGGGTGGATTTGCCGGCGTGGGCTCTGGAGATTCCTGCTTTGGTGGGGATTAGATTAAACCTCCAGTTTGTGTTCCTCAGAGTGGAATTATTCCTGCAGGGCCCCGTGGGGTGCCTGCCTCGAGCTGTGGGAGCTCATGTGCAGGAAAGAGCTGGGAATTTGGCACTGGGCAGAGCTGGGCACCAGCTTTGGAATGCTGGGCACTGCGGTGCTGCTGGGTCTGTGCAGTGCCAGCTGAGCCTCTTCTCCAGCCCAGACTTGTTTGCCATCCATGCTGACTCAACCCAAGGATGTGGGCTCAGCCCAGTGCTGGAGCACATGGGCACGAGGTCGTGGCATGGAATTGTGTTCTCCCAGCCTGAAGTGTGAGCTGGGAGTGCAGGCCCGTGTGCTGAGCTGGTTTGTGACAGACAGCTCTGAGATGTTGAGTCATCTCCCCAGGCCAGGCTGGGATCACTGGGGCAGCACTGGGAAGGAGGGCTGGGATTATCTGCTCTGGCTCCTGAGTGCAGTCAGATGTCCATACTGTTAGAGGTGGATTAAATATCCTTAATCGGTTTAATATGAACTTTGTTATCCCCACAGATTCGTGTTATTCCTCTTGCCCAGCAGCCTGTTCTCTTCAGGAGCCTGTTTGGGACGGGCTGTGCTGAGCAGGGGGAGGCAGGGGCTCCCAGGCCTTGGTTCCCAGGTGTTCCAGGTGAACAGGGTGTGCCACACTTCCTTGTCCATGCAGTGGAGGACGGACACCTGCCCTGATCCTATCAGCACCACAATACAGGTGGGATTTCTTCCTTGGAGAGCTGGGGGCTGCCATTGAGAGCAGGTGATTTGGGCAGAGCCAGGGCAGCATTCCTGCCGGGGGTTGCTCTCCAAGGGAGGTCACTCTCGGTGCGTTGTGCCTCTGCTGTTTGCAGGTCTCCAGGCAGGGGCTGGGATGGAGCTCCTGGCAGGGTCACACCAGTTCTTGGTGCTGGCAGCAGCTCCTGCTGCTCTGGGCCCTGCAGAAGGGACAAACAATGCAGGAATCGCTCGCCAGTCCCAGCCAGGGCTCGCTGAGAAAGTTGTTGTGGTCTCAGGTTTCAGGCTGCTGTCAGTGCCGGGAGGTTTGGGAATGGGGAATGGCACTTCACTCCATCTGCCCTCCGCTAATCCCCAGACAAACGCGGCTCTTCCATCTGTGCAGCCGGAGCCGCCGAGCCCATCACACCAGCCACTTAATCTAAATGGCTTTGGCCAAAGATAAGGTCATTAATTACACTGGGATTAGAAAACAGCCCCGGCGTGGCTTGGCTCGCCATCAATTAAAGCCCTCGGCACCCTGGTCTGGCTGAGCATGGAGCCGAGAGCCTGAGCTGGGGGAGCTCCCTGTCCTTGCTGAGCAGGCACCATCCCGGTGGTGGCACTGCCTGTCCCCGGGGCAGTCCCCTCCCTTGGACACCGGCATTTTGACACGGTGCTGGCAGTCTGGGTGCCAGGCAGAGCAGAGGCAGATCCAGGGCTCCAGGGGGACTCAAATCCTCGTGTCCAGCAGTGAGAGGTGCACGGGCAGCACCTCCCGATCTGCATCCTGCTGTGTGCTGCCTCCAGCAGCCCCTGCCAGGGCTCCAGCCCTGACTGCTGCCCACATGGGTGGCACTGTCCCCAGAGCTCTGAGCTCTGATGCTCAAGGTGCTGTACATCCCCTTTGGTTCCCTTTTCTCACCCGGTTTTGGCTCTGAAATGCTCCCACAGGAAAAGCCTCACCCATGCAGTGCTGCCCTTTGCCAGGGTGGCACATGCCACCTGCTCTGCCCTGAAAATGCCACCTTGGGGACAGTCAGGGCTGGGACGTGGCACGAATTTGGCCTCATCCCTCCCCTCACGAGCAAGGGGCACCACAGGGGGGATGTTATGGGCTCTGTGCCAGGGCCTGACCGGCACAGGGACACTGGGACACAGCTGCCACCTTCTCCCAGCACCGGTGACCAGCTGGTGTCTGTGCCCACACCCTCTGGTGGCTTTAAAGCATCCTGGTGGCGAGTCCCGCGTGGTGACGCTGTCCTGCCTCTTCCCAGCCCGGTTCCCACGCTGCAGGGACACTCCTGGGATGGGCCAGGGACCGTCTGGGGGACGGTGTCACTTAGGGACAGCAGCTCCTGCAGACACACGGCAGCTGCAGCCACCACAGAGCCTGTCCTGGCCCCGTCCTCAGCTCCCAGGTGGGATCCTTGTCCTGAGGGGGGATTTAATGGGACCCTTTGGGCTCCATTTGGGCTCAGCAGGGCTTGGCTGGCACCGCTGCCACCACAGGGCCAGTGGGTCAAAGGAACTCACGGGGAAACTGAGGCACGAGCGTGGAGCAGCTCGGGAGCAGGGCAGGGCTCTGGGGAGCCCGTGCCCCATCCGATGCCTTGGCAGCATTTCAGGTGGCTGTGGCAAAGCCAAATGTCGCAAGAGGCTAAAAATAAAAGGAGCTGTTGGCCGGGGTTGTGCAAGAGCCGTGTCCCTGTCCCGCCCCGCGCGGGAGCTCGGCGCGTTTGGCGGCAAAGCCGGCCGGGCACGGCAGGATCCTGGCACCAATCCCGGGAAATGCCGCTGCCCAAGGGGCTGGGGGCTGTCCCCCCTCCTCTCTGTCCCCTCTGGGCAGCCCTGGGGCTGGGGAGGGGGTCCGTGGAGGTTTGGGGTCCCCATGGCGGCACCCTGAGGAATTCCATCTCAGGGACGCTGCCCATGTGCCCCCAGCACGCACGGGGGGCAGCGGGGAAACTGAGGCAGAGCCTGCCAGAGCCGCCTTGCAGGAGGCTCTGGGGCTGTGGTGTCACCCGTGGGGTGTCATTGTCATCCCCCGGACAGGCAGGACAGAGAGGGGGGGTCACGGTGCCCGTTCCTGCCCTGTGCCAGGCGGGAAAGGCGGCGGGAAGGAGCGGGCTGGCAGGACACCAAACCCCAGGGCACCCGATCGGAGCCACCCTGAGGGTCCCCTGGGGATGGGGGCTGTGTCACCCAGGGGCTGGCACGGGGTCCTGCCCTGGGGGAGCCTCCCCCAGCTCGGGGGGCTGCGGGTGCGAGGCCGGGTGGGCGCCCCCAGGGCTGCCTTGGCACGGGTGGGGCCAGCCGGGCTGCGCTGTCGCGGTGTCACAGGGCCATCTGCCGGCAAAGACAGCGGCCCCGGCAGCCAGAACCGGCCTCCAGCCCCAGTCCTCCCAGTCTGCAGCTGCACTGGGGAAGGAGGGAGCTGGGCTGGGCTGGCTCGGGGGGCACCTTGTCCCTCTTGTCGCTCCTGGTCACTGTGGGAGGTGGCGTTTGTCCCGCAGGGTGTCACGGAGAGGGGCGACGGTGGTGGCACGGGATGGGACACAGCTGCAGCCACGAACAGATTAAATGTCATTTTATTTCACACCCAAAAAAAAATGTAGAAAAGAAGAGGTGAGTGTGGATTTAATTGCTCATATTAAAAATCTACCAGGTGAGACTGAGCCGTTTCCTCCAGAGTCAGTGCAGATCCACAGGGATACTTCTTCCTCCTCCTCCTCCTCCTCCTCCTCCTCCTCTTGGGGACCAGGATGGGGACAGGGGCACCACCTGCCCCCTCCCCAGGGTGCCCCCGTGCCATGGGCACCCTGCTGCCAGCCCCACCAGCATTGCCTTGCCCGGGTCTCTCCTGCCTGGCCTCTGTCCCGTGTCCCCACGGTGCCACCCACACCTCGTGTCCAGGAGCAGGTGCTGATTTGGGGGCGGGAAGGGGAAGGGGAGAGGGGCAGGAGCCCAGGCCCGTTTTGATTTGTTTTTAGCATTTCTGTGCGTTCCTCGCTGTCCCTTTTCCCTCTGTACAAAATGAGCTGTATGGTCATGGGTGACACGGTGACTGCGGCCCCGCCCTCACTGCAGCAGGGCCCGGATCTGTTTGGACGTGGTGTCGTCGTTGAGGTGCCGAGTGGTGTACCTGGATGGGGAGGGGACACCGGTCACAGCCCCCCGCCCTCTCTGCTGTCCCCAAGCCGTGTCCCCAAGCCCCCGTCTCACCTCAGAGCGTTCAGGAGCCCCTCGGTGCTGGTTGAGGGTTGGTCTTTCAGGACTTTAATGCAGCCTTTCATCTGTTGGGGGCACAGAGAGGGGCTGTGATGTCACAGACACATTTTACGAAAAAATCCTTTCCTTAGGATTGTTCCTCCTGAGAAGCTGAGAGGCCTCAGGAACAAAATGTAACCAATGGTTATCTGCTGCTGTGGAATGCAACAGGTGCATCTGGGATTGGGCTCATGTGGTTGTTTCTAATTAATTGCCAATCACAGCCCAGCTGTCCGGACTCTCTGGTCAGCCACAAGATTTTATTATCATTCCATTCTTTTCTATTGCTTGCCAGCCTTCTGATGAAATCCTTTCTTCTATTCTTTTAGTATAGTATTAATATCTAATATCTATATTATATATTATATAGTAATATATAATAATATACAATAATATATAATAAAAGATTTATCATAATAGTAAATTATAATATAATAATATATCATAATATATATTATAATGTATATCATAATATAATATATATCATAAAATAATATATATCATAAAATAATAAATCAGCCTTCTGAAACATGGAGTCAAGATTCCCATCTCTCCCCTCGTCCTGAGGCCCCCAGTGACCACCACCACCCTGAGACCCCTGGGATCCCCCTTCCTCCCCATCCTCAAGCCCAGGGATCACAGCTGCTGTGGCACGGCTGTGACCCCACAGCTGTGACCCCAAGACCACTCACATCAATCTTGGAGGTCTTGGCAAAGGCCCCCACGGGGTGGACGTGGTCGTAGAGGATGATGACACCAACCATCACCCTCATGCAGAAGAGCAGGGTCTCGGTGTTGGTGAAGCGGCTCCGGTACTCCCTGGGCGAGCAGAGAGGCTGCCTGAGCCTGGCAGGGGTGGCACAGGGACCCCAGGACCAAGATGTCCCCCCCAGACCCCAAAGTGGGGCACTCACGGGGTCTCCAGCATCACCCTGCACACGCAGGCCATGGTGCTCAGGCAGTCGGTTGTGTCCTCGATCGGGAGGGTCTTGTTCTGAAACCCAACAGGTCCCAGCTGCTCTTTCCCCCATGTGTGGTGGCTGGAGGGGGTTTCTGCCCCTCCTGAGGGTCCCCCCAGCCCCCCTCACCTCTGAAACGAACTTGGTGGTGGCGTTGCTGAGGGTTTTCAGCATGGGGGTGGCCTCGGCGTAGAACAGGGACATCCTGTTGGCCATCTCGTTGTTCACCTCGCTCTCTGCATCCAGCTGGGGGGGTGTGCTGGGGGTCACTGCGGTGGCCAAGCCCCCCCCAAAGCCATCCCCAGCCCTGTGAACCCCTGGGGGAGGCCGGGGGAGCAGCAGAGTCCTCCCACCTGCAGGTTGTTGATGCGGTTCCGGCTGATGGTCCGTCTGTAGTAGCTGAAGTCGTTCTGGATGGCAGGGTTGGTCATCTGAGGGGGGGACACACCAGGGTTAGGGGACCCAAGGGACTCTGCTGGTTCGCAGGGTCCTGGTGTGGGGACCCCCCTCGCTGTCACCCCGCACGGGGAGGCACCTTGAGCTCGTCGAAGCTGAGGGTGAAGTGCAGGATCTCGGCGAACTGCTTGGCCAGGGCCTGCTCCCGCTCCAGGTGCTGGGTCGGGGCGTAGGGGGGGCTGGTGAGCGCCTCCAGCAGGCTCCGCAGGGCGTTCTCTGGGGACAGAGCACCCCCGGTCCCCCTCTGCACCGCCACCTCACCTCCTCCCTCATCCTGCGGCCCCCAGTGAGCACCACCACCCTGAGACCCCCGGGATCCCCCTTCCTCCCCATCCTCAAGCCAGGGAGAGGGACCCCAGGTATCCCAGCTGCTGTGGCACGGCTGCGACCCCACAGCTGTGACCCCAAGACCGCTCACATCGATCTTGGAGGTCTTGGTGAAGGCCCCCACGGGCCGAGGGGAAACTGAGGCACGGCGCAGCATCCCGAGCTGAGCAGGCGCTCCACGGGCAGGCCTGGGGATGCGCAGGGGGACGCAGGGGAGCTCGGGCACTCACCCAGCCGCAGGGAGAACTCGTAGAAGCGTTTCAGCTTGGCGACCAGGGGGCACACGGCGCTCCAGGCGCGCTCCTGCAGCCGCAGGTCCCCGGGGTTCTGGATGGCCTGCGAGGGGAGCGTTGGGGAAGATGAAACAGGAGAGCCTCATAAATATGATTGTCTGGCAAAGATTTTGAGAATATGGAAACTACAAGCGAGATTGAAATGAAAGCAAGCTTTGAGATCCCTCAGTTACTGAACAATGAGAAAACAATGGCATGGACAGCTGAAGGTGATCCCCTTTTGATGAAACAATACCCTCTGCTTGCAGGCAGCCCCAAGGGTCTGAGCAGACCCTGCCAGCTTGGCAGAAGGGGCCCAAAGAGGAGTTTTTAGGGTTTAAAATGTAGCACAGTATGGTAATGTAGTGATTCTTATAGGCTGTATAGAAATGCTATAGAATTTGTGTATTGTACTAGATTGGTTCGTAAGAATCAGAATATTCAACACAGAAGATGATTTATTGTATTGTAACAGGAACTTCACTCCCTTGCCTTTTACTCTCTTACCCCTTTTACTCTCTTACGCTTTTACTCTCTCACCCTCTCATCCTCTCTCCCCCTCTCTTCTCTCAGGCCTGCTCCGAGCTGTGCCTGGCAGCTCCCAGCAGGGCCCAGGCCCTTTGCAATAAACCGCAAGTTCCACAACCTGGCTGCAGAGATCTCTCATCTCCGTCTGTCCCGACCGTGCTACCCCTGATGCTCCTACAGGGAGGGCGCCAGCGCTTGCCCCGAGCCCCGGAGGGTGTGCGGGCCCCGGGGCTGCGCTGAGGCAGAGTGGAAATTTTCCAGGGTAGAAATGCATTTTTATTTAGGTGAAATGTACGTTTTTGAGTCGAGTCTGTGGTTAGAAAGCATAGCTCTGTAGCCTGACTGCAAGGCCTAGGCTCAGAGAAACTGCTTCAGTGAAAGACAAAGATATGGGGGGGAGAGACAGAAGGTGATAGAGAGAGACAGAGACTGCTGTGAGAGCAGCTCAACCTGTCCTAGGAATTCTTTCTGATAAAGAAGAACTAGCAGCAAATGTCACACGAAATTCATAAAAATGAATATGTATGAACCTATTGTGAAATTGTGTGCATATGTATTTGAGAGGGGGATAAGAAGAGACCTGAAGTTCCCAGAAGTACACATGACATTTTAGGGGAACGATTCCCACATGCGTCCAGCGCTGTAATAAACACACCTGTGATGGTGTTCACAGGGGTCTCAGGTTGAGGGAAGAGACGAGGATCTGACTCCATGTTTCAGAAGGCTGATTTATTATTTTATGATATATATTACATTAAAACTATACTAAAAGAATAGAAGAAAAGGATTTCATCAGAAGGCTGGCTACGAATAGAATAGGAAGGAATGATAACAAAGGTTTGTGGCTTGGACTCTCTGTCCGAGCCAGCTGGGCTGTGATTGGCCATTAATTAAAAACAACCACATGAGACCAATCCCAGATGCATCTGTTGCATTCCACAGCAGCAGATAACCATTGCTTACATTTTGTTCCTGAGGCCTCTCAGCTTCTCAGGAGGAAAAATCCTAAGGAAAGGATTTTTCATAAAAGATGTCTGCGACACATACCAGCTTTACAACTTTCACAAAAGTTGTCGAGTTTTGATTATCTCCACAAAACAGCACCCACCTCTCGGATCTCCTGCCCGGCGCCTGTGTAGGACTGCAGCTCGGCCAGGATGGTCTGCGCCTCCTCCAGCACGGCGTTCACCTGGTTCCACACCGCCGTCTCGGCCTCCGTGGGCTGCGCATCTGCAGGGCAGCGCCCCGGGGAGAGAAACCCGGAGGGCTCTGAGCGGGGCCCGGGGAGGACAGAGCCAGAGCGGGGTGCCAGCACCCCCGGCCGCGGCTCCCCCGCCGGCCCGCAGCCCTTCCTGGCCGGATTTGCCCCTGCTCCGTTCTCCTTGCCCCAGCTCAAGTCAAGCCGTGGAGCGGGGGGCGGCTGGGGGTGAGTCCTGGCTGCCCTGTGCCCGCGGTGCTGCTCACCACGAGGGATCCCCTCGGCCCCAAGGGGCTGCAAAGAGCCCCGGAGGGAGAGGTGAGGAGCGACAGCCCCCGGCCACGGGCCTGGCCCCCCTCCCCGGGGACACCCCCGGATGGCAAAGGTGGGGGAGGACGTCTGGGATGGGCGCGATGCGATGGGCGACTGGGGACAAAGAACTCAAAATGGTGTGGATGTGGAACTCAGGATTAAGTACGGAACGAAAACGGAAAATAAAAATCCCATCTCACTTTCAAAGTCAAGGAAAAAATTAGGGCCTTGGTCAAGTTCGTTATAAGTCAACACTTTTAGAAGGTTCCCCATGTGAAACCTGCAAGAGAAGAAACAAGAGGAAAAAAGCATGATGGTGAGGTGGAGCCCGGGGAAGAGGTGCTGGGCTGGGGGCAGCGGCGGCGGCCGGAGCCCCGTCCTCCCCCCGCTGCTCCCCGGGGGTGACCCCGCAGCCGCTCCCGGCCCCGGGTGCAGCCTCTTCCCCCCCGATGGTGATGAGCGCTGGCGGATGGGTGATGGAGAGGGAGGAGCGAAGGGAGGAGAAGCCGCCGAGAAATCCCTGAAGTCCCTGGAGTTTGGCAACAGCCAAACCCCTACTCTAGTGCAGAGGGGTCCTGGGGAGCCCCCAGAACTGTGCCGGGGGGCTGTGGAGGGGGCTGGAGGCAGGAGAAGGTTGTGCTGCCTCAAAGGAGCCAGGAGGAGCAGGAAGGTTCCTCGCCGTGGGAGTGGGGGGCTGTGTGTCCCCAGCCCTGGGCGTTTTGGGGGGTGCTGGAGTCAGAGGTGGCGCGGGGAGCTGTGCATCCGCTGGGGATGGAGCTGGGGCGGGCAGATGCCACTGAACTCTTTTCACCCTCCTCAATCCTGCTCTGAGCTGTGCCCTGGGAGGAATTGCAGGAGCCAGGGGAGCCCTGGGGCCTGGCATCCTGCTCCCCCATGCCCAGCCTGGGAGGCCCAGAGCTGTCCTTTCCTGGCCCTCAGCCCCGATCCACGGGAAGCTGAGGCAGGTCCCTGCTCCCCTTCCCTCGGTGCAGGCTGCAGCTGCCGCACTGACCTTCCCAGCAGTGCAGGTGGCACGGATCACTCCCTCCTCCTGGATCACTCCCTCCTCCTGGATCACTCCCTCCCCCTGGATCACTCCCTCCTCCTGGAGCACTCCCTCCTCCTTTCCCCGCCCGCAGGCTGTCCCTGTCCTGGCGCTGTCACGGGACATCAGCTAATAGCACTGGGTGTGTGCCTGCTGCATCCTGCATCCCACCACTCTGCCAGGACATCTGCCCCACTCTGAGGGATGGAGTCCCAGAACCCTGCCCCATTTTGGAGATTTTTTCAGGGCCCCAAAGCACCTGGAGACATGGGGCTGCTTGGGGACACTGTGGCTGTCCCCATCCTCTGGACAGCAGCTGCGGTGGCAGCCCTGGCGCCCTCCCCATGCCCACCCTGCTCATGGGACTTACTTTCAAAATCCAGGAAAAAATGAGGACAGTTTTCTAAATCTTTGCCCAATACCTTTATCAGGTTGCCCATGGCCAGCAGACCTGAGCGAGAGAAACAGAACAGAGTGGAACAGCACCGGTGCCACCAGCTGGACACCCCAGCACCCCTGAGCCCCCAGGGGACACGAGCCAGACACCCCAGCACCCCCGAGCCCCCAAGGGCCACCACCATGGCACCCCCGAGCCCCCAGGGCCACCACCACGGCACCTCCCTGTGCCCACCCCGATTCCTCCTGGCCGGGCACACAGCCGTGAGCATTCCCTGGAATGTGACAGCTCTCCCAGCACTTCTGACAGCTCCAGAGGTGGGAAGGGAAGAGGGGTGAGGGCCTTGTGCTCCTGGGGCAGCCCTGGCCAGGCTGCCACCCCTGAGACACCCCAGTTCCCCAGCCCTGGCGTCCCCAAGGGATGGGGGGCTGCCCCATGGTGTCATGGCATTCCCCTGGGTTATGGGGCTGGGCATCCCCCATGGACAGGGGAAGACCCCAATGGGAATTGTGCCCCACAGACCCTGTTTGGGGCTCCGCTGCCTGTGCCAGAGCATCCCACCCACCCCACAGCCCTGCTCTCGGGTCCTTACCTCAGTGCCTGGTGTGGCAGCGGTGGCTACGGCAGGAGCAGGGGCTGTGCCACCCACCCGGGTCACTTCATGGGCCAGCAAGGACCTGTGGGCAGGAGGGCAGGAGGGTCAGGGCAGCCCCCTGGGCACCTCCCTGTCCTGGGGACCCATGGGTGGGTGACCAGGAGGGGAAGCACAGTGGGACACTGGATGTCCCCTCCATCTCCTGCTGCCACCAGCCTTTGCCTTATTTCCCTTGGTTGTTTTTTACTGGCACCGGGAGCTCAGCAGGCATCGGGCTGAGCGTCCCCTGTCCCTCATCACCCCTTGTGGGACCTGCCAGCAGCTCGGGGACAACTCCAGAGTGGAGCCATCTGTCCCCATCCCTCCTCGGAGAGGCCAAGATCCCCAGGGATGACTTTGCCAGCTCCAGTGCTTGGGTTTGCTCTTTCCTGAGCGCTGTGTGAAGATCCCTTTACGCTGCCGATGAGCCACAACCCAAATCCTGCAGGCAACGGGGCTCTCCCCCAATTCCCTGCACCCCACCTTTCCTACATGGATGGAGGGGGTCAGGATTGGCCCCACGGTGTCAGCAGGCACCAGGAAGCAGCCACGGGACTCAGCAGGTTGTAATTAAGTGCTGGGGTTTAATTAATGAGGCTGGGGAAGGGGAGAGGCAGAGCTGGAGCAGCAGGGGAGGGATGGGGTGGCCTCGTGCCTGGAATGGGGCTGTGTCCCCCCCAGCCCAGCCCAGACCCTTGGCATCAACAGTGATGGCTCTGCCTTCCTCCTCCTCCTCCTCCTCCCAGGCCCACTAAGTGGTGGCTTTGCACTGGGGCTGCACAAGCCTGAATGCAGCTGGATTTTGGGGTAACTGGGGTGCACCAAACGCACCGAGAGCTGCTCTGGTGCGGTGACCCCGAGGCTCATCCTGCTGAGCACTGGGCTGTTCTTAAAGGGTGCTGGGGAGGTCCCTGGGGTGCCAGGGGGGTCCCTGGGGTGGGAGATTGGCCCCTGGCCCTGGCACACAGGCTGTGACCGGCGTGCGGGCGTCCTCGTGCCTGTGCCACCGTTGTCCTTGACGGGCAGCTTGGGGCTGGGATTTGTCACTGCTGAACTCTGCCTGTGCCCAGGGAAGGGGCACGGGTGGGTCCTCGGTGTGAGGACACCCCGGGGTGACCCCAGAGCCCTGGTGCAGGGGTTTGGTGCCAGGGGCTGGTTTGGGGATTGCTGCAGCCCCTGGGGTTGGGGTAAGGGGAGCGCCCCTTGGGGTTCAGCCCCTGTTTTACCCCTTTTCCTTGGTCCCAGGTGCTTAAACCCCCCAGTGACACTTGGCCCGGGGGGCCACAGCACATCCCTCCCAGGGGGGCTGCGGGAGAGGGCGAGGGGCTCCCCCCAGTGCTGCTCACTGCTGAACTGGGGGAATTGTGCACCCCAAATCCGCTGGGAGAGTCACCCCCAAACCGGCAGCGCTCACAGAGGAACGCGCTGCCACAGGAGGGCTGGGAACAGCCGGTTCCCTGTCCCCAGCCACACCCGAGGTGGCCCCGGCTCCTGTCCCTCCCTGCGGTGGCCTCGTTGCACCCCAGCCCCGCTCCAGACCCTGCCCCCGTTCCCGCAGCGCCGCCTCCCCCTGCTCCCCACGAGCATCCTGCCCCACGGGGACCCACGGCGGTGTCACCTCCATGGGGACAACCCAGCCGGCGGGCTGAACCCGCACTCCTGCTCCAGGCAGGACCAAATGCTGCATCCAGGAGCATCCCTCCCCTGAGCCGGCAGTGCCCGGAGGGGCAGCGATGTCCCCGGGCTCAGGCCGTGTCACCGTTTTAGGGCTGTGTCCCTTTGCAGCATCGCCCTGGGCACCGCAGCCTGGTGCAGCGCCGCAGCCCCGGCCGGGGGCTCCCTGCCCCTTCCCCTTGACCAGGCCCCGCTCCCCGCAGCCCCTCGCCCGCCCGGTGCCCACCGGGTGCCCCCCGCCGCCGCCGCGCCCCCCCGGCCGCTGCCCCCCGCCCATGGCCGCGCCGGCGCCGCCGCAGCCGCCGCAGGCTCGGACGAGCGGTGCCCGAAGGATTTTCAATGGGGGGAGGGCACAGCTCATGCCGGGAATGGGTGCGGGGGCCAGATCTCACCCCAGGATCAACCGGGGCAGGGTGGAGCTGGGGGTCCCGGCGCGGTGCCCCCTCCCCGCTTCGGGCAGCTCCGTGTCCGGAGGGATGAGGAAGCTGAGCCCCCCTCGAGTGGGGCCGGGGGGCTGCGGGGCTCCCCCGTGCCCGGCTGCGGCTGCGGCTGAGCCGCGCATTTACCGCAGGGCCGCCTGCCGGGAGCCGAGCCGCAGCACCCACCGAGCGCCCGCACCCTCCGGGGACCCTGCAGCAGCCCCGGGCGGGGCGAACCCAGCCCGGCATCGCCCAGCCCGGCATCGCCCAGCGCCCCATCCCCGCTCCCGGGGCTGCAAAGCGCGGAGAGGGGCGGCTCTCGGCGGGGTCCCTGGGGGACACCCCCCGCCCTGCCCTGTCCCCGGGCCTGCTGGCAGCCCTGTCCCCGCGCTCACCGTGGCCGTGGGAGCCCGCGGCGTGGGCAGGCGGTGGCGGCGGTCGGGAGTGCGCGGATGCTGCGGGACGAGCCGCCCGCCGTGTGCGTGAGCCGCCCTGCGCCAGCTGCCGAATGCACCACAAAGACCACCATAGCCCCCCGGCCCCCCCACGCCACTGGTGACGGTGACGTCTCAAGTGTGAGCGAGACGGGGATGTTTAACCCCCTGCGTGCCGGCCGGCAGAGCGCTGCGGCCTGGCGGGGAGAGGGGTCTGCGTGCTGCTCGCTGGGTTTGGGGGATGCGGGGACATCGAGAGGGTCGCCCCACATCAGAGCCAGACCCAGCTCACACAAGGGGGAGGGAAAATCCAAATATTCCTTTGCTCCTGCCCCAGCCTGTGGGTGGCGCCGCTTGGTCCGGTCCCCTCTCAGGGGAGGGGGACAGGCACCGACCCCACGTGGTGCCACCGCAGCGAGGACAAACCCGACCCCCGTGCCAGGACCCCTGTTTGAGGCAGGCAGCACCTTCTGTGCCTCACCAGCTCCCCCAGGACGGGGCAGAAAGGGTTTGGGGGCAAGAACCAGCACAGAGCTGTTCCCTCAGGGGTGATGAAGGAGGAAAGGAACCCCCAAATTGGGTTATTTCTGCTTTTCTACCCCAACTCCCCCCTTTTCCCAGGCCAGCGCTGGGCATGACAGTGGGGACATCAGGAGGCACCCCCAGTGTTAGGGTCACCCCGGGTCCAGCTTGCCCAGTGGCACCCAGAGCTGTCCCTCAGGGCCATGGGGTGGGTGACAACAGCTCCTCACTCCTTTACAGGCAATTTTGTGCTGGGGGGGGGTCTCGGAGGGCCTGGCAGTGCCCCGAGCACCGGCAGCGTCACCGCTGGCTGAGGGACAGGAGCTGTCGGGATTCTGGGGTAAGCAGCCGTGATTCCTGCTCCCCAAGCCCCCGCGGTTTGTGGGGGACTGCGGAGGCAGAGGGGGCTGCGGGGTCTCCCCCATCGGGCACAGCCCCCCCGGGCCGTGCTGCTGCCGCCCGCAGCCGCTGGGGGAAGCTGCAGCCCTGTGCATTCCTCGGAGCCGCTGCATGGGGAGGTTTTGGAGGTTTTCAGGAACCGGCAGCGCCCCGACAGCTCCGCGCCCCGGGGGTGGGTGTTGGGGGATGCTGCTGCAGGAGTGGGGAGGGAAAAGCTGTGGCTGAGGCAGCGCTGCCCGCACGGCTGTGTCCCCTCCAGACACCCTGTTGTCCCCTCTGCAAACCCAGGGCCAATATCCCATTCGGACCCGGGCTCATGCAGGTTTTGGGGTGCCCCAGTTTGGGTGCTGGGCTCAGCTGGGTGCTCCAGTGGGTGCTCTGTCGGTGTGGTCAGCCCTCCACGACCCCCAGCACCGCGGCTTGGGGTGTCAGGGCCCCAAAAGGGACATCCCAGGACCACACCGTCACCCTGATCCTCATCCCAAGGGCATCCCTGGGGCTCCCCTGCCTCTCCCAGCCCCTCCGGCTCCCCCTTCCCGTAGGCTGAGCCGGGCCGCTCTCAGCCCTGGCAGCCTGCGCTGCTTCAATTAAGCCCTCATTAATTTTTCAGTTCCCCGGAGCACCCCGGGCACGGGCGGTTTGCAGAGCTGCTAACTGGTGTCTTCTCTACTCCACATCCCAGAACCGCCCGAGGGGCCGGGGGGGCTCATCCCTCCCCCGGCTCTCGGGGACGCTCACGGAGAGGCTTTGGGGCCACACGGAGCCCAGCAGAGGCTGTGGAGGTGACCCAAAATCCGTGGGGCAGAATCACCTCATTCCAGGTGGGGTCCAGCCCTGGCCGGGGACATGGCACAAGGATGCCACGTCCAGCCCTGGGGGGGAGGAGGATGAAGCCCTTCAGCCCCACTGCTACAAAAAAAAACACAGATATTCGTGGTTTTTGTAACCCAGCCCTGTCTCACCTGCAGCTGGGGCATTTTCTGCTCCTTCCTGCAGCCCCCAGTGCAGAAAAGGTGGGTGCACCTGAGGGCAGCTGCCTTGGAGAAGGGCTGAGCACCCCATGGCACCCCACAGCTCACTGGGGATGAGATGGATGGGATGGGATCCATGGGATGGGGTGGGATGGGGTGGGATGGGGTGGGATGGGGTGGGATCCATAGGATGGGATGGGATGGGGTGGGATGGGATGGGATCCATAGGATGGGATGGGATGGGGAGCAGCCCTGGCTGGCCAAAGACTTCATGCAGGCCCGGTGGGCAGCAGATGCAGAGGGGCAGCTTCGGACGGGCCCAGTGTCCCTGGGATCACAGCAGGACGCCAAGGTCACCGGGAAAAGCGCTCGGCGATCTCCATGGAAACATTCCACGTTTGGTTCTGGAGATCAAAGTGGTTTTCTTGTCCCTGTCTCCTGTGTGCTTCAGCCGCGCCTGTGCCAAGCCATGAGCCCCTGGCGTGTCCCAGTGTCCCCAGGGCAGGCGGTGAGGGGGCGGCATCCCCGGGATCCCACTGCCCCCGGTCCCTGCATCCCGGCCCCATTTCCCCTCCCAGCATCCCAGTACCCCCCAGCACCCCACCTCGACCCCCACCCCCGGCCCCTCCCGCCTGATTGACAGCTCTCCCAGCCAATGGACGAGCGTCGCCGCCGGGGGGGCGGGGGGCCCGCGGCTACAAGAGGGGCGGGAGCGGCGCGGGCAGAGCCGGCGGCTGGACCGCGGCCCCTCCGGTACCGGCAGCGGCTCCGCGCCCCGCCCGGCCCCGCCGAGCCGCCGCCTGCCCGCGCCGCAGCACAGGTAAGGGCTGGAGCCGCACCCGCGGGGCCGGGACGCGGTTCAGCCGTCGGAGCAGGTGCCGGGAGATGCTCCCGGGAGCCGCTTCCAGCGGGGGTCGGGGCCGGTGGCCCGGAGCCGTCCCATGGTGCGGGTGGGGAGAGCATCCCCGAGCCCCCACCCAGCCCCGGGGCCCGTCCCTGCTCCCTGGGTGCCATCCAGGGGTGCTGCTGCAGGCTGGGGGGGACACCCGTAGTGCCACCCCTCTGTCCGGTTTTGGGAGCAGCAGCTGCTGAACAATTGGTGCTTTGGGGTGAGCGTGTGGTTCCCTCCTGGGCGCTGTCCCCTGCCCTGGCATGGCTGGGTGCTGCTTGGAAAAGGGATTTGAGGGCTGTGGAGCTCAGGATGCTGCTCTGGAGTCCCAGCCACTGCATCCTCCATCCGTGGGAGGACTTGGATCATGGCAGATCTGCCCGTGTAGAGTGCCTGGCATGGTTTATGATCAATGCCAGCAATTTAGAGCCAGACCACAGTGCCAGGGGGGGTTTGTGGAGCCGAGCTGGGGTCGCTGGGGATGCCTCGTGCTCTGTGGGTGTCTGGACACTCCCGGGGCTGCCAGGGCTGGTTGGGCTCCGTGCTTCCACGGCAGACGGTGACAGATGCTGGTGGGATGATGGGGCAGGAAGGAGCTGCTGCCTGTGGGATTGGCTGGGAGCACGAGGAACCCCACATCCTCCATCCCAGGGTCCCCCCCATGTGTCCCTGGCCAACACAGCCAGCACAGCAAACCCCTGGGAGGACATGGCGCTTGGTTGGGCTCCAGGTGAACTTCTCCTCAACTTCATGGAGAGAGAAGCTCCAGGAGCTCCCGGAGAACCATCTGCTGCTCGGGCTGAGCGGCGCTGGCAGCCGGGGATGCGTGGGAGCGGGCACGGCGCGTATCGGAGCGGGCTCTGCTCACTGCCCACACAGCCAGGGCCTGCCAGGGCTCCCTGCTGCTGCTGCACACCACGGACCAGGGCTGCTTCCAAGGAAAAAGCTGTGGTAGAAGCCATGTTGTGGCAGTTTTGGGTTCCCCTTGGGATGCCTTTGGCAGCTGCAGGGTGCCTGGAGCTCTGGGCTTTGTGGTTTAAAAACCCTAACCCTAACCCTAGGCAGGAATAGCAGCCTTAGGCTAAGGCTGGTTCCAAGGAAAAAGCTGTGGTGGAAGCCATATTTTGGCAATTTTGTGTTCCCCTTGGGATGCCTTTGGCAGCTGCAGGGTGCCTGGAGCTCTGGGCTTTGTGGTTTAAAAACCCTAACCCTAGGTATAACCCTAAACCCTAACCCTAGGCAGGAATAGCAGCCTTAGGCTAAGGCTGGTTCCAAGGAAAAGGCCATGGAGGCAGCCATGTTGTGGAAATTCTGTGTTCTCTTTGGGAAGCCTTTGGCAGCTGGGGTGTGCCTGGAGCTCTGGGCTTTGTGGTTTCCAAACCCTAACCCCTGGTGTAACCCTAAACCCTAACCCTAGGAGTAACCCTAGCCTGAAGCAGTAAATGGAGCCTTACAGACCCTGTCTTCCCCAAGGAGGAGGATTGGCATCTCTCTGGCCAGTGGGATGCTGCACGGCCTGTGGCACCAGGGACATTTTTACATGCCCTAATAGCAGATTCTTTGTTGTCCCACCCTTAGAGAAGGGCTGGTCAGAGGTGTTCCTTGTCATGGCAATGTGGCTGGAGCTAAATGAGGTCCTTTCCAACCCAAACCATTCTAGCATTCTGTGATTGTGCTCTGGCAAAGGCAGTGGGAGGAGTTCTGAGTTTTCAGTTGCTTTCTGAGTGTTTTCCTTCAGCCCAAAATGAGCCCAGGGGATGGGGTGATGCTGATGGCTGCCCTGGTGGGCTGTCCCAAGGCCAGCTCCTGTACACCTCCAGGAGCAAAGGCCAAAGCCACATCTCCATTGCAACAGCTGCTGTCCTTCATGGACACCCATCAGCCAGGTGGATCAGCTCCAGCAAGGAGAAGAGGGATGCAGGATCATCCAGGCTGGATGAGGGCCTGGGAGGAGCATCCCTCTCCAGCCTGGCGTGGATTTTCCTTTCCAGGGGGCAGCCATGGGCAAGCACAGCAGCAAGCTGGCCCCGGAGATGCTGGATGACCTGGTGAGGAGCACGGAGTTCAGCGAGCAGGAGCTGAAGCAGTGGTACAAGGGCTTCCTCAAGGACTGCCCCACCGGCATCCTCAACCTGGAGGAGTTCCAGCAGCTCTACATCAAGGTGGGCTCCAGCTGGGGCTCTGAGTGCTGCCTGGGGGGCTGGAGCAGCCTCCATGCCGAGCTCCCCCTCCTCATTTCCATTCCTCTTCTCTCCTTCCCGCAGTTTTTCCCCTATGGAGACGCCTCCAAGTTTGCCCAGCACGCGTTCCGCACCTTTGACAAGAACGGGGATGGCACCATCGACTTCAGGGAGTTCATCTGTGCCCTGTCTGTCACCTCCAGGGGCACCTTTGAGCAGAAACTCAACTGGGCCTTCGAGATGTACGACCTGGACGGGGATGGGAAGATCACGCGCCTGGAGATGCTGGAGATCATTGAGGTACCAGTGCTTCAAACCAGCGGGGATCGTTTGTTTTTCCCAGGCTTTTCACACATATGGGGTCCCTTTTAGCACCAAAGAATGAATTTTCCTACCCAGAGCTGTGACCCTGTTCACAGGAGTCTTAGGATGAGGGAAGAGACGAGGATCTGACTCCATGTTTCAGAAGGCTTGATTTATTATTTTATGGTATATATTATATTAAAGCTATACTAAAAGAATAGAAGGAAGGATTTTATCAGAAGGCTGGCTAAGAATAGAAAAATAAAGAATGATGGCAAAGGTTTGTGGCTCGGACAGAGAGTCTGAGCCAGCTGACTGTGATTGGCCATTAATTAGAAACAACCACATGAGCCCAATCCCAGATGCACCTGTTGCATTCCACAGCAGCAGATAACCATTGGTTACATTTTGTTCCTGAGGCCTCTCAGCTTCTCAGGAGGAACAATCCTAAGGAAAGGATTTTTCATAAAATGTTTCTGTGGCGCAGAGCCTTGTCTGAAAGGTGCTTGGTGTGGATCTGGTGGAACAGGGTCCCAACAGAGCAGCAACCCTGTCCCCATCCCCTGCCTTGCCCTGGGGTCTCGTGTCCTTCCAACATTCCCTCTGATTCCCGCTCTCATCCTCCTCCAGGCCATTTACAAGATGGTGGGGACTGTGATCATGATGAGGATGAACCAGGACGGGCTGACCCCCCAGCAGCGAGTGGACAAGATCTTCACAAAGATGGACAAGGACAAGGATGACCAGATCTCCCTGGAGGAGTTCAAGGAGGCCGCAAAGAGTGACCCCTCCATCGTCCTGCTCCTGCAGTGTGACATGCAAAAATAGAGCCCTGGCGCTCAGGGCTGGACTGGCTGCAGCCAAACTCTGCCCCCTGTGATGGTTTCAATCCCCTTTTTTCCCCCCATTTGGCCCCAGGCATGAGCCACCTTCCATCCCTCCTGCTGCCCCTGCTCCGGCTGCATCCTGGGCAGTTGCACACCCTGGAGGTCAGAGCTTGCTCTGAGCACTGTCAGCCCTCTCCCAGCCTGGAGATGGATGCCCTGCAGCCCCTGGTGTGTCCTGGCTGACCAGGGCCAGCTGTTCCCACATCCCTGCTGCTTTCTCCCTGCTTTCCCCCACTGCTCCACCTGCCCCATTCCCTGATCCTAACTGAGACCAGCTCTGTCCCATTTCTGCTGTTTTCTCCCCTCTTCTTGGCTTGTGAAGTCTCCAGGGAGGCTGAAAAGCCCCAAGTCCTGCTCCTGGTCCTTCCTTCACTGGCAGTTCCCTGGAAGGCTGCCTGGAGAGGCCAGGGCAGGGTCTTGCACCAGCTTTAGCTCTTCCACCTCTATTTTCCCTGCTGGGAACAGCCAGGCTTGGTCAGGACACTCCAGCAGAGAACAGAAGTGTCCAAAGCCAGCCCTGGATGTCCCATCCCAGCAGCCACCCTCCATCCCATCAGGTGGGTGATGTCCCCATCTGCCCTGGGTGCTCTGTGGCATTTCTGACCCTCCTGGAAACGGAGGTGAGGCCTGCAGTCCCAAGCTGGAGGCAGGCTCAGGGTTGTGGGTGTGGAAGGCAGGTCCTGGTGCTGCTCCTGGGTGCGTGGCACTGCTGTGGGGACAGCTGGCTGCTGGGTGGGGGCTCTGGGGAGGTGTGGATGGGTCCTGTTCCTGCTGAGCCTCCTGGAAAGGCTCTGAGGCCACAAGAAACAAATCTGTCTCCTTCCTCCCCGCTCCCAGCCTGCTGCATCCACCCCTCCTGTCCCAGGTCGGTGTTTAGTCCGCACA
Organism: Molothrus aeneus; assembly: GCF_037042795.1. Lineage (NCBI taxonomy): Eukaryota > Metazoa > Chordata > Aves > Passeriformes > Icteridae > Molothrus > Molothrus aeneus. The sequence continues at coordinate 1,452,530 of NC_089668.1, forward strand.
TTGTGGTGTTGGTGGCTGTGGTGTCTGTTAGGAGATGGTGAAGTCCTTACTTATTTTTTTAAGGGAAAAATAAACTGTTCCCTGTGTGTGGTGCCCCCCTCTGGATGGTTTATTGAGGACAGTGAGGTGACAGCACTGCACTGCTGAGAATATTTTAGGGGTCTCATCCAAGCCTGTGACACCCCAAGGGGTGGAGAAACCCTTGGGGACAGCACAGGCTGGGGAGCCTTGGAGGTTGAAACCCTTCAGTGGTGCAGGCAGCTCTGGGGAAGAGAATGTCCCTTTTGGGGTGGGGAGCCTCAGAGCCCAAACCTCTCTGGAAATGGGTCTCCTTTGCCAGCCAGGAGCTGGCCCTGGCTGTGCCCTTCCCTCAGGGCTGGTGGCTTTGTCCTGGGCTCCACCTGTCAGCAACTGGGCCCTGCTCTCTGTGCATCTTTGTCCTTCTTTCCTCCACCCCCATCTTCCCAGCCCAGATTTTCCTCCGGCCGCTCCTCTCCCTCAGCAGCCTGCACAGACAGTGACTGTTGCTAAGGAGCTCTCACCAAATTTTAATCCTTCTCTGGAATCAATCTGGCAGGGCTGGCTCCCAGCTCACCCCATCCCACCTGCATCCTGCAATTCCCCAGCCTTTGGTGTGTCCAGCACGGGATGGGGAGGGTGCCAAAACCACGGCAGGGAGGGTATTTTTAGGAGAGCTGCTGATGGCAGAGCTCTGCCCCTCGGCTTTGGCCGCTGTGCTTTCCAGGAGCACGTGTGAGTTTGCAGCTCAGCAGTGCCTGGGGAAGAGGGAACAGGGAAGGTTCTCCCACCCTGCAGGAGCTGGGGACGTGCCAGGGCTGCTGCCTGAAAGGGCAGCAACTCAAAAGCTCCAGAGAGAACGCCAAGAATAGCCTGGTGATCCTGGAGCCCGCCAAGCTCCCTCATTGCACCCCGAAGGAAGCTCAGGTGTTCCCCAGCAGGGAGCTGCAAAGGCCCTGGGGAAAGGAAATCTGTGAGGCTGAAACGGTGCTGAATTCCCAGAGGGTTTGGGGCTGCTGGTGCCAGCCCTGCTCACCGGCACACAGATGGCTCTGCTCTCCTCGTTTGGACCTCGGTGTTGGATTGGTCTCATGGACCATACAGGGCTGTGGTCTGTAGGGAGGGTTTTTCTTTAGCTGGAGCACAGGGATTTGGGTAAAACCCTGTCCTGTGAGATCTCCATCCCTTGCCCCTTCCTGGCTTTTGGGTTTTGGTCTCTGGGATGCACCCCCTGCTCCCCAAGGGTTTCTGGGGGGCTGCTGACGGCGGTGGAATTTTTAACCTGAGCTGAGCGTGCGGCTCTGCGGCTGCTCCCACCAGCACTCCCGGCAGAGGAGAGCCTTAATTAACACCCGCACCACGGGATCACCATGAACCAGTGAACGGCACAGGTCACCCTGGCGCGGAGCGGGGTCCCACCACCCCTCTGTCCTCCCTGAGTGTCCCCCCTGTGCTCCCAAGGATGCCCCAACCCCAGACCCTGGGGACAGCAGGAGCAGCGACCAACCGGGCACGGAGCAGCGTCCCCAGAGCTGCCCCACCGCTCCCGCTCCGTGTCCTGCTGATGCCACCTTTGTCGCCAGCCCCTTCCCCTCGCTCCCGGCCGTTCTGTGCCCCGGAGCGGGGGCTCCCCCCGCCTCAGTTCCCCGCAGCTCCCCGGTGTCACCGGGCGGAGCGCGGCGGCGAGGAGCGCTCGGTCCCGAAGAGGTTAACGCGTGTCCCGGCGGACTCAAAGCCCGGAGCTTCATGGGATGCCATATAAAGCGCGTTCCGCCGGGCCGGCCCCGGCTCCGGGAGCTGCCGGGACGCGCGGAGCGGAGCCGCGCACGGAGCGGAGCCGCCGGTGCCGCCGGTGCCCCGGAGCTGCCGGGCCATGGAGCCGCCGGGCCCCGCCGGGGCGCCGGGCCGGCCCTGGGATGAAGCCAAGGCTTTCTACGACAACCTCGCCCCCAAGAAGAAACCCAAATCGGTGAGAGCCCCCGCGCTCCCCGCCTGCCCCATCCCCTGCCGGGGCTCTCCAGGTGTCCCAGCTCCTGCGGGTTCGCATCTTCCCTGGATTCCCCCATGGAACCCCCCGGGTGTCTGTGGGTGCCCCATCTCCTCCAGGATCCCTCCTGGTGCCCCATTTCCTCCAGGATCTCTAGGATCCCTCCCGGTGCCCCATTTCCCCCACGAGTTTTGGGGTCCCCCGAGTGTCTCCCATGTTCCCCATTTCCTCCAGGCTCTCTGGGGTCCCCCCGGTGCCCCATTTCCTCCAGGATCTCTGGGGTCCCTCCTGGTGCCCCATTTCCCCCACGAGTTTTGGGGTCCCCCTGAGTGTCTCCATGTTCCCCATTTCCTCCAGGATCCCTCCCCGTGCCCCATTTCCCCCACGAGTTTTGGGGTCCCCCTGAGTGTCTCCATGTTCCCCATCTCCTCCGGGCTCTGTGGGGTCCCCCGTGGTGTCTCTGGTGTTTCTCTGACCCCCCCTGCCTCCATCCAGCTCCTTGGGGATGCCCCAGCTCTCTCCAGGTGCTCCCACTGGCTCCTCCATGGCGTCGCTCGGTTCCTGGGGTCTCTCCAGATCCCCCCGGTCTCCCTGGGTTCCCGCAGGTCCCTGTGGTGCTCCTGGCTCCCTCCTGGGCTGAGCTGTCCTTGCAGAGTGGCCCGGTGCCCCATGAGCTGCCTGTCCCTTGTGCCAAGGCGGGAGGCCCTGGCAGGGACAGGAGGGGTGGCACTGACAGAGCTGGGGACAGGCAGGAGCCGCTGGGCCAGGGGTGTCACAGGGTGTCACAGGGTGTCACAGGGGTGTCGCTGCCCCTCGCTGCCCCGGGAGATCAGAGGGACAGCCTGTGTTATCTAACGAGGGCTGAGCTGCCGCCTTTAACCACGGGAGTGCCTGGAAGTGCGGCCGTGTCCCGCAATGGCAGCGAGGCTGGCAGGGCTGGGGGCTGTGCCCGCCTGTCCCTGCAGCCTCTGAGCCCCCCAGACACAGCCACAGCCACCCTTGGGGCCGTGGGACCCCCAAAACCTGGGGTCTGGCAGAGGGGCTGGACCTGGTGACAGCTGGCACCTCCTGTGGCACCTCCTGTGGCACCTTCTATGCTGGCACCTCCTGTGACACTCTCCTTGCTGGCATCTCCTGTGGCAAAGCCCTGGGTGTGAGCTCTCCACGAGGGGACACGTCCAAGCCCTCATTTGGGGCAGCCCTTGTGCCTTCCCTTCCCTCAGCCCTGTTGCTGGACCCTGTGCCAGCTGACATTGCTGCTGCCTGCGCCCTTCCCAGAGCAGGGGCACAGCCTGGCTTGGTGGCAGGATGCAGCTCCTGCTCTTTCATGCCCGTGCTTTGCCCATGGATGCCAGCCCAGGCTCCTCCTCTTCCTCTCCTTGGAGCCAGCTCGCTGACCAGGGGAAACTGAGGCACGGGGAGGGGGGCAGCCATGTGCTTTGCAAAGTGAGATCTGGGCGCTCACATCCTGCAGCTGGGCTGTGCCCTGTGGGGCTGGGGGTGATGCCAGGCGCTGTGCCAGCCTCTCCTGGGGGCTGTGGGCAGCCAGCTCAGCTGCCCTCACACAGCTGCCAGCCCCTGATGGACGGCTGCAGGGCGCTTTTCTGCAGTATAAATAATGTTCTTGGAAAACTCCAAACCAGCCTGAACTTTAATCTGATCCCGAGCAGGGGGCTGGTGGTGCCCGGGGCTCCTTCAGGAAATGGGGTTTGGTGTCATCTGTCTGTGCCCTTGGGGTGCCAGGTCTGTCTGTCTGCCTGTCCGTCCTCCTGGCCCTACAGGAGCAGGAGAGAGCTGGGAGGTGATTTTGGGAAGCCATTCCTGGCTGGGGAATGGGTTCATGGGGCATTCCTGCTTTGCAGTGGTCGCAGCTCTGCCCACAGCCTGGCTCCTGCCAGGGAGGTCAGCAATGAGACCTGTCACCCTTCAGCAATGCTGGAAATGTCCCCAGCCTCTCTGGTGACAGTGGGAGCTGGTTTTCTGCTGGCTGCCTTCCTCTGGGCGCCCTTTGGGACCCATCCCTCTCACCCACGTGCGATTTTTGGGATGCAGGAGTGGGGACAATGCTTGACCGTGGAGCAAACCCTTCTTCCTCCCTTTCCATGTCCAAAATCCTCTGAATATTGAATTAATCACTAGAATTTGGTGTTCTGCAGCACCCAGGGAAGTGCCCAGAATTCCTGCAGGATTTTAGGATGGAGTTGGGTTCAAGCAAAAGGATCCAGGGGTGCAGAATGGGGTCCCCAGTGTGGCTCCTCCAGGGGTGGCAGTGGAGCTTCTGGGGTTGGGTGGTACCGAGGGCACCTCTGGCTCTCATGGGTGGGAGGACACTGCACGTCCTGGGAGCCTGTGGGATTTCCAAATATCTGCCTCTAATCCTTGGGGGGCTGCTGGGGATTTACTGATTAGAGCAGCGATTTAAAGGCTGCCAGCTGTTGGATCTGCAGGCAGAAAATTGGGCTGTTTGCAGTCACTCCTGAAATGCACCTTCACCCCAAAACTGGGGGGTTTGGGGTCTGGGCTGGGGTTTGCACTCAGTGGAGCTGGAGCCTGCTGGAAAGGTCTTTTTACACTTCTCAGGTGGGGTTTGGGCCTTGTGGACCTCCTGGAGCTGTGCCGGTGGCTGATGTTCCTCTGACATGTCCCTGGTTGTCCCTCCTGTTTGGCTGAACCTAGGGATGGAGCCAGGATTGGGATGGGACCTTCCCCACACCCTCACACTCCTCTTAGACCCATCATTAATCTCTTGCTCAAGGTTCAGGAGGGGGCTGGACCTGACCTTCCCATGGGAAGGAAGAGGAGCTCACCACGAATCCCCAAATTCAGTTGGATTCAGCTGAGCAGAGCCTGGACTTGTGTTGGATGAGCTTTCACCGACCTTGGCTGACCTTGGATGCTGCTTTGAGGGGAAAACAGAGTTTGTGATTCAGCCCAAAGCCTGAAGGGCTGAGGCAGCCAGAGCAGGAGGCTGTGGTGGGATGGAGGCTGTGGGACCAAATCCAGCCCAGCCAGGGCTGGGAGTGCGACCCCTCCCATGCACACATTTCCTGTTGCAAAAGGAGAATATTTGCCTTGAAACATCTCAATTTCTGGGGAAAAGTGGGGTTGGGTGGGCTGTTAGCAGCACTCAGAGGGAGGGTTTGAGGTGCTGTGGTTCCTGAGGCTTTTTAAAGCTCATTTTGGAGCATTGCAATGACCATCTGCAGCACTAATGGGGACAGAGAGGCATCCAAACAAGCTCGAGGAGGGAATGCTTCCAAATGAAATCCACTTCAAAGAAATGTCAAAATGCAGATCCCTCCTCGCAGTGCAGAATCGCCTCATTTTTCCAAATGTCAGCATTTCCCAGGGAACAGCAGGGCTGTTCCAGCCCAGCCAGAGCTGGGAGCTGCCTTAGCACCCGCGTGAGACTTTCCTGCCCCGAGTGCTCCACAAGGTGCAAATCTTCCTTGGCAGGATCCCATTCCCAGAGCTCCCTGCCCTCGGGCCCCTGGGGCTCCAGCTGCCCACGCCGGGGCAGAGGCAGGGCCTGGAGCCCAGGGTTATTTTTATTGCTCTGTTTATTGCCTCTTAAATGAACCTCCCCGAGGGCTGGTGCCTTTCAGAGGCGGGGAAGGGACCTTGAGCAGCCGGGGCTGTTGTGCAAGGTGTGGAGAGGGAGGTGGAAATTCCCTCTGGGCGCCCAGCTTGGCTTGTGGCCCCAAACATCCTTCTCACCCCCTTGAACACGCCTCAGTGCTGTTACATCTGGGCTGCTGACCTGTTTTCTCTCCTGGGAATCTCCCTGCAGGGCTGACCCCGGTCCAGGATCAGGGAGCAAACACCTGGAAGATTTCCTGGCCAGCCAGCACTGCAGGGACTCTGGAGCAGGATGGAGCAGCAGGACTCCAGCTCATGGCCGGATGTCCCAAGACCTTTCAGAGTTATTAATATTTTCAGCTAATAAATGGCCCATGACTCCAGAGTTACTAATTAATGAGCTGAAGTGCCAAGGCTTGGCCTGTGACCAGTTAATAGCTGACACTCCTTGGGGACCTGGCTGTGGTTCACTTGGAGCAGTGCTGGTGTCATGGATCAGGTCCTGCCTGTCCTGGGGGTTGCTCCCCTGCTTTCCTAAAACAGCCACTTCCAAACAGGACCTGATTCCCTGAAAATGCTGTGGGAGAGGGATCCCTGTGCCCACACTGATCTTCTCAGCCCCAGCTAATCTGGGTCTCGTCCTAATGCCCGCTGTTTAACCGCTTTGCTGGGGATTTGGGGGATTTTGGGAGTGGATGCAGCCTCTGGAGAGGTGCCTGGGATGGATCTGCTGTGGGGCTGGTGCTGGGAATGTCGTGGAGGCTCCCACTGACTCATTGCTGGGTGGGGCTGGGGGCAGAGCCAGCCCCAGGGCGAGCCCAGTGTGGATGGGGCACCCTGGCCTTGCAAAGTTCAGCCCCGGGCAGGGTGGGAGCTTGAACTTTGGAGCACCTGGAGGAGGCACCCTCCACCCTGAGCAAATGGCATTGCCAGGGGATTACTCACGGCTCAGAGGATCCTGGAAGGCACAGAGGAGCAGGGGGTGAGGTGTTCCTGCAGTGCTCACAGACAGGATTTCTCAGAGAGCCCCCAAGCCCTGTCCTGCTCGCTGGACTCCTCTGCAGGGGACAGGAGCTCCCTGTGCCACTGTCCCTCTGTAGGATTTGCTGTCCTGGCAGCCAGGATTGCTCACTGGCCATCGGTAATTAACTTATTTTTGTGCTTGCAAGTGAGTGATGGGGATTAACAGGGGACAGAGGGAGGGTGGGTGGGGGTCAAGATGAGCTTGACTTTCCCTCTGTCCCCTCTGTCCCTGCCACGTTCCTCTGGAGGTGCCTCACTGGCTTCAGCTGGAGGAGGTTTTGGATTTGGGTTTTGGATGGAGCCCTCAAACATCAATAATAATGACTCATAAATCGTTGCTTGCACCACCTGTTTGTCATGTTTCCACCCACAATAGCTGTATCAAGTGTTTGGAGGAGCTGAGCTGGCACGGGCTGTTTGTCACATCTGGACGGCATCACGGGATGCGGATCTGGCTCAGCCGCAGAGCGCGGCTCGTTCCTGCCTGGGGGGTGGGAAAAGCCACACAAATTCCATCTGCACGGCCTTCAGCAGCTCCTCCTGGGGTCTGCACGGGTTCTGGGAGCCTGTTTGCAGTGGGAGGGCTTGGCAGTGGGATCTGAGGTGTCCCAGATGTGTGGGGATGGAGCATCAGGGCTTTGTGACCGTGTTCACAGGGGTCTCAGGATGAGGGAAGAGACGAGGATCTGACTCCATGTTTCAGAAGGCTTGATTTATTCTTTTATGATATATATTATATTAAAACTATCCTAAAAGAATAGAAGAAGGGATTTCATCAGAAGGCTGGCTAAGAATAGAATAGGAAAGAATGATAACAAAGGTTTGTGGCTTGTACTCTCTGTCCAAGCCAGCTGGGCTGTGATTGGCCATTAATTAGAAACAACCACATGAGGCCAATCCCAGATGCACCTGTTGCATTCCACAGCAGCAGATAACCATTGGTTACGTTTTGTTCCTGAGGCCTCTCAGCTTCTCAGGAGGAACAATCCTAAGGAAAGGATTTTCCATAAAAGATGTCTGCGACAGGGCTTCATCTGTGGAAGTGCTGGGATGCAGCCGCTCTGTCCTTCTCCAAATCATTTCAGAGGTGTCACCCACCTTGTGGCCTTTCATGCTGGGGGATCCACCTAGGGGCTTCCTCCCTAATTTGTCCCTCCCTAACTGGTCCCTGTGCCCACAGCCCAAGCCTGAGAACGCCATCACCATCGCCGTGTCCTCGCGGGCGCTGTTCCGCATGGAGGAGGAGCAGAAGATCTACACGGAGCAGGGCGTGGAGGCCTATGTGAAATACCAGCTGGACCACGAGAATGAGCCCTTCCTCCCCGGGGCTGCCTTCCCCTTCGTCAAGGTGAGCAGCCACAGCTCCCCAGAAATCCTGGGGAGGGGACAGAGCTCATGTGGGGCCAGGATGGACACGAGCCACGGAGCAAACGGAGGGCAGACAAACCTCCCAGCAAGTGATGTGCTGTTTCCAGGGCTGGATTTTTCATCCTGAGCCCAAGAATTGAACAAATCATCTCCTTGGATCACATTTAAAGTTTCCCTTTAGGGAATTGTCTTTTTTTTTTTTTTTTGTAGTTATGATTATTATTACAATTTATTTATTCTTGTGAATTGGCTGAGTTTAGCCTTGCTCCCGAGTCGGCCAATTTCTAATCCTGACATGTTGAAATGATGCATTTCAAACTTGAAAATTATTTTCTAACTCCTGTAGCAATTAGTGCAGTTTTGGGAGCTGGAGCCCATTCCCAATAAATAGATTAATCAGCTCAGTGGGGCAGGACTTGTTTCTGATTGCTTGAAAAACACTTTTCTGTAACTTGGAGCTAATTTATCCTCATTTAATAAATCCAAACCTTTTATGTTTAAAAACAGAGAAGTTGCTAGGTGGAATTTTTCTTCCCCCCCACTAAAATGAATCTATTTTTTCCCAGCTGATGCCAGCTTGGCTCGGGGTGTAGTTGAGGTGGGGATTTTGGTGACCAGGAGCATTTTGTTGATGGGAAGGGCTGAGCACCACACCTGGGGCTGGCCAGATTTGTGGATTTGGTGACCAGGAGTGCTTTGCTGGGTGGGAAGGGGGTCAGGGCCATGCCTGGGGGGGCCTGGCTGACACCCACCCCCTCTCCCTGGGGTGCTGCAGGCTCTGGAGGCAGTGAATGCTCAGCTCCGTGAGCTCTACCCCGACAGCGAGGAGCTCTTCGACATCGTCCTCATGACCAACAACCACGCCCAGGTTGGGGTTCGCTTGATCAACAGCATCAACCACTATGGTGAGATGGGGACACAGCTGGCCTTGGTGGCTTTTGGGTGGTGGCATTGCTGGGCACCAAGAAAAGGAGATGTTTTCTCCCGTTTTTTTACGCTTCTCCCGGATTTTCTGGGCGTTGAGCAGGAACTGGATGGTGGGGAGGAACTCTGGCTGCTGGCCCTGCTGTTGGGCAGCAGAACCAGGATTAACCCCAGCCCTCCCAGCACCAAGGCTGGGTCTGGGGGGCAGCCAGGCTCACCCCAGGGTCCCTCTTGCCCCCAGATCTGTTCATCGAGAGGTTCTGCATGACGGGAGGGAACAGCCCCATCTGTTACCTCAAGGCCTATCACACCAACCTCTACCTCTCCTCCGACGCCGAGAAAGTGAGTGGGGCCATTGAAGAGGGTGAGTCTGGGGTCCAGCTCAAGGAGGGGGGCAGTGGGGGGAGCCTGGAGCCCTCAGGGGGTTGTTCCCAGGAAGGATAACTCCAATTTCCATGTCCCTAATCCAACGTGCACTTAAGGTTTGCCTCGCCCCACATCTCTGACGCTCCAAAGAGCCTCCAGTTTCCATAGAAATGAGCCTTTCCTCCAGCTCCACAGCTCTCCCGAGGCAAAGGAGGTGTTTTTCCTCCTTAATTCTTGTATGCAAAGGGTGATTTGTCATCTGGGGGGTTGTTTTTGCTGTGGAAGCTCTCGGGCCTGAGCTGCAGGGGCTCCTGCTCGCGTTTCCTTGCGGCGCTTTGCTCCCAGCCCGTCGTGTTTTGCTCTGCTCCTCCGTGGCTGAGCCACGAGGCCGGATCCTTGGATAACTGCCACCTCCTGCCTCATCCTCAGGGATTGCTGCAGCCACCATCTTCAGCCCCAGCAGAGACCTGGAGGTGTCAGAGAAGCAGCTGAGGGTGGCGTTCGACGGGGACGCCGTGCTCTTCTCGGATGAGTCGGAGCAGATCGTGAAGGCTCACGGCCTGGACATGTTCTTTGAGCATGAGAAGGCTCACGAGAACAAGCCCCTGGCACAGGTACAGCTGGGCTAAGGGCAGGAGAAAGCTCTGGGAGTGAGGCAGCCCCCATGGGATGCTCCAAACTCTGGGATCAAGCCACAGTGGGGTGCGAGGTTGTGACCATGTTCACAGGGTCTGAGGATGAGGGAAGAGATGAGGATCTGACTCCATGTTTCAGAAGGCTTGATTTATTCTTTTATGATATATATTATATTAAAACTGTCCTAAAAGAATAGAAGAAAGGATTTCATCAGAAGGCTGGCTAAGAATAGAATAGGAAGGAATGATAACAAAGGTTTGTGGCTCTGACTCTGTCTGAGCCAGCTGGGCTGTGATTGGCCATTAATTAGAAACAACCACATGAGACCAATCCCAGATGCACCTGTTGCATTCCACAGCAGCAGATAACCATTGGTTACATTTTGTTCCTGAAGCCTCTCAGCTTCTCAGGAGGAAAAATCCCAAGGAAAGGATTTTTCATAAAAGATGTCTGTGACGCGAGGTGGTGGCACAGGGGATGGTTTGGGGTCGTTTTTGGGGCGGCTCACAGGGTGATGACATGAAGCTGGTGATTGAAAGGCTGACAGAAGGTTTCTCGCTCTCTCAGGGCCCTCTGAAGGGCTTCCTGGAGGCTCTGGGGAAGCTGCAGAAGAAGTTCTACTCCAAGGGGCTGAGGCTGGAGTGTCCCATCCGCACGTACCTGGTGACGGCGCGCAGCGCGGCCAGCTCGGGCGCCCGCGCCCTAAAGACTCTGCGCAGCTGGGGCCTGGAGACGGACGAGGCTCTGTTCCTGGCAGGGGCTCCCAAGGGCCCTCTGCTCAGGAAGATCAGGCCCCACATCTTCTTCGACGACCAGATGTTCCACGTGGAGGGAGCGCAGGAGATGGGCGCCGTGGCCGCCCACGTCCCCTACGGCGTGGCCCAGAAGCACAAGCGGCCGGCGCAGGAGAAGCAGCAGACCCCAAACAGCAAATAGTGGGGTTGGGGGGATCCCCCAGAGCCCAGCGTGGACCTCATCCCGTGAGCCAGGCTCCCTGCTCGTGCAGGGAGTGTTTGTTCTGGGAATGGGGGCTCATCCCCCCCGGGTTAGGGGCAGGAGAGAGGAGCAAAATGTCCTTGGTGCCTCTGTTTGCTGCTGTTCCTCCTGGGGCTGGGGGCTCCTCTGTGCCAGGAGATGTTTTCCCGGTTCATCTGTGCACTCTGCACTTGCCTCGGGCAAAAACCCCTCGAGGATGGGTCTGCCTTGTGTGGAATCTTTGTGCCAGGCAGGTTTAACCTATTTATTTTAACCTATTTATTTAAAACCCCCAGTGACTCCCAAAGCCTTCTGGCTTTCCCAAGCAAATGTTTAGGCTGAACTGGAAAATTGGGAGCACTCAAAAGCCTTCCAAGCAGCTTTGGAACAAAATTTTGTCCCTTTGAACTGGAATTAAACCGTGATATTGTTCCTTCACAGCCCCAGCTGCTGCTCTCCAACCAGAAAATACTCAGTGTCTGTCCTTTCACCAAGATTTTGCCAGCTTAAATCTGGAAAAATAGAAACAAATACTTAACATACTAAAAAAAAAAAAAAAAAAAAAAAATCCTGTTTCCTGCTTGGAGCTTTGGGCTGGAGTATTGTTGGGCCAGGTTTTTATATTTGGGTTTCACACTTGCATGGTTTAGCACTTAAAACTAATAATCTCAGTGAGCACCCAAAGCCCAGCTTGTCCAAGGGCTGCAGACGCATGCCCAGGGCTTGAATTAAGTTAAAAGCAGGCCTTGATATATTAGGGACATCATTTGAAGTCCATTTAGGTAAATCTGCACAGAATTTCAGCCTGGGGATTTCAATTAAAGGATTTTTTCCTCCCTTTCCAGGCTGAGCCCATATGAGTTGATAATCTTTTTCTCCTCAGCTTCTTAAAACCTCTGGTGTTTCCTAAAATAGACACCTCTGTTAGCGACGCTGTGAGAGAACCAAATCTCTGATTAAAAAACAGGATGGGAAATCAATGGGAGAGAAACTGGTGTGAAAATCACGCTGACATTTCTGCTCAAAGCCCTGTCCCAAAGGAGACACTCGGGAGGAAAATGTAAAGATTGTTTCTTCCTCGTGGGTTTTTCTTTTCCTCTCTTTTTTTTTTTTTTTTTTTTTTTTTTTTTTTTTTTTTTTTTTTGCACAGCATCCCATGGCTGAGCAGGAAGGGTGCTCAATATTATCAGCCGGTTTTCTACAAATACCATGGGCTGAAATTTTCCATGTTGTGTGTCTGGCTCTTTCCAGGGAAGTTTCAGCTCAGACAGTGAGGCTGGAGCTGGAGTTATCACTCTTTTGAGGAATATGTAAATAACCAAGCTGGTGTTGCCTCCAGTGGCTCTGCAGATTTTTCTCATTGCACTAAATCCTGCTCTAGCAGTGAAAAGCAAATTGCACTTTTTTCCCCCCCGAAAAAAAAATTCTTTGGCAGACTGTTAACTGTCACATCTGGGTGACAAACACCTCGGAGGAAGGTCTGAAATCCAAACAAACAAACGAAAAATCTTGGGAGAAATGAGTTTCTGAGTGTCACATCCTCCAGCACTCAGGTTTATAGACAGGTCTCGTCTTTTTTCATGTGAACCCAGGATTTTGGGATCTGAGCTGGATCTTGGAGGCCTCTCTGGCAGCTGGGAGGGGGAGCACAGCCAGTAAACATTTCCAAGGTGTTTCCTGAAGATGGTGGAAGCCCAGCCGAGCCCAGCTTGTGCAGGGGAGAGGATGCTGCAGGAGGAATGGGATTGTCAGCCAGCCCTGGGGAGCAGGGCAGGGTGCCAGTGGGGCTGGGGACAGGGGCATGTGTCCATGGGATGATCCAGAGGTGATGCTGCTGCTGGCAGGGGGAGATGGATGCCCAGGGAAGCGCTGGGCTGTGGTTTTGGGGTAGAACCCTGGATCTGAGCAGATTCCTGCTGCCTCTCCAGGCCCTGAGGTGCGCAGGGAGCTGGGGACAGGCTTTCAGTGACCCTGCTTTGGGTCCTCCTGCTGCCAGGGCAGTTCAGGGGCCCCCTGGGAGGTGTGGGGCTCAGGAATGGGCCCCAGCTGAGCCAGACCTCCCCATATCCCCCCCAAGCAGGGAGGATTTTCCACTCCCACCATGGCTGCCCCTTTTGCTTTTATCCACGTGGCTCCCTCTGCTTTTGTTTTTTTTATTTTTCCTCCTCCATCCCTGCAACTGGAGGACAAGGACTTGCTGTTTGTGCACTTCCCTCAGGTCCCCTGGGGCTGGGCAGTGTCCCTGGGGTCACCCCCTGGGATGGGCACTGCTCTCACAGGGCCCTGCCTGTCCTGGCTGACAACTGGACTTTTCCTGCTGTGTGTTGTTGCTGTGGATTTCGCTTCATTGTCCCCCGGTGGTTTTTTGCCATGTAAATGGGATCCCTCGGGGTGTTTTTCCATAATAAAACCGTGCTGGTCCCCGCCCTGCTCCCTCTGTTCTCACAATGCGTGTTTGGCTCCCTGCTTGGGACCTCCCAGGTTTTATGGTGATGGGGCGGGTGTGACAAGAAGGAAAAAAGGGGTTTTGGGGGTTTAAGGGAATTCAGAAAATGTGATTCAAGCTCCTGCTTTGGGACTGGAGACCTGTGGGAGAGGTGGGATTCCAGGGGTGGGATGTGCTGTGATCCAAACACCTCCCTGTGCTTCGTGAGCAGCTTCTGTGGGGCACCTGGGCTCGTGATGGAGCCCTGGATAAAAATACAGCTTGGCAGGAGACTTTTGTCAGCTTGATCTTCTCCCAGCCAACAGGTGGGAGGCAGCACAGGCTCAGCAGAGGAGATTTATGAGATTTATGGCTGCTCCATCCGAGCAGCAGCGACACTGCAGCTCCTCCCTGCCAGTCAGGGGAACAGATGGACTGAGGGGAAGCAGCGAATTCTCCATCCATCACCAAATATAGCCAAGGAATGTCCGTGGGCCCCGGGGCAGCATCCCTGCTCTGGGTGTTCACTGAAGGGATGGATGGCCCTCAGCAGAGTGTTCCTGCCTCCCCCCAGCCCAGCCCCAGCCCTGCTGTGTTCTTCCACCAGATGCTTGGAGGGGGGAAAAAAATAAAAATAAATCAAATTCCAGCACAGATTCCAGCCTGTGATGCAGCGGGGAAAGCCCAGGTGTGTCCACGCAGCCCTGGGAGGTCGGGATGTCCACAGCAAAGCCAAAAGCTGCGAGGACAACCCCAAGCCCTTGGTTGTGAGACACCGAGGGACAGGGGGAGCTTTGTGCAGGTGGATTTGGGATTTGCTGCAAGCCTGAGGTTTTGATTCTGCTGCCTGTCCTCCAAGCTTTTCCCTCGATCAGGCATGGCAGGGCTTTGCAGGGAGCGTGCTTTGAAACGAAGCCCGTGCAGGAGGAGGAGGAGGAGGAGGAGGCGGAGGCAGAGCTGGTGGGAATTATGCTGCCACTCAGCGATTGTCAGCACAGATGTTCCCGAGGTAATCACCACCCTGAATAGCAGGAGCTGCTGCTCATGACAGATCAGGATTTAACCCCCAGGACTCGTGGGGTGTCTTGAGAGAGTGGGACACCCCTGATGAGTGTGGCAGGGAGGTTGGGCAGAGCCTGGACTCTGCTCTCCTGGTCCTTTTCTGGGCACCAGGGGGGTTGTGAGACATCCCTGCCTCAGTTTCCCCATCACCGTGGCAGAATCATGGAATCCCAGACTGGTTTGGGAAGGGAACTTAAAGATCACCCAGTGCCCCTTAAAGATCACCCAGTGCCACTCCCTGCCATGGGCAGGGACACTCCCACTGTCCCAGGGTGCTCCAAGCCCTGTCCAACCTGGCCTTGAGCACTTCCTAGGACGGTGAATCTAAATCTGATGAATGCTCCAGAGGGAACAGAGGATGATTCCAGCTCCTTAGGGAGGGAAAGCAGAAACCCAGAAGTGCTCTGGAGTGCAGTGCAGCCCCTGCAGATCCTGGTGTGCGGGGCTCACACAAATCCAGGTCTGTCCTGTGGCCCAGCTGGGAGCCCCTCTGCAGCATGTTCAGTTTTACATCCTCCCTGGAGGGCAGAACAGGCACCAACAACCCCGAGCAGGAGCCTGCAGGATAAAATATCAGGGCAGGGGACCTGGTGACAGGGTGACAGAATCGCCCCGAGCTGGAAGGACAGATAAGGGGACCTGGAGGCAGGAGAACAAGCAAAGGGCACTCGCTATCAGCACCGCCGGGGCCGTGCCAGGATTTGAGCAGCCCGACCATCTCGTCCCTTCAACACCGCTATTTTTAGCCGTGCTCGCTGACACCTCTGTCACCAGTGCCTAAAATGGTCCCCCCTGAGCACAGCCAGGGCCACCATCGGAGCCGTGACTCAACGGGGCGGGCGTGGAGCTGCTGCTGGAGCCTCCCTGCCAAGAAGCAGCTCCGAGCTGGGCCAGCTCCTCGGGAGATGCTCTCTCGGGAGTTCTGCTGTTAATTGAGCCCCCCCCAGACACGTGAAAAGTCTCTGCTTCCACCCACACGTTCAAAGAAGGAATTGGAGTTCTTCAGTTTTCGGTCTCAGAGTTGTTTATTGTATCTTATCTATAAAAATTTTTCTCCTGTCCTGTGACGGTGCTCACAGGGGTTCTTGGATGAGGGAAGAGATGAGGATCTGACTCCGTGTTTCAGAAGGCTTGATTTATTATTTTATGATATATATTACATTAAAACTATACTAAAAGAATAGAAGAGAAGGTTCTCATCAGAAAGCTAGCTAAGCTAAGAATAGAAAAGAATGATAACACAGGCTTGTGGCTCGGACAGAGAGCCCGAGCCAGCTGGGCTGTGATTGGCCATTAATTACAAACAACTCTATGAGCCCAATCCCAGATGCACCTGTTGCATTCCACAGCAGCAGATAACCATTGTTTATGTTTTGTTCCTGAGGCCTCTCAGCTGCTCAGGAGGAAAAATCCTAAAGAAAAGATTTTTCATGCAAAGATGCCTGTGACACTGTCCAGCCGAGGTCTGCTCAGCAGGGCAGCCAGAGGCACTCTGAACATCCTCTTTATCCTTTTGTCTCTTTATACTACAAACCACATATAACGTGTTTACAATCACCTATGTTAGACAGTGAACTTAGACAGGGATTTTGGTATGGGGGTTATGGGGACAAGATGGAGGGACCTGGGCATGTCCAGCCTTTCTCCTTCTCCTTCTTGTTCTCCATTTTCTGCAGTGCTGTTGGCACTTTGGGGTTGGTTTAGAGCAGAAGTGCACTGTCTAACACAGGTGATAGGTATTGGGAATTAAGTGTAAATATGTTATATGTAGTTTGTAGTATAAAAGGACAACACCACCCTTGGGGCGGTCAGAGTGCCTGTGGCTGCCCTGCTGAGCAGACCTCGGCTGGGCAGAAGGAAAATTTTATAGATAAGAATTAATAAACAACCTCAAGAGTGAAAAGTGAAGAGTCCAGACTCGTTCTTCAGCCGCACGGGCCGAAGCAGAGACACCCTGCACATCTCAGGGCAGCAATCAACAACCAAAACCCGAGAGGGCTGGAGCCAGAGGGCAAAGATCTTGGACACACAGAGCAAACCCACCCTGCTCCCCCTTCCTGGAGATCTCCTTTTAGGAAAAGCTGCCTGGTTTTCCCAGCTCTGCCCACGGGGGCGGGGATCTGCCCGTGCTGGCGCTTTCCCATTCCTGCAGCGAGGGCTCCGTTACCGGGGCTGCGTTCAAAGCTCTGCTGGCAGCGCTGTGCCGGATGGGGCTGTGCCATAATCCCCCCTAGGAGGGCAGCAGAGCAGAGCAGGGGGGGTCTCGGGACCTTCTGGGGCTGCAGGAGAGCTGGAGAGGGACTTGGACAAAGGCACGGAGTGATAGGGTGAGGGAGAGTGGGTTTAAATTGAAGAAATGTAGATTTCGATTGGATATTGGGAAGAAATCCTTCCCTCTGAGAGTGGTGAGGCCCTGGCACCAGTTGCCCAGAGAAGCTGAGGATGCCAGGGGACGATAAATGAGAGAAAATCTGCTTCTAATGCACTGTGAGGGAAGCGTGGCTTCCCCGGCCTGCGCTGACTTTTGGTGGGAGTCGGAGCACGAGTGGACATTGCTGTCCGTGCTGGAATTCGGGCCCACCCTGATGGGGATGCGTCTGCCCAGGGATGGGGACCGGGACAGGCACAGGGACAGGGACAGTTGTGGTGCTGAGCAGGTGCCACGAGAGGGCGTGGAGGGCTGCGAGCGCCGCCAGGGGTGACCTGGTGCCCGATGTCCCCTCCCTTGGTGCCCTAATGGCATCCCCGCCCTCCCCTGGTGCTCCTTCCCTTCGGGTGCGTGTCTGGGGCGTGTGAACGGGCATCTCTGCCACCTGAGCCCCCGGAATGTCCCCAGCCCACCCCCCTCCACGGGGAGGGGCAGTGCTTGAAGCCCACCAAGCTGGGCGAGCAGAGATTTTCCTCAGCGCCAATTCTGGCGCGGGGCACGCGTCCCCTCGAGTGGCACCTCAGGCACTTTGTCACCCAGGGTGACCCGGCTGGGGGGGCTGTGGGGCCACCCCATATGGCAGGGGCGGGGTGATGGGGGCTTGTCCTGCTGGCTGCACAAACAGGCCTCCTCCTCCTCCTCCTCCTCCTCCAGGTGCGGCTGGGAATCATTAGGAGCTCTCTGCGCCGGCTGAGTGTGGGAACTGGAAGGGAAAGCTGGAGAGAGGCCTTCTTTCATCTCCCCACTCCCTCCTCCCCCCGTGTCTGCCAAGCCTGGCTTCCTTTTGAATCCTTTAGCTTGTGCCAAGCGAGGGAGAGGAGGAGGAGGGGGGAAGAAAGAGAAAAAGGGAAAAAAAAAAAAAAAACAACCAACAACCACAGGAATGTGTCCAGGGATCTGGCTTCATTCAGGCTCTGAGCCCTGAATACCCCGGCTCCACTCGGGGAGCTGGAGGGAGGCAGCAGTGGGAAAACAAACAGGGAAGGGCTGTGATGTGGGGACAAAGGGTATCGGGGAGGGGGACACGTCCCCTGCCATGGTACCAGCAGTTAGCGTGCCACGGGTCCCATGCTGGGAGCAGAGCTCCGTGTCTGGGTGAATCCTGGCTGTGCTCCCTCCCGGGATGGGGACACAGTGCCCACCCCACCACCCTGGGGACGCGGTGCCCCTGTGCCAGCCTGTCCCTCTGCACAAAGGCAGCGGGGCTGCTGCCAGGGGAGCCTGGGAGCCTTTCCTCCAGCACATCGGGAGAAGGATGGTCTTTGACTCGCTGCCGACTTTATTCCCAGCAAATTAATAATTTCCTCTTGTGGCAGCAGCGTTGGCCTGAGCGTGTGCGTGCTGGTGGCTCCCACTGCCCTCCCGGAGGGTCCGGGCCGCACCTCCCTCCATCCCCATCCTCAGCTGGGCTCCCTCCAGCTGTGCGGAGCTGTCAGATCCAGCCCAGCTGTGCCGGCCGCGGCCTCGGGAGCATCCCGGCGGGAGCAGGGGCCCGGCTGTGAACTGATGCTGCGAGTGCCGAGCGCCGGAGGTGGCGGGGAAGCGCCTTGGGTGGCGGCGAGGGAGGCGCAGCTCCAGGAGGGAGCTCTCGCTGCCTCTTGGCTTCGCAGCAGCTCTGGCAGCGCTGGGAGAAACGGGGGAAAAAGCAGCGAGGGAGCCGCCAGCACAGCCCGGACTCTGTCCTGGGGACACGGGGCGGCTGCTGGACAATCCCAGCGCAGGGTGGGAGCGCTGGGCACCCCGGCAGAAAGATGGGGTTTGGCACCCGAGTCCTCGCGGAGCTCCCCGTGCGCTCGCCGCTCCTCCCCGTGCGCTCCGTGCATCCCCTCCGCGCTGCCGGGGCTGTCCGTGTGTCCGGCCGCGGCACTGACACCTCTCCCCGGCGCGGGCACTCGCTATCGGCATATCTGCTGGGAACGCCAGCCACTCCTCGGGCAGCGATTGTGTTTTGTTCCTTATTTATATCCCCGGGGTGGTGCCACAGGTGGGCGATTGTTCCAGCTGACAGCCTGGAAGGCGAAGGAACGAGACTGAACTTCCTGCTATTCAATTAGAGAAAGTGAGCATTCAGCAGCAGCTGCTGGCTGCTGGCAGCAGCCGAACCCCGGTGGGCGCAGGAAAAGGCAGGAAAAGCTGCCTGATGCCATGGGCACGGCGGGCTCCGCAGCACCTCGGGCTGCCGCTGCTCTCTCCTCTGAGTTTGTATTTTTAGGAGGAGATTTCCTGATCAAAGCAGCTCCATGGAGCAGAATTGGGATGAGGAGGAGCTGGGGGGGCTCAGCCTGGAGAAAAGGGGGCTCAGGGGGGACCCCCGGGCTCTGCACAACTCCCTGACAGGAGGGGACAGGCAGGAGGGGGGTCAGGCTCTGCTCCTAGGGAACAGGATGAGAGGAAACAGCATCAGGGGAAGTTTAGATTGGATAATAGGAAAAAAAAAATTCCTCACTGAAAGGGTGGTCAGGCACTGGAATGAGCTGCCCAGGGCAGTAGAGGAATCACCATCCCTGGAAGTGTTCAAAACCACACAGATGTGGCACTCGGGGACAGGGTTTAATGGAGAGCGTGGCAGTGCTGGGTTAATGGTTGGACTCGATTTTAAGGGTCTCTCACAGCTTTAATGACTCCGTGGGAAGCAGCAGCGTGGAAAACAGCAGCGTGTGGTGGTGGGGGACACTCTGAGTGGGGAGAGGCCGTGCCAGGAGGCAAAGCCAGGAGCTGGAAGTGCCGGAGGCAGCAGCTTCCCCCCGGGCCTGCAGCTTCGCCCCTGCCCTGAACTCTGCGTGATCCCTGACCCTGGGGCCTCTGTGCTGGAGGGCTGGTGGCTTTGGAAGCCCTCTGGATGTGCACTTCCCCTCCTCTGTGCTGGAGGGCCCGGGGGATGATCCCTTTCCCTGCTGGCTGGGAGCCTCCTTGTCCCTGTCTCCCCAGACATGTCTGTGTCCCCTCCTGGAGGCCGGCAAGGGAGGGAGGAGTGTGTGCTCCTGTGAGCTCCACATGGGGAACAAACCTCTCTCCCTCCTCCCCTCACTGCCTGGGTCCCTTTTGAAGCACCCAGGGCCCTGTGGAAGCCCCTGCAGCACCCAGGGTGCAGTGAGATTTTAGGGTCTCCATGTGCCAGGAGCCCAAGGCCATCCCTGCTCCATTTCCTTCCCTCACTCTTCCCCTCCTGGGGCCGATCCAATTGCAGAGGAGTCTCCTGCTGACGCCTCTCCCTGCCCCTTCCCCGTGCCATCTGTCCCCAGCACGGTGACAACCTCACTGGTGGCATCGCCGCTCCAGAGCCTCCCATGCACCCCCGTGTCACAGACGTGTTTTATGAAAAATCCTTTCCTTAGGATTGTTCCTCCTGAGAAGCTGAGAGGCCACAAAGTGCAACCAATGGTTATCTGCTGCTGTGGAATGCAACAGGTGCATCTGGGATTGGACTCATGTGGTTGTTTCTAATTAATGGCCAATCACAGCCCAGCCATCCGGACTGTCTCAGTCAAGCACAAGCCTTTGTTATCATTCTTTCTTTTTCTATTCTTAGCCAGCCTTCTGATGAAATCCTTTCTTCTATTCTTTTAGTATAGTTTTAATATAATATATATCATAAAAGAATAAATCAAGCCTTCTGAAACATGGAGTCAGATCCTCATCTCTTCCCTCACCCTCAGACCCCTGTGAACACCATCACACCCCTGAGCTCTCTGTTTTCAATCCATCTGTTCCCCCCGGGCTCGGGGTGTCTCCCAGGCTGGCTGTGATCATCAGGACATGATCTGCACACACAGAGAGCCCCAGATGCCTCCACGCACGCCAGACCCGCAGCTCCATCACCCCGAGGGTGGGACCGGGCTGAGCTCAGCACCTCGCACGAACATCGAACATCGGTGACACTGCAGCCGAGGCAATCAGCGCCAATTAGCCCCTTTTGGGAGCTCGGCCTGAAAGCTGCAGAGGCTTTTCCGTGCGTGCCGATGCTTTGGAAGTGATGGGGGTTGGACGTGCCAAAGCTGCGGCCACGTCTGAGCAAGGCTCGGTGCCTCGTGTCACTTCCAGGAGGCTGGGAGGGCTCGGGGGTGATGTCTGTGAATGTTAAAGGCACTTGTGTAGCCAAGCAGCACAGGCACATGCTGTCACTGCCTCTGCAGTGCCATCTGGCCAGCAGCGACGCAGCTAGAACCAGGGCTGTGTGCAGGAGAACATTTTACAACAGAAAGCAATTAACAGAATAAAGCCCTTTTTAAAATCCAGTAATTAAAAACAGTCCCTCCCCCTTGTTTTCCTTTTAAGCTGAAAGTTGCTGTTTACTCATTTGCTTTACAAAGTGTGCCTTGTTGTGGCTTCAGAAGAAATGAAAGTTTGAAGTGGTTAGAGAAGAAAGGCTTTGGGGCTGCTGCGTTCCAGGCAGGGCGGAGGGGCAGGGGCTCTCCAGCCCGGCTTGTTTGTATTTGTTCTTGTCTACTCACAAGATCGCTAAACACACATTTAACAAGTGGTGAAACTGTCTACCAGCCCGATCTCTCCCAGGGTTCATGAGAAGAGGCCTGGCACATTAGCATTGCTGGGGGAAGGGGGGGAGGACAGGCCTTTTGAAGGGTTGGTGTTTTGGGGCTGAGCAGGGAGGGAAGGGCTCCTTGCACAGGCCAAGTCCCAATCAAAGGCATTGTGCTCCCCGGAGCCCTGGGGACTGGCCCCAGGGGAAGGCCAGGACCTTGCCTCACCAGCCACGGGTTTTCCCATCCCAGCTCCTCTTGTTTCCTAGCAGGAGTGCAGCCCTAGGGCTATCCAAGGCTCTCCAGAGGCGGGAGCGGGGCTGGCACCTCCAGGGCTGGTTCATCCCATCCCTGAGAGGGAGAACCAGGGCTGCAGGATGGTCATGGGGACCCTCACCTGTGCCACAGCAACTCACCTGTGCCCCACCACCCTCACCTCGTCCCCACCACCCTCACCTTGTCTTCACCATCCTCATCTTGTCCCCATCACCTTCATCTTTTCCCCACCACCCTCACCTTGTCTTCACCATCCTCATCTTGTCCCCACCACCCTCACCTGTGCCCCATCACCATCACCTTGTCTCCACCACCCTCACCTTGTCCCCACCACCCTCACCTTGTCTTCACCATCCTCATCTTGTCCCCATCACCTTCACCTTTTCCCCACCACCCTCACCTTGTCCCCATCACCCTCATCTTGTCCCCACCACCCTCTCTGGTATTTTGTACCCAGTGTCCAGTGGCCACAAGTCTTCAGTCCTCTCTGGGTGGCCACAGGGGAGCCCTGATCTCAGGGGGTTCCTGGACATGCAGTGACCCTGTCTGTGGGCAGGTTTGGTGCAATATCAATTATTACTCGTTGTGGCTTCTCTGTAAAGCGAGTGCCAGCAGCACCATTATGGGTGGGGAAACTGAGGCACAACCCACGGGTGGTGTCTGATGCTAAACCATCAGGATGGTGATCCTGTCCCTCAGCCCCACCACCCTGGTGACACAGGGTGGCACAGACTCAAGGGGACAGCAGCAGCTGCAGGGTGTCCCAGCTGTGAGCTCAGCAGGTGCAGCCTCTGGAGCCCCATCCCATGGGATTGCAGGGCTGAGCCACATTCCCAGACCCGCCGTGGGGCAATAGGTGTGAGGACACAGCCAGCCCTGCCAGGGTGGTGAGGGCAGCGCTGAATTCCAGCTCCCTGTCCCTGCCTGGGGAAGGGTGAGGCCACGGCTTTGTGGGAAAATGTTGTTTTTCCCTCCCCTGGACTGCCCGTTGCAGTCGGCTGGGCGGGCTCTGGATTGCGTGGGCCGGGGAAGTGGGGGGGACTTTGCAATTGTGGTGCCTCTGGCTTGGAGCAGAGCCACGGCAAACAATCCTCTCCTGGCCCTGCTCCAGGCCTGACAGAGCACCGAGGTGATACCGTATTCATCCCTCCACGCTTTCATCCCAAATCACCTCCTGAAAGCCCTGCCTGGCTCTCCTGCCCCTGCTGGATCTGCTTAGCCACAGAGGGAGGCAGCCTGTCCACAGCCAGGAATCCTGCCCAGCATCCCTGTGAGGCCTCTGCCTTGGAAATTACAGCTGTGGGACCTGAGGTTAGGAGGTGATGTTGACTGAAGATGTGAGGACAGGGCATTCCAGGCACGCACGGGGTTAAATCAGAGGTGTCAGTTCACAGGGAGGTAACAGATAAGTCCTGCTCCTCGGCTGCCTCTGGCTTTCCAGAAGCCTTGCCCTCCCTCCCACATTCCAGCTGCTGCAGCTTTTCACAGCTGGCCGCTCTCCTGGGACATTTCCCAGAGCTGGGAAGGCAGGGAGGGGAGGGAGCAGCGTGGTCCCGGCCTGCGAGGAGGGTTGGTGGCTGGGCTGACCATTGCTCCTCCAGGGACACTTAGTCTGGAGCCTTTCACCCCCAGGACAGGCCTGGCACAGGCAAACCCAGGCAATCCCAGGTCCCTGGCAGGGATCCACCCTCAGCCCCGGCCCGGAGAGTTTTTCCTGCTGCAGAGAAGGGACATCAATCTTTGCAGCTCACTTATTCCTTGGCCTCTGAAGCAGGGTAGCCAATTAGTGCTGGGTGTGATGGATGGCTTAGCCCCGTCCTCGTGACACCCATCCTCTGGAAACGGTTCCCACCATGGAGAGGCACGGCCAGCCAGAGCAGGGGACAGCTCTCAGCAGCTCCTGAGTCCCTGAGGGTCTCGCAGGGGTCCCAGGGATGGGGACAGGCATTGCAGCAATGCCTGCTGTGATTGAAGAGGGGAAACAGCCCCGAGCACGGGGCCAGCGCTGTTAATTCAGGGCTTGGGGAGAGATTTCCTCTGATAATTCCCTGGCTTGGCTGTGGCAAAGCCTGGAGCTCTCCAGGGAAGAGCAAATCAGCACTGGGCAGAGGTTGGTCACCCACTGCTTGTGGCTCTGCTCTCGGGGTCACTGTACCGTGGGAATTGGCTGCAAAGACGCCCAGTGAGAGGCCAGGAGGGGCAGAACCCCCATTTCTGCACCCCTTGCCCACAGGGGGGACATCTGGCTGCTCCCTCCCGTGGGACGTGGGTGACACTCCCAAAACCAGCTCCCCTCACACAGCTAAGCCCATTTAATCCTTCCCTGTCGTCTCCCCTGAACCATCCCATGAGGGGTCTCTGCTCCATCTGGGGTGGCTCAGATGTCCCTCTCAATCCCCCCTGGGATCCCTGGGGTCGATTAGAAACGACTCTCCAGGAGCACAGGCTGGAGAACGGATCCGATTACAGGAGAAGTGGGTTTGGGGGCCCCTGCTCTGTTCATAATGAAGTGTAATCCTAGAAAAACATGTTGCCAATTACACTTCAATTGAACCCAGATAATGATGCTTAGACAGGGCCCAGAAAAGATGGAGTCTGGACAGTGAATTCCTTTCTAATGGAGAAGAAAAGTGTTCCTCTGTGGCAGGTCTGGGCTCGGCTTGGTTCAGGCTCGCTGTGATATGAGCAAGAGCCTGAAACAACCAATCTCAGGATCCCATTTAAATGGTTTTATCAGTGGAAAGAGTATTAATCTCTCAAAAACACATGTTTATGGGAAGTTTGGTTTGGAGATGTATGTGTTTCTAACTGAAATCACTTTGGAAAGGGAGGAGGAGCGGGTCTCAAAACTGCTAAAACAACACTTTTCTAATTCTTCTGGTTCAAAGTAACTCTTCATTTGGAAATGTAAGCTAATAACAGCTCGGCTTCTTGACCACTTCTCACAGTGAAAACAAAACACCAGAATTAGAGTAACAAAGTGCTGTGACCTAAAGGTTTTACTCCCTTTTTTTCAGTTTACAAACACTGCCGAGATCTCCGTGCTCCACTCCAGCCCAGCACGGCTGCTTCAGGTCCCCTCTGCTTCACTTCAGAAGGGAGGATGGTGCGGTTCAGTCCCGAAAACTGCTCGGGGGTGGGTCTGTGTTTTGCTCAGCCGGGGCAGGCGTGGGCGAAGGGCAGGCAGGAGCCGGGATTTGGCTTTTCCGGAGCTGCTGGGGAATCGCAGACACCTCGGTGGGTGAGCTGGCAGAGATGGCTGAGGGAGATAGGGAGCACCCCGGGAGGCGACGGGCTCTTATCGCCGCCACGGTCTCTGCAGAAGGGCTTTGGGAAACCCACGTGTTGCCAGATCTCAGCGCTGATTATTTTCTTCAAAATAAAAGGCATTATTTTCGTACTGGGAACCCCCACTTCAGCGCTCTCCCTCCTCCCTTCTCTCTGTCTCTCTCCCACACGCACACGTTTTTGCTGCCTTGGGGGATTTTAGCAGCAGCAGCAGCAGGGCTCTGAAAAACAGATTCCTGCAGGAGCGGGGAAAGGGAGATGCTCGCTCGGTGCAGGGCCGTGGGTTAAAGTTTCCAGCATTGTGAAAAGAGACCCGAAAACAGCGATTCATCCCAGCGTTACTAAGCCTAAAGTTGGGCTTCGGCCGTTTTGTCTCGCAGGGTAGGTGTCAAACGCCCTGGCAGCGCCGGGAGCTGGCACTCGAAGAGGCTCCAAGGCTGTGGGAGCGTGGCAGGGTGCCGAGCTCCCGGTGGCACCAGACCCGGCCCGAGCGCGGTGCCACCGCTGCCACCCGGCCCTCGCCGTGGCCACCGATTGATGGCAGCGCCTTGAGCGGCGTCCCCGACCCGAAGGAGCCGCTCTCCATCCGAGCCCCGAGCCCCGCGCCGAGCCGGGCAGACATGTGTGTGCGTGTGGGGCTGGATGTTGATTTTTCCCTGAAACAACTCAAGGCTTTATCAGTCCCATCTCTTTCCCACGGTTTTCTGTTGCCAGTGAGGTCACTGGTCCCTTTAAACTGGGGCTGAGGCCAATGTGCAGCGGGTGGAAGGGGGGCCGTGGGCAGGAGCGGGGGGGACATGAGACGGTTCACACAGACTGTTCCTTTTACAGGAAGACTTGGGATTTCGACCAGCGAGCGGGAGGAGGCGGCGGGGCGAGGAGGGGGGGCCCTGGGAACCGGGGAGCGCCGGCGCGGCCGCGTAATCCGTCACTCCCGGGAGATGGTGGCTCATTAACCCATTACCCGGGAGGTGGGGACGTGCCGGGAGGGAGCCAGGCAAGGAGAGCCGGGGGTGGGAGAGGCACAGCGGGCAGGGGAGGAGCCGTGCGGGGCCGGAGCGGCGGAGCCCGGGCAGGGACAGAGCGCTGCCCCGAGCGCGGCGGGCAAGGACGGCGGCGGCCACCGGGGCCACGCGTGGGGCGACCTCGCCGAGCCCAGCGGCCTCTCCCCGTGCCAGGATGAAGCGGCTCTGCGAGGAGAGCTCGTCCGACACGGAGTCTGACGGCACCATCGACGTGGGCCGGGAGGAGGAGTACAGGTGAGGGCAGGCTCCGTCCCACGCGGGGTTTGGGGTAAAAAAACCCCAAAACCCCAGCACCGCTCCCCGAGAGCTGCGAGGGGCGGCAGCGCTCGGTGCCTGCCTGGGCACGGCACGGGAGGGGCACCGGGGCTGCCACGACTGCACCGGGCACGGCACGGGAGGGCACCGGGGAGGGCACCGGGGCTGCCACGGGAGGGCACCGGGTCTGGCACGGCTGCACCGGGCACGGCACGGCTGCACCGGGTCTGGCACGGCTGCACCGGGCACGGCACGGGAGGGCACCGGCGCTGTCACCGCCGCACCGGGAGTTCCCTCGCACCTCGCTCAACCCCTCGGGGTCGGGCTGGTCCTGCGGGGACCGGCAGGATGAGCCCAGAGTGCCGGCCAGGGCTGGTGCTGGCCATGGGGTGACCCTGCAAGGAAACCCAAGTGGCCATACAAGCGTTAAAGCTGCGTTAGGAGCTTCAGGAGAATCCCATCAAAGCCAGCGCGGTGGCTTCTCCTGCCAGGTGGGAGAAGGGCAGTGGGAGCCCGTTCTGTTCTCTGCACCCCGAGATGGGACAGCCCCCCAGAGCAGAGGCACCCACAGCCCTGCACTCAGGGAACCCGAGGGCTCCCAGGGAATGTGGAAGAAACGAGAGGGTTTGCATGAGAAGAACGCTTCTGCTGTGCTGATGCAGTGGTAAGGCAGCAGCTGGGGCTGTGATGTGCTAGGGAAGGGCTGCCCCGGTGCCCCTCGGCAGCGCAGGCTCTGTCCCATCACTGCTGAGCTGCACTTTCGGCTTTGCAGTTTGTGAGGGAATGGTGAGGACAGGAGCCGTGTGTGGCTCCCCAGGCGATGCCCTCAGGCTCCCCTGGCACCGGGCATCCCAGGCTGGGTCAGCCCTCCCAGGCTCCGAGGGTGCAGGAGGCACAGGGGATGAAGGAAAGGCTCTGTTGTTTGTTCCCATCCAAAAATCAGCTGCTTTTGAACTCTTGTTTCAGTAGCCAAGTGTTTCCCCTCCCTCAGCGTCCAGCGAGGCCTTGGATTAATTCATTCCCTCTTGCTCTTTGGTATCCTGAGTGGAGAAACTGCCTGGCTGGTGCCAAGCTCAGCTCCTCATGGGACTAAATTCATGAATCTGCTTCTGATACAGTCGCAGCAGAGTCGGGCACATCTTACACAAAATGTCCTGCAGAAATTCCCCGAGCCCTTATGCGTTTCCGAGTGCATCAATATTTAAGCTGCTTTCCTGCTGCAGCTGAAATGTATCCCACCTCCTCACATCAGTGTAGCACAGAGTCCATAGGACCCAGAGGGATAAAACACTGGAATTGTCACAATATTTTATTTTCATGACCAGTAATGATGAACTTTTAATCACTCTGTAGTGCTGCTAATGTGTTTGCCTTCTCGAGCCAGTGGTGGAAGCAGGCTGGCTGTGATCTGGTGATATTTGTATAGGTGGATGTTGTTCCTCATGCCACGCAAATCTACGGCCAACAGAGCTGTTCCTGCCCTGCTGGGGTCACACCCCAAGTAATGCCAACCTGCATGGGATGCTGGTGCACCCAGAAAAATCAAACATTTCCAGGTGGGGAGTGAGGAGGAGGAGTGATTAGAGCAGAGAGAGGCTGCCTGGCTGGGGTTGCCAGCCCATTACCCATCGGTTGAGTGGTTTGGGCAAACCAGTTTCCCTGTAGTGAGGGGATGAGTCACGCCGGGTGTGAGGCTTGGATCAGTGCGTGGAGCAAGTTTAGGCTGCGGGGTCACTGCAGAAGTGCAACATCTGCTCAGTTCACAGCCAAAGTTATGCTGTGGGTGATAAAACCAAGCAAAGAGCCATGCAGAAATTTTAATCATTGGAGAATATACTCATGCTATCTTCTATGTGGTTCAAATGCACCAGATGTATTTTTAAAATACATTTTGCAGTGAGATGGGTGTTGAAATCCACATCACCAAGAGCAAAGCATTCAGACAACTCTACAAAGAGAGTTTCAAAAATCCCTATTCCTCTTTGGGTGCCTACTTTGCATTTCCAGGTGAATTCAGCACCTACCCCCTGCACCTAAAACACCCTGGTGTCCATACAGAACCCGTTTTCACACCAAAATTGCTCATTCTCTATGTGTCTGTGTAGCTGGTGACGCATGTTAGTACTTGTGGAGCCAGCCAGCACCTCTGCTCAGAGAGAGCCCACCCAGCAGACATTCAAATAGGGGACCTGTATGGAGATGAGCAGAGCAGGCAGTAGGAGAACGTGTTATTGTGTAAAACCACTTCTGAAAGCACCTCGCTTGGGCCTATTTTTAATAGGCTGCTCTGGGTCGGCTCGCTGCAGACAGCACTGTCTGTGCAGGAAAATCCTTAATAGACTCTTATTAAATGCTTTGTCAAACTGAAAAACATTTGGACTGGGGTGAACCCAAGTGCCCCTTTTCCAGATTTGGGTGTGTGACACCAGCTCTGCTCCCTGCGGCGCGCTGGGCCGGCCGGGATTGCAGGCGTGTTCGCATCCCTGCTCCGAGTGAGTTTCGTAAGGCACAGGAACAGCCCTGGGCCAGCTGCCCTTTCCAGAGGGACAAACCCTGCTTGGGGGAGGTGGGAGGTGGCCCAGCCAGCCTCATCCCCCTCCTCAGCCTCAGGGTTCTTGCTGCAGGGAGTTTCCCATGCCTGGTTATCCGTGGTTATGGAGACTTCACCTCCATGGGGGCCTGAGGGTTGAACTTTGCCTTCCTCTGTGTGCCTTGTGCTGACCTTTGGTGCTTTTAGCCAGGCAGGCACAGGGTGGTTTGTGGGGCCCTGTCCCTTAGATTGTCCCCACGGCGTCCCTGGTCCCCTGAGCAGAGCTGTGAGCCAGCAGGAGGGTCCCTGCTCTGTCACCTCCTGCCAGGTGTCCTCTCTGAATGGTTCAGGGGTGTCCGTGAGTTCAGAACATCCCAGCCCACCCCGAAAATTGCGGTTTGGGAAGCGACTGCTCTGGGAAGCCCTCAGAAACCACATCAGTGCCAGCACTGGCCTCACCCCGAGGAGCAGCCAGCCCTCCCTGGGTGGGAGCTGGGATCCCAGGGCTCAGATCCCTCCTGCTATCGCGGTTCCAGGATGCAAAGCCCTGCAGACAGGGCAGGCTCAGACACGAGAGACGGGAGGTTCACACATGGAGGAAAAAAGGCCGTGACTCCAGAGCTCAGATCGCTGCTTTTCCAGCCCCGTGGAGATGCCATCACGGGCTGGGATGGAGGAATTGTGCCTGGGAGTGGATGGACAGTTTGGTGCAGAAATCTGTCCCAGGCTGGTAGGAGATTCTCAGAGGGGAGAGAGCGGGACTCAAGTCTCTGCTTTTCTCCCCATCCCCAATTCCTGAGCTCTGTGTTGTGGGTAAAAATGAGATGGGAACCACAGAAGACATTTTTTTGGGGTGGGGGTTGGAGACTGCAGATGGCAAACGTGTGTAGAACATATGTGCAACAGAGGTTGCTCTCCAGCCAGAAATGATCCCCTCTCCTTCCTTTCCAGCCATGTTTCCAGGTCTGTGTCTCCCACCACGACATCTCAGATACAAGCCAGGAAGAAGAGGAGAGGGGTGAGTGTCCTTTATGATGATCAGGGCAGCTGTGTCCCCTGGTCAGGCTGGCCCTATGTGCCAGGGGAGCACTGGGGAGCTGTTGGCCATTCCTTACTGTTAAAATCACCTTTACACTGCTCCTGCTCCACCTCCTGCAGAACTCTCCCAAAAAGCCAAAAAAAGGGCAGAAAAGGGGAGAGCAATTTCACCTGGGCTGACCACACCAGCCCACGTTTCCCCACCCAACTTCTGCACCCCAAAACATTGACACACACGGCCCTTCCAAAGCACCTGGAGGGCTTTAGACCTGTGAGCTGTGGCTGTAAGTGACCGTGGTTCCTTCTGTCTGCTTGGGAATCTCCCACAGATCATCGAGAAGCGGCGCCGTGACCGCATCAACAGCAGCCTCTCAGAGCTGCGGCGCCTGGTGCCCACGGCCTTCGAGAAGCAGGTGTGTGTTTGGGCTTGGTGAGCCCCTGGTGCCCCCTGGGACGTGCAGGGTTTGGGGTACAGCCCCCAGAATGAGGCAGTCTGGAGCAAGGCTTTGCCTTTCTTATCCTCCTCACTGCGGGGAGTAAGTAGGTGGTGGGAATGGGGTGGTGAAATGATATTAGCAAATATTCAGGGGCTCTGGGGAGGATCAAATCAATCTAGGAAGTGTTTTGCAGATATGAGGAAGCACAGAAATGGGGTTTTTTCAATCTGCATCATGAAGGAGCTCTTTTTTCCTGCTCACTTGATGTAAAAAGCAGAGCCCTGGTGGATGCCCTGCGCCATTCTGAGCACTCCTGGGCTTCGGGGAGGTTTCAGGGAGGAAATCATTGGTCAGGCCCTGGCTCCTGAGAGGCACAAAGCCCTGGACCATAAAATGACAAATGGCTTTTCCTTTCTGCTCCCAACACAGGGGTCTTCCAAGCTGGAGAAGGCAGAAATTCTGCAAATGACAGTGGATCACTTGAAAATGCTTCACGCCACAGGAGGAGCAGGTAAGAGCTGCTCTTATGAGCACATGGGTGAGGTGAAGGTGCAAACCTGGAAGGAAAATTCCTCACTGGAATTTGGGGAGCTGCCTCCAGCCAGCTCTGCTTGCTTTCCAAGGGAAACACCTTTTGAGGGAGGGCAGATGGGCATTTTCCTACAGATGGGTCAGCATCCCATGCATGCATTTGGGAGTCTGGGGTATGTGAGATGCTGAACCCCCAGCCCCACAGGGACAGCACTGTTGGTGTCACACCCCCTGCAAAAAGCTCTTTTGCCAGAGACTCATTTATTCCTGCTCAGAAATGGAGCCTGCTTCCAGAAAAACCATATTAAACTCTTTACCTCCTCCCTGGGATACATTTCCTGCGGAGGCTGAATTCTGCATGAGGACTCTGCAAATAAACAAGGCTTTTTTTTCCCTTTCTGTTCTTTTTTTTTTTTTTTTTTTTTTTTTTGTCTGTGTGTCTCTTGGTTGTTATAAGAAGAGAGAGGGAGCCCTGTGCAAAATCCAACAAAGGTCTTATTTGTACTGAGACCTCAGTACAGACCCTCTGTCCTGTTCCAGTTAACAGGATGGAGATCACAGCTCCAGTAAAGAAGCCTCTGGCTTGCTTACCACCCAGTTTTGGCTTGCTGGGGACATTGCTGGCATCCAGGCTTTGGTTCAGGGCTGTAACTTGGTCTGGAACATTTGTTTAGATATTCAGTTTGACTGCACTGCAACAAAGGGCTGCATTGTCACGAGAGACCCCATCAAGCACAGTGGTCCAGCACTTCACTGTGCTGTGACATTCTCTGCTTTATTGCTTATGGTCTCATGAAACTGCAAGTTGGGAGCAGAAGCCTGAAAATCAGCGGTCGGTTGGTGATTTCTGTGGCTTTGAGCTTTCTCAGCCCAGCTGCTTTGGTTCTGACACTGCTTTAAAGGGTGTGTAAATTTTGGGAGCCAGGCAGAAGGAAATGGTGCTCAGCTGTGCGTTGAGGAGACACTGTCCTGAGTGGAATATCCCACTGGCAAAGGCAGCCCAACCCCAGTGCCCATCTATCCCACAGCCACATCTCCAGCATCACTGATAGGATCCAACAGGAAAAAACCCTTCCCTCCTGAGCACAGCTAATGAAACCTCCTTGTGGTCTCACAGCAGTGAGAGGCTGCCTGACCCTGGTGGGTTTATCCCTCCGAGATAACCGCGGATGCCTCTCTCATGCACACAAACCTCCAGTCCCTTGGGACACCCACTTGGCTGCCTGCTTCAGGAATATCACACGGCAGCAAAGTGCCTCAAGTGAGATACACAGTGCATTAGAGAGGGCACTGAAATCCAAGCACATTCCTGAGCTCTGCACGGTTTTACTGTCACCCATGTCCTCTCCCTCCAGGCTTCCTGGATGCCCGGGCTCTGGCTGTGGATTACAGAAGCATCGGCTTCCGCGAGTGTCTCACCGAAGTTGTCAGGTACCTGGGCATCCTCGAGGGCCAGAACGCCGCCGACCCCATCCGGCTGCGACTCCTCTCCCACCTGAATAATTACGTGGCAGAAATGGAGCCTTCCCCCGTGGCCACCTCCCTGCTGCCCATCCAGAGCTGGCCCTGGTCCTTCCTGCACAGCGCCGCCGGGCCTGTGCAGATGCCCAGGAGGGAGGCTGCTCCCGCTGCTCCGCTTGTTTTGACTGCATCTTCCCTGCCTTACCCCAGCCCTGCAGTGAGGCCGGCCCCTCTCCGCCGTGTCCCCGGTGAGATGCTGCCCTCCCGCCGGAGCTTCCTGGCCAGCAGGATGGGCTCCTCCAGCCGGAGGGCCCGTGGTGCTGGCTCGGCCACAGCCGTGCCAGCCGTGCCAGCCGTGCCCAGGATGGCATCACCAGCGGGAGCACTGAGAGAGGGCTCATCCAAGAGCAGCCAAATCGCCACATTCCTCTTCTCCCCGGCCTCTGCGGGCATCCCTGTGCCGCCAGCTTACGCGGCACCTCCCGTCTTGGGCGCTGCCACGCAGGGATCAGGGATCAGGGTTGGGACATCCAGGATCTGCCGCTCCTGGGCGACGGAAATCGGGGCTTTCTGACCCTCCCTCGCCCTCCGGAGACAGGAGTTCTTCAGTGTTCATCACCCACAGGGCTGAGAACAAACTCGGTTGAAAAGGCATCTTTCCTGCTTTGCAGAAGCCAAGGATCCGTAGAGAAAATTCTCTCTGCTCTTGCCTCCCTCCTTGCGCCGCCCTCCTCGCCTCACCATCACATGTCCTCTCCCCTCGTGATGCCTGCAAACATAAATCACATCCAGTTCCATGCACTTGTCTTGCACGAGGCCACGCTCCAGACCCTTCTGGATACGAGGGAGGGGGCACAGGCAGATCCCAGCCCCGTTCCTCCTCCAGCAAACCCCTCTGCAGAACCCAGCCTCGCTCTCCTCTGGAAAACAGCCAGCCTTGAAATCCTGTCTTTATTTCCCCGGGGACTCGGAGCTGCCAGCCAGACTTGCTCGTGCTGATTCCCTGCGACACATCCCCCAGCTGCAGCACCTAATTTTGGTGTGGTGGGATGGACACGGCTCACACCCCATGCCCAGCACTGCTGGCACCCTCAAGGCAGGCTCCAGCCCCCCCCCAGCTCCCGAAGAGAACTGGCTACCTGCTAATCCCTGTGCTTTCCTCTCTGCATTACCAGCTTTTCCCACTTATGTGCCCTTAAGGTGGAGTGAGGCAGCGGCTTAGCAGGACTCGTTCCCACAGCCTGGCTGAGATCCTGCCGTGGCTGCAGGGCCTGTGCTGAGTTTCCAGCACAAACCCTGCTGGAGAAGCCGGCCAGGCTGCCTGGGCACAGCCCCTGCCCCGCACTGAGGTGTGAAGAGGTGAGACAGAGGATTTCAAAGGGATGCCTGTCACCGAGGGGAAGGCTCTATCTGCCAAAGTGAGAAGAAAATGCCTTTCCCTCTGCCAGCCTCCCTGCTGGAGCTGTCTCTCCTCCACCCCCTGCTGAACAGCCGTGACTGCAAAGGGGGAAAATGGGTTGGAGCAGCCTGAATTTGAAGTGCCTCCCTTGTTCTCTCTGAGCTCAGCATCCCTCACACTCCCCTCCCACGATGTCTCTGTTTTCTTTCTCCAGCACTATGTTTGGGTCTCATACATCTCAGCCCCTTCCTAGGCCGGGACCAAAACGCACTGAGGTGTCACTGCACTTGTCCTGAGCCCTGAGAGCTCTCCCTGCCTTGCCCTGTGTGCCCCATGATGACTGCCACAGCAGATCACAACTCTGCTCCAGCAGCTGGCCTCCCCTCCTCTCCTCTTTGGGCAGAAAGAACAGAAGCTTGAAGCTTTCAAGCCACGCTTGTGCCACATCCCATGGTGGCAGGGCAGGGTGTCCCAGTGCTCCCCCTCACCTGAACAACACCCTGCATTTGTGCCTTGACTTGCTGGGATACACGTGCAGAATATTCTGGACCCAGCTGCATGCCCAACACTTGCCCACCTCTACAGCACTCCGACGTGGAAAGGGAGAAGAGGTCAGTGCAAAGAAAGGTAAAAAAGAGGGAGAAGATCTCTTTTGAATGGGAGAAACTCTTCCCATGCCTCAGGTGAGAGGTGCAGCCAGTTGGGCTGTGTGGATGAGCTGTTGATTTCCTTCCTGCAGATGGTATCTGCCTTGTGCATGTCAATGTATGTATCTGCCATTGTTTGGGAAGTGAGCCCCTCCCAGCTGTTCTGGTGGAAGTCATCGCACTTAACACACAGAAATGCCTCTGCTGCTTTTCACCCTTGTCCTCAAGCGCTGGAATCAGCCAGGAACAACATATTCCCTTTTAATAAAGTCACAGGAGGGAAATCCTCGTGGGCCCTGGCTGTTCCTGCAGCTGGTTTGTGCACTAGAGCTCACGGCCTCACTTTACACTGTGCAGTGCTCTTAGATTCACGAGCTGTGACATCAGCAAAGGTGTCAAATAAAGTCTTTCAAACCCCTGTTCTGGTTGTGCAATGTAGTGTTGAAGTGAATCCAATCTGCTGGGATCACGGAAGGGACCTGGGAAGGTCATTGGTGAGTAATTTTGTGCCAGGTTTTGATCTCTGAAAAGCTTCAAACAAAAGGTAAGATGCAGATTTTAAGGTGACATCCCCTCTGATTGTTTTATAGCTCTTGGTCATTCTGGCCCCAAGACTTTTTACTTTGGCAAACGAGTCAAAATCAGACGGGTATTCACCAAGGCTTGCCCTGAGATTGGCAGTAGAAGAAATAATTTCATTTAATGTCTAGAAAAGTGTCAGGGAAGAGATGGGGTCTGGCAGAGCCTTGCAGCCAGACTGAGGGCTCGCCCTGGTCTCCTGACCCTTTGCAGCCAGGACCAGAATAACCCCTGTGGCATCTCACTGTGGGGAAATGCTTTGGACTAAACAAAGAGCCACAGCTGAGAGCCTGTCTCTGTTTTGAGGAAAAGACCAGTAAATGATCCCTCTTCGTGAAAGATGCTGGGGAGAATTTTACTGGGGAATGGTGGGAACTCAACTTCCTTTCCCATAACTCCTTCTCGCTGCAAAATGCCTTTCAAAACCGCCCATAAATCCCTTCCTTAAGTGCCGTGTGGGGAATTGCTGGAAGGGAGCAACTGCAGCTGTGATGGAGTAATGCAGCATCCGTCTGGGAGCGGGGAGAAACTTCAAGAGCAATAATGGGGCTATTGATGAAGGCTCGTCCCGCTGGTGCCTGGGCTGCCCTGACCCGGCTGGAGGTGGCGGTGGGAGCTCAGTGCTCTGCTGTGGCCTCGGCCAGAGAGAGGAACCAAAACCAAATTCCCCTCCGTGGGAGGCAGCCACACAAACCGGCCCCGCGGGCTACAGGGCTAAAACAAAACAGAGACAGTGGAAAAAAAAAGAAAAACAACCAAACCCACTTCCTGATCTCCGCGGATCAAACGGGAGCCAGGGTGGGTGGAAGGGCATCGGTTCAGGCCCGTGGGGTTTTCTCCCCACAGCAACACGGTGATTACAGAGCAGTAGCTCAGGACTGCAGCTTCATTTTATTATTTTTTTTTTCCCAGGGTTTTCTTTAGCCTAAACCCTAATACATCCTGGCAGCTTTTGATCTACCCTGCAGGGGAAATCCCCGAACTCTTGGTGCACTCCCTTCATCCTTGTTCTTCAGGCAAAAAAAAAAAATCCTGATGGAGAAGGCTGTGGGAAGGCGTGGGCAGCTCGGTGGCACAGCAGCGTTAAACAAGGCTCCCACCCAACATGGAACAAAACAGGGTCCTGATGAACGAGCTTGGAGGGGACAGGGACACTCCCAGGCCGTGGGAGATCTGCTGTGCAGCAGGTGCTGCAGGAGCCAGCCCTGCTCTCCCAAATTCCCCCGCATGACAAACATTGCTTATCTCAGCTCTGCCGCTGGCTGCCCCGGGTGAAATGTTCTCCCTCCT
Source organism: Molothrus aeneus (assembly GCF_037042795.1). NCBI lineage: Eukaryota > Metazoa > Chordata > Aves > Passeriformes > Icteridae > Molothrus > Molothrus aeneus. Next base: position 1,488,555 of record NC_089668.1, read on the forward strand.
CCCTGCTCGTGGAGCAATCCCGCCCTGCCATCTGCTGGTGAAACCCTAAAGCCGAGGAGGAGAAACCCTAAACCAGGGGCAGCATTTGGTGGAAAACCGGCCATCTGTGCTGAGAATTGGCTGATCTTTCAGGGTGACCATCGAGGGCTGAGGCACAGCTCAGACACACGGTGGCACAGCAGCTTGGGAGGCCTCTGGATGATGGATGGGTCACCCACCAGCACCATCGATGGGCATGGATTGGCCAGATAAAGCCATTAACAGATGTCCCCTCTGCTCCAGGCGCTGCTGAAGGTCCTGAGAGGGCCAGCTGGGAGCATCTCAGGTATCTCAGGTCAACAGGAGCAGCTGCACTCGTGTGCTGAGGGCACCAAGAGCAGGGGGTCCCTGGGGCAGTTTTGTACCCCCAGCCTGTCAGTCCGTGTGGGGAGTGAAAAGGATGGAGCAGGACACAGGACTGTGGCTGTCTGCACCAAGTCCCCTGGGAGGGAGCACAAATGTCACTGAATATGTTTCAAATCAGAGCCACAGCGGCTGCTGCAGCCAAAGGGCGTTTTATGTGGAAACATGCTCTTTGAGCTGGGCTGTGTTTTGACTTTAGCTGTCAAAGCAGGATCTGAACACTTGCACAGCGACATGCCTGTGTCATGTCCCTGGTTTCCCAGCAGAGGAGGTGCCAGCTGTGAAGGACGGAGCACAAAACAGTGGCAGGTGTGATCCCACCATTGCGGCCTCGCAGCACCCTCAGCTGCTGGGAGAATGATGAGAGCAGGAGGAGGAGGATTTGTGTCATTCGTGTTTTTCAAGACAGAAAATATTACAAATCACTACAATTTGCTTTGCTATTTTTACCTTTTTTCTGCTGCTCTTGATTATTCCACTGTAGTGGAAGATTATTCCACTGAAGGGGAAGATATCATATCCCATTTTTATGATAACGTTGTATCCCGCTTTTAAAGCAAATTAAAGGCAATTTAACAATTGAAAAGCCACAATGCCCAGCTAACCAGTGTCTACAGATTATCTTAGTCCCCCTTAACAGGACAGCCATAGAGCCTGAAGGTCACTGATGAATCACTGAATCCTGCACTGCTGTGTCCTCACACTCCGCTGAAGATGCTGGAAATAGATAATTACGGATCTCCCCGGAGCTGATCTCGTGAGTGTGAAGCCACGGGACAGCAGCAGAGGGGGGTGAATCCCTCTCCCTTTCCAGCAGCTTTCTGCTGGGAGCTGTTTAAGCCTCACCCTGGGAAGGGGGACTGACAGCTCACTTTCCATGGGGAAACATTGGGATAGGGCAGCCCATGATGGGAGCTGGCACAGCACCAGGGCTGCCACAGGAACTCGTGCTAATTTGGGGGAAAATGATGCTCTGAAGAGGAGGAGGAGGTTGTGGGAACAGCTCCAGCTCCGACCGCTCCTCATCCCACTGCCACTGACACCTCCAGAACCAGAGCTTGGAGCAGCAAGAAGAAAAATCCCAGAGGAATTGTTCGCTCTCCTGGTGCATTCCTCTGCTCCATGGCCCTGCTTTCCCCAGGATGCTTCCCTGGACTTTTTTGTGTTTTATGGTGGGACTGAGCTGTCCTGTGAGGCATCTGCACATATAGGGTGGGGTGGGAGTGAAAACAACCCCAGAAACTCTTCTGGGGTTTGTTGCTGTGGATCCATCTCTCTGCCAGCTGCCCACAGGGGATTCATCCCTCAATCTGTTGAGATGAAACTTGTGTTTTAGCTTATGGCTATTGCTCCATGTTGGGAACAATGAACAATCTGGCACATTCCTCTGTGGAATTTTATGGATTTATGGGATCCCCTCTCAGCCTTCCCTCCTCCAGGCCCACCTCCTGCAGCCTCCCCTCCTGAGGGCGATGCTCCAGACCCCAAACCATCTTTGCGACCTCTGCCGTACCCCCCTCCAGCATCTCCTTTCCTTTATTACCCTAAATCTAATCACGCAAGCGACACCGTTTCCAAAACAATTAACTTTAATCATTCCCAAAGCGGCCCGTTCTCCTGCGGCGCCCCCGAAATGGCGGGAGCCGGCCGGGTCCTCCCGCCCGCTGGGGAGCGCTGCGTGCGGCGCGGGGCGCTCCGGCCCGGGCCCGGCCGCCTCCTCTCGGCGGCACCGCGGCCCACTCGCGCCGCCGCGGCGCCTATAAAGGGCCGCTCGCCGCCCGAAACCGCTGCGTCTCCGCCCGCCGCGGCCGCACCGCGTGAGTCGGGGTCGGGACCGGGACCGGCGCCGCCGAGCCCGCCCCGGGTCGGCGCCGCGGGGTAGGGAGCGCTCGGGGGAGCGCAGCGCGCTGGGAGAGCGCGGCGGCCGCGCCCTGCCCGGAGCGCCCGCCCGCCCTCAGGCCGCCGCGTGCCGCGCTGGTTTATTTATAATACCTTCGGGCTATCAAGCCGAGCCAGATTTAAGAGAAATAGTTGTATTAGTGCGTGTTAGAGCTTTATTTATTTGTTTATATAGTTGTTTGTTTTTTATTTCCTCAGAAAATCAACGGGCCGCCGCTCTGCAGAATCTGGGCTAAATCGAAGCGAAAGATAAAGGGACGTTGGGTTTTTAGGAGGTTTTTGCCTCAAAGCGCTCGGGAGCCGGCGGATGAATTTTGGCGTCTTATCCTCTCCAGGAGGCTTAACTTTGGGGTGTTTTTGCTGATTTTTCAAGCTTGCACAACCCTCTCGGCTGCTCCGTGTCCTGGTGCCAGCCCCCCTTGTCCCAAGCTTCTGCCGGCCGCAGCTTAGGCTTTAATTAAGAGTTTTGAGTGTTCCCCCCAGAATTAATATTTCTAAGAAGCTTGACTTGAGACCCCCCCCCCCCCCAAGTGAAAAACCCCCGTGGTCGAGAGCGCCGAGGGGAAGATGAACACGGCCGCCAGCAGTTACCCCATGGCCTCGCTGTACGTGGGGGACCTGCACCCCGATATCACCGAGGCCATGCTCTACGAGAAGTTCAGCCCGGCTGGCCCCGTGCTGTCCATTCGGGTCTGCAGGGACATGATCACCCGCCGCTCCCTGGGCTACGCCTACGTCAACTTCCAGCAGCCCGCAGATGGTAAGTGACAATTGCAGCCACATCCATGGCTTTTTTTTCCCCTTCTTATTTTAACTCGTTTTTCCCCACTAATTCACGTAGCTGCCCATCACAGCGTTACAGGGTGAGTCGTCTCTTTCTGGTGATGGGAGCTGGAATATTTTTTTTTACTGCTTGGTGTCTACGAAATACGCTTCTCACTAACATCTCTAATTTTAGACAGGCCTGTTTCTTGCACTGATAGTAAATTTCAGAGATTTGTAGTTTTTCCTCTCATGAGAAAATAATCCCCGTGGTGTTTCCCTTCATTCTGGGGTAGTTTGGGGCTGTTTCTGTGGGATTTGTGCAGCCAGTCCTAGCAGAGAAAGTTCAGAGTAGGCTGAGTGCTCAGTTAAGTGACTGATCTGTGGCTGCTCCACACACTCCCAGTTTAATAAATTTAATATCTCCTGTTGTTCGAGCAGCTGGATGTGCCTCCCAGCTGGGGAAGTGGTGTTATTGCTTTAAAGTGAAATAAAACACTTTGTTCAATGTGTGGAGAACCAGACTGTCTCATGTGCAGAAGCCACATTTGCTTTGCTCTTGCCAGACTCTCTTTTTTCCACGCTTTGTTTCCTTCTCAAAGGCAGGTGTTGCAGAGCTGAAGCAGCACATGAAAGATGGGACAGGAGAGGTCATTTTGGAACACGTCTTTTCTGGAAGGAAAATGGGTCAGCGTTTTCTGCCCCAGTTTTCAGAGCTCTGCCTGCTGACTGCTGCAAGTTTATTGCTCCGTGCTGGGATTTAGCAGCATCTCTGTGTGATAGAGGCATCCAAGTAGAGATAAGAGTGATCTTTTCCCTTGAGTTCAGAATGAGTTTACAGCAGCACAGATTTCAGCAACAAGTAAACTTTGCTTTACATTTTTGCAGAGTTTCTATCCTCTCCCAGGGCAGTTCCTTGCGATGCCATTTCCTTGGGCTGGTCTGACTGAGCACTTTCTTTTGGTCCTTTCCCTTGTCATGCTGATTAAAAGCTGACTTGCACCCCATTGCATAATTTCTCATTCATAGCACAAAAAAGCTGCTTTTTTTTGTTTTGTTTTGTTTTTTGGCAGTGTATTTGTGTTTTAAAGATTCTCAATGAGAAGGAAGGAACCTGAGGGCCTGTATAAAACCACCTTGGTCCATTTATGTCCTGAAAGTTATCCCAGCTCACCTGCCTTCCTTTTAGGCTCTGATCTCATTTTGCAGGATCACAGACATAAAAACAAGCAGCACAAACAAAGCCAGGAAGGAACTCCAGCTTGAATTAGATGAATTTTGGGGAGATGGGCTGCAGAAATGTAGCTAAAGTTCTCTCAGAGCCGAGAAGAGTGATCTCAGAAGGGATCAGTGGCTTGTCCCATGTGCTTTAGCAGAAGCACTCTGCACCTTGTACAACTGGGGCCTTCCCAATATATTCCAAGGTAATCTTTTATGGTAATAAATAGGCAGGAATTTAGGGGGAGGTTGCACCATTCTGGGCTGCTGGGGAGGCAGCAGACATTTTAGGAAGCTCCTGGGCTTGAAGTGATACTTGGAGCTAGTAGGTGGTGTCTTGTTACTGCTAGGTCTTAGAAGGTCAAGTGGTTTAAACCTAATCATTGAGTGAATATTGGGACAGGGAAATGGTCAAACTCCTCCTGCCCTCGTGAAGAGATGTGAATTTTTGAATTTCTCCTGTCAAACTGCTGTGTGTGTTACCCTGCATAAATAAAAAACCCAGCTGCTGCCCTCCATGTAATGCAGCAGGACATGGAGAGAGATAGTTTGGAAAAGGGCTGTGGTCTCTCCAAAACAAACTTGACTATGAAGAATATAATTTTTTTTTGTTGTAAAATGCAGAAATTTGGACTGTTTTCAAGGTGGCACTTGCCTGCATGAGGCTTCCTGAGGAGGAGGGGGGATTCTGTGTTTTCTTCCAGGAATGCATAATCAGAAATGCACTTGGCTTCATCCCACTAAATCTGAGAAGCTGAGGGGAGCACTGTAGGATCTGATTGGATTTATGGTTGAGAGTAGGTGCTTACAGTAATCAGGAGGCTTTGTGCTCTGCAGACTTCTTGTGGGCACGTGGTACGTCTGAACTGGTAGGTGTTAAAAAGGTTGATAAGTGATGGTTTGCATTTCCCTCGCACCTTTTGTGGAAGGGCTTTGTAAATCTGAAGAAAGCAGTGGTTTTAAACTTTATTTTGGTGTGTTCTAAAGCAGGACTCTGCCCCTGTGTCCACAGAGCAAATCAAGCAGTCAGAACTTTTCCCCATTTCAGGGCCATGAGGAGCTCACTGTCACATCCTGAGCATGCTCTGCCCTTCCAGGTTCCTGTGTCCAGAAACTGGGCCAGAACTTGTGTTATTTTTTACAGTTTTTTTAGGTGCTGGAGTGATGCTGGACAGGCATTGTCTAACTGGCAGCAGTCTGCTGCAGAGAGGTTATTTTTAGGGAAAATGAGCTCTGCTGGTTTTGATTGCAGCTCCTCGCTGTAGTAACCAGGGAATGCTGAATTCTGAGCCTGTCATCCTGTGATAGGCAGGGTGAGGAAACACTTCAAAGTTCTGGCTAGTTCAGGCTCAGCAGTGGTTGTTAATATTTATTCTTTTTGACTGTGCGGAAGGGAAAGAAAACAAACTCAACAAACAAGCTGAATTTCTCTTTTCATGTGTTCCATGGAATTGGATTCCAAACATTGACAGTCACAAAAATCAGCTCAGGGCAATGAAGCAGAGAAACTTCAGTTTGGCTGCAGAGATAAGGTGTTCTGAAAGTGTAGGGAAAACAGAATGTTTCCCAAGCTGAGGAGGATCCCAGGGCTGGAAATAGATCTGTGTTTCTGTAGGAAAGGGTAAATAAACTTGTTTGTTCTCCTCCTTGAGGACAGTGTAAAGGAGGAGCTGTGTAAAGCAAATTGTGAAGTTCAAAGGGAAGAGTTGGTACTGCCAGAAGTTTCATTGCAGCAGCATTTTGTTGTAACCTCAGTGATTGAGGAATTTAATTCTTTTGAATATGCACCATCTCTTCTTTTTAAAAAAAATAAGTGGCTGAATTTGCTCTGGGTGGTTTCCTTGTCAGGACTTTTTTTGCTGAGTGACCTAAGTGAGAGCCTGGAGGTTTGGGGAGAACGAAACTCCTTGTGTGGAGTTTCTCCTGGGTGAATCTTGGGGTGTGAGGTTGGTTATTGATCTTCATGCTGTTCAACCACAGCCACTAATTCCAGCATTTTGTTAACTCTGCATCTAAGGGAGGTTAATGAGGTTTATTGCTCTTGAGGCCTGAGGCAAACTGCACTGAGCGTTCAGGTGCTCTCCCTGTCCAGAAAGGGAATGAAAATCAAGCCTGAAAGGGGCTGTGAGTGTTTTATGTTCTGTATGAGCCGCAGTTGAGTCTGCTGGAAGGATGACAGGAACCAGTGGGAGAGAAACAGATACAGGAACTGAAATGGCTGAAGCTTTGTGGCTTAAATAGAAGAAAACGAGAAGGTGTTTGCTCAGATGAAGGAAATGAATCAGATGTGCTTGGTGTGAGTCATTCACAGAGCTCTTGCAGATCCTTCGCAGGTTTTCTGAGGTCCCGGTGTAGAGGGGTTGCACCTCCACCTGTGGGTGTGGCACAGATCCCTGGGGGAATCCTTGTAGGGCTTTCACAGCTCACCACAAGTGCCTGGGTGTAATAATAGAGTGGAACAGTAGCGACCTGTTGAAAGAGCAGTGCAATAGTATCTGCTCGGGGAGAACCGGGAGGAACTTCCTAACACCTCTGGAGTTGGGTGCTGGCTGTGGAGCCATCGCACTCCTCCTGCCCACAGCCACTGCCTGATCTGCTGTCGCCTTCCAGCAGCAGCCCGTTCCTGCTGCAAATGGCATTATCCACCCAGTGGTGCCCTTGCCAGCACATGCTTCTGCAGGACCTCTGCCTGCTATAAATAAACACTGCCAAATTTGACGAGCTGCACCGGCTCTCCTGCTGAGCTGCCTACACCACGAAAGGACTGCAGGAAGAGCCTGGCTTGCATGGGCTTGGAGCAGCAGCTGAGGAATCGTTTTAGCCTGGCAGTTAATTGCATTTAACACCTTGGTCTAAGCAGAGCTGTTGGAGTCCTTAAATTATTTTTTTTTTCCCAAGCAGAGCTTGTTTCCAACTGGATTTGTGTGTGGGGAGAACAGTGATGGTCTCACTTCAAGTTAAGAAGCAGCAAGAGCAAAAAACACATTTCAAAGCACATGAAAAATTCTGAGCAACCTCCATGCAGTAGTGGGGGCTGGCATTGGGGGTGGGGAGTGCAGGCTTTGGTGGGCAGCGTTCCATTGGAATTCCTGGAGGTACTTTTGGGACATGCTGAGTAGTTAACCAGGCTGCACGAGCCAAGTCACGTGCAAGGTGTTCAGATTGGCTTTTTCCTTGAATTTCCTGCTCCTGAAATCTAATCAGCAAATACCACAGGGTGAAGGTGGCCTGGGAGAACTGAGCCAAACAAATTTGGAAAACTTGGGTTCTGCCCTGTTAATTTTCCTTGATTTTAATGCATGTCTTTCCATCTCTTTCCCTGCTCCATGCTGGGAATTAAGACTCTTTCTTTCTTCTCTGCTCGCTCCATGCTGGGAGTGTTTCCTGGCACAGAACAGTGCAAGCATCTCAATTTTATGAACAAGATCCTGATGTGTGTATGTAATGATCCTTTTAATACACCAGTAGGCAGCAGAAATAGCCTCGTGGAGGGGGGTTTCAGTGCAGGTTAGAATGACAGTGCTGGTGTTTGAGAGCTCAGATAAACACTTCCCTGTTAATCAGATGGGGTGTACAGACCTTTTTCCCCCCCAGAATTTTCTCAACTCTCTTGTCATCTTTAGCTTGAGCAACTTGGGAATCATTTTTTGGCCACATAAGTTATGTAGAGGCTGACTCATGTCCTCACAGCCAGCCATGTGTTTGTGCACATTTTCCCTGACCTGACAGGGAGATGATCCTTCTCTCTGAATAGAAATGAGGATGGGGAGATGTGAGCTTCATGAAAAGCAAAACAGCTACAGAGTCACTCCTTTTACTTCATTTTTTTTACCAGTTTCCTGATTTTTCTTTCCTTCTTTGAGTGGAGTAATTTACCTTTATAATAATTCAGAATATGACTAATAAACCAGGCATTTTGATATCAGTTTTGCTGTGGTGGTGAATATATTGGTATAATATAAATTTAAAGTCTGTGAAACCTTTAGTGACTGTGCTGCAAAGACTTCCCTTGAAACATTGAGTTAAAAGTCATTGATCACCTCTGATAATAACCCAGATGAGCTGAGTAAAATTCAAAGAAAAGAATCACCCACCCACTGGAAACCTTCATTTTCTAACCAACCACAGAAAATCTGTTCTTGGTTTCTCTTGCAGCTGAGCGAGCTCTCGATACCATGAATTTTGATGTGATCAAAGGGAAGCCCATTCGCATCATGTGGTCCCAGAGGGACCCTTCCCTGAGGAAGTCAGGAGTTGGGAATGTCTTCATCAAGAACCTGGACAAATCCATTGATAACAAGGCACTTTACGACACATTCTCAGCGTTTGGAAACATTTTGTCCTGCAAGGTGAGGTGTGGTTACATTGTCCAGTTCTTTTAGGGTGGGGACATGATCAGAGATTTGAGTGTGGGTGGTGAAAGGGACACAAGTGTAAGGAGCAGAATTACAGAATATTCTGAGCTGGGACACACAAAGCTCATCAAGTCCAACTCTTTAAATGAACCGTGCCTACAGAGATCAAACCTTGGTGTTAAAACAGAATCTCTGAAAGACAGGGTTGACCAAAAGCTGAAATTACATCAGATTTGGTCATGAAGTGCAGGAATCTGACCCTTGTCAGGAGCTGACCCTTGTCAGGTGTGATGGTGTTCACTGGGGTCTGAGGATGAGGGAAGAGACGAGGATCTGACTCCATGTTTCAGAAGGCTTGATTTATTATTTTATGATATATATTATATTAAAACTATACTAAAAGAATAGAAGATAGGAGACAGGATTTCATCAGAAGGCTGGCTAAGAATAGAAAAAGAATGGAATGATGATAAAAGCTTGTGTCTCCCACAGAGAGTCTGAGCTTGTGTCTCGGACAGAGTCTGAGCCAGCTGACTGTGATTGGCCATTCATTAGAAACAACCACATGAGACCAATCACAGATCCACCTGTTGCATTCCACAGCAGCAGATAACCATTGGTTACATCTTGTTCCTGAGAGAAAAAGATCCTAAGGAAAGGATTTTTCATAAAATGTGTCTGTGACAGTGGGGATCTGCCCGGTGCTGCCCCTTGGCAGTGACACATTTTCACCCTGTGGCAGAGGAGGGACGCTGACAGCTGCCTTTGCTCCCTCTCCTGCAGGTGGTGTGTGATGAGAATGGCTCTAAGGGCTACGCCTTTGTGCACTTTGAGACGCAGGATGCTGCAGATAGGGCCATCGAGAAGATGAACGGCATGCTGCTCAACGACCGCAAAGTGTGAGTGTCACAGGCGGCAGCAGCAGCGCTCACATGCTCCGGGATGCATCTCGGTATTAACAGGGACACACAAGGCACTGGTTCTCCTGGCCCAAGCCTTGGCCTGCTGCCTCTCCACTCCAGGGCTGGTGAGTGACCCTGCCCAAGCCATGGCCTGCTACCCCTCCATTCCAGGACTGCTGGGTTTCCCTGACCCAGCCTTGATTTGCCACCTCTCTGCGAGCGGGCTGGGGTGGGTTCTGTCTAGGGCCACTGGGACTCCTTGGCCAGCCACAGCACAGGTGATTTTTCTGGTTGGTCTGTGGCCTGTTTGTTGTCCTCTGCTGTCACCCTTTCTTGTCCCCATTCCCAGCTCCTACTGCACACTCATTTTTTTTTGCCTCGCCGCAAGTCACACATTATTTTTTTGCTCTTGGAACCAATCTGTTTATTGGGATTTTCTTTTTTTTTTTTTTTTATCTTACAGATTTGTTGGGAGATTCAAGTCTCGTAAAGAGAGGGAGGCTGAGCTGGGAGCCAAGGCAAAGGAATTCACCAATGTCTATATTAAAAACTTTGGGGATGACATGGATGATGAAAGACTAAAGGAGCTCTTTGGCAAATATGGTAAATACAGAAATACTTTTATTAAGGCTGTGAATTTCATGAAATGTGGTAGATTGAGTGCTGCTGTGTAGTTGCTACCTGGGTCACTTGAAGGCTGAGGACATGAGGAGATATTACATGGAATTTAATAATCTTGAAATGCTTTTGATATTTTACTAACCCTGTCCCTTGGTAACAGGTAAAACTCTGAGTGTTAAAGTGATGACAGACCCCACTGGAAAATCCAAAGGCTTTGGCTTTGTAAGCTTTGAAAAGCATGAAGAGGCCAACAAGGTATGACCAGTTTTTATGTTGCTTAGATAACTTCAGAGAAGAAAAACTTGGTTTATCTTGGGAGCCTGTTTCTGAAATGGAAGGAAATTCTGCCTAGGGCATGACCTCTTCTAGATGTGGGAACTTGGAAACCTTTTGCACCTTAATAGCTTGACATTCAAGGGTAGCTTGGCATCCCTCCAGTTTCCTAGATCCACACAGTGGTATAATCAAGAATGTTAATTGCTGAAGAAATACTACAGTGCAGGGCTGGAGGAGGAGGAGGAGGGCACCTAGAGTGAGAACATTGCTCAAAAATGGTCTTTTCTAAGCAGAATGCTCGTTAAAGTGTAGTTTTAATTACAAGAAAGAGAGAGGATGAATTTCCAAGTTAGTTCAGCACTCTGTGGCGTGTCAGCTCGATCTGTGTGGCAACTTCAGCTTGTCTTTAATGAGCCTGTTGTTAGCAGGAAAAGTGCAAAGGTAACAGGCAAACTCTGATTTATTGACTGACAGGCAGGGACTCAGTGTCAGCCCTGGGCAGTCCTGCTCTGACAGGATCAGGGGCTGTCCTGCTGCAGCAGCTGAGAGTTTCCTCTTGAACCCTCTGTGCAGGCAGTGGAAGAAATGAATGGGAAGGACATCAATGGGAAAATGCTCTTTGTGGGCAGAGCACAGAAGAAGGCTGAGCGCCAGGCAGAGCTGAAAAGAAGGTTTGAACAGCTAAAACAGGAGAGGCTCAGCCGGTACCAGGTGAATAATGTTTATTTTTCTCAATTTAAGCACTATTTTTCTGATCTGTTGAAGGAGTTCCCAGAGCAGTTATTATCCTGTGAGACATCCTGGCTTAAAGCACAGAGGTGTCTCTGTGGTATTTGGTGGCAGAGGGGGCATCAGGGCTTAGTTTTGGTACTGAAAATGTTTAGGAGGACAACAGGCATGAAGTCTCCTTGACTTTCAAATGGAGATCCCTGGAGGGATGGGAAGAGACAGCACAACTCTGCACTGCTCTCTGTAATTTGTGGCAGAACTGGGTCGTGTCAGGGGTGGCATCTGAAACTCCCCCACTCCCTGAGGTGCACTGCTGGGCTGGGGACATCTCATGATGCCACAGGAAGGCAGAGGAAATCCAGACAAGTTCCCTTTCACCACAGTGGGACTTGTCTCTACGCCTTTGCAACATTTATCACCTTCAGCTTTGGGTGGTGTGGAAGGGAACATGATGCTAAATTAAGAGTTTTCAGATAAATTACAGCTCTGGCAGATGGATAACAGTTGATGTGCTTAAGAATTTTTTTTTTTAATGTTGTGAATGTCATGCTGTTCTTTCCCTTTCCAGGGTGTTAACCTGTACATTAAAAACCTAGATGACACTATAGATGATGAAAAACTGAGGAAGGAGTTCTCACCTTTTGGGTCAATAACGAGTGCCAAGGTACTGTGGGATTTTGGGGGTCATTTGGATTTTAAAGCCTGAAGAAGGAATTTTTGTCTGCCATGGGATTAAAGGGCTGTTCTTAACCTGTGGCTATTGTGATTCTGAAAACACCTTGGCTAGTAAATAGTAGGATTTTACTAAAAACTTCATTCCCTTACTAAAAGGGGAGGAAGGAAGTGGCAACCATGCTTGCTTGAGGTGGTAAGCATGAAATGACACTTTCCTCTGTGCATTTAGGACTGCACCAAATCTTTCCCATTCCTTACTGTGCAGTGTGGGCCTGGGGACACATGGTGCTGACAGCAACGCAGAGCAAATCCAGACAGGTGGCTCTTCATGAGAACCTGTCTCTACACCTCTGCAACAAGTTATATACTACCTAAAATCTAAAAAAAACCCAGAGATTCTTCAGCTCAGTTGTACTGCTACCCCATTAGCAATTGATCTTTACTGCAGGTGATGCTGGAAGATGGACGGAGCAAAGGCTTTGGCTTTGTCTGCTTTTCCTCTCCAGAGGAGGCCACCAAAGCCGTGACAGAGATGAACGGGCGCATCGTGGGCTCCAAGCCCCTCTACGTGGCTCTGGCCCAGAGGAAGGAGGAGAGGAAGGCCCATCTCACCAACCAGTACATGCAGCGCATCGCTGGCATGAGGGCCTTGCCTGCCAACACCATCATCAACCAGTTCCAGCCCGCTGCTGGCGGCTATTTCATGCCTGCTGTGCCCCAGGTGAGCTCCCGTGGGGTTTTTAACCTGTGTTAATCTCACTGAGCCCTTCTCATGCCTGGAAGCAACGAGTCCTAATGAGGGGTGCAGCAGTGGAGTTAATTCTGGGACTTGCCAGCTGCCTGTTCTCTTAACCCGACCCGAGTGTTGAGTCCTGGCAACGGCTGCCAAAACACGTTGTAAACAAATGTTTGTGATGCACTTGGATGTTGCCTCTGAGCTTATCTGATCTTCCTCCAGGCTCAGAGCAGACCCACTTACTATGCACCCAACCAAATGACACAGATGAGACCCAACCCACGATGGCAGCAAGGAGGGAGACCTCAAGGTGAGAGTGCCAGAGGCTGTTTTGGTTGTAGAACCCTTTGGGAGCTGTACTTCCCAACAGGAACAATTGATGCTTTCCTTTGTGGGAATGGTCCTGTGCAGGGCCAGGAGCTGGACTCTGATCCTTGTGTGTCCCTTCCAACTCAGCATATTCTGTGATTCTCTGATGCTCCCTGTGCACTGTGGTGTGGTGTTCACAGGGGTCCCAGGATGAGGGAAGAGAGGAGAATCTTGAGTCCATGTTTCAGAAGGCTGATTTATTATTTTATGATATATATTAAAATAAAATTATATATTAAAACTACACTAAAGAATAGAAGAAAAGGATTTGATCAGGCTAGCAAGGAAAGGAAAGGAATGGAATGAAATGATAATAAAATCTTGTGACTGACCAGACAGTCCGAGACAGCTGGACTGTGATTGGCCATTAATTAAAAACAACCACATGAGACCAATCCCAGATGCACCTGTTGCATTCCACAGCAGCAGATAACCATTGTTTACATTTTGTTCCTGAGGCCTCTCAGCTTCTCAGGAGGAAAAGATCCTAAGGAAAGGATTTTTCAGAAAATATCATGGCTACAGTGCACCACCCCTGTAGCTGACTGTAGGAAGGGATTTTTCAGAAAATACCATGGCAACAGTGCACCACCTGTAGCACACCCCTGTAGCTGACTGTCCTGCCTTGCCAGCTGGTTCTCTTGTGAGGATTCCCCCTCTTTCCCTCCTTTAGGTTTCCAGGGAATGCCCAACGCCATGCGCCAGTCAGGGCCCCGGCCCGCCCTGCGCCACCTGGCCCCCGCCAATGCCCCGGCCTCCCGTGGCCTCCCCGCTGCTGCCCAGAGAGTTGGTAAGATGGGGTCTCTTCCTGGGCTTTTGCCCTTCTCTGGGAGGGAGGAGGGTGCTGTGGAGACTTGGCTTCTTGTCCCAAAGATGGTTGTTAGAGCCAGCACCTGCTGCTTTCCTGTTCCTCGCTGCGCGGTGCGGGTCTGGGGGCACTCGGTGCTACAGCACAGCAGTGGAAATCCAGATGGGTTCTTCTCCACTGGTTTGGGACTTATCTCTACACCCCTGCAACACCACCCAAAAATCTCTGCGACTTAGGGGTTTTGCTTTCAGAGGAGAGCACCCAAATTCATTTTTTCCCTGCTGGTAAATAAAAGGTGTGGAATCTATGGATCGGTTCTAGGCAGAAGAACATCCCCTTCTTGAAGTAGCCAGCTACACTTTCTAAAGAAGTATCACCATGCAGGGCATAATTTGAATTAAAACCAGGCATCCCACCTTGTTAGCATGCTGCTGCAGGTGTTTGTCACAGCGTTCTCCTTCCTTTGCAGGTGTTGGCACAGCAGCACAGAATTTGGCTCCCCGTCCTCCTGTAGCTGCCCCTGCTCCCAGGGCTGTCCCTCCTTACAAATATGCCTCAAGTGTCCGCAGCCCGCACCCAGGTGTCCAACCTCTGCAGGTACCACCAGGGCTGGGCTGGGCTGGGAACTCCCTGCAGTTTCACATGCTACTTTTATAGAGACTTCAAGCTCCTTTTATGACCCAGACAATCCTAATTTGGAATTTAAAAACCTGGCAGTTGTGCCTTTGCCAGGGGCACCCTGCTTGGTTTATCTGTCTCGTGCTCACGAGCCCTTTTGTAGCCAGACTGGTGTAAGGATTTTTTTTTCCTTGGTTCTTTGTTCCTGTTCTGAAACCATTTAAGTCTCTCTCCTCTTTGCCAAGTTCTCACTGGGGTATCATTAAGAGAAAGAGTACCATCTACACCTGGCTTTCTCAACATCTCATGATGTTTGATCCAGTTTTTTGCAAGATATTTATGGTGTTCCTGTGTGGCATTCCTGAGTTTTGAGCTCAAGACTTGCAGGGAGTGTTTGTGAACCAAGGGCACCTTACCTGCCCTTTTCTGAAGCTGAGGTGTTCTGTAGGCTTGACAGAGATTGTGTTTTAGCAGTGAGCATCTTAGAATTGTCTAAATACGAAGCAATCAGCCTCATCCTTATTTCAAAGCCCTCATCTTCCCTTTTCAGGCACCTCAGCCTGCAGTGCATGTGCAGGGCCAGGAGCCACTGACAGCCTCCATGCTGGCTGCTGCCCCTCCCCAGGAGCAGAAACAGATGCTGGGTGAGTAAAACCCCACTCCTCACCCATCATTTTTCATCCCTCGAGGTTTCAAAGATCCACGCTCATCCACCTGAACTCCTTTTTCTCCCTCAGGAGAACGTTTGTTCCCTCTGATCCAAGCTATGCACCCCAGCCTGGCTGGGAAGATCACAGGAATGCTGCTAGAGATTGACAACTCAGAGCTGCTGCACATGCTGGAATCTCCAGAGTCCCTCCGCTCCAAGGTGAGCTGCTGGGTCCCTTTTGTGTCTAGAAAGGGCCTCTGAGCAGGGAGAAAATCTCACTGGGTTTGTGTCCCCAGGTGGAGGAGGCTGTGGCAGTGCTGCAGGCTCACCAAGCCAAGAAAGAAGCTGCCCAAAAAGTGGGTGTGGTTGCTGCTACCTCTTGAACCAGGATGACTGGTGAGTGTCTCAGTCCTCAGCTTCAGTGAAAAGCTTCCAGAATCAGTAAATAAAACACAGTTGGTAGTGAACAATTCACGTGGGTCTGTGACCAGCACTCACCTGATTGCAGTCCACTCTTCAACAACAAAAAGCTCCTGATGTAGTTTCTCCCAGCAGAATACTTGTGTAGAAGTTAAGAAGTGTTCATTCTGATGCTTATTTAAGGGATCTAAAGGTATTGAAGTCCCTGAGGTGTTGTGGAACTGCTAATGTGGGAAATAGCCACATTTTGAGGCTAGGCAGGCTCTTAGTGCCCATTCCTTATCCTGGAAACCACCTGCCTTCAGGATATAATAAATGCTGAAAATGTTTCACTGGATAGGTCTGTCACACAAGTGGTGTCACCTGTGTTTGGGGTTGGCTCTTGTTTAGTTTATGAATAAGGATTTTGCCTCTTGTGTTTCTCATGATCCATTTTTCTGTGCGTTGTCTGGAATTGCCATCTCCAGGACTTTTTCTGCTGCTGTTTATGATCAGATGTCACAACTCAAGCTGGTGAAGAATTCTTATTTTCACTGGGTGGTCTGGCAAAAGAATTTGAGTTTCTTGTGGATAATAACAATTTCTGATCATCTGACCACCACGAGCAGCTTCTCTGTACCTTCCCAATTATATTGGAATCCTTATTCCTTGCAATGCTGGAATATTCCCTAGCCTGGAGCAGGGATGCTGTGAATAACTTCTCTCCCTTTTTCCCCTCTAGGATACAAAGAAGCCAAATAGCCCCTTCCTAGACATCAGCTCAAGATGTTTGAAGATCCTTCACTGCCCTGCAGATCTCAAGGCCATGCATTGTATCACATAGTTATATTGCATTTTGTAAATTAATCTTAAAAGATCTTATTTAAAAAGCCAACTCTGAAGCTTGAGGTTTCCAAAACCAGAATCTGGGGGGTTTGCAAGCTTTTCCTTTGCCAGAACAGAGCTGCCCCTTGTGTCTTCTAAAGAGGACGTTGAGGATTTTAGGCTGGAAGTATTTTTGTGAGTTTGTGTTTAATTGAACAATCCAGTTTGGAAAGTTTGGGAAACATTTATCAATAAAGGAATAAACTTGCACTGTGTTTGTCATCGTTTCTCTCTGTTGGATAAATAAATGTGGTGTGGTTTTGTGAAATTGAACTGATGGGCAGTTACTGGGGGGGTGAACACATTAAGCAGGGATTTGACTTACTCTGCTTGCTCATTTTGGATAATGAGTATTTAAAATCATGCCTGGGGCTGTGTCTCAAGGGGTGATGGCTGTAAACAGTGATCTGAGAAGAGCTTGGGGAGGTGTTTTCAAGTGAAGGGTTTGGCCTGGTTTTGTCGTGTGCTGTTCCTTGTTTACAATTCTGCATTTTCAGCTGCATTTTTAGTGGTCCTCTGCTATTTTATACTCCAAAGCTGGCTGAGTTTTACCACGGGCATCGACAAATCCTTTACAAACTTATTTTGGGTGAGCCTTTTGGATAAAAAGCATTATTCAGACAAACACAGAGCATGCACTGAGCTGGGAGAAATCCTCCCCAGTCAAAGCTCCACCACCTCACTCAGGCTGGAGCTGAAGGGCTCGGAGGCTTTGGGAAAGCCTGGGATGGGGTGGAAGGAGAGTGCAGCTGGGAAAAACACCAATCACTTGTTTTAAAAATTTTAAGTTTTTAACAGTAATAAAATGGTTATAAAAATAGCAATATAATCAGAGTAATAAAAATTTTGGACTATTTGATTTAGGACAATATGAGACAATAGAAACAAAGAGTTATGGACATCTGGGTACCTTTTTCTGGGCAGCACAAGCCCAAAAAAGGACACAGGTTAACAGAGGATTAACCCTTAAAAACAGTAACCTGTTGCATATTCATACAGCTCATACATGATGCATAAATTCCATTCAAACACAGGATTCTGTCTGGTCAGTGTAAACTTCTTCCTCATAATCCTAACAGCATCGTTCTGGCTGAGCAAGGCAGGAAGAAATTCGTTTCTCCTGATAATGGAGCAATGAATTCTCTTTCTCTGAAAGATTCAGGTGTCCTGTGGCTTCTACCTCGCCTTTCTTTAGGAAAAAAGTATCCTACATAGCATAGTTTCTATTTTAACATTTTATTATAACCCAAAACTATATTTACCCCACTGCTTAAGAGAATTAACACAGCATCACTTTCTAACACAACACATTAAATATTCATCTTAATATTTGCAAAAAGCCAAGCATAAAATACGCATTTTTTTTTTCACACAGAGATGTGTGACCGTGTTCACAGGGGTCTGAGGATGAGGGAAGAGAGGAGGATCTGACTCCATGTTTCAGAAAGCTTGATTTATTATTTTATGATATATATTATATTAAAACTATCCTAAAAGAATAGAAGACAGGATTTCATCAGAAGGCTGGCTAAGAACAGAATAGGAAAGAATGAAAACAAAAGCTTGTGTGTCGGACAGAGAGTCTGAGCCAGCTGGGCTGTGATTGGCCATTAATTAGAAACAACCACATGAGCCCAATCCCAGATGCACCTGTTGCATTCCACAGCAGCAGATAACCATTGGGTACATTTTGTTCCTGAGGCCTCTCAGCTTCTCAGGAGGAACAATCCCAAGGAAAGGATTTTCCATGAACCATGTCTGTGCCGGGGGTGCACAGCGCCGCCTCCGCTGTCCCGTGGCCGATCCGAGCCGGGCTCCATCGCTCGGCGCCGGCGGAGGGCGGAGCGCTGCGGCCGTTCCGGGGCGGGCCGAGCCGGGCCGAGCCCTTCCGGGGCACCGGGGCACGATGGCGGCCACCAAGCGGGTGCTGTACGTGGGTGAGTGGCCGGGCTGGGGGACCCCCGAGGGGCCGGGGCCGCCGGCGGTGCCCGGTGACCGCTTGGCCGCCCCGCAGGCGGGCTGGCCGAGGAGGTGGACGAGAAGGTGCTGCACGCTGCCTTCATCCCCTTCGGAGACATCACCGACATCCAGATCCCGCTGGACTACGAGACCGGTGCGTGCCGGGGCGGCTGGAGCGTTCCCAGGGTATTTTGGGGTGGCACCGTCCCCCGTGGGATCGGCCCGAGCATCCCCGGGTGCGGGTTTGGGGTGGGACCCCACCGGAGCATCCTCGGGTGCGGGTTTGGGGTGGGACCGGCCCGAGCATCCCCAGGTGCGGGTTTTGGGTGGGACCCCACCGGAGCATCCCCGGGTGCGGGTTTGGGTTAAGATCCCCCCATAGGGACCGGCCCGAGCATCCCCGGGTGCGGGTTTGGGGTGGGACCGGCCCGAGCATCCCCGGGTGCGGGTTTGGGGTGGGACCGGCCCGAGCATCCCTGGGTGCGTGTTTGGGGTGGGACCCCTGCCCCACCATGGGGCCGGTGTGTCCGTGCTGGCCCTGACCCATCGTTTCCTTCTTTCCCTCCAGAAAAGCACCGAGGATTCGCCTTCGTGGAGTTTGAGCTGGCAGAGGTGAGTGCTTGAGCCATTTGGGGGTTTTGGTCCCCTTTGGGGTTTTGGGATGGATCCTCCTCCTGCTGGAGGAATCTGTGAAATTGCATATGGGTTACCCACCACAACGTTCAGATGTTGTTCTGCTCTTCCAAGTCTCCACTTTTCCCGTTTTCTCCTGGGCTGAATTCCCACTTTTCCTGTTTCCAACCCAAACTGCTCCCCTGCTACCGTCCCTGGCTGGGTTTCTTGGTTTCATGGGCTGTCATATATTTGTCCTCTGATTGTCTGTCCTGGGTTTCATACACAAATCTCTCCTCTCCCAAATGCTCATGGCAGCAATAAAACATCTTAAATACAAGGGGTTAATGGGTTTTTCAAATATGAGACCCACATGGGGTTTGGAAACCCCACATGGATGGCGTTTGGATATGGCTTTTACAAAACCCATCAGTTCATACATCCCTGGGATAAATGGGGTTTAGGAAAACTTGGCAGTTGTCTTTATAATGAGATGTTATGCTGGACCTTCAGAATAAATGTTAATAATTATTTTATTTTGATTTTTTTTTTTTGGCAGGATGCAGCAGCAGCTATTGACAACATGGTATGGACCCTGCTCCCACTCCTGCTCCCTGCTCCTTGGGGATGTGTGGCTTTGCTGCCCTGGGTGCTGTGGGCTACAGAGGGAGCAGAAGCTCTGTCCTCTGAGCTCTGCAGGGCTTTGGGGGGCACGGTGGTTTTATACCTTTTGGTGGGCTTTGCTGTGCTTTTTTCCCCTCTGCAGAACGAGTCTGAGCTCTTTGGCAGGACAATCAGAGTGAACCTGGCCAAACCCATGAGGATTAAGGAAGGATCATCCAGGCCTGGTGAGCTGGGGAACAGAACATCCCTGGGCATGCTTGGAGCTCTGTGCATAAACTGAGCTGTGGCCCTTTGGGTCAATTCCTGTGCTCTGACCTTTCCTTTTGTGGCCACAGTCTGGTCAGACGATGAGTGGCTGAAGAAGTTTTCAGGGAAGACTTTGGAGGAGAACAAGGAGGAGGGAGGAGCAGAGGCCCCCAAAGCAGAGGCACAGGAGGTAGGAAAAACAACCAGAGCCATCTGTATCCCCGTTATCCCAAAGGATGGCAATGCAAAGCTGAGAAATGTCACCTCAACCCGCTTTTCTTTCTTTCCCTGCCCAGGAGGAGCCTCCTGCCAAGAAATCCCGGGTGAACCCCCAGGTTTACATGGACATCAAGATTGGGAACAAGCCCGCGGGGCGGCTGCGGATCCTGCTGCGCTCCGACGTGGTGCCCATGACTGCAGGTTGCACACGCACACACCTCACGCCTGGTGTGAGGAGAGGGCTCAGCCTCCCCTCCCGGGCACCCCCAGGGGCGCCCAGCTCTCACCTCCCTCCCCTTTGCCCCCCAACGCACAGAGAATTTCCGCTGCCTCTGCACCCACGAGAAAGGGTTTGGCTTCAAGGGCAGCAGCTTCCACCGCATCATCCCCCAGTTCATGTGCCAGGCCGGAGACTTCACCAACCACAACGGCACCGGCGGCAAATCCATCTACGGGAAGAAGTTTGATGATGAAAACTTCATCCTCAAGCACACAGGGCCAGGTAAACCCATCTCCAGGAGAGAAAATGGCTCAGCATCACATGGGGCTGTTTTAGCCGTGTTGATAGCAGCAGTCCTGAGTTATAATTATAATTATAATTATTATCATCTGCATTGGCCAGATTTTTCTGCCATATTCAGACCCTTGTGTCACAGATGTATTTTATGAAAAATCCTTTTGCCAGGATCTTTTCTCCTGAGGAGCTGAGAAGTTTCAGCTTCTCCATGTTTTGCTGCTTTGGAATGTGACTTGAAGAATTGTTTACCCAGCATGTGAAATTGTTTTTACTTCATGATCAATGACAACAGCCACCTGTGTCGAGGCTGTGAGCAGTCACAAGATTTTATTATCATTCTATTCCTAAAGTCTTGTGAGATTTTATTATCATTCTATTCCTACAATATTATGAGATTTTATTATCATTCTATTCCTAAAATCTTGTGAGCAGTCACAAGATTCTATTATCATTCTATTCCTTTTCCTTGCTAGCCTTCTGATGAAATCCTTTCTTCTATTCTTTTAGTATAGTTTTAATATATAATTTTCTTTTAATATAATATATATAATAAAATAATAAATCAGCCTTCTGAAACATGCAGTCAAGATTCTCATCTCTTCCCTCGTCCTGAGACCCCTGCAAACACCACCACAGATAGCAGCAACCCTGAAATTATAATTATTATCATCTACATTGGGCAGATTTTTCTGCCACACTCAACCCTTCTGTCTCACCAAATGCATCGTTCCCTCTCCATCCACTTTATCTGCAGTATTACGTAAAGGAAAAACAATTTCAAAGCTGCTTTTCCTGCTTGATTTTAAACGAGGAGTGTCACAGCACGACTGTGAAAGGCAGGAGCAAGCAAATAGGTTTATCTCCATACAAACAGCTTTGCTGTTACTGCAGCTAAAAATAGCTGAGCATCTTTCACACTTGCAAGTGTTTCTGAGCATAATTGAATTCCAGGAGTTTCTGTGGATTTTGATATCCAGCAGCGTTCTGTGGGACATGGGAAGGGGCTGGGCTGAAGGAGCAGCTCCTGACTCAGCCCTAACTCTGCATTTTCTGACCCCAGGGATGGTGTCCATGGCAAACTCGGGCCCAAACACCAACGGCTCCCAGTTCTTCATCACCTGTGACAAAACAGACTGGCTGGACGGGAAGCACGTGGTGTTCGGGGAGGTGACGGAGGGCATGGACGTGGTGAGGGAAATCGAGGTAGGTGAGGGCAGGGGGGAGCTGGGGGCAGAGCCCACTCCCTTGCTGCCCTGAGCATTCATTCACCCCTGGAATTGCTGCTGCTGTTTCCTCCAAGGCTCAGGGCACCAAGGATGGGAAGCCAAAGCAGAAGGTGATCATCTCGGACTGCGGGGAGTGCGCCTGAGCTCGCGCTCGGCGGGGCTGCATGGGGGAGCCTGGCCTGGAGGGACAGGGAACCAGCAGGGATGGGGCACCCCAGGGACCCCCCAGCACTGCCCATCCTGCAGCTTCCATAGGAATTCCCCTACCTAGGGGGGAGGATTTATCCTTCCTGGGATAAATCCCAAATCCCTTCCCAGCCT
Source organism: Molothrus aeneus (assembly GCF_037042795.1). NCBI lineage: Eukaryota > Metazoa > Chordata > Aves > Passeriformes > Icteridae > Molothrus > Molothrus aeneus. The sequence continues at coordinate 1,510,582 of NC_089668.1, forward strand.
GCGCTGCCCGAGCTGGGCTGGGCTGGTCCTGCTGCCGTGTTCTGGAAAAAAATTATGTTTATGGTAAAAATAAAACCTAGTTTTGAAAATACTGAGGGCCTGGCTGTTGAATTGACTCTGTGGAAGGCTGGTCTTTGCACAAAGATTTTTTTTTTATTTTTATTTTTGTGTATTTGCCCTCATCTTTGTGAATCCTGTGCCTAAATCCTGGCTCCGGTACCTGTGTGAGGGAGAGCAGAGCAGAGAGCAGAGCTGAACCTCTCGTGTTTGTTGCACAGCAGCATCTCCTGGAGGTGTTTTTGGCTCTGTAGTGTCCTTTTCCAGCAGCAGAGGGAGGCAGGTCCCTGGCTGGTGTCTCTCCTGCTGGTCCAGCTCCATCCCCATCCCCGGGGGAGGGCGTTCACTGGAGAACACCAGGAAACGAGGGAGCCCTTTGGGTGATGAAGAAGAATAAAAACCCAGAGTGGTGAGGCTGTGGGAAGGGATTTCCAGCCTGCAGAGTGGGATAAACCACATGGATTTGTAGTTCCTGTGGTGGGCAGCCCTGGCTTTGCACTTGGAGGTGATTTTGGGTTTTCCTGTGGAATTATGGAAGGGGTGTTTGGTTCTGAGCTTGTGCAGGTATTGGCAGGAGGGATTGGGCTGCTGAGGTGGAGAGGAAGAACTGAAGTTCAGATTTTGGGGATGTTTGGAAGTGCTTGTGCCATTGAGGATTTTGGGGTTGCCCAGCCCAGCCCCTCACAAATGATGGTGTTGTTTTTCCATAAAAAAAACAACTTTTCACTGCCTGGTTTCCTAGGGTGGCTGTGGGCTGTGCATTGTCCTAAAACTGAGACAAGGTGAGATTCAAGGATCTGATTCCTGACAAACCAGCCCAGCTTTCCCTTTCCTTGCTCCCTTCTTTTTGTTTAAATCCCACATTTTTTAAAGTCAGCCCTTGCAGGCGCCTTCAGCAAGACCTGAAAGGGAGAATCCAGAGTCAGTGCCAGGCCTGGGTGTTCTCCCTGCTGGAGGCACCGAATCCCACAGAGCCAGGATTGCATCCTGAGCTGGATTTTGTGTGGAATTCATATTAGAGGCATGAGCCCACTAATTCTTAGTTAATTAATTATTAATTAAATACCCAGAGAAGCAAAACCTTTCCGTGGGAAGCTGGGCACTGACAGGGAGCAAATCTTGGGGTTTTATTGGGATTTTTCCCTGACTGTGCCAGGTTCTTTCCTTGTTTATTGCTGTAAGGTTCCCCAGGTATCCGAGCTGAGAACCAGGACAGGCCTTTTCCTTTTAAAATCAGAGCAAATAAATAATTTAATTGTGCAAATAACCTGGGGAAGCTGCCTGGGACCGGTCACAGCCCAGCCGGGAGCCCACGGGATGGGCACAGCCTGACCTAAAACTCACATCAGGGCTCATTTTCAAGCAAATAGGTACAATTTTAGCCAATTCTGAGTCTTTTTTTTATTGCAAAAGGCCCTCTGAACAGAGCCCTGTTGTGCTGTGACATTAAAAAACAAAGAGCAAGAGAAACTCCGTGTTTACTTTCCAAACTTTGCGTTTATTTTATAACAGTGCTGTAGCTCAATATGGATATTTTATTCTTTTTTTCCAACTGGCTGAGTTTGGTGAACTTTGGGTAAACAGGAGGGGGTTAGTCAGCCAGCTACTTAATTGGCTGATGATATTTTCATTAAGGGAATTAAAAGCACTTGGGTAGAGGTGGGTTAGTGGAGAAATACACAGCTAGAAACAGCTCAGTCCCAGAGCAACCTGGATGCTGCCTCCCCCCTCCAAAAACTGCCTCCAGCACAGGGAAAACTCATCAGTCACAGATAAAACAGAATCAGCCAAAAATCCTCTCTTTCCTATATATATATATGTGTTTGTATATATCTGTGTGTCACCAAGCAGGATAAGAAAAAGGAAGTTTTATATTATTTACATCCACTTCTAGAAAGGGGTGGGAGGGGTTTATTTTTGGCTTTTATTATTAGTTATTATTATTATTATTAAAGGATTTTGCTCTGATGCAGCCCACAAAGCTCCTCTTCCATGCATGCAGCAGAAACCCAGGGTCACATTGCTCTGGAGGGAATGGGAGGGGACACTCAGGGGTGGGAATGGGACATCCAGGAGTGGGAATGGGACACCCAGGAGTGGGGATGGGACACTCAGAGGTGGGAATGGGGCATCCAGGGATGGGAATGGGACACTCAGGGACGGGAATGGGACACTCAGGGACGGGAATGGGATATCCAAGGATGGGAATGGGGCATCCAGGGATGGGAATGGGACAGTCAGGAGTGGGAATGGGACACTCAGGGGTGGGGATGGGACATCCAGGGATGGGAATGGGACACTCAGGGACGGGAATGGGACACTCAGGGACGGGAATGGGATATCCAAGGATGGGAATGGGGCATCCAGGGATGGGAATGGGACAGTCAGGAGTGGGAATGGGACACTCAGGGGTGGGGATGGGACATCCAGGGATGGGAATGGGACACTCAGGGATGGGAATTGGGCATCCAGGGATGGGAATGGGACACTCAGGGGTGGGAAAGGGACCTGTCCATCAGTGGCAGCCGCAGGATTTCACCACCATGTTCCGGTGCTTTTTGAGGATGACGTTGTTGTTGCTGTCGTAGTAGAGGACAGAGGTGGCACTGAGCTTGGTGGGGGCACAGCACGCCTTGGGCACGGCCTCAGGCTTCATCAGGTGGACCTGGGGGATGGATGGAGCCCGTCAGAGCCAGCAAACGTGGCTCCAGGCAACAACCCAACCAAAAAACCCCGGGTGAATGGGGGGATTATTTCCATCTTTTTGCAAAAATATTTGTTCTAAACTCCAGGCAGTCCCTGCTGCGGTTTATATTGGATCAGGGCTCATGGCACTGCGTGGGCCAGGCAGCCCCTTCATTAATTTGGGATTTCAGGGCCCTTTTTCTCACAAAAATAGACAAATGAATAAAAAAACACCAAACCCATAAATCAGCGCAGCGCGGGTCAGGCTCTGGGGTGGACGGGGGGCGCTGGGTGTTGCTCCAACAGAGATTCTCCCCCCCAAACTTAAACCCTAAACTCCACAACACCTCTGTGAGCAGGACTGCACTCGGGGATGGTTTTTCCCTGCTGGGGCCAGGCGTTATCCCGGATTTTCCCTGCAGGGCAGGGGCTGGGGGAGTCTGGCAGGACACGGGAGCCCCGGTGGCTGCCCCGACATGTGCGATTCATTTACAGCAGGGGCAGCCGAGCTCTCCCAGCTCGGAAGTCCGGTGTTTTTGCTGTCCAACCCTGCTATTTGCAGCTCAGGCTGGGGCTGGCACGGCTCCACAGCCGCCTTTGCCCTGGCTCTTCCCAGAAGGGCTGGATCCAGGTGATTCACATCCTGCCCCAGCAGCTCCGTTTTGGGAACAGCGCTGGGTTTGGGGGTGATGGGTGGGCGTAGGGGGGGTGAAAAGAGCCCCTCCCTGGATGGTTCCCAGCCCCTGGAAGTTTTGTTAATGTCAAAATTAAACCCAGCCAGGCGACACCTTCAAAGGCTGGGCCGAGGGCTCGGCGCTCCCTGTAATTAACCACGAGCACCGGAGCCGGGGTGGCTCTGCCATTGGGAAACCAAAACACTCACAGGGCAGGAAATTCCAGAAATTAAAGCTCTGGCTGGGATGTGGGGTGGGTTTGGGAAAAAAAACAAACCCAAGGCATTAAAGCTTTTCTTGCTGGGAATATGCTGAGCCCAATGTTTGGGTGCTGGGGTTGTGGGTAAACCCTCAGGAACAGCTGGAGAGGAGGATGCAGGGATGACACTGAGAGTTTTTTGGGGGGCTCTGGTGTGCCCTGGGCTTGTCTCTGCTCCCCAGCTCGCTGCCAGGGGAGAGGAATCATTAATCTGCCAGAAACCATCAGTTTTGCCCCAGCTGCTGCGAAACTGGAGCAGGATGGTGTCAGAAAATTAAGAGGTGAGGGGGATCTGGGATGACAAAATTCTGCTTCTGGTTGAGGATGAGGGACAGAGCTCTGTGCCCTCACTCTGGGTCTGTCCACAAATGCCTTGAAATTCCATATTGGAACCTCCTGTCACAGCCTGTGGTGGGGGCCAGCCCGTGGGCAGCCACCCAGATGTGTGAGCATTTACCCAGATGGGCACGAACCCACCCAGATGTGCATGAACCCACCCAGATGTGCGAGCACCCACCCAGATGTGTGAGCACCCACCCAGATGTGCATGAACCCACCTAGATGTGCGAGCACCCACCCAGATGTGCATGCACCCACCCAGATGTGCATGCACCCACGAACTCTTTATTTCAATCAGGAGCCCAACTGCGCCCTCCCAGCTGAACGCCCTCAAGCCCAGCCTTGCTCTTCCCAAAATCCCAGCTCTTCCTCAGGACCTGAGTGCTCCCCAGGAGCCTGGAAGTCCCCCCAGGGCTGCCCTGGTGGGCTGCACTGACCAGGGACTGCAGGATGGCGTGGTTGGTGGCGTTCATGCAGGAGTCCAGGGGGAATGCACACTCCCCCTCACAGTAGTAGGCTGAGTATCCCTGTGGAGCAATCACCCAGTCCTGCAAAAATAACCAAAAAAAAAAAGGATTACATGGAGGGCTTCACCCTTCTGTGCCCCCTCGTCCATTCCCCACCTGCATAAACAGCTCAGCAAGGGTTTATTTTGGATTTTTGGATCAGCCATGAGTTTGTTCGGGGTCGCCGGTGGGGTTTGGGGTTGTGGCCGTTCCTGTTTGCCTTCCCAGCTCCTGGGATGGTTTCATGGGCAGGAGAATCCAGCCTGGGAGGGAGCCCAGGATGGGGAAATGGAATGATGGGGAGTTTTTTGGGTTTGTTTTTTTTTGTCATTTACTTCTCCCAGCAGACAAGTACCAGCCAGCCAAGGTCCTGGAAGCTGACGTAGAGCTCGTGGCGCCGGCAGACCTGCCGCCCATCCGTGGGGTGGACATCATCTGTGGGAAAAGGGGACAGGGATTTCAGCCCTGGAATTCCCCCTCAGAGGTGGGATTCAGCCCCTGGGACTGGGATTAGCCCGGGAGAGCCAAAGGAGAGGAGCCTTTGCTGCTGCACAAAGGGAAAAGCAGCTCCAGACTGGCCTATAAATTGATATTCCAATATTGGGATAAAGGAATTCAGCCTTGGAAGGGCTAAACCCCAGCTTTGCTCACTTTGAGGGTTTCCCAAACTCAGGCCTTCCTGCTCCCCTCCTGCCTGAGCTTTCTGGAGCTGTGACACCTTCCCAAGGCTCCAAAGCCAAGGGCAATGAGGCAAAAATTCCAATATTCAGTAATCCTGACACGCTCACAAAACACCATTTCCTTGAGGGCATCCAACCCAAACCCTCTCTGCACCTCCCATACTTCAAAAACCTCCAATCCTAAAACCTCAGAACTTTTCGCTCTGTTTCCCTTGGGCCAAAAATATTGGGACTTCAAGGTGCTGACAAGCAGAGCCTCGTGTTTTCCACAGGGGCATCCCTCCTCCTCCTCCTCCTCCTGCAGCAGAAAACACCTCACCAAAAATTCCTGGGAGCTTGTTGGGGTGGGGGAGGTCGTTGGATTTCTTGTGCTGTCGCCTCCTCTGGGGTTTGGCTGCTCGTGTGACACGGGAGGGGCTGGGGCTGGCCCGGAAAAATGTCACCATGAAGGGCTGCTTGGAGCGGGGTCCCCTTCGCCCCAGGAGCCCGGCTGAGCCCGGATCCACGCTGTGCCCTGCGGGGACAGGACCATCTTTGGGGTTTGGCCTCAAATGGAACTCGTTTGGTTAAAGCAGAGATGAGAAATAGGGGAAATCTGCAGCAGGAGATGTGGTTTTGGCATGCCAAGGGGTTGGAGCCTCCTGTTCCAGCATGAAATGGTGACACGGGGCTGTTCAGGGGTTAAAAGGGGTTTTGTCCTTCACCCCAAGGAATGGATGGGGCTGTGATTCCTCCTCCCATGGAAGAGGAGCTGCTCTCTGTGTGCCTTCCCACCTGGAAAAGGCACTGCTGGAGCAGATTTAATCCCGTGGGGAAAAGAGGGTTAATCCTCTGCCCCACACACAGAGGATGCCTCCAGGTAAGGAGTTCATTAACTATTAATGAGGTTAATTACAGTCCACGCCATCAGAACCTGCAAACCCAGACTGCTGGCACCCATCAGAGCTGGAAATTTAAAATTGCACTGAGATCAACCCCCCCCCAGCACATCCACAGCACTGAGAGGGCTCCAGTTCCTGGGAATTTGTCCCCAAACTCTGCAGGGAGGTCGGGCAGGCTCACCATCATCTGTCTCCACATAGAGCCGCAGCCCCAGGGTGTATTTCTGCTCCACTGACCAGTGGTTGCTGGCAGCTGTGACATCAAACACCAGCCAGCCCTCAGTCCCAGCACACAGGTCCTGCACATCCAGCAGGAACAGGTCAGATTCCCTGCAGGAACAGGGGAAAGGAGCGGGTGAGTAACAGCCCCCGAAGGGCTGCAGCAGGAGGGGTAATGAATGGGGATGACTCCTGAGAGCTGTGTCTGGGCAGATCCCAGCTCCTGGGTGCTGGACACCACGGGGGTGTCCTGGGAAAAGCTCCCTCCCTGGCCAGGTGGGGATGCCAGGGCGTGGCACTGCCCTGGGGAAGGTGTGGGAGCCGCCGGACACGGCGGGGCCGCTGCGGGTGGGGTGGGGAGGGACAGCCTGGGGCTGCTCCCCATTCCTGCCTCCATCTTCATCCCAGTTCCCATCCCCACCACCCCACTCCCCTCTTCTTCAGCACCATTCCCATTGCCTTCATTTGCATTCCCATTCCCATCTTCATTCCTGTACCCACGCCCATTCCCATCATCTTCATCCCCATTCCCATTTTCATTCCTGTACCTATCACCATCCCCATTAACCTTGTTTCCATTCCCACTCCCATCTTGTTCATTCCCTTACCCACTCACATTTTCATTCCCACTCCCATTCCCATCATCCCCATCACCTTCATCCTCACCCCCATTCCTATTATCTTCACCCCATCCTTGTTCCCTTCCCATCTCCTTCATTCCCACACCCTTTTCCACCCCCATCACCTCCATCCTCACCCCCATTCCCATCATCTCCACTCCTATCCCCATTGTCCTCCCATCCTCTTCATTCCCACCCCCATCACCTTCATCCTCACCCCCATTCCCATCATCTTCATTCCCTTCCAATCTCCTTCATTCCCACCTTCATCCTCACCCCCATTCCCATCCCCATCACCCCACACCATTTTCTCCACACCATCCCCACTCCCCCCACCTCCATCCCCACTCCCACCCTCCTCATCCTCATTCCCACCCCCTTTCCTGCCACCCCTGCCTTTCCCAGCCCCTGACCTGTTGGAATGCTGGGCAGCCACCTCGTAGATGCTGACGTGGAGGCTGCTGTTGCCGTGCCTGGGGACGCCCCGGGATTTGTAGATGCGGAACTCGGCGGCCGTCACGGCCTCTCCTACCGGCACCTGGGTCAGGTCGAACCTGAACTCCTTCCAGTAGGGCTTGGGTGACAAAAGATCCCGGTCCTGCTCCACTGAGGAGAAAACAAAAAGGGCTCAGGGATGGCTGAGCCAAGCCTGGAACCTCCCCACTGAGCCCCACCAAGTGGATTTTGGGGATAAACCCACGGGTTTTGAGCCGCTCGCCCTTGGTTGGAATCTCCCGTCCCCTGAGGGTTTGGATCTGGATCAGCCTCCCCTATTTCTGCAATTTATTTTGATGCAAACCCACCAGCTTTCCCTCCCAGCCCTCTTCCTTTATTATTAATTAAAATAAAAATAAATTAAAATTAAAACGCAAAGGCTGGCTATGGGAGGAGCACAGGGAATGTGACAGGCTTTAGGAGCTGCTTCACCAAAAGGTGAAAAACACGTTCAAAATGTTGAGATTTTGTGGCTCAGCAGGGCCATCTGGAGCAAAAATTGGGGTTTTCCAAACTTTTCTTGCAGCAGACAAGCCCAGGGCTCATCAGGGCCATCACTGGATATCACAGGTCCACAAGCAAAGATTTGTCTACAAGCAAAAACTTAGCCACAAATAAAAATTTTTATCCTGTGTGTTTTTGGGGAGTTGGGAGGGATTATCAGGTCACTCTTCTGTAAAAAAAACCCTCACTTTTTCCTGCAAACACCTCATTTCTCCATCACACTGGGATAGGAAAAATCTGATTTTATTTTGTTCGTCCATAAAGAATAAACCTTCCTTTCTCTATGGTAATGCAACCCCCACAGTTTTGCTAATGTGCAATTATTTGCTTCAAATTGTTCTTTAAAAATACCCCAATCTTCCTGGTCTGAGTGTAATTAAAGTTTATTATTAAATATGATTCAATGTGACTAAAGCTTCTCCTGCTTCAGGCTCAAAAACAACGTAACCTGGCACTTACTTTTAAATCTAAAACCAAATAATTAACTAAATAAAAAAATAAACATGTAAATCCATTTTTAACCAATTCCAGGGGGGAAATATTCCAAATTTAATCCACCATAAGCTTGCCATTCCCATATATATATATTATATAAATATATAAAGTTTATGATTGAATCATATTTTATGTGACTAAAGCTTCTCCTGCTTTGGGCGCAAACGTAAATCTGGTGCTTACTTTTAAAACTAAAACTAAATCAAAAATAAACATTTAAAATGCATTTTTTAACCAATTCCAGGGGGGAAATGTTCCAAATTTAGTCCACCATAAGCTTGCCATTCCCATATATATAAATATATATATATATATAATATATATATGTATATATATATGAATTATAATATATATTTATATATTATATATTATATAAATTATAATTAAAAATTTAATTTAAAAATAATTTTAATTTAAATATAATTTTTAAAAATTTATAAATTATAAAAATATATAAATAAATATATTATATATATAATTATATATACATTATATATAATTTTATATATTTATATATTTGTATATAAATATACAAATATATAAATAATATAATTATATATAATAAATATAGTATATATTTATATTATTTATATATTTGTATATTCATATATTTATATATAATCTATATATTTAAAATTATATTTTATATAAATATATATTATTTTGTTTATTTTATATATATATTGGATGGAGCAGTGCATCCCTCCAAACCCAACCCCGAGATTTTACTTACATACCCACAAGTTTTTTTTTTCCTTCTTATTTTTTCTTCCCTTTTTTTTTTTTTTTTGCCCCTTTTTTTTCCTTTTTTCTTTTTTTTTTTTTTTTCGTTTCGTTTTGTTTTGTTTTTCAAATCCCACATTCCCTGCAGCTCCCGGCCTCACCACAAGCCGTGTTATAAAAAGAGCGCGGGGCAGGGCGGATGCGGAGAGCGCTTCCTGCCCTGCTGGTGGCTGCCAGCTGGGCCGGAGGATGCTGTGGGCACCTGACCCAGCCCCTGTCCCCCTCGGGGGGGGACACGGAGCCCCCCCAAACCCTCTGCAGTCCCTCAGGCTCTTCCCTCTTTCCCATTTCTTCCACCACCCCGTCCTGGGGTGGTTTTACTCCCCTGGATTTTTGGTGCTGCCAAAGCTGCCGAGGCCTCGTGGTGCTCACAAAAATCCTTCAATTCCCCCCAGAATGTGAGTAGAGGAGTCACCTCTGGTTTTTTAGCACTGATAATCCCCCTGATGTGAGTGTCCCACACCAGTCCAGGGGACTCTCCAGGGGTCCCCTTGTGTGTTTTTGGTCACTTTGCTCCAAAATCTTTGGCTGCAGCTGGACCCTCAGCCAGGGATGTGCAGAAGGGTTTTTTGTCAGAGCCACAGAGGTCACAGAGACCCCACACCACATAAAAAAGCCAAAAAGGTGATTTTTGTCCCTAGAGAAGAGTGAAAGCCTCTGCTAAAATTTTTTTTTAAATGAAAATTTCCTGTTGCTGTGGAGGTGATGGAGGGAGGGGTCCAGGGGTGAAGGCAGAGGAGGGGATTCGGTGGGAGGGGAGCCCAGGGACACCTTGACAGCAGGAGAAATGCAAAAATCAGATGAGCTGCAATTAGCTGAGCCCTTTGAGGAACCAATAAGCTGGATCTGTCTGGGATGGAATCCTGGGAGGAATCCCTGAATTCTCTGCTGCTTCAGAGAGGAAAAAAGGGAACCCCTTTGGAGGGGGAGGACTGAGAGAGAATCTTCGCCTTCTGTGCCACCACTGGTGCACAAGCAGCAGCTTGGAGCACCCCAAACACGAGTTTGGAGCAGTTTGGAGTTTTCGGAGCAGCCTCAACCTCCCCGTGCTCGCTCCTAAAATCAAAATTGCTGTGAAATGAGAGCCCTGCAGTCCCCCCTGAGCACCCAGCAGAGCTGTGGGTGCTCAGATGCTGCTGGGGGTGCGCTGGAGGTGCCCCCCCGGGTGCTTTGGGGAGCCCAGGGTGCCTGGGAACCTGCCCCTGCTCCGGGTTGACTCAGCCACACCACCAACCCTCAATTATCTGTGGGTGGATGATCTGGATTGCAGAGGAGAGGCACAAAAAAAGCCCAACCCAGGAGCTTTGCTCTCCTTTCCCCTTCCTTTGGCATCATCCCCAGGAGCTGCTGCACCTTCCCCCCAAAGCTGAGTGCCCTGCTGTGCTCCTATCACCCCCAAAAATAATATTAAAATTATTATAAACGAATATAAACAGCCTTTGGGCTGCTCCCCTGGCAGGGGATGCCCAGCTCCATCTCAGCTGAGCCTCCTGGTGTCTCCCAGTCCCTGAGCATTCCCAGATCTCTTCCCAGGTCCCAACCCTTCCTCCTGCTCCCCAGGTTATTCTTAGCTGCACGTTTTTGCTTCTATAAACTTCTACAAACCGTGCTTCAGTCGTAATTACCAGGCCTGGCTTCTCCCCATGGGTCCCCACGATCATTTTGGACACCAAATTAAAAGGAAATGCCAGGATATTCAACCACATCAAGTGCCCTGCATCCTAAAATAGGTTTAAAGGAGATGCAGGGAAGATGCTGTCCTTTCCTAGCAAGCAGGGGAAAAAAATAAGCTCTGGAGGCTTTCTGAAGTGGGGAGGGATTTAGGAGCTGTCCCAACACATCCAGACTCCCACTTTGCTTCCTCCATCCTCCTGGGATGAGCAGCGGGAGCTGCAGGACACAGAGCTCAGCCAGGAGCGCCCTGTCCCAGGTGGATCCCAGGATTTATCTGGGAAGTTTTTCCCATTAAAATGCACGCAGAGGGTCCATGGAGGGCACCGACACCTCTGCACAGGATGCTCCCAGGAGAGGAGGCTCCAACGGCTGCAAAATGGAGCCAGGGCTGGGAAAATCCCGACAGCAGCTGGGTTGCAGTGGTAATTGTGTGGGGTGATGGCAGTGAGAGGTGAACTTCCAAAGTGGAGTGGAGCAGCACTTCCCAACTCCTAAAATTCCATTAAAGAGGCTGCCCTGAGCTCCCACCCCACACTTGGGGTGCCCTGGGGTGCTGTGGCTGTTTTTGGGTTCCTCTCCAGTGTTCCCTGGATTTTCCAGGATGTTTGGCTGTGGGCACATCTGAAACAGCCACGGGGGAATCACAGACTCCTTTGGGTTGGAAGGAACTTTAAAATCATCTAATTCCACCCCCTTGCCATGGGACACCTCCCAGTAAATCGGGAGCCAGCAGGGAAAGGGGAATGTGTGCGCTGTGGTGCCCTGGGGGCTCAGGAACGCTGGGAGCCCTCACCCCCTTCCCGCCCCACATCTCCCCGCTCCACAATCACACCCTGCCCGTATCCACGGCCCACAGCTGAGGAGAAATCCCAAAGCCCATCCTCACCCCGGGCTTAAAAACCCCAAACCCCGCCGGGCTGCTGCAGGGAGGGCGCAGAAACAGCACAGACCGGGCTTCGTCCCCGCTCCGGGAGGAGCAGAAAGGGTGGCATGGGCGGATCCACCGGCCCGGGACGCAGCTGGGGCTGCCCCTGTCCCCAGACCGGGCCGCGTTGTGGGATTTTTGTCACTCCCCCTTCCCAGGAACAAGGAGTGCCTCGGGACCGGCTCACACAGGTCCAAAGAGGTCCAAGTGCCCAATGGGGCACAGACTTTGCCCCATTTGCATGTCCCCATCGGGATAATTGTGCAGCTAATTATGCATGTAAATGAGAGCTGGCCTTCTCCCACAAAAAAAAAAACTTATTTAATTAACATGAAGGGGCTGAGGAAGCCGCAGAAATCAAAGCCATTCAAATGGAAGGCTGGAGCTGTGCTCCACAACTCTCCTGGCTACTCCAGGAGCACTGGGAAGGGCAGCAGTGCCCCTGTACCTGCAGTGATCCCTCCCAAAGGCTCCCCTGAGCATCCCACCCTGGTTACCACCAAACCTGACCATTTTAAAGCCCTTTTTGGTGCCTGGGTGTTGTCCCAAGTGCCGAGGGGATTTGGCGCTTCAGTTTTTGTCTCCATCGCTCTCAGCTTTCCCAGGATGCGGAACTCCACCAGTTCCCTCAGGGCTCTGGGTGCCTGCACCTGTGGCTCTGTCCCAGGGAGATTCCTCACACCCACACGTGGTCCGGGGGGCGTAGGAATGAGCAGGAGAGACCTCCACAGCTCCTCCATCGCCTAAACCTCCTGCCAAGGCTGCAGATCCCCCTCCCTGCCTCCCATCTCCAAGGAGGGATTCTCCCCATCCTCAGAGGTTGTGGGGGATTTTCTGCTTGGGGCACCCGAACATCCCTTAAAGCAACGAGCAGGGACAGGGAAAAGCTCCTTATCCGAACTCCTGGTCTGCAAATCCCACTGGGTTCAGCCCTGGGAGAGGATTTATCCCACCCCGAGTTTTTGTGGCCCCGCTGATGCTGGGATCAGCTCTGTTGCCTGGAAATACGAGGGATGCTGGAGCCTGGTAACCAGCTGGACGGGATTCCAGCAGTAATTAGCAGCCTGGAGGATTTTATTTGGAGCCGTGATTCGGTGTCCCACCGAGGGTCGCCCTGCTGCTGGCACCAGAGCCGCTGTCCCGCCTGCCCCGAGCCCCGTTCGCTGCCCGCCTTGTGCCCGCTGAAACGGGGACAGCGGCGTGGAGGAGCCTCCCTCGGCTCCTTCTTGCTGCAGGACGTTCCCCTTCTCCATTTCCCCTTTTTAAGGGGAGTTGGGATTCATCCCGGCCACTTTCAGCCGACACTCGTGTCCCTCACTGCCACCGTGTCCCTCACGGCCGCTCCCCCGTTACTGAGCTCAACTTTGGGCAAAAAAGTTCCTTATTTGAGCAAGGGCTGAGAAACCACTCCGAGGGATGCTCGGAGCTGCCGGTGCCACGGTCACGGACCAGGAGTTGGGGTTGGGTCAGCTCAGCCCCGTGCCCGTCCCGCCGGGGCTGTCCCCCGGTGTCCCCCGGTGCCTTCCCGGCTTTGCCGCCGCCTCCTCGCCGGTCCTGCCCGTCCCCTCCTGTCTGCTTCGATCGCCCCAGTCCCTCCGTGTGCCCCGGTCCCCCCCGGTCCAGCCTAAACCACCCGGATCATCTCGGTGCGCTCCGATCGTCCCGGTGCCCCCGGTCCAGCCAAACCCGCCGGGATCCTGCCCGCACATCCCGGTACCGCCGGTGCCCCTCGGGGCGCTCCGGTCCTCCCGGTGCCCCGCACATCCCGGTACCCCCCCGGTACCCCCCGGTGCCCCGCGCCGGTTCTCACCCATATTAACGAGGCTGACCACGGTGTCTGCCCGGCTCACGACGCTGCCGGGCGGGGGGCTCTGCGTGCTGAGCCCGGTGAGCACCGGGCGCGACACCGCCGCTTCCTCACCCTCCTCCTCCTCCTCCTCGCCGGCCACGGCGTGGTACAGATCGAGCATGAAGAGCGGCGCGGCGGCGGCGGGGGCGCGGGCGGGGGCGCGGGGCCGGGGCCGGCCGGGCAGCCCCAGCACGGCCAGGATCTCCCGCTGCACGTCCCGCCGCTCGCCGCCGCTCAGCCGCCGCTGCGGGACCCCGGCGGCGTGGAGCCGGCGGCGGAGGACGCTGCCGCTGCCCAGCTGGCACAGCACGGCCGCCACCCAGAGCAGCGCCACGGCCCCACGCCGCCCCCCGCGCCCCATGGCACCGCCGGGACCCCCCGCCCGCCCGGTGCGGAGCGGCCCCGGGCACCGGCACGGCCCCGGCTCCGGCCCCGGCCCGCCCCGGCGGGGAGAGGGAAAGGGACGGTCCCTGCAGCGGCACCGCCCCGGCCCTCCCCGCCCGGTGGCTGCGGGGCACGGGGAGCATCGCTGGGCATGAGAAGCGGCAGGAGCTCAAAGCTGTGGAGACCCAAATTCATGGGAATCCACCCCTGGGGATGCTTGTCCTCATGGGCACCCAAAGCTGTGGAGACCCAAATTCATGGGAATCCACCCCTGGGGATGCTTGTCCTCATGGGCACCCAAAGCTGTGGAGACCCAAATTCATGGGAATCCACCCCTGGGGATGCTTGTCCTCATGGGCACCCAAAGTCGTGGAGACCCAAATTCATGGGAATCCATCCCTGGGCATGGTTATCCTCAGGGGCACCCAAAGTCGTGGAGACCCAAATTCATGGGAATCCATCCCTGGGCATGGTTATCCTCAGGGGCACCCAAAGTCGTGGAGACCCAAATTCATGGGAATCCATCCCTGGGCATGGTTATCCTCAGGGGCACCCAAAGTCGTGGAGACCCAAATTCGTGGGAATCCATCCCTGGGGATGCTTTTCCTCAGGGGCACCCAAAGCACTGGGTTCCCACCCCCACTCACACCCAAAACCATCCCTAGGGATGCTCCTGCTCAATGGGTGCACGAATGCATGGAGATCCATTCCTAGGGATGCTCACCCCATGGGCACCCACCTCTAAGGAGGCTCCCCCTTGTAGGCAACCAAACCCAGGGGCACCCACCCTCACTGGCACCCAAATTCCTGAACAAACACACCTGGGGACACTCACCCTTGAGGGAAACCAAATCACTGGCACCAAAATCCATGGACAAACACACCTGGGGATACTGACCCTTGTGAGAACCCAAACCCAGGGGTACCCACCCTCACTGGCACCCAAATCCATGAATACTCACACCTGGGGACACTCACCCTTGAGGGAAACCAAATCACTGGCACCAAAATCCATGAACAAACACACCTGGGGATACTGACCCTTGTGAGAACCCAAACCCAGGGGTACCCACCCTCACTGGCACCCAAATCCATGAATACTCACACCTGGGGACACTCACCCACCTGGGAATCCACTCCCAAGGCCACCCAAACTCTTGGACACCCCCTTGCATCCCTTCCCCTCACAGGTAACCACTTCCCCACCCCACTGAACACCTCACCAGCCCCACCCACCCACCTGGACCACTTTAATTTTGGGGCTGGGTGGTTCCCTGCTCCATCCCACAAGAAAACCTGGGTGCAGTCACCCCCTGCCTTCCACAGCCACTGCCTTCCCAGACGGGATAAGCAGCTCCAGCTCATCCTGACAAAGCTAACACTGGGGAATAAAGCAGGAGGCAAGATTGTTTATTACCGCAAGCAATTTTAATACAAAAATGTGTCTGGTTCTTTTAAACAATTCATTGGTAGAGCTTCGGTTTTGCCTCAATTTGAAACCAATTGAGAGAATCACACAGCAACATGGTCGGAGCCGGAGAGGAACAATATTTAATAAATACAGGAGCTGTGCAGAGCCCTCGTCTCCTGGTCACTTGGTCAAGTTGGATTTTATTACAAAGAAAAAGGAGCGTACAAAAGCGAGACAGGACTTGCAGCGAGTGTGCTGGTGAGACTCATTTCAAGGACAAGCAACTGTGCGTGTAAGTCCAGATTTCTCCTAGGAGCAGAGTTCACATCAATCTCAGCCTGGCTGGAAGTGGAATGACCAGTTAAATAATAAATAGGAAAACAAAGAGATGCAGATAAAACAGTGATTGTGTAAGGAACGCCTCGGGGCGGGCTGGTTAAGCCATCAATCCAGAAGATTCCTTGATTTTGGAGGGCCCACCACCTCTAAGGGATGCATCCCAGTGATCCAGACCTGCAATCCTACCCCGCATCCTCCAGTGTGAAGCCCCTCCTCAAACCCCTCCCCAAACCCTTCACCCTCGGTTTGTTCTCTAAAAACAAAGTTGTCAGGACAGTATTTTCAAGACAGCAAAATTGTCACGGCCTTTGCTGTAGTGTGTGCAAATTTTATTAAAGTCAAACTCCGCTTTCTTCAGATAAAACCACATAGCTTTAAAAAAAATGGAAACATAAGCCCCAAGTCCCCTCACCTCATGTTTCTCTGGTTGAGGTATCTGTGATTTACAAAAAGAGAGTTCCTTGAACACTGCAGGATTCAGGTCTTTGCTTTTAAATATAATTTACCTTGCTGAGACAGCAAGTTAAGTTTATAAAGATGCATTTAGGAAACAATCCTAAAAGATAAAGCAGGTTCACACCCTGCACCGCGCAGAAATCCTATTTATATTTTAGTTTTTCTTTACACTTTCACATCTTGACCTTTTTTTTTTTTGCTTCCTTTTTTTTTTTAATCTTTTTCTTGATTTTTTTTTTCTTTCTCTCCCACATTTCAGTTTTCCAGGCCCCTCTCTAAACAGGGGTCACCGAGAGGCAATTTTTTTTTTATCTACATAAATATTCACATGAAAATAGTAACTTACAAAAAAGAAAAAAAAAAACCAAAAAACCAAAAAAAACTAAAAACAAAAAAAAAAAACCCCAAAAGAAATAAACCAAATAAGGCAGCTTCATAACACAACTTTTCTTTTACACTTTTAACAATATAGTTTCTCCCATTTAGAATAAATATACATCCAATGTAGGGTTAAAAACTGGACACAGGTTGGGTGCTTTTTTTTTTTTTCCCCGTTTGTTTTTTTGTTGTTGTTTGTTTGTTTGTTTGTTTGCTTCTCCTTCCTCTCCCTCGGGAGGGTGGCGGGTACAGTATTATCTCTTAGGGCCGGGAGTTTTTGGGGTGGCAGCGGGCGTTTTCTTGGACATGGTGGGGATTTTGGAGGGCTTGGCGGCGGCGCCGCGGCGGGAGCCCTGCCCGCCGGCCGCGCTGCTCTCCGAGGTGTCCGAGCAGGCCGACTGCGTCTCCAGCAGGTCGAAGTCGGAGGCGTCGCTGCCCCGCCGGCTGCTGGCCCTGCTCCCCGTGCGGCTCCCGGCGCGGCTCGTGGGACGGCTGGCGGCCTTCTTGGGGTCTGCAGGGAGAGCCCCCAGAGCTGTGGCAAGGAAGGGCTTGTTCCCCCTGACGCCCTAAGGTTTGTTCCTCCCGCTGCCCTAAGGTTTGTTCCCCCGATGCCCTTTGTTCCTCCTGATGCCCTAAGGTTTGTTCCTCCCGCTGCCTCTGGTTCCTACTGATGCCCTTTGTTCCCTATGATGCCTTCAGTTTTGCTCCTCTCCACGCCTTTTGTCCCACATGCCCTAAGTTTTCTTCCCCCATGCCTTAAGTTTTGCTCCTCCCGAGGCCCTTTGTTCCTCCTGATGCCCTAATTTTGCTCTTCCTGATGCTCTTAGTTCCTACTGATGCCCTAAGGTTTGTTCCCCCCAATGCCCATCGTCCTGATGCCCTAAGTTTTGTTCCTCCCAATGCCTTTTGCTCCTCCCGATCCTTAAGTTTTGCTCCCCCGATGCCTTTTGCTCCTAATGATGCCCTTTGTTCCTCCTGATGCCCTAAGTTTTGCTCTTCCCAATGCCCTTTGTTCCTCCTGATGCCTTAAGTTTTGATCCTCCCAGTGCCTTAAGTTTTGTTCCCCCTGATGCCCTAAGTTTTGTTTCTCCTGATGCCCTAAATTTTATTTCTCCCGATGCCATTTGTTCCTCCTGATGCCCTCCCTAAGTTTTGTTTCTCCCAGTGCCATTTGCTCCTCTTGATGCTTTAAGTTTTGTTCCTCCTGATGCCTTTTGTTCCTCCTGATGCCCTTTTTTCCTCTTGATGCCCTAAGGTTTGTTCCTCCTGATGCCTTAAGTTTTGCTCCTCCCAATGCCCTTTGTTCCTTCTGATGCCCTAAGTTTTGTTCCTCTTGATGCCCTAAGATTTGTTCCCCCTGATGCCCCTTGCTCTTCCTCCTGATGCCATTTGTTCCTCCTGATGCCTCCCTAAGTTTTGTTTCTCCCAATGCCATTTGCTCCTCTTGATGCTTTAAGTTTTGTTCCTCCTGATGCCATTTGTTCCTCCTGATGCCCTCCCTAAGTTTTGCTCCTCCTGATGCCTGAAGTTCTGTTCATCCCAATGCCCCAAGTTTTGCTCCTCCTGATGCCCTAAGCTGCAGAGCTGTGCCAGCCTCTCCTCCCCCACCACCCATCCCTCAAATATTCCGTATTTCCTCCAGTGCACCGGTGGGGAGTTTTTCCATCTTTTCCCCTCACTCACCTGCCCGAGTGGTTTTGGCACCTGTTGAGACTGGGGAGGAGCTGTTACTGGTGTCCCCAGCCAGGGAGGTCCGGCTGGAGTGGAAGGTGGGGCGCTTCAGCTTGCTGCCAGCCGAGGGGGTCACCTTGGGAGGAAGCACACACAGGACATCCTTCAGCTGTCACCTGCACCCTGGCAGGCCCAGGTCACAGCCCAGATCAGGTCCTCAGCAAAAATCCGGGCATTTAAGGAACCCCCATCTCAATGGTCAGGGAAGGCACAAGCTGCTGTTTCAGTGGTTTATAAAAGGGAAAAGCCCAAATGCTGAGAATTTGGAGGGGAATGGCAGTTTGTGAGCTGCAGGCTGAAAAAGAAAATTCTGAGTAAAGCTGTTAAGAGGCAGCATCAGCCGGGCTGGAAGCCTCCACAAAGGGAATGTGGAATATGGGAAAAATAGGGATTTTAGCATCCAAGCAGCTCAGGAGCATTTTGGAAGGTCAGGTACAACTCGGGATCTTGAGTAGCACAACCCATTGTGGGCAGAGGTGCAGGGACACCCTGGTGCTGATGTTCACACCGCTCCCAGTGCCCAGAGGCAGCCAAATTGGAGAAGTGATGGACAGGGACACAAACCACAGCAGCTCAGCTCTTTGCACGGTGCCTTTCCCGACCTTTAAGATGTTGGAAGTGCAGCTGGTGTGGGGTGAAGCAGCACAACAGGCAACTCTGCTCCCACTGCTGCTGCAGGAAGCCAAGGGGAAGGTGCCAGCAGGGCGAGGGCACCTGGATCCAGCTGGAAAAGGCAGCTCCAGTTCCAGTTCACCATCCAAAGCTCTGGGTTTGGGGCAGAGCTGCAGGAAAGTACCTGCCTATGGTGTCCCCAGCCCTGGGGTTTTAGGGGTGCTGCATCCCTGGAGAGATGCACAGATCCCACAGGGCATTTCTCACAGCTGGAGGGGTTTTCCTCCATCCCCTGCAATTTTGTGATTTTTGGGAACCTCAGAAATGTTGGAATGTGATGAAACTGGAGCTGCAGGGAGAGAGGGGCAGCTGAGGGAATCAAAATCCATTAAGACGCGATTTTCGAGGTGCCACTGTCATCATCAGAGATTTCGATTCTCATCCTTGATCCTATTTTAAAATAGGCAGCAAGCATCAATTTGGGGCAATTGGGGAAGTGCTCCTGACCTCCTGGTGAATCAAATGAATCCATTTTCCACATGGAAGCACCGCTGAGCAAGACATAGGGAACCACCGGGACCTACCCGGTGCTTCTCATCACCCACTCGGCAAGGGCAGGAAAAGTCCATGAGGAGGCCGAAAACTTTAGGAAAACCAAAGCCTCAGCCCAAATTCATCCTCCTGGGAGCATCAAGGCGGTGGCTGGACACACCAGACGTGCTTGAACACGGTGATAAACACAAGCTCTCCATAAAACTGAGGCGGGTGTGCTTACGGTGCATGCGCTGTAGCTGATTTTCAAGTCTCAACTCGGCCGCTGGATTTCAATTTTTGGGAAGCCAAACACGGCCCCTTTCCAATAAAGCTCGGAAAATTAATACATTTTTCAAAGCACCAGAGGATTAGCACTGTTTGGAAGCAGGTGAGGGTGAATTGAAAGCGTCGTGCTTCACTTTGAAGCTGATACTTAAATTTTAATCCGAGTTGGAGACTCGTGAAAAACCAACAGCCGGAGCGTTAGCGGTGCTACAAGCGCTGCTCTACCAGGAGGAAAGCGTTAGGAGCAGGCAGGGCAGTGGGATGGCTCCGTGCCAGGGGCACTCCAGCCTGCCAGCAGCTCCTGGGGGCTGGCAGACCATACTCTACCTCAGTGCTGGGGAGCTGGAAGTCGGAATAATCGATTCCCCTCAGGGGGGTGCTCGCTTTACTGTTTATCAACCAGGGTTTGTCATAACATCGGGAGAAGTGGTGTGGAGTCTGTGAAATGGAAAAGCCAAGGAAAGGGGGGGGAGAGGTGGGATGAGTGGTAAAAAAATGAAATAAAAAAAAAAAAAAGAGAAATGGGAGAGTATCTGGAAAATGAGGGGGGGAAACGGCACTAAAATGGAGCGAGAACCAAACAGGAATTACATAAATTAAAATAAAGGGAAAAAACCCAAAAGGTGATGAAATAATGACATGGTGGGGAAGGAGAGATGAGGGGTGATGGTTTCCTTCTGACACCACAGCCCTGCCTCGGGCACCAGGAGCCTTCAGCTGCACGGCGAGCGCTGGGGACCCTCCTGTGGAGCCACAGCAGGGCTGGAAACCTGGAAATCTGTCCTGCAGCATCCCACCCCCATCCCACCTGGACACCAAGGAGCACCTTCCAGAGCCCTCCTCAAGCCCCCAACCTTCCTCCTCCCTACACCTGCAGCTCCTCATCTGGGTTTTGGAGACTTCCAGTCCCTAAAGGGAAGGGAAAACGTCCCCCCTGCTCCCACCTTGGCTCCACTGGCTGGGGTGGCTGGAGAGGAGGGCATGGAGGCGCAGCTGTGGTTGCTCTGGCTGGCACTGGAGCTGGATCTGGTTGGGGAGGCTGCTCTGGAGGAGGGTTTGGATCTGCGGCCCCGCGACCGGAACGGGGTCATCCCCTGCGAGGCTCCCTCGGGCAGGATGAACTTCTCCCGCAGCTCCAGGTTGGTCCTTCCCCGTGCTGCAAGGGAGAGAGGAAGGAGAACTCAGCTTTGGAGGGATTCAACATCCTCATCAGGGCTCAGGAGGCTCCAGGGCTGGGAGCAGCTTCTTTGGGCATTTCCCCAAGCCCATCTCTGAGAGCAGCAAGGTTCTCCTGCTCTGCCTTAAAACCATGGATCAGCTCTTTGAGAAACTGGCTGATTAAAAGCTGCCCCAGGGCCAGGAATTCACACAGGATGCTCAGTTCCTCTCTTGTGGAAAAGCATCCTGATGGCTTTTAAACTCACCATGTCACAACAGCGGCCAGTGTGATCTTTAACGTGGCTTAAAAATAGCAAAAGCAGCTTTGAAGAGTTGGGATTCTTGAGGATCTGAGAGAGACTCTGCTCTCTCACAGCCCTCCACTCATTTTTCGGGGAGGGAGGAGAGAAAACCACCTTCCCAACTTTTCCAACCAGCCACTGAAAACCGACTTCTCAAAAATCTTTCATCCAAACGCCTCAAAGAGCTGGAGGGTCTCCTTTTGACAAGCAAGGGGGCAACCAAGCAGGGAGAAGGTCTGTGGGCTTCAGCTGACATGTGCCAGAGTGCTCCATGCTCAGGGGTGCTCAAACAGAGGGCGAGGGCATGCACTGAGCCTTACGGGACACCGGAGGAATTCCGGAGCCAGAGAAAGCAATGGCAGGAGGGAAGCACCACGCTGAGATAAGCAAGGGACAGAAACAACCTCGATGTCAGCGCTGCAGAACATCTGCTGCAAAGCGTGAAGGGCGGAGGAGGAGCAGGAAAAGCCTGAGGGCTCTCCCCGGAGCTCAGCTCGCTGTAAATCATGCTGCTTTCAGCAACAGCCGTCGGGCAGCCGGAGCACGGAATGCAGCAGCTTGAACAAGACACAGCCGAAGCAATTAACACCCCAGAGACCCCAGGGAAACACGGAGCACTCTCCAAAACACGCTCCAGTCCTGGCCAGCCCCTGGCTAATCCTGCTCTGCCCCCTGGGCATGGCTCTGGTCCAGCCCAGTGGCTCTGATCACTGCCAAACCTCCAGGTTTTAGGGAGGAGGTGACCCCAGTTCCACTTGCTGAGGTCTTAAAACCAAGGAAAACACAGCCCTTCCCTCTTTGCCTGGATAAACACTGCCAGGTTAGCTGCAGCATCACCAAATCTGGTGATTCCAAATTCTTGGTTTGCTTTGGATCTGTTTTTTCCAGCTCCTGCCCATCTGGACAATGACCCACGCTGGTGACCCAGCCACAGCATCCAAACTCCCCTCCGTGGGTGGGAGGACTCAGACTGCATCAAGCCTTACCTCTGCACGGGTCATTCTTCACTAGAAACTCATCCAGGGCCATCCATCCTCCTCCCACACGGACCATGACCGTGCTCCTCAGGATCCGGACCAGCCGCAGCTGCTGGGAATCGCCGAACTGTGGGGCAAGGAAAGGGTCAGGGAAAGGGGAACAGCCAGGGCCACACGGCCCCTTCCCTCCCCAGGCTGCACCAAAGGCTTTCAGCCACCTATTCCTCAGTTTAAAGGCTTCTCCAGACAGGTTCTTCTGGAATAAGTGAGAGGTAAATCCCCAGCTGATGAGGAGTTTTCCTGCTTGGTTTGAAGATGATGCAACCAACCCAAATGCTTTAATTTTAAAGCTGTTAAAGGAGATTTTAGAATTTGGGGTTGGATGGGTTTTCTCAACCAGAATTCTAGGTTTTTTTCCTCTTTGTTTTTTTTTTTTTGTGTGAAGGAAATAGAGGCTGGCAATGCCCTGACCCTCCTGGTGCAGCCCACGTGGGAAGGAGCCGGCTGATTCAGCAGGACAAGCCGAGCCAGACACCTCTGATCACCACCAACCAAGTCTGAAATCCAGGGATTCCCCTGAGCCTCAGACTTGACCCCACCAGCCACAAAGCCCCTGCTGCAGCAATGGCCCAGTGAGGATGTTTGGATGAGTGCAGAGTGATGGGAATCCAGGCAGGAGTCCCCAGCAATGCTGATTAGTGATTGCGATGTTCATTAGTGGTTTGAAATGCCTGTGATATCAAAAAAAGTGCACCCCAGATCAACAGCATGTGTTTATAAAGCTCCCCTAAATCTCCTGGACACCCAAGCCCAGGCTCCTGGGTGTCTGCCAGACCTGGGAGGGACATGGAGAGCCTGGCTTGGATGTGGCAGCTCTGCATCCAGGTCTGCAGAGCACCTGCTGGGATGAGAAGACAGGAGAACCAGGTTTTGGAGGCAAGACCCTCTCCAGAATGATTAAAAAAAGGGGGAAAAAAATCCCAAACAGGAACATTTTCTGTGGGTGGAGACGTAAAATTAGAGATTCAATGAAAACAGAGAATGCAAAGTGTCTGGGACGGGTCAGGGCAGGAGGTGACATCTCTGACCCACGGGGATAGGGGACCTGGACCATTGGTGGATCTCCCTGCTCGAGGGTCCTACCAAGCTGTCCTTGTCTCAGTTAAAGAGCTGCCACTGTGCTCACAGGCAGGAAAGGGAGCAGGGAAACTTTTTCCCTCTCTCCAGGCTCCCCAGGAGGTGCCCTTCAAGAGCCAACCCCAGGGACAAATCAATTCTCATTGTTTTTCAGTTTTTGTTGAAGATATTTCTGTAATCACTGCCTAAATGAAAGCCAGAGCTCTCAGGAGTCATCCACTTCCAACATCCAAGTTTGTTTCATTCTGGGCATCTTTTGGGGCATCTTTTTGGGTGGGAACCATCACTGCATATGAAAAAGAAGCTTTTTTTTTTTTTATCTGGGCAGGGGCAGTGGGGACATCAGAGGGACACAGGGTGCTCCAGCCCTGCTCAAAAGGAGGCTGGGCTCATTTCAGGTCACAACACTCTCAGGATACATGCAGGTTCTGGGAGGGGTGCCCCAGTGAGGAGTTACTCAGTGGGAGTAGCAGGGATGAGGGTTTAGCTGTCCTACAGGATTACTCGGTGCTCTCATTCCATGGTGATTGCAGTCCAAACCCACCCCGAGCCTGGTGCAGGTTGTACCCCCTGGGCTGGCTTTGCCCCACAGGAGAACACATCCAGTGACCATAATTCACCACCATGAACAACCCCAACAAATCCAGGGGAGGATCCCAGAGAGAAAAATCTCTGCATTTTTGCCAAATCCTGCTTTTTCCATTGAAATTTTTCTTTTTTTTCTGCCCAATCTTGTTTATTTTTGGGGGTGGCACTCCTCTGTACCAGGCTCTGCTGAGCAGAGCTCCCAGATCACATCCTCCCACAGCACCACAGGACAGAGCAGCATCACAACACACAGGGGTTAAAAAAATTCCAGAGGTGAGAGACAGCACCACGAGGTAAACTGTACCTGATTGCCGAGGAAGAACTATGGAGGGAGAGGGAAGGGGGAGAGGGGAGGAAAGTCCAGAGGAAGAGGAGGGGAAAGAAAAAACAAGAAAAACATTTATGGGATTAACAGTGCAATAATCATGAAATCTGTTAACTGCAGGAGTTAGAAATCCGGGGGGGTTTGGGCTATCTGGGGGGAAGGAGAAGCTCTGGGAGCTTGGGGCCGGTGCTGCTGGAGGGGGATCAGCTCCTCCCAGCTGGAACATCAACCCCAAACCCGGCTGGGGCAGGAAAGTGGGAATTCTGCCGCCACTTCACCTCGGTGAAGGGTTTGAAACGCAACCAGCAGCTGGTTACAAAGAGATTCTGTCAGGAAATTCTTCTCCCTTCTTCGGGAGCGAGCTAAGAAAAACACAGGCACAAGGTACACTCATCCAGGAGGGAAACTTCAAGGGCGGCTCCAGCCCAGTGAATGCAGCATTTCATGGGGCCCCTGGGCTGCCTGCCCCAGAACAGGGACACTTTTATGTTCTCCCAGCTCAGGGAACGCCCTGGGGCCAAGGATGGAGCTGGGAAAACACATCCCGGCCACCTCTGCCAGTGCCAGGGAACAAGGTCTCTGCCTCACCCCAAGTCCCCACCCTGTGCCAAGCTGGGCACCCCCTGGGTGATGCCCCCTCCCTCAGTGGGAAGGGGGAGGAGGATTTGGGGGGGTTTCCATCCCCCTCTGCCTTACCCGGTATTTGTTCTCGCCGATCTGCTCCACTTGGAATCTCTTGGCACACTTGCACTGGGCCACTTGCCTGGTGACCTGCCACCACCAACACGAGAGGTGAGCAACCAGGATTTTGGGAGCCTCCCCCAGCACAAATCACTGCTCTGATAAAACAGCCCCAAGCAGCCTTTCCTTCTCAGTTCCAACCAATTAACTTGGCTCAGCACCACCCAAATCTTCTTTTAATCGAATTTTTCTCTTCCCCACTGCAAACCTGCAGCCTGAAACCACCCCCAAACCTGCTGTGCACCCCCTTTTTTTGGTGCTTCACCTCATCCTCGATCTTGTCAGCATCAGTGGTGGGTCTGTAGGCGTCCTTGTTGGGATGGAGGGCAGCCACAAACTCGTAGTAGTCGATGTAGCCGTCACCATCACGGTCAAAGATATCGGCCACCGCCGTCATCTCCAGCTTGGTGGTGGGGAATTCTGGAAGGAGAAGGAAATGAGGGAAGGATGAGCTCCTCAGTCAGGGACAGGCATGCAGGAGCAGCAAGGCTGTTTCCCAGGGACTCACTGGAAGCCAGGATGCCGTCGATGAATTCCTGCCGGGTGATTTTCCCGTCCTGGTCCTTGTCGATGCGCCGGAAGAAATCCATCACCCGGGACTTCTTGTGGTTCATCCAGCGCATGTACTTCTTCCTCCACACGTCAAAGTCGAAGTTTGCAAACTCCTTCAACTGGAAGGAAAACCCAGGGGGAGTCACTGGGGGAAATCCCGAAGGAGCAGCACTCACAGATCCACCCCAAAACGCCCCTGGGTGAGCTCCCGGCGCCACCGCTCCCTGCCTGCCCTCCTGGGAAGCTTTATCTGGATTTTTCCAGACAATTCCCAGCGAGGGCTTTGCCCAAACTGAATTCCCAGCACAGGAGACACAGCGGAGCCAACAGCCAGCAGGTGGATTGTGCATCCCAGGAGCTGGGGATGCAGCGCTGCCCACGCTGCTGTGGGGACACACAGGCAGGGAGGATCAGCAACAGACACACACACACACCCCGTCTGCTCAGCCTTCCTCACCCCAGCGACTTGCCAGGGAGGAATTCCCACTGCCAGCATCAATCTGGGCACAGATCTCCCCTCTCCCTTTCCCTCTGAGCAGCCAAGAAGGGATTTCTTGCTCATCTTCCAACTTTACAAGTCCCAGCCTAACACCCTCCAATTCAAACACCCTTCTTATCTCCCCACCCCAAAAGGACCCCATCAGCTCAAGCAGCTCACACCAAGGTAACACAACAATTTTAAGGGTTTTTTTTTTTTTTGTCTCTCTCTAAACATTCTTGGGGTGAAAAGCAACGAAGAAAAAACATGGATACGAAGGAACTGAACTGACCTACAGCAAAAGCAACAGAAAACAAAAAAACCACTCACTTCTGGGCATAGCTGCTTTGTTAAGCATAAATAAAAACAAAAATGACATTAGATGGTTGGATAAAATAGAGACAGTAATTGTTAAACTAATTACTAGGAGGAAAGCAGGACCTGGCTGTCATTAACTCTACAGATACCAAATACAGGGGCATAAAGCTGGTTAATGTGCAGTTAATTACTTAATCACCAAAGGGTTTTTTTAGCCTTAATATTTTAGGAATATTTGATTTCTGAAAAGGCAGCAGGAACTGCCTGTAAGAGCTGGGGCAACACTGCTTTAAAATGCTTCTTGCACCTCTCTGGGGATGAACTCCCAGCTCCCACCCTGCCCAGAGCAGCCAGGGGCTGTTACCTCCTCCAGCCTGTCCAGGGCATCGTTGAGCTTCCTCTGCCTCTCCAGGGCCAGCAGCCAGACCTGCTGCCAGCGTGCTGAGAGCTGGTTTATCCTGGGATTCTTCGTTTCTGACTGGGAGATAATGGGCATGCTGGGGGGAGCAGCCTGCCCCAAGCATTTCCCTGGAAAAAAAGGGAGAGGAGTTGTTTGAGGTGCTGTTCGTGGCGTCTGAAGAGCAGCAGTGAAATGTGTTTTGGTTTTTTGGAAGGGAAAACCTCCCACAGCCTTGCTGGCTGCTGTCCCCAGGTAGGAGGACGGGGTGACAGACAGCTCTACACCCACATCCCCCAGCACTCAGGAATTCACACTGGACTCTGGCTTCGAGAAACCACATAAAAAGACCCCAAAACTTCATCTCAGAGAGAGAGAGAGAGGGAGAGGGGAGCAGTGCTGGCCCAAGCACCCCAGGAACAGGAACAGCACCCCCAGCACGGCTGCTTTGGAAGATGTCACCTGGATTCTCCCCTCCTGACGAGGCTCAGCGCCTTCCTGGTGGCTGTTAGCGCAGGATGCCTCGTTAATTGATAATCAAAGCTAATTATCTCCCTAGGAATTTCATTTCCTGCCATCCTAGGACCCAAAGCAGACTCACTGTTGCTGCGGGATTTGTCGATGAAGGGCCCGTGGGGAGGCTCAGTCGCTTTTCTTTTGTAGGTTTTCGTCACCCGGTCCACGTCCGGCTGTTTCCGTGTCATCTCCTCCATAAAGGACTGTCAAAACACAGAAAGGATAAAAAAAAAAATCCCTTTGTAATTTCAGCCTTTTTTTGCTTTCCAGCCCTCACTGGGACATGCCAGGCCTGTAGAGGGAGGTGAGCATCAAGCACCAGTGATTGGGGACTGTGGCTAAACTGCTGCTCAGGGCTGGCTTGGGTTTGCCAGGGCTGGAGATCATCCCTGGGCTGGTTTTGCTCCAGTTGGGAATAGGGAATTCCAGGAGAAGGCAGTGCCTCCCTCACCCAGGGAGCCAGGGGAAGCCTCCCTCCCCTGCCCCTCTCCTGAGCTCAGCTTGGGGCTCACCTGGTGCTCAGAGATGAGCGCTTTGACCTGATCAATATTCTGGGGGATGGGGTCCTGGTCTCGCTGGATCAGGGTGGTCTCAGCCCACTGGATCCAAGCCAGGAGCTCCTCCAGAAGCTCTGCATTGGCCACCAGCTCGGAAAGTGCTGACTCCAGCCTCTGCTGGTGCTGCTTTGCCCATGTGAGAACCTGTTGGAAACACGGGGTGACCACTCAGTGTAGGAAACCTGGAGCAGGACCCAGGACTCCCTGGAACCACCGCCAGCCTGGAACTAGCCCTGCAGGACTCACCTCCTCAAACCTGGCTCGGATGATGGTGATCCAGTGCTTGATGGTGGTGATGCAGTCGGGGTGGCAGGCGCCCAGGATGACCTCGCCCATCCCCACCGCCGCGTTCACGTCCACCCTCTTTTCCTCCACTTTCTTCATGAACTCCTGCAAGCCACAAAGGAATTATTTACTGATGCTCCCGCCTCTAAACTTGCCCTGGATTGTGTTTTGGAGCTCCCCTTTACCTTGTGGGCATCGATGAGGGCCTGCAGGGCCTCGGCGTCGTCGGGCAGCGCTCCCCGAAAGCGCAGGGACTGCTCTGCTTCTGAGAGCCACTCCAGCAGCATGTGCACGGCTGTCCTGAACTCCTCAGCCTGCAGCAACAACAGCACAGGCTTTGCTCAGCCCTCCTCCTCCCCAAACAGGCTGCTGCATTCACTCCTGGCAGCTGGAGGGCTGAAAAGGGCTTTAAAAATACTAAAAAAGGGGGAAAAAGCCCTGTTTGGGGCTGCCGGGTACTCTGGCACCTCCCTCCCCTCAGCATCAGCTGCTCTGAAGAAGGAAATGTTTTTAAAAACAGCACAAGTGCTGTATCCTGAGCAATTTGGCACCTGGGTAGTTTATTCTGTAAATTGCCTACTTGAAGTAAAAGCTGCTTAAGAGCCTTTGACCTTTTTGGTTGGTGGTTTTTTTTCATTTTTTTTAGCTCCAATCGAGTCTCTCTGGACAGCGGCAAACACCGGCCTGGCCTGTCTGATCACTGCTGTGCGCATCAGTGAGATCTTTCCATCCTCCCTTTTTCAAACCAGCCTTTATCTGCTCATTTTTTGGGAAAAAACAACCAGGAACAGCCTGATACCACGCCACTGCTTCACAGGAGCCACTGCAGGGCTGCCGTGTCCTGCCTGGAGAGGACAAAACCTCTTCTTCCCCTGGAGCCCGGCAAAGCACCCCGAGAGTTCCCAGCCGTGGTTTTTCTCCTCACCTGCTTGAGGGCCTGCTCCAGGCGGGTTTGTTTGGACACAGACAGCTTGCACACCGTGTCCCAGCGGTTGCTCAGCTCCTGCAGCTGCACCTTCACCCAGGTGGTGTCGTCCCGGCTGTTGTCGATGAGCTCCCGGCCCGAGCGCTTCAGCACCTGCACCGTCCCCGTGCGCTTCCCCAGCTCCTTCTGGAACACCTGCGTGGACACAGCAGAAGCTGAGCAAGGTCAGGCAGCTCCACTGCTGTCACCTTTCCACTAATGTGAAAGTTCTCCCCGTTTTTTTTGCTGTTTTTTTCCTCTTTTTATCCACTGCCGGAAAGCAGGGCAAGCAGCAAAGCATCAGCTCTGCGTCTGCTCTTTGGCTCTTGGGGAGGACGAATCAATTCTCATTATTTTTCAGTTTTTGTTGAAGACATTTCTATAATCACTGCCTAAATGAAAGCCAGAGCTCTCAGGAGTCATCCACTTCCAACATCCAAGTTTGTTTCATTCTGGGCATCTTTTGGGGCATCTTTTTGCCCCAGTCAGGACTTGGAGAAGAGCTGGGGAAAGCTGCTCTCACCTTGTGAGCGTCCATCAGGTTCATGACCAGATCCAGGTCCCCGTGGACAGGCTGGTCCTCAGCTAACTGGGGTTCCACCTTGTAGAGCCAGTCCACCAGAGCCTGCAGAGCATCCATGAACTGCCCAGAGAACAGGAGGGCCTCCTCCAGCTTGTGCTGCCTGGAAAACAAACATTCCCAGTGAACATCATGAGCAAACTCACCTCTTTCTGTCACACCCCAGGGACACCACACCCTCCCTGTGGCACTGCTGGTGCAGCTTGGGGCTGGGCTCACCTTTCCACGGATTTTCCACACACTGTGTCCCACTTATCCCGGACTTCTCCCAGCAAATTGTCCAGTTTTTGAGTGTCATCTGGAAGCAAGGCTTTTTCTTTGAGGGCTCTGCCTGTCCTGATGGTGGTGTCATACACAGGCTGCTTCCCACCCAGCGTCTTCTGGAACTCCTGGGAAATGGAGAGAAGACAGAACTGCTTCAGAAAGCCTGGAAATCCTGTGAGGATTCCCAGATTTCCATGGCAATGGGAGGCATGGACAGGCTTTTCTCCTGTCCTGCCAGAGGAGATGTTACCATGCTCATCCTCCCAACAGAGCCCCTTCCACCCCATCCAGCACCAGCCTGGCTTTGGCAGAGCTTCACCTTGTGTTTGGAGAGCTGCAGCTTGATTTTGTCAGGATCATTGGAGATCTCCAGCTCTGAGTCCAGGTGATTCTCTGCATCCTCCAGCCAATCAATCAGCTTCTTCCAGGCTTCGTGGAACTGCAAGGCAACGCAAGCAAGCCTGAAACGTCACACTGGTGGTGTCCCCAGGCCCTTTATGGTCCTGCTGGCCCTTCCTTGGGGTCTGCCACACCTTTCCCATGCCCCTCACCTGCTTGGCTCTCTTCCTGGCATCATCAAGAGCCCGTCCCCGCTCCACTGAGCGCTGCACCACCTTCTCCCAGCGGGACTGGACGCTGACCAGCAGGTTCTTGATCAGCACCACGTCCTGCTTCTGGCTGAGGAACTTCAGCTGGTTCCCAGTCTGGTCCAGCTCGATGATGCGATCCCGGTGCGCGTTCACCTCGTTGGCGAACACCTGCCAACACCAAAGGGTGTCCCACGTGTCAGAGGGGATGGGTGTGACCTCCAGGGGCCAGAGGAGAGGTGAGGAGCCACCCTGGCTCCCTCCATCTCAGGGATGGAGCCCTTGGGGTACCTTGTGCTCGTCGATCTGGGCCAGCACCGCGGCCAGGATGAGGCTGGGGGGCGGTGCAATGTTCAGGCTCTGCTCAGCCAGGGTCAGCCAGTTGATGAAATCCTGGAGGGAGTTCTGGAAGTCTGTGGCCAGGGCCAATGCCTCCTCCAGCTTCGCCTGTGGCAGCGGGGAAGGGGGAGAAAGAGAGGAAAAAACACAACACAGAGGGGTGAGAGCTCTGATGTGCACACAGAGGCAGCCTTTGTGTCCCTGCAACAGGAACCTCATCACCCCAGCCCAGAAACGCCACTGCTGTGCCAAGGGAGGGGGCTGCACTGAAAGGCAAGGCTTTCTCTCCAAACAAGAATGGTCCCTGAAAGAGGAGCCCTTCCTCAGCACACGAGCAGCTGCGTCACCCTCAGCTTCCTGGGAAAGGGATCTCCGTGGGGACAGGGCTGGCTGGATGGGGGATGAGGTTCTGATGGCAGCAGCTGCAGATTTATTCTGGGCCCAGGCCACCACGGCCCTTGTTTTATCTCATCCCCAGCCAAAAGCTGACGATGGAGTCAGCTCGGAGGAGGGTTTGGCTGGACCAACAAAGCCTGTCTTTGAGAGCTGCAGGAGGCTTCTTCCCACCTCCCTGAATTAACCCAAAACACCATTTCACCCTCATCTTCTGTGTGATTTAACCAATTCTGATGACTACATAAAAAACCCCACGCCAACAGCTTGACACTCAGCACCACCTGAGAAACAGAACCAACCTTTACAACCAAGGGAGATGGATTAAAAAACCCCAAATTCCAACTTTGTGTGGGAAAACAGGGAGCAGCTGCTGTCAGACCATCACAGACAACTTTTATGAAAAATCCTTTCCTTAGGATTTTTCCTCCTGAGAAGCTGAGAGGCTTCAGGAACAAAATGCAAACAATGGTTATCTGCTGCTGTGGAATGCAACAGGTGCATCTGGGATTGGTCTCATGTGGTTGTTCCTAATTAATGGCCAATCACAGCCCAACTGGCTCGGACAGAGTCTGAGCCACAAGCCTTTGTTATCATTCTTTCCTATTCTATTCTTAGCCAGCCTTCTGATGAAATCCTTTCTTCTATTCTTTTAGTATAGTTTTAATGTAATATATATCATAAAATAATAAACCAAGCCTTCTGAAACATGGAGTCAGATCCTCATCTCTTCCCTCATCCTCAGACCCTGTGAACACCGTCACAGTCAGACCATGGGGCAAGGCTGGATGCATTTTCCCCTCAATGTTACCTTTCTCTCCTCCATCTTGGTGCTGACCAGGCACCATTTCTGCTCCAGCAGGGCCACGCTCTGCTCTGTCTTCGAGCTGGAGCCGGAGTCGTCGCGGTTGAGCAGCATCAGCCTCCCCTTGGCCAGCAGCTGGCTGTAGACATCCTCCTTGGCTTTGAGCTGGCTGTACAGCTCCTGCAAAGAGCCACCAGCCAAGGGTTAGGCAGAGAAAAGCTCAGGGAGGGAACATGTCGTGCTGCAAGGCTGCAGGTGATGGGAACACGAGGCTGGGAAGTGACAGCAGAGCGACACTTTGAGCTGAGGTTGTTCCAGGCATCAAATGCAAAATGATCTCTAAGAGGAGACCAGAGCAGCCTGTTCTCCCCATCACATACAGAAAGGAGAAGTTTTGATGCTGATATGTGACAGACACTTGCTGAATTAAAAGCTTTAAAGAGAAAAAAAAAAAAAAAAAAATCTCTCCTGAGAAATTACCATGTGGGCATTGAGCTGTTCCCGGGCAGTTTCTGGCAGACCTCCCGTGGGTTTTGAGGCTGACAATTGGCTCTCCATCCTCGTTAGCCACAGGAGGAAGTCTTCAATCTCACCATGGAAACCCTGAGCCTGTTGGGGAACAGAGAACCGGCCCCGGATCAGATGACATCAGCCACCATTGATCAAGCGCCAGGGGTAACGCTGTGTTTGCTTTGAAAGCAGATAAAGAGGCAGAGCTGGACGTGCCAGCGTGCTCAGGAGGGTGAAACTGGTGTGTCCACAAGCCACAGGTGTGCCTGGTCCCCAGTGCACTTCTGGGCAGGCACTGAACCACAGCAGTTACAGAAAAACTTCCACAAAAAAGTCCCAGTGTTGTCCCAACCCTTTCCCCCCTTTTATTTCTCCCTAAAACAAAGGGGGAAGTGGCGCCCACAGCACAGGGGGGTATTCCCAGTGCCTCTTGCTGACCTGCTGGAGGGTGGACTGCAGCTGCTGCTCCCTCTCCTCTGTTTTCTGCAGCACTGATTCCCAGCAGGAGTTCAGCTTCTCCAGGCGGTTCCGCAGGCTGCTGGCATCGTCCCCTGCACTCGACTCCAGCAGCTCATTCCCTGCTTTGTTCACTGTCTCCACAGTTGCTTGGTGGGCCAGGACGTCGTTCTTCAGCACCTGCACGAGGTGGGTTAAGGTTGGACACCTCTCCTGGACGTCCTGCTTGCTCCCAGGGATCAAAACAGCTCAAATCCTTCATGAGAAATTGAGCGCTGCCGTGGATATGGGCTAAAAACGTATCTGGAGTGGGAAAATACTCACGTGGTGCTTTGCAAGTTCCACCTCGATGACTTTTGGGTCCCCATTGATGGGTTTCTGGGCATCCAGCAGCTCCTCAGTGTGGGTCAGCCAGGCCATCAGCTCTGCCAGGGCGTGCTGGAACTGGCCCAGTGCCAGCAGGGCGGCTTCCAGCTTGTGCTGGGCAAGGACAGGGATGGAAAAGGGGAGTTTTAAAGGGTTGGGGAGCACCAGAGCCAGTTTCATCCTGTGGCAGCCCCAGGTGTTCACTCTACCTGTCTGTGAGCAATTTTCTCGCCCAAGTTCTCCCAGAGATGCTTGAGCTCTGTCAGTGGTTCCTTGATGATGTCTCTGTCTGTCTCATCCGTAGCCTTTTTTAGCATCAGTTCACCTTGGTGATTAAGCTTTTCCATCTCAATCTGCTGCTGGTAAACCTCCATTTTAAACTCCTGCCAAGACAAGCAGGACAAAAACCAGAGGCAGAGTGAATCACTGGAGCTCTGTGAGGCAAAGCAGCACCACAGGAACCTCTCCCTCCCCTCCCAGGTACCTTCATCTCGTTCATCTGCTCCTTGACCGTGCTCAGGTCGGTGCCCACAGGGGACATGTTGCACAGTTTGATCACAGCGTTGTCCAGCCAGTCAAACATGGCCTGGAAGGAGCAAGGACAATGTGAGGGAATGGCCAAGTGTCCCCCCTGCAGCTGGTCAGGGGATGAAGATGAAACAGCCATGACACTCCTCTGTCAGGGCAGCTCTGTCCAGCTCCCTCCTGCCTTCCCTCATCCTGAACCAAGCTTTGGGAAGAGCAATGCAGTCAAATATCTGCTCCTCCTCAGGCTGAGCTCAGGCTCCCTCTGAGCTCTCACCCAGGAGATGTCTCCTGCTTTATGGCAGTGCAAATCCCAGCACAGCTCCATGGAGAGGGCTCACACTGGTGCTCCCAAGGCCCACCCACTCCACACCAGCAGCCCTGCCTCTTACTTGGAGTGTGTCTTGGTACTGCACAGCTGACTGCATGGCTTCCTCCAGCTTCTCCAGCCTCTCCTTCCATGTCTTGTTTAGGTTTTCCCACGCGTTGTTCATCTGAGCAACACAAAACCCGTCAGGCTCCACAACCAGAGCTCCCACTTGCTCCCACCTGATTTTATCTGGAGGGGAAGCTCTCCCTACCTCATCAATGCTCTTCTTCACTTCTGGCTTCTCAGTCTCACCACAGGCAAAGATGAGATCAGTCCCCAGGAGGCGGATGAACTCCAGCTCCTCGTGCAACCCGTCTGTCTCCTCCTTGATAGTCTGCAGAGGCACAGCCACAGAAGGAAAACTCTTTTTGATCAAACCCTCTTCCAAAACTGCTCCATGAGCAGGAGGGTCCTTCCTGCTCCAGTGCCCTGCACCTTGGCCAGGAGCCCAACTCCAAGCCCCAAGAGCAGGTGACACAGTGCTGCTGCTGAGATGGTCACACAGAACAATTCTGGAAATAATAAATTCTGAAATATACGCAATTTCAGAAGGCTTCTCTCATCACTCTCTGCTTCAAGATCCCCAAATCTTGATTGTAACAGCATGCTGTCTTTTATACCTTCCCTCAAAGTTTATGCTTTACTCACTGGTTACAACAGATCAAGACAGGGTTCATTGGTACAAAGCAGTTTCCACCACTGTTTTCAGCTAACAACCAACTGCAGGTTTCTTTCGTTTATCTTTTTTTCTCCTCAGTTTCCATGTCAACAACCTTGGTAGAATTCCTTTCAGGGGTAAATGTGAACCTTATCAGCTTCTTTTTCTGCTAACCCTTGCTGGCTCACAGAGCAGCTGTCAGCCCCTTCCACAACAGAGAGCAGGTGGCCACTTTTGTCACCACCACCACCACCCTGCTCTGCTCCCACCTCTGGGACTAAAATAACAACATCTGTATTTAGCTGTGAGCCTGAACTGTCCTGGCTGAAGATGTTGTTTACAGGAGATGGGTGTTTACAGGAGCGTTTTGTCAATACAGGAGTGAGGGTTTTGAGGTTCAAAAGGTACAAAGCAGAGTTAGAATGGTTATGAAAAGGGAGCAGCAAGGCTAAACTTAGCAAAGCATAAAGAAACAGCCCTGCCTCTCAAGGCCTGAGTCAACTCAAACCCACCTGAGGTGGATTTTGCCACTTGAAGCAACCAGCAACAGACAAATCCAAGCACTTATCTCTGCTCTGACCAAAATCTAAATATAATCTTCCCAAGCCAGCCAGCCTCTGGCTTGGGTTGGGAGCAGAGCCCTGCAAGCCTCCACATCACTGCAAGCAAGTGGGCACAGAGCTCTGACCACACAGAGCTCCGTGTGCTTCCCAAAACAGCAGCAGATAATGTGATTTAAGGTGAAGGATATGTGAAATCCACTTCTGTTTCTTTCCCTGCAGCTCCAAACTGCAATGGAAGTAACTCTTCATAATCTGCCTGACTGCCCACAAAACTGATTTACCTCTGGGCCACAGTCATGATCTAAGATCTTCCCAATTTAGCAGATAAGCTGAGGGCAGACAAGCTCCAGACTGAGGAACTGCCCCATGGGCCTCACCTCTGCTGCTTCCACCTGCTGCTTGATGATGGAGGGGTCAATGCCTGGGCTCTCCAGGTCGTGGACAATGTCCTGGGTGTCCTTGATGGTTGTCAGGAGCGCTGCCATGTCGTACCAGAACTTCTCTGCCAGCTCCAGGACATCAAGGAACTTCATCTCACGTTCCTCGGTCCGAGCTTTGATGTCTTCCCAGAAGAAAACCATCTGATCCAACTTGTCCTGGATGACTGTGGAAGGAAATTAAAGTGTTCAGTGAAGAAGGAAACCTTTTGACAATGCAAGAGCATTTTGAAAGCACTCAGAAACAGCCAACAGAATATCCAGAGGGGAATAAAGATGGCCAGGGCTATCAGAGCATTAACTCAGAGGGACGTGAGAAACTCCAGCTTGCAGAAAAGCCTTTATTTATGTGCAAGCTCAGGGCAAATTTGCCCACGCACTCTCCCTCCAACAAACCTCTGTTCTGGCCACCTCTAGCATGAAGTCCCTGCTCACTCAGTGCATGAGCTGCCTGTTGATCTGCCAAAGAAGGTGCCAATTAGTGCCAATCGTGCTGACGGGCTTTTTGTGCTGGGGGATGTCCCTCTCCTCCATTAGATGCTGAAGGGACAGCAACAAATCCTGTCCCAGGGGCCACCAACAAGAGGCCAGCTGGGCTGAGAAGCCACAAATGCTTCTTTTCTCTTCTGATTGATGCCAGCCTGTCTGCTCCAGATGGAAGCACATCCATCCATCCATCCATCCATCCATCCATCCATCCATCCATCCATCCATCCATCCATCCATCCATCCATCCATCCGACTCATCCTTGGTCCTAAAGCCAGGAGAACCTCCTAAATCCATACAGAGGACCCAATCTTGGTCCTAAGTCTAGGAGAACCTCCCAAATCCATCCAGAAGACTCATCCTTCCTCCTAAAGCCAGAAGAACCTCCAGAACACGCCCCTGTGACATCAAAGCCTCGCCAGCAGCGATGGAGCCATGGTTTGGGGGAGAAATCAGACACTTAAATCCACCCAGCGCTACCTTTGGCTGCCAGGTCCTTGTCTGCTCCCTGGGAGCGGGCGATGAGCTCCTCCCCACGGCGTTTGAGGGCCTCGAAGGAGG
Organism: Molothrus aeneus; assembly: GCF_037042795.1. Taxonomy (NCBI): domain Eukaryota; kingdom Metazoa; phylum Chordata; class Aves; order Passeriformes; family Icteridae; genus Molothrus; species Molothrus aeneus. The sequence continues at coordinate 1,547,553 of NC_089668.1, forward strand.
GCTGCAGCTTCTCCAGCTCCACCGTGGAGTTTTTGTTCTCGCTGATGCACTCGCGGATCTTGTCGACCTCGGCGGGGATCAGGGGCGGCAGCCGCAGGCGGGAGGAGAGGCTCTCCAGGGTCTCCAGCATGGGCTCGATCTTGTCGTGGAACTGCAGAAGAGCAAAGCCATTAGGGCAGGAGGGAGGGGACAAAGTGACACTGCAGAGCCACCAGCACGAGCGACAGCCCCGAGTGCCGCGCCGCCCCGGAGGGGGGACGGACAAACGCCCGCGACAGCAGCAACGCCACCTCTGCAGCAGCAACGCCACCTCTGCAGCAGCAACGCCACCTCTGCAGCAGCAACGCCACCCCTGCAGCAGCAACGCCACCCCTGCAGCAGCAATGCCACCCCTGCAGCAGCAACGCCACCTCTGCAGCAGCAACGCCACCCCTGCAGCAGCAATGCCACCCCTGCAGCCTCCTGATCACACCTGCCCTCCTCCAGCAGAGCCCACAGACACTCACGGAGCACCTGTTACCCAAACACGGCAGTGCCCTGTAAATTTTTCGCTTTTTTTTGCCACTGTCTCTGTTTTGGTGGCTGGGCACAAAACCTCAGTGTTGGTTGAGGGAATAGCCAGACGAAAAAAAAGCTGCTGGAAAAGCGCCCGTGTTTGGTGCTGATGGGAATCTCCACATGGTGCAAGGCCAGTGGAAACCCCTCCCAGTTTTTTAGGATTAGCAGGAGCTGCATGCGGGTGGGGAGGAGCTGCCATGGAGCTGCGGCCTCAAAAGCAGAACCAGAAAGCCAGGAGTGAGGGAGGGAGGGGGTCTAGCAGGGTTTATTTTTTTTTTTTTTTAAGAGAGAAGTCAACTTTGGCCTTAAAGATCCCAAACTGTCTCTGCTGGTGGGAAGGACAGCTCAGCACTGGGGCTGCTCCTGTCCCTCTCCCAGTTCCTGCTGGGAACACACCAGTGCAGGTGCCCAGCAAACCCCAGCAGAGAAGGGCTGGGGCTCTTGGTGCAAAGTTGATCAGGACAGACTGGCTCAGCCAACAAGCAGGAGCAAGCCAGCATATCCAGCTGGAGCAGTGTGAACCCTTCCAGAAGCAAAACCTCTGCCCTTCAGGAAGCATTCCCAGCAGAAGCTGAGACCAGGCATCAACGCAACCAAAGCCATCCCAAAAATGTGATTCCAGCCCCATCCCCGGCGTTAAATTTGAAGCAAGTTCTGCTGAGCTGTGCATGGACCAGAAACGAAAGTCTAGGTGTCAAATAGAATCAGGCCAGGGAGGGTAAATGAACATCTGTGGAGGGGGGACTCGCTTACCTCCGAAATCTGCAATGGTGGGGCGCAGTCAACACAAGAATGAAATGGGACCATGTGGGGAGGACGGGCACAGGCAGCAACACACACAGACAACACATTCCACAATGGGAGTGAGAGATGAGAGGGGAGGGGAATGTGGGGGGGGGAAAAACTCGGAGTTAATACAAGTGCAAACCAAGAGAAGTGACTACACAATACAGGAATTAAGAAAATAAACACCCAGGACGTGACAAAAACCAACTGCGCTACGGTAACACGGGGTGAAATGAAACAGAGCTGGGGGTCAGCAACCCTCAGCAGCAGGAGCACTTCACCCCCCTTCTGGACTTTACCACCTCCAGTCTCTGCCCTTCCTTGCCTATTTCTCCTCCTGCACTCACCCACCTCCTCAGGAGATGCCCAGACCCCAGAGACATCCATTACCTCTCCCATACAAAGCATCCCATGGCTGCTCACTGCACTCACAGCTTATCACAACTGAAAATTATCTCTTCAAGCTCTTTCAAGAGGCCCTTCCAACCTTGGGTGGATGCCAGAGCAGCCCCTTTGAACCAGCATCATTACTGAGGTCATAAAAATTTACGACCCCATTTACCGTGTGGAGCCTCAAACGCCTTCTCCTCTGCTCCCACAGCCACAGGAAACTACCCTGGAGGTGCCTGACCATGTTATCCCTTATAGAGGGCTTTTACAGGGGGAATAAAACCACATTCCAGAGCACGTGGCTCTCCCAGGGGGCTGTGGGAGGAAGATTCACCTCCCTGGCACCCTGGCGTACCTGGGTGGACTGTGAGAACGCCTCGTCCAGCGCCAGGGCCCGCAGGCAAACCTCCTCCTTGATTTTGGCATACAAGGCTTCAGCCCTGGAGTATTTTTCCTGCACCATCTCCCCTTCCTCGGGGTTGAGGTCCTTGAGCTGGGGCCCAATTTTCAGCAGCTTGTCGATGTGAGGTTTGTGCTCGGCGATGGACTCTCTCAGTTGCTAGGGAATAGAGGGGGGGGGGGGGGAAAAAACACATTTGTTTAGAAATCTGCTGCAAGCCACTGCCTATTTATTCCAAACAGCACTCCAAGAGCAGGGATGGTATCTGGGAGGAACTCACACCCTGGATTTCATGCCCCAGCATCTGCCAAGCACATGGCACTCGGCTCTTCCCAACATGGCTATGGCACAGTGCCTGGCACGGGTCCTTCCCCAGCCTCTGACCCTCCCCACAGCTCCACGGAGGACGCCACTGGGAATTTTTTGCTTTGCAGTCTCTACCCAAAAAGCACAAAGTGTTTTTTCTTCCTGCCACGAGCAGGAAGGAGATCCAAAAGCAGCCAGGTTTCCTTGGAAGCAAGCTGAGTTTTGGTAAGGAGTGTTCCAACATAACAAGGGATTTTCATGTGGCACTCTTGCATAACACAAGCAAACCCCCCAAAAAGAACAGAAAAGGGGGGGGAAATGGAGGAAAATTCAGAAGAAAAAGGTGCTCTTGCCCTGTGTTGATGGACAGGAGGCGCAAACTCTGCATCCTCTTACCCTCATGCTCTGCAACCTCTTACCCTCATGTCATCCTGCTGCTGCTTGAGCTGCTCGTGGTCGATGGCTGGGGGTGGCAGCTGGGAGATGAGGGCTTGGGTCTCCTCAATCCATGGGTTCAGCTCCTCGTAGGTCTCCCAGAACTGGTTCACCAGGACCTGGGCACGCTCCAAGCGGGCGTAACGCTCCGAGTTGAGCTGGCTCACAGCCTCATACTGCTGCACCAGGGACTCAGTTTTCTCCTAAAAAAAATAGGGAGGAGTAATGAGGAGGGATGCAAAAGGGCCCAGGAAAAGGGCCAGCTCCATGCTGAGAGCTGGAAAGGAAGGAGGTGCCTTTGGTGGCCTTCCACGCTGTAATTCCAATTCAAGCAGCCTCGGGAATCTCCCCCTCCCCATCCCCAAACCTTGCAATAAAAACAGGCAATAAAGGAGAGTCATAAATGTAAAGAGATTTCTGCTAACACTGGTGGGAATTACTGAAGATGGAGTCATTTTAAACTCCTCCAGCCCGTGCAAGGGCTGAGGATTCACCTCTCTGTTGCAGTCAATAGCAGAGGGGGCTCACCTGGAGAACAGCTTTTTGCTCCTCCCCACAGGTGCCAAAGATCTCGTGGCGCTGGCTGAAGAGCTCGTCCATGGAGTCTTTGTGCCGGATGATGTCGATGGAAAATGCCTGAAAAGAGAAAGGGGAGAACTCAGAGCTGAGCCCAGCCTCCCCCCAGCCCATCCACAGCACCCTCCTGCCAAAGAGACCCTGCAAAACTCAGAGCAAGCATCCTGTGGCAAACTGAAAGTCTGGCTGAGAGTGCAGATTCCTGCCTGTTTTCCTCATCTACACCAGCTTCTCTCTTTCAAAAACCCAAAACCAGCTCTTAAAATTAGATATAATCCACACCCAAGGTCCTCAGTGGAGGAAAAGCTCCATCATCCATTTGTTAGTGAATGTTATCCCACAAAATGATGCTCTCCAGAGCTGCATCCACCAATAACTTTGCCATTCCCAAGGTCCACGAGATTAACAGTGGGAAGCTGAGCTCAATTTAACTTAATGCTCGATGGTTCAATCCCCCCTCTCTTACAACACTGTCTTATTTTCCTTTTTTTTTCTTTAATTTTAAATCCAATAAGCCTGTGTGCTGCTCTGATCGCCCAGGCAGAGGGAAGAAAAGGGTTTATTTAAAGTCCACGTTCTTTCAGGCATGAGCTCATCTCAAAGATACATAGAAAAAAAACCAACAATCCCAACCCCTCCAGCACCTCTTTGTTCCACGTCTGGCTGCTGGGAGGGAACTGTGGAGTCCCTCACTGCAGGGAACAATGAGCAAAAAGCAAATGGAAACCACCCTCATTAATCAATATATACATTTCTCTAAACCCTGCCTGCTGCCAGCTCCGGTGAGACCCTGGCAGAGCTTGGAAAGGCTTCCATAGGAGCAGCTCTCCCAAGGGAGACCAAAGCAAAGCACCCATCAAGCCCTAAATGGCTCCTGTGAACAGACAGGAAGCTTTTTCCTTTGGTAGCCAAACACTTGGATGATTTACAGCACTTTTTTCCTTTGTTTTTTTTTTTTTTTTTTGTTCCTTTCACATCTCAAGGACAAGTGCTGCATCTCTCCTGCTGCTCTGAGCTCAGCGCTGCACACCTCAGGGTAAAGCTGCTCCCCCAAAATGCATCCCATGACCCAAACTGGACCATCCCTCCTTGGTGCCCACCCCCAGCAGCCATCAGGGAGTGCACACAGACCTTCTGCACCTGCAGCTGAGCCGTTGTCTGGTCCTGCTCCAGGCGGATGGGACCCAGAGCCATCAGCTTCCTCTTGGTCTCAGCCACCCAGGCCAGCTCTGCATCAGCTGCCTGCTCATACTGGCACAGGGGACAGGAGGGGCAGTGGTCAGTGCTGGGCAGCAGGGATGGGGCACACGGGGAGCTGGGGACAGTGGGAATGACAGAGGGACCCAGCAGGGACAAACTCCTCGCCCCAGTGTGGGGAGAAGGGGACACTGGCGTGGGGCTCAGGTTTTGTGGCTCCTGCAGTTGGTTTTGGGGCAAGCTGGAGCAGCCACCTCTCCCCACACCCTCCCTGCCTGCAGGGAAAGGGACATGCCTATAAACAGGAGCATTTCCTTGGCTCCTCCATGGAGAACTGACTCCAATGGAGTGAGGTCAGATATTCCCAGCACTCCACAGCCTCCAGTCCATGCAGGACAAGCCTTTTTGGGGAGGACTGTTGGCCTGGAACAAATCCCTGTGCTCTCCCAGTGGGGGATGATGTTTTGCCAGCTTTGACAGTCACCCATCACCAGTTTCACACCATCCACATCACCCCTGCAGGCAGAAGCTCACAGGCACGACAACACAGCGCAGCTCCAGAGTTATCCCATCCCAAAACCACACACCAGGACAGGTCAGCCACCCCAAAAACACACACCAGGACAGGTCAGCCATCCCAAAAACACACACCAGGACAGGTCAGCCACCCCAAAAACACACACCAGGACAGGTCAGCCACCCCAAAAACACACACCAGGACGGGTCAGCCATCCCAAAAACACACACCAGGACGGGTCAGCCACCATCCCTGCTGCCACAGCTGCTGCTGGGGTCCATTCCTTGGCATTCCTGATGGGATTTGCCCTTTGCCTGTGCCTGCCATCCCTCCCACTGCCACTGGTGTTGAGCAGGGCCTGGCTGCTGGCTCCTGCTCTCCCAAGCAAACCCTGCAGGGGTTCTTCACTCACCTGCTGAGACCTCTGAATAGCAGCATCGATCTCCTCCACCCTCTGCCTGATGGTGTCACTGACCAGCTTGTAGCGCTCGTTGGTGTCCGACACCAGCTTGTCCAGCCCCTCCCGGGCTCTCCAGGGAACCAGCTCCAGCAGAGCCCTGCTCACCTCATTCACCGTGTCCAGCACGAGCCTGTGCTCCATCACCTCCTTCTTCAGCTCCTGTGGAAGGCACCCATGGATGTGTGTCCTCCCCAGCCTCCCAAAGCAGAGAACAAACCACCCCTGCTCCTCTCCCACCTTTTGTCGCTGCTGGAACTGGGGGATCTGCTCTCCAGCAGGGGATTGTGCCCCACTGGAGGCCAGCTCCTCCTCCACCTTGCTCATCCACCCAGTGAGCTCCTCGTGGGTGGACTGGAATTTGGTGGCCAGCTGCCGGGCCTGCTCCAGCGTGCGCAGGGCCTTGGAGCTGGCGGCGGTGATGTCGGAGTAGCGGGTCTTGATTCCATCCAGCTTCTCCTGGATCAGCAGCACCTCCTCCCCTGCAGCAGGGGGAAAATGATGCTGGGCTCCGGGGCCTTCAGGAGTCACCCCAGGAGGCTTCAGGAGCCACTTGCTCTGTTTCTCCTCCTTTTAATTTCAGCCTCACTTTTCTTTGTATTAATGCGGCTTCAGCCTGGTTTTAGTAAGAGTTGACATCTTCCACCAGCACAACATCCACCTCATGCCTGGGATGGGATGGGATGGGATGGGATGGGATGGGATGGGATGGGATGGGATGGGATGGGATGGGATGGGATGCAAAGCCTGGTTTTGTCACAAGCCACCCCAAACCCAAGCTGGTTCTCCAACCCCAACCCAACTCAGTTCTCATCAACGCGTCACAGCTCCAAAAGGGTCAGTTCACCCCTCGCTGCTGTTTCCAAGAGGACACAGAGCTGCCTGCCAAATCCTTTGTAATCACTCTTCCTGCTCCACAGCTCCCACAAGGACACAGGGCTGTACATCTGCTCTGAGCAGACCACATCTGAAGGAAACGCAGCGCCCCGACCTCTCTTCCCACTCATAAACACAAACTCACACCCACGTGGCAACAGCCACAACTGCTCAGTCTGGGAAAGCAGTATCAGGAGAGGGCTGGGGGTATTTTTAACCTCTTTTCCATGTGATTTAGCAGCTGGCTGCAGTGAGAAAAGCCTCCCTCAGCACTGAGCATCCCCACAGCAGCAGTGGGAATCACCCACTCCCCAAGCTGGGAGGTTGGGATTTTGGGACCAAGCAAATCTTAAGCTGGGGTGCTTGTGGCTTAGCATCCAAACCTGGATGCAAACCAGCTACTCTGGGAGTTTCCAAAAGGAAATGAAGACCTGAGGGAGAAAAGCCTCCACCCAACAGAGCATGGACTTCCCAAGGAAAGGCATGTGGAGGATGGATTCCCAGACCCCCCACATTTCCCAGATCTCCTCTGTGTTACCTGTGGTTTGCTTCAGGAGAGCTTGTCCATTTCTAATGGCTTGGTCCACATTCTTCTTCCTGTTCACAATTTCATCATTCAGAGCCTGAAGAAAAAAGGCAAATTTGGGTTACTCTGCTGCAGGCAGGTTCCTGTGTCCTGCCAGCCAGAGATGCTGTGGGGAACATGAACTTCCCTACTGAGCACAGGCAGGCTGGACAACCCGTCTGAAAATTGTCCAGTCATTCTGCTATGGGAATTATTGGGGTTTTTGGGACTCAAAGGCCCAAATCCCAGAGCAAACCCAACCCAACCCAACCCAACCCAACCCATTGGATCTGTGTCACCAAAGGACTCGCCCTTGTATTAGACAGAACCTCACTCTTGAAAAGAGGCTGCACAGCCCCAGGGAGCGGATGCAGAGGCTTCCTCAGTGGCCAGCCCAGCTCCAAAAACCCACCAGACTTTTCCAGCTCTCGGTTTTGGAAACAGCATCCAGCTTTCTGAAGGCACAGGGTGGCCAAACTGGCTCAGACACTGTTCACAAATCAAACAAACCATCTGAAGTTCTCCCGCCTTGAGAAACTCATTTTTTTTTGGAGGGGGGCTGGGGGCCACAATTGTTGTTTATAACACATGAAATCTCTTTACACTCCTCTCCAAACCTCAGACAGACCCAGCAGCAGAAGGAGCTTCGCAAAATTAAAACCAGGCCCCAGAAACATAAACAAAACCAGCTAAAATGCAACAAAACAAACAACACAAACATGGAAGAAGAAAAAAACAACAAACAAAAAACCAAAAATAAAGGGGAAATACCAGCTGGTCGGCATGCTGCTTCTGCAGGACGTCCCGTTTGAAATCCTTTACGGACACTGAGCCCAGCTTGTCCTCCACCTCAGCCAGCCAGTTGAGCACTTCCACCTCCTCCTCCCCAAAAATCCTGGCGTTGGCCAGAGCCTGGTCCAGCAGTGCTGCCTTGCGGCCGCACCGCTCCCGGACCTCGCCGTAGCGGCTCTGCAGAGCCTCTAATTTCTCTGCCAGCAGCCTCTGCTCAGCAGCACAGCTCAGGGAGGACAGAGACTGCCCGACCCCCAGCGCCCGAGACACGTCGGTGGAGTGGCTCTCTATGTCCTCCTCGAGAGCCTGAATGGTGGAGGGTAGAATGGACAACAGGGGAAAAAAAAACATGAGCGGAGAATGAGGAGAATGAAATAAACGCAACTTAAAAGGGGGAACGCAACAATGAACGTAACTGAAAAATGGAGGAGACATAAAAGCCACCCCTGAATGGGTAAACTGAGGAGAAATTAAAAAGAAACACATGAATGGGGATGGTTTTTTCTATCCAAATCTGCTGGGAGGTGCAAGGACACCGGTTTAATGTTTACCCACGCTGGTGGGTCAGGGCTTGCAGCCTTCTCTGTACATAAAACAGCCTGGATAACTCCTCCACTCCTTGTTTGTGCCAAAACCCTCTCTGGTTGTGGTGGAAACAACACCACTGGAGCGGGAACTGACTCCAACCACCTCCATCCTGCTCCTGCACGGGTCCTACCTTGTGGCGGCTGATCTGCTGCTGGATTTTGGCAGTCTGGGTGCCAATGGGCTCAGAGTTGGCCAATTTCTTCTCTGTCACCGACAGCCAGTCAGACACGGGCTCCGTGGTTTCGTGGAACTGCTTTGCCAGCACCAAGATATCCTCCAGCTGCTTCTGCCTATAAAAAGTAATCATAAAATTAGAAGGAAATAATTGTTCAAGGCCAGGTTGGAGCGACCTGGGGAAGGTGTCCCTGCTCGCAGCAGGGGGTTGGAACAAGATGGTTTTTCAGGTCCCCTCCAACCAAAACCAGTCTGTGATTCTTTGAGTCAGTGAAAACCCTAAGGAGCAGCTCCCAGTTGGAGCCAGGCATGGGAAGCAGCTTCAGGTATTTGGAGGAAGCAGCTCTGTTCAGAGCAAGGTGAGACACAATTGTCAGGCAATCTACAATGGCAAAGATAAAAACCAGTGTGGAGGAACTGCAAAATAAGCTTTTCCTGCAGCTGTGCCTTTAGTTTATTGCTCTGTGAAGGTAGCAGGAGGGCTTCCCCATTGTGCAGCTCTTCATGAAACAGTTTGAGACGGAAAGGACCTTGAAGATCATTTAGTTCCATTTGGTCCACCCCTATCACTGTCTTGGAGATCCCTCCACCAGGCTCTTGGTCTTTCAGAGCTTCTGGTTAAAGACAATCCAGGATGGACAGTCCAGCTTGCTGGCAATGATTAAAAACATGGAGAAAGGACCAATCTGGCCTCAGAAGTGACTTCATAACCTCAAACATCAGCTTAGGTAGAAATAAGTAACTCATAAACAAAATTCTGGCAGCATAAAGGTGTCAACAGGATGTTGCTTTAACAACAATTCCTTGTTAAAGCTTACAGGAATAAAAATAACATCCCTCCCCTGCAGGGAAATTATTTAATCTCAGCTCTTCCCTGCCATTGTAAACCACTGCTATCAGCACCAGCATTCCCGGCCAGCCTTTGATTCCTCGTGTTTTCCAGCTGTTTCCAGGATGTACCTGCACCGAAACCTCCGCCAGCTTCCCCAACGCTGTCACCCCATGCTCCAGGGCACGGGGACCCACGGGATGAGCTGCTCCCAGTGCCCCTCACCTGGCAGCTGCCCTGCCCAGCAGCCCTGCCCAGCGCCGGGCCAGGCTCTCCAGCTGCCCCACGATCTTGTCCCGGTCCGCGGGCTCGGCCGACTGCGCGATCCGGTCGCCCTCGGCCTGGATCATCTCCACCGTGGCTTTGCGATCGTCCAGGAGGCGCTGGAGCAGCTTGGGGCAGGCAAAGGAAGGGGGAAGTTACCAGATTGGGGCAGCAGAACCAAATCCAGCCCTTGGAGGGGTCACATCTCTAATTGTGGCTCAGAACTGCTGCCAGCACAGGGCTGAGACCAGGCCCAGCCCAGGGGCACGGCTCCGCCTTCAAAACCAGCTCAAAAAATTATAGAGTTATATTATATTGTTATATTACATTATAATAATCACATGCTTTGATTTGGGCAGCCCTGAAGTGGTCAGGCAGCTGGACAGGGTGATCATTGTACGTCCCATCCAACTTTCATTTCATTTCATTTCATTTCATTTCATTTCATTTCATTTCATTTCATTTCTTCTATTCTATTCTATTCTATTCTATTCTATTCTATTCTATTCTATTCTATTCTATTCCATTCCATTTTCCCTTTTCACTTTCCCCTTTTATTTCCCCTTCCTTCCCCCTTCCCTCTCTTACACTACTCAAGATCCAAACCACTTCTGTGCCAGAAGAGTTTTCCGAGTCTTTCCCACCAACCCCCTCCAACTTATCAAGTTTTTAACTTCCACTTGAAGCACATTTCCTCTTGCAACCTCCACAAGCCTGGGTAAGAATTCATTTCTAAAATATTTCCCCATGACCACACTTGACCTCCCCTCCTCCCACTCGGAGGGCAGGCGCCGACCCCGGGCTGTTATCTCAGCAAACACCGGCACACCTTGGGGCTGCTCTCACACTTTGTAACGTTCCCTTTGTCCAAACACCCAAACCAGGCCCTGCACCACCACCAGCTCGCTCCTGACACAGCAGAATTATCAGCACAAAGCAAAACTCAGGGCTGGAAAAACACGGCCAACCAGCAAAACCAACTTCAAGAGGCAGCGGGACAACGAAGGGACGCGGTGATTTAGGTGATGGAGATTCTTGAGTGTGGGCAAACTGCTCTTTGCACTGGGCTGTGAGGAACTGAGATCCACCAGGAGAGAAGTATGGACATCCCAGCTGGACCCCCAAAATCTTGTCCGGTTGTCCTGAGCTCCCTTCCCAGTGCTCACTCACCTTCTGCTCTTGGATCTGGGCTTTCACCACCTTGTACTCAGCAGAGGGAGGTTTCTGGTTGGAGATGAGCTCCTCGGTGTCTGCCAGCCAGCTCAGCAGTGGCTCCAGGGCATCCTGGAACTTCCCGCAGTGCAACAGGGCCTCCTGCAGCTGGGCCACTCGCTGGGCCACCTGCACCCCAAAAACAACCCCACTGCAGTGTCAGGCACTGGCACCAGAGCCTCAGCTCCCTGCCTGGGATCCCCTCCTTCCCCCAGACCCCAGAAAAGCCAGGAGCAGCTCCTCCCCATGCTCCCACCTTCTTGTTGAGGGTGTTCCAGCGGGTGTTGATTTCTTCCATGTCATGCTCCAGCCCTTGGACATCACAGTTTTTCCCGGCGCTTTGGATGAGTCCCTGACCAACTCCATTGACTTGCTGCAGCTTTAGCTGGAGGGGATCCACTTGCTCCTTCTGGAATTGCTGTGGGGTGGAAAAGGTGGGAGAGAAAAGGTGATTTATAAGCTGTGAGCTGCTCTTCCAGCCACTCAGTCTTTCCATGGATACAACAGGCTTTCCTCTCTAGGGAAGATGCAGAGCCACTTGCACTGATTTTACTGGAATTGTGCAAGTTTGTCTAAACTCCTCCCTTGCCTTGACCTAGTGACACAGATGTCACAGGAATCTGCTGGTTTGGAGCACAACTCAGTGTCTATCCACATCCACCTCTGGTTTTAAATGGGTAAATCCCATTTTTCCTGGGAAAAGCACTGGAGTGAGGTAAAAGGAGAAAACTGAGGAAGAAATGAGAGCATCGTCTCCAACTCGCCATCAGATTGGGAAATAATGCTCCTGGGGAAAAACCCCAAGCAATTCTCACAGTGAAGCTATTGAGAACAGAGACCTGACATCATATGAGTTTTGTTAACCACGAAATTACAGGCAGCGAGGAGCTCGCTGCATTTCGAAAGACAAAGGCAATAGGCAATTAATGTGCGAGTCGTTCACCACGGATTTGGCACGGTCCTGCCTGGGAATCCTGTGGGGAAAAGCTTTCTAAACCGAAAAAAGATTTGATAGGGAAGGGGGAGGAGAGCGAATGAAGCTCCCCATTGTCAGGAGAGGCAGGAGGGAGAATCCTGTTCCTCTGGAGGAGAGAAATGTTCTTTATCAGAGCTGGGGATCTGCTGGAACCACGCGTGCTGCCCGTGCAGTCCTTCCCCACCAGTCCCAAGGGACAAGCCTGCCCTGTGCCCCACAGCAAACTCCCCAAAACTAGGGAGCAGATTGCTGGCTGGCTCTGCTGCCCTGGCCCAGGAGCCCATGCAGAGCACAGGTCACCCCACAGCCAGCACTGGGCAGCAGCAGAGCCCTTGGCCCTGTCGTGTTTTCCCGTTGGGAAGCAGAGGGGATGGCAAGCAGCCACCTGCTCCCTGTGCCCAAGAATGCAGGGGCACCGCCTGCACTGAAAAATTCCTCCTTGGATGCAAGATCTCCCCCAGCAGAGCAGCAGCTCGTGGAGGACACAGCTCTCTGCGCCCAGCGATCGCTTTGCTCCAGAGGAGCACGAATCAAAACTCCCTAAAAACACCAAAATCCCCCAAAACACACAGGCACAGCTCCCAGCCTGAGCAAGAGGCACTGCTTCGACTTTCCCTGCCTCATTTCCAAAGGAAAAAAAAAGCTACTTTTTCCCAGCAGAGCCCAGGAACTGGAGGGCAGGGAGGTCCCTCCAGGACAGAGCGAAGGGTGAGCTGGCAGACACTGTCCAGAGCTGTTTGCTCATGGAGAATTCTGCCACGGTTGTAAGAAATAAATGGGGACTTGGAATCGCCAATTCCTGGGCTGTTCTCCTGTTACTGTTTATATATGGAGCTGCTGGGTACAAGAGCCAAACCCACAAAAGGATCAGGCTGATAAGCCTGGCATGCCAGGCTGGTCTGAGCTCTCCATGTACTGCAAAACAAACTCCAAAGGAGCCAGGCAGGGAGGGAGCCCTGTGGAAAAGCCTGGATGATCCAGCTAGGGGTACCTGCAACACAGGTATCAGCCAGCTTGAGAGCCCAGAACTCCCTGAGGAGCCTGACAAAAATAATCCCAGCAACAGCCTGAGGGTGAGCGTGTCCAACACACTTGTTTTCCTTTGCTCATGAAAGATTCCAGTGATTTAGCTCATTAACCTCACTGTGACTCAGCTTGGAAACAAATATTTAATGACTCCCCTTTGCTGTGGAGCAAGGTGTCCTGCCTTGGACAGACATTTGGGGAGAGCAGAAGGACATCTGCTCCGCCACACCTCCTCCTCCTCACTCCCAGAAAGGCTTCCCAAAGCATCCCTTTGCTTTCTGCTTCCCTCATCTCCCTTAACCCCTCTGCTGCTGGATTGTGGAATTCCAGGAAGCATCTCCAGCAATGCTTGGAGCAAGGGGGAAGGTTTGTGGGGTTAACAATCAGAGGTGCTGAACCTAAAATAAGGTTCCCCCTCACTGAATTTCAAAAAACAGAAACAACTATGGCAAGGACCCAATGGTTTTTCCCTCACCCAGGTCCCCTCTGGGTGTCCCAGCCTGTGCTCACGTGGACCCCCATGTGAAACCACCTCTCCAAGCCCCTCCACGTGCGTATCTCAAAGGGGTGGTACAGCCCAAAGGATGAGTAATTGCCACCAAATCGGGATTTTTGGTGCTGACTAACTTCTGATGTCTCCTTAGTGATATTTCTCCTGTTCCAGATGGCAGGAAATCAGCGCTGGGCTGTGGGAACTCCAGCACCGAGGTCTCTCCAGGCAAGAGAGCAACACAAATCCCCAAACACCAGAGGGAATCTGAGCCCCTTCCCAAGCACCTTCTGAGCCTCAGCACCTCAATGCTCACAGAAAAAAACTACAGGCAGCGATGACTGCACAGGGCAGGAATTGCTTGCACTTAATTCATTTTACAGGTTTCTCTTCCCTGATAGATTTTCTGCTTCAAAGATGGGAACTCCCTGCCAGGAGCCAGCGAGAAGGTTTTTTTCTAAAGTCCGCGATTTCCATCTGAGTGACCACAATGTACTTTAATAAGCCAAAAAAGTGTAAGTCAACATTTCAGGTCATCGAGCAGCGAGAATCTTTTGCCTCCCTTACTTACACAATCACACAATGCCCCCCCCACACCCCACGCCCCCCCAGAAAAAAACCCCAAACTTTTTTGCCTGCCAAATTCAAGCCGATCTCAGGAGGGAGAAGGCTGTTTGGAAGCCCAGATCGTGCGTTACTGAGTGGGCTCCCACCTCCCACCCATCCCTGGAGTGCAAAATAAAGCAAATTCTGTGCCTGGAGCCCCGGCTGCGGGAGCCTGAGCAACAAATACCTCGTTATCTGGAACGAATCCATCTGGGAGAGCTGGGGGCCCTTCTGCCATGGCAGCAGCACCGAGGGGTCCCTCCGTGCCCGGTGTCCTCTGTCCCTCGCTGGGACAGAGGGAAAGGGCACCCCCACAGCTGCGGGGACGGAGGGGGCCCCTCAACACAGCCCTGGGGAGGGTTTGTGCCCTGGCTGCTGTGGAAAAGGGTGTCCCCAGCACCCTTCTGGGGCCTTCTGGGAGGGGTGAGAAGGCACCAGGGGGACCCTCCCAAGCTGCCACCCCTGCTGCAGGTAAGCTCCCAACGGGGTCGTCCTCCAAAGCCACCACTTCAGCAGGCAGGTGCTCCAGGATGGGCGGCACAACCGTGATGGCAAAGTCATCTGTATCCTCCAAGGAGACCACCAATGGCACGGGGTCACCACTGAGGTCCCTGGCACCCGAGGTGAGTGGCTCAGCTGCTGGTGGTGGCACAGTGGCAACAGGCACGTCAGCAAAGGGCGGTGGGGCTTCCAGAAGCTCCTCCACCATCAAGGGCATGGCGGTGGTGGTGGCCCCTGGAGGTTCCTCAGCATCCATGGTAGGATCCCTGGTGGCTGGTGGCATCCCCTGAGCCTGGGGCTCCAGGACAGCCACATCTCCTGCTGAAAGTGGGTGGGTTGGAGCAGAAAGCTCCCCAAAATCCCACGGGATGGCAGGCCCTGCAATGGACAATGTGCCAGGAAGCTCTTCAGGGGCGGCTGGGCTGGCAGGACATGGAACCTCCCAGCTGGGGGCAAACAACAAGTCCACATCTCCTGGCTGCAGGATGGCTGCTGGTGTCCCCCCATGTGTGACCATGCCCTCTGTGTGGGCAGCCCCTTCCAGAGACAGGGCATGGCCCAGGGAAACCATTTCCCATGGGAGGTCCTCAGCAGGCACTGGGAATGTTGTCGGAGCCTTGGAGCCTGGCTCTGATGCAGAGCCAGCGTGGAAAGGCAGCAGAGAACCACAGCAAACATCCCCACTCCCTGCTGGACGAGTCCAGCCCTCAGCTCCACTCCCTGATCCCAAATCTGTGGCTTCATCCTCAGAAACCAGTTCTGGGACATCCCAGTTGGCGACCTCAGTCCTTCCAGGCAGAAGGTGATGGGTCCTGAAGGGATCCATGTCCTCAATGCCAGCCTGGCTGTGCCCTGGGGGGGACCCCAGCTCCTCCATGGCTGGGGCTGGGGGCTGGCAGGGGGACACTGGGCCAGGACAGGTCCCCTCGGGAAGCAAGTCTTGGTTATCTTCACCCCACCCCTCTGGAGCACTGGGGTACCCATCTCCCCCCAGTCCAGCAGCTGCATGTGCCCCTGTGCGGGATGTGACCCCAGCAGCCACAAACTCCGGGTCCATGAGAGGGTCAGGATCAGCCTCCCCCAGCAGCGCTGGGGAGCACTCCAGGAGGGACCCCAGCCCTGCCATGGCCATGGGGCTGGGGGAGGCCCCTCCGTCCGAGTCTGTCGGGGTGACAGCCAAGGTGTCCCTTTCTGAGAAGGGCTCTGTCAAGGGCTCCAGCGTGCTCAGCACCTGGGAGCTGCAGGTGATATCAAAGTCCTCCAGATCTGACACAACGGCAGAGTCTGAGGCGCTGATATCCAAGGGGACCCTGTGTTGACCCCCTTCAACCACCAACCCAGCCAGCTTGGCCGAATCTGGGTCCAGCCCCTCTGAGTCCATTGGGGACATCTGAATCTCCAGGCAGCTGGGGACAGCTCCATCACCCCCGTCCTCATTCAGGCACTGCTCTTCCAGCTCCAGGAACATCTGCACCGAGTCCGTGTCGGACAGCTCGGGGCCCGTGGGGCTGGTTGAGCGCTCAAAAACTGGAGCAAAGTCCTCAACCCCGCATTGCACCGCCACGTCCTCCGTGCAGCATGCACTGCCACCACCCCCAGGGGACGTGCAGGGCTGGGAGGTCCCCGGGCTGGGGGCAGAGCCGTCCTCCGGAGCAGTGGATTGTTCCCTTTCTTCAGAAATATCTGCCAAGCAACAGCTCCTCTTCTCCTCTGCCAGCAGAACAGCCTTTCCTCTCTCTGACAGCGTCGCCTCCTCCCACTCCTCCATCATCACCCAGCGCTCGTCCTCCTCAAATCTCAGCTCAGACTCCGTTTTCTCCCTGAGATTGGAGGTGATGAGAATATCCAGTCCCGTATCCAGCAGCTCTTCACTAAGGCACGGAGAGAGGTTGACGTTCTCCACTGTAGAGTCCGACTCGGAGGCCTCCAGGGTCTCCTGGTGCCCATCGTTGAAGTTGCCCCTGATGAAATTCTTCCTGGCCCGTGGCCAGGTGGCACTGGGGAGCCGGCGGGCCCTGGCCAGGTCCCTAGCACGGCTGTCACCGGCGCTCAGCAGGGCCTGGCACTCGTCCCGGGGACCTCCATAGCCATCCACGCTGAACTGCTTGGCCCCCAGAGCCTCTGCCGCGCCAGATGCCTTGGAGACGTGCTCCAAGGTGAGAAACTCCGACATGGGCTCGCCGTGCTCGGGCTGGCCCGGCTGCTCGGCCAGCATGGCGCTGGAATCCCGCTTATCCCGCAGGGAAGGGTTGGAAGCGCCCGCCTCCGACACCTCGCTGAGAGAAGCCCCCATCCTTTCAGCGAATTCAGTGAAGTTGGGAGGCATGAAGGACTTCCACGAGCGCCGGTTGACGTTCTCCTTCTTCTCGGGGTTCGGCCGCCGCTTCGGCGGAGCCGGCGCCGGCTTGGAGACGTCGCTGCTGAGCTTCAGCTGGTCGAAGATGACTCGCTCATCCAGCTTCTTGGGTTCTGGTGGCCTGGACTCGAAGACGTTGGCAGCTCCCAGAGTCCCATTGCTGGATATGGTGCTGCCATCCCCCTTGCCCAGGGTGCTCTTGGAGAGCTGGTTGAGCTTCGATCCCTGATCGATCTGCTCGTTAATTCTCATGGTGTCGTATATCGATCTCTGGGGCACGTAGCAATCCTCTATATAACCATCCTCATCCTCGCCCTTCCCCAGGCAAGTGCGGTTCTGCCGTAAACAGTCTGGCCGGCTCAGTGGTTTGCCCATACTCTCGTCCTTAGGGATGACGGAACCACCCCGGCAACCTTTCGCCCGCCACGGCAGGAAGCATCACACGGCCAGCAGGTCCCAAACCCGCCGCCAGGGCAGCCTCTAATCCCAAAGTGACACTGCGGGGATGGGAAGGGGGACCGGCTCAGCAGCCCGAGCGGCAGTCCCGAGCAGTGAAACAACCCATCTCATCCGCCCGGCCCCCCTAAAAAACCCCATCCATCAGCGGCTCATCCAAAATCCAACGGCTCCGGTAAAAATATTCCAAGCGGCTCGCGACAGAAACGGCGGAAGAGTTTGAAGCTCTTAAATTATCCCGTCCGTCCTTCTTTACTAACAAAGGCACTGCTTGTCCCGGCCGCTCCCGGCTGGCAGGGGCGAGCGGCTCCGCGCGTTTTCTGCCCAGCTCCGAGCGCCGTGCAAGTCCAGCTGGTCCGAATTAGCCTCTCCCCCCGACTCTCGTGTTTTCATTTGAACCGAGCTTGTCAGCGGATATTCGTACAACTTTAAACACAGGAAGTTCTTCATTCAGGGCAAACTCAGAGGTTTCCTGTCTCAAAAACATGATGGCATTGTCGCTGCCGTCACCTCGCCCGGTGCCACAGCCAGTGGCGGAACCCCCAAAATCCAGCCGGTGGGTGCGCGGCGGCGGCGGCACGGCCGCGGACTCCGGAGGTGGAGGAAGGCTGCTGGGTCTTGGCTTTATTTTTTTTTTTTTTTTTTTGCTTTCTCCCCAGGGAAAAAAAAAAAAAATTGGCTATAAAACGCATCCAAAAATGGCAAAGGGACGGAGCGGGATGGAATCCCCTGAGTTGACTCCGGGAGCCGACGGGGGGGACGGGGAGCAGCCGCGGCTGGAGGCGGCTGTTGCCGCCGCTGCTGCTGCTTCTGCTTCTTCTTCTTCTTCCTCCTCCTCCTGCTGCTGCTGCTGCCGGCCCCGCTCTCACTAACTTTCCCGGCGGCCGGTGTCGGGCTGCGGCGGCTCCGCGCCACCGGGCGGCCCGGCCATGGCGGGGCGGGGGGCGGCGGGGCCGGTAGCGGCGGCGATGCGGGGCGGACCGGGGATGGGGCGGGTACACACAGACACACACGCACACACCCCGGGGCCGGGGCCGCCCTCCCGTTCCCCTTCCCCGCCGCTCTCTCCCCTTTTGTGCGCGGCTTCAGCGGCCGGGCCGGGGGCGGGGGGCTCCGCGCCGCCCCCGCGGGCAGCCCCCGGCCGGCGCGGCGGGATGCATGGCCGCTGCCTTCCTCCTCCTCCTCCTCCTCCTCCTGCTGTTCCTGCTCGTCCTCCCGCTGCCGGCCGCCGCCGCCCGCTCTCCTTCCCGCCGGCGGAACAAAAGGCCGAGCCGCGCAGGCCGCCGCACGCCCCGGCCCCGCCGCCGCCGCCAGCACCGGCTCCCGCGGAGCTCCAGCCCCGGCGGAGGGCGGGGGGACGCGGGGGCGGGCGGGGGGCGGCGCCGCGGGGCGGGGCGGCAGCGCCGGGGCCGCCCCCTCCCCGAGCGCCGCGGTGCCTCCCGCACCCCCCCCCAGCACCGACCCCCCCCTCCCCCGGCGGCCCCGGGATGCGGGGAGCGGAGCGCGACCCGGCCCCGGGGAGCGGGGGGGATGCTCGGAGGAGGCAGCGCGGGGGTGGTCCCCGCCCGCCCCGCCGGGGATGGCCCCTCCTCCGGGGGGAGGCGGCAGCCCCCGACAAAGAGCAGCAACGCCCTGGCTCGGCGGCGGCTCCGGCTCCGGCTCCCGCCGCCACCGGCCCCGCTCCCCCTCCGGCCCTTTGTCCGCTGCTCCCCGAGCCGGAGCTGGCAGGGAGATGGCGACCCCGCCGCACACACACACACATCGGGCGTCCCTCTGCTCCTCACACCCGCCCGCGCACAAAGAACCGAGTTTCGAATTCAGCGGAGAAACGCACCCGGAACACCCCCAAACTACCAATTCTGCCTCCCCCCATCGCTCTGCCAAAAAGCCACCCGCGACTCGCCACCGTTCCCCTCAAGCACTGCAGGCTCTTTTCGTAAAAATCATGATTTTTATAGCCCCAGCTCTTGGGTAGCATCCTGCTCCTCCCGAGTCCTGTCACCCTCTTTTCCTCCCCCAAAACCCTTGGGTTTAGGAGATGGGGAACATTGGAAGTGGGGAGGGAGGCAGCCCGGGTGCGTGAATCACCGCTGCGAAGTGATGCTGAGGGAAGTCACAGACTTGGGAGAGAAAACAGGAGGGTTGGGAACAGCCTCCACGCATCTCCAGGCAACAACCCGCCCCACCAGCCACCCGGCCTGCTACTTTGGGATGAATTATGGCATCGGGATAAAAATACAAGGTGTTTAATACAGAAAAACGTGCAGCATTGCACTCCAAAAGCACCAACACTGCGAGAATCAGAGCTCGGTCTGTGCCTTGCTGTGCCACAGCTTCACCAAAAGCCTTCCCACCTGGCCATGGAGAGCCACAGCCAAGGAAGATGAAATCCCGAATATTTTTTGATGCACTGCCATCCTGAGAACACCGAGGCACTGCCAAAGCCATGGTATGGTGTGGTGGGAGCCCGGCTCCCACATCCCCAAGCTCTCAGCCCCTGCATCCCCACGTCCTGACACCAACTGCCCATGCAGCAGCTCCAGCACGGCATTCCCAAAGCTTTGTTTTGCTTTGGAGAGATGGGAACGGATGTTTTCTGGAAGGGGAGGGGTCGGGGGAAATTGCCCATTCAATGGCCCGAAGTGCTCCTCAGATGGAGATTTTTGCACAGTGGGAAACCTTTGGAACCCCTTTTTTCCACCATCAAATATAACCAAGGGAAAGAGCAGGGGGCAGGGAGGGAGTGGGGATCTGAGAGGGGATCCCAAACATCCCCCAGGGACCCCCTCTGCCCATCCAGGCCCTGTCCCCTCCCGGTCCCTCCCGGACAGACAGCCGGACATTCATCCCTGCAGCCTCCTCCATCCACCCCCAGCTGCCAACACTGCCAGAGTGTCCCCACGCCTGGATTTCTCCCCTTGGCGGGGGACACCGCAGCTCCTGGTCGCTGCTATTAATCCAGAGCAGCTGAAACAACAAGAGGACAACGGAGCCGTGCCAGCATCGCCGCCCCGGCTGCTCCTCAACCACCTTGGCCGGGAGCTGCCGGAGCTGCTCCGTTACCGCTCCGGGGCCCCTCCGCCAGGAATCCCAGGCATCCGGGCTGGGGCGAGGAGGCTTTTTTGTTCCACTGCGAAGAAGGAACGATCTCTCTCCTCTCTCTCTCTCGACGTGGAGCTGCCCCGTTTCACAGCCAGAAATTCTTTTCCCATTTCCTCACCGAATCACGTGCCAGGAGCGAGCCGAGCCTTCCTCAGACACATTCTCCCCCCAACCAATAATTTCTGAAAGCATTAGGGAAATATTGGGCAGGGATGAAAGCCAACTGGAAAGCCAAAGATCCCAGCCACAGCTCCTGGAGGTTCCTCAAATCACGGCTTTAAGCCTCCAAGTGCCACCCCAGTGACGGGGACAGGAGCCAAACAGGACTGGGAATTGCAAGGTCAGGGCTTTGCTTGAGCTTTGTGTCGGTGCAAGGGATGGATGTGGAAAGACATGAAGGTCCTGCCTGATTTTTTGTCCTTTCTGGTGTTTCCAAGTGACCACCAAGACCCCAGATTTGGCTTTTGCTCTGTCCCCAAACCACTCCTGTCACCTAACCCAGACCTGCACCTACCACAGGTCACGTCCTGCAGATAAAACACCCTCAGCTAAAAACCCACCCAGAGGCTTTCCAAGACCTTTTCCAAGCAGGAACATCCCCATTTGTCTCCTGAACCTGCTGATTTCAAGCTTTCCTCACACGGCCACCAGCCCCAGCGTGTGGGGCTGCGTGCTGTCCCTGTCACAGGCTGGTGTCACCCTGTTTATGGCTGTGCTGCACCCCCTGCCACCTCTGCCACTACTGTTTACATGGCACAGCACTCTTTGGAAAAACCAATGGATTTTTAGCTTTCTTTTAAAGCCTCTCAGCAGCTGGAAGCGAGGGACCTGTTTTATGTGGGGAGCAAGAGAGATCAGAGGCAGCTCAAAATCTCTGATGGACGGGTCATTTATGAGATCAGGGTGAAACCAAGGGTCTCCTTCACCCTCAAAGCTTCTTTAAAGTCCACCTCGGTGCCCTTCTGCCCTGGGAGTGCAGGCTGGATGGAGGAGAGCTCCTAGCTTGGCACTATGAGCTTTGTCCCTGCAGGTCTTGCTGACCATGTCGTAAAATGGAATCGTTTGTGTTGGAAGCACAGGAAAACTCATCTTTGTCCCACTCCCTGCTCTGGGCAGGGACACTTTCCACCAGACCAGCCTGCTCCAGCCTGGCCTTGAGGGATTGCCCAGCTTCTCTGGGCAACCTGCTCCCTGTGTCTGCCATCGTGTGGGTCACTGTGCCCCCAGATGTGACTCCACGAGTGCCACCCCGGGGCTGGGACACTGTGCCACGTCCAAGCAAGGCAGAGTGGATCATCCCCACTGCCTCCAGCCCAGCAGAAGGACTGAGGGCGCGTTCCACCCTCCCTCAGACACTGCAATAAAAGCACAAAGCCAAATCAAGCACACACAAAATCTCCCTTAGAAACGGCGCTTTGGGTTGCGCTGGGATATTTTAGCAGAGGATTCATGTTTTTTAAAGCTTTTGCTGCATTTGTCAGAAGGTCAGAGGGACTTCTTTCTTTCCCTCTTGCTCTCCTCCTAATTCATTCCTTTTCCCAAATCTTTGTGATTGCCATTCCAGCTCCTGACCCAGGCAGGAGCACTGGGGCTATTCCCACCCCGCTGTGCTGCTCCGGGTGCTCCCTGATCCCTTTGGCTCACAGCTGACTTCAAACCAACCTCACATCAGGGCTCTGCCACCACTCAATCCCTCTTCAAAGGCTCCAGCTGCTCGGGATGCAGGGAGCCAGCACATCTTTAAATCAGCCATTTGGAACCTGTTCATTCAGGACTCTCCTCCACAGGGCTGTGGGAGGAAACCTCAGCAGGCACTGTGGGGGTCTGCACCTCCACGGGGAAACTTTTAGGAAGAGGTTAAAATCCAAACTCCCAGAGAAACCTCCTGCACTTTGGATGCACAGCTGCAGTAAGTGCTATGCAAAAAAAAAAAAAAAAAAAAAGAAAAATTAAATTAATTTTGCTCTTCCAAGAGTGCAGGAGCTGCGCTGCAGCGCTCTCCCTGCAAGGCAGCTAATATAGATGTTGGTATAAATAATTCTCCAGAATGAAGCCTGGAGCCCACGTGTTACAGCAGAGCTCAGGCACAGCCCCACAGCACTCAGCGTTCCCATGGAACCCCCAGAGCACCCCAAAACTCCCTGGCAGCAACCTGAGATGGACTGTGAGACAAGGGCAGAGCCAGGGCCCTCAAAATGCCCATTTTTGTCCTTAGCTGCTCCATTTCTCTGCAAATTGAAGCACCCTGGGCACCCCACTCCCACCCCACTGCCCACAAAATGCAGAAGCTGCTCCCCAGAGCAAAGGGGGACAACAGGGATGGGGTGAGTAACAAACTGCTCTGAGGCTCTTTAGGAAGTGAGGTAAGTGTGTTATCATCCTGAGAATCCCCTGGATAGGAGACATCTGAACCACTCCTTCAGCAGGAGAACTGGCAATTGTTCTTGAAAGGCTGCAGTGACTAATCCTAAGCCTGAGTCCTTCCCTGCTCAGTGGCCACGTTCCCTCCCTTCCCAGGCCTGGCTTGGATGCTGTGGGTGATGGCAATGCCCCCACAGATCCCCCCTCCATGGCTGCATCCTGCCAGGACCAGGCTCCTCTCCCTCCTCTGCTCAGCCCTTGCAGACAAAAACCTTCCCATCTCTCCTCCCTCGGATCCTCAGCTCTCCTGGTCTTATGCAAAGCTGGTATTTTTAGTATCTCCTGGAAGCACTGTGAAGTGTCATCAGCAGCAGCTAACAGAGCCCTGGGGAGAGGACATTCCTCTGGCCATCCCCCTCGGCTCAGGCCTGCCAGGGTCACCAAAGCATCTGCAAGTGGGTGGCTTCTGGAGCCCTGACCCAAGGCAGCTCCTGAAAGGCACCATTTGATCATCGCAGCCTGATTGTTTCACGGTCAAGAAAAGAAAAGGAGGAGGGAAAAGGAAAAAAAAAAAAAAAACTACGATTTGGTTGATCTCAGCAACTCTTGGCTTAATTCACTCTTGTTCTCAGGATCGGGGAAGCCTCTGCTGACACGTCAAGGTCAAAGCCCACCCGTGGTTTGCTGATGAACCAGCACACAGCAGCTTTCCCTCTAGGAAGGAGGAGCTCCAGGGCTACCTTTGCTCTTCCCTCACTGCTAAAATTTACTCCCAAGGAGAGAAGAGGCTGCCAAGGCCACTGGTGCTGCTGTGCAAGCACAAGATGGCCAGGTTAGAAATGAGGGCCAGGTTAGAAATGGGGGCCAGGTTAGAAATGAGCCCTACCAGGGCTCTGCAGCTTGGGCCACTCTCCCTTGGTGACAGCCCTGTCACCCAGCACAGCCCCTGCTTATCACCCCCATTTATCATCCCCTTCCCCAACGAGAGGAGATGGTGCCTTTAAGGCAGCTTAACAGCTGTCAGAGAGGAGGCATTTCTGCCTGTGCTGCTGATGCTGAAAATACAAGCCAGAGATACTTTAAGTAGGTCTGGAAAGCGTTCAGCGAGGAGACACCGTCACGCAGCCTGTCCCCACTCCCAGCCCAGTCCCACCCAGCTGCTCCCAGCCCCACGACTGTCGGGAGCCACACGCATTCCTCCGGGGGCACACAAGGGTTAAAAATACCCTGGGGCACAGCAAGTGGCAGAGCGTCCCTTCCCTGCCACATCCCATTCTCAGAAACCCACCTCCCCTCGCCCACCTGCCGGGGGTTTGGCTGCTTGATGGGGTGGGGAGGGCCCAGAAAAGCTCCTGGCCAGCCCATCCCTCCATCACCAAGGTTGTTTTCCCCTCCCTGTGGTTCTCCCAGTGGGAAATCTCTGTTTTCCAATAAAACTAAAGTGGCTTTATCCATGTTCCATTCTAAGAAGCCATTACCCAAATCCAGTGGCAGCATGGTCTGGAAGCTCCTAGGTTGGGTGCTGGGTGCCTGTGTGACCACTTGTCCTGCCCAAGGACCACTCTTGTCCTGCTGCCTCCAGAAATCAAGGGTTTGAGTCTCAGTACCTTGTGCCATCAGCACATGGAGTCACTCTCCAGTCCAGCCCTGCAATCCCAAAATGGGATGCTGCTTTTCCTCTCTGCTCTCCTTCGGAGGGCTGGAATGAGGTGATCTTTAAGGTCCCTTCCAACCCAGACCACTCTCTGGTCTCCAAGAGAAGCTCTGCAGTGGCAGGAGCAGAGCTATCAGTCCTGGGGAGAACCACAAAAATCACTGAGGCTGGAAAAGACCCTCAAGATCACCCAACAAAGGAAGGTCACAAAATGCCACTAAGGGACCACAAGCATCAAACCTAAAGGGGCTAAAACTTCTAGGGGGAGAAACCCAAACTCTGATCCTCCTGCAAAATATCCTCAGTGAAACAGTGCAGGATGATGGATGCAGGATGCTGGGCAGTCCCCATCCCATCCCTATTTCATTGTGTTCCACCCCATCCAATTCTCTTCCATTCCCATTTCATCTTGTCCCATATTGTCCCATCCCATCCCATCTTGTCCCTATCCCATCCCATTCCCATTTCATCTTATCCCATAACACCCTGCCCCATTCCATTCCATCCCATCCCATCCTCTGACATCAATGGCTCATGAGGTCACATCAGTGGCAGCCCCCTCTCCAAAACCTCTCCAAAACCTCAGGCAGTGACACCTGGGACATTTCTGACATCACCACTGAGTCAGCTCCCAGGTGGAAAGGTTGGGGGAATTACGAGTCATAAATGAAGCGCTGAGAGAAGCTGACAGCCCCCAGGCAGGAAGGGGGGCAGGATGAGGGCACAGGAGCCTGTGTGGGCTCCCCAGCCCTGGCTAGGCTGCTGCCTTCTCCAGGGAGGACCTGGAGCAGGGTCAGACAGCACCACTGGAAGAGCCAGATGAGTAATTCTGGTCTGGGCCTCACTCAGTGCATCACCACTCCCGGGATTTCTTTGCTGATTTTTTTCTTTTTTTTTATTGAAGCAGACAAAGAGGGTGCTGGAGGCACAATGGCTGTGTGGGCCCTGGCTGACCTGACCTACTCTGAAATAAAGCACTGAGGCTTCAGTTACTGCTGTCTAGGGATTCTCCCTCCCCCTCTTCATCATCCAGCATTAAACCTTTATTGGTGTGACACAGCACTGCCAGAGTTCACCACACTGAGCAACTCCAGTTTTCAAAAACCTCCCCAAAAACGCCAGGATCCCAAAATCCCATCTCTTCCCTCCTCTGCCTTGGCTAAGCCATCACCCACTGAAGGCTGGATGCTGGAGACCCCCTCCTGCTCCTCCCTCCTCTCTGGGGTGGGGTTTAATTAACTCTGGGAGGCAGATTTGGGATAAACAGCCCGGCTGTGCCAGCTGCAGCAGGTCCTGGCTCGCCACATTCCTGTGCCCTGCCCCAGCGCCACCCAGCTCAGCTGTGGTGACAGCAGGAGCCACCAGCCAAGCACAGACACCTCACCAGGTGTCCCCCCCATCAGCCAACTGCACCTGCAGCCACCCCAAAGCGATGGCAACCTTTGGCTGGGCCAAGTTTGATGTTATTTTTCTCCTTGGGTTTCATTTTGGGGGAGGTTTCATTTTGTGGCTGTTGAGCACAGCTGGGAAGGAATGCAGAGTTGGATCCTGCTCTCATCTTCCTCACAGGGACAAAGTGTCCCCTGGCACGATACAGCTGAGATTCTTCCTGGAGGAAATGCCCACAGAAGCTGCCTCATCCCTGGAAGAGTTCAAGGGCAGGGTTTGGAGCAAGCTGGGAGAGTGGAAGGCGTCCGTGCCCCTTCTCACCCAAACCATTCCATGGTTCCATGACTGGGGAGGCACCAGGATCCTTCACTCCTGAGCACTGTGAGGCAGAGAGCCCAGAAATCCCTTCCAGCTGACCCAGGGCCGAGCTTTAATGCTGTGAATCTCGTAGGTGAAATGTGACAACGTTAAGGGTTTGTCCAAAAACAACACCGTGAACCAAGAAGGGTCCCAGCTCAGAACTGCCAACGCCAAGCACAAGCCACGCTTTGAAACCCAAGTTCAAAATCCACTGTGTAAAAGATAAACAAAAGCCAGGCTTAGGCTTGCTTAGCCAGGAGGCCAAGCTACCCCAGCACAGATGTCTCCCCCCAGAACACCCAAGAATTTGATTCCATCAGCCCTGTGGCCCGGGCTGATGGGTTCTCCTTGGCCAGACAGGACAAGCCCATGCCTGGGGCTTTCTGGCACCTCTGCTCCCAGCCAGAAAAGCTCACCTCTGCTTCTTCAGCGTGTAAAGGAGCCTGAGCCACTTGCACTGAGCAGCACAAGCTCCATCCCATTAGTTCCACCTTTTTTGGGGTGAAGAGTTCTCACTTAGGGTTTTCCAGCTGATCAGGGGCTGCTGATGATGGAGACAAAGCAATGCAGAAACCCCCTCTGCCTTCACGTGAGTGACCCCCCTGTCTCCTCTGTACCTGGGGAATCATTTCCCTGGGGAATTCTGCTGTTTGCCAAACTGAATCCACAGAGCTGTTATGTTTAGAAACATCTCAACTGTAGCTCATTTGATTCCAGTCATTAAAATTTAATATTAGCGTAAGCTTTGAGAAACCTGAGCTGACAGCAGAGACAGTGGGGGGGGAAGAAGTGCCCCAGCCTGGAAACTCCTACAAGCAGCTCTTGCTGCTGCCTGGCACTTGTCCCTCGTGCTGAAGAGCCCAGCTTGGCTGTGTGAAGCTCAGCACAAAGGTCCTCCTGACTTTCAGCACCTTTTTACACAACACAGAGGCTCCTCAGAGAGGCAGCAATGGAACCAGAGCCACTTGGGTTAAACTCCTGCTGGAGATCAGGAGTTAAAGATGAGGTTCCTTTGCTCTGACAGTTCTACATGAGCTAAACTCACATTATTTCTTCTGTGGCACAGCTGGATCTGAAGCGATCCATGGGGATGTCCATATAAGCACAGGCTCCAAACCACAGAAATGCCTTTCAGCTGCACTTGATCTCACCAGAAAACTCAGGGCTCAATCTGATGACCCCTTAAAGTCTCCTCCAGATGGGCTTTCTTAACAATCCAGCTACAACCAACCAGTCCCTGCCTGGTTTTCCCACACTCCCAGAACTCCAGCTCCACCCTGGATCCTTGTCCTGGCTCCTGATGGCCGTGGGAGCTGGTGAGGACCTGTCCCCAAAATCACATTTTGCTGAAGCAAAATCCCCTCCTGCAAACAAAGCTTCCCCCTGAGCATGATCTGACAGCTGCTTCCCAGCCTCCTGCCTCGGAGGAACCCAGCCAGGAGGAAAACTTACAGCAGGAGAGGGCTCATCCATCCCAAAGCCAGGATTAGTCCCTCTGTGACCTGGGAAAGGGGCTGGGGGGATAGAGAGGAAATGCACAAATGGCAGTTTTCCAAAAGTTAAGGAGGTTGTGGCCTTTTGGGGAAAGAAAAGGGAAAAGAAAAATACATGGGAAGCTTCAAATGTGAGCTGCTTCCAAAGCCATCCGTTCCCAGCCTCCACCAGAGCCTTCAATGTTTCTTCTTTATTAAAATCTGGACACAATGAGTCCAGAAGTGCCCACCTTTGTCAGGGCTCTATTGGCAACTTGCCTGGAGCCCCCGGGGCCATGCCTAATTTGCATCTCATTTACACAGATGTTCATTAAAATTAATGCCTTAAGACATAATATCTGCCTGCATTTGAGCCTTCTGGACAGACAGAGCGCGACCGCTCCCAGGGAGCCCCCGTCACCCCATCCCTCACCCCATCCCTCACCCCATCCTCCCCCCAGAGCACTGACAGCATGAGCAGCTCCTCTGCTCCACCAGGACACTCCGGGCACGCCCCTGGTTTGCAATCCAAGGAGGGCAAGAGTTGTGATATTGTCTTAAGAGAGAGAATTTGTTGGGAAATAAAAGGCGCAAGCACGAGGAGCCCCCCGAGCTCCCCACAGGGCACCAGCCAGGCTTTTGCACAGCCAGGCTTTTGCACAGCCAGGCTTTTGCACAGCCAGGCTTTTGCACAGCTCTCCCTCCAGTGCCTGCTGATGCCCTTCCACGTGCAGATCAGGATCTGGGACTGTATCCCCCTCAGGTAGGAGCAGGAGGTGAAGCTTTGCCAAGATCAGCTCTGCAACCTTTAGGATTTGTGCAGAAATCCCCGGGGATGAGCCTTGCACGGGAGGAAAGGAGGAATGAAGGAATGCTGCTGTAACCACGATTGCTCCATCCTCCAGCCCTGCTTCTCCCCCATTTTCACTCCCAGCCATTACACAGCAAAACCTTCCCACCACTGCTGCCACTTTCACTTTCCCACCCACAAAGGCCCCAAATGCTCCACGTGGCCTCGATGGCCAGGGAATGACTTTTGGTAAGGACACCTCAGAGCCCCAAAGCCCCTTGGCTCAGGTCACCCATGCCCTAAGGGGTCATCCTCAAGGTCACTGAGCTGTGCACCACGTGCAAAGCCCACGGTGGGTTCAGCTGCTCCTGCCCAGCCTGGGTTTTGTCATCGTTCCTAATGAGAGCTGCTCAGCTGGGAATAATCCCATGTTCTGCAGGAAAGGTTCACTGATTTTAAGGACTAAAACCTCCTTTTTGGATGTATTTGTTCCAAGTGACTCTGTGGTGTTTAATGGTGAATTTAAATCCTTTCCACTGATATCAGCTCAAAGCAAACTGCCCAACACAAGCAACACCATCAGGTGAGGTTGAATTTGTCCCATAAATACACTTCAGCTCTTTTTTTTTTTGGATAGGCAAACCCCAAACCAGAAACACCTTGTCCTGGTGAAGGTTCCACAGAGCTGCTCAAGTGGTGGAACGGGATCAATTAACCATGAGATGAAAAGTAAATGGCTGTAAAACTGCCTCTCCCTCCCACCTCCCCATTAACACCAGGAAACAAGCAGCCAGATGTAAATCAGCCCAATCATCAACTCCTGAGCACATCAGGAATAAAAGTTTCACAGCAAGAGAATTTCTAAGCCGTGTTAATATAATTAATGGAGTGTTACAGCATGACCCAACATGATAATACTGTATAGAAATATATCAAACACACTCCAACTCTTCCCTCTCTCAGTGCTTCCTGCAAGCCTTGATGGCCTCCATCAGCTCCTTGCTGGAAATGTGAACAGCCCCATAAAACTTCACCTTGGTTTTATTTCCTTGTCTCACAGTTTATCTGCGGCTCTTTTTGTACCCAAGGATCCCAAAATGGATGTAATGTGTGACCCAGGTGGAATGAACAACAAACAGAACAGTGGGCCAGGCAGAGCCAGACCTACAGGATGACCTGATGTGGGCTAGACTCTCAAACAGTGCAAATTCACAGCTCAAGTGGACTCAAATCCCTCCCTTCCTCCCCCAAAATCTAAATGCCACCCACCTCTACCAGCCCACGAGCTGCTGGCACGCCAACCTCACACATCACCAGGAGAACGGGGATTTTCCTGCCAATCCCACGATCTTTCCACACCTTTTCACCACAGACTATCAAGTCCACCAGCAGGATTTCACACCCTCCAGAGCAAGGACGTTTCAGTGCAAACCCACTCAACAAAATCACAGCAACAAAAACCACGGAGACGCCACGGCTTGAAACCCACCAAAAAAAAAAACCCAAAAAAACCCACAACGCCAAAAACCACTTAAAAAAAAACCCCAAAAAAAAAACCCCAAAAAACCCCCAAACCATCATGGAATCAAACTTACCTTGAAGTCTGCCAGCTGCTGGTTGATGGTTTCCACCTCTGTCCCCACCACCCACTGCAGGGCCTCGTTCTCCTCGGCCGCTGTGGTCATGTGGCTGAGCTCCTTCAGGCGGCTGTAGAAGTCCTCCACGCGGGACAGCGTGGTCTCCACCTGCTCCTGCCGGTTCCTCCCCCTCTCTGTCAGCTTGCTGCACTGCTTGCTCAGCGTCTCCAGCTCCCTCTTCAGCCCCAGCAGGTCGGGGCTGCCCTCGTCCTCCAGCATTTTCTTGCACTCGCTCTCGGAGGATTCGATGTCGCATTTCAGCCGGTGGAGCTTGCCCAGGAAGGCACGGACGTCCTCAGCCTGGGACTGGAGGCTGTCAGAGTCTCTCCCGATGGGGCCCATGCTGTCCAGCTCATCATCCAGATCTGCCAGCTGGGAGAACATCTCCCTGACCCTGCTGTTGAACTGGCCGATCCCTTCCAGCTTGTTCTCCATGAGAGCGCAGCAATCGTTGATTTTCTGCTTCACGGCCTTGAAGTCCTGCTGAGCCACCTCAGCTTGGCTGAGGAGCTGGGAGCAGTCGGATCCATCTGGAGCATCTTCTACCAGGCCTTGAGTGAGGTTTTTCAGATAATCCACTTGTGGCTCCAGCGCCTGCAGCACCTCCTGCTGTGCCCTGAGCTTCTCCAAATTCTTGTTGCTGCAGGCTTGTGGCCCCAGGGCATCGTAGATCTCCAGCTGGTGCTTTGCCCCTTCCAGCTTCTTCTCGATGTTCTTGAAGCTCTCCTGGAACTCCTTGAGCCTCTGGGACATTTCTTCAATGGAGCCAGTCTTGGTTTGCAGCTCTTCTGTGATGGCATCCATCTTCTGGTTGATGGCAGCCTTCTCATCCCGGATGTCATCCTCGTCCGTCTGGGAAGCGTCAGTCAGGATGTCAGCAGCACTGTTGAGCATCTCCAGCAGGGACCGGCGCTTCTCCACGTCACTCAGCATGGCCTTGGACCTCAGAAGAGTGGCCTCCAGCTGCACTGGATCCAGGGTTACCTCCAGCTCTGCCATCCTCGCCTTGCAGTCCTCCACCCAGGGCAGGAGGTCGTCGGCGTGCCGCTGGTACTTCTGAGCTTTCTGCAAGCAGTCCTTGAGCTTGGAGTGCCTGTCAGCAGCCTGCTTGCTGAGCTCCTCCCAGTGTGTTTTCAGGCTCACCAGCTGGTTCTGCAGAGTGGTCTTCTCCTCCCCAGGCTGGACAGACAGCAGCAAAGATTCTCCCTCGGCCACAATCATCTCGTAGGAGCCGCTGTGTTGGTTGAGGCTCTTCTGGAACTCTTCTTGCTCCTGGATTTGGCTCTGCAGCCTCTCCAGCTTAGCAGAGATCGGTTGGCTCTGGGCTTGCTGGCACCTTTTGTCATCCAGCCAGGTCCTGAGCTCATCAAACATGTGCTGGAACTGCTGGGAGCTGGCGAGCGCAGTCTGCAGCCGGTTCATCCGGTCGGCTGCAACGGCAACGAGATTAGGAGGCGACAATTAAGCTCAAATCAAATAAGCGAAGTGCAATTATTTAAAATCATCTCAGATGCACCAACTGTGTTTTGATTAACAGGAAGGAGCTTTCCATTGCATCACCAGCCTTTTTTTCCCCTAACTGATTCATAAATTTCTTAAGTAGTAAGAGGCAGCGGTAATGCAGAAGTCTCAGCTCTCCTGACCAGTCTCTAAATGTGAACTCTGAGAAATCAGGATCAGAGGGTGGCCACTGGGGTTTCTTCATGCCCCAATCTGAATTTAGGAACCTAGGTTTTTTTTCCAAGCACATGCTTGGTGAAGTCATGTCAGTAGGGCTAAGCACCTCTGCTCCCTCTCCAGGCTCAGGTATTGCTGCAGTTGGAACTCTCCCATGCTTAGTGCCACATAAAACACCCAAGAAAAACCCTAAAAAGTGATAAATGGTGCTTCCCCTATTATTTTCATAAAGCCAGTGGTGGGAGAGCCCTTTGGCAAAGAACAGGGGTGCAGCTTGACATCCTAACATCTCAAGCAACTTCTCCTCTATCTCACCTGCCAGATCTTCCAGCCCTTTGAGGGGAAGTGCCACGGTCTCCAGACGTTTCCTCAACTCATCCTTGAGGTACTGCTCCCCAATCAGGACGGAGAGGTCATCACAGAGGGTCTGAGCCTCTGAGATCTCCTCTTCCAGCTGCTCCAGGTCCGAGCGGATCTCGCTGGTCTCCTCCAGCTGCTGTTTGACAGCATCAGGCTGGGTGCTGATGGCAGACTGGCTGCTCAGGCGCTGCCCAACAGCCTTCACCTTCTCTGAGAGGCCCTGGAGAAGCTCCTGGTACTGGGTGCTCTTTACTATGGCTTGGTCAATCTGGCTGGAGCGGGAGTTGAGGCGCTCGGTGAGCTCGGACCATTTCTGGTTGACCCCTTGGAGCTCATCCTGCACCTGGCTGGTGGATGGGGAAACATCTCCAGGGCCAGTCAGGATGCTCTGAGCTGCCTGGTTGAGCTGCTCGTGCTGCTGTCGGCGAGCTTCGAATTCCTTCAGCATAAACTGCAACAGAAATAACATAAAAATGTTTGCATAAAAGTGACAGCTCCGAGTACACACAGTCAAAACAAACCAGACCTCCAGGGGCTTCATCCAGCCCATGGAATCAGCAGGAACGGGCCCTGGGGTGGGACAGCAGTTGGGCTGGGTAGCCCAGGATTTACTGTGACCTTGGGAGTTAAAAGCTGGGAGGGGTCTGTGACTCCTGGACTTTGCTCTCTCTCTTATTTGTCTTATAATGTAGCATAAACCACTTAGATGAGATGAAAATCTAATTACCTCCACTGGGGCTTTTTTTGCTCCATGATGTGGCTGCTTAGAGCCATGTTAGGATTTGGAAGCAGGAGGAATGGAAGGGCCAGGCTGGCAGGCAGAGGGGCAGCATTAGCAAGTCCTGCAGAGTGTCAGCACAGGCCTTGTTTAAAGCAATTTCACTCTCCAAGAGGGGCCAAGTGACTCACTGCTGAGTCAATGCAGCGCAGGAAGGGAGCTCAGCACTGCACCCTTTTCAAGTTACTCACAGCAGTTTGGGGTTTGGAGGACTTGGAAGAGGAGCCATGAGGTCTCTGAGCACTCAGAGTGCTCACAAGACCAGCACAACCTTCCAGGTCCCTCCTGGGCCAGACGCTCTCCTCCATCCTGAGCCCCACCATGATGGCACAAACCCCCCCCTTACCTGCACCTGCTGCTTCTGAGCATTCAGCATGTTGGGGTCGATGGAGAGGGGGCCCAGCACGCTCATCATCAGCTCCTTCTCCATCAGCCAGGGCCTCAGCTGGGCCTCAGTGGCCTGGAACGTGGCCAGCTGGGTCGCCGACTCCTCCAGCTTCTGCTGCCGTGCAGCCGTGGCCTGGCTGGCCCTCTCCCACCTGCAATCTGAAGCATCACCTCTGTTGGCCGTGGTCAAGCTCCTGGCCAGCCCACCCTTCCATCACCAAGGCAGTTTTCCCCTCCCTGTGGTTTTCCCCATGGGAGATCTCTGTTTTCCAATAAAACTGGAGTGGCTCTATCCACTCTCCATCTAAGGAGCCATAACCCAAATCTAGTGGCTTTCTCCTAGGAGCTCCTGGAAGCTCTAAGGAGAAAACCCTGCAAGCAGGATTTCTGTGCTCTAGTCACTGCTGCCATGACCTTGGGTGAGACATCTCACATCCCTGATAAATGAGGGTGCTCTCATGTGTACCCATCCTCACACAGCACACTCAGAACTCCTGGATGGAGTCAACACATTCCTGATACTTCAAAGGAGGGAATCTCTGGGCTTCTTTGTGAACACACAGCCTTGTTTAGTCAACACTTAATTACCTAGGGTAGCCTCACTAATGACTAGAATTTTATATCAAGCAGTGAAGCTTTTAATCAAAACAATCAACCTGTGCTGCTAACACATTCCACATTCCCCCCCCCCCTTTTTTTTTTTTTTTTTTTTAAAGGAGCAATTTAAGGAGGCAATCCTTTAAAATCCACATCCATCACTGAGATTTCATTAATCACGACAGGGCTCATCTCAGGAACACCTTCCACACCAGACAGCTCAGAGATAGGTTTGCTGTTTACTGAATTTTAATTAGAAGTGACTCTGCTCTAGCGTGACTTTGGGATTGCCCCTCACTCCTGAACCACCTCTAACGTGATGTCTGGAGACAGAAGCCTCATTAATGCTTCAGGCACTTACTCAGGTCTTCCTGCATCTTCTTCCAGTTCGCTGCTTCTGGGGAATCTGGATATTTCTCCAGCAAGCCAGAAAGTGCTTCCTTCACCTTCTGGATCTTCCCAGAATTCTGTTCCAATTCAGCCAGAAATGCCTGGAAAAGAATGATTTGAACTTCCTCAGGTACAGGGCAGAAGAATCAACGAGCAGGAACGAAGCAGCACCTACAAGCTGGAGCTGGATGATTTCTGTTCTTTGCTCTTTAGTTAAATCACTTTTTTAGCACTATTGTGACCTAACTTGGCTGCAAGGGCAGGGAAAGGCTGGGAACTGCTTTCCAGGAGAAGTTGGAGTGACCCAGCAGCAAGGGCTCCAAATCATCTCTTTTTCCCTCAGCCTGACATCAACAGGTCTAAAAGCAAAATGGAACTTTGGGAATCTGCCTGGAATTCACAGAATCACCAGGCTGGAAAAGACCTTCAAGATCATTGAGTCCAACCCAGTCCTAACACCTCGACTAAACCATGGCACTAAGTGCCACATCCAGGCTTTTTGAAACACATCCAGGGATGGTGATGGTGACTCCACCACCTCCCTGGGCAGCCATTCCAGAACTTTATCACCATTTCTGTAAAAAGCTTTTTCCTAATATCCAACTTACACTTCCCTTGGTGCAGCTTAAGACTGTGTCTGGGAATGCCCTTCTTTAACTCAGGGCAAATTGTGCTCATTTGTGGCTTGTGGCTAATTCTGTGCAATAAAGCCCATCCCTGGGATCCTTTGGGAGATGCACAGCAGAGGGGTGGAACTGGATGACCTTTAAGGTCCATTTTGTGATCCTGTGACCCCAGGAAGTCGGGAAGAGCAATCACCTTGTTGTGCTCAGCCTGGGCTCTCATCGTCTCCGTCTTGGTGGGCGAGGAGGAGGCGTCCAGCTCGGACAGCATCCTTTCCTTGGACTCCAGCCACTTGAGCATGGAGCTGGCCTCCTCCTGCACCTCCTGCATGCTGTCCAGCATGGCTGAGAGCTGCTGCAGGCGCTCCTGCAGGGCTGCACCCAGAGCCTGGTACCGCCGGCTCACGTCCGACACGTCGCACTGGATCTCCGTCAGATCTGCACCCAAAAAACCAGCCCAGGGTCAGCACCACTGCCCCCAGCCTCCACCTCAGACTATCAGGTTCTAACCCAGCCCCAGGCAGACACAGATAGCTGAGATGAGGAGTAAAGAGGCCACGCTCTGCCTGTGGAGTGACGTCGCATCATCCTCACCTCTCCTGCCACGGGGGATTTTCCACTTATCCCCCCTATGCCCTTTGACAGTTTACAAACAAAGCTCTCTGTTGGTGAGCTTGATGCAAACTGAGCCCCCTTTTCATAAAGCCACTGCTAATACAAGGTTAAACAATTTGGCAGCAAGATATGAAGCCATTTTTATGCACCTATTATCTCGTTGAACCAGAGAACTAACAGCAGATAACGGGCAATAATTAAAATTGCTCTTCAAACTAGAGGGTTGGATGCTGTTATAATCCCACAGAACCAATAAATTTAATTGCAGGCCTTAAAATGATCTCGCATTTATCAGCTCCTAACACCACCTGAGGAGGTGTCAGGGTGCTGTCACTCCCCAAGGCTGCTCCTCTCCGTCCTTCAGCCCGACCTCCACCCTCCACTGCAGCAGCTGAGAATTCCCAACCCCTTGCCAAGCTCGTTTCCCTTCTGCTGGGATGCTGGCAGTGCCACACTGAGGTTTGCATTCCCAGGGAATGGAAATGCATGGATGAAGAAGGGACAGGGGGATGGCTCTGTGGTGCTGAGAGCCAGCTCACCTTTGCAGGTGTGGTATCCGTTCACGCTGCCTCCTGAGCCTCCTGGAGTGGGCAGAGTGGCACCTGGGCAGAGGGGACAGGGACAAGAGGGACAAGAGGGACAAGAGGGAAGTGTTAGGGATGCAGACAGCAAGTGGTGAATGGCTGCTGCATGACAGGGACCACCAAGCACTGACGTGGTGCCTCCACCACCCACCTGCCCAGCACAGGGCATTAATTTGGTTTGGAGCTCCTTTGTCTCTACTCCTCCTGCTCCCCTCACTTTCCTGGAGCTGTTCCTGCCTTTCTGGAGCTTCTGGAGCTGGGCAGCTCTCCCAGCATCCCAACATCACCCAGAGAGTAGGGATAATGTGGGCTGGGGGACCACAGGCGTCTTGCCACTCCTGGGAAGCTGCTACCCTGAGCATGATTTTGTGACTTACACCCAATAAAACTGCTGAATGCCTTCCCTGGAGGGATTAATTCCCCCATATCCTCCTTTTTTATGGGATGAAACTATTCAAAGCAGCCCTGTGTTCATGCTGTCTTTGCCCAGAGATGCAGGATGCACCAGTGTCCCCTTCTTTGGACACCGGATCTCACAACCAAAGGCAGATTCACATTTTCAGGCAGGTCTTTCTTTTCTAACCACATATTTTAAAGCTTTCATGGACATAAGGGGCTGCACCTTTGGGCACCCTCAAGCCTCTCCCCACTTCTCCTGATGGTTTTCCTGAGAACTGCTCATGAACTTAATCCTAACAAACAAATCCAGACCATAAATTGCCATAAATTCTCATCAGTGATGAGAGTCCAGGGACTTGTTCTCACAAGCTGGAAGACATCTTTGAGCTGGTTTCCAAATGAACCAGACATAATCTCATTGGTTCACAGACTTGAAGCCAAAAGGGAGACCAGTAAATCACATCTGACTATCACAGCCCCAAATGTCATCCAGATATGAAACTCAAATGCTGGAGGTTGATTAAAACACCCCAGCCCTCAAGAGGCTGAAGAACATCACCAGGAGAGAGCAGGAGCCACTTCCATGAGCTCCCCAGCTCTACCAGAGAGTGATATGTGTCCCCAAAGCAAACACAGGGCAATTCAGAGCTCGTTAGGCTACAGTTAATTAAGCCAAGTTAGGATGATGCATTGAAGCAATGAGTGACAATGACTCAACCACTGGGCTGAGCCTCTCAATACTCAGATCACCACAGGCCCTCTGAATTTGGTTATAAGGAGGAAATAACCCCATTTTTTGCTGAAGGCAGGCTCAGAGAAGATGCAGTGCTGACAGCAGGGTTGTCCTCAGGAGCGCTGGCCACAACTCACCTGCCTTGGGAGGGGTGTTGGGGGCTGTGATCTCCACGATCAGGTTCTCCAGGAGGGTCCCTCTGCGGCCAATCTCCTCCACCTGGGGGCCCTTCCCCTTCCACTCCTCCAGGAGATC
Source organism: Molothrus aeneus (assembly GCF_037042795.1). Classification (NCBI taxonomy): domain Eukaryota; kingdom Metazoa; phylum Chordata; class Aves; order Passeriformes; family Icteridae; genus Molothrus; species Molothrus aeneus. The sequence goes on from NC_089668.1 coordinate 1,585,049, forward strand.
CTGCTCAAAAGCCAAGTTTGGGATTGGAGGCCACACTTGCCCGGCCACAGCCCTTCCTTCCCTGTCTGTCCCCTCTCTCTGTGGTGACACCAGGACACAGCAGGCAGGGAACCAGCTCATGGCTGCACTGGGGGAAGTGGGTGTGACGCATCTATTTCTGCCAGGGGGGGAACCAAACAGCAAAAAAAGCTCTTCCCAACTAATGGGTCTGCTGAAGGAAACCTTCTCCCTCCCACCATTGTGGGGACATCCCTCCTCCCCCTCCCTGCAGAGCCCAGCATGGCTGAATCCTGGGTGCTGAGGGGTGTGAGGGCTGCGGATGATTCAGCAGAGCTGAGTCAAAGCCCAGCACATCCTGATTTATCACATCCCTCTGCTGGAGCACAGCGGGGGCTCGGGTGACAGGAGGCCACCTTCCACATCCACCATGGGAAACACTCATTAAAAACCAGTGAGTTCAGGTCCTAAATCCCAACCAGAGCAGGCACAGGGAGTGACAGGAAGCCAGGCAGGAATCTCTCACACTGCTCCCTGCTCTGCAAGCCACTGGATGCATGCTGAGACCACCTGCAAGCCTCTGCTTCCTGGGGTTTGTTTCACATTCCAGCATTTCAAGGCCTTCCCAGTGTGATTCCAGCTCCCACCTGGATCTGCTGCCTGTGCTGCTGCAGCTCCTGGGTGCCCAGGGAGGTCTCAGCAGGAGGAATTTTGCCTTCAGTCTCCCTCAGCCACTTCCTGACGGCGCCAACCAGATTCCGAAACTCATCCAGTTGCTCCTGGCAGGATGAGGCATCCTTTTCTCTGGGAGTGAAAAGGTTTTGGAGAGTCAGAGCTCGTGCTCTGCCTTGTAATTACCCCCTCCCGAATGTGGCACGGTTGTGTCCTTAGGAGCCCTTTTTTAAATTATTATTATTATCAGATGTTGCCAGGGAACAGCACAAAATGGGGTGCACCCAGTGCCAGCCCCTCACTGCTGCTGACCCCCTCAAGTCCTGGCTGGTGGCACTTTTGGGCACTCCAGTGGTGGCCAACAGCCATGGGACCACCACTGCCAGCCTGCCCAGGCTCTTTGTCCTGGCAAAAGTGACACTTTTGGGAAGACAGGGCTCATTCATGCCGTGTCCCCCCAGGCACCTACATCCCTGGGGAGCTCAGGCTGTGCTGCTCCTCCTCCCTGGCCATAGCTCCATCCATCCATCCAGCCCATCCTGGGGGAACAAGGCAGCCCCTGGATGGGGGTTCTGAGCCCTTCTGGCCCATCCTTGCTGGCCACAGCTGTGAGCACAGCCCTGAATTACTGGGGATTATTGGGAGTTTCATCTGCCACCTTCCCTGCATCCCACAGCTCCATCCATCCAGCCCATCCTGGGGGAACAAGGCAGCCCCTGGATGGGGTCATGAGCCCCTCTGGCTCATCCTTGCTGGCCACAGCTGTGTGCAGCCTGCACAGCCCTGAATTACTGGGGATTATTGGGAATTTCATCTGCTTTTTCCCCACCACCTCCCCTGCATCCTGCAGGGATTTTGGGCATACAGAGAGGGGTGGCTCCCAGGGATGCTGCTGCTCTGACCCTGCTCAAGCTCCCTTTTACCCCCATTTCAGGGCACTCCAGGCTGCTCTGCTGCTCCCCATCCTCCCAGCAGGATGCTCAGGGCTGGAGCTGGGAAATGCAGAGCTCCTGCTCCTGCTGCAGCACCAGGAATTTTTCACAACGCCCCCAGCCAAGGCTTTTTTTAAAGCGTCAGCTGGAGCAGAGCTGCCTCAGGATCCTGGCGTGGGAGGAGGGTGGCAGGAAGAGCTGGCTCATGGCCCCCCCTCCTTGGAAAGGAGATCTCCACAGGGCCTTGCTCGGACCATGAAGCCACCCCCAAGCTCCCCTCCTTGGGGCTCACCTGTCTTTTGCCACCTTCTGCAGCTGCAGGAAATCTTTCTTCAGGCTCTGCAGCTTCTCCTGCTGCTGGAAGGAGCTGGGGGTGAAGCCACAGGAGCTCAGCTCCTCAGCCAGGTGCTCCAGGGTGGCCAGGTCCTCCTGGTGCTGCCTCATCTCCGAGTTCAGCTCCTGCCAAGAGCAAAGGGGTGATGCTGGCCACGTTCCCCAGCAGCAGAGGGGATGGACTGGGCACTCCCACACCCTGCTGAGCTCTGTGGGCAGTGCCACGTGTGGCACCAGTGCCAAATGTTGGGCACAGCTCGCTGCCACCTGCTCCTCCAGCTCAGCAAATACTTGGAGCAGCTGCAGGGGCAAATCCCACTTTCCCCAGTGCTGGTGACTGGGATGGGATGAGATGGGATGGGGGGCCCCAGACCAAGGCAAATCAACCCCTGCCACAGCACAGGTGTCTGGTTTCGTGTCATCTTCCAGCATTTCTGAGTGGATGAAGCACCCCCTGTGCCAGGACACTTGTGGGAAGCCAGAGGGAGGAATCCTGCACAGCCACCATGGCCCACAACACCCCTGGAAATATCCAAGGCAACCCTGAGCAACCTGGTCTAGTGGAAAGTGTTCCTGTCCCCGAGAGGGGGCATGGAATGCGATGATCTTTAGGGTCTTTTTCAACCCAAACCATTCCAGGATTAAAACACTCCAGCCCTCAGGAGGCTGAAGAACATCACCAGCAGAGAGCAGGAACCACTTCCATGAGCTCCCAAGCTCTACCAGAGAGTGATGGCTCTGAAACCTCCAGGGTCTCTGGCTCTGAAACCTCCAGGCTCTGTGGCTCTGAAACCTCCAGGCTCTGTGGCTCTGAAACCTCCAGGCTCTGTGGCTCTGAAACCTCCAGGCTCTCTGGCTCTGAAACCTCCAGGCTCTCTGGCTCTGAAACCTCCAGGCTCTCTGGCTCTGAAACCTCCAGGCTCTCTGGCTCTGAAACCTCCAGGCTCTCTGGCTCTGAAACCTCCAGGGCCTCTGTCACATCCTGCACTGCCCTCACAGGGATATTTTGCTGTATTAACCCCATGGAGGTCTTTAATTGATAAAATCCTGCTACATTTGGACTGGATCCTAAAAGACCCCATCGGAAAACCAGCCTGGGAAACACCACCCCCCTTTTCCCACAGCTGGGAAGGGCTGGATCCCGCCAGCCTGGACCTTCCTCAGAGCCCTGGTGCAGGTGGAGCTCCTCCCCAGGGCCTCACCTGGATGTGCTGGGAGAAGTGAGCGATGTCGTGGTCCGGCTGATTCCCGGACGCCAACAGCCGCGTCCTGCTCTCCGTGAACTGCTGCAGCTTCTCCCACAGCTGCTCATACTGCTCCACCTTGGGCAGGAGGCCCTTGAGGGCGTCCTCCCGCTGCTGCTGCTGCTGGCACAGCCTCCCAAAGTGTTCTGTCACCTGGGCCAGCTTGTCCTGCAGCGTGGAGGCCGCGGGGCTGTCGGCGGCCTCGGTGAAGCGCGTCACCATCTCCCTGGTGGCTTCCAGGCAGCTCCTCTGCCTGGCAATGTCCTGCTTCAGCTTCTGTGGGGAGCACACGAGGAGAGAGAGGGATTTTTAAGGAAGGTTCCACAGCAGAACTAACTGGGCTGCCCTCGGGAGAAGCAGCAGGTGCTTTGACACAACCAGAGTTGGGAAAAAATAGTTTTGTATCCCTGTTTTCCTTTCCTTTCTGACATGCCCAACATGCTCTGCTTTTCCCCGTGTCTGAAGTCTTGTTAGCAAAGAAAAAAGGAGATTTTCAACAAGTCTGTGACCTTGGACAGTTTGCCCAGAGATGCTGGAGCTGCCCCCATCCTTGGAAATGCCTAAGGCCAGATTGTACAGGGCCCTGAGCAAGCTGGTCCAGTGCAAGGTGTCCCTGCCCATGGCAGGGCGTTGGAATTAGATGGAGTTTACGGTTCCTTCCCACCCAAACCATCCAGAGATTCTATATAAATAAAATAAAATAAAATAAAATAATAAAATATATAAAATATATAAAATAAAAAAAAATAAAAGAATAAAAATAATAAAATAAAAATAAAATTAAAAAAATAAAATAAGATAAAATAAAAATAAAATAAAAATAAAATAGAAATAAAAATAAGATAAAATAAAGAAAAATAAAATAAAGAAAAACAAAGAAAAATAAAATAAAATAAAATAAAATAAAATAGTTCTAGTCATATTCCTTTTTAGGGTTTTTTTTGGTGCTTTCAGCACTCAGCAGTTACCCCTGCATGGTGCAGGTGCTGCTCTGGGGTGTTTGGTGTGAGGGAGCCAGGCCAAGCCTTACCACACTCGTGGCAAGCGAGTCCTGGATGGAGGCAGAGGTGAGCACAGCTGGCTGGTCCTTCTCCAGGCTCTTCTCAATCTCAGCCACGGACTGGAGGAGGCTCTCCAGGCTCTCCTGGACGCTCTGGGACTGGGCAATGGATTTCTGCAGCAGGTCTGAGCGCTCGGACATCTGCTGGGAGAGGCTCTGGAAGCGGCTCACGATGGCATCTGCAGGGTTCAGCACAGAGGAAACCCAGTGGCACAGAGCTCCAAGTGCTCAGAGAGCAGCCAGGGTCACCTTTGGCTCCCCCAAAACTCTCAGTGATGACAAATCCCTGTCCCCAAACTCAGCAGTGGGACTGGGGGACGCAACACAAGCGGCCACATCCCTCTCCACATGCAAGCCCTGAGGATACACTGCCATGTGATTACCCCCAAATTCCCCCAAAAAAGTGATTTCTTTTTGCCCCCTCTGGCTCGTTCCCACTCTCCCCAGCCCTCCCTGCCAGCTGCTTTGCTCTGTACCTGTTGTTTCCTGGATGTGGCCGTGGTCTGGGGCTGGCTCCCCTTGGATGTCCAGCAGGGTCCGAGCTGCTTTCTGGAGCTTCTCCACTGGCACCTGGTGCTCAGCCAGGTCTCCTTGCAGTTGCTGTTTTCACACAAGACAAGCCAAAATCAGAGATGGGTCCCAGGTGGGATTGCCACACTCGTGGAGCTCAGGGCTCCTTTTACACCCTCTGAGGGATCCTCTGCAATTCATCACTGAATCGTTAAGAAATTATGGAAAAATCTACCTTGACACTGCAGGCAGAGCTGGATCAGAGGGTTTGGGCTGTCCCAGTGCTCTGGCACCCTCATGGGGGAGGAATGTCCCTCTCTATGTCCCTCTGGGGTGTCTGTGACTGCAGCCCCTAAGCACCTCTCCCAGAAATCTGACCCCACCTGAACTGCAGCACAGAACCTGCTACACCTGCAGGCGCATCTTTGCCCTCAACCAGCAAAAAAAACCACCAAGGGGTGAAGTCTCCCTGCTGCTGACTGCTCAGAGCAGCCAAATTCCCATCCAGGCTCCAGCATTTCCCAGGAGATCCCCCAAGAGTACCTTGGTGCTGGCGAGCTGCTTCTGCAGCACGGCCAGATCAGAGGAAACTGTCTCTGAGAGCAGCTTCCCCAGGGCAGCTTCACTCTCCTGCAGCCACGTCCTGAGAGACTCTGCCACCTCCTGGAACTGCTGGTAGTGATCCAGCAAGGTGTTCAGGTGGGAGCCCAGCTTGGAGCACTGCAAAGGAGCAACGAGAGGTGACAGGGATGCACATAAATGCTGAGCAGTCCCTGGGAAAAGGAACAGGAATCAGCAAGAAAGAAAAAGCAATTGAAAAAAAAAAAAATCAATCTTGCCACAGGTTAAATGAATTACCAGGGGTAGCATGCAGACCCACAGCAAGACAAGGGTATTGCCCAAGCCCTGATGAAGACAATCCTTGTCCTACAGTCTATAAATGTCCTGGCAGCTGGGACAAATATCCCTCCCTGCCTAGGAGGCAAAGAGCCCCCAGCTGACAGCCCTTCCCATACCTTGGAGTGCAGCGTGGTGTATCTCTGCGTGGCATCCTCCAGCTTGCTCTTGACCACACTCCTGGACATCACCAGCTGGGATTCAGCATCCCCAGCATCCCCATCCAGAAACTTCTCCCCCGACATGGTGACAAAGCGCAGGTCACCCTTGTGGGAGATGACATCCTCTGCAAAGCTCCCCTGGCGCCGCAGCAGCTGCCTCAGGGAGTCAGGGTCACTGTCCCCCTTGTACATCCCCTGCAGGTCCTGCTCTGCCTGCTCCAGCCAGGCCTGGAACTCCCCGTGGTCCTGCAGGAACTTCTGGAGCTCCTCCCTGAGGAGCTGCACCCGTTTCAGCCGTGTCTCAGCGTGTGCCAGCGACGCCGGGTACCGCTCCCGCAGCTGTGCCAGCTGTGCCTGCAGCCTCTCCTGCTCCTCCCCTGCCAGGCTGGGCCCCTGCTTGTCCAGGAAAGCCTGTGCTGCCTGCGTGGCCAGGATGACGTCCTGCTGCTGGGACAGCAGCTCCCGGTGCTGGGCCTGGAAGATGCAGGGATAAAGGTGAAGCTCGGTGCTCAGGGGCTCTGCTCGCCTCTGCAGTTGTGGCTGGGCCAGCTCTGGAAGGGTTTAAGGAAAGAGTGGAGCAGCCTGGTCTAGTGGAAGGTGGGAGTGGAACAGGATGATCTTCAAGGTCCTTTCCAAGCCAATTATTTTCATGATTCTGTGACAAAGCATCAGCAGGGTTGGGAAAACTGGGAATGTCCCAGGTTGGGCTACAGGAGTACAGAGTGAGCCCTTCTGTGGCCATCACGGGCACCTGCTGGACCCTGATTCCACCTTGTGGGTGGGCACACACCCACCACACATCCTGCATCTCCTGCAGGAAGCTGGGCAGGGCCTTTCTGAGCTTCCCACATGGAGAATCCCATGCTTCAGACCCAGCTAACAGCAGGGACAGGGCGTGGGGCAGGAGGCTTTGGGGGGGACAAGGTGTCAGTGCTGACCTTCAGCCTCTCGTAGTGCTCATCCAGGCTCTCAGCAGCACTGTCTGCTCCCACAGTGTGGCCATCAGGGACATCCCCAGTGCTTTTCCCTGTGCCTGGACTGACAGGGTGTGGTCTGTACTCTGGGAGCTCTCCCTTCTGCTCCAGCGATGCCACCCAGCTCAGAAGGGAATCGATCTTATTGCTGTTCTCCTCCAGCTCTTTGGCAGCTTTCACCTGAAAGCACAAGGGCTCCAGATAAGAATGACCCAGTTCTTGCAGGTTCAGCAAACTGCTGCACGGGGGAGGGAGACAAAAATCAGCAGAAGGAGAAAAAAAACCAAAAAACCCGAGGAGTTTCCCAGCCTCAGCAAATGCCTGAGACACCTCCAGACCCTTTGTGGCTCTCTGGAAGGTGCAGAAAAGCTGTGAAAAATCTCAGCCTCGCTGCTACATTGAATTTCTCATCCCATACGACCCAAAGGGGCTGGGATGTGATTGACAAGCCTCATCCATTAGGGGTCACCCCAAAGGCAGAGTAAGGGACCTTTTCCTCCCCCATTCCCTCCACAACCAGCTCATCCCTGGCTGCAACTCCCAAAACATTTAAAGACAGAAATATCTGGGGGAAACCTCACCTGGGGAACACCCAGCAAGGAACCACAAATTGCTCTGTGCTGCATCACCCAGATGGGCTCCCAGGACCTCACAGCCCCCTCGAGCAAAGCCTGGAGGCTCTGCAGCTCCTGGCACGTTACCTTCTCAGTCTCCTGCTGCACTGCAGCACTCACAGCACTCTCCAGCTCCTTCTGGGCCACCTCTGTCCTCTCCTGCAGGGACTGGTACTGCTCCTTGGCACGCTGCAGGTCCTGCTGCAGTGCTGCCAGCTCCCCAGGCTCCAGCTTGGCCTTGTTCTCCTCCAAAAACTGCTCCGTGCTCTTCAGGACACCGGCAAAGGAGGCGGCTCTGCTGTGCATGCTCCTCTGCAGCTCCTGCGTGGGTGAATTCATGAGGCCCTGGGCACTCCCGAGGTGAAACCTCTCCACCTCTGCCCCCCAAAATTTAAATATCGCCGACCTTAACATCGCTTTGCCTCTGCTGCAGGGCAGGCAGGTCCCCTTCTGCTCTCTGCTGCTCTGCCAGGGTGTCCTCAGCCTGGCCCAGCCAGCGGCTCAGCTCGGCCAGGCTCTGTGCCCGGGCTGCCTGCTGCTCCTGCAGCGTCTGTGGGCACAGCAAAGGGGACAGGGGGACAGGGGACAGTCAGGGCCAGCCCTGCACCTCCTCTCACGCTGCTGAAAGGCAAGGTGAGGTTACAGCTGGAGCAGTTCCTGGAGGGGAGGATGCAGCACAGAAAACTTTGTGGCTCTCCAGGTGCTCCCTGTCCGGCAGCAGGTGACACTCAGGTCCCTGCCAAGCTGGTGGCACCTTTGTCACCACTGGAGGTTTCTCTCTGAGCTGCAAGATGGAGCTGCACTGCTCTCCCAGGAAAACTCAGCCACGAGTTTCTGCGCATTTTCCATTCCACCTTACAAACATTAAAACTGCAGCAGAAACTCATTGAATGAGAGGCAACAACGGCCTGGGTCAGGCAGCGCCACTGTGGAGCCCCAGAAAACCCCAAATGAGGGATTTTTTTTAATGATTTGGGATTGGAAAGGGAGCCCTGGAGAGGGAAAGTGTTTCTGTAGCTGATCCAGCTCCTCCTTTTGCTGCCAGAGCACAACACAGAAGCGCCTGTTTGAGCAATTGAGCATGATGTGACCTGAGAGTCCCTGTGACACCCCTGTCCCCCTCTGCCAGGGGGGATAAAAGGGTTCTGAGATTTTCACTGGGCATTTCAGCAAGGTGATGTACAAACTTGTGCAAAACACTGTGCCTGTTTCTCCCAGTCATAAGATAAAACAACAGAAGCAAATTGAAAGAGCCTTCTTAAGAGCTCTTCAGCTGCAAAGCGAGTTCTTCCTGGGTTAGGATGGGCTCAATCTGAAAAGGCAAAGCAAACTGGTTAATACACACACACACTCCAGAGAGGACAGGCAAGAGTTACAGAGAGCAATTGTTAATAAAAAAACCACATTAATCCTGTCTTGGATGAGAGGATCCATGCAGTGCTGGGTGCTGCTCAGAGATCTGAGGACTTGTTTTTGTCCTTGCCAGCTGTTTCCCTGGGACAGCAATGCCTGATGTGTGCAGTGGAAATAGGACATTGGGTGTCTGGGGTGGCCCTTCTGCTCAGGGATTTTGGGGGTAATTACAGGGTTTACTCCACCCAGCCCCAAACAATTCCATATCTAGCAGAGAACTGCTACCCAGACCTCGGCAGGGCTCCACATTTTGGGAGCAAAGCAACTTTCTGTCTGGTAGGAAGAAGAAAGACTTTTAGAGGAAGCTCATGATGTGCAGTGAGGACTCCTGAACTGGGAGTGGCATGCAGGGGAAATCCCAAGTTGGAGGTGCTTTAGCTGCTGTTCCTGTGGCTGGGAAGCACTTCAGCAAGCAAAGGAGGAGACGTCTCACAACCTTCACCTGCTCCGTCTGCTCCACTTGCTGGAGACAGAGCTGCAGCACCTCCAGCCGTGCTGTCACACGCTCTGACAGGTCCCTGAAGGCTTTCTGCAGCTCATTGAGCAGCCTCAGCAGCTGCCTGCTCTGCTGGGGGGTTAAATCCTGCGCGTGCTCCGAGATGAGGAACTGGATGTCGAAGGCAGTGGCGTCCAGCTCAGCCTTGGTGTCAGCCAGGGGCTCCTTCAGCTCCTGAATGGGAGAGGAAAAAACAGCTAAAATGACCCTAAAAATGACCAGGGTTCTGCTGCACTGCTTCCCATCTGCAGGTGCCACATGAAATATATTCCAGAAACACCAAACTCTCCCAAAACAGCACTCAGCATGGAGGTGAGTGTCACAGACATCTTCCATGAAAAATCCTTTCCTTAGGATTGTTCCTCCTGAGAAGCTGAGAGGCCTCAGGAGCAAAATGTAACCAATGGTTATCTGCTGCTGTGGGATGCAACAGGTGCATCTGGGATTGGCTCATGTGGTTGTTTCTAATTAATGGCCAATCACAGCCCAGCTGGCTCAGACTCTGTCCGAGACAGAAGCTTTTGTTATCATTCCTTCTTTTTCTATTCTTAGCCAGCCTTCTGATGAAATCCTTTCTTCTATTCTTTTAGTATAGTTTTAATATAATATATATCATAAAATAATAAATCAAGCCTTCTGAAACATGGAGTCAGATCCTTGTCTCTTCCCTCATCCTGAGACCCCTGTGAACACCATCACAGGTGAGAGTGTCTCACCACAGGGATTTTCCAACCTCCCTCTGCACCAGGTGCTGGAGGCACCTCACCAAGAGGTTCCTTGGATGTGTATAGGGCTGCCCTTGGGTCTGAAGATGACCCAGACCCGGCCACAGGGTCTCCATGTGCCACCACCAGCTCTCAAAGCCTTCAATCCCCTGATTTCCATGCCAAGATGCCACCACCAAGCTTGGAAACAAATCTTTATAGCCAGAAGATGGATTAGGAGACTGGGCTGCTCGTACAGGTGATGGAGACCAGGGCAGGTGTGATGGAGCAGCCACCACCAAACTTGGAAATAATCTTTATTGCTAGAAAATAGATTAGGAGACTGGGCTGCTCATCCAGGTGATGGAGACCAGGGCAGGTGTGATGGAGCAGCTTCCCAGAGGCTGCAGCCTGACAGGAATCTCCCCAGGTCACTCAGCCACCACAGGAACACCCCTGCACAGGAGCATTTCAAACAACCAAACCAGGCTGTGTATTGTGGAAATAAATGCCTTTAGAGAACACCCAGCACAGCAGCTCCTGCTGCAACACAAGCTAAGGGCAAACCCTGGGAGAGAAGCAGGATTAAAAGCTTCTCCTCTGTGCAGAGGGCAGCAAGTTCATCAGGCTGCAGGATTAGGGGCATTGCCATGGTTACCTTGTAGTGCTGCAGGCAGTGACTCAAGCTGCTGCCATCGGTGGCCTGCTGGAAATCTCTGTCATCCAGGGCCTCCGTGGTGCCAGAGACCCAGCTCAGCAGCTCCTGCAGCCTGCCCTCAAGAGCCTCGTGCTGGGCCAGGATTTTAGCCTTAAAAGCAGAAATTCATCGTTTAAAGGAGGAATTTTAGGGAGCTTTTGGGGCAGCAGGGGGGGGCAGTTGCCAGCTCTACCTTTTCAGCTTCTGCTGCCCCACGAAGGTTTTGCAGCCGGGACTGCAGGACTTCACTTGCAGAGCTCAGAGACTTCTGGAGGTTCTTGGCATCCTTCTCCAAAGCCTTCAGTAACTGCTCAGGGACTTCTTCAGGGGGGTTGGCCACAATCCTCTGCACAGCATCCAGCTCCTGATTCACTGGGAAGCTCAGCTCCTGCAGCTCAGAGCCCAGAGCCTGAGACAAAGACAGCACGAGAGGGTGACTTCACCTCCCTGCTGCCAAAACCCAGCAGGGGCTTTGGAGAGGCAGCTCCAAACACTCAGCCTAGAAAAATTCATCCCACCCTCCAGCCCTGCTCAGCTGCCAGCACTCTCCTGCCTTCTCTCCAGGCTGTAAAATTCCAGTCAGCCAAGCTCAGGTTGTTGTAGGAGGGATGAGGTTTGATATAAAAGCCTATTAAAGCTGAGACAAAACTCCCAGAAGCAGGGAGGGGTGCAAGGGCTGTGCAGGAAGCTGGGGAGAGGGGGAAAAGCTCTGTCTAACACCAGCCAAGCCTGGCCCAGCCTCACTCACCTCTGCTTGCTGCCTCAGGTCGTGCAGGGCTGCCAAATTCTGCTCTGCTGGCTGCACACGTTTGATTCTCATCTCGATGTCTCGGAGCATGGAGAGATAAGATATCAGCCTCTGGTCGTGCTCCAGACACATCTTCTTGCTGAACTTGATCTGCAGAATCAGACAGGAAATCAAAGCTTCAAACTTGGGCAGAAAAGAAGACAAACTGTTATATAAAATCCTTTTTTTTTTTTTCCCCAAAGGAGAAATTTGTTAATAACATTCCCGCTCATGGACTCGCCACTTGCCAGCCTTATCTACAAGATTTACTACAGGAGAAATAAAACACATGGTTCTTTTTCCAACATAAGCTTATAAATGGCAAGAGATCTCTTGGTGTTGCAGCAAAAGTGCCAAAAAAAAAAAAAAAAAGAGTTCTACTTGTTAGTCATTTAGCAGTAATGCTCCAGCAAAAGGAGCCACAACTCAGCCCTGAGTGTTTCCAGTTGTACATCACCAGCTCCTTTGCCAAATCCACTGCAGCTGATACTGCAACATCCACTCCTCGTGCTTCAGCTGCCCTCTGTGCCGAGGACCTCAGACAGATTTAGCACCAAACGTCCACAAATAGCTCAGAAAAATTGCCTAAATAGCAAAAATATTCACTGACCTGGGCTGGCCTCGTGGACTCCCTCGAGGTTTCCAGCAGCTCCCCCTCCACGATCACAGGCAAGAGCAAACCCCGATCACCTGGACCTGGCTGCCTGCTCCTCTCTTGGAGGGGTTCTTCTTGGGATTTTGGGGGAGCAGAGGCACCTCCTTGGTCGGCTCTGAGCTCAGCTCTTTGCTCGTGCCGTTTCTCCTCTCCAAGCTCCAGGACTGAGGAGGTTTCCTGAATTTCCGTGGGCTCCTCTGTGATAATTAAGTCCTGGGGCAGCTCCTGTGCCATGGTGGCTGTGCTGGGCACATGCTGGGTGGTTTCCATCCTCATGTCTGCCTCAGCCATTCTTTCCTCCAGACTCAGGGCCACCAAGGAATCTTGACCATCCCCGGTCACACCTTTCACCACTTCTTGAGCTTCCCCATGCTCAGGGGGCACAGGGAGCACCTGAACCTCTCTGGGCGTTTCTTTATCTTTCCCAGGAATTGTTTTCTTCCCTTTTCCACCCTTGTGCTTGGCTGTGTCTTGTGCCAACCCAGCAGCAGTCTCAGTGCTGGATTCGTGTTTTGGCTCTGGCACCCGGGAGACAAAGTGCTCCTCCTCACCCTTTTTCCTTGGAATTTCTTGGGAAACCAGAGAAGGAAGGAGCTGCTTCTCTGCAGGTTTCTCTGGCTGAATGCTGTCTCCTGGAATGCTGCCCTGCTTCGCTTTCTTTTTCTTGCTTTTCTTTTTCTGGGTAGGTTTTAGCTCAGTTTCACTTGTTTTTTCCTGATCAATGGCACCTTCTGTGTGAGGGGTTTCTCTTCCTGTGTGTTTGGCAGCTTTTTTCCCTGCAAGCTCATCTCCCACAGGAACACCAAGCTCAGGGGGTTCTCCAGACCCTGCAGGACTCATCCCTCCCTTCCCTGGGCCCACACTGACAGATTCCCTTGGGGCTGCTGGTGCCTCCTGGACCACACTGGTCACTCTCTCTCCTTGCCCAGAAATCGCCACTGCACCTTCTCCACCTGCCACAACTCCCTCTGCACTTACAAACTCTCTCCTCCTCCTCCTCTCCTCACCATCCTCCTCCTCGTGAAGCACCTCTGCGCCCAACTGCTCCTTCTCCAAGCCCAGTCTCTCAACTTTCTCTGTCCTTCCATCCACTTCTTCCCTCAGTTCCTTGCCCTGGGCTGCTCTCACCTGGGAGATGCCTTTTGGGATCCCTTTTTCCACAGCCCCTGCCACCTCTGCCTCTTCAGGAAGGGACACTGTCCCCAGCACTGAGGGGTGCTCTGGAGTCGCCTCAGCCTTTGCCTGGGGGTGATGAAGATGATGATGTTCATCTTGGGGATGGACAGCACCCTCTGAAGCTTCCTGGGGTTTTAATTTCCTTTCTGTCTGTGCTTTGGGGGATTTCTCAGTGGCAGCAGCTGCACTCTGAGCTGTGTCATAGCTCACAGCTTTAGGATGAGCTTTGGGCTCAGCACCATCAGACCTGGCAGGGAGGATGACACCCTCCTCTTTTGGAGATAGTTTTTCTGTTTTTTCCTGCAAAAGTTGCAATTTTTCTACTTTGAAGACCTCAGAGCCAACTTTCTCCTCGGATATTCGCACATCCCGAAGACCAGCAGCTAATTTTTGGCTAATCAGTCCCTTTCCAACAGCTTCCTTCACAGTCAACCTTTTCCCACCGGGGGCATCAACGATTCCCCCAGCCCTGAGCTGGTTGGTGGCGATGACTTTGGCCATGGCCTCATCCAGCATCCCCTGCTCCACAGCCGCCCTCAGGGACAGCCTCTTGCTGACAGAGCCCTCCACCACCCCTCCACTGTCTGCCTGTGCCTGCAGCAGCCTCAGGGTGGGCAGGGGGTCCACCTTGCCCAGCCTCACCGCCTCAGCACACGGCAGCTTGGTCCCCGTCACCTCATCCCCGACGGCCTGGAAGGGATGGACCTCCAGGTACCTCTGGCCGGATTCAATGTCGATTTTACACTTCTTCAGGAAATCTGAGTAGGGGGTGATCTTGCAGGTCTCGGGGTCTACGATGCCTTCTCTCATTTCTGGAGATGACAGGGCTTTCTCCACCACCTGCTGGGGCACCAGGCCCTCCTGCACCGCCTGACTCAGCGCCAGTCGCCGGCCAGAAGCTGGATCGAGGATGCTTCCACTCTCAGCCTGGATTTCCTGCACTTTCCTCTGGAATTCTGGGCTAAGGAGCCCCAGTGACACTGCCTGGGGCAAGGGCAGCTTCTCCTTTGTAGCTGGATGCACAAAGTCCTGCAGGACCACACTTTCAGCTTTCCTGAGCTCCTTGCACAGGTCTGGACTGATCAAACCGTGTTTCATGGCATTGTCCACCGAAAGCCTCATCCCAGACACGTGATGGATGATCCCCCCATCAGCCACCTGCTTGGTCAAGAGCTGAAAAGCTTTTTCCTTCTCCAGGAGCCCTTTTTCAACAGACTCTGCCACAGTCAAAGGCTGTTTGCTTGCAGGATCCACAATCCCACTGGTCTCAGCCTGCAAATTAATGAGCTTCTGCCTGGTCACCTCATCAGTGCCTTTCCCCTTGGAAGCCTTCTCCAGCTTCACCAGCTCTGTCTGATTCGTTGGCTCTATGAGGCCCAGATTTGAAGCCAAAGTCACTGACACCTTTTTGCCACGTTTCAAGTCAACAATGCCCCCAGTAACCACCTGCCCTTCCAAGATCCTCATGGCTGTCTCCTTGTCCAGAAGGCCAACAGCAGCAGCATCCTTGATGGAGTAGACAAAGTTGTTGCCCGGGTCAAGGACACCACTTATGGCTTTGTCGGACGTGAGGACCTTCTGGAGCAGCTCCTCATCCATCAGACCTTCTTCAATCACGTCCTCAGTGGTCAAGGATTCACATGCCTGAGGGTCAAAGAAGCCGCTGAACATCCTCATCCTCTCCATGAGTTTCACAGCTGTGTGGCCAGACACCACTCCAGAGGCCACAGCCTCATCCAGCAGCAGGGTCCTGCCCGTCTGCTCATGGGTGATGCCACCACTTTGGAGCTGCATCAGGAGCTTTTCCAGAGTGTCCTCTGCTTCCTGCTCCTCAGGGGCCGCCGGGGCTGGTTCCTCAACGCCCTCATCACCCAACACTTCTTCCTGCTCTCCTTCTTCCACTTCCAGCACAGTTTCCATGTCCTTGCTTTGCCTCTCTGCTGGTGCTGCCTCCGCACATGCAGGGCGCACAGTCTCCTCTCCTCCCAGCACACCATTTTCAACTGTTCCCTCCTTCAGCAAATAAACCTCTCTCACATCTTCTGCCTCTCGTTCAGGCTCCCTCACACCCTGAGACCTCTCTGCCACCATTTTCAATCTGTCTCTACTTTCTGGAACACCCATTGTTATGCAGATTTCACTTTTCACAACCACTGCCCCACTTTCCAATGCCTTCTTCTGATATTCAGGACCTTCCACTCCATCTGCTGCAGGAGGCTTGGACTCTTCTTCTGCCTCAATCATCATTTCCTCTTTTTCTCTGATTAATCCACTATCAAGGTCACTGGGAGGTTCTGGCATCAATAATTTTACCTGATGTTTATCCTTGGTTGTAAAAGTCACCTGTTCTTTTCCAAATTCAGTATCAGTTTCACTCCTCATGGTCTCCTGTTCAGTGGAAATCTGCTCCTGCTCTTCCACATGCAGGAAATCCTCTGCATCCTCCAAGAGGAGACTTTGAGGTCCCGCCACCACCTCTCCATTCTCCAGAGCAGTTCTGGGTGGTAGGATCCTCTCACTTTCACCTTTTGAAGGAGCAAATTGAAGCTCAAGCTGCTGCAAAGCCAAACCATTGCAAGGTTTGCTCTCAAGAGCTGCCTCTGCCTCTGTCTCCTCAAAGCCTTCCAACACCTGTGCACAGGATCCATTTTCCTGGCTTTGGATGAGAGCTTTAGTGAGGTTGTTCAACTCTGCATCCACCAAGAGCACCTTCTGGCCATCGTGGATGTTGATGTAGCTGTGTGTCATCAAGTGGAACGCCAGCCTTTCCTCAGCACTCCTCAGCAGAGGCTCCTCCTGACCCGTGGGGCTCCTTCCAGGGGAGCTCTGGCCCTGCCTGCTCCTGCTTGGAGACCCAGAGAGCTGCACGCTGGCCAGGACATCAGGGATGGCTGTTGACTTCAGCTCCTTCGCCACCTCTCTCTCCAGGATGCCCTGCTCCACTGCCTTCTGCCAGGACACCACCTCTGTGGCGTCCGGGATAAAAACAGCCTGGAGGAGCTGCCTCTTGCTGAGAGCCTCCTCAATCAGCTCCGTGGAGAGCATCCCCTGCTCCAAGGCGTCTGCAACAGGGATGATCTCCCCCGTCTCTGGCCACAGCAGCCCCATGAAGGACCACAGGGATTCCAGGACCAGCAGCGCAGTCCTTGGAGCTACCAAACCCTTTCTTAGGGCTTCATCCATGGTCAGCCTCTCTCCCATGGTGGTGTCCACGATCCCACCGGTCCGGAGCTGCCGGAGCAGGAGCGTGCAGGCCAAATCCTGGTCAATCAAATGATGCCTGACAGCCTCATCCACAGTCAGCCTGTGGCCTGTCCTGGGGTCAACAATGCCACCAGCAAAGAGGTGGGCTTCCAGCAGCCTGATGGTCACCTGCCTGTCTATCAGCCCCTCCTGGACTGCACGGAAGATGCTGACCTCCCTGCCTGACCTCAAGCTCACCATCCCACCCGCCAGCTGCTTGACAGGGAGCAGCCTCAGCCCAGTCTCTTGGTGGATGATGCACCTGTCCAGGAGCTCAGGCAGACTGATCTTCTCAGCAGTGTTGGGGTCAATCAAATCCTTGCCACCCTCCAGGTGAGACAGGAGCCTGGAGTGAAGCTGGGGGGGAAGGAGCCTTTCTTGCTCTGCTGTCTCCATGCTGATTCTGCCCTGCTGGAATCTAAAGCCCCCAGTGAGGAGCTCAGCCTCAAGAATCTTCAGCCCAGCGCTCTCACTGATCCTCCCCTCCGCTATGGCAGCAGCGACGGGGAGGAGCTGCCTCCCTTCACATCTGATTTCTTCCACCTGCTGGAGAGCATCCTTCAGTTCCTGCAGCACCTGGAATGCCCTGAGATCAATGATGTTTCTTGCCAGAGCTTTCTCCAAGGAGAGTTTCTCACTGGTCTCTGGGACAACTAAGTCAGAGGAGATCACCTGGGCCTCCAGGAGGACCAGGCCTGTGTCCTGATCTATAAGACCTCTCTGCATGGCACCAAAGACAGGGAATATTTCTACCGTGCCAAGATCGATCACTCCTGCCACGGCTTCGCTGCCCTAGAAGAGAAAGAGAAGGAAAAGAATTAAATCAGAATCCAGCATTTCCAGCACTCACTGCATGAGTTTCAGGGAGGTCTCAGTTAAAAAAACAAAACAAAATAAAACAAAACAAAAAAAAACTTAAAATCCCCAAACAGGCTAGAAAGTCCTAAAGTGTTTGAAATCTAGTCCATCACCAGGGCAGCACCAAGATGCTTCCAATATCCACCAGCAGTAATGCAGCAAAGCAGCAAGCACCAAAACTCAGACTCATTCCTAATGCTCCACAGAAAAGAGGGCAGGAAACCAAGAAGCACAACAAAGCCCTTCAACAACTCCAGCTTCAAAAAGTAAAGACAACACAAATCCCACTCATGGGGAAGAAACCCCCCCAAAACCACCCACTGTGGGGTAAAGAGGAACCTTTCCCAGCACAGCCTCCATGCTGATTCCTGCCATGCTGAAAATCCTGCACTTCCCAAGCAAATCCCAAGTGCCAGGATGGGTGGGGAACAGCACAGAGCCCCGTGCCATGGAGCAGCTCCCAGCCATGCATCAGGGCAGGAGCAGGACAGCTCCCCAGGCATGGCCATGGTCCCACTCCAGCACCTCTAAGCTGCTCCTCAGACAGGGCCAGGGGAGAAATGGAACAAGTTGGAGGTTCCAGCATGAAAACAGTGACAAACTGGGACCACACCAACTACTGTGGTGTTTTTTGGAGGGGCTTTTCTTGCAGCTATCCCCACAGGGAGGGTGATAATTTAGGTGAGAAAGTGTCTCTGTTCACAGGCTCTTTGGACGTTTGGGTTTCTCCCAGTGCCACTGGCTGGGTATAAGGCTGGCCCAAGCACTCCAAGATTTTTGTGGGGACAGCAAGGAGGGAATCAGGACTATGGAATGAATTCCTTTTGCATCCCAACACCCTGCTGTGGGGACAGGAGGAACCTGCTGGGACAACCTCAGCTCTCCACCACCATCGCCAGACCCTGACGTGCATACTCAGAGACATGGAAAGACAGAGAAAAGAGGGAAAGGGGGGAAAACAAAAGAGCAAGATCAAAAAAGGAGATGGATGGGAGGGAGGGGAGTAAAAGGCTTTTACTTACCGACTTGCAGGGTGTGCCTTGAGCAGTTAAAGACAGAGCCTTATGGAGCAGTTCAGCCGTATCACACACAGTGTAAAGCTTGGGGTTAGCGTCCAGCATGCGACTGTTTTGCTTTGCAAAAAGAACCCCACACACAGGTCCGTCCTCTTTCCCTTTTGTGTGTTTTGTTTGTTTGTTTAAATCCCAGGGGGGTTAGTTAAACTTGTAAGCAAGGATGTCAGTTAATCTTAAAAACAGTTGACATGAAACACAAACCATACAGGGACACATCATGCTCAATTTAGCGCGCTCTGCTTTGCATTTTTCTGGTCTTTTGTAACTTCTTTCTGACAGTTGGATGTTTCCAGCAAGCAAATGTTAAAGAGTTCTTCATGCTCCCTCTACAGTGAAGCAACAGCTCCGCAGCAGAGCTGCAGGGATGGTTTTGCAGATGGGGATTTAAGGTGAAGCCCCACTGCCATCTCTTGTTTTGCTGCCTGGGCTTCATCAAATCTGTGAGTGAAAACTGTTCCAGCCCCAAAGCAGCCTCGTGCTGTACCAAAACAGCTTGACAAGCCCTGGAGAAGGCTTTTGCTCTAAAATAATTTTCCTGACCAAAAGGGAGGAAAAGGGAAAGGAAAAAAAAAAAGCATCCATTCCACAGGGAGGCTGCACCAAATCTGTGATGGCTTAACAAAATGATTTGTTCACCTTTCTGCTGCCAGCACAAGGGCTAAAGGGCTTGCAATAAAATAAATCATTTCCTGCTCTGAAACACCTGGAACGTGCTGTAAAGTCCAGTTTGGAGCAAAACACTACATTTTTAGGTTAAAGCTGGACAGGAAGATCTCAAAAAAAAAAAAAAGCAGCTCTGCCACCTTCTCCCCATGAGTGGCTTGAACAGGGCTTCACTCACAGACCTGAGAGCCAAAACCTGCATCTCACAGCCAGATGTGAGCGGGCTGTTGCTTCAGGGTACAGGGAGCCAGCAAGCAAACACACAAAAATATCCATTGACACATGAATATACACTTAGAGAACAGGCACACGTAAATCTGTGAATGACAGCTGGAACAGAGGCAATAAGGATGTGCTTCCAGCCCTCCCTGCAAGGATGGGGCTGGTGGATGCGAACAGGGAACAGGTCCTGAAGGTCTCCCAGCTCAGCTGAGGGGCTGGATAGTGTAATTGCCTTCCACATGGAAGAGCTGCTGAGAAAAACCCTTGGCCAGACCCTGAGTGAGTCCCACCTTCCTGCAGCCCCTGCCCGCAGTGGGACCGAGCCCTCTGAGCTCACAGCCCTCAGAGGACACAGATTTCCTCAAGGGGACATTTCCAGGGCAGAACTCCTTCTGCCACCCTGCTCACCAAGCACTAACAAGCCTCGTGCAGAGGGCAGGGCCCTGATGGCAACCAAAGGACAACTCTCACAACAGCTCCTGCTTGGCCTCCAGGCACCACCAGATGCTGTGGGTGACCATGAACAGGAGAGAAGGCTCGTGCAAGAGGCTGTGAGTGGCCAGTGGCCAGAGAAACCCAACAAAATGAAACCTTTTCCACATCCTGAGGAGGGAAGGTGAGGAGTGAACAGGGCTGAGCAGGGAGCAGTACCTTGTGCTCTGTCTCCTGAGCCAGCTGGCTCTGGAGCTGCTGGAGCTGCTCCGTGGAGTAGCTGCAGAGAGCCTGGTAGGTTTCCTTCAGAGCACCAATCTGAGCAGAAATCTGGTCCTTTTCTGGTTGGGAAAGCCTGCCAGGGGAAGGGGAAATATCTCAGGGTACTGCCCAAACCACAGAATTACCACATCCTTCCAAGCACAGGAAAAGGCCAAATCCACCATGAGTCCCTTCCTCTCCCTGCCCTGCTCACTAAAACCTGCCAGGTTAACCAACCTGAATTGTAACAATCAAATCCTCCAATATATGTGTCTGCATCTCAACTAAAGAGGATTAATACTGTCCCACAGCATAAATGAGTGCACATTTCACAGATCTCATTGCAGACAATAAAGAAGAAAACTGTGGTGTGCAGCTCATTGTTTTTAACTGGAGTCAGGCGCTGGATCCCATGGACCCACAGCTCTAAGGAATCTCATCTCCAGCCCCTGTTCTCTCCCTGGTCACACTCACTTGTGGCTGTGTTTTGCCAGGAAGATTTGGGAAGTTTTGATGGCCTCAGAGACCTGCTCCTTCTTTCCAATCAGCTCCTCATTCAGGGCCTGGAAAAAAAATGTAAAAAAGAAAGAAAGCAGCTTAATGCAGCTGTGAAAAAAAAGAGCAGAAGTTAAACCTCAGGGTCTGGTGTCAGCCCTGCTTTACCTGCTGCTCTGAGATGGATTTCTCAATGTCTCCCAGCTCTCTGCTCCCAGCAGCAGCTGTCCTGCCCTGCACACTCTGCTTCAAGCCCAGGGCCCAGCCCAGGAGCTCCTTCACCTTGTCCACGTGCTCCTGCTTCTCCTCCTCCACCACTTTCTGCAAAAAGAGGAGGAAGGAGCAAGACAACCACGTCAAAAGGGACCTCCAAAGGGGGAGCAAAGGGAGATGCTGCTCCCTCAGCACGGAGCAGCACCCTGGGGGATGTGGGGGATGTGGGGGATGTGGGGACAGGCCCAGGTGTGCCCCATGCCCTCACCTCCTCCTCCTCCAGGCGCCGCAGAGCGTCGCTGATGTACTTCACGTGCTGGGTGGTCAGAGTCACCAGGGCCGTGTAACGAGTCCTCAAATCCATGAACTGCCAAGGGACAGAGGGGAGAACAGAGGGAAAAGGGAGTGCATCAGCCCTGCTGGCAGATCCAGAGTGTCACCCTTCACAGTACATGACATGGATGAGGCACCTCTGGCTCAGGAGCCCCCCAGGGCACCTGGCAGAGCCGGGATGGCACCAATGGAATGCAGCCAGTCTGCTGGGGAGGGTGGTGGTGGCCACACAAGGCATGCTGCACGACACTGGAGCGAGGGGACACTCCTGCCACGGACACTGGGGCGGGTGCTCGACTCTTACAGAGGGCTGCTGGGATCTCTGATATATCCACACAGAGCAGACAGGAGCTCGGGGCCCTAAAAGGTTCTCATCCCAAAGATGCACACACAGCAACACTGCATGGTGCTCTGGTTATTTACCTCGAGCAAGGCTGAAGGGCTGAGCCGACCCTGCTGGATTTGACCCAGGGGTTCCCAGGAGTCAAGGTATGGCATACCTGGTGCTTAGGGCACTAAGCCATCCTCTCTGGCTATTGGAAAAAACAGCGAGGGTGGAAACTTTATTTATACAAGAGAGTTCAGCAGGAAGGAGCTCATTTCACAGAGGCTGCTGGGTGGTTTTGCTGGGCGTGGAAGAACACCCCAAAATTTTCCCCCTGCTGAGCTGAGGTGGGTTCCTACCTCCTGGGTGATGGCATCTGAGGAGGAGAGCATCCGCCGGCGCTTCATGGGCGACTTCTGCTGCGACTCCACGAAGGCCCTGTAGGTCATCAGCTGCAGCTCATAGTCCTGAAAAGGTGGGGAGATGTGGAGCCTGTGAGATCTGCAAACTCTGCCAGGGCTGCTCCTGCCCAGCCCACCCCAGCCAGGAGCTGTACCTTGACAGCAGCCGAGTACTGCTGGGAGAATTTCTGACACTGGTCCAGCTTGGCTTGGTTTTTCTCAATTTCTGCAGCCAAAGCCTTCAAGGAAATTCAAAGTAAAAATGGTTGTCAGAATAGATTGGCTGAGTTGCTGCCCAGAGAAGCTGTGGATGCCCCAACCCTGGAAGCGTTCAGGGTCAGGTTGGACTGAGCTTGGAGCAATCTGGGATAGTGGAAGGCGTCCTTGCCCGTGGGAGGAGGATGGAAACAAGACAATCTTGGAGATCCCTTCCAACCCAACCTTTCTAGGATCCTCTGACAGCAGCCATGGGGACGTGAGCAGAATTCTGGTTCACATCCCTGCACTTTTGGGTAAAATCTTTACACTCTCCAATTTTTCACACAAGACCTCATCTGCACCTTGAGCCAAGCAGGGCTCCTCCACTTCCCAGACACCCAGCTCAGGCCTGCAGCCCCTTCCCTGCTGCTGCTTTTCATATTCCCAAGCTCAGAGATGAAAAGAAGTGACACGGTCACGGCAGCAAGGAGACATCACGAGGTCCTGCCTCACCGTTTGCTGGCTGAGCTGCTCCGACAGCACCCGGCTGTCCTCAGCCTGGCCAGGCTTCATCAGCTCCTGCTGGGCTGTGATCTCCTCAATCCACTGGATCAGGGCGCTGTGGCACTGCCGGTAATCGCTCAGCACCTCCTGGATGCTCTCCAGCTCCGTGTGGCTGAGAGGAAAACCACCACAGGTAAGAGGAGAGGGGGTGAAATCCCAGCAGGAAAAATTTCACCTCCACCAAGCCTGACCCAAGGTGTCAGCTGAAGGGTGAGAGTCAATGTGGCAGCGGAGGGAGGAGGTGCCTCACCGGGTCTCGATCTGGGTGCACACTCGCTGCCAGCGGTCCCACAGCTGGCTCCCCTTCTCCTGGAAGCGCTCCAGGTCAATGCTGCGCTCCTGCCTCAGCCTGAACAGCTGCTCCCCCACCTCCTTTGCCTTCACCATCTCCTCTTCCAGCGTGGAGAACACTGAGCCCTTGTCCTTCACCTCCCCGAGCCATTGCTGCAAAAGGAGACAGCACTGGGTCAGTGTCACTGAAAGCAGAAGGGACCAAGCCAGAGATGTCCTCCCAGCCAGAGGTGACACACTGGGAAGGGATTAATGGGTTTATTTTGCCCCTCTCCTTAACCTGCAAAGAACTGGGAGGTGTAGAATGAAGGGGAACATGCTCCCAGGTCAGATTGGTGCAGGTCATACCCTACAGCAGCAGACAAAGCACAAGCCACAGCACCTCCTCTACACTCACTAAGCAATCAGGGCTCTCAGATCAGCAGCACAAAACCCTCTAATAAAAATGTATCAAGGCAAGAAAAACGTCCCACAGTCCAAATTCAGCAGAAAAAAATTTGCTCCTAGTCCTAAACACATTCATACTCTTAACAGTAACAACACTCTCCACCCCCATCCTATTTCCACTTGTATCCAACAACCTCAAGAACACCCCCAACACAATTACAAACACAGCCAAAACCTCCTTCTTAATCACCAACCTGCAGGGCTGTCCTGTGGGTCTGAATGGCTGCCAGGTCAGCAGGAACAGCCTCCTCCTGGCTCAGCTTCACCTCGTAGCCTTTGACCAGGGATTCTGCTCCTTGGGTGCTGCGGATAATGATGTCAACCGTCTTCAACCTGGCAAATCAAACAGAACACAGTGGCATCATCCCAGGCGTGGCACGGATCTGGAGGCTGCACCACGTGCTGCAGGGGGATGGATTCAGCTACATCCACCACAAGGTGTGTTGGAGGGGCAGAATAAGGCCTTTAGTGAACTGGGAACACTCAAAAGGGCGTTTGGGAACAGAGGCACGTCCCCAACTCACTTTTCCAGGTAGATGGAAGACAGCCCATGTGTCTGCTCCATCTTGTTCACCACCAAGTCCAGCTCTGAGCGCAGGTGGGGCGTGCTGGGCCCTGCAGGAGCTTTGTCCAGGAAGCTGTAGCACCTCTCAGACACAACCCGGAGCTCTGACTGCAGCTGCTGCAGATCCTCCTGTGTGCGCTGCAGGGGGACAGACAGCGTGAAAGGAGAGCCCAAAGAGGCAGGGAAAAGGCAAGGAAAAGGGGAAATAGGCAGGGAAAACAGGGAAACGGGCAGGGGAAAAAAGCAGGGAAAAAAAGCAGGGAAAAAAAGCAGGATTGCCCTTGGCTAAGGAGCTGTCAGGAAATGAAGCAGGCTGCCCACCTGCTGAGCTTCCCTGCTGCCTTCTGCACAGCCAGATTCCCTCAAAACCCCAAGATCCCCTCAAACCCCAAGATCCCCTCAAACCCCAGGATCCCCTCAAACCCCAGGATCCCCTCACACACAGAGGAGCCACAGCTATTTTTGGGCGCGTGTTCCTCTCAGCCCTGCCCTGCCCAGCTGCCAGCAGCAGGCCTGACCTCCTGCTCTGCCATGCGCAGGGTGTTCTCCTGGATGGTGTCCCCGTCTGCCCGGGCGCCGCTCGGGGCCTGGATGCGGCTCACGAGCCGCTGCTCACACTCCTCCAGCCGCAGGCGGATGTTCTTCAGCTCAGACAGGTACGTCCTGGCAACGGTCTCATCCTTGTCCTCTGCAAGGCAGAGACACACAGAACAGCAGCTCAAGCAGTGCTGGTCAGTAGCTGTCCCAAACGGGACCTGCTGGAAAGCCCAGAGCTGAGTGCAGCCTCTGAGCATCTCTGCTCAGGTAGAAAACACCTTAATTGGACACCTCCATTTCTGAGCTCAGGTGGAAAACACCTGAATTAAATCATTAAATCATCTCCTTCTGGAAGTGAGTCCAGCCACAGGACCGGAGTCTTGGCTCCTGGTGGGACTCACGGTGTCACAAGTGCCACCACCACGTGTATTATCCCAAAGACTAACTGCAGGAAGAGCTCCTTGCTTGGAATGCATCCCCTCTGCCAACACTCCAAGGGGAAGAGGACTCAGCAGCCCAGCTGAAGCTGCAAAGCCAAGGCCTCTCTTCAGGAGCAGTGCTGGACAAAGGCCGAACACTTGGATGGATAGATGGAGGAATAATGGGAGCAGCTGCTCACACCATCAACCAGCTAGCTCAGGAAAAGGAGAACACGAAGCCATCCCATAAATCCTTTGTGTATGAGCTCCCACAGCTCCTGGTTAAAGCATCAGGCCCTTTGAAGCTCACCGTTCTCCATGGACTCCAGCAGCTGCCGGATGTGTTCCTTGGAAGACTCCACTTCCTCCTCCAGGCGCAGCCGGTCCGACACGGAGAAGAGCTCTGAGTCCCGGCTGTCCTGCAGGAAATCCTCGTAGTGGCCCTGCAGGCTCTTCAGGGCTTGCTGACACTCCCCTTGAGCCAAGGATCTCAGCTGTGAGTGGAAAAAGAGGCACGTCCAAACATCAGGAACAACATCCTGCATGCCAACTGAACCGCCTTCATCTGTCCCAGGAGTATTTTCAGAGGGGGAAGAGGTAAATCCTCCATGCCTCCCCCCAGCCATGCTCACTCCCTAATGAAATGTTCAATCCACAATCTCTCAGCAGCAGCAAACTCCTAATGCTCTTTTTATTGGGAAAAGCTGCAATCCTTTTGCACAGCACCCTCAAACTCAGGTTTTCAAGGTGTAAACTGTTCCCCTTTTCCCTATAGCTGTAAACCGTGACCCTTTTCAAGGTGTGCGCTGTTCCAGGTGTAAAGACCCTTGATTTCCCCACTCCCTGGTTTTCCCCTCTCTTTGGCCACACAGAGAAGCCTGGAGAGCAGCACAACCCCAGAACCAGGCAGGGAAGTTCCTCTGTACCTTTTCCATGCTGAAGCTCTGCACCAGGGCTATGTCCTTCCTCAGGTAGTTCCAGGAGATGAGGCTCTTTGTGTTCATGTGCAGCTGGTGCCAGAGAGCCATCACTTTCTGGTACAGCTGCTCCACCCTGCAAGGGGAAAGGAGCAGCTCCATCAGCCCTGGATCTTCCCAGCAAACCCAGCCCTGACCCTGCTAATCCTCCAGCCATCACTGGCAGAGAGCAGCCCGTCAGCCCAGTGACCCCAGTCTGGCACCACACAGGGAGTGATGCTCCTGCTGTTCAGTGCCAGAGATCCCTGGGGGGATCCCTCCTCCCAAATTGTCTTTTTTTTTCATTTTGCAAGCTACAGCAGCAGTCTCTGCAATGGAGTTTGCAGCTGTAGAACCAGGAGGGATTCCCTTCCTCACCACAAACCACCTTCACACCTCCATCCCCACCATCCCATCTCTTTGTGACTGTCACCAAGTTACCTGTTGGCCATCTCGATGGCCTCTTTGTTGGGTGGGGGGATCAGGAAGCAGACAGAAGGCACCATGGCCTCATTCCCTGTGGGGCTGATCACCTTCCACTTGGTCCTCTGGGAATTGTCCTCCAGGACACACTCGTCGTTCCTGCAGATGGTGATCTGCGACAGCACCAGCACCAGGAGCCCATCAGAAACCAGCAGCAGGGCTGTGCACGCCTGTCCCTGCTGCCAGCCCCTCTCCTGGGGGTGAGCCAGCTCCCAGAAATCCACAGATGGATGTGTTTTAATGGAGCAGCAGCCTGGAACGGCGCCAGGCAGTGCGGCAGGCTCGTGCCGGGAGAGGAAGGGACAGGGAAGTCACAGGGAGGAGCTGGCTGCCACCCACGGGCTTGTTTGGCTCAGCCTGATGAAGCCCATCCTCCTTGGAAGGGGAAAGGACTCCAGCTCCTGCCCAGAATAAATCTGAGACGTGGAAATCTGCTCCAGGAAAAACATCCCTGCTGTTTCCCTCCCCCTGTCTTCCCACTCCTGCTTTCCACTGACAGATCCTACAGCTCTCATCCTAAACCACCCCGGGTGTCACTCCCTTGTCCCTGCCTTCCCTTCCCAAGTGCCACCAGCACCCTGGCAGCCCTCACCTCGATCTGCCTGTAGTCACAGACAGCCTTGATGGGGATGGTGCTCTTCACAGCGTGCTCTGGGTTCCTGGGCCGGAGCTGGACGATGCTTTTGGACCGTCCCACCAGGCTGGCAACAGAGCTCTTGGACTGGATCAGCTGCTCCTTCTCATCCTGGCAGGGACAAGGAGGATGGGCTGCTCAAGGGTGGTGAGGGGAGGCCTGTGCCAGGCAGCTCAGCTCGCCCCCCACCCCAGTGCTGGCCTGCAAGGGCTGAGCAAACGCCTCAGGAGATCCTGCTGCCCTGGCAGGGTGGGAAGAGGGCTCAGGAGATGGGATGGGACATCACTGCTACTCCCACTGCCCTGCAAAGCCACATGCACACCTCTGCCTCTCTGGCTGGTAGGACAAGAAAATGTTTTCTTTCAAAAGGGAAAAAAAAAAAAACCCAAAAGAACACAACATCCACCAAAACAAAGTCCCAGGAGCTGTGAGGGGCTGAGAGCAGGACAATGTCCAGCCCAAAGCTGGGGATGTTTGGCTGCCTGCAAGAGAGCCCAGGGAAGCATGCTCCCTCTCTAAAGCAAAGGATGAAAGGGTGTTTAAACCAACGGCTGGAATGGGAGATGATGAATTATGGGGATCAAACATCTCAGGAGAAGGGGCTCGGGGTGGAGCGATCGCACAGGCCTCTGGCTTTGGGGAGAAATCTGCCAGCTGCAGGAAATTTTATTCCTACAAATCCCTGCTGGGTGAGGTGATGGCGCCAGCCCAGGGGGGAATGGTGGCAAAGCTCCCCTGGAACAGCCTCTGGAGACATGTGCAGATCACAACACTGGCAGCTCGTGTGAGTAGTGACAGCTCAGCCCCTGCTGGCTGCGGCAAAGGTTTCAAAAACAAAGGATCCCAGAAAAGGTTCTCCCTCATGCTTGGTACTCTGGGGTTGGTTAGTGTGCTAAAACAGTGGAGGAGAATTTCATGGTTAAAAAAAATAAAATTAAATAAAATTAAAATAAAAGAATAAATGATTAAATAAACTACCTGTGCCTGTCTCCCAGGGAGCATGATTGGAAGAAATACAACTTTCACTTATTAGGTAAGAAAGAGTAATATAGCTGAGCTCAGGGCAGCTGCCCCAGTCCTGGGTTTGTGGCCACTCTCTGGCTGCCCAGAACAGCCTCTCCCACCCCAGATGTGCCAGGGCTCCCAAACACAGACCCTGGGAGCCAGCCTGGCTGCTCCAGGTCCTGGCAGCACCAGAGACAGACCAGGACTACCCTGAGAGAGGATGGGGGAGCCCCCAGGCCTCCAGGAGAGAAGCCAGTGCTGATGCACCCATCACCCCCAGTAAGGGCACCCCAGTGCCTCTGGGGACAGCCTGCTGTGCCCTTCTGGGTGACCACCTGCCTCCACACTCTCAGTGTCACCTCCTGACCCTGCCACCACAGCTCAGCACTTCAGCCACAGCCCAGATCCTCCCCTGACCCTGCTGTCCAACACCAGCTGATGCTTTGCTCCTTGGGGGTTGTTTTTAGGTTGGTTTTTTTTCAGGCCAAATCGGGCAAGAAGGTGACAGTGCCACGGCCTGGGCTCTGCTCTGCTCAGCTAAGCCAGGCCACGTGTTCAGAGATCACAGCCAGGCTGCCCTGGCTCTCCCCCCATCCAGCAGCATGGATTAACACAGGATTTGGGCTGGATAAAGAGCAGGCATTTCTCCACCAGCTCCAAAAAGCAGAACCAGGAGCATCCTAGAGGCCCTGCCTTGGTCAGCAGGACTCCAGCAGGATGGGCACGGCTGGGGCAGGAGCAGCTCAGGTTGTGATCTTGCACAGCCTGCTCCTCACCCTGAGGACACACAGAGGTCAGATGGTGCCTCCAAATGACAGTGGCCAACCCCAGCTACACCACACAGCTGTGGCCAGCACAGCCTGCAGCAGCTCATTCAGCAGCTCCAAGGGCAAGCAAATCACTGCCTGAGGTGGAACACAAACCGCATCCCACCAAACTGTGGGGATAAAGAGCTCAGCTCTCCCTGGGGAGCAAAGAGGTGTCCCAGGCAACCAGAGCAGGGTGCTGGGTGTCAGAGAACCCACCATGGAGTCCTGCAGGAGGTCCTCCAGCCGCGTCAGGCTCGTGTTGTGGTCGCAGGAATATTTCCTTTTGATGGAGTCCTGCAGGTTCCGCAGGTACGCCTCCGACTCCCGGGCGTCGCTGAAGAACTGCCAAAGCAAAAAGGGTCACGGGGACCTGGGCAAGCCCCCTGAGCAGCCTGGAGACAGCCAAGGAGCACCCCAAAGGCTCAGCCAGCAGCTCCTGACACTGCTCTCTGGCTTTAGGGCTGCAAGGGTAGGACCATCCCACGTGGATGAGCAGAACTACAGGGAATTGTTGATCCCTTTTTCCCCTAGAAATGCCCAGGGAGCAGCTAAACAGATATTCCAGAGGGAAAAAAAATCCCTTCTTCCTCTCCATCAAGGACAACAGCAGTGTGAGGAGCTCATGGAGTGGGATTCAGCAGATGGGACTGAGGGAATCTGGCCCCAAATACCTGGAAATAGGCAGCGTTCTCCTTGACGTGCTGCTCCACGCACAGGCAGAGCTGCTTGATCCACTGCCACTGGGTGTGCACAGCAGCACTGTAGGCCTGTGGAAAACACAGGAAAAGGCACTGGAATAGGGAATTGACAGCCAGGAGGGAAACAGCAAGGATACAGGAGCCTGAGGGAGGGACAGAAATGACCAAAATCTGGCTGCAGCCAGGAGGGGTTGGACACAGGAGATGGCAGACCCTGTCTCAGTGTCCCCATGTCACCCACGATGCCAGAGGCAGGAACAGTTTTGCTTTTACCCCATGGAAAAGGTTCCCACAGCCCTTTGCTTCACCACCACAGTGTCCCTGGAAGCCTGGATGACCCCAGGGCAGCCAAGGCCATTCTCTGCACCACCTCTCTGTGGGAAAGGCTCATGCTCTGTGTGTTTGTGCCCTAATTTGAGGTGGCGATTATTTGGGAATGGCCACTTCCCAAAATCCCAAAATTAAGAAGCTCCACCACTGCACTGATGTCCTGCCACCACAAAACACCTCATCAGGCACTGTGGGGTGAGGCAGTGACTCTCCCAGTTCCAGCTGAGGTGATTTGACCCTTGGGAACCGCCCAGGTTCCTGCTCACCTCCACGGTTTGCTTGGCCGGGTGGTTCTCCAGGGAGAGCAGCTCAGCCGTGTCCTGGAGGGAACGGAAGATGTCCTGCTTCTCTTCCAGCTCTGCTGTCAGCTCCTGCAGGAGGGAAAGCCCAAATCTCAGCCCTGGGACCTCACTCAGACCACGTGTCCAACCAACACAGCGTGGAAGCTCTAAAGGAGGTACCGGTGGATGCCAGGGAATCCAGCACGGCACCACAGCCCCGTTCCCTACAGGAATCTGCCTCCTGTGCTCCAAACAGGCACTGGAAGCCTGCCCAGGGACCTCTTCAGCTTCACACAGTGATTGTGGAAAGATGGGAATTTGTTTATACTGCTGTAAAGAGGAATCAATTTTCCTCTTTGGCTCAGACTTACCCCCCTCGCCCCCGCTAGTTCAAGATGTCTTGAGCTCTAAAATAATGCTAAAAATACATCTCTGGATGCCTCTTTGATTGCAATTCAATTGAACAACACATTCATTTCACTTTCTGCTCTGGGGAGAGCTTCCATCAGCTCTGTTCAGGCACAACAAGCTCAGGGAGCTGGGAAGGAGCATCCAGCCTCAGGATTTCGGGTCTGTTGGGAGCTGAGGGCTCCACAGAGGACCAAAAGCAGCACCTGCCCTCCCAGCACTCACTGAGAAGTAATTCTTCTTGGCTGCAATGTTGGGGTTGTTGTCACTCCAGTCGTAGGCCAGTTCCTCCTCCTCCTTCTCATTCAGCCAGATCAGCTCAGCAGTGGCCCTGGACACGAATCCATGCAGGCTCTGCAGGTGCCTCAGCCTGAAGCTGGAGGTTTCCTGGACACCAAGAATGGTTTATTATTCCTCCTCCCTGCTCTGTTCTGATGGTTTTTTTCCCCTCTCCCTAGCCTAGGAGCAGGGAGGGCCCCCAGACTCACCATCAGTTTGCAGTACTGAGTCTCCAGCTTGCCCAGTGTCTCTGTGTAGCTGGCACGGAAATTCGGAGACATTTTGCCCTGAAGGATGAGAAATGCTCCTGTTACCCTTCACAGGACAGGATCACCCAGAAACCCATCCCCAAATCTTTCTCCACAGCTCTGCATGAGGAAGGGGAGGGTGGAGAGGATGGCTCAGGGCAGCACTGCATCAATTTAGAAGCTCCAGCCTTAAAAATCCTCTGTCCTGGGAAAGTGACCCACAAGAGCTGATCCCAATTTCCCACGCCTGGTGTCCCCCACCATACCTCATACATCCTGGCCTCCTTCACGCTGGAGCCCAGGTCCTCCACGCTGGCGTGGATGTGCCTCTGGGTCTCCAGCTGGGATTCCACACTTGGCAGGTCAGTGCCCCACTCTGCCCGCTCCAGCCTCATCTGAAACCAAGAGGCTCAGGTCAGCACTGCTCATTCTGCTCTCAAAGGGACACCAGGAATCCTCCCAGGTCACTCCAGAGGGAACAAACACCTCCCAGTCTTGGTAGAAGATCCTAAGCCAGTGCTCCAACTCTGAATATTTCTGGGACAGCCTACACAAGGTTCCCACCCACGTGGGAAAGTGACTGCATCAGCACAGATCTGCTTCCAGCTTTGAAAGGCTCCTGTGATCCCCACTGGCCAGCAGGACCACAAGAGAGAAAACCCAGCTCCAGCTTTGAGAGGCTCCTGTGATCCCCACTGGCCAGCAGGACCACAAGAGAGAAAACCCAGCTCCAGACAGAAGCCTCAGATCTCCAAAAACGACAAACCACCAAAGCAACTATTCACAGATAAAGGCAGGAAAAGGCCTGGGGGCAGCTTCCCACATCAGCCTGAGCACAGGCAGGAGGTTTGGCCCAGCATCTCCTCACCTGCATCTCCTCCACCCAGGCCAGCAGCTCGTAGACGAAGCGAAGGCTGCCTTCATCTTCAGAGGAGGAGATGGCCACCAGCTCTGTCCTGGTCATGGGCTTCCTGAACCAGGAGGCCGAGGAGGTGTGGAGCCCCTTGGTCAGGGACTCGCCCTTCAGGTGTGTCGTGCTCAGTGTGGACGTGGGCACCAGCTCCAGGGTGGAGAAATGGCCCTTCCTGTACAGGTTGGTGCACTCCAGCCTCAGCGTCACCAGCTCGTCCTGCAGCCTCATGATCCTGGGGAAGCAAGCAAGGAGTGGGTAAGGATGGGAATGTGTCACAGAGCAACAGAACTCTCCTTGGTCTCCTTGAAAAGGAAATAAGCCCAGAAGTTTCTCTCCTCCATTAGATAAAGACACCTCATAGCACCTGGGGGACTTCACCTCAAACTTAAGGGTGGCCAGTTGGGCAGGAGCCAAAAAGTCCCACCTGAGCAATTTACTAGAAAAAGAATATAACAAATAAACTAATTGCTTTTGTGAGGTGTTTTAGTAGGAGCAAGGATCTCTTGCACCTGGCTGGGTTTTTCTCTGTAAAGAGTTTTGTTATTTTGCCTTTTAATAAAACTTTTCTGTTTCCAACACTACCACAGAATCCATCCTGCTGATTTTGTGCCTTCTAAGGCAGCTGAGCTATCTTGGGTGTGAAATAAATCTCCAAGAGCTTATGAGACCTGGCTTGAGGAGACCATATATCAGGTAAGGAGATGGACACGTGTGTCACCATAATATTTTCTGAAAAATCCCTTTGCCAGGACTTTCCTCCCGAGAAGCTGAGAAGCCTCAGGAAAAAAAAGTAAACAATAATTACCTGATTGCTTGGAATGTGGTTTGGGGGTTGCTTACCAACAAGTGCATTTTGGATTGGTTCCATGTGAATTGTTTTAATTTAATAAACAATCCCTGTCCAGCTGTGTCAGGACTCTGATCAGTCACAAGTTTTTATTCTCATTCTTGTCTAAACTTCTGATGTCTCCTTTCTCTTTCTTTAGTATAGTTTTAATATATCAATATAATATAATATAATATAATATAAGTATAATATAATATAATATATCATAAAATAACAAATCAGCCTTCTCATTTGTTATTTTATGATATGATTTGGAGTCAATTCTCATCTCTCACTTCATCCTGGGGACCCTCAAAACACCACAGCAATCGGTGACCACACACGTGCCCCACACAGAGGGGCTGTGCAGCCCCCGAGGGGCTGTGCCCCACACAGAGGGGCTGTGCAGGCCCTGAGGAAGCTTCTCAAGGTCACCTGAACACCAGCTCCTCCAGCTGGTAGTAGTTCTCGTCGCGGAGGATCTGCACGTCCACCTGGAGCTGGCGGATGAGCCCCTCGCTCTCCTGCAGGAACGCCACCACGTCCGCCTCGTGCTGCACCGGCTGGCCTGCCTCCAGGTGAGCAGCATCCTGCGGGGACAGGGGACGCTCAGGATGAGTCCCCTCAGCCCTGAGTGGGGCTGAGAGGCACAGGGTGCTGGGTCACAGCATCCCCTGCCACCGCCCCCCGTCACGTCCTTCTCCGCACCCTTCCCTTTTCCCCCAACGTGGAGCTGCTCCATGGCTGGAGGTCAGGGACAGAGAGAGCTCCTCTCCAAGTGTTTTCCTGCTTCTTAAGTTGGTGTTTTTTACAACACCTCCAGGTGGAGCTCCCCTGCCACACCTGCAGCCCCAACAAGAGATAGTGGTGGTGGTGTGTTACAGACACATTTTCATGAAAAATCTTTTTGTTAGGATTTTTTTCTCCTGAGAAGCTGAGAGGTCTTAGAAACAAAATGTAAACAATGATTTTCTGCTGCTGTGGAATGCAACAGGGGCACTTTGATTGGTTTCGTGTGGTTGTTTTTAATTAATGGCCAATCACAGTCCAGCTGTCTCAGACTCTCTAATCAATCACAAAATTTTATTATCATTCCATTCCTTTCTTTTCAAGCCTTCTGATGAAATCCTTTCTTCTATTCTTTAGTGTAGTTTTAATAAATCATTTTCTTTTAATATAATATGTATAATAAAATAATAAATCAGCCTTCTGAAACATGGAGTCAAGATTCTCATCCTGAGAGCCCTGTAAACACCACCACAGTGGTCCCTTCTCACTGCCCACCCTGGGTGCTGCTGGGTGGCAGTGACCATTCCAGAAGCCCCAGGTGTCCGAGAGTTTTGGGGCTCCTGGTATCTCTTTTCTCCTATAACAAAGAAAATCTCTTCAGAAACCTGTTCCCTACCCAGGGTCTGCCACTGAGTCCTTTCCACCAGGCAAATAAAACAGATTTTGGGGGTTTTAAGCCTCATTATACAACAAAAAATATTCAACAAGCTGTTCCAGAAGTGCTGTTCTCCTCCACACCAGCACCACTGCAGATGTCCAGCCCCACTTACTGCATTCCCAGAGACAAAACCATTCCCCATCCCTGTCCTCAAGGTCATCTGTGGATCACCAAATCTCTGCCACCACCTCTACAGCACCTCTGGGACAGGCTCAAGGGCAGAAAAGAAAGGAAAACGTTCCAGGGGGAACCCACCACCCCAGGCAGAAGAGAGGAGAGGAGATGGACACAAAACAAGAGCAGGAAAACAAACAAATCAATAAAATCAGGAGGGGCAAACCCCCACTCCCCACTCACCGCCTGTAGCGTGTTCTTCGCCAGGGTGAGCTTTTCTTCACAGCTCAGAGCACCATTCTGGATTTTGTTAGCGATTTGTAGCAGCAATTCCAGCCTGGAATGACAGAGGGAGGTGAGAGAGGGGTTTTGGAAGAGGAAGGAGCAGGGGACGTCCCTGCCAGGGGCACAGCACCCACCTCTCCACCGCCGGCCGCAGGAGCTTCTCGCGCTCCAGCATCTCAATGATGAGCTTGCCCCACTCCTCCTCCACATCGTTGGGGTGGTAGCCCTGGGGCAGCTTGATGCGTCCAAATTCAATCCAAACCTGAGGGAAACATCAGCAGAATTGCATTTCCCACCTCTGCCTTGAGCTGCCTGGGGATCACAGCAAGGGAAGAGGGGCTCTGCCTCAGCTCCTGCAGTGAGCTGCTCACTGCCTGGTTTATCCTGAGGGGTGTTCCCACTTCTCCACTCCAAAATAAACCTGAACTGAGCACAGTTCAGTCTTGCTGAAAAAGCACAGCATTCCCACCTACCAGCCTCCGGGCAGCCAGGATGATCCTTACCTCTAGCAGTTTGTAGAGCTCCTCTATCTGTCCTTTTTCCTGCTCCTTTGCTGGGATTTCAGTTTCTTTGAAGTGTATGTACTGGTTATAAAGTGCCTGGGATGAGAAAGGCTCATCAGGAACCACCCTGGGGATTGCCACCACCCATCCCTCAGCACTGGACACGGCACACACTGAGGAGAGACCTTGTCCAGGACCTACCTTTAGCTCTACAGGGTTCTGGGGGAAGGATTTGTCTGACATGAGTATCGTGTGCTGCTTGATCCACGAGATGAGGGACTCCACACGGGTCTGGTACTCCAGCCACCTCGAATCCACCTCCTGTGGGGCGAGAGTGTCTTTGCCAGCACTGCTGGTGGGCAAATCACAGAGAACTGAGGTGCTACAGACAAACTACAGGGTGGATCGTGTGCCAGGGCTTCCCTGCTGTGATGCCATCCCAAGTACAGAGAGGAGGAGGAGGATCCTCCTTGCCAGTTGCTCTCTCTAAGCTCAGCTTTTTTCCTCCAGAGCCTGGGCAGTGCTGTGGCTTTACAGACACCCCAGCAGTTCATAGGGCAGACACCATAAGGGGGTCCTCCTCCCTCTCCTCAGCCCTCTTCCACAGGCAACAGACCCTTCCCCAAACCCTGCCCACAACCCCCAGCTGCCTCCCAAAAGGCTGTCCCAGCCTCCCAGCCCTCAGCAGTGCTTACAATGGCGCTGATCCCTTCTCCTCCCTCAGGGACTTTGGGAAAGGCATCGTAGATTGAAGACACGTAAGTTATCACAGATTTCTCATCTGGAGAGGGAACGTCCACATCTGGCAGGAGAGAATCAGAAAGGCAGTGAGGAAAGGGAGTGGGAAGAGAAGCTGGCATGTCCCTGCACTGGTCTCATGCCCTGGGCCCCCACCTTCAGCATCCAGCAGCCGTGTGACCCCCAGGCGCTCGGCGATCTCAAAGGCCTGCTCCAGGTTCTCCCGGTTGCTCTGGATCTGCACCCTCTCCATGTCCACCAGATCTGGCCTGCAAGACACGCCCCAGAGTGACAACCAGCACCAGGTGGCCAGGGCAGAGCGTCCTGGGTGGGCATCACTGCCATGGGTGGCTCCCAGGGTTGGTCTGAGCTCCTGCTCCAGGGTGGGGGCTCTCCAAGGGGACTGGGCTGCAGCACTTCCCTGGCTCATCCCCCTTGGGAAGGGGGGTTCAGGCTGCAAAGAAAAACCTCTTGGTGCCAGCTGGGGAAGAAGGAATCAAGAGAGGATTAACTGCTGCTTGGGAGACCTCCAAGATCCTTGGATAAAAGCATGGATGGAAATGCTGCTGTTCATGGAGAGCAAAAGGGCAGCACTGCAACACTCAAGAGTTTTAAAGCTTTTCATTTCTGCCTCTCTCCCCAGCCTCAACAAGATTTTTTTCCCTGATGTATCTTTTGCTCATTCCAAGCATCCCCCCCTCCACAGCTACCTGGCAGAAGAGAGAATTCCAGGTATAAAAGACATTCCTCCCTGCCACATCTCCAAGCAAGCCAGCCCATCACTGAACCACAGTGGTGGGCAGAGACCCCTGGGAGATCCTCATCCCTTCTCCCACCCTCATGACACTCCCACTGCTGCTTCCTGCCTACCTGTATCTGTGGATGAGGGCGTTGAACATCTTGCCATCGCTCCAGCAGGAGGAGAAGTTGGTGCACTTCAGCCCGATGTAACCTGCTGTCACCTTCTGTGTCCACAGCAGGAGCTTCTCCTTGGCTGACATATCCCCCAGCTCCCCACTGATGTAGATGTCAGAGATCTGTAAGGAAGCAGCACAGCCATGGGAGGATGCAGGAGCAGGGAAGCCTCCACCAGGCACATCCAGTTCCTGTGAACTTGCCCCAGACCTGGCTACCAGAAAGGGCAGGAGGCAACTTGTGGTCACCATGGGGAGAGGGGACCCTGTGGCCAAGGAACTTGGGAAGGGACCACAGGATCTGCACGGTGTGGTTTGGGCAGGCTGGAGATCCAAACAGGCAGAGCCAGACATTCTCTAAGCCCATTTCACAGGGCCACCAGGTGCTGCTTGGCCACACAGCCCAGCCCAGCCAGGACCCAAGCTGACACCACCAAACCCCAGCTCCCAACAACCACCAGAGCCACTCCCTCTGCACCATCCCTGTCCCCACAGACAGGGACACACCTCACTGGGAACACAATGTCCTGGAGAGAGGAGGCTCCAGGCAGGTCCCTTCCTGCCTCTCCCTGCTCCAAACACACCGTGCACCCTCCTGTACCCTCACTGCTCCTGCCCAGCACCCAGCACCCTCAGACAACCGGGGCTCCTGGAATGGTCTCTGCCACCCAGCAGCACCCAGGGTGGGCAAGGAGAAGGGACCACCACCAATATCTCTTGTTGGGGCTGCAGGTGTGGCAGGGGAGCTCCACCTGGAGCAGCCTGTTGTAAAAAACACCAACTTAAGAAGCGGGAAAACACCTGGAGAGGAGCTCTCCAACCTCCAGCCATGGAGCAGCTCCACGTTGGGGGAAAAGGGAAGGAAGGGGAGAAGGATGTGACATCCCCCCCTCTGCCCGGCTGGTGGCAGGGGGTGCTGTGACCCAGTTCCCAACAAAAGACGGCGACAGTCACGGACCCCTCAGACAGGACTGGCTGCGAATCCCAGACTGGCACGTGACACCACGCACGTGTCCCCGCATGCCAGCAAATTCCCAACTGGCACGGCTTCCTCCTCACCCTCCCCTCCCCAGCTCCCCACTTAGTACAATTACCTCCCCTTAATTAAGGGGAGGACAAAGGGGAGGGTGGGAGCCGCTCGGATTTAACGGGGTGCCCACGGAAAGGCAACGCAGGCTGTTTGCTTCCCGGATTCCTCCTCTCGGCATCGCAGGAGCAGGTGTGCCAGCACCCAGCCCTGAAAACACCCAAATCCCTCCCCAAAACACGCTCAGCTGGGTACTGGCAGCGCTCGGGGCTGTCAGACATCCCTGAGCAGGCAGGAGACAGGGACCTGCGGGATTAGCGTCTGTCCCGCCCCGCCGGTGTCATTGGTATGCTGCAGCTCACCTCCCTCTCCAGCCTGACATGCTCATCACACATAAAACTGCTCTTTGTCAGCTGCTGCCACGCTGCTGGAGCTGCCTTTAACTCCTCCAGCCCCGGGGCTGCCTTTCCCCAGGGGTGTGGAGAACGGGCACCTGGTGGCAGAGCTGGGATGGATGGGATCAGGTGCTGGGTGAGCAGCAGGATGGGACCCTCCACACCTCCAGGGAGGACCCACAAAGCTCCCTCTGCTCAGCACCCCTTTATTAATTACCTGATGGCTCTTAATGAAGAGCAGAATGAACCCTACTGTGAACCCACCCACCAGCTGTGCCCCACCCAGGGCTCTCCAGCAGTGCTGCCCATCCAGGAGCCCCTCACAGCACCCTGATCTGATAAATCCTTTATTTTTAATCCCTGACACAGCACTGGGGGTCTCCAAGCACTGGGCCCGTTCCCTGAGAGCATCCTTGAGGGAAACTCTCCCAGAGATGTGCTTATGGAGGTGCAGGGTGTGGCACCAGCTCCACCCTCCTTTCTTCACATGTCTGTGACAGGACAAAGATTTAGGGAGGCACCAGCAAGAAAAGAGAGTGGAAACTCGCAGGACTTGGGGCCAAACCCTTCCAGCAACAGCTTTGTGCATCAAGCAACTGGTGGCAGGATGCTGAAGGCCACATGGTGGCTGTGACAGTGGTCCCAACCTGACAAAGGCATCAGGGCCACAGCCCCTTGGACCACACACTTGTCCTGGGGCATTCACAGCTTGACCAGACCCAAGGGCACCTTTGCCCCACGCTGTCACCCCCAAAACAGTGACCAGCAAGCAGCAACAGGCTCTGAAACACAGCACCAATCCCTCCTGTTCCTCCTGGAGACCCCTCAGAGCAGGCAGAGCCCCCACGTCTCCATGCTCATCCTGCTGCCATCCATCCTGCATGGGCAGCAGGAAGGGGACACCCCAAATTCACACCCTGAGGGCACGAGTGGCAGTGGTGACAGCAGCCACCAGCCGCACCCACTGGATCCAGGAGCTGTCACTCCCAGCCTGCCTGTGCCAGGAGCAGGGGACAGGACAGCTCAGCCCCCAAGGGACACTTTCCCAGTGGAGATGCTGCAGGGGAAAAGCCTCAGGAGCTTTCTGCCCCTGCCACAGCACAAGACTGTCCCATTGCCGAAATGACCGTACGCAGGAGCCACCAAGATCTGGGGATCCCTGAGCCAGGTCCCCCCCACCCCGCTCCGGAAAGGGGGCTTGGGCACACTCACACACTGACCATTGCTCCGGCTGTCCCCGAGCTCCCCCTGCAAGCCCGGCCCTCCAGAGCGAGCCTGAGGCCACCATCGGAGGGTGACACCGTGGTCCCACCAGCTCCTGTGCCCTTGGCCGGCCGCTCGCTGCCGTACCCCGAGGAGCTCCGGGCCGCGCTGCCGCTGAAGGAGGAGGGGCTGCGGGAAGCCGCCAGCCCGGCACCATCTCCCTCCGAGGGCAGCCCCGAGCTTCTCCCCACGCTGGGGTTTTCCAGCTGATCCACCATGGGGGACGGCGTGGACAGCTCGGACACGGTGCCCGGCTCTGCGGCGGAGGAGCAGGTCCAGGCGGCGCTGGAGCTGGGATCATCGCTGCCTCCTTTCCCCCACGCATCCCTGGCCGCTGGCTCCTGGCCGGGCACGGCGCTGGCCGGGGACAGGAGTGTCCCAGCACGGCCATCGGTCCCTGCGCGCAGCGGCAGCAGCACAGCCCGGCAGCTGCCGCTCCTCTGCAGCTCGACCAGGCGGCTCACCGCCTTCTCGCAGTCCCTCTCGGCCGGGTTCTCCAGCAGGCGGGCGATGACGGTGGTGCCTTCCTCCCGGGCAGCTCCCGCCACACCCGGCCGCTGCGGCTCCAGCACCAGGCGCGCTTTCTGCAGCTCGCCCTGGAAGCGCTCCTTCACCTGCACGATGATGCCGGGGTGCAGCGACCCCGCATCGGGGTCCCGGCTGCCGGAGGGCTCCTCCTCTCCTCCCTCCTGCCCTGGGGATGCCTTCGATTTGAGCGCCTCATCCTCATCCTCGGCCACCTCCAGCGCCGGCGGCTCCTCCTGCGGGGCTGCCTCGGGCATCGCTCTCCTCTTCCCTCTCCGCCTCCGTTTGAAGCGCACCCTTTTTTTGGGAGACAGCGGTGCCTTCCCCACAGCTTTTTCCTTCTGCTCTTTAACGCAGCCCAGCGAATTCCCCATCTCCTCCTGCTCGGTGCCGGCAGGAAGGCAGCTGAGCGAGTCGCCGGCTCCCGAATAAATCCCAACCCGGGCTTCATCGGATCAAACGCGGCGTTCCACCGAGTGCCCCTTGTCGCCGTCCCCTCCCGCCAGCCCTGCCGCCACCGCCGCCGCTCCAGACAGCCATCTTACAGCCTGGGCGCTGCGAGAAGACAAATTCAAAGCATCTCACTGCAGTTCAGAAATCACTTGACCTAAAAGCAGAGGGAGCGGGGATTGGCTGCGGCGTCCTTCTCTCCAAATATGAGGTAATTGGAGCACGGCCCTTGCCAACACAAACAGGGGAGCAGGAATCAGGCGGCGGAGCGAGGAGGGGAGAGCGGGAGAGGGTGGGGAAGACGGGGATAAAACACAGAACCTAAGGAAGGTTGGCAAAGGTAGAATAAAGGAAGGGGTGGGAGAGAAATGGGAAGGGAAAAAAAAAAAAAAAAAAAAAAGCAGGGAGGAGTCAGAGTGACTCTGCATGCTCGCCAGCCGGCTCCGCAGGGCTGCTTCTCTCCAGTTCGGAAGGTTTGCTCCTTCATTCTTCATTCTGGATTCCGGGAGCCCCAAAAGCCCAACTCATGTGCTCACTGTGCTGCCAGGCTCACCCAGTCTGGGGCGCAGAGGTGCCCTGGGGACCCAGCATCGCTCCAGGGAGCTGCAGCCAGAGGGTCCCAGCAGGAACGGGAGGGTGATGCTGCCCAGCCCAGTCTGGCCCCAGTCCTGCCTCTCTCCTGGGGTTCCTGCCCCAAACGCCTCCCAGGGCAGGGGTTTGAGGGGCATGGAGCACCCCAACTCTGCCTGCCAGCTCAGAGGGACCAGGGTAGGGTAACACGCACCAAAAGTGGGGGTGAGACAAAAATTGGGGAGCAGGGGGCATAAAGATGGGGGGACTGAGCTCAGCCCCAGGAAGCAGGGAGACATTCAATGAGGAAATGCTCAACGAGGAAATGCTCAACACGGAGCAATCCAGAAGATGACTAAGGGAAACCAGTGAGCACAAGAGCTCTCAGGACACGAGGAAAAGCCCCCAGGGCACCAAGGCACCCTCCTCATCTTCACCACGCCAGACTGGCAGAGCCTGAGCTCCACAGCAGCACCATCCCATCCCCAAACCTCCTCTCTGGGGCTCTCCCAGCCGCCTGCCCCCAGGCAGCAGCACTGGGACACTAAAGGAGATTAAGAGGTTCACAATGGAGCTACAACCCCAGAAAAAATCCCGTTAGTGCAGCGGGAGCAGGACACACAGGCTCGCAGCACCCGCCCCGCTCCCGTGTCACCCACGCCAGGGTGGCAGTGTCCCCTCCCAGCCAGGCACGGAGGGCACCCAGGATCTCCTGATGTCCCTCTCCTGCAACAGAGGATGCACCAGGGCTGGTTGGCCACAGGGACAGCGGGGACAAGATGCCACAGCCAGGGCCCCACGGAGGAGATGACAGTGACTCATCAGCATCCAGAGCCTGACCCCTGGGAAGAGCCTCGTCAGCAGCCCCACACCCAGCTCAGCCCCAGGCTGCCACCAAAAGCCTCTCCCTGAGGCACTGCCCAGCCTCCAAAACATACAATCTTCCAGTGCAATCTTCCTTAAGAGTCTCACAGCCAGCACGAGTCCTGTCTGGAGGATGCCAGCAGGGATAAGGCAGGGAGCTGGGATACAGCAAATCCTACAGAGCTGATGCCACATGGCCAACGAGCTGCTGACAGCAGCACTGCCCAGCAAACCCTAAATGCCAACTCACTGATGGGCACACATCACCCCCCGAGGCCATC
Organism: Molothrus aeneus; assembly: GCF_037042795.1. NCBI lineage: Eukaryota > Metazoa > Chordata > Aves > Passeriformes > Icteridae > Molothrus > Molothrus aeneus. Next base: position 1,627,160 of record NC_089668.1, read on the forward strand.
ACACCCCAAATGCCAACTCACTGATGGGCACATGTCACCCCCTGAGGCCATCACACCCCAAATGCCAACTCAATGATGGGCACACGTCACCCCCTGAGGCCATCAAACCCCAAATGCCAATTCAATGATGGGCACATATCACGCCCCTGAGGCCATCAAACCCCAAATGCCAACTCAATGATGGGCACACGTCACCCCCCGAGGCCATCAGAGCTACAACTGGATAATTTGAAGCTACTGAAGACCCAAAACTCCGCTTTCCCAACACCATCTCTAACACACAATTGCTGGAGACAGTCCCAGGTCAGGGCACTTCTGCCATCCCTGTGCTGTCACCCAGCTGACACATTCCATCCCAGTGAGAAGTTCTGTGGCTGCACTGACCACCCAAAGGGCCAGGAGTGCCTTGGGATAAAAGCCCTGGCCCCTTCCAAATTTGCTCTTCCCCTCCAGAGACTCCAGCTGAGCAAACAGGCACGGCCAACAACCCCGGGAGGCCACGGCACACAACCCCATCATTAATGATTTCATTATGCAAATGACGAGGGGAGGCTGCTGCTGTTCTCCCAGCATGGTCTCCATGACACTGCCACAAACCTCCAGACCCATCCATGTGCTGACATCTCCATGGAAAATGCAGAAAAACAAGGATTCCATAGCTCCAGACACCCGCCCCGCGCCCTCCAGCAGGAAAATCCCATGTCCTACCTGGAAGTGGAGGATGATGGTCCAGATGAGCCCCAGGGTGAGCTTGGGGTTGCCATCTGTGATGTCATCATTGCGGATATTCACCAGTTTCACCTGGAAAAAAAAAGGCAAACGGGGTTAAAGCTTCCCATCAGCCTCGCCCGGAGAGCAGGGGGACACGTCCCCACCACGCTGTCCCCAGGGCCACCCCTGGCACTCCAGTGAGGAACAGGCACACAGGAAGATCCCAGGGCTTCCCAAAGAGGCAGGGATGCCACCTCATCTCCCGGCTTGGGGAGGATTTTTCCATGTCTCCAGCACTCTCCATCCTGAAGTGCTTTCCCAGCACTTAATGGCTTTACTTCAGCTCACAGAGCAGAGTCCCCAAAGCCCTGAGCACTGGTGCATAATTGAACAGCTACAGAGCACAGAGAGTGGGCAAAAAGGGGATGACCAAGCTTTAACTCCAGCCTGGGCTCAAAACCCAGCTCTAATGAAGGCAGGAACACCCTCACTCCTCCCCTGGGGGAGTCTCCTCTCCCCAGCACTCCAGGGACCCCACGGATCATTCCCTGGCAGGAGTTCTGGGCTAAGATCCCAGCAAGGCCACCACACTTCAAAGGAAAAAGCTGTTTCATCCAAGTGGAGAAACAAGTTCCCCAGAGCCCTTGGCAAAATGTCTCTATCAAGAAGCTGTGGAGGAGGAGGAGGAGGAGGAGGAGGAGGAGGAGGAGGGGGGCTGGAAGCAGCTCGCCCTCCCTGGAGTAGGGAATGTGCTCAAATTTATTCCATGCCCTCAGGCCAGCAGCGAGGGAGAAAAGTCTCTGCTTCAGCATGAACTGGTACCATTTATCATCACCATCATCATCATCACCTTGGCATATCTGGGAGCATCACGGTGGGGAGGACCTGGCCCAACAGGCAGAACGGGACACCCAGCCCCTGGGGCTGTGGGGGTTCCACCTGCAGAGCCAGCAAGTCTCGGGATGCATCCCATTGCTCTGCCCAGGGCTGTGCAGCTCCCAAAAGCCTGGTGGAGAGAGCCTGTCCTCCAGAAACTGGGGGATAATAAGTCCATGCTGATCTCCAGAGGAGTGCCAGCCCCGAGGTCAAGGCTGTGTGGGCTGGGCAGAGCCAGCTGCCACATGTCCCCAGAAACTGGTGGGAAGGCCCGGACGTGCCACAGCCACCCATCCCCACAGCCAGGGAGCCCCAGGGGAGCCTTTCTGGGGTGCAGAAGTGACATTTGCCAACCCCTTCTCAGAGCTGGGGTCAGGTCCCTTTTCCACAGTGGTTTTTGTGTGCAGGGGTGGTTTCCAGAGGCACGACAGCCACAGGGAAAATCCCCCTGCAATCCATCCTCTCCATCAGCGCCGCAGAGACGGGCACACCCCAGCACAGGCTGCTCCTCCGCTCCTTCCAAAGCCTCAGACAAGACAAAGGATGCACAGAACCACCCAGCTCTGCTGGATGAGCTTTTATCAGCCCTCACCTGTCGCTGCTTCAGGAAATCCAGGGCAATCTGCACGTTCTGCAGGCGGTGGAAGCGCATCCGCCCCTTCTCACGCGGCTGCAAGACACAAGGCAGCGATTTTAGGTCAGGCTGCTGGTGGGGCCGGGCTGGCAGCACCCCACATGCACAGTGACCCCCCTGGGAGCTGTCAGCGTGCTGCTGTGACCCCCTGTGCCCCCCACCACGTCCTGCTCTGCCTTGTTCTGGAGGAAATGAGGTCATTGCTGTGCACAATCCTGCTGGAAGAAGGTTAAAATGCCCTGCTGGGAGATGGAGGTGGGAAGGTGCTGAGATCCAGACCTCTGCTGACGCCCTGAGGGGCTGTGTCCAGGCCTGGCTCAACCTCTGAGATCCCAGGGCAGGATCTTGCCCAGCTCATGGACAGCCAGACCAGCTGGGAAGAGGGTTCAGCAAAGAACTCAAACAGGACCAGAGTTCAGTTTGTCCAGGTGGAAGAAGAGGCAGGACAGGGGGACTCAGGACAGGGGGACTCAGGACAGGGGGACTCAGGACAATGGGACTCAGGACTGCAGGTCCCCACTGATGGCAGAGGAACCCTGAGCTCAGCACCAGCCCCTGCAGCTCTTCCCACACATGGCAGGGGCTGCTGCTCCAGGTACCTCTGAACCCCTTGGGAAGGGGCACAAGGGACACTCTGGGCCTTGCCCATCTCTGCTGAAATTGAGGGATTTCCAGAAGTTTCCATCAGCTGAGCCACGGCCAGGGAAAGGGGATGGGAGGCTTTGAATCAGCAGGAGCAGGAGGAACAACACCCAAAACCAAATCCCAGCCTCAAGATGAGGAATCACCAGGATGTTCATGGAATCACAGGAGCTTTGGGTTGGAAGGGACCTTAAAGACCATCTGATTCCAGCCATGGTGGGGGGACACAGCCCACAGCCACGTTCTGAACTGCTGGGACACCCCAAGGGCTCTGAGTCACCCTCCTGTTCCAGCCTGAAGGGAAGAGCTGTCCCAGCAGGGAAGAGTTGTATTTGCAAGGGGTAAAGCTGTCCCTGAAAAGGGAAAATCTGCTCCTGCATGGGGAAAATCTGCCCCTGCCAAGGGAAAATCTGCCCGTGCATGGGGAAAATCTGCCCCTGCCAAGGGAAAATCTGCCCGTGCATGGGGAAAATCTGCCCCTGCCAAGGGAAAATCTGCCCCTGCCAAGGGAAAATCTGCCCCTGCAAGGGGAAAATCTGCCCCTGCCAAGGGTAAAGCTGTCCCTGCCAAGGGAAAATCTGTCCCTGCATGGGGAAAATCTGCCCCTGCCAAGGGAAAATCTGCCCCTGCCAAGGGTAAAGCTGTCCCTGCCAAGGGAAAGAGCTGTCCCTGCAAGGGGAACACCGCCAGGGCTGCAGGGGACCATCAGGAAGGTGCCACAGCCCCTCCTGCAGCACTCCAGGGAGGTGACAGTGCACAAGGGCATTGTCACCCCAAGCACAAGGGCTGACGAACACATCTGGGCACATTCTGGGCTCTGACCCTCAGCTGGGGCTGTGCTGTGCTCGCTCCCACCCCAGTCCCATGCAGGATCCCAGAAGGTGCCCGTGCCCAGAGCCTGCCCATGCAGTGCCAGGTGTGCAGCCCTCACACGGCCCCGAGCAGCGTGCAGGACCTGTCCCTGTCCCCTCCCGCCCCGTGGAGGGGACACATGCTGTCACAGCAGGTGGGTGGCGTGTCCTGCCTGCAGGCTGACCCCGCAGTGCACACACAGAGCCCAGGAGCACATCCCTGCCCCAGCAGAGCACCCAGGGCTGGGTTTTATCCCAAACCCCCACTGGGATGGCACTGGACGATCTGGTGGCACTGCCAGGGAGCTGCTGCTGTGGCCAGGGGCAGGCTCAACCTACTTCTTCATCATCATCATCTTCCTCCTCCTCGCTGCTCGCACGGCACCAGGCTGGTGCTGTCACCAGGCGAAGGCTCCACTGAGCTGGTGGCTCTACAGGCTAAGGAGGATGGGGAGGGTGGCACACAGGGCAGGGACACAGAATGGAAACCAAAATGTGACACCCAGGCACGAGAAAAAAAACGAAAAGAAAAAAGACAGCAACAGGAGAAACACCCAGAAACAAAAAATAAAAGATGGCAACAGCACAGGGTGAGGGTGGCTGAGTCTCCAGCACGCCCTGGGTTCCAACACTGGAATTTCCTCCTGATTTTGGAAGCTGAGGAGCAGGAAGCTGTCTGGATCACAAGTGGAGTGATCCAAGTTTGCAGCCCCCGCAAAATCGGATTTGGCGTCTCCGGAGGGTGCGGAGGGATGTAGGAGATCTTTGCCCAGATCCTATTTTTGGGGGAAACTAAAATAATTCCTGCTGTGCTACGGCAATGGGGATCTTCCCAGAGCTGAGGGAATGTGTCAGTCAGAGGGAAGAGGAGGAGGAGGAGGAGGAGGAGGAGGAAGGAGGGGGAACTCTACGATGCTCCAGGCACCAGTGACTGCTACAAACCCAGGAGCTGAGCACGAGGCAGGAGCGTCACATCTGAGATAAACTGCTGGGCACGCTGCCACAGAAGCAGTTTTCGGTTAAATTCTGCTGTTTTCCATGATTTTAAATATGGAGCCGCATCTGGAAGGTGAAGGTGTGTAAAACTTGGCAAGAAGAGGGCTTTGCCCAAGGCACCATAATCAGATGACAAACCAGCCTGGGGAACAGGGGGTTTGAGTAAAAAGAAATAAATAAAAAATACAGTGAAAAATATAATAGTAAATAATAAAATTCATGATAATAAAAGAAACAATGACGGACATTTGAAACTGAAACCATGGGGTAAGAAAAGACAGCAGATGGCTGGGGGTGAAGAGGAGCAGGGAGAGGATGGAGGGGGTTTAGGGGCACTCCAGAATCCCAGCCCAGCCCTGGGGACTCACCAGCTTCACTCCTGACAGCACTTCCAGGAGGGAGATGAGGTTGTGACCATCTCTCAGGTCTTCATAGAGGTCATTGATGTGCTTGCGCACCTGGGGAGGGGAAAAGCCATCGGTGATGCCAAAATCATCAGCAGGGAAAGGAAAATCATCACCAGGAAAAGCAAAATCATGACCAGGAAAAGCAAAATCATCATCAGGAAAAGCAAAATCATCAGCAGGGAAAGGAAAACCATCAGCAGGGAAAGCAAAATCATCACAAGGGAAAGCAAAATCATGACCAGGAAAAGCAAAATTATGACCAGGAAAAGCAAAATCATGACCAGGAAAAGCAAAATCATCAGCAGGAAAAGCAGCCTCCCCCTTCCCAAAGGGCCTGGCAGAAGCTGCTGCCAATTTCACACACAACATCCAACTGTGACACCATCTGCGCCCCAGGTAACCCCATGATTTTAACTTCTGAATTTAACTTCTCACATTGCTCACATTCCTCCCAAAACGCAGCTCCCACCTGGCACCAGAGCAGCTTTCCCTGGGCACCAGGCGCAGCCTCTCTTCCCCCAACACCCAGGGCTTGTCCTGGGGTTTTACCCACTTGGGAATCCCTGGATGTTCTCCCCCAGCAGCCTCAAGATTTTTCTCTGTTTTCCCCTCCTCTGCAAGGTTTAGGAAGCAGCCAAAAGCTTGGCACAGAGCTTTGCAAAGCTGGCAGGAAAACACAGCTGGGACACCTAGTGCTCAAACCATTTTTTTCCCCTCCTTTTTAATTTTTTTTTTTTTTTTGGCAAATGGAGAATTAATTCAAACCCACCCAGCACTAACCAAGAAAGCAGGAGGCACCTCGTGGTGCCACGTTAATCCTGCTTAACAAACTTTGGATCTTGTCTCCATCCTGGAGCATCCTTCAAAGGACAAAAATGACCCCTTTTTCCTGGCTAGGGGATGAGAGGGGGGATTCAGGATCCCCTCCTTTCCCCCCAGGATGCACAAACCTCATGTTAAGCAAGGAACGGGTGCCCAGGAGGGAAAGGCAAGAAAAGGGATCTGTGGTGATGCTACAGTGCCCTCCAAAGGCTCCAGCACATTTCCAGCACATCCTGCTCTGCTCTGACTCACATGAACACTCAAAACAAACAGTCCTGGCATTAAAGAAAACTTTAAAACCCTTAAAAAGGCATTTATCTGCCAGTCCTGAGCTGCAGCAGGCACAGGGATGGTCATTTCAGTGGCTTTATAACAAAATCCGTGACTCTTACCTTCATCAAGTGTTTATTGACCCATTTAGTGAAGGTTTTCTTTTGGACTCTGTCCCGTTCATCTGTCAAAAGGAGACAAAGGCAGCTCTTGGTCAGTGGTTCTCATGCAGAAACTCAAAGGGCTTTGAAATGAGGGGAAGAGACAGAGGGATGGCCGGCGGTGCCAGCCCAGGGCACAGGGAACAGAGGCAGCTTTTTCAGGGAATGCTGCGGGATGGGGCCGTTCACGAGGCTCCAGCACGGCCCCGGGGTAGGGAAATGCCAGGCACAACCAAATACACCTTTTCTTTTTTTTCTTTTTCCCTGCTGAGAATAAGGATACTCAAGGAAAGCAGCGTGGATGAGTGGGATAGGTACAACCAGAATTCACCCCCTGTGCGCCTCCTCACCTCCCCCAGGGGCAGCACAGGGGGGTTTGCCCAATTTGAGGAGGGTGTCCCCCCCTCTCCTGCCCACTCCTGGAAGGCTTTAGGGTGTTACATAAACCCCCAGATGTCCCGTAACGGGTCCTGGCCGGGTGTGCAATTAGCAGCTTATTCTGCCCCTGTATTTTTGGTTCATTGGATTGCCAGGATTTAATGTTTATTTCTGTCCCACAGCTCAGCCCTGGCCGGACACTGGGAGCTCTGAGTGCTGCCAGGACAGGGTGACAATGTGGGTGCCATCCCCAGGGGTGGCAGGGGGACGGGATGGGACATTTGTGGTGACGCCAAGCAGCGGTGGGGGAGCTCCAGGCAGGCTTTTTGCTCCATGAAAAAAATAATACCAGGGGAAAAGCACAGGCAAACAGGCGAAAGGAGATGGTCCCACAGGGCAGGGGGGTCCCACTCAGCTCCCCAGGTAGTGAGGGGGGCTCAGGGCAGCCCTGTGTCCAGCAGGACTCAACAATGGAGCACAGAGAGATCCCCAGCACCAACCCATGGCACACAACCCCGAGCACTGCATCTCCAGCCCGGAGCACCCCATGGATATTTCAGGAAAGGATGAGCCTTGCTCACCCAAAACACGTCTCTGACATCAGGGTCTACCAGGCAGCAGCACCCCCTGCTTTGTTTTTAAGTCAAAAATCGAGAAAAAGGAAAAAAAAAAACCAGCATTTCCCAGGCCAAGCTCCCTAGGACAGCCCCAGAACCCCCTCCTGGGATTGGGGGGGGTCACTGGGGGTCCCTGCACAGCCCCAGGGACCCTGGGGAAAACCTCCCGATGCCTCCATCCACGCAGACTGGAAAGCACCACCCAACGGCTCTTCCTCTTCCTCACGCACCCTGCGGCTTCCCCCTCTGAGAGCACGGCACACACGTGGCACACGGTGACACGAGCGTCCCCTCCCTGCGTCCCACTCCATCCCCAGGCCACGGCACAGGAACCAGGAGCCAAAAACCACCCGTGGGCTGAGCCACATCCACCCTCAGCTCCCATCCTGCCAGGCTCCAGCCGTAGGAAGCTGTGTCACCCCCATTTTTGGTTTTAGGGATTTTCCTGCACCAGACCCCTCCAGATCCACGGTGTCACGTCCCTTCCCAACTCTGGGGAAGCTGTGTCACCTCCGTTTTTGTTTTTAGGGATTTTCCTGCACCAGACCCCTCCAGATCCACGGTGTCACGTCCCTTCCCAACTCCAGGGAAGCTGTGTCACCCCCACTTCTGTTTTTAGGGATCTCCTGCACCAGACCCCTCCAGATCCGCGGTATCGCATCCCTTCCCAACTCCAGTGCCCGCCGGGGATGGATGGAGCCCGTGGGGATGGACGGAGCCCGTGTGCCCGGGCAGGCAGGGGGTACTGACCGATGCAGCACATCCGGCACACCAGGCAGGCGCTGAGCCGCCTCTTCTCCCCGGCCAGGAGCCGCCTCTCCATGGTCCCGGCCCGGGACGGCGAGCGCTGCTCCCGGCAAAGCCGCAGCACCTGGGGAAGGGTCCTCAGCCGGCACCTCCCGCTGGCCGAGCTCGACCCCGGCGGGTGCGGACGGATGAGTTCAGGGCCACAGCTCCTCCCACCGAGCCACTTCCTACCCTCGGTGCCCTCGGCAAAGCGGGCAGAGGCCGTTCCTCCTCCTCCTCCGCGCCATCGCCGCCGACCTCGCACCGCTCCCGGCTCCTCCGGCTGCTCCCGGCTCTGCAGAACCCTCCCGAAGCCGGCAGAGCAGCTCGGAGCGCTCCCAGCAGCGAAGGACAGAGCTGCTGCTCCCTCCGGTTCGTGGGGATGAAAGCGATGCCGAGCGCGGTGCGGCTCCCGCAGCCCAAAGCGCGGCGGGGCCGGGATGCGGGACCGGGATGCGGGGCCGGGATGCGGGACCGGGATGCGGGACCGGGATGCGGGGCCGGGATGCGGGACCGGGACGCGGGACCGGGATGCGGGGCCGGGATGCGGGACCGGGATGCGGGGCCGGGATGCGGGAGCGGGATGCGGGAGCGGGATGCGGGCACGGGATGCGGGAGCGGGATGCGGGCACGGGCTGGTCCCGCAGAGCCGGGCACTGCCCGCTGGCCCCCGCTCTTGGCTTGTTTTTCCTCCTCTTGTTTTCCAGTTAATTGCACCAGGGACGGGAGGGACAATGCCGGGCTGTTCTCTCCCGCCAGCCCGAGGCTTCTGCCCAAATCATGTCCCGGTGCTGGAGCTCGGCACGCGGGGAGATAACGGGGGCCGCCTTATCACCGCCTCCCTTCCTCTTCTTCTAAATATAATCCCCCCGCAGCCCTTCTGCCGGCTGCTGCCCCGGCCTGGAGGGCGAGAGGAGCCGCGCTGCTGCCCCCGAGCATCGCACAGGGACAGAGGATGGATGGATGTCACCATGGATGTCACCATGGATGTCACCATGGATGTCACCGGGTCCCACACGGACAGTTGGCACTCCAGCGCTGCATCCCAGAAGTGCCCACAGCCCAAAGGCTGCTCCACGAGATCCCTCTTCCCATGTCCTGCAGAAATGGGGGGTTTTCCTCCGGTTTTTTTGCCCTGATTCACCTCCTCCGGGTGGTTCCCGGGCTCTAACCAGATTAAACCTCCCCAGCCCCGGGGCCCGTGCTATCAGCTGAGCTAATAATAATGCTGGTTACTGCTTACTAACAATATTAAGGCATTGCAAGCTTATCTCTGCCCAGCTAATCTTTTCCAGAGTCACCCTGACAAATAACTTGTTGCAATCCCCCCCATGCTCCTTCTCTCCCTGGTCTAGCAGAGGTTTGCTGGCCCCAGCCACCACAAACCCACCCTGTCACCATCCAGGGACAGTCAGCAGGCAGGTAGGGCAGGGAGAGAGGGAAGATTACGGGGAAAAGGAAAGGAAAATCTGTCCCACTCCAAAGACAAGGTAGTGGCAGGAAAAGGGACTGCAGAGCCTCAGGTCCCTCACACACAGGGCTGGTGGCAGTGACACAGGGAGCACCAGCAGCCAACAGAGACCATGAACAGGATCACACGTGGTTTAATTCCCTCCCCACCTCTTCTCCTAACACTGCTCACCAGAGGTCAGCTCACTGCATCCCCAAAAATGGGGATCCCAAAGGAGCAGGGCCACTGTGGCACAAATCCCCCACAGAGGCTCAAGGGGCACTGGCGGCTGCTCAAGGGGAAGGTGAGGCCTGGGGGTTTTGTTCTGCTACTGAACTCACTCAGCGAAAGGAAACAGGGAGAACCATCCTGCCCCACAGCTGCTGAGGCATCAGCTGAGCACAGACAGAAAAACTCCCACTCCCCATCCTGCCGGACCTCAGCATCCCCAGGCACTTTCCATCGTCACAGGGATGGCTCCCACAGGCGCTGGCTGCCAGAGAACCCCTCCAGCACCACCACAAGGCCCTGCACAGACAATTCCCATCCCATTTGCCTGCAGCAACCTCTGTCCTGGCAGCTCCTGCCTGTCCCCAGCAGCTCCCAACACATCTGGCCAGGAGCTGCTGCTCCCCCCCCAGATCTCTCCTCCATCATCACCAGCCCTGCTCGCTGTCCCACTCCATCCCTGTGTGTCTCCTCCTGCCTCAGGCTGCTGCCAGAGTCCAGCCCCAGCCCCAGGAACCAGCAGGATAAAAGGTTCCTGGCCAGGCACCATCCCTAATCCCAACCCTGCCTTGGCACCCTCCATCCCACCAACACCCAGTGCTCCCTGGCAGGGCCTTTTACCATCCTTGGGAGGGAACCAGGGGGTTTGGTGCTCCTGGAATAAAGTTGGGAAGTGATTCCCAAACTTCCTCCTGCTGTTAAATCCAAAGGAACACAGGAGACATCAGACAGGGCACTGATCTCACAGAGATCTCGAGGATATCTCCAAGCCCACGCCCAGTGTGAATGTGGGATTAAATAAGAGACAACCATGGCCTAAAGGAGGGGTTGGTTACTTTAAAAAGCCAAAATTCCAAATTTTTAAGCATTGAAACCCAGAGTTTTCCCTTCAAAACAAGCAAAGAATGAGATTGTGCAGGGGGCTTTTTGAACCTGGCACTTCTGAGAGGGGGGATATGCAAAAAAATCTGGCTGGCTGAGGAGCACAAGGTATTTAAAACATGCTGGCTGCCAACTTGAGAGCTGACATAATCCATCATGACAACAGAGCCAACAGGGCAGGATTTACAGAGCCTTTCACCCAGGGAGAGGAAACGGAGCCTGATTCAGCCTGGAAGAATGCACAAGAGATACCTGTGGTGGAAAAGTATCCAACACCCAGATATTTAATGAGGGAGACACCTGAGATGTGGTGATGCAAAGGAGAGCAGGGCAGATGCTCAGCAGAGCTGTCTGAGCATCACAGAGCAAAAAAAACCTGCTGCAAAATGATTCTGCTCTCCCAGGATTGGGCTTTACCTTCACTTTTCTGGGAAAAAAAGTAGTGAAAAAAACCCAGGTTTTGAATATCCTTGCTGCTTGCAACACTGACTCCAGGATTTTTTCAAAAAGGGGTGGAAACATCCCTCCAAGTAGGATGAAGCAGCAGATCAGCATGAGGAAGAAATAGTCCAGTTGGGAAGAATCTAAGAGGTCCCCAAATGGAGCCAAGAACATCCCTGGACAACACCACCCAGCCATGGAGATAAATTAAGGGGGAGGAATTGCAGCAAGGCTGCGTTTAGTGGGTGACAGGGTGCATTCTGCATGACACTTGTGCAATTCCCTCTCAACCTCCCTCTCCCCCAGTAGCTCAGAGGGAGAAAGGAAGAAGCGGATCCCAAAGCGGCATCCAGGGAAAAGCCTGCAGGCGCTGCCCGGCTGCGCAGTCCCGCCCCTTTGCAAGGAAAAAAAAGGGAAAGAAAAGAGGGAATCGGTCATGGACGCGGGGAAAGGGCCCCATGCGGAGGCACCGGCGAGAACAAGCACGGCTGGAAAGAAAAGAGCGAGGAATCAAAACAAACAAATCCCAGGGGGAAGAGGTCGGGACGGAGAAGGCGCTACTGAGTCCCCGTCTGGGGCCTGGAGCTATCCCACACCCCTGTAACGAATCCTTGCCCTCCTTGAGCAGTCATGTGCGGGCCCTATTTTGGGAAACTGAGGCAGGGTCAGCCCCAGCTGCTCGGAGAGGCCGTGCCAGCCCCAGGAGAAGCTCCCAGGGCCGTGTCTGCCGGTGCTGGGAGCTGACGGAGACGCCGCTGCCACGGACAGGGCTGGGAGGCACCGGGGCACAAGGGAAGGCAGAACCCCGGCCACGCGTGGTGGGATTGTGCCAGACAAAAAGCAAACTCATCTCCCCTCATCCCGGTCACCCCCAGCCCCACACAGGCCGGGAATGGGTGGTGAGGCCGAATTTAGGCTCTCAAATTCTCCCCATTCGGGTTCAGAGCCCCATTTGGGTTCAGAGCCCACGGAGCGTTCCCCGTTGCCGTGTCCTCCTCCCTCCTCCCCACAGCCACGCCTGTCCCTGTCCCTGTCCCTGTCGCGGCTCCTGGGGAGGGACAACAACCCGTGCCAGGTCGTGCCGGCCATTTTAGCACTCCGTGCCCCCCCAGCACCCCCCTTTCCCTGCCCTACCTTCCCTGCTCCGGCTCCTCCAGTACAGGACGCCGGCGATGCCCAGGACGTGGCTCAGGACAAAGGCAGCGGGTGGCAGATAGGAGCTCTCCGAGAGAGGCATCGCTTCCTATTCCCGGCCCCTTAACCCGAGCCTTTCCTCCTCCTGCTGGAGCCCGGCATCGCCGGGAGGGCGAGGGGATGGATGGGTGGGTGGGTGGATGGATGGGGGGCTGAGCAGAAACTTCCAAAACTCCCTGCGTGTGCCTCTGCCCGCAGCTGGCCGTGTCCCGTCCCCGGAGCTGGCAGGGCTTGGGACAGCCAGCGCCGCTGGGACTGGGAGATTTGGGAGCTCCAAGAGGGGGCGGGTAAAGGGAGAAAAGCGAGCGTCAGGCCGGCTCAAACATCTTTGCTCGGAGTTCTCGCGGCCAAACTTCGTCGTCGTCGTCCCCCCCCCTCCTCCTTCCCTTCCCCGCTTGAACGTCATCTCCTCAATATCCATTCCCGGCCCCGCTGGGAAGGAGCCGCGGCCGAGGGGATATCGGCGGCGGCAGCCGCCGTGGAGGCATCGCCACAACGCCCCTGAATTCACCGGGGGGGGTTTGGGACAGGCACAAAACCTCAGTGACCCCCCCCCCCCCCCATATGGGTGACAGTCAGCAGCGTCCCCTGCCAGCAGCAGCCGGAGGTGCCAAGCGCAGCCGGGACACGGAGACAGCACTTCAGGGGCTTCCAGGCTGGATCCAGCCGTGTCTGCACGCAGGAAACTCTGCCCAGCAAGGGGGTGAAAGCAACGGTGACAAAATTTGGCCTTTTGGGGGTTGAGGAGCACAAGCACATCCCCATCACCCTCCCTGGATGCTCTGAATAATGTAAGAAAACCCTACCGTGAGGAAACATCCCAAAAGATGCTCCAACAGCAGAGGTTTGTGCACTTCCCGTGGTGGGTGGGAGAGTGACAAAATTTGGCCTTCTGGGGGTTGAGGAGCACAAGCACATCCCCATCACCCTCCCTGGATGCTCTGAATAACTTAAGAACACCCCAGCGTGAGGAAATACCCCAAAAGATGCTCCAACAGCAGAGGTTTGTGCACTCCCCCACCCTTCCCGTGGCTGTGTGTTCTGCCTGCCCTCAGCGTGGCAGACTGTGCAGCCCAGCCCCATTTACTAACGGTTTGCACCGTGGTGTTGGGCGTTACTCGGGGTTTCGGTTCTGTTCGGAAACGCTTCCGCTGCCGGCGGTGCCAGGAACGGCGCAGGGAAACCGAGAGCAGCCGGTGCCTACCCGGCCCCTCCGCCCTTGTAACCGCAAGCAAACGGGCTGGGGAGGCTCCCACAAAGCCTGGATTGATCTCACAGCCCCTCACACGCAGCACTGCCAGCTCCACGGGGAGAAAGTGGCTCTTGGATGGAGGCTGTGCGGAATTAAAGGCTCATTTTTCACTGTTTCTGTCTCCCCAGGGCTCAGACAAGAGGGGGTTGTTCTGCTGGGGCTCAGGGAGTTGTTCAGGTGAGGGTGGCACAGGGCAGAGCATCAGCCTGGCTCAGGATTTACTGCTGGGAGAGCCAGGAATCCCAGCTCAGGACTTACTGACCAGGAGATGCAGCATCAGATGCCATCCCACAACTCCTGCTCCACGTTGGGGAAAACCCCATGAGGTCCAGGGTTTCATCCAGGTGCAAACAGAAATTTATACGATATTTACAACCCTGAGTTGTAAATTACAGTTCCCCAAACCCAACAGCCACCAGCTAGTCAGGCACACAAAGAAAACCGTATCAAGCAAACACTGATATAGACCCAAACACTGCCTGAAACATTCCAAAACCTGGCACAGGGTGCCCAGAGAAGCTGTGGCTGCCCCTGGATCCCTGGAAGTGCCCAAGGCCAAGTTGGACAGGGCTCGGAGCACCCTTGGGATGGTGGAAGGTGTCCCTGCCCATGGCAGAGGGGATGGAATGAGATGATCTTTAAGGTCCCTTCCATCCAACCATCCCATGATCCTATAATTGCATCCATCCCTGGGGTTCCTGCAGCCCCCACATCTTTTGGGACAAGGAGATGGGTGATAAAAAAATACAGAATTACCCCGGGGCTCGGCGCTGTTGCAATATATTCTCCAGAGCTCCATCCCTGCCTGGATGATAAATATCCTGGCATAGTTTTCCCCCAAGGAGGTCTGCTTTCTGTTAAAGCTGCAGGAGGAATGACCCACCACGAGGCAGGCACGAGGCCACCATAAATGGGCCCGTGGTCCAACCTGAGAGGGGCAAAGAGCCTCCTGCAAGGCAGATGAGAGCTGGTGACGTGATGGAGCTGGGATGTGCCAGAGGAAAAGGGTCCAGGAAGCAGGAGCTGGGTTCCCACATCCCCTCACCCCAGCTGCAACCACGGGGGCTCAGCTGCTCTTGGGCTTCCCCGGGTGTTTCCTGCACAGAGGGGATGATAAAATGCACTGAGTGCTGCCAGCTGCTCCAGCTGGAGAAGGCTGTGGGTGAAATAAATTCTTAAAATATATATAATTGTATGTAAATATATGTTTTTATTTCTTTTTATGCATATGAATAGGATTTGATGGAATCGCAGAATGCCCTGACTTGGAAAAGACCCACAAGGATCACCAAGCCCAACTTTTGAATATATTTATATGAATGTATTTTTATATCAATACATCCCTCAGCTGCATCAGGACATCCTGGGGATTCCTGTGATCCCAAATTCCTCCAGCTCAGTTTAAAACCATCACCCCACTCTCCTCTCCCCACTGCAGGAAGCTGATAGGGCAGGAAGGATGCGCCTGCCCTGGGGTGTTAGGAGCCAACGTCGGGTTTTGGGATGACTCTGCCAGGCTCTGGGGACCACCCAGCCCCGGATGCAGCCACCAGCTCCCACACCCCCCCTCCCTGCCATGGAAACCACCCCGAGCACCCAAAACACAAACAGCTCATTTTTAGTTCCTTGCAAGGCGGCTTTGCCCGGAAAGGAAAGGGGTGGGGAGAGGACACATCTCCTGCCCACGCAGGAATCTGGGGAGGGGAGAGGCCCTGCCCTCCCACAGGGGGGTCTGCACCTTGCAGGGCACCCCCTTGCTTCACAGGGTGCCCTGGGCAGCATTTTGCACCACCCACAACGGTGAGACCCCAGCACTGGGTTTAGGGTACTGCCCCCCACCTGGGTTTAGGGTACCCCATAGGGTCCCCCATGGGGCAGCTGGGGGGACTCAGATCCTGGCTCCCCTTGCCTGGAGCTGAGTCATGCCAAGCTCTGGGTGTCCTGGGCTGTTCCTCCCCCCTCCATGTGCCTCCCCAGTGAGTAATGCTCAGGCGACAGAGATCAGCTCCCAGCTCAGCTCCCGGCTCCGGCATCTCCTTATATGACCGGGGAAGCTGCGGGGCAGCGTCACACAGGAACCGAGCACAGCCCCGTGCCCTGGCACCACTCAGGGCATGGAGGCACCCTGGCATCGGCGTGGGCAAAGCCTCTGGGCTGCTCCTTCATCCCCCTGGCTGCTGTGGCCTCGCAGAAGGCAGCAAAAGCTCTGTGAGCTCTGTGTCCCAGCCCGGGGAGGGGGCAGCCAGGTGGCACTGTGGAAACGCTGCAGTGGGCACGGCTGTGACAGAGCCAGAGCTGGCACCCCGCAGCACTGAGCTGGGGTGAAGCATCACTCCGGGGCTCTACCTGTGCCCAGGTGGGTGGCAGGGCTGCCAGTGCCCCCCAGCCTAGCCCAGCAAAGCCCCCCCATTGCTGCCAGCAGGAAAAACTGGGCATGGGAGCAGCTGGGAATGCCCTGCAGGGCTTCTCTGCCCCAAAGGGTCACCAGGGTCACCCCACTCTGCCCAGCAGGCACCCCACCTCCCACAGCAGGTAAAGGGCCTGTCCAGCAGCAGTGCTGAGCACACACAAACTCGTGACTGCAGGACAGGAGCCAGGTTTCCTGCCGTGCTTCCTCAGCAAAGCTTTTCCCCTTTCTGTTGGTTTTTTTCCTCCTTTCTGAGAGCTTTAGGAGCAAATCTCAGTGTCGCTTAGGGCAGCAGCTGAAAATCGACCAGGAGGGGAAGGAGAATCCAAGTTTTAGATCAGGGGTGCCCTGGTAAATCACAGACAGCATCACCCAGGGGCAGAGGTGGGTTGAGATAGCATCACCCAGGGGCAGAGGTGGGTCGAGGAGTCTGTCTGGGCTTCCAGGGGGGCTGGAGGGGGGCACAGGGCTGGAACAAACACAGCTCTTAACCCTTAACCAGGGGATGAGCACATCCAGGGGATGGAGCACATCCAGAGGATGGAGCACATCCCTCCCCTCCAGAGCTCAGCTGAGATCATTCCCCCCCTCTGCAGCGTCACACCCTCCTGGCAAACCACAGCAAAGGCAGCTGCGGACAGACAGACAGACAGACAGACAGCCAGCTCAGCAAGGCACATCCCTGGCTGCCGCACGTGCCCGTTCTGCCCGGCAAGCACGGGCAGGGCCCCGGCGGGGTGCGGAGCCCCGCTCCACCCTGCCCGCGGCGCCAGCGGCCTTGGGAAAGGAAAGCCAGAACAAAGGTGACGTTTCTTCTGATCCGGGCTATTAAAAACAAGGTGGAACGAGGCAGGTCACAGCTCCCGACGCTGCCCAGCTCCTCGGCTCCTGCCGGTGAATCACCGGGAGCGTGTGCGGGCACAGCCGGGGAGCCCTCGCCAGCCGGCTCCTGGCACAGAGGGCGCATTCCCCACCTTCAACATTTCCTTCTGGCTTTCATCATCCCCCCCCGGCGGCCACATTCCTGATGGGAGGGACAGGGAAAAGCCCGAGGGGTCCGGTGCCGGCCCCTGGGCATCAACACCAAATCGGGACTATGGAAAGACAGACAGCAAAGCTCTTGTGGCCCTGGAAAACCAACGTCCCAAACACAGGGGATTGTGTAAACATGGATTTTGGCTCTGAGGATCCCTCCACTGCTCCCCATTTACACAGGAATAGTGGGAGCTCGAGCTGGGATTCATCTGGATTAACCAGAGCAGCTCCATCCCACCCAGGGCTGGGGGCTGTGCTGCACCACTCCCCCATTCTGCACCGTGAGGGCAGCACAAATCAATATTTGCCTGCAAATGTCTCACAGAGGAGCTTCCAAAGGTCAACAAAACAAGGGGAGAGACAAGGGGCTGGGAGGAAACCCTGGAACCCCCCCAGGCACCATCAGTGGTAAAATCAGAACTGAGCGAAAGGAAGCTCCAGTGATAACAACGGAGATGTTCCCTTTTCCAGCAGACGTCTGGGCACCAAAATTAGAATAATATCTTTGAAAAAAGACAAGACTTCCCTTCCCACAGCAGGGCTGGCAGTGCTGCATGGGGGGGACGTGGGAAAGCACCCCAGGACCCCCTTGCTGTGGGATACAGAGGGGGAGGGCAGGGTAAGGAGGTTGGAGGCAAGGCTGGAAGCAAACATCATTCCTGTGGCTTTCATCCTGCAAAGGCAAACAGCTGAGCTGGCTGGCCACCTGCTCATGACTTAATCATTCCCCAGCAGCATGAACTCCTGCTGCCAGGCTGGAGGGCAAATCCCCCAGCACACCAGCAGTTATGGGGTCTACAGGAATGTGACATCCCAACGGGGGCCACCCAAAGGGACCAACTCCACTGAGATGGACAGAGCCAACAGGAGAACCCAGGGCCTCAAGAACCTCAAAAATAACTCAGGAGGAGACCGTTCCCCTCACAGCAGGATCAGGAAGAGGCTCCCACATTTCCTGCAGGAAGAGCAGTTGGCAATCCCAAGGCATCACCTTCCTTTCCTCAGCGGGGCTCACTTTTTGGTGCCCCAGATTGAGCACCTTTCCTGGGGCATCCAGAGCCAGCAGCACTTCCAGCAGGGTGCCCAGCCCTCCATGCATCCCCCAGAGTGACCCAGCTCCCTGTGCCCAGCAGAACCTTGCCCATGAGCCACGTGCACACAGAGCCAGCCTGGACACATCTCATTCCCAACTCTCCCCAGCACTGCCTGGCCTTGGGAACTCTCCCTGAGCCCCTAACACAGATCCAAACAGACCCTTGCCCACATGCACACAAATCCAGCCTGGACACATCTCAATCCAACCATCCCCAGCACTGCCTGGCCTTGGGAACTCTCCCTGAGCCTCTAACACAGATCCCAGCAGATCCCCAACACAGATCCCTTGCTCACGAGCCACGTGCACACAAATCCAGCCTGGACACATCTCAATCCAACTCTCCCCAGCACTGCCTGGCCTTGGGAACTCTCCCTGCAGCCCGGGATGAGCGTCATGCTGGAGGGGGGTGATCTCACCGCTGCTTTCCCAGCATGACAAACCTCCCTCCATCCGCCCTCCCCAAGGCTGCTGGGATCCTGCTGACGCAGCAGCTCAGGCATTATTTCATCGCTTCCCACTTCTCGGAAGCCTCCCCTGGTTTGTCACCCCTCCGAGGACGCTGGCAGCTCCTGCTCGTTGAGCGATGCCATGAAATTCACCCTGGAAAGCGCCGAACCCCGTGGAGCTGGCACGGACTTGGTGGCATCGTCCTGCACGGGGAGGGCAGGAGGGAACAGGGACAGGCTTTGACAGATCGAAGCTGCATGGAGAGATTGGAGCCGTCCTGGATGCACTTGGAAATGCTGGGTGAGAGGGAAGAGGTGAGGATGAGGATGCACAAGGAAAGAACAGCAAAGGTTGTTCCAGCAGAAAACAGCGCGGGCTCTTTGAGAGGGAGCAGCACCAGCCCTGGGCAGAGGAAGGCTTGCTCGCACACCCACGTGCAAGAGGACACACACATCTGCACGCCTTCCCAGGGGCCTGTGCTGACACGAGAGGTGGCTTCTTTCCCAGGCCGGGGGAGGAGGAGGAAGGCGATGCCATCTCCTGGTCCCTCCCTGCCCCTCCGGCCACGGGGACACCTCCACAGAGCCGCTGTCTCCTCTCCATGGCTGGGTAAACACCAGCTCAGGAATTCCCAGCACACCCCGGCAGCGGGGGGAGAAAGCCATGAAAAAACAAATCACAAAAAAATCCTCCCCACAAGGAGATTTGATGGAAACCCCAGCAGAGGGGAGAAGCACAGGAGAGCAACCCAAAGCCCAAATCCTGCACCCGCTGCTACTGTCTGCACAGGAGCCGAGCAGCAGGAACGCACTGAATGCTGAAAAAATCCCCCAAATGCTGGAAATATCCCCCCAAACGGTGGAAAAATCCCCCAAATGAAGTCTCAGACCTCAGCCCCTCTTGGAGGAGGCAGACCTCGCTGCGCTGTGGCTGCTCAGGGTGCGGAGCTGCCTGGGGGAGCAGTGGGGAGCCGGATCAGAGTGGAAGCACTGGGATCATCCCCGGCAGCTCAAGTCCAAGCTTTGCACTTCCCACAGCAGCGGCTTAGGGAGCAGGAAAGCCAGGGGGCGGAGGGATGGCCGGCATCAAAACTCCTTTTCTGCCAGCTAACAAAAGAGCCGGTGTCTCCACAGAGAGGCTCTCGTTATTCCAACGCCAAGCAGAGGCTGCCTGGCAGCGGGGGAAATAGGCAAATGTTGGGCTAGTGGGAACTGGCTGGGCTTTGTTTGGGGGCTGCTGTGTTTGCACAGGCCCCACACAATGGGGCTGTTGGGGCCAGGGGGGTCAGGGCCGGGCTGTCCCCTGGTATGGCCACCAGCTCTCATGGTGGCCTTGTCCTGCTCCCCACAAATAAAGCACAGAGGTGCTGTTAAAAAGTTGTGGGTCCCCCCTTTTTTCTGGCTGCAGCTCTCCAGGTGTGCCCCAAAAGGCAGCTCAAAACATCACCTTCTGCCCAAGGTGCTGTTAGGAAGTTGTGGGTTCCCCAGGTGAGCCCCAAAAGGCAGCTCAGGGTCTCCCCAGCCTCGCCAGGCTGCGAACACGAGGGCAGTGGTGGAGTCGGAGATTTGCAAAGCCTGCTCTGAGAAATGGAGGTCAAAGAGAAGGAAGCAGACGATTCCCTCCTCTTCCTCTGCAGATGGAGGGCAGGCAGCAACCTTGAGCCCTGATCTCATTAGATGTCCCAAACTAAGCAGTGTGAAACCTGATTAGCGCCGGGCGGGAGGCGGGAGAAGGAGCGGCGGCTTGTTCTGCCAACCAGCCCCAGCACCCTGCCTCTGGAGAGGGGGGTCTGAGGAGCTCAGCACCCACAGCTGCCTCCCCACAGCACCCAGGACCGGGTCCTGCTCCTTCCAAGCTCGATCACACCCCAGGTCATGGCTGTGCTGTGCCCTGAAGTGATGCTTCATCCCAGCTGCTCCCGCCAGCTCTTGGCCAGTTGGCCTTGGCGTGCAGCAGCACAGAGAAATGTAGGATTAAAAAAAAAAAGGGGGGAGGCAGGAGCCCAAAACTTCTGTTCCCTAGAGACCTGCTCTCCTGCAGAGAAACTTAATCCCTGTTAAAAAGCAAATGAAATAATCCAGTTGCTAACACTGCTCTGGCCGCTCCGTTCAAGCCCCAGATCCGCTGGACCCCTCCAGCCTGGCCCAAGCCCAGCAGATTCCCTCAGCAGGGCTGAGCTCGACCTCTCTGGGGCTAAAACCATCCCCGGCACCACAAAGCAGTGGTGGGAAAGCTGTAAATCAGCAGAGATCCTCACTCAGGGCACAGCCTGTGCGTGTCCCTGCCTGGCAGGGCTGCCCAGGGGACACCTCACCGGGTGACCGAGCTGGAAAAGTGTCCCTCACCCTTTCCCAGGGGACACCTGCCCCATCCTCCTCATGCACAGGGCTGGCAGAGCCAAAACTCACCAGGGCCTCCACCCAGGGCAGCCAGGGAAGATGTTGGCCCTGGATCTCTTATCACACCCGGCCACCTTGGGCGGCCCCGTCTGCTCCTCGGGGAAGCCACCACACGATGGGACGAAAGCAAACAGTGACAAGGGGACAAGCTGTGGCAGCACTGTGGCACACAGCAGGGCAGGATGCTGCTCCTGCCTCCTGCTCTGACCCCACACATCCCTCAGGCAGCACCCAACACCCAAATCCCTCCTTTTTAACAGCAGAAACTCAGCGGAGCTGCAAAATTCCTCACCGCGGGCACATGTGGCACAGTGAGGTGACAGGAACAAGCATGGACCCACTCCTTGGTCACAGGGGAAAATCTGAGCCTGGGTCCCCTGGGGAAAGCACGTGGCAGCTCCAAGGTCAGATGGGCCAGATTAGCTGGCAATGCACGGCCAGGGCCCAGGAGATGCCAGGTTTGAGCCGGCCACCAAGTAAACAACAAAACTCCTCAGAAAGCGAAACCAACCGGCCTCGTGCTCGCTGGTAAAATTAACCCAGCAATAAATTTGTAATCTAATGGCTTTCCTCAGCCAAGCCCAAAGGATCTGGTCATCTCAGGGCCGTGACCAATGCTGCCCTGGGAAACTCAAGATGGAAACTGTGTGGAAAGTCTGGGTGACCCCACACCCACCAGGGCAGGGTCCTTTGTCCCCAGCATGGAGACAGGGATCTGGCAGGGCCCCCCAGCCCCATCCCAGCTGGGCGGGCTGGGGGCACTGGGATGCTCTCCAAGCCCCTTGGAGGGCTGACAGGGATGGATGCTGGCACGGAGCCGGGGGGTCAGGGGCCTGGACTTGCACACACGAGCATTTACATATGAAACACTCCCAGCTCCAATATCCGCTGCTGCCTCCACCTCCCCGGGGAGATGAATAGAGATGAGGGGGGAGAAGGGAAAAGAAACCTCTCCAGCAATAAAACCTTGTTTTCCTCCAGCTCTGGCCAGCCCTGTAGCTCAAGGGCAGGCTGGGCTGGCTGTTCTCAGTGCTGGGAGCACACTTAGATCCATGGCAATGCCAAACAGTGACAGCAGGATGCACGGCACAGCATCCCCACGCCAGTGAGCACCACAGAGCCAAACATTCCCTGTGGGCACCCCTTTTGTGCTTGGATGCACTGGGAAGCCCCACAGCAGCATGAAAGGGCTCAAACTGTGCTGGTTCAAGCAGCATTTGGCCTCCTCCAAGCAGAGAATCCCAGACTGGTTTGGTTGGAAGGGACCTTAAAGGCCACTTCAGCCCCACGGGCAGGAACACCTTCCACCAGACCAGGTTGGACACCTCCAGCCTCCACCACCCCACTGAACTAAAACCACAAAGGGCTGTGGTAAACACAGCTGGTGACAGACAAAGTCGTCATCACTGGGTCTAGAGGCAGCAAAACAGACCAAAACCCACAGACTGGGCTTCTCAGGGATGTGCCACCCATGTTCCCATGTCCTTGTTCCGGGCTGGCGGGAACGGAAAGTGCCACGAGCTCTGGGATGTGGGAGCCAGCACAGGAGCCAAGGCTCCCAGCAGGGCTCTGGGCAGCACCTGGAGAGGGGAAGGCTGCCAGCTCAGCTCCTGCAAGCAGTCACCTTGTAAACACGATTAATAATGTCATCTTGGCTGCCTGCACCTCGCTCTGGCGGGCACGACGGGAACTCACCGAGCTGCAGCTGGAGACGGGGCTGGGGAGAGCTTCAGCAGCAGCCCCAAAACACACAGTGGGGCTCAATGGCACCCAAACCCCGCACCTAAACCCAGCACCCATCGCTGCTCTGGCTGCCCAAGGGGCTGGAGATGGAGGGGACAGAGCTGGCCACCACCCCTGGCACACCCAGCCAGCACATGGCCACTCAGGGCCTCCTCTTACATTGATTCCCAGTGCCAGCTGCAGCGAGGCTCAGGAAAAATGCATGATGGACACCAGGGCAGCGTAAGAAAGTGAATTACATTCCTCCCAGACTCGATAACTCAGGGCAGCTGTCAGCACAGAGCTGTGGGATTAACCCTTCGCAGCGGCGGCACAGGAGGGTGGGGACACTGCCAGCCCGCCGGTGACAACTCCCTTGGCTCCCTGCTAAATTAAACATGGAATTGATTCACCTTTGTTATACAATGGGATCAGCTGGTAAAGCCCAGCCGAGGCCTTGCTGTAAAAAGGGGCAAGTCAATGACAGCATTGTTGGGTGACAGGCGATGGCATTCCAGGTGCCTTCTGCTCTCCTCTCCTCTCCCTCTAGCAGAACTCCTGCAGCAGGATGAGGCTGGCTGGGAATTCCAGAGGAAAAAAGCTCCTCTGACAGCAGGGAGGATAAAAAAAAAAAAACCAGAGAAACAAAGGGGAGAAAAAGCATTGTCAGAGCTCCAGGTAAGCTGAGCTGCTCTCGCGCAGCCCGGGCTCACTGCTTGTGACCGTGGGACAAGGGCTGCGTGCCTCCAGCCACCTGCCAGGGGCCAGCCCTGCACGATCGGGTGTCCCAGCTGCCTCTCCAGGGACAGCCTGAGAGGCAGGAGAGGGCAGAGCACCGGGAAAGAGCTTTAGAAAGAACTGAAGTGGGAAAACAGCAATCTGCACCCGGGCGCCACCGTCTACCTGCAGCCGCGTGGTGAAAACACCCTCAGCAGAGCAGGATCAGCCCCCAGCCCATGGGAACAGCAGCCTGCTCTCCCCTGGAGCAGAAATTTCAGCTCAGAATTTCCCAGTGATTTGCCAAGCAGCTTGCCCAGGCTCCCTGAGCTGCCCCAGAGCTCCTTTGTGCCCAGCTCCAAAGGCAAAGGAGACAAAAGAGGGAAGTGCAGGAGCCCTGGGAGCAGCTCCCCTCCCTCCCCAGCAGCTCCTCCTGGCCCTGCCTCGATCAGGGGTCGATGGCAGATGGTGGCACCCATCTGCTCAGCCTCCCCCTGCCGTGGGTCACAAATACCTCTGAGGGTGCCCAGTCCATCCAGGAACTTCTTGTACTTCTCCAAGTTCATCTTGCAGCCCAAGGCACCCCGCTGCTCAGCTGGGTGGCATCGGGGCACCCGGCGGCTCCAGGCACTGTCCCCAGCTCAGCATTCCTGCTGGACTCCTCTCCCTCGCCCTTTGACCACTGGCAGTGTTTCCTTATTTGCTGAAAGCCTCCCAGGGCTGAGGCCAGCCCCCTTTTTGCAAATGAGCCCAGCAACTGCCCTGCACCACCAGGGCCCCCCGGCATCCCCTTCCCACCCCTCCACAGCAGAGCTTGCAGAGATTGGGTGTCCTGGGGATATTTCCAGCAGGGAGAGTGGTCGAGGGAATTGGGAGGGGGAAGGAAAAACAAAAAAAAAAAAAAAAAAATGGGATTTAAGGCAGGGGCAGATGGGTTCCCATCCTTGTGGGAAAAGCCACCCTGGTGACTGACACCAGGCTGACAGCCATCAGAAAAGTGCCATAAAATGTTGGAAAAATGGGCCAGGTGAGAGGCAGGAGCAGATGGGGAGCAGATCCTTCCTGTCTCTGCCCCCCGACACTGCCACATGTTCACCTCGCCCTGGCTGCAAGGGGCTTACAAAGCTGAAAAGGAGATTTACTGGTTTGAAAGGAATTTTTGGCAGCAGGAACCAGCCCAGAGCGATCCAAGGGGGATGGATCCAAGTGCCTGACCTGCTCATTGCTGCCCTTCAGCAGGACTGGTGTCCACCAGGCACGGACCAGGACTTCTGTTAAATCAAATAATAGAGACAATAATGACAATGATAATTGTAGTAATATCATCATCATCAGTAGTGTTGAAACGTGCTGTCATGGAGGTAGATCCTGCTCTCCCCATTCCCTCTCTGGAAAGATCCCAGCAGATTGAGCAAGACCCACCACACGGTGCAGGATCATCCTGCCTGGGCTCCCACACAGCATTCCAGCTTTGCCAGAGGAAGGGAGAGAAACAGAGCAAGGATGTGCTGCAGGAGCCAAATCTCCCCCCAAAAAGCAGGGGGGAAGCTCCCTGAAACTCAGGGTAGTGAGAAGATTCCCCTCGTCCACGGGCACATGAATCCCTGGCTCTTTCACTGTGTTGAGATGCATCCCCAGAGCAACCCACATCCCACAGTAAATTATCCATAAAAATATCAATTAAAAAAAAAAAAAACCTCATGGAAGCAACCCTGCATCCACCTCCTCCACAGCTCCAGGACAGACAGCCACTTCTCCAGGGACAGACACACGCCGGGGGTATCCCTTTGCATGGGGAGCAGAGCAAACCCAGCAGGCCAGTGGGAACCAGGGAGCCAAAAACCCCTCTGGGAGCTCCCAGCTGGAAAGGGGGGCACTGGCGAGGTGCCTCCTCCACACTCTGGGCACCCCAGCACCCTGGGCACCCCTGGGGATGGAGGTGACATCCTCAGCTCCCAGCCAGGAGCTGATCCAGGAGCTCATCCAGCCCTCATGAAGAGCCTGGATTTAGGAGCTGGAGGTTCCTGGTGCCCTCTGCGTCCCTGGCATCTCAGGACCATTCCCAGTCATTCTGGTGCCCTCTGCATCCCTGGGGATGGAGGTGACATCCATTCATCCCAGCAAGGAGCTGATCCAGGAGCTCATGCAGCCACCAGGGAGTGGCCCCATGAAGAGCCTGGATTTAGGAGCTGGAGGTTCCTGGTGCCCTCTGCATCCCTGGCATCTCAGGACCATTCCCAGCCTTCCTGGTGCCCTCTGCATCCCTGGCACCTCAGGGCCATTCCCAGCCATCCCCCCCTGCGCCCGTCAGCAGCAGAATAGAAGTTGTTGGGAGAAGCCAAGTTGTCACCACTAAAAATAGCACAATGGAATTTTCCTCTAAAGGAAGAAAAAAAAAAAAAAAAGGAAAAAAAAATCCTGATCCTTGCTGACAAAGGTGAGAAGGAAGGGTGGGAACAGCCCCATGGAGGGGACATGAGGGGACACCAGGTCCTTCCTCTCCAACAGCCCCAAACAGGCACGGAGAGCTGAGCCCATTGTGGGGGAACAGTGAGATCCCACTTCATTTATCTCCATCCTCTCCTTCCTGGCAAAGGGAAGAGACCAAACCCCTCCAGGATGGCAGGCAGCTGCTCCAAAATGCCAGCAGCAGGAGGGAGATGGGGGGAAACTCACCCCAGAACCCACTGAGCTCCCCCAAACCCTGCCCTGAGGGGGAGAAGGACCCTTCCCTCCTCCAGCCCCGAGGGGGTTAATGGGAAGCGGCTCTGACGCCACCAGATCCCATCCCCAGGCATCCCAGCTCCTCTCCCCTCTGCCAGAACGCCAGGAATTCCTGCAGGAGGGAGGATCAGGAGGGAGGATCGCTCCAGCTGGCTCCAGGGGGGGAGTCAGGGGAGCCCCCCCAGCTCCCGAAACATCCAGGAATCCCAGATCTCCCAGCACAGCAACTGCAGGAACGAGAGGCATCCCAAAAAACAGCTGGCCAGGATGGAATATCCCAAATATCCCCGGGCAGCAGCGTCTGGAGGGGCCTGCACTGAAACCTGCACTGAAACCTGCATGAAACCTGCACTGAAACCTGCACTGAAACCTGCACTGAAACCTGCATGAAACCTGCATGAAACCTGCACTGAAACCTGCACTGAAACCTGCATGAAACCTGCACTGAAACCTGCACTGAAACCTGCACTGAAACCTGCACTGAAACCTGCATGAAACCTGCATGAAACCTGCATGAAACCTGCACTGAAACCTGCACTGAAACCTGTAC
The DNA here is from genome assembly GCF_037042795.1 of Molothrus aeneus. Lineage (NCBI taxonomy): Eukaryota > Metazoa > Chordata > Aves > Passeriformes > Icteridae > Molothrus > Molothrus aeneus. The sequence continues at coordinate 1,653,855 of NC_089668.1, forward strand.
TGAAACCTGCACTGAAACCTGCACTGAAACCTGCACTGAAACCTGCACTGAAACCTGCATGAAACCTGCACTGAAACCTGCATGAAACCTGCACTGAAACCTGCACTGAAACCTGTACTGAAACCTGCACTGAAACCTGTACTGAAACCTGCATGAAACCTGCATGAAACCTGCATGAAACCTGCACTGAAACCTGCACTGAAACCTGTACTGAAACCTGCATGAAACCTGCATGAAACCTGCACTGAAACCTGCACTGAAACCTGCATGAAACCTGCACTGAACCTGCACTGAAACCTGCACTGAAACCTGCACTGGGCCACCCCTGGATGTCCCCAGCGCTGTCACCCCGGAGCTGGGGGGATGCTGGGACATCCCAAAAAACAGCTGGCCAGGATGGAATATCCCAAATAACCCCCAGGCAGCAGCATCTGGAGGGGCCTGCACTGAAACCTGCATTGAAATCTGCACTGAAACCTGCACTGAAACCTGCACTGAAACCTGCACTGAAACCTGCACTGAAACCTGCACTGAAACCTGCATGAAACCTGCACTGAAACCTGCACTGAAACCTGCATGAAACCTGCACTGGGCCACCCCTGGATGTCCCCAGCGCTGTCACCCGGAGCTGGGGGGATGCTGGGGCACCCCAGCAGCCTCAGGAGAGGGGATGGGGCTGTTCAAGCCATGCCAAGGGCGTTGCCAGAGCCAGGGAATGGATCCTGGACACGTCTGGGGTGGATTTATTTAGGGGCAGCCTTAAGGCTTGCCCTGGCGAGCCCCCAGTGAGGTCACAGGGCCACAGCAGCTGTCCCCAGCATCACTGTGGGCACTGAGCACGCCTGAAGCACAGGGGTGGTGCACTAATTAACAGTCGTTAATGTGTGTTAATGAGGACCACCAGGCTGGGAAGACCTCCCGACCCCACCCTGCATGGAAAGGAGTCGCTCCCACGGGATTTACCAGGAGCAAAACTGCCCAAGGTCAGCTGGAATCTGCCAGCCAAGGGAGCCCTTGTGTACAGTTTCCTGCAGGGAAAAATAAGGTGCTGGCAAAAGCATTTCTGTAGGGCCACAACGGACCTGAATAAGGATTAATAAAAAGCAAGATGAGCTTGGTGTGGCCTGATAGGACACAAAAATCCCACTGGGATCAAGGCACAGCTTCAGGGCTGTGCAGGATTGAGGTGCAAGGGCAGAGCAAGAGATTTGGACAAGGAGCTGTTTTCAGTCCCAGCCATGCCAGGATTACGCCCCCCAACCTGGGCAGGGGTCCCAGCAGAGCCTGAGGAAGGGGAAAAGGCTCCCAGCAGAGCTCAAGGTGGGCAAAACAGAAGCTGGGAGAGAACACAGCCCACGCAGGTGCTGCAGATGTGCAAAACACAGCACTCATCACCTGTGGGAGGCTGGAAAAGCTTCTCCAGCATCATTAAAAAAAAATGTTCATCTGAGCAGAGGAGGGCAGGCAGGGCACGCTAGGACTCAGCAGAGGGAAACAGGGCTCGGCAGGAAATGAAAAATGGAAATGCAGCCTTGTCACGCACAGGAAAACAACAAAATAAACACAATTGTGGCCTCCCAGCGCCCGGAGCTCGCTGGCTCAGAGCACTGATAAACAGTGGGTGACAAAGGGACGCTCCAGGGACCAGCACAGGCCCTGCAGCCAGAGCTGTCCCACCTCTGCTGGCAGCCACAGAGCCAGGCTGGGCTCTGAGAGCCACGGGGAGCTGCAGCCCCGTCCTGCTGGGATCAGCATCCTGCTTCTCACCCCGAATCTCCCAAACCATCTCGCCCAAAAGAGCCCCCCCCCCACTTCCCCCCCTCTTCCAGGAATCCCTGGGCTTATCTGACCCAGGAGCAGGACACACAGATCACATCCCAGCACTCATTTCACCCTGCCCACGGCCAAACACACACCAAATCTGATCACTCAGCCCCACCACACATCCCCAGGGGAAGGAAGCTGAGGCTGGAGGATCCCCCTCCCCGCCGGGTGAGATCCATCCAGACACACAAAACCCCACGACAAGAGCTTGGAAGTGAAACTTCCCAGCTCATTAACACCAGCAAGGAATTTCCTTGGCAGTTCCCCTCTCCGAGCTGGAGGGTGTTTGAAGCCCCCCAGACCCCGCAGCCAGGGCAGTGCTGAGAGATTAAATCTGGAATTTCCTGGGAGAAAGAGCGTCTGGAAGGAAAGGCAGCTCTCCAGGACAGCATCCAGCAGGGATCAGGGGTGTGCTGGGCAGATCAGCTCCCTGCCTGCACCTCCCAGCACCGGCTCTGCTGGTTCCCACCCCACGGGATGGGATGGGATGGGAAAGGTGTGAGCAATCACGGTTTGCTGCTCCTGCCCATGGCCCTGCGAGGGCTCACCCACTGCCGGGGGGCACGGCAGGGCTGACCAGCCCCAGCAGTCGGGGTTCCTGCTGTGTCCCCGCTGCCGGCCCCATCCCAGGTGTGCCGCCTCTCCCCAGGGCAGAGATTGCCTCACCTGGCGTTGCTAAGATCCGGCCACAGCACTGCAGAGCCACGGAGAGGATTGGGAAGGGCTGGATTGTTGGAGCTCAGGGAGTGGGGGCCCTCCCAGGGCTTCTCTGTGCTGCTTCCCAGCTGCTCCGAGCATCCTCCTGCTGCAGCAGGCAGAGAAACACTGCCCCGTGCAGGAACCAGCCACATGGTCCAGGCAGGGCTCACAGCCCCTCTGGGCAGGAGGATGGAGCTGGATCCAGAGATCCCAGCACGGACCAGCTCCTTTTTGTCCACCCTGAGCTCCAGCACAGCCTCTCCCCGCAGGAAGACAGGAGGAACTGGAACCTGCAGCACCCTGCTGCTCCCACAGCCTGGATTTACCCATTTCAGACCCATAAAAAAGGCACTTATCAGCCGGGTATTCAAACAATGGTGTGAAGACACTTGAAATTTAAATAAAACCTCTTGTTTTACTTCCCTCTGGGAGGTTCCTTGCCACTGGCATCAGCCACGGTATGTCCAGAGCAGTCTAAACTTAGCTGACACAGGCGAGACCAGCCTGGAAAGGAGGTTGGCTCCGACCCAGCAGACGGAGGTCAAAGACTCCAGTCTCGCCCCGGAGCATGAGCCGGGAAGGAAAAGGCTCCACGGGAATGCAGAGCTGAGCAGAGCAGGCAGGGAACAGCCCCAGCCCCTTGCAGAGGCTGCTGAGAGCAGATCAAAGCCTTCCGGCACAGCCCCGCTCACATCCTGGTGCCATCCCGGGTGAGGCCAGCGAGGCTCAGCCACCCCCTGCCCTCCCAGGGGATCTTCTCACACACGTGGGAAGGAGGAGAAGCAGCCAAGAGCTGCAGGAGCTGCGAGAGCAGGGCTCAGCCACGGTTCTGGGTCATCAGCAGGGCACCAGGACAATGCCAGCCGTGGATCCACTGATCCCAGGGAGGCTGGCGGGATGGGGGCGGCACACACGGCCTGGCAATGCCAGCCTGGGGGGCACCTCTGGGCCTTGGCATGGGGGTGGCTCCACACAGAGAGCCAGCCAGGCCAGGTGGATGCTGTCCCCTGCAACAGGGGTGGATCCTGTCACCTGCAACACCACCAGCCCCGTTTCCCCGCTGGCCAAAACAAAACAGCTCCTGCACCCAGTGCTGCGGCTCCACCTCACACACCCAGGGCTGCCCCACCTTCCTGACCCCCCTTTTGCCTCTGGTTCCCTCCCCCCATGCCAGAAAAGCCACTGACTCCCCTACAAACCTCCCCAAAATCAGGGTTATTCACCCAATGATGGAAAATCCCTTGGCTTCCAGCCCAGCTTCCCCCCCACATTTCTCCAGCCAGGGACTCTCCACTCCAAAAGTGGAACTTGGCCAGCCCTGCTCCCGAGGGATGAAGAGGAAGAAGGGCTTCCTCTCCCCCAGTGAGGAGTCACCACCACACCACCAGCCCCAGCAGTGATCTCAGAGGCCACAGAGGCCTCGTGCAGCCCACTCAGGAGTGATGTTTGTCCTCGTGGGATGGATCTCCCGGCAATCTCTTGCATCAGGAGGTGGCTGCACGCTGGCAGAGCTGCTTGGCTCAAGGAACAAGGCACCTCCGAGTCCTCAGACACCTCCAGGTGCGTTTGTTGTGGCACAACACCAGCCACAAGTGGGAAAAAACGAGGTTCTTCAGAGATGGGCATGGCCAGGAATGCCACCCACCACCAGCAAGGCTCCAGTCCCAACTGGAATCAATCCTGGTTGATTTATACAAGGGTCCCACTGCTCTCCCACCACCCCAGGGTCTCCTCCAGTCCTTGGGAGGTTGTCCCCTCCCTAACTGAAGACCGTGTACTCAATCAAGGTGACAAACCACCCTGTACTGTCCCAGTCCAAACAAGCCAGGCCACGTGCTGGGCACCACGGAGCAGCCAGAGACAGCACCGGGAGCGGGGAAAAGCTTTTGAGGTGCCACAGCCCCAGGTTTTCTACCCCCAATCCCAAAAAACCGCCAGTTAATTACGAGAAAGAAAGGATTTCAGCAGGATTGATTAGTTAATGTTTACAGCAGGGGAAGCATGACCTGTGTTCTGAGCTTGGCAGAGATGTCGGCACCCTTGAGCTGCCAGGGGCTGCTCAGCAGTGATTTCCACATCTGGCTCCTGATTTTCCAGGTGTGGGTCAGCACACCCAAAACACAACAGGAGGCTGCCATGGGGAATGGAGAGGGGCCTCAGCTGCTGGGGCTTGCTCAGGGTGACAGAGCCACAACAGAGAGGTGTCCAAAAAGCTCCACCACCAGCGTCACCCCCCGCGCCGATTCCATCATTCCCACCGGGATCCGCAGCAGATCCTGGCACGTGCCAGGGATGAGGCAAGAGGGGCTGGATCCCCACAGGGAGCTGGCCTGCTGGCTTCCAGCGGTGCCACACAGGTGAAGGTGGTGGCACTGGGGACCTCCCAGCTGCAGGTGTGGGGTTTTCTCCAGACGGGACAACCCCAAGGATGGCGCGGCTGAAGGAAGCGACAGCAACGAAACGCTGAGACATCCCCAGAGTCACCACCCCCAAAACGGCCACTTTTAGCCCCATCCTCTGGTTGCAGCCACCCCCTCGGAAGCAGGGCAGAGCAGGTGGGTGTCCCTGCAGCGCTGATGGCAATGTCCTCCCCCAGGGGATCGGGAGCATCCCCGAGCCCCGGCGCCGCAGCGCTGCGGCAGCTCCCGCACCCCACTGCCGAGGGTGGGTGTTCTTAGAAAGAAAGGAATCACGGGGATCTGCCAGCTGCTTCACTCCTGCTCACCAGGGAAATTCAGGACTCACAGCCCGCTCTGGGATCCTCCCCGTGCTGCTGCTCTGTTTCTCTCCGAACCTGTCCCAGCTCGCTCGACAGCAGAGGCCTCGCTGCTCAAATTGGGGTGTTTTAGGGTATTTAGTGGTGCTGGCTAGGAGAAATGCACTTGCAATCCTGGCCCTGGCAGTGCCAAGTGTCCTCCTTGCCCTTCTTGCCGCCGGTGCCAGGTCCTGGATGTGGCAGGTCCGGGGTGGCCGCCACAAGAGCACCACAGGTCTCCCCGCTCAGCAGCCACATTTCAGTGAAAACTCCTTTTTTGCAGGATTAAGAGGAGGAGGGGATGAGCCAGTGGAAAACTTGTTCTGGACAGGAAAAACCAAACGGTTTGCAGGAGCTGCAGTGGGGAATAACAGGGAAGAGACAACATATCCACCAACTCAAACCCAAACAACCCAAACTGGGGCTCCCACTCAGCCCTTGCAGCGCTGGTGGGATGCCCCAGGAGGGGTGGGGAGCTGGGAAGGGGTCAAAAGCAAAGAAAAGCTTTTATGGAGTATAAACACTCATTTCCCCTACACCACAAACAAGCTCTGACAACACCCAGCAGGGTATTTCCAAGTTATCCAGCTTTCTACCATATCCCAGTGCAAAAATCAGGAATTCCCTAGAAAAACTCCTTCCCAAAAGAACCCAACCGCTCATGGAAGGCACCAACAGCCAGAGCAGGGAGCGGGCAAGGGGAGCCCAGGTGCCAGGGGTGCTCCAGCTGGACCAAGTGCATTACAGGCCCTGGAATTTCCATTTTTTTTTTTCTGGAACAAAGCAAACCCGATGCAAACAGCAGCTCCTTCCACGCCAGCGTCTCCACGCTGAACCCAACTACATCAAAGCATCTTTTGATTAATAAAAAAGTTTGTCAAGTACTTGGACAAGCCCAAGTCACGTTTCCAGTGCCTTTTCCAAGGCACCCGAGGAGGTTTCATTCCCTGCTCCCTGCAGAGGCTGCGCGTCTCTCCCACCTCGGGCATGTCTGAGTGGCACCCCCTGAACCAGGGAGCCAGGGAATCCATTATTCCCCTTTTTCCGCAGGAAAAAAAAGAGGAAAAGGAAACAGGCACTGGCTCCTCTCAGCCCGGCCATCCGCATTTTAAAGAGACTTGGCTGCTAAACTCATAAACCGGAGCACTGGGAGCCCTGTGGGGCTGGAATCTGGGCTCCAGGACAAGCCGAGCGCTGCAGCGGGGAGGAGGAGGAGGAGGAGGGGAAAAAAAAATAATAATAACAAGCAAAAGAATGGGAACGCACACACAGCTGCCGGGGACGAGCCGCTGCCATCAAAACTGCACACTCACTGCCGGTACCGGCACCGGCAGCACCTGGGGCCCGCATCCCTGGCCGCGGGGGGGACCGCGGGGACACCGAGGGGTCCCCACATCCCTGGTGGCACCGCGGGTGAGGGCGCGGGGATGAAGGATGCTGTGCTGCTCGGGGCGCCCGGCTGGGATGCTGGAAGGGACACGGGGACCCCAAAACTCTGCGAAAGGCACCGAGGGGAGGTGGTGGGGATCACGGAGGACTCGGAGCGCCCCCGGACACCCCACGCTGGCGACTGCAGTGTCGCTCATCCCTTGGGCACCCCACGCAGGGATGCTGAGCCCGCGGGCAGCCCACGCAGGAGCGGCGGCACCCAGGAAGCCCACGCGGGGATGGAGCTCCCGCACGGAGCCCACGGGAACGCGGGACACCCCACGCAGGGATGGAGCTCCCGCACGGAGCCCACGGGAACAGCCCACGCTGGGGACACCTGGGGCGCTCAGACGCTGTCCCCAAGCTGGGGACACCCGGAGCGGGGCACCCCAAGCGCAACCCGAGGATGCTGCCCCTGAGCATCCAGCCCGGAAAACCGAGAAAACACCGGGAAAACACCGAGAAAACACCGGGAAAACACCGGGAAGGCTCCGGGAAGGCTCCGGGACGGCGCCGGTTGAGCCCCGCGGGGCGGCCCCGGCGCGCTCCAGGCCCGGCGGCGGGGCCCGGCGGGCTCGGTACCTTTGTATCGCTCCAGCACGTCCTCGTAGGCCTGCACGAACTCCTTCTCCTGGCTGCGGTTGGCCGGGACCAGCCCCGGCACGTAGCCGGCCATGGCGGCCTTTGTGCCCGCGCTGGGCGCAGCTGCCGGCGGCGCGGCCAGGGCCCGTCTGTGCCGGGGCCGCTTCCGCCGCGCCCGGCCCGGCACCGGGACCCGCCCATCGGCACCGGGACCCGCCCCGGGACCCGCCCATCGGCACCGGGACCCGCCCCGGGACCCGCCCATCGGCACCGGGACCCGCCCCGGGACCCGCCCATCGCCACCGGGACCCGCCCATCGGCACCGGGACCCGCCCATCGGCACCGGGACCCGCCCCTCGCCACGGGGACACGCCCCAGGACACGCCCCTCGCCACCAGGACCCCCCCGCTGGCACGGGACATGCCCCGGAACACGCTCCGTGACTCGCCCACCAGGGGGACACGCCCTTGGGTCGTGCCCACCGACAGGGACACGCCCCCAGACACGCTCGTGTCTCCCGGGACCCCCCCCACACCGGCCCGGTAACCGGGATGCGTGGATGGTGACACTGCCAAGGGTGGGGACACGCCCCTGGACGCGCCCCAGAGTCCGGAATTATCATAACCGCGCCCAGGGCCACGCCCGTCTAAAGTCTCCGCCCATCTGGCCGTGTTTGCTCCGCCCCTGAACAGGCCCCGCCCCCTCGTTCCCGCCCCCGGGCCCGTCCTGACCCCTGGCGACCGCTCGGGCCAGCACCGGGAGGGGACAACGGGGGTGACATCGGGGATTATACTGGGGGTGACATCAGGGTGACAGAGGGGTGACACCAGGGATTATACTGAGGGTGACACAGGGGTGACATCGGGGTGACACTGGGGATTATACTGGGGGTGACATAGGGGTGACACCGGGGGTGACATCGGGATGACACTGGGGATTGTACTGGGGGTGACATCAGGGTGACACAGGGGTGACACCAGGGATTATAATGGGGGTGACACAGGGGTGACATCGGGGTGACACAGGGGTGACACTGGGGATTGTACTGGGGGTGATATCAAGGTGACATCAGGGTGAAACCGGGGATTATACTGGGGGTGACACCGGGGATGACAACGGCTGTGATACCAGGAACGACACCAGGGGTGTGATGACACTGTGTGTGACATCAGGGGGTGACACTGGGAGCGATACTGGAGGTGATACCGAGAACGACACCAGGGAGTGACACTGGGAGTGACATTGGGGACAACACAGGAGGGTGGCTGGCACAGACAGTGGCACCGGAGGGTGACACAGAAGGGTGGCAGCGGGGCTGACACCAGAGGTGACACCTTCCACTGCCTGGAGGGGCCGGGGTGGAGTGGGGACCCCTCAGCATCACCTGTCGAGGGATGGGCAGGGAAAAGGGGGCCCTGAGAATCAGCTGGAGGACTTTGGAGGGGATGGAAAGGCCCCACCAAGGGGAGCAGTGGGGCAGAGCCAAACCCCACCGGGTTTGGGAAATGGGGGTTCAGGGCCAAACCTGCCTGGCACTCCCATCCCCACAGAAACCCCACTCAGGCCCCCAAATCCCAGCCAAGCTGATGGAGCAAAACCTCCCGTGGAAACAGGAGGGCACGAGGGTGGCTGTCCCCAGGCCAGGGGACACCCCAGTCCCCCCAGCCCCGCTGAGCCCACAGGACACCCCCTCGCCATGACCCTGCCAGACCCAGCCCCCCCCAGTGGGGCAAATCCTGGCCCTTTTTTGGCCATCTCAAGATGTTGCTTTTTCACCCCGATGCGCCGTTCCCATGGCAACTGGAGGGCCTGGCTGGGTAACCATGGCAACGAGAAAAGCCCCATCCTGCTCAGACAGACACCCTGTGTGTCCCCACCGTCACCCAGGGACCCCCGAGCCCTCTCAGGGTGGGGGGGCTGCGCCCCTCATCCCTCCAGGGAATGAAGAAGGACCAGGGGCAGCACCTCCATCTTCCTCCTCCTCCTCCTCCTCCTCCTCCTCCTCCTCCTCCTCTTCCCACAGCTCCCGGCCTGGGGTGGGGTTACACAAATCACCCCCCTTATCCTGATTTTGGAGGCACCTCCCTTTCAGCTTGGCGCCTTAATTAGGAAAAGTAATTAACGTGGTGCCCGGCTGCATCCCCGGCAGAGCCTCCATGGATGGGGAGGACGGAAGGTTTCGATCGCCGCGACCTCGTGGCAGGGCCTTTGTGCCCGGCGGTGCCAGGCACGCATCCTCAGCGGAGCATCCCCCCGGGAACGGCCCGAGAATCCCCCGGGAACGGCCAGAGAATCCCCCGGGAACGGCCCCAGGGCCGCAGCTCTGCCCGCGGAGCCGCCTCCGGCGTGAAGCCCTGCAGAGGTGCCACATCCCTCTGACCCAAAAACGCGTTCCCAGGGAAAGGGAAAGCTGTGCGGGCCAGCTGGCACTCAGCGATTCCTCCTCGGGCAGCGGGAGCGCTGCTCGGAACCGGCCCCGAGCTCCCAAGGCAGCGAGAACAAGGGGGTTTGTTCCCGTGTCCCCGGGGATGAAGCTCAGCTCCCTCCCTCAGCCAGCGCCGGCTCTGCCAGCGGCGCGGGTGACGCGCCCGGGTGACAAAGGACTCCCAGGAACCTTTTCAAAGAGCCCTTGGAAAGCCTCAGCGACGCCTCGTCCATCACCCCTGCCCGCTCACCCCTGGCATCCCGGAGTGCCCCGGCCCCTCCTGGCCCGGCAGCGCCCCAGCACGGCCCTGGCAGCACCAGATTTCGGATAAAAGAGCCCTTTTTTCCCCCAAAAGCAGCCACCCCCGCCCTCCCTCACCCTCTGCCAAGTGCCTGGAGGGAGACAGAGCAAGGCAGGGCCAAGGGTCACACTCTGACCCTCCACGTCCTGCTCCCCCCTCCCCTCCCACCGCTGCCTTCCCAGGAGATGCCAGAAAAGCTCCAGAGCTGCCTGGAGACCTGGGCCAGCCCTCCCTGGGCTGTGTCCTCCTTTCCTTGGTTTTGAGGGCCAGAAGGGATGCAGACACTGCTGGACCCCACAGATAGAAAGGAGGAAGAGCCCCCAAGATCTGTGTGTCCCCCCCAAAACCAAGATCCCTGTGTCCCTCAAACCCACAAAGGTGCCACTCCTTGTGTCATCTCTGCAAGGATGGGCCCAGATGATGCCCAGGCTCCACCCCCAGGCCCTGGTGCCCCTTCCTGGGGATCCCAAAAAGCCAGGCCCCCATCACCCTGCCCTGAATGTGCCAGGGCCCCCAGGGCACATTCCTCAGGCCACCATCCCTGGTCCCAAGCCTGATCCCAGTGGGATCAGAAGAGGCACTGGGGCAGCCAGCGCCCCGCAGACATTCCCACTGAATAATGCAAGGATCTGAATCAATATTTCAGCTCATTTTCAAACTTGGTGACACAAAACTGTCTCCGAACTCTTCTTTTTTTTCCCCAGCTCAGCACTGTCTCGCTGCACCTCCTGAGTTATTTTTAATGGGCAATCTGCATGAGACCGAATTTTGTGACATCCCCCTGCCTTTCATCACGGGCTGGATCCAGCTGGGTGATGACAAACACTCGGCATTCCGGGCAGAAATGGAGCTGGGGAATGGCTGGGCCTGGGCAGAATCCATCCCTGAGGTGTGGGAGGATGGAGATTTTGGGGCAGAGCAGGTCCATGAGAAGCAGTGAACACGGCAGGATCCTGGTACCCCTCCATCTCCCAGCCCCAGGGATTTGGGATTTGGGATTTGGGGCAGGCCCAGCCACACCCTGCACATTTGCCTGTCCCAGCCCCAGACAGTGCATTCTCAAGAGCCATCATTTGAATCAACTGGTTCTTCCAGCCCCGGCATTCCCAGGCTGGCACGGCGGCACTGCCAGATCCCCACGCACCCCACGCCATGGGGCAGGCAGGGAGAGAGACAGGGAGCAGCACCCCACAACCACCCCTGAGCTGCTGGCACCTGCCCCTGTGCCAGGTATGTCCCTCCTCCCCAGTGCTCCCAGTCTGTGTCCCCACAGGATGGGGCTGGTTTGGTCACCAATTGGGGGCTGGCAGGGCAGAGCGGGCACCTCAGGGCTTTGTCACCCTTGTGCCCACTCCCAGCAGAGAGATTAAAACCCAAACCCGGGTTTCTCCTGGAGCAACAGCCAGGAACAGCCTGGCCAGGGCTCAGCAGGGGTCCCTCAGCACGGCCCTGATTCCCAAATCCCCGTTTGCTCCAGCAGGGGCAGATCAAAGGCGCCCGGAGCGCCGGGAGATGTGGACAGAGCCCGGCAGACAGAGATCAAAGCCCTTGATGGCCGTTTGGCCCCAGTGAAGAATGAGACCCCAGCTCTGGTGCCTGGAGCCACCACCCCGAGCAGATTCCCCCGTGGAGCAGGGTCCCCACCGCCCCCAGGAGCCCTCGGCCAAGGTGGGTCCAGCCCTGCCTTTGTTTCTGCCTCCCAGCCCCGCTCCTTCCCCGGAGCTGCGACCGGGTCAGCAGCACAGCCGGCAAAGGGACACACGGGGCACTGTCCCCTCCACACGGGGACACCAGCGTGTCCCAGTGACCACCGCGGTGGAGCTGCTGATGGGCACCACAAAGGAGCAGCCCCGGCTCCATCAGCCGGGCGGGAATCCCAAACCTCCCCGGGCAAATTCCTCCCCGGAGTTCAGCCGAGGGCATTGTTCCACCAAGGAGCCATTCAGTCCTTAATTAAGCATTTTAATGTCACCCAAGCCGCAGTTGGAGGTGCCCAGTCATCCCTTAACCCCAGTGCCGAGGGGATGAACCACCCGGGGCCCGCCTGGAGAGGACAAAGCCATGGCAGAGACAAACCACCACCCTGCTCCTCGGCCACCAGAGCCACCTCCATCCCTCCCCTCCTCTCCCCATCCACCCCCAGGCTCCCTGAGGAGCAGCGGGGCACAGAGGTGACCCCAAGATCATCTTAGTCACGTCGTGGGGAGCCCCGGGAACCCCCGGGGGGAACCAACAAGGCGCTGCCTTACCTGCGACCCTGACGACAGCCCTCTCGGCCGGGTCCAGCACCGAATCCTGACTCTTCCTCTTCCTCTGCTCATGGAGGGGTAAATTCCAGGGCAAGGTGTCCCCGGGGGGGCAGGGGGAGAGGCTGCCCGAGCGCTCGCTGCGGTAGGAGCGCTCGCTCCGGCACGACCGCTCGCTCCGGCAGGAGCGCTCGCTGAGGGTCTCCTCGTCGGAGGACGACATGGCCCAGGGCACGGCCAGGAGGGCGGGCAGGACGTCCCCGCGGGCAGCAGCACCCTGGAGAAGGAGCAAACAGCGTGTGACACCGGGCCACCGGTGCTGGGGGTGATGGAGGAGGGATCGTCCACCATGGGTGTCTCAGCCCTCCTGGAGGTTGCTGATGCTGCCTCAGTTTCCCCCTTGCTGGGGTTCCCAGGGATGGGGATGCTGGCACGGCTGCCCCTCTACCAGCAAAGCTCACACTGGCATCCCTGAGCTCACTCCCACAAAGCCAAGTCCAATCTTTTGGGCTCGATTTCTTTGTGCTCGGTGCAGGAAGGAGCATCGGCTCAGCTCTGCCCTTTGTACCTGCAGGTTTTTCCCCTCTGAGAACGGGGATGGATTTAAAAATCTTATTAATCATGGCAGAGGAAGATGGTAGGGCTTTCTGGAGCACGCCGGGAGTGAGCTGTGCCGCGTACACACGCTGGGCAAATAAGCACCTTGCATGAGACATATTTAAAATAAATCTCATTGTGTCCTCTAGCACGGCCAGGAAAAATGCCTGAGACTCCTACAACCGATGTGCCGCGGCGCAGGAGCCGCCTCCATCACGCCGAGCCTTTCCTTATTCCCATCATTTAATCAGCAAAACAGGAACAAAGAGACCCAAAAAAACATTGAAAGGAACGGAGAAAGGATTCCATGAGTCATTCACCCCCCATTGAAAAGCTGCGAAAAAATGAATCGCGGCCCAAAACCGCGGCTCCCCCGGTAGCCCCGAGGGGCTCAGCCCGCGCCCCGTTTTTGGGGGACCCGCGGGTGTGGGGCTGGGGGGGCCGGGCGGGGTTCGGTGCCCAGGGAGCGGCAGGGCCGGGGGCTGCGGGGGTTGGAGCCGGGTTTGCGGCACGGGCGGGGGGGCAGCAGGTGCAGGAGGCAGCGGGGTGCGGGCACGGCTCTGCGGGGGCACACGGGGCCGGTGTGGCCCCCCCGGCTCCTGCTCCCACCTGGTCCTACCCCCCCTCCCCGGCACCCTCCGGTGCCCGCAGCTCCAGCCCAGCCCCGGCGGTGCTGCCCCGTTTTCCCGGTCCTTCCCCATCCCCGCCCGCCGCCCTTCCGCGCTCCATCCCCGCTGCATCTCCGTGTCCTGCCCTTCCCGCTTCATCCCCCGCTCATCTCCCGCTCTGACCCTGCGCTTCCCCGCTCCATCCCCGGCCCATCCCCGCTCCATCCGCCGCCCTTCCCCGGTCCCTCCCCGGTGCGCAGCCCCCCCGGCCCCGCTCACCCCCCGCCGGCGCTCCGGTACCGACTCGGCGCGGGCAGGACACGGCGCTTCGGTGCCGGCCCGGCCCCGCCGTGCGCTCCCGGTCCGGCCGCTCCCGGCCCCGCCGTGCGCTCCCGCCGCCGCGGCGCCTCCCCCGGCCCGGCCCGGCCCTGCCCACCGGGCGGCGGGGAGCGGCGGGGGGGTCCCGGCCGCCTCCCGCCCCGCGCAGCCCCGGGACCGGCCCCGCCGCCTGCCCCTGCGCCGGCACAACCGGCACCTCCACCCCGGGCACCCCCGGGCAACCCCCTCGGGGCTCCCAGGCTGCGCCCTCCAACCTGCCCGTGCTCCTCAGGACCCCCCAGCGCCTGCTGCCTCCCCACCCTGCGCCCCCATTGTACAGGGGGTCCCCCCAAACCACCCAGCAGCTCCCTGCACCCCGCAGAGCCCCCCCGGCATCCTGTCAGCATCCCCGACCCATCCTCATCCTCCGGATCCCCCCAGGCCCAGGGTAATTAGAGCAGCCATCGATCGGGGATCGGGGCCAGCAGGCGCAGCGCATCGCGGGGGACACGAGCAGGGTGCGGGGACACGAGCAGGGTGCAGGGACAACAGCAGGGTGCGGGGGACAACAGCAGGGTCGCGGGGGACACCAGCAGGGTGCGGGGACACCAGCAGGGTGCGGGGACACGAGCAGGGTGCGGGGACACGAGCAGGGTGCAGGGACAACAGCAGGGTGGGGGGGACAACAGCAGAGTGCGGGGGACACCAGCAGGGTGCGGGGGACACCAGCAGGGTGCGGGGGACACCAGAAGGGGTGCGGGGACACCAGCAGGGTGCGGGGACACGAGCAGGGTGCGGGGACAGGCTCGGGAAGGTCCGGAGGGCCGCGCTGGGAGAGCCGTGAGCTGCCCAGGGCCTCACCTGCGGGGCAGCCGGGCATCCCAGGCGCAGCCGAACGTGTCCCAGCGCCAGGCGCGGCGCGGGCAGGGACACCAGGAGCAGCCCGAAGGGGTGGCGGAGCTGCAGGACAGCCCCAGCAGCCTGGCAGGAGTGAAGCAGGCTAAACCGCTCCGGCTGACGGCAGATCCAGCCGCCCCGCACCGACGACGGCATCCAACGAGCAGCAGCGGCGGCGGCAGCGGCTCCGTGCCACGGCCCCGGGCCAGCGCGGCCGCTCCCGCGGCGCCGCACCCGACCCGGCCAAGCTCGGCGCCCCAGTCCCCCCGGGGTCTCGGCGCACCCGAGCGCCCCGTGGGCATCTCTCCCCCGCCGGTTTTCAGATCTCATCCCAACACTTCTGCTTCCCCGGTGTGTGTTTTGCTGAGTGCTTCCAGCGACGGGGGTGGGACGAGGTGCAGGACACTCGGCTGTGGGGTGTGGTGACACCTGGACGCAGCTTGGGACGTGGCTGGAGAGGAGCACGTGTTGCCCTGCGGCCCTGCCCGCTCGGATGCAGCGATGGGGAGGAAATGCTTGGCCAAAACCCGCCCGGGTGTGGATACACCAGCGGGGTGACCCCACAGATGCAAGGGCAAGGCCTCGAAGAGCTGAACTCCAGCTGGGAATGAGTTCTGGGATCTGGGAATGAGTTCTGGGATCTAGAAACCCTCATGGGATGCAGCCAGGCCAGACTGGTGCTGGGGAACTTGGGGCAGAGTAAAGGGTGTACAGGAAAAGGGTGTGCTTGTGGGCTGGCACCAGTCCCACCACCCCAATGATGGTGACAGTGACAGGGCCATCACCCTGGTGCCACCCTGACCCTGCTTTCTCTGCAGTGTGGTCAGGTTCGTTCTGGACATTGATGGATAAACACACTCAAAGAGGGGCTGTGGTTCCCATCACTATGGGGGACCCCAAAACCCGTGAGAGAGGAGCAGGGGAGGCTCAGCCCGGCAGAGCCGGCGGCCCCAGAGGCGCTGGGAGGAGGGAAGTGCCTGGAGATGCAGACGCTGCCGCAGCGCCGTTCCCAAAGCTCCCGGACGGGTTGGGCGGCTCTGCCGCGTGTCTGCAGCGCTGCCGGCCCCGAGAGCGCGGCCACGGCCGGGCCCGGCCCCGGGCACCCGCTGGGGGGATGCTGTGACACCCTCGGTCACCTCTGCTGCCCGCCTTGGTGACCGGGCACCGCTCGCCCCGGGCACAGCACGCAGGGTTCCCAAGCCGGCCGGCTGCGGCAGGGCCGGGGCTGGCTGTGGGATGCCGCCTGCCTTTGTCACCCCGTGTGTCACCCCGTGTGTCACCAGCCTCCTCCCTCACGGTGCTCCGGGAGCAAACGCAGCCAATTCCAGCCGCGCTGAATCCCGGGGGAGCGCGGGTGGCTGGGAGACGGCGGCGCCTGTTCCAGCCCGTGTGGATCTCGCACCCGGAACGCGCTTCCCGAAATCCCTCGCAGCGCCGGGAGCTGCTGGATTATTTGTGCTGCTGCGAAATCTGGGTTAGGATCGTGCCTTGTTTTGCCGACGTGGAGACAGGGAATCGTTATTTCGGGAGGAAGGGGGAGGCGGGTCCTCCCTAAATCATTGCATTTCCCTGCTCCTGTGCAGCTCAGCAGGATTGAGGGCACCCCTGGGACCCCGAGTGCCGAGACCTTGGACATCCACAGGGATGCAGGGAGATGTCTCCTGGTGCAAATCAGCCAGAACCCAGCTCTGCCCCAAGAATGGTCCCCTCTCCCTCATTAAAACCTTCTGCCCAAGCCCAGGGCTGAAATCTGCCTTTTCCCTTGACTTTTGATAAATTATTCATCTCCTGAGAGTTGTTTGTTCCCCCTCTCTGAGGCAGAGAGGAGCTGCAGATGATGCACAGCACATCCAGGGCTGTGGGAGCTGCAGGAGGTGGGGGCTCATCCCCAATTCCCAATCCTGGGGGCTAAGGGTTGTAGGAAAATGGGAATGAGGGGCTGGGGGGACGGATGGTGCTCTGGCCTCACCAGTTCCTGCCCAGCCAAGGCAGAAGCAGCTCCCCATGGGGATCTCCCACCCCATCCCAACCCCGGTGCCTCCCACCCAGCTGGGACGTGGCATCACCCCCTGCCAAAAAAGCGACAAAAAAGGCAAAGAGCAAAATATAAATTTGGAACTACTACAGGCTGGATATGGATCCTGTTCAGGCTTGGTGGTGAACCACACTGTGGAGCTGAGGATGCTCCAAATAAATCCCTTTGCCCAGGGGAACTCGGTCAGGAGCATCGGATCCATTTTCAATCCCTGCTGCTCAGCCAGAGCCTCGGCCTCAGTCTCCTCCCAGCAGAGCAGGGAGGTGTTTTTATTTTAATCTCTCCATAAATTTGATTGTTTTCATCAGGTCTTTGATTATCCCCTTTATGGGTGAAATTCCTGACAGAGCTTTTAACTCAGGCAGATGGATCCTCCTGGCTGTGGCTGCGATCGCCGGAGCAATTTGATTTTGAAGGGATCTAAAGAGCCCCTGGGGAGCCAGGAGTGTTCAGATCCATCCCAATATTTCCTCTGACATCTGCATGGGATGAGTCACTCTCCACACTGCCAGGCTTTTTGCTGAGCCTGGTTTTTTCCCCTTCCTCTCCCTGGAAAAGCAACATTTCTAATCAAAACAGGGGTTTTTTCCCCAAAATTCCTGGGAGCGTTGCCCCGTGCTGCTGCACGGCTCTGGGTGCCACCAGCCCTCACATCCAGCTTGGGAGGAAGTTGTGATGCCACTGGCAAGTTCTCCACCAGAAAAGTCACCCCCAAAGTCTTCTCCGCACTCCTCCACCAGTGCACATCTCTTTGGGAAAGATAATTGATAATAATTAATCATCATCCTTAATGAGCGATTGCAAGTGTGGAAGCTCATGAGGGTTTGACCTCCTGGCTGCCTCTGCTTCCCAAATTTCCATCCATGGCTGAAACCCAGGGATTGCCCTGGGCAGTTGCAGGGTGGCTTGGAGGGAAATCAGCTCCTGGAATAGCTGAGCCCTGCTCAGACCTTCTGGGTGTTCCATGTGGGTCCCCAAATCCCCCAGGCACAGTCCCATCCCCTCCCTCATTCCTTCTCCCCAGATCCCCCTGGGACAGTTCACTGAGGATAAGTAACTCCAATGGACAATTCATGAGGATAAATAACTCCAACAGCTCCATGGCACTGCTCAATTTCCATCCCCAGCACCATTCTCCCTCTTTATCCATCCCTTATTTGTTCTGGCAGCTCTGGAGCCTCCCCAGTCCTTTTCCACCCGAAGCCATTCCCTTTTCCTCACGTGGTTCCCATATTTTTTCCATATTTGCACCTAAAACCATTCCCTTTCCCATATTTTCCCTGGGTTTCCCTCCTCCTTGCCCATTTTTACAGCTGGAATACTGAGATCCATGGAGCACTGATATCCTGATGTTGGTTTTCCTCTGCTCAAACTCATCACCAGCAGAGTTTTCATATTTAAAGCAGCAATCAGAATCCCTGAGGATTATCATTCTCCATCAGTTACTGCAAGGACAGCCAGGAATTAGCCAGGATCCAGCCAGGATGGGGTCTTGGGTCATTTATTCCTGCTTTGGGCAGGAAGCAGGAGAAAAATATAAAAACTGATGAAAAAAAAATTTCAAAGGACATTATTTCCAGAGTTATGTAAATTAGAGGGATGACAAATGGCAGAGTGTGATCAGCAGTGCCAAACCAAGAAGAGCCAGTCCTGGGACAGGGATGTGCCCCTGGCTGAGAGGATTTGAGCCCAGAGTGGGAATTTGGAGCTCTCCAGTGCCACCATCCCCCAGTGCAGGGAGAATGGTGGCTGTGACTCAGGCAGAGCACAGGGAATCCATCTGGGCTGGAGCAAAGGATCCATCTGGGCCTGGGGGAAGGGACAAACCTCGGGCAGGGCTGCTGTAGCGGGGGGCTGAGGGGCAGGAGCAGCAGAAATGCCAGGGAAAGCTCAAACCCTGCTGGATGGCTCCTGTGAAATCCAGGAAAGGGCTTTTTGCAGTGCACTTTGGTCCAGGAGGAAATAACAGAGCTCTCTCCTGGCTCAGATCCCTGCCCTGGACACTCTGGGGTGGCTCAGAGCCCCCCCCAAAACCAGCACCCAGCTGTGATCCAAGGGCTCAGCAATCCCAGCAGTCAGGGATCCATGGGAACTCCTCTTGTGCCCAACATGAAGCAGGGGGTCTGGAACGTCCCTGCCTCCTGGAGTGTCCCTTGTGTCACATCCCTGCCCTCAGAGGTCACCCTGGGCTCAGCCTATGCCATCCCAGCAGGGGGATTTGGGATCAGGAATCTCCCAGCAAAGATCCAGCAGTATTAAGAACGTGGATTAAAGCACAGAGCTGGCCACTCTCCACTTCCAGGGACTCTCCTGCTTCAGTGCTGCTCCAAAACTGAGGGAATGGAAGGAAAAAATCTCCTTGGGAGGGATGAACCCCCTGGGCTGTGCCAGGGCCTCCATGGATCCTGCTGGAATGTGGGATTTCAAAGCCCCCAGTGAGGAAATCTGCCTCCCACACACTGAAAACCGCAGAGAGATCCTGAATCCATCCACTTCCACTCTGAATCCATGTGGAAACGAGGTGTTTTACCCCCAAAAAAAGAGGAGACAGAGGCAAGGAGACATTCCAAAGGGATATTTACTGCCCCAGCAATGCCCAGCCTGAGGCTGCTCCCCTCCAGCCACAGCAGGGCCCCTGCCCCCTGCTCTGGGGGTTTTCTTCCAAGAGGAATTTTTCTTTTTTCTTCCAAGAGGGATTCCAGAGGCAATCAGGGCCTGGGCTCCTCCTTGCCCATGTGATGCTCGGGGGGTGTGTACTTCCCCTGCTTGATCATCCTGTCCCGCTGCTCCAGGATGGTCCGGAGCCGCTGAGTCTGCCAGGGACACAGGGGGGTCTCAGGGGGTCCCCAGGGCAGCCCCCCAGATGTGCAGCCCCCACTAACCCCACCCTGGGGCTCCTCACTCCAGTTCGAGGCTCTTCTCAAAGATTTTGGGGCTTTCAGGACGTGCTGTACTGATGAGATTTGGGGTTCCAGCCCCATTTTCTGACCAGGGTTTTGTCCTGGATGCTGCCGGAGGAGCGCTGGGGGCAGGGACAAAGGTCGGCTCCACACTGCTCCAAAACATGGAATGGTTTGGTTGGGAGGGAACTAAAATCCCATCCAAGAGGCAGGGATAACTTCCACTAAGCTCCAAGCTGGGCTGGAACTCTTCCAGGAGCGGGGCAGCCGCAGCTTCCCGGGGCTCCTGCAGCCCCCACAGCCCGGGGGAAGGGGCTGCTGCGGGGCCAGACCCCCCCTCAGTCTGGGAACGACCAAGCAGCGCTCCCACCCTGGGCTGGAGCCCCCAGACCTTCCCCAGAGCATGGCCAGGACCCTCTGCACCGCTCTCCAACACCTGGAGTCCCCCCAGCCCGCACCTGCTGCCCCCCTTTGTAGAACCCCCAGGCCCCCCGTGTCCCCGCAAGGCCCCGCGGGGTCCCCCCGCTCACCCACCAGCTTGGTGCGCTTCATGCACTCCATGAAATCCTCGTACTCGAGCTGACACTCGCGCCGGGCGCGGGTCTGGCCCAGCCCGTGCCCGCATTCCACCCACTCGCGCTCGAAGGCGTGGCAGACCGCGGCCTGGCCGTGCGGCTGCGGCATGCTCTGCCGCAGCAGGAAGGTGTCCACATCGATACCCAGCTGCTTCTGCAGGCCCCAGAACGGCATGGCTGCGCTCCTGTCGCGACACCGCCGCCCGCCGCCCCCCCCTCACGGGCCCGCCGCCGTCCTTCACGGGCCTTTCGCGACGCCCCCGCCGTTAAGCGCGACCGACGGCGCGGCACCGCGGTGCGCTCTACGGCTGGGCGGAGTCAGGGAGAAGAGCGGCACCAGCGCGCCTCTCCTTGCGCTGCAGCGCCCTCTGCCGGCTGGAAGGACTCGCTGCACGCCGCGCCCCAGCGCTCTCTGGTGGCCACGGTGCGCAAGGCGCTCCCAGTGCCCTCCCAGTGCTCCCAGTGCCCTCCCAGTGCTCCCAGTGTCCTCTCAGTGCCCTCCCAGTGCCCTCTCAGTGCCCCAGGGTCCTGCCTCTGTCCTCCTCCCAGTGCTCCCAGTGCTCCCAGCACCCTCCCAGCACCCTCCCAGTGCCCTCCCAATCCTCCCAGTGCCCTTCCAGTGCTCCCAGTGTCCTCCCAGTGTCCTCCCAGTGCCCCAGAGTCCTCCCTCTGTCCTCCTCTCAGTGCTCCCAGTGCCCTCCCAGTTCCCTCCCAGTGTCCTCCCAGTGCCCCCCAGTTCTCCCAGTGCCCCCCAGTTCACCCAGTACCCACCAGCTCTCCCAGTTCCTGGCACAGGGAAGAGCCAGGGCCTTCCTCACCCAACCCCTCAAGCCACCCTGGGCTATCAGTGATCACCACCACCCCTAAAAACAGAACCCAAACCTGCCAAACCCCTTTGGACGGCACGGGGACACCACAGGAGCTGGAGGAGCAGGATTTATGGGACAGGACAACACAGACAGAATTCTGTGTTCGAATGGAATTTATGCATCATGTCTGAGGTGTAGGAATATGCAACAGGTTATTGTTTTTAAGGGTTAACCTGTGTCCTTTTTCGGGCTTGTGCTGCCCAGAAAAAGGTACCCAGACATCCGTAACTCTTTGTATTTATTGTCTCATATTGTCCTAATTCAAATTGTCCAAATTATTATTACTCTAATTGTATTCCTATTTTTATAACAATTTTATTACTATTAAACTTTTAAAATTTTAAAAACAAGTGATTGGCGTTTTTCACAGGGAGGGTGGAATATCACAGCTGCTTTAATAAATACAGGACAGACAGAGAATTATTTCACCCCTGCAAATGTGCAAATGCCAACCCTTTGATCCCAACACAAAAGAATTTGGAAAAAGAACTGTTCCCAAATAGTTCCAGAGTCCCCTCAGTGTCTAACAGACTGGGATGAAGTCAGAGGCCAGATTTGCAAAGAAGAAATTCTAAATCCTTTAGCTGTGCCTGTGCTATTCAGCCAGCAAGCCGGTGGTCCTAGAACATGGGTGGCTATCCCACCTCATGAGATAAAAGAATTGTGAAAAGCAATAAGGGACGGTGGCATCTGCTCCCCATATTTCAAGCAACTGCTGAAAAGCACCCTGGAAGGACAAACACTCACACCAAATGACTGTAAAAATCCTGCTAGTATAATTCTCACAGCCTCACAATATATGCTATGGGAACTCAAATGGAAAAGACTGCTCACAGGGGTACTAGCCACTTACAGACAGAGTACTGACGCAGGCCTTCGTACCCTTGTCATGTCCAAGCTGACTGGTGACCCTCCTGATGATCAGAATGATAATCAAGTGAATTTACCCAAACCAGCGTTAGATGACATTAAAAAGATGGCTCACAGAGCCTTTTTGCAAATTCAGCCTGCAGGAAGTTTTGAAAAAGCCTATAATCTGATTAGCCAAGACTCGTCTGAACCATTTACCACATTTGTGGACCGGGTAATGCAAGGAGCAGAAAGACAATGCGGCGATGATATAGCTCACCCAATAATGATACAGGACATTATTGAAAATAAAGGCAATGCAGAATGTAAAAGAGTTATCAAAGCCCTAGGAAAAGAAAAACCCACAGTGCCTGAAATGATTGATGCCTGTAACAAAATTGGGAGTCCACAGCAAGTGGCAATTATCCAGGCAAATGAACTTGGAAAAACTCTAGGAGAAAAAAATTGAAAAGGCTCTTACAGCTCAAACAGCGCAAGCAGTCACACAGGCAGCACAAACAGAAGCTTTACCTGTAAATCTACCAAAGACAAATGTCTGGGCTGCTTTAGCCAGGTCTGCAGGCTCCAATACCATCTGTCTGTCTGACACAAGCCCTGACAAACCTTTTTCAGCCTGTCTAGTTGGAGTACCTTTCCCAAAGGGTTTTGATAATGTTACTCCTGATAAATATTGGCCATATGATGATCATCATGTATCTCCAACTCCCAGCCAGAAACACCAAACTTATATTGATAATTCTAAAGCTGATAAATCTGACCTTCAAGAGCTAGAAATCCTAGGCTCATTAACTATGGATACCTGTTACTTCTTTCATTTCCTAGGAGAAGATGGCCCTCATTTAAATGTTACCCCATATCACCCAGCTTATAGCAATATGACTTCTGGGTGTAATCAAACTGAGCTTCTTACGTATGACGAACCTCACACAGATCATTTTAACAAACTTCCAATTCCATTCCCTAGAGGAATCTGGCTTATCTGTGGAGACAGGGCCTGGCAAGGTATACCCTCAAAAATAGATGGTGGCCCTTGTGCCTTGGGACAACTTACAATAATTGCTCCCAGTGTCAAAGAGGTAGTCAAAAAGAAAAGCAGAAAGATTAGATCCTCCTGGGGACATCAATCTGAAAGCAACTGTGACAGCGATTTTCACTCTTGGAACTCTGGAAAATCAATTGTTGCAAGCATTTTTCTACCTCAGTGGGGCTCCTCAGCTGCATTGACACAATTAAACAAGTTAGGGTGCTGGCTCAGCAAAGAAGTAAATGCCCACCCGTGAGTCCCCTCCAGCAGCATACAGGAGCCCGAACCCTCGGAGGATGGCGCAGCTCTCGCAGCAGGACAACACCCAAGCAAGACAGGCAGGGACAACGTCTGTGGGCTGCAGGGTGTCACAAGGGGCTGCGGGCTGAGGGGTGGGTGGCACAGAGGATGGGGGGAGCTGAGAGGCAGAAGGGGGCTTTAGGAGCAACTGGGGGGCTCCAGGGTGGCACAGAGATGCTGAGAGGCTGAGGGCGGGGAACTTGAGGGTGACAAGAAGAGGGTGAGAGGAAGCAGATGCCTTGAGGGGCAAAGTGGGGGCTGCTTGAGGGTGACAGGTGAAGCAGCCCTCACACCACCCCTAACCTTACCTAAAAACCACCCCTGACCTGCTTGTTTCTGCAGGATGGGACAGTCATTGTAAGGAAATCAATCAAGGGAAATTTATCCCCTTGGAAAGATGATTGGTGAGTAATCCCTGCTGGGATTTCAGTCTCTGATTTTAAGGAGCTGCATGGGCTTCAGTGAGATTGAGGTGGAAGTGACTAATGTGGGTCTTTGTAGCTGTACAAAACATTTGCTAAATAATTGGATCTGGAAACTCTGGTTTCTGGTGGAAAAGCCTCTGTGGTTGTGTTCTGTGGGTTCTGTGTGGAAATCAGCCTGTGGTAGACACCAAAGTGAAGCATGAGCTGTGTTAAGAGTACAAATGTTTCTGGAGGAGGAAAGGGAGAGCTGCAAGGTAAGCAAGTGTGGGGAGATATCGCGAGATCTCAAGATATCGTGAGGTCTCAAGATATCGCAATGTTACGCATAGGCGGAACCCCTCCCCTTTTACCGTTAACTGACTGTTACCCCCTGTTATAAATGACCCTGCCTAACCGTTAATAAATGCCAGTTACCGTCCACCACATTGGTGTATGCGTGTGCTTGGCCCATGTGGCAGAGGGGCTGCCACTGAACCATCCTCGACCTGAGATGCCACGCGAGGATTCCTTTCCAGTTTGATCCTTTTGATTCCATTGACGAGTGGACAAAACGACTCATTCTGTCTCTGGGCTGAATGTGCTTGGGGATCCCGAAGTGCCTGGGAGACCTTTGGGCATGCAAGAGCCGCAAAAACCGGGCTGTTCCCAAAGCCTGGGAACTCCCGCTGTGAGACGGGGATTTATCCCAGACTCCTCCATCCCTTCAGCCGCTGCCCGGCGGGATCGGGGGCACCCGCAGCCCCGCACGGGCCCGGGGAGGCGGCGCTGGGGGCCAGGCCAGGCTGGGCCGGGCGGCCCTGGGGAGGCACCTGCGGCGGCGGGGCTGTGCCGGGGCTCCCTCCGGCCGCAGCGGCACCGGGCTCCCCGTGGCAGCGGCGGGGCTGGGCTGGGCTGGGCTGGGCAGCTCCGCGCCGGGGAAGGGGCGGGAGCGGCGGCGGGGGCAGCCCCGCAGCCCCGGCGGGCGGATGGAGCCGGAGCCGCTGCGGCAGCGCCGGAGCCCCGAGCCCGCAGCATCCTCCGTGAGTAGCGCCGGCTGTGGGTCGGGTGTAGGAACCGCTCTGAATGGGGATCATTGTAACCTTTCTGCCCTAAAACGGTCACTTTCTGCCCTAAAACTCTCTTCCTTTCTGCCTAAAGCTCTGTTCCTTTCCGCCCTGTTCCAAGCGATGGTTTTAATGTATGTTTTAGCAGCAGCTCAACCTGGGCAGCTCATGCCAGAACCTGAGAAAATGCTTATGTAAAGGTGCTGCCCTGACATGGGGACACTCAGGCTCACACAGGGAGGGTTGTTTGCCTCAGGGAGTGTTAATGGTAGATGAGTGTTGTTTTCTGTGTGCTTTTGTTGTTTTGGGTTTCCTGTAACAATAAATCAACATGTAATGAAAATAGAAAAGGTTATAATCTTGTGTTAATATGTGTTTTGTGTTGTACTGCTCTGTATTGCAGTGTGAGCACAGGGTGAACTCTCTCCTCCTTGCTGTGACACCTGGGCTGGCAGGGATGACACAGTGACCTCGGCCAGCTGATGCTGCCTGTGCCATCACCTGGCACTGACATGTTTGATGAAAATCCTTTTGCTGGGATTTTTCTCCTGAGAAGCCTCAGAACAGAAACGGAACCAATAAGGATCTGCTGGCTGTGGAGTGTGGGCTGGAGATGGTTTAGCAACAGGGGCATCGTAGATTGGTCTCCTGTGCATTGTTTCTATTTGATGACCAATCATGGTCCAGCTGTGTCGGGGCTGTGAGCAGTCCCAGTTTTTTTATTATTCATTCCTTTCCAGCTTTCTGATGTCTCCTTGCTCTTTTAGTATAGTTCTAATATCTCATTTTCTTTTAAAATAATAGAGATCATAAAATAATAAATCAGCCTTTTGAAAGGTGAAGTCAAGATTCTCATCTCTTCCCTCGTCCTGGGGACCCTCAAATACCACCACAATCACCGGCTTGAGCTGGTCTGGGCAGCACCAAATGAAAAAAAATAAAAAGCTTTAAAAATAGAAAAAGTAAAAATAAAAATGAAAAAAAAACTTTTAATTAAAAAAATAAAATTAATTAAAAATAAATGAAAAACAAACAAAAAAAACCTGTAAAGTGCTGTAAAAGTTCCATAAAAGGAAATGCTGTAAAGCACGTGTCATAAAACTGCCGTAAAGCACACCAAAATAAAAAAAAATAAAAAGCTTAAGAAATAGAAAAATTAAAAATAAAAATGAAATAAAAAATGACTTATAGTTAAAAAAGCCAATTAATTAAAAATAAGTGAAAAACAAAATAAAAACTGTAAAGTGCTGTAAAAGTTCCATAAAAGGAAGTGCTGTAAAGCCCAACTGTCATAAAACTGCCGTAAAGCACACCAAAATTAAAAAAAGCTTTAAAAATAGAAAAATAAAAATAAAAATGAAATAAAAAATAACTTAGAATTTAAAAAATAAAATTAATTTAAAAAAAATTAAAAAACCCCAAAACAGAAAAATGCTGTAAAAGTTCCATAAAAGGAAGGGCTGTAAAGCACAACTGTCGTAAAACTGCTGTAAAGCACACCAAAATAAAAAAAATAAAAAGCTTTAGAAATAAAAAAATAAAAATAAAAATGAAATAATAAATAACTTAGAATTTAAAAAATAAAATTAATTAAAAATAAATGAAAAACAAAATAAAAACGGTAAAGTGCTGTAAAAGTTCCATAAAAGGAAGTGCTGTAAAGCACAACTGTCGTAAAACTGCCGTAAAGCACACCAAAATAAAAAAAAATTAAAAGCGTTAAAAATAGAAAAATTAAAAATAAAAATGAAAAAAAAACCTTAGAATTTAAAAAATAAAAGAATTAAAAATAAATGAAAAACAAAATAAAAACGGTAAAGTGCTGTAAAAGTTCCATAAAAGGAAGTGCTGTACAGCACAACTGTCGTAAAACTGCCGTAAAGCACACCAAAATAAAAAAATATTAAAAGCGTTAAAAATAGAAAAATTAAAAATAAAAATGAAAAAAAAACCTTAGTATTTAAAAAATAAAAGAATTAAAAATAAAAGAAAAACAAAATAAAAACGGTAAAGTGCTGTAAAAGTTCCATAAAAGGAAGTGCTGTAAAGCACAACTGTCGTAAAACTGCCGTAAAGCACACCAAAATAAAAAAATATTAAAAGCGTTAAAAATAGAAAAATTAAAAATAAAAATGAAAAAAAAACCTTAGTATTTAAAAAATAAAAGAATTAAAAATAAATGAAAAACAAAATAAAAACGGTAAAATGCTGTAAAAGTTCCATAAAAGGAAGTGCTGTACAGCACAACTGTCGTAAAACTGCCGTAAAGCACACCAAAATAAAAAAATTAAAAGCGTTAAAAATAGAAAAAAAAAAAAAAAAGAAATAAAAAATAACTTAGAATATAAAAAATAAAATTAATTAAAGATAAATGAAAAACAAAATAAAAACGGTAAAGTGCTGTAAAAGTTCCATAAAAGGAAGTGCTGTACAGCACAACTGTCGTAAAACTGCCGTAAAGCACACCAAAATAAAAAAATTAAAAGCGTTAAAAATAGAAAAAATAAAAATAAAAATGAAATAAAAAATAACTTAGAATTTAAAAAATAAAATTAATTAAAGATAAAAGAAAAACAAAATAAAAACGGTAAAGTGCTGTAAAAGTTCCATAAAAGGAAGTGCTGTACAGCACAACTGTCGTAAAACTGCCGTAAAGCACACCAAAATAAAAAAATTAAAAGCGTTAAAAATAGAAAAAATAAAAATAAAAATGAAATAAAAAATAACTTAGAATTTAAAAAATAAAATTAATTAAAGATAAATGAAAAACAAAATAAAAACGGTAAAGTGCTGTAAAAGTTCCATAAAAGGAAGTGCTGTACAGCACAACTGTCGTAAAACTGCCGTAAAGCACACCAAAATAAAAAAATTAAAAGCGTTAAAAATAGAAAAAAAAAAAAAAAAGAAATAAAAAATAACTTAGAATATAAAAAATAAAATTAATTAAAGATAAATGAAAAACAAAATAAAAACGGTAAAGTGCTGTAAAAGTTCCATAAAAGGAAGTGCTGTACAGCACAACTGTCGTAAAACTGCCGTAAAGCACACCAAAATAAAAAAATTAAAAGCGTTAAAAATAGAAAAAATAAAAATAAAAATGAAATAAAAAATAACTTAGAATTTAAAAAATAAAATTAATTAAAGATAAAAGAAAAACAAAATAAAAACGGTAAAGTGCTGTAAAAGTTCCATAAAAGGAAGTGCTGTACAGCACAACTGTCGTAAAACTGCCGTAAAGCACACCAAAATAAAAAAATTAAAAGCGTTAAAAATAGAAAAAATAAAAATAAAAATGAAATAAAAAATAACTTAGAATTTAAAAAATAAAATTAATTAAAGATAAATGAAAAACAAAATAAAAACGGTAAAGTGCTGTAAAAGTTCCATAAAAGGAAGTGCTGTACAGCACAACTGTCGTAAAACTGCCGTAAAGCACACCAAAATAAAAAAATTAAAAGCGTTAAAAATAGAAAAAATAAAAATAAAAATGAAATAAAAAATAACTTAGAATTTAAAAAATAAAATTAATTAAAGATAAATGAAAAACAAAATAAAAACGGTAAAGTGCTGTAAAAGTTCCATAAAAGGAAATGCTGTACAGCACAACTGTCGTAAAACTGCCGTAAAGCACACCAAAATAAAAAAATTAAAAGCGTTAAAAATAGAAAAAATAAAAATAAAAATGAAATAAAAAATAACTTAGAATTTAAAAAATAAAATTAATTAAAGATAAATGAAAAACAAAATAAAAACGGTAAAATGCTGTAAAAGTTCCATAAAAGGAAGTGCTGTACAGCACAACTGTCGTAAAACTGCCGTAAAGCACACCAAAATAAAAAAATTAAAAGCGTTAAAAATAGAAAAAATAAAAATAAAAATGAAATAAAAAATAACTTAGAATTTAAAAAATAAAATTAATTAAAGATAAATGAAAAACAAAATAAAAACGGTAAAATGCTGTAAAAGTTCCATAAAAGGAAGTGCTGTACAGCACAACTGTCGTAAAACTGCCGTAAAGCACACCAAAATAAAAAAATTAAAAGCGTTAAAAATAGAAAAAATAAAAATAAAAATGAAATAAAAAATAACTTAGAATTTAAAAAATAAAATTAATTAAAGATAAATGAAAAACAAAATAAAAACGGTAAAATGCTGTAAAAGTTCCATAAAAGGAAGTGCTGTACAGCACAACTGTCGTAAAACTGCCGTAAAGCACACCAAAATAAAAAAATTAAAAGCGTTAAAAATAGAAAAAATAAAAATAAAAATGAAATAAAAAATAACTTAGAATTTAAAAAATAAAATTAATTAAAGATAAATGAAAAACAAAATAAAAACGGTAAAATGCTGTAAAAGTTCCATAAAAGGAAGTGCTGTACAGCACAACTGTCGTAAAACTGCCGTAAAGCACACCAAAATAAAAAAATTAAAAGCGTTAAAAATAGAAAAAATAAAAATAAAAATGAAATAAAAAATAACTTAGAATTTAAAAAATAAAATTAATTAAAAATAAATGAAAAACAAAATAAAAACGGTAAAATGCTGTAAAAGTTCCATAAAAGGAAATGCTGTACAGCACAACTGTCGTAAAACTGCCGTAAAGCACACCAAAATAAAAAAATTAAAAGCGTTAAAAATAGAAAAAATAAAAATAAAAATGAAATAAAAAATAACTTAGAATTTAAAAAATAAAATTAATTAAAGATAAATGAAAAACAAAATAAAAACGGTAAAATGCTGTAAAAGTTCCATAAAAGGAAGTGCTGTACAGCACAACTGTCGTAAAACTGCCGTAAAGCACACCAAAATAAAAAAATTAAAAGCGTTAAAAATAGAAAAAATAAAAATAAAAATGAAATAAAAAATAACTTAGAATTTAAAAAATAAAATTAATTAAAGATAAAAGAAAAACAAAATAAAAACGGTAAAATGCTGTAAAGCACAACTGTCGTAAAACTGCCGTAAAGCACACCAAAATAAAAAAATTAAAAGCGTTAAAAATAGAAAAAATAAAAATAAAAATGAAATAAAAAATAACTTGGAATTTAAAAAATAAAATTAATTAAAAATAAATTAAAAACAAAATAAAAACGGTAAAATGCTGTAAAGCACAACTGTCGTAAAACTGCCGTAAAGCACACCAAAATAAAAAAATTAAAAGCGCTAAAAATAGAAAAAATAAAAATAAAAATGAAATAAAAATTAACTTTGAATTATAAAAATAAAATTAATTAAAAATAAATGAAAATAAAATAAAAACGGTAAAATGCTGTAAAAGTTCCATAAAAAGAAGTGCTGTACAGCCCAACTGTCGTAAAACTGCCGTAAAGCATCACTGTCGTAAAGTGTCGTAAAAGGCGCCGTAAAGCGCGACTGTCGTGAAACTGCCGTAAAGCGCGACTGTCGTAAACGCGGCCGTAAAGCGTGACTGTCGTAAAAGGTGCCGTAAAGCGCGACTGCCGTAAACGCGGCCGTAAAGCGCGACTGTCGCAAAAGGTGCCGTAAATCATCACTGTCGTAAAAGGTGCCGTAAAGCGCGACTGTCGCAAAACTGCCGTAAAGCGCGACTGTCGTAAAAGGTGCCGTAAAGCGCGACTGTCATAAAAGGTGCCGTAAAGTGCGACTGTCGTAAAAGGTGCCGTAAAGCGCGACTGTCGTAAAAGGTGCCGTAAAGCGCGACTGCCGTAAAGGGCGACTGTCGTAAAATGTACCGTAAAGCGCGACTGTCGTAAAAGGTGCCGTAAAGCACGACTGTCGTAAAAGCTGCCGTAAAGCGCGACTGTCGTAAAAGGTGCCGTAAAGCGCGACTGTCGTAAAAGCTGCCGTAAAGCGCGACTGTCGTAAAAGGTGCCGTAAAGCACGACTGTCGTAAAAGGCGCCGTAAAGTGCGACTGTCGTAAACGCGGCCGTAAAGCGCGACTGTCGTAAAAGGTGTCATAAAACGCGGTGTGTCGTAAAAGGTGCCGTAAAGCGCGACTGTCGTAAAAGGTGCCGTAAAGCACGACTGTCGTAAAACGTGCCGTAAAGCGCGACTGTCGTAAAGTGTCGTAAAAGGTGTTGTAAAGCATGACTGTCATAAAACAGCCGTAAAGCGCTGTAAAGCGAGACTGTTGCAAAACTTCCATAAACCACGACTGTCTTTAACAGAGACTTTTAGGACAGATGCGTTTAAAGCACTTTATTAGTATTTCCTGCCGGGCCATGGCTGCCGGGGAGCTCCTCCCAGCTTGCAGGGCGCTGCTTGAGCCGTGTTTGCTGCACGGGGGACGCCCGCAGCAGCCGCCCCGCCGAGCTCCGCCCCTGCTGCGACTCCGCCCCTTGCCGCCGCGAGTCTTCAACAGGACACGCCCCCCCCCTCCCGTCGGACCCCACGGCTCCGGTACCCGCAGTCCTGCTCGGCCCCGCCCCCCGCTCCCACCCTCCCCGCCTTTGCCACCCCGTTGGTCCCTGCTGTCCCGGCTGTAGTGGTCCCCGCGCCCGGTTTCGCCATCCTCACGGCCCCGTCCCTCAATTCCCGCCTCTACGAGCCCGCCCACCAACGTCACCGCGGCCCCACCCCCTTCCCCCCGCCGAGCCCGCCGCTTTCCCCTCCCCCGCTACCCCTGAGCTCGGCGGCTTCTCCCGCCCCCCAAGTCCCCCTCGCCCCCTTTGCCGACACAGGGGCGCCGGTGCTGGCCCAGGTCCCGTCGCTGCTGCGTCCTTGCAGTCCCCTGCGGCTCCCGGATCTGCGGTGCCGAGCACGCCTGGCGCGGCCGCGCTGGCGTCCTCAGCGCCCCCTGCGGACGTTGCCGCGGGAAGCCCCCCTACCCCGGCGTTCAAGCGCGCGCAGCGCACCCCGAGCTGCCCACGGGCTCCGCGCAGGGCAGACGCCCACGGCTGAACCCGCCCCTGCCGGCGTTTGGCTGCAATCCCCCGGTTCCGGCACGGCACCGCTTGCGCCGGGACCGGGGCGCCCCAGCCCGCCGAGCCGCCCCGTGCCGGCGCCGCGGCATCCGCACCGGTGGCTGCAGCCCCTCCCGTGCCTGCCGCCGCTCCTGCCCAGCCCCTCCCGTGCCTGCCGCCGCTCCTGCCCAGCCTCCCGTGCCTGCCGCCGCTCCTGCCCAGCCCCTCCCGTGCCTGCCGCCGCTCCTGCCCAGCCCCTCCCGTGCCTGCCGCCGCTCCTGCCCAGCCCCTCCCGTGCCTGCCGCCGCTCCTGCCCAGCCCCTCCCGTGCCTGCCGCCGCTCCTGCCCAGCCTCCGGTCCGCGCCGCCCCTGCCCGCCGGGCCAGCCGCCGCCCCAGCCCCCAGCGGCTGCACGCCGCGCTCCAGCCGCCGCCTCCCCCGCCGCCCGCCATGCCCCCCCCCCGCAGCAGACTCCCGCCGCCTCCACGCCGCCCCTCCCGGGATCATCTCCCCGCCTCCCGCCACCCCGGGATCATCTCCCGCTGACGAGGCCGCCCCGCCGCCTCCCGTGGTCGGTTTCTCGCTCCTGCCGCCGCTCCATGGCGGGCCGAGCCGCGTCTTCCACACCGCAGCCCCCCTCTTCAGAGCTGCTGGATGGCGCGGCTCCGCCGCCTCCTGCAACCACGGACGTCCCGGCGTTCCGGCCGCAGCCGCAGGCGCAGCTCCGGCTCCCGTTCCCGCAGCTCCGCCACCTCCCGCGCCCGCCCGCCGTGCGGCCCCCGCCCGCCATGGTTCCCACGCCGCCCTAGTGACACAAGCCACGCATTCACGGTTGCTACAACCCCGCACCAGCGATGTCCAACCCCAGCGCTGCTTCCGGGATCAGCCGCACGCATGCGCAGTTCTATCTCCACGGCGCCGCCGCCACCCCCCCACTGCTTTCGCCGCAGCTTTGGTACAGCCCGGTCCCGGTTCCGAGCCGCTGCGTGCCGCTGTCCGGCCACAGCGGCCATCCCTGTGCCCTGTCGCGCCGCTTCCGCCGCCACCGGGTCCGTACACGGCACCACAGCAGGCGAAAACTGCAGCGCCTGGCATGTATCCTTCCGCGTCTCTCCCTCTGCCGGAACTTGAGGACCCGGGCGCGGCAGCATCACCGAGAGATCCCTCCGCAGCGCGGGACCCTGCACACCCCACACCTGGTGTGCCTCCGCGGGACCCTGCACACCCCACACCTGGTGTGCCTCCGCGGGACCCTGCACACCCCACACCTGGTGTGCCTCCGCTTTTTCGCCTTCCGCGCTCCTAGCACCGAGTGGGACTACTTTGTGTCACGATTCGGCCGCACAGCCACATCCACGCACACAAACCGTGCAACGGGGGGGGGGGGGGCGGGAGGCTGGAATATGACAGCTGCTTTAATAAATACAGGACAGACAGAGAATTATTTCGCCCCTGCAAATGCCAACCCTTTGATCCCAACACAAAAGAATTTGGAAAAAGAACTGTTCCCAAATAGCTCCAGAGTCCCCCCAATGTTTGGGACAGATTCAGACCCTGAAAATTCGGCAGCATTAATCCCAAATTAGAAAACTCACAAAAATCTTTTTATAATTTTCAACGAACAGACTGGGATGAAGTCAGAGGCCAGATTTGCAAAGAAGAAATTCTAAATCCTTTAGCTGTGCCTGTGCTATTCAGCCAGCAAGCCGGTGGTCCTAGAACATGGGTGGCTGTCCCGCCTCATGAGATAAAAGAATTGTGAAAAACAATAAGGGACGGTGGCATCTGCTCCCCATATTTTATGGGGATACAAACCAAAACTACTTCAAAATATTACAGAGTATAAAAATGCACTACAACACATGAGAGCACAGTGGACAATGCCAGAGGATTTAAAAAATCCCACTTTTCCCACTGTAGGATTTTTTATCCCTCCAGCACCACTGTGGGACCTTTTCCCCTGGTGCTGTAATGGGATTTTTCCCACCCCGATACCATTATGGGACATTTCCCACCCCAATACCATTATGGGACATTTCCCCTGGTGCTGCCATGGGATTTTTCCCCACCCCAACACCATTATGGGACATTTCCCACCCCAATACCATTATGGGACATTTCCCCTGGTGCTGCCATGGGATTTTTCCCACCCTAATGTCCCTAATACTATTATAGGATATTTCCCCTGGTGCTGCCATGGGATTTTTCCCACCCCAACACCATTATAAGACATCTCCCACCCCAGCACCATTATAGGACATTTCCCACCCCAATATCATTATGGGACATTTCCCCTGGTGCTGCCATGGGATTTTCCCCACTCCAATACCATTATAGGACATTTCCCACCCCAATACCATGATGGGACATTTCCCACCCCAATACCATTATGGGACATTTCCCACCCCAATACCATTATAGGACATTTCCCACCTCAATACCATTATGAGACATTTCTCACCCTAATACCATGATGGGACATTTCCCCTGGTGCTGTAATGGGATTTTTCCCCACCCCAACACCATTATGGGACATTTCCCACCCCAATATCATCATGGGACATTTCCCCTGGTGCTGCCATGGGATTTTTCCCACCCCAACACCATTATGGGACATTTCCCACCCCAATATCATCATGGGACATTTCCCCTGGTGCTGCCATGGAATTTTTCCCACCCCAACACCATTATAGGACATTTCCCACCCCAACACCATTATGGGAAATTTCCCCTGGTGCTGTAATGGGATTTTTCCCCACCCCAACACCACTATGGGACATTTCTCCTGCCAGTACCACCACAGGACCTTTCCCAGCGTGGCTCCTGCCCCAGAGCTGCTCAGATGATGCCAGCTGGAGCGAAGACAGGGGTGACACAAAGCGTCTCTGCCATCTCCCAGCCACAGGACAGGGGCGTGCAGAGGCTCTCACGCTCATCTTCGGTCTGGGGTGGCTTTCCCTGGAACAGCTGGATGGTTTTCCTGCAAGGGGAGACAGCCAAGGGGGAGGAGCAGCCCCTTGAGAATGGGATGGGGACACTCCAGGGCTCTCCTGTCCCCCAGAACGACAGCCAGAGGTGAGCTGGCTCTCTTTTCTCCACTAAAAGACTGCCTCAAGTTTGGTAATATTAAAAAAAAAAAAAAGATTTTTTTGCCTCTGAAGCCATGATTTCACCCTGAATTTCCAGGTTTTGGAACTCAGATTTCTCAGGTGGAAGAGAAGGCTCAAGTTTAAGACATTAATATTATTATTATATTAAATATTAATATTAATATTAATATTAATAAATTTAATTTAAAATTTAATATAATAATAATATTTTTAAAATAGGATTTTTGCCTCTGAGGCCATGATTTCACCCTGAATTTCCAAATTTTGGAACTCAGATTTCTCAGGTGGAAGAGAAGGCTCAAGACATTAATTAAGACATTAAATAATAATAATAATAATAATAATAATAATAATAATAATAATAATAATAATAATAATAATAATAATAATAAAAAATATTTTTTTTCCTCTGAGGCCATGATTTCAATCTAAATTTCCAGGCTCTGGCTCTCAGATTTCCCTCTCTCCCTTGGGCCCAGGTGGATGGGA
The DNA here is from genome assembly GCF_037042795.1 of Molothrus aeneus. Lineage (NCBI taxonomy): Eukaryota > Metazoa > Chordata > Aves > Passeriformes > Icteridae > Molothrus > Molothrus aeneus. Next base: position 1,689,056 of record NC_089668.1, read on the forward strand.
AGCCCTTGCCTGGCACAGGACCCATCCCTGCCCATCCCTTACCAGGCCATGCGGGACATGGCGTAGGTGACGCGAGCCTGGGCCCCCCCGGCTGTGAGCAGGGATGCTGTTGGCGTGCTGTAGGCTCCCATGTCCCCAAAGATCAGCCAGTCCCCCACGTGCAGCTGGGGCAGCTGCAGCCCCTCGGCGATGCTGGGATCCTCGCCAGGCCCCCGCGGGCCCCGCAGGCTGCAGCTGTGCCAGGGCTGCTCCGGGCACGGCCTCTGCAGGAAAAAACAGGGGGTGAGGGTGTCCCAGGGGCACACTGAGCCCCAAATTCAACCCCACAGACTGGGTGCAGCCTCCACTGTGGCAGGAGGGTGGCTGAGGGACATCCTGAGCTGTCCCCAAGGGTCTCTGTGGGATGAGCATGTCCCAGTGCCACACTGAACCCCAAATTCAGCTCCACAGGCTGGGTGCAGCCTCCCCCATGGCAGGAGGGTGGCTGCCCCAATGTGAGGGACATGCCAGGCTGTCCCCAGGCCAGGTGAGCCCCTCACCTTGTGCAGCCGGGGCCTGGGGCAGGGGCTGTCGAACAGGAGGCAGCTGAAGGCGCCGTAGATGCCATCGCTGAGGTGATAGACCAGGCTCTTCTTGCTGCCACACTCTTCCTCTGGAAGGGATGGGGGAGAGGGCTCAGGGGGGCTCAGGGACACAGGGGACACATCAGGGAACAGGGAGAGGGCTCAGGGCACAAACTGGGGAGTGGGGAGAGGGCTCAGGGACACAGGGGATACATCAGGGAGAGGACTCAGAGGGGCTCAGGGACACCTCAGGGAATAGGGAAAGGGTTCAAGGGGTCTCAGGGACACAGGAAACACATTGGGGAATGGGGAGAGGGCTCAGGGACATGGGGACACCTCAGGGAATGGGGAGAGGGCTCAGGGGGGCTCAGGGACACAGGAGACACATCAGGGAACAGGGAGAGGGCTCAGGGACAGAGGGGACACATCAGGGAGTGGGGAGAGGGCTCAGGGACAGAGGGGACACAGGGGACACATTGAGGAGCAGGGAGAGGGCTCAGGAACACATTGGGGAGCAGGGAGAGGGCTCAGGGACAGAGGGGACACCTCAGGGAATAGGGAAAGGGTTCAAGGGGTCTCAGGGACACAGGGGACACCCCCTGCTGTCACACCTACCATCAGAGCCAGGCTGCTCCACGGGGATCTCCTCCAAGGCAGTGATGCTGACAGCCAAGGTGAAGGCAGAGGTGACGTAGTAACGCCCAGGCCTGGCAATAATTTCCACCCCACTGCCCTCAGGGAAGTACAAATCCAAGGCAGAGTTTATCCCAGCAGCGATCTGTGAGGGAAGAAAAAGAACCTTCCTGTTGGTTAGCTGGGAATTCTGCAGGGATCCAAACCCAGGGAGAGCTCCAAGCTCATTCTCTGCCTGCCGAGGGCAGAGCTTGGAGGTTTGTACCTCTTCCAGCGGGGCTCTGGTGTCCTCAGTGGCGGGGAAGCCCCCCCCGATGTCCAGGAGGTGCATGTGGTGTCCCAGCTCTGTCCCCATGTCAAACACCAGCTGTGCTGTGGCCACAGCCTGGGCCCAGGCCTGGGGCTCCAGCCCACGGCTCCCCAGGTGGAAGCTGAGGGCACAAACCCCATCTCAGCAGGGTCTGATCACCCCCAGAGCAGAGGGGACACGGCCCTAGGGTTGGCACTCACACAGCTTCCCACACACCGTGCCAAGCCAGACCCACAGAGCCCCATGGAGCCTTTCCTGGGGTCAAACCTGCCCCAAATTGGTCCCAACAAGGTAAAATTCCTGCCTTGACCTCACTCCCAATGACCCAAGCCAGACCCACAGAGCCCCATGGAGCCTTTCCTGGGGTCAAACCTGCCCCAAATTGGCCCCACCAAGATCAAATCCCTGCCTTCACCTCACTCCCAATGACCCAAGCCAGACCCACAGAGCCTTTCCTGGGGTCAAATCTGCCCCAAATTGGCCCCACCAAGATCAAATCCCTGCCTTCACCTCACTCCCAAGCAGAGCAGCTGCAGCACTGTTGTTCCAGCAGGGCAGAGCTCCCCAGATCCCCATCCAGAGGGGCTGAGCACCCCTAGGGAAGGAGGCCCAGGGCTGTACCTGATGCCAACAACCTCCACAGCCTGGTCCTTGGCTGTCTGCAGCAGGTGCCCACAGGATTCCAGCGTGGTCCCAAAGCTCAGGCTCGGGTGGGCAGCAGGGATGGAGTCAGCATTGATTCCCAACAACATCCTGCACAGCAAAGCCACCAAAGCTGGGTTAAAGAGTCTTGGAATAACAGGATCGTGAAAGGAAAAGCCTTTGAGGGCTGGAAAAGCCCTCAATAATCACTGAGCCCAAATATTAACCCCAAGTATTAAGTCCAGCACTAAACCATGTCCCTGAGAACCACATCTACAAGTTGTTTTAACTTTTGCCCCGGTGCTGCCATGGGATTTTTTCCCACCCCAATACCATGATGGGACATTTCCCACCCCAATACCATGATGGCACATTTCCCCTGCTGCTGCCATGGGATTTTTCTCACCCCAGTATCATTATGGGACATTTCTCCTGGTGCTGTTGTGGGATTTTTCCCACCCCAATACTGTTATGGGACATTTCCCCTGGTGCTACCATGGGATTTATCCCACCCCAATACCATGATGGGATTTTTCCCACCCCAATACCATTATGGGACATTTCCCACCCCAATACCATGATGGGATATTTCTCCTGGTGCTGTTGTGGGATCTTTCCCACCCCAATACCATTATGGGACATTTCCCACCCCAATACCATTATGGGACATTTCCCCTGGTGCTGCCATGGGATTTATCCCACCCCAACACCATGATGGGATTTTTCCCACCCCAGTACCATTATGGGACATTTCCCCTGGTGCTGCCATGGTGATCCCACCCCTTCCCTGGGCAGCCTGTTCCACTGCCTGGTGACACATTCAGTGATCCAATTTTCCCCCATATCCAATCCAAACTTCCCCTGGCACAGCTTGAGGCCGTTCCCCTTCTCCTATCACTTGGCAGAAGAGACTCACACCTACCTTGTCCAACCTCCTCTTGCCCCCCACAGCCCCCTGCCCATTCCCCACTCCTGTGGCACTGCCAGGCACCCACCTGGCACGGGGGTGGCTCCTGGCCACCTTGCTCAGCTCCACCTCGTTGTCAAAGGCCATCAGCCTGACCCCGTGGGTGGCTGCATACCTGAGGTGGGCAACCTGCTTGCAGGGGCTGCTGTAGAAGATCCTGTCTGGTGGCACCCCAATGCCTTGGACACGGGTGATCTCTGCCTGCAGGGACAAGGGGACACGTGCAGCAGGTCCCCAGGAGCTGGGTGAGGACCAGCCACCAGTGCTGAGGAGTGTCACAGCCTGGGCTTTTCCAGGGAAAAGCTACCAGAGCTCAAAGGGATCACAGTGGACTTTGTCCTGGCATGGACAGGTTTAAAAACACCAGAGAATGGGAGAGGAGACAAGTGGGGTTAGCAGGCTTGGGGCTGACTCCTGGTCTGAGCTGTGACAACTCTTGCCCTTTCTCCTCCTATTAATTTATATAAATATATATTTATATAAATATATATATTATATAATATATAATATATAAATATATATTTTATATATATAATATATAATTTATAATTATATAAATTAATATAATTTAAATCCTATTTAATTACATAAAAGTAAGTGATTTAATTTTGCCTCTTCTCTGGAAGTCTGGCTGTTAAAAATGACAAGCAGGAGGGAGCAAAAAAGCTTTAGATTCAGCCCTAAGGACACCAAGAGCTGGACAGCTGTGACAGTGACACCCCAGGGATGTGCTGTGCCACCAGCCAGGACAGCAGCTCCAGGGACAGGAACGAGGACAACAAAGATGGGACAAGGAATTCTGGGCTGTGACAGCAGAGGGAAATGTCACCTGGAGCACAGACTTAGGAAAGGAGGGTGAGCTCTGCCACTCCCCCACGAGCATTTCCCCTGGAGCTGTCCTCCCACAGCCCTACCTTGTTGGCACAGGCAAAGCCTGCCCCCAGCTCTGCCAGCAGCCTGAGCACCCCTTCAGTGCCGTTGCATTTCACTGGGAAATAGGGCTTCACCCGGGGCAGGGCCTTCAGGAAACACAGGTGCTTCTTCACAATGTCCCCCAGGTCTGCCACGAAGACGGCCTGCTGCTGGCTCTAGGGGACAGCTGGAGTGAGCAGCAGCTCCAGGAGTGCCCTTTGCAAAGGCAGCAGCAGAGCATCAGCCCTCACCTCCTGGCACAGCTCTCCCAGGAGGTTCTCCAGGAGGTCTCTGGTGGTGAAGCCCTCCTCCACCATCAGGAAATTGGATTCGTTCAAGAACCCGTTCATGGTGTGATGTTCTGGGTGTGGGGATGCCCCTTGAAAGACTCCTGGAGTTGAGGATGGATTCTAAGGATGAGACACACTGTAAAAAGGAAAGGAATATGTGACAGTGTTCACAGGGGTCTGAGGATGAGGGAAGAGACGAGAATCTGACTCTGTTTCAGAAGGCTTGATTTATTATTTTATGATATATATTACATTAAAACTATACTAAAAGAATAGAAGAAAGTATTTCATCAGAAGATTAGCTAAGAATAGAATAAGAAAGAATCAATAACAAAGGCTCTGTCTTGGACTCTCTGTCCGAGCTAGCTGGGCTGTGATTGGCCATTAATTAGAAACAACCACATGAGACCAATCCCAGATGCACCTGTTGCATTCCACAGCAGCAGATAATCAATGTTTGCATTTTGTTCCTGAGGCCTCTCAGCTTCTCAGGAGGAAAAAATCCTAAGGAAAGGATTTTTCATAAGAGATGTCTACAACAGGAATATTTAGAGGAAGGGTCCAGAAGCTCCATCAGCATGGACCACCCCTCCCACAGCCAGGGTAGAGCTCTGTGCTGCTCTGCTCCAAACCTGCAGCTCAGCAGAGCCCTGCTCTGGCTTACAGCATCTTCCCTGGGGGAGGAGACACATTTCTCTGCAGTTCAGAGCTGTTTTGGCACACAGCAGCCTTGTCTCCATCAGCAGGCACCAGCACAAAGCCAAGTGCACCACAAAGAGCAGAGATGCCTCTCTAGGCCAAGAGAGGCCCCTTCATGGCCTGGAATCTGCAGAGTGCTCAGTGGGGTGAACATCCCAGATGGATCCCAAACAGCTGAGGGCTCCTGGACCCACCTTCCCAGGGGAAAGGCCCAGCACAGGGCACTCACTGACACCATCCAGCCTCAGGGCAGCCTGGATCCCTGCTGTGGATGCAGTTCTGTGGCTGTCCCGTGACACAGGGTGTGGAACAAGGGGACAATTGAGCAGCACAGAGTTTTCTGGCTCATCCTAGCAAAGCTTTCATTTTGAGCTCACACCCTGAGCTTTAACAAACCCCTGCCCTGGATCCAGGCTGACCCATAACCCAGGGAGCTGGTGAGCTAGCAGGGAACATTTCCACTCCAATAATCCAGGTTTAGCTCCAGGGCTCTTCCAGGAGCACGGTCTCTCTGATTTGAAGTGAGCAGGAGGCAGAGGTTTCATCTCTCAGAGCTGCACACCCCCTCCTCCCCACAGACACCTCCTGACAGCATTCCAGGGGGCACTGGGAGAAAGACCACGCTGACCCTGGAGCAGCAGGATGTTGTAATGCATTGAGCAAGCACCAGCAGCCAATCCCACAGACAGGAATGGGATGAAAAAACACGTTTTGAACTCTTAGAAGGAAAGGGGAGCAACTCCTTCAGCTTTACCCTTCAGTCCCCATCACCAAACAGCACCAGCCCACCCTGGCTGGGCACAGATGGGATGAAATGGGTCACTCCTGTCAGGACTCATGCCCCAGCCTGGGACATTCCCCTCCTTACCAGGGTCCAGATGTCCCTCCCAGGTGTCCTGGTGTGCTGTCAGGGGGGCTCCCCGAGGAACACCAAGCTCCTGCAGCAGCCTGAGGTGTAGCTGTGCCTGGGGGTCCGGGGTTTCTGGGGAGAAGCAGTGCAGGGGCTTAGAGAGGGAGAGGGGCACTGACAGCACAATGCCCTTCATCCCCATCCTTAAATTAGCAACCACAGGCACTCCACAGCTCCCTTCTCACTGTGCCAGGCAAAGCAGCTCCCCCACAGCCCCCCCAAAGCCCCCTTACCTCGGAAAGCATTTAAACAGACTCTGCCATGGGTATCCCAGGAGAATGAACCAGCTCCAGGGCCGGCTGTTTGTCCTGCCCCAGCTCCCTGCCTGGCCCGAGCCCCTGCAGAGGATGGGGGTGCTCTGCACCCCTTCTCTCCCAGCGCTGCCTCCCTGCTCTGCCTCCCAACCGTAGCCATGACAACCAAATCCAGCCACCCCATTGGCTGAGCCGCCTCCGAGCATCCTTCATCCCTTTTGGAGGAGGCTCCCCCTCCTCGCCCACCCTCTGCAAAGGCTGGGGCTGCCCCCTGCAGCCACCCCGGGCTCTCACCGCGTCCCTGCAGCTCATCCCCAGCCCGCAGCCCGGCCCTGCCTCCCGCGGGGACCCTCGGGGGCAAGAGAGCCCGAAATACCTCGGAAATGCCGCTGCCAGGGAAACCAGGCTTCCTGCAGATGAAAGGCTGAGCGGTGTTTGGCTGGGAATCCGGAGAGGGGGAGGGAGTTGGGAAGATGTCAGGGACTGATCCTGCCCTTGCTGAGCTGCTGCTGGTTCTGGTGGGTGCCCCAGGGGCAGATCCAGCTCTGCCATCAGTGCAGATGCTCTGTGTGATCTGTGAGACCTGGATCTTGGACATGGTGTCACTGCTCCATCCCACAATTTTATTTTTTTTTTAAACGCTTCTTGTTAAATGTGCAGGTCTCTCTCTGGTGCTGCTGAGAAACCAATGTTCTGTCTGTGGAGGGGTGGCTGTCCCCTCTGAGGGGGGAGTGAGAAGGACCAACTTATCCTGAGTTTCTCTATTCAACACTGTGGTCTTGGCTTTGCCACAGACTCTCCTGGCAACCAGGGCCAAGGAAGTTCTTGTCTGCTGTGAGATCCTGGCTGGTTTTGCCTGTGCTCTGGCCCATCCCCAGTGCTGGACTGTGCTCTGTGGGGTGTGGGGACCATGCAGAGAGGCTGGGAGAGCAGAGAGGGGCAGAGCCCTGCAGTGCCAGCCCCCCCTGGATGTGCTGGGCAGTGTTATGATGCAGAGCCCTTGCAGAGCAGGGCACTGAGCCCATCCCACGCAACGCCAGGGCAAGCACAGCTCAGAATCCCAGGATCAATTAGGCTGGAAAAGATCTCTGAGATCACAAAGTCCAATTCTGACCAGACACCACCGTGTCAGCTGGCCCACAGCACCAAGTGCCACATACAGTCTTTCCGTAAATACTTCCAAGGGTGGTGACTCCACCATTTCCAGGGAAACTCCTTTCAATGCCTAATCTTCCTGTGAAGAAATTCTTCCTAATGTCCAACCTTGTGCCCTTGTGTAGCTCAAGACTGTGTCCTCTTGCCCTGTCACCAGCTGCCTGGGAGGCAAACCCTGCCCTCACGTGGCTCCAAACTCCTTTCAGGTAGTTTGGGCAGCCCTGAACCTCCTTTTCTCCTGGCTCAGCTACCTCAGCCGCTCCCCATCAGATTTGTACTCCAGCTCCCTTGCCGTTCTCTAGACACATTCCAGCAGCCCAATGTCCTCCTTGAGCCGAGTGACCCAGAGCTGGACGCAGCTCCCGGGGCTTGGGGACAGCCCGGGGCAAACGCGGCGACACCGAGCGATCCACGTGGCGCGCAAAGCCCCGCCCACCTCCGCTATATCCCCGCCCACCTCCCCATAACCCCGCCCACTTCATGTAAAGCGCGCTATATTTGCATATTATATCTAATTTTCATAGCCCCGCCCAGCGGCGCTGTCCCCGCCCACGAGGCGCGGGCCGGGCGCGCAGTTGGCGGCGGCGGCCATGGCTCCGAGCGCTCAGGCGGGCCCGGGCCGCGGGCAGGCCCCGGCCGCGGGGATCCGCCACGGCATCCGCGCCGTGCTGCTGGGCCCGCCCGGCGCCGGCAAGGGCACGCAGGTGAGGGCGATGCGGGCGGCACCGGCCGGCGGGACCTTCCCCACTGCCGGCGCTCAGCGTGTGACCCCCGCGTGGAGGGACGCGGGTGTCCGGCCTTGGGCTGCCCGCTGACGGGTCGCGGTGCGCGGTGTGTCCGTGTGGGCCCGGCTGTCCCCTACGCGGGGGCTCGGTTCTATCCCGCCTCCAGGGCCCCGCTCGCCGCGGCTCTTTGTCCCCGATCCCTTTGTCCCGGACTCGGACCGGGTGTCGCTGAGCTCCGGGGCTCCGTGCCGGGCCCTGCCACGTGCTGGCCGGTCAACGACTGTCCCGCTGCCGCCACGGGGGGACGAGGCCCCGCCGGGCCGGGGATCCTCAGCCTCCGAGGGCCGCTCTCACCTCTGTCCTCTCCCGCAGGCCCCGAAGCTGGCCGAGACCTACTGCGTGTGTCACCTGGCTACCGGCGACATGCTGCGGGCCATGGTGGCCTCGGGCTCCGAGCTGGGCAAGCGGCTCAAGGAGACGATGGATTCGGGGAAGCTGGTGGGTCCTGGGGAATGTGCAGGGAGGGGAGACGGGCTGGCAGCATCTGGAATGAGAGCAGACAAAATCCATCTCCTAATTAGGATTCTTTAATTAGCGTAGGAATGCAGATTGCAGGGTGAAGGCAGATTGCAGGGTGAAGGTAGGGATGGGGGCTTTCCTTCTATCACCCTGCAGGAGAAGCATCCTATACAAACATCCTTCCTCTTCAAAATTACTGTTTGCTTACCAGCAGCTTGTTGCCCTGGGTTGTTTTTATTTTTTAGGGGGTGCAGTCTGGCTGGTAATTTTCTGGCTCCTGAACACTGAGGTCACAGTGTATCCTTGGAGCTGCAGGATGTTACAGCCGGGCTTTGAGGCTCCTGTGTCTCTTCACTTGATACCTGAGCTCCAGGTATCACTTCAAAGGGTTCATCTGCATCCCAGCTCTTGCATAAGCTCGATTCACCTGTAACTGTGAGGTGAAAATGGACCTGAAGGTGTTGCTGTGGTAGTTACAGCAGCTGCTGTGTGACAGAGACACTTTGGATTCTCAAGGGACACAAGTTAGAATCTCTGACATTCTTTTTCTGAGGGTCTCATTATCTCACCCTAACGACTGAAATATCTCAGGGAAACTCAAGGGACCACAAATTGCAGTGACTTGCCCCAATGTGGGGCAGATCTCAAGCATCCCTGTGGCTGCCACGGCCTCCTAACACCCCAGGGAGAATCTGCAGGCCGCAGATGGGGAGAGCAGCCTTATCTGACTTCTGCTCAGAGCTCATTGCAACACCGAGCCTGCAATACCCAGCTGGTTATGAAAGATAGGGACGTTATCTGGCCAGGCTGGTGGTATCTGCCACGTGTGTTTGTGTGTGGCAGGCAGCTCCAGGCTGCTCCACAGGCACATCCCACAGCCCTGTGATAACTCAGCTGGGAGCACACCAGCATTTCAGGATGGCCTTTATGCTCAGGATCTTTTTTTTCTCCAAAGGGTGTAATCAGGAAGGCACAGAAGTGACTTGTTGCTTACTTCCCCTGCCTGCAGGGTTGTTGTTTGTGTGTTGTGACAGCCTGGTCCCCAGTCCTGCTGGGTCCCAGTTGTGTGTGCTGGAGAAAACAGAGCTGCTCCCAAATAAACAGCTATTGTTGGGGCTGCAGCATCTGTGAGTGCTGCAGTGTGGAAAAGGCACTAATCCCAGTGGTATGCTGAGATTGTTAGATGGGGAAAAAAACTATCCAGTGAAGCCAGAGCTTGTCAGCAACTCTTGGGCTTTTACCTTTGTATGAGGTTTATGGGAGTCAATGAGCAACTCGCCTGCTCTGCCCTTCCTGCCCAGGCCTGCCTCCCGAGGTGGTTGTGTAGGTGAAGGTACAAAGTAACAGGAAATCAAGGTTATGTTGATACTTTGTATTGTGAATTGGTTAAAAAGAATAATAATCTAAGGAGTTTGAGCTGACAGCGTTCCTTGCAATACAGCAACCTTTGTAACAGTGAAGTTACAGTGCTGGTCCAAGTCCCTGCGTAGGCTGGAGTGTCCCTGGAGTGAAATGTGGCATTGCCCTTGTCCTGGTGTTGCAGGGAGTGCTGCCCTGATGTGGGCAGGCCTGAACAGGCAGCCTGAGAGTTGACATGAATTATGGAATCACAGAATATCCTGACACACAAGAATTGGAAGGGACACACAATAATTATTGAGCCCAGCCCTTGGCCCTGCACAGGATGACTCCAAAAATCCCACCCTGTCCACAGCTGTGTGTAAATTCAGGGTGCCCTTCCTGACAACATACCTGTCTCATCTCTGCAGGTGAGTGATGAGATGGTGGTGGAGCTGATTGAGAACAACCTGGACTCCCCTCCCTGCAAGAACGGGTTCCTCCTGGACGGCTTCCCACGCACAGTGAAACAGGCAGAGATGGTATGGGAGCCCCTGCTCGGGGGCTGCTCCAGCACCCCCTTCCCTGGAACCCAGGGGTCCCTGCTCCCTCAGCCCCTCTGAGGTGGGTGTTTGCTGTTGCAGCTGGATGAGCTCCTGGAGAAGAGGAGGGAGAAGCTCGACTCCGTCATTGAGTTCAGCATCCCCGACTCGTTGCTGATCCGGAGGATCACGGGACGGTAAATCCTCCTGTCCCCGTGCTCAGGGCTTGGGATTTCCTAGTCCATGGAAGAGCATCCTCATTTCAGATCCCAGGTTGTCCTCATGGTGCTTAAGGCTGGCTGTGCTGCTGGTCTCTATTTCTTCCCTATGCCTGGGCCAGCCTTGAGCAGAGCACCTTCCTTGCCCTATAAATCAGGGATTTCTATAGAAAATCTAGAAAATCTCAGCTCATTCTAAGTTCGTCCTTCTGCAAAGCTGTAATTGCTCCCCTGGAGCAATTACAGAGGACCCTGAATACATTTGGGCACCAGTAAACTTCCTCCAGGGTCAGGAGTGTGTTCTCTTGCACTGTTTTCCAGACCCCTTTCCCAGCAGAGCAGGATGTAAAACTCCCCTTCTCCATCTCCCAGCGCAGCTGCTTTTCCAAACTGAAGAGGCCCTTGGTACAGAAATAACTGGAGAGAATTTTCTTACAAGTGAAAGGCTAATGGTGCTGCAGTGGCAGATGTTTCTGTGCTGATGAGTGGCAGGTTCAGGAGATCTTGTCCTGACCAGCTGCTTTGCTGACACTTCTTTTCTGTCTCAGGCTCATTCACCCAGCGAGTGGCCGCTCGTATCACGAGGAGTTCAGACCCCCGAAAGAGCACATGAAGGACGATGTATGTGAGCTCCCAAGGCTGCAGCTTACCTTCCTTTGGGTTTAGCTGATGCTTTGCAGTCTCTCCCTGGAAAAACTCATTTCTTTCCTTCTCTTATACCTTCCTGTCCTGGCTTTCTGGGGAGCGTGGGGAGCTGCTTGGGCAGCCTGAGCCGACGGCACTGCGGGGAGCGAGGCCTGGAGGGATGGATGGATGGATTGGATGAAGGGCATGGCCAGTCTGCAGAGCTCAAATTGTGACTGGTTTCATCCTGGGGAGCAGCTGTAGCTGGTGCCTGCTCTTGAGGCTCCTTTTAGAGACAGAATGGTGTGTGGGGAAAAAGACCACGGTGCTGAGCCCTTCTCTCTTCAGTGACTGCTCTGGGACTTGTTCTGGCTGCCCTGGGTTCGCTCCATCTCCTCTGCAGCACCACCCTGGATGAGGAGGGGAGCAGGGAGAGAAGGGGGGGAGCGTGCCAGGCTGCAGCTGGCTGGAGAATGTCGCCTTGCTTCTCCCAGGTCACTGGAGAGCCCCTGATCCGCCGCTCGGACGATAACGAAACGGCCCTGAAAACCCGGCTGAAGGCCTATCACACCCAGACCTCCCCCCTGGTGTCCTACTACAGCAAGAGAGGGATCCATACGGCCGTGGATGCCTCCCAGTCCCCCGACGTGGTGTTTGCCAGCATCCTGGCAGCCTTCACCAAAGCAACATGTAAAGACCTGGTTATGTTCATTTAAAGCTCCATCCCAGGATGGGCTTCTCCTTTTATTTTTTTTTTTTTCCTCTCTCTTTCTCTGTCTCTGTCTCTCTGGGGCCAAGGAGGGTGAAGAGCTGAGCAGAGTAGAAGGGGAAGGGATGAGGTGATGCAGCCCAAGGCAGGGCTGTGCTAATTCTCTAATTTAATTAAACGAGCTGTTAACGGTTTCTATGTGGCTATATGTGAACGTCAGTCTGTGTGTAGATGTTGGGATTTTTGGCCTCTAGAGGCCGCAGCGAGCCCATGCTCCAGCTGCCCGAAATGGGCACTGCACTCCTTTGGGTGAAACAGCCTTTGTTTCATCCTAGAAATGCTCCTCTCTGAAAGGAACTGTACTTCCAGCTCCTCCCAGCTACCCCACAGGAGCCTTGCAGAAGGTTGGGGATGTGGGGGAAGGATTTCCCAGGGCATGTGAAGCTGCAGGATTGAAACCTGGAGTTGCTCTGTGTGTGTGTTGCTGTGGGACAGCCTGGCTGCTGCTCGGGGCTGGATGATGATGTGTTCTCCTTGTATGTGTTTTATTCCCTGTGGGGTAGCAGGTTCCTGTTCTGATGGCACTTGGGGGGCAGAAAGAGGGTGGGGGGGTTTCAACCTTTATTTATTTGTGGGATTTATAGCAGATTAGTGAGATGCTTCTTTTTAATGTGAAATCTGTGGTCAGAGTCTGACAGTTACTGTGTGGTAGGTTGGGATGTCCTGAGGATAAGAAAAGAACTTTGGTTTTAACTCTTCACTCTTGCCTTGGTTTTGACCAAGGAGAGGAAGATGCATTGAGCTTCTCCTGATTCCAAAGTCTAAATAAAATAAAGCCTTATTGCAAAACAAATGATTTCTCAAGGCTCAAGAGACAGAGTTATTAAGCACTGGCTCCATGTGCCCTTGAGCTAACGACCTTCGTTGTGAGCTCATGGAAATGTTCCTGTTTCTTGAGCAAATCCAGCAGCTCCATCAGGCTGTGTTTGAGGACACTGTGTGTGCTCAGAGCCTTTCCAGGGCATTGTGCTGCTGTGTGGTGACACTGCAGGGCTGGCACTGACCTTTGGCCATGAGGGATTCCAGCCCTTCCTAGAGGACCCTGCTGTAAATATGGATTGGCCCAGAGGAAACTTTGTCCTTTGGCATTCCATGTGTGTTTACTGATTGTTATTGAGTATCCTCCTCTCTCTCTCTCTCTGGGGATGGCCCACTCCATCCTGTGCACTGAGCTGCTGTGAGCTCTGTGGCCAGAGCAGATGTTTAATCCTCAGGAATCCCTTGCTCTTTTCCTTTATAACCTCTTTTGCGTGACAATCCCCTCTCTGTCATCACACATCCTTTCCAGGGACAGAACCTCTTCCCTTCCAGCAAACTGGGAACCAAAAGCAGTTGACTTGTTGCTCTAGAAAGCACATGACTGAGGAGAAAGGCTCTGACAGTAAACAGGGCTGGGTTTGCCAGCCTATTGTCCCCTAGGATTCCCAGACAGCCCTTGCTCTGTCTCTGGGTTTCCTGTGGAAGGATAACCTGGAATTGGTGTGCTGGGAGGTTGGGATAGCATTTAGGGTAGGACTGCTGTGCCCCAGGGAGTGGGAAAGTGTGTGGGTTACAGCTGCCCTGGCATCTTGGTGATGAAAGAAGTCGTGTGGAAGCGGCTCTTATGTGAGAGCCAAAGGGAGAGCTGCAGCTCCCTACACTCTGGGAAGGGTTCCCAGCCAGTTGGCATGCCTGGATTTGGTCAAGGTTTTACTCTACAGCAAGAGCAAGATGTTCCCCCACTCTTCATTCCTTTCCTCCCTTGTGCTCTCTTCACATCCAGCTCACCAGCCTTTGTTTGGGTTTTGTTTTTTTTTTTTTACCATAAACCATGCTTAATTTTGTTTGTTTGTTTTTCCCTAAATATTTTTTTTTCTCTCTGTTCCCATTTATTCCAGCTGAGTGACTCCATCAAGCAGATGAGACACCACCAAACGCTGCACACTCTGCTACATCACCCATTGCAGCCCTTCCCTGGGTGCAGGGAGGGCAGCTGGGAAGGGGGGGTATGATTGATGGGAGGGGGGGAAGGAGGTGCTAGACAAGGGGTTGGGGGGCTGATTTGGTTGGGTTTTGGTTGGATTTCTTACTTGGCAGAATCATTGTGAAGAGGAGGCGGCCTTCTCCTTAGAAATCATGTTTGTGGAGGCAAAACAATTGTGGAGAGGGAAACGTCTCTCAGTGATCAGCTGCAGGTCCTTGACCTGTTGGAGGGCAGGGCTAGATGTTACTCCAGGCTTCTCCAGGACTTTCAGGGCTTGTCTCGTGGGCTCTTGGTACTCTGAGGCCACTGAAAGGTTTGCTGTGATTTTTTTCTAAAGTTGCTTCCTATCAGCGAGGACCAAAAGGAACAAATGATTCATCATCATCATCATGTGTGAAATGGAAAGGAAAAAAAGATGCCGTGCTCTTTTCCTGGAAGTTCTGTTTTTCTTGTTCTGCTGCATTCCTAAACCCTGGCATAAAGACTTCTCAAGGATTCTCTGCTGCTGAACAGAGGGGCTGTGCCTCTAGTCCAAACCTGCCTTACTTGGGAATGGGGTGGCTTTTCTGTGATCATGACCAAGCTGGAATTCACACAATGCTGAAGAAATGCAAAAGAGACTTTTTCTTAATTGCCTGCAAAAATAACACTTAATTTGGGGTTTTTTTTTGCATTTCTTTTTAGATCAAATGGTGCCTTGTCTAACCTCTGAATCAATAATAAAATAACCCCTTTACATTTGTATCTGGTGCTGTGTCCTCTTTGACCTGCAGACAGCGTGGAGGATGAGGAGGCAGATGACAGCATCAACTAACAATTGAGCTGGGTGGATCCTGGGGCCTGATCCTATCTCAAGGATGTTCTGTGCAGCTGGAAATGTGGCTTGTAATTCCTTTTATCTCTTCTCCTTGCTGAGTGTGTCCAATGCTTTAGATCACCATAGCAATGGTGATTTTTTGCTGGTCCTCTCTCCTGTTTCTTCCTGTGTGAGGCTGAAAGCACCGAGCCCCTGAGTATCCTCTCTGTCCAGAGCTCCTTGCAGTATTTTAACTGATGTAATCCCTTTTTTCCTCCTCCCTTTGAATCTCCAGTGTGTGGAGGAGCTGATGTTATTTCCTTCTCTCCTCCTGCAGCAACTGGAAGCCACATTATTGTGTCTTCTGTTTCTGCCTTTCATACTTTGCTGCATCCTTTCCTCTCTAAATTCCCGGTGAAAATTCTGTCCTAATGCAGGGAATGAGAGCATTTCCTGGCCTCCCTTTCTCCTGCCTCCACAGGGACTCTGCCCCTCTGTGGTATCCCAGAGGAGGCTGTTCCTGATGGACTGATGGAGGTTTGTTGTTTATCCACGATTCTTCCAGCCCTGCATGTGTTCAGGCACCAGAAAGGGCTGGACTGCTTGTACTCATTTCCTGCAGAAATTATTGGTTTTCCAGCATAATTGGGCTCTCCTGCTCCTCCACCATTGTGTCTCTGTGCTCAGGTGTTTTCATTACCTCTCTGTACCTCCCATTACCATTCTTGTGTGCCTCTGGCCTTTGTGGTGTTCTTCCCTTGTTCTTTTTGATGGTGGATGTTAAACCGTGCTCTTCCTCCTTGTCTGGGATTGTGTCCTCTGCTCCTTGCCTGCTGGTTTAAAAACCTGTTCTGCCTGCTCCTCCTGGCTTTCTGGTCTGTGGGATGGAGGAGTCCTGGCTCCTCTGAGCTGGGCTGCCTCTGTTTGATCCTTACCTGAGTGGAGCATGAAATGGATTGTTGGGGAGCTGTGGGGAGGCTGCAGTGGGGAGTCTGTGAGCTCAAGCCTGGCTCCTGTGGAGCTGGATCTGTGCTGTGACCTGTCTCTCTCAGGCTGACCTTGAATGTTTTCCACAGCACACAATGCTCTGCAGGTGCTGTAAATTCCTTCTGCTCAACCATTTCGTTCCAGCAAGCTGCTTATCAGGCACTCTTTTGAAAACTGTGTTCATATTTCATACACACAATTATTCAGCAACTATAAAAGGGGAAAATTCCTATTTATAGCACAAGGACCAGCATCAAATAGGACACTGAATTCTCACTGATAGAGGAAGTGACCTGTTCTCTAATGCAGCAATATTTCTGCTGAAAAGAAACAGCATCTTGAATGGGGGGAGGGATGAAAGCCCTGGGCCATCTCTTTCCATTAAAAATGTGCTGCAGTCCTAAAAATGTATCTGCCCTTCTCCCTTCCCAATGAAGCTGCTGGCGACAGGGATTGCAGGCAAACCTTTCACTGTGGGTTTGTGGTTAGTGGTAATGAACCCACCGACTCCTGATGGTCTGTTTGGAGCTGGGCTTAAGTTTCTGATCAATAACCTGATCTTTGACCTTGATGTGGGGGCGAGGAGAAGCCGCTGCAGAGATGTCTGTGGGGACTTGGTGCCATCACGGTGCTGATGTGCACAGCCCTGAAGGAGCTGAGGAACAAAGAACTGATGGAGGGAGCGGGAAGGTGGGCAGAGCTCAGGGGCTGGGGGTGGAACTGCTGCGGGTAAGGTGAGAGCCTGTTTGCTCTGAGCCTGCTTCCCCTGGCTCCCCCTGCTCTCTCTCCCTTCCCTTCCAGGTTTGTTGAGCCACTGGCCGCTCCCTGCTGCTGTCCCCTGCTGTCGCCCTGTCCTTCCCGCTGTCTCTTTGGGAAGAGCTGCAGTGGGTGATACCAAGCGAGGCCCTGGGAGGTGGAGGAGCAGAGGATGGGATTCCCCTGCTGTCGCTGTGGCAACGCTGGGCAGGGAAGCAGCAGCAGCAGCAGCGGGATGCGATGGGCGGCTGCGTGGCGTGGAGGGTGCGCTGGGGAGGCTGCGGGGGCCGGGCTGCGCTGACATCACGCGGGGAGGTGGCGCAGAGGGAAGGGGAGTGGGAAAGGGAGAGCGGGGAGACTGCGGAGGGGAGAGCGCGGCACCGGAGTGGGCTCCGGGGACAGGTAAGGGATGCCCGGGGGCAGGGGGGGCTCTGCTGTGGGATCAGCGCCTGCCTCGGCATCTCTCGGGGGGTTGTGGTGCTGGGGGGTGGCTCCTGGGCAGCGGGAATGTTATACAATGCCCCAAGAGCCTGGCACAGCAGGGCTTGGCTGTGGGACAGGGAGAGCAGGTCAGAGCCCAGCTGGCTGGTGCAGAAACTGGTGCAGATGCTTCCCCCCAGGACAGCAGCGTGTGTGGCACTGGGAACAGCCAGGAGTACCAGCACTTCCAGAACAGGATAAAGGGGCTGGAGAGCAGCCCTGGTCCCTGGCTGGAGAAGGGGAGCAGAGTTCTCCCTGGGGATTACAGCACGGATCATTGATGAAATTCATCAGAAGTTTGAGACTCCATCCCCTGAGCTGCATCTAAGAGGAGGCTGTGAGCAGAGCTGGTGCACTGGGACCGAGCCCAGCAGCGCGTTTGTGGTGGGAATCCTAAACTGCACATCCCCAGCAGGCTCAGCACTTCCCCTGCCTGTGCAATAGTTCTGGGGAAGGCAGCCAGGTGCACGGGTACTGCCAGCAGCTCTCTGCATGTGGATCCTGGGGATTGCAGACCTGGGAGGCAAAACAACAAAGTCCTTGAAGCCTCTCTGGGTGTCGTGTTGCCTTTTAGCACAAGGGTTGCATAACAGGATCTGTTTTGTTAGCAGAGGGAGTGAGGGTGACAGTCACCTCTGCCCAGCAGTACCTGTGTGCTGTGCTGGCCCGTGGTCTTGGGGGGAATTTAATCTTTTTCTTAATCCAAGAGTTGGGCTGGTTCCTTGCTGCTTGTGGGATCCCACAGCAGTGGGGTGTAGGGACTCTACACCTACACTTAGGTTACACAGCCTTAGCAAAGTAGAAAATGAGTTTGTGAGCACCCCACTCATCTGTGCTGAGCTGATTCTGGCCTGTCAGGATTCTCAGTGTGTACCTGACTGAGGAAAACACAGCTGGGGTCAAAAACCCGGTGTTGCTGACCCCTGTGGGTGTCAGAAACCAGTATGGGGGTGGAGATGGAAGAGGCACAAAGTAGAAACCTTGCTTGAAACCCAAGAACAGGGAGAGGCCAATGGTCCTGTCACGACCATTTTGTTGAACCAACACTTTTCCGAGGCATTTAAAGGGCTGGGGGCTGTGACCCAGTGGGACCATGGAGAAATGCAGCCAGGAGTGCTTGAGAGTGTAACTGCAACAAGAAGCATAAACATGCTTTAACTGGGGAAGCAATTGCTGTGTGAGGCACAGTCCCTCCCCACCAAGGCACACGTGCTGGCCCTACTGGGACCACACTGCTGCTTGTGGGATGGAAAGTGCCAACAGCAACAGCTTGTGCTGCTCTGTGGGGCTTCTCTGGGAGCAAGGGGTGGGAGCTCCATGCTGGGAGGGTGACAGGCAGTGCTGTCACCCAGGTGGCTGCAGGGCCAGCTGCATTCCAAGCCTCTGGCATGGGCAGGCAGGGAGGGGAGGGCCCGTCAGCTGCTCTGTGCCAGCCCTCAGCTCTGCCCAGGGCAGCTGTGCTGGGAGGGAGCCAGCTCTGCATGGGCCCCTGTGCCCCAACGGGGACCTCACTGGGCACAGCCTGAGCTGGGCTCCCAGGGCCAGCTTGGGAAGGGTGCAGGGAGGAGTTAACACTGCTGTTCTTCTGCAGTTTCATTCCCCAGGTTGTGGTTCTGCATGACCAGCAGCAAGACTGCTTCAAAGTCACGTTCCAACTTGATTTTTTTCAAGGTTATTCAAAATTCAGTGCAGGAACGGCACCAGGGCCTCTCACAAACAGAAAGGCCAAGTCACCCCCTCCTAGTCCTTGACCTTCTCCGTGGCTCAGCTGGCTCTCTTTGCTTTCCCCCATACTTGCCTACACTGCAAAAGGGATGATCATGTGAATATTACAAAGCCTGGCATCTGCACATCAGCTGCAGCAGCTGAGGCTCTGACACGCTCCCGGTGCCTTGGTGTGACCCTGTCCCCACAGCCATGCTCTGTCACCTGTGTGTTCAGCCCCCACCACAGACTGCCACTGGCAGGCACACAAAAATACAGAAATACATTAACTGGGAACTCGTGCTCCCTCCTGGGAAAAGTGCTATGGACCTGTGAGCCTCTGCAGAGACCTGGAGCAGCAGGAGGAGCTGCCTTTGTGCCAGTGTCCAGAGAAGGCCCTGGGAGCTGAGCCAGGTCCTGTGAGACATTTTAATCCTGCCTATTTCACAGGCTGTCTTGGCCACGACTCCACTGCAGTGAACATTTTCCCCTTCCTTTGTCAGGGGCACTCACAGGCACCTACCTGGTGTTTGTTTTCACTCCTTATCTGGTGCCACTGGGAGCAGGCAGGGCAGCAGTGCAGCAAGGAGAGTCAAGGAGAGTGGGAATACACATTCCCACTGGCTGCCTGGCCACCCTGGAGACCCCTTGATCCTCTCCCTAAAGCCAGGCTGAAATTTCTTTCTGCTGAGGTAGCTGTTTGTTAAATAGTTGAGGTTACTTGAGTAATCAATAGTTCTCTGGTTCCCAACAGAAATATTATCCCGTTGGCCAAATCAGCTTTTCTATCTTTGCTATAAACCTGCTCCTGGCTCTCAGCTGTTGAAGGATGGAGGTGCATTCCTGATTTACCTGCACAGAACCCCACTCCTCTTCTTTCCTCCTGCCAGCACCACTTTTTCTCTCTGAGGTTGAGCTGTAAGGGCTGGAAGCACACGGAGAAATCACTGGAGTCATTCAGTCTCAGCCCTTCTCTTGGCCCTGCCCCAACAGCTCCTTCTCTGTGCTTGCTTCTCCAAGGAGAGAGGTGAGAGTCAATGGGATCCTCATGGCCAAGGGCACTGCTGACACAACTCCCAGTCCATGGACTCCAAAACAACTTGGCTCAGCTGCTGCCAGCTGAAGAAAAATTGTTCCCATCCCACAGCAGGAGCTGTATCCCAGAGAACCAGGGCTGGAGGACAAGGCACATAGTGAGGTTCCATGGCTGCACATAAATTTTCCTTGCAAACAGGCAAAGGCACCAACTCCCAGGAGCTGGATTCCTGGTTCCACCTCGGCAGCCAAAGGCTGGGCTGTGGCTCTGGGCTCCAATTCCTTGTGACTGAAGGAGGCCACGAGGTTTGTTTGCTGCTGGGGCAGTGGAAACAGCCTTGCTGTGCATTGTGAGCATCTCTGCACATCTCTGTTCTTTCCAAACCAGAAAAGGTCACAGAGACCCAAGACAAACCCACTTCCCTCCTTCACTGAACTCCTTCTGCCTCGCACATGCTTTTGTTGCCATCCTTTGCTTGCCAAAGGCAGGAACAAACACTGGGGTTTGGCAGGGCTCAGAGCCTTGGCGTGTTGGATGGGAAAGAGGCATTCTTGGTCCTCAGCCCGGGGACAGGGCTCTGCTCCATGTCCTCTGCCAGATTTTCCAGCTGTGATTTCGCTGCTCATCCCATGCTGAGGGCACCGTCCTGGGGATGGGGAGCACCCCTGGGTGCTGGGCTGTGGATCCTGCAGGAGATCCATGGAAGGGAGAGGGAATAGCTGGAGCAGCACCCAGAGCTGTGTGAACTCCTGCATGCTGCTGAGCTGAGCTTCACATCCAGGGGAAAGCACAGGAGCTGGTGCTGCCCTGAGAGGCTTTTCCCAAAAAATGCCCAATTCCAGAGGAGCAGGGAAAGGCAGAGGGAGGCCATGTAAAGCCAGGCTGTCTCTGCTTTGGTTAAATAGGGCTGGTTTTGCTGACAGCTCCTCCTGAGAGCCTGCAGGGAGGGATTCTGTAACTCAGTGGTAGCTGAGAGGCTCTTGGCAGCTACTGCTGTTTCAGTGTCAGGCACTGGACTTTTTCTGGTGCTCAGGGGAAAAGGGATGGCAGGGCTGGGCAGATGAGAGGCTGCTGCCTCCCTGTTAGAAGGATGCTCTGGAGCAACAGCAGGGCCTGATTTCAGAGAAGCATTTGAGGTCTCAGTGCACACTGATTGCCCCAGAAACCTCCTACTCAATTTTCTGCTGTGCACAGCCCAGCCTGAGGCAGCACAGGGGGCAGTTTGCTCCAACATTGGTTAAGACAGCCCACAGATGACAAGCCCCAGCGAGGGATGAGTGTTTCTCATGGTGGTAAAGGGCTGAGGGAGAAGAGGAATTTCCTGGTTGTGGTAAAGGTGGGTTGTGCTTCAAGTTAGAGAGAATGGGCTTGTGGTCACTGCATCAAGGAAGGTGTGGGTCAGCAGCAAAACCCAACAGAACAAACCCCATTTGCCTTCCCATGCCAGCCCAGGAATGAAGGACAAACTACAGCTCCTCTCTCCCTTTGCCCACCTTGTTGTGCTGCAGAGAACACAGCACAGGGGGAACAGCCCTGGGCTGAGCTGGGGACAGGGGCCTGGCAGCCAAGGGAAAGATCTCAGCTGAGACAAGGGAACCCTGAGCAAGCACATGTTCAGAGTGAGAGGCTCACACATTCCCCACCCGGTTAATGCTGGCTCAGCCCTCTGGAAAATGACAAAAGTTTTCCTTGCTGTGGGGCCAGAGGGCTGTGCTGGGAGCTCTCTCTGCTCCCCCAGCCCGGCTGCAGGCAAGAGGTGCTGCTGGCAGGGTCCAGAATCGCTGTTCTTTCCCCTTTTCACAGCTGTTGCTGGTTATGAAAGTGGGACTGTTCCCCAGGCAGTTCTCAGCAGGAACTGCCCTTTCCAGGGCTGACCACATGGGCTCTTTCTCCCTCTTCCCACCTCCAGACAGCAGCCACAGTTTTGGGTACGTTCTAGTCTTGGCAAAGCACTGCCCTTCCCTGCTCCTCTTCCTCACATGACACACAGGAGGGAGGCTGTGGCCTGTGGAAGGGGAATGTTTGTTCCTGGACTGAGATCAATACAATTCTTGAGCCAGTCCTCCTCCCAAAGCTCAGAGAGAGACAGAAGAAAAGTTGGGATCAGCCTCACACAGTGGGGATTTACACCCCAAACTGGTGTACTGCACCCAGTCTGTGCCTGGCACAGAGATCCTGACACCAGCTCTCCTTTTCCCAGGGCAGCATGGGGAGGCAGAGCTTGCAGGAACACCAGGGCATGTTGTGGAACATTATTTCACACCTGATGCAGTGTCTATAGCACAAAGGGACACTGGGCAAAGCTTAGGGAGGGCAGGAAGGAGGCAGCAGGGCTTGCTGCTGCTGGAAGCTGAGGGTCAAACACCTCTGCAGGCAGTGAGACTGTGCAGGAGTTACCACAGCTTTCAGGGTGGGAAACCCCAGGGTTCAGAGCTTAGGTCAGTTTCTAAGAGAAAAGAGCTGGACTAGCAGGAAAGGGGAATGATTCCAGGCCACCTTTCTGGCAGTGCTGGATACTCAGAGGACACTGATGGCACAGAAGGGGGTGGGTTTGGGCCACATCCCAGCCAGGAGCTTGGGAGTCCTTTGGAAAACCCAAATAATGCAACTGAGCTAAATCAGAGAGGAGTGGTCTGGCTAAGGCCAGTCTGAATAATTCCTTCCACTCTCTCTTCTGCTTTTGTGCAGTGAGGCAGGAAGCTGAAAATTCTCTGGCTGATTTTGGGAGTCCAGAGGTCAGTGACCACTGATCATGCTGGCTCTGAGGAACAGATGAGTGTGTTAGCACCCAGCCCTCCTCTCAGCTCCCTCCTGACTCCTTAGCACACATCCACAGAATTTCCTGGCTTTTTGTTTCAAAACTCAGGGAAAATTCCTGCCACCAGCGCTGAGTTAAATTGAAAGTTGGTAAATTCAGGAGGCTTCTTTTGACAAGGGACTAACCTTTGGAATTGCCTCAAGAGCTGGTAAAGTCAAAGAATAACTGGCTTGGAAAATCCTGATGGTTTTATGACCTTTCACAATGTCTGTACTTCTGTACCCAGACAAGGGTCACCACACTGCTCCAAGGCATGACCAGTGGGATAAAGGAAGAGTTCTCTTCCTGTCTTTCCCTGTCCTGGTGTGATTGCCATTGCTCAGCTCTGTAAAGCACAGGAATTACTCCAGGCCAGAGCAGAGTGGCTGGAGTGCTGAGCCTGTTCCCATAAACCCCACTTTGGGATGAGAATTCAGGTCTCTCCACGACCTCCTGACAAGTGAGGGAATGTGGATGTGGCCATTGCTGAAGGGGCTTCAGAAGACCCTGCTGAGGGCAGTTTGTGCTCTTGTCCTTGGAGCTTCTGCTGAGACCTTTCCCTTTCCAGGTGCTTTGTGGGATTGAAGCCCAAACCTCCTTGGAGGCCAGGCAGCCACAGGGACAGGCTTCATCCACCACCTGCCCATGGCAGCAGGTCCCAGTGGTGCTCAGGTCACTGGAGCTTTCTCCCACCAGCAGGTCCCTGTGAACAGTGGATTATGCCCTGGCAATAGGGACACTGCAACATGCAAGCCCCAAAACTGCAGTGCCTGCTCCACTACACAGCAAAATAGGTCGTGCATCAGCAAATGAAAAAGGACAGATGGTGTCTGCTAATACAGCTTAGTTTATGGCCTGCAGGATTAACTCACTAGTTGTCATGTCTGCAGAAAATAGGAAATGGGTGGGTCAGCTGGAGGAAACGTGTGGTGTGCCCAGCCCTACCTGTGCTGTGGGATGCACCAGCTGGAGAGGATGTCAGAGATCCTGTGAGGTTTTGAGATGTTGCTGAAGGGCTGCCAGTGTCTTTGGGGGGCTCCAGGCACTGGAGATGGTGCCTTGTACCAAGCCTTCCTGCCCATCTTGGATTCCACAGTCCCACTGCAAAGGTCAGCGCTGCAGGGACTGATGTGAGCTGAGCAGGGATCTCCAGCAGACACGGGGACACCCTCTGTGGTCTCTGCTCCAGCAGCTCTGCAGGAGGAGCCCACAGCTTCCTGTCCTGTGCCAGCTGCAGCACAGCCTCCAGTTCAGCCTTTTGAACTCCCCAGCACCCACGTGTCTGCAGGAGTAAGACCGAAAGCTGAGGCAGAAGCCTCAGGTCTTTTCAATGCCTCCTCTGTGACACACTGTTCTCCTTTCCTGGAAACCAGGCCAGTGCCTCACTCTGTTCTCCTTGCAGAAATCCAAGCCCGTGCCAGAGCTCTGCCTTGTGCATCTGCTCTCTGAAGGGCAGGACAAACTCTGCCTTAGCTCTCCATGGGTGCTCCTTCTGAAGATTTCGCTTTGATCTTGCTGCTTCTGCTGTGGCCAGGTTTGCTCGTGTCCTGCAAGATGCTGAGCATCCCAAAAAGCAGCTGGCATCAGGGAGATACTCCAGAGCCAGGAGCATGCCATGCCATGCCATGCCATGCCATGCCATCTCCATGCCTCTTGGCCTTCTGCTGTCACAGGTGTTTGTCACCACCACCTTCTAACCACAGCCAGCCATCACAGGCACTGAGGTTTTCTCCAGTGACTAATTTGCCTGTGTTTACGCCAACACCAAACACTTAATTGTCTACTCAATGACTCAGGTGAGGAGGGAGTCTGGCTCCTTCCTCCTGCCATAGGGATCTGGCCAGCCCTATCCTGATGGCAGCACCCTACAGCGCTAAACCTTCTCAGTTATAAATCCCCCATCATTAAGGGTAGCAGGTCAGTGGCGAGAGTGACTTGAGAGCGGGGATCATTGTCACTTCTATCCCCAAAGCTGTTCAGTGAGCGTGGAGGTGAATAAAGAACACAGAACAGCCTGTGCTTTTATTACAAAAGGAAATGCTGCTTTTTGTGGAGGGGAAAAGCATGTCAGATTACTATTATAAGTAATTGCTTAATGGTCCCTACCTCTGCGTCATTGCTGAAGTACATCCGAGTCCCTTTTTGGGGTCTCTCCTCACTGCACGTGTGTCACCAACGGGGCCAAGCCCGTGGCCATCCCAGCTGTGGGAGCCCTGCAGGAGACAGGACGGGGGAGCTGTGTGGGCACCAGAGCCTCCACATCCTTCCCCCTCGAAATCTCCCCACCTCCCACCTCTTTTATCAGCTGCTGACAAGACTTGCCATGTGTGTAGGCGGCTCCCAAGCTTCCAAGACGATTCCCCGCTCCCCCCAGCTCCCAGCCGTGAGAGGAGCGCCCAGGATTTCGGGGAGGGGGAGCTCGGCGCTCCTCCGGCTGCCGGCCTGCTCTGCAGGGCCTCTTGTGATGCTTTCTGAGAGCTCCATGTGGTAACTCTATCGCTCTCTCTCTCTCTCTCTCTCTCTCCCAGGATTTCACATGACAGCCTCTTCCCCAGAAAGTCACAGCAGGGAGTGGAAGATTGCTGTGTGGGTGTTAGGAGGGAGAAGAGTGGGATGGGGAGATGGAGGGGAGAGGAGGTGTAACCACAGACTAAACCAGAACAAATCCTCTTGGAAGAGCCTTGCATTTCTGATCCCAAGGCTCTCATCTCCTGCCTCTTCCTCTTCATTTAAAAGAATGTCAATCCTTGTTAAGTCCAGCAGAGAAAAGAGGAGTCAAGCACAATCATCTCCTTCCTTCCCTGAACACATCTCAGGGGACCAGGAGAGGCAAACAGAACACGAACTAAGTGGAGAGAGGCAGAGATGTGCACACTGGGGAGAGCTCTCCCCAGCCACGGGTGTCTTCCCTGGAGAGACATGAGTGGCCGTTAATGACCTCTCCATCTGACAAACGATCACAGTGCATGTCATTATGAGCCAGTGCTTCCCCGGGGCCCTGGCAGAAAATGACCCCAATGAGCTTCAGTTCTTGCAATCACAGCTGCTCCCCGTGAACATTCAGTGTTCCTAGTGCAGAGCTCCGGGCTCTCGGGGTTAAACCTCGCCAAATGCCTCGGGCAAGCCGAGATTGACATCCCTGCCCTGGAGCTGGGACCCCTAAAAGAGGAGTAGGGACGCCCACGTGCCTCTGGCACAACTCTCCAGGGCAGGGAGCTGGGGGGCACCTCTCAGTGCACTTCTGAGAGGTTTAAAATTACCTCTGTGCTACTTAAATCTGTCTGCCCCTCTCATCTTCCTCCAGATGCTGTGAGTGCAGCACATCTCAGGTGGGGCCCGTGGTGGCTCCTCAGCAGAGAGACCCCTGAAACTGCCATCTGCATTTTGGCATCCTGATGCACCTGGATCACTTTAACAGCCCTGGCTGTCCCACGTGAATAGGGCCAAAGGTCTCAGCCTGCCCAGTAAAATCAGAGCTGAGTCATTCTCGAGCCTCCCTGTGCAAAAACGAGGAAGAATTCCTGGTGTAAAGCTGCTCCCCTCTTTCCTGCATTTCATCAGCAAGCAGCAACACGAGCTGGGTTTTCTCTAAACTCTGCAATGCAGCCTGTCCCCCTTGAATAAGCCCCAATCCCTGCCTGGGAAAAGTGGGAGAAACCCTGAGGAGACCCACGGACTTCCAGAGAAAAGAGGCAGTGCTAGGGAGGGGTTCACACCTCAGTGCCTGCATTCCAGAGGTTTAAGGCAGATTGGATCTTTGTGTGTCCTGAAACAGATGTTTCAACACCCCCTGTGTCCTGCACGCCAGGGAGGAGAGCACCAGGCAGGTATTTCCCGTACCTGTGATATTTGGGTCACCAGGAAGGGGGGAAAGGTGGGCAAAAGGGATGTGGTAGGAGCTGGAATTTCAATTTTATCAGCTGCAAACACAAACGGACATGCCTCCTGCCACAGCGATATTCCTGGCCAGGCACACCCCGGTTCCTCCATGCAGTCTGACTTTCACAATCCCTTCCCAGCAGCTCAGCCTCTGCTTTCACTCTCTGAATTACCAAGGGGAATTTTCATTACATCACCAGAGGCGCTTCCTCCTCGACAGTGACAGAGCTGTCGCTCTGCTTTGCAGGGGGTTTTTGGGCTGTGGGTGACGAGGATATTTCTCTGGAAAGAGAAATACCTCCCAAAAGCAGATCCAGCCCAGCTCAGCCTCCCCCAGTGGCTCCATCCAGGCTGGGAACGGCACTGGGCAGTGTGGGGTGGCTCCAACCGGTGTCTGGACAAAGCCTTCTCCCTGGAAGCCTTCCTGGGGGACACAGAGCTTTCAGGCAGCTTTAAAAGCCGCCTGTGCCAAATCCAGCGGGGTCGGAAGTCAGCAATCTTCCAGCTTTCTGCCAGCGTAAGCAAAAGCAAATTTGCCTATTGGAGCTGGGATTTGCAGAACGATTCGCTGCAGCGTTTGAATCCCCCCCCCCCCCCGCCACGCCCCCGCCTTCTGTGTCTTCGTTGTTTGTTTGTTTGGTTTGGGTTTATCTTTTCAAATATCCCCCAGTTTAACGGTCAGGCTTGGTGGCAGCTTCCCCGCAGCTCCGGGGAGGGGCTGATCTGATCTCACTCCCAAGCCGGTGACTTCCCAATCAGCCTCTTTCCTCCCTGGCAGCTTGCTTTCCTGCCCTCTGCCTCCAGTTCCTGGCTGTTTGTCTTGGCGTGGTTTTGTTGGTTGTTTTTTGGGATTTTTTTTTTGAATCAAAACAAACTACCGGGTTCAAACTGCTCGTCGGGAACACGCTGAGCCGGAGCCTTTGCTCCTGGCAAGGGCTGTGGAAACACACCATGGAGAAACACCTCTGCCATGGAGAACTTGTTTTTAAGTAGCTGGGACCACAGTGGGGTCCGGACAGTTGGAAATCTGTATCTCAGAGCTCCATAAAAGCACTGAGTTCCCTCAGATGCATAACCACTGGCAAGAGCTGTGCACAGCTTGGGAGGAGGGAAGATGGCTCTGAAGTCACTCGGATTTACCGTGGCCTCCCCCAGCCTTGCTGGTATTGTGATTCCTCATATAAGGCAGTGAAGAGTCATTTCTGCCCCATCAGCCCATCCTTTCCCAGGAGCTCCAGATGGTTTTGCTCCCTGTCTCTCTTATGTCTGCACTACTGGTAATTCAGGCCTGTCTCACATTAGCTCTTGAGCTGAAACCTTCCCACAATTAGTTCGAGTCTGCTTCTGCGCTGCAGAGGACGTAGGGCTGAGCTGGCACAGCGCTGTCTGGGAGATCCGTCCCACACAAGTCCTGTTCAGGTTTCTCTATTTCAGTCAAGAGTGTGATTTTTCTAGTGAAATCATCAAAGCAAGACAGTCTCTGCTACAGATGGGCAGCGACAGCCATTTGAAAATGCCTCATACCTGGCTTGTCTCAAGACAGGAGTAGTTAATTTCAATATAATCTCGTTTTACACCACTATAACATCTCTCCCTTCTTCATCTAGCTCTCCTTTCCCAAGGAAAAGGGTCCTTTTCCTCTGGGAGCTCCACACCACAAAGTATCAGGGAAATCTTCATGCCTGCCCAAGGACCACAGCTCAGCAACTCACTGCTCAGGGAAAATGTGCTCCACAGACACCCTGGAAGCATCCCTGCTTCTCTTGGAGCAGAGCTGTTTGGCCCTTGCCAAATTTACTTGCTAATAAACAGGGTTTTTTTGATCCCAGGCAGGAATTTACCACTCTGAGGCCAAACTTAAATGTGGTCCAAAACTTCCAGCTGGTCCAAAGCCCTGTGTGCTGTGGCAGGAACGTGAAGGGCTGACAAATGTCTGGGGAATGCAATCTCTGGGGAAGGACTTGGGTGTAGCAGACATCTTGGGATAAGCAGCTAGGGAGGGTGTAGGGCAGGCACAGAATTAATGGAGAAGGAGCACAGGGAAAAGCAGGATTGCTGCAGGGCATTTAGGACAGGAGGAAGCTTCATTTGTGCAGGTGATTTACTCCTTCTGTGCCTTCATTCACCCATCAGACAGGGAAGTGTCATCATTATCCTCGCGGTGCCGGCAGATCTGGGGTCTTTGCCTACAGCAATCCAGCAGCACCAGCACCGAAATGCTGGTTCCTTGTTCCCATCCCAGTTCTTGGAAGGATCCTGCTAATCATAATCATGCAAACAGGCTTTGCTGAGGGAGATGATTTCAGGAATGGTGATAGCTGGGAGACAGTGATGGAGCCACACTTGTCACATGAATAACCACAGTCTGTCCAGGCAGAGCTGACAGTCTAAGGCAAGGCAGCTCCTTCTGTGCTGATTTAAGAGGCTCTTCGTAGACACAGCAGATCTTTCTGCTTCATCTCCCCTGCATAATAAGAAGCAGCATCCTTCCTGTTAGTTTATCTGCCTTTGGATGGGATGTGAGGCTGGCAGACCCCTCTGGGCACAGGGGAACCCTGGAAGGAAACGAAGGCTTTTAACTTTCTGCATGAATGCAGCGAGAATGTGGGTTGTAGTTTCAGTGCCTCTAAACCTGGCACTCGGGGAGGAGTTCCCAGCTGAGTAAATCTTTATGTGATCTTCAGAAACCTTATCAAGAAGGGACACACAGCAGGGGACAAGGTGCTTCACTGGGATGGATGGATTTAGAGGAGGCTCCTGAGGTTATAGACACCCCTCAACAACAAGAGATGTTAAAAAGCAAACTGCCCCAGGGTTCTTTTTAAATAGAAACCGTTTTGGTTTTTTTTCTGCACAATCCAGCCAGGTTCCCCCTATTCCAGGCCCTAGGTGAGGCAGCCATGGCAGTACTGAGTGAGGGATGTTGAGGAGATGTAAAGCTGAAGGGAGAATCATAGAATAAGCCGAGACAGAAGGGACCTATCAGGAACATCGAGTCCAACTCCTGGCCTTATGCAGGACCCCATGAATGCCACCACGTGCCTGAGAGTGTTACCCAAATATTCCCAAACATTGAGGGAATCGGGGCGCTGAGGGGAAAACGGGAGCGCTGAGGGGACCCAGGGGCTGAGGGGAGCCGGGTGTTGAGAGGAGCCAAGGGTGCTGAGGGGAAATGGAAGGGAGACAGGGGTGTTTAGGGGACATGGGAGCACTGAGGGGAGCAGGGGGTGCTGATGGAACCGGGAAGCTGAGGAGAGTCGGGCGCTGAGGGGAGCCAGGGGCTGAGGAGAGCAATGGCGCTGAGGGGAGCAGGGACTGAGGGGAGCAATGGCGCTGAGGGGAGCAGGGACTGAGGGGAGCAGGGACTGAGGAGAGCAATGGCGCTGAGGGGAGCAGGGACTGAGGGGAGCCGGGGACTGAGGAGAGCAATGGCGCTGAAGGGAGCAGGGACTGAGGGGAACAGGGACTGAGGAGAGCAATGGCGCTGAGGGGCGGGGGACACTGAGGGGAGCCCAGAAGCAGAGCGGAGGCTCAGCTCTACCTCACTGAGACGCTTCAGAGCCACTTTCGGGCACCGCAGGCTCCGGGACTGCCCGGGGGCGGTGCCCACAACCGAAATGGCGGCGGCGGCGGCCGCGCCCGGTGCGGGGCGGGACGAGGCGGGGCCGCGCTCACCCGGCCCCGGCGCCGCTCTCGTTACAGCGCGGCCGAGGCAGCGCCCGGCGGGACGCGGCGCCCGGAGCCCCCGCACTGATCCGCTGCCTCCACCTCGGACCCCGCCGCCGGTGACACCGCCGGGCTAACCTCGCCGCCATGGGCTCCGAGCGGGACTCCGAATCGCCGCGCTCCTCATCCATCCACTCGGCCGCCGCCAAGTGCCCCAAGCCCGGCCGCCGCCGCCGCCTCTCCTTCCAGAGCGTCTTCTCCGCCGCCGCCGCCTCCGCCGCGGGCGGCCGCCGCCGCGCCAAGGCCGAGCCGCCCCCGGCCGCCCCGCCGCCGCCCCCCGCCGCCCCGCCGGCCCCTCCGCCGCCGCCACCGCCGCCGCCGCCGCCGCCGCCCCCCGAGGAGGCTCCGGTGGTCCCGGAGGGCGAGGAGGAGCTGGAGTGCCCGCTGTGCCTGGTGCGGCAGCCGGCGGAGAACGCGCCGCGGCTGCTGTCGTGCCCGCACCGGTCGTGCGGGGCCTGCCTGCGGCAGTACCTGCGCATCGAGATCACCGAGTCCCGCGTCAACATCTGCTGCCCCGAGTGCAGCGAGCGCCTCAACCCCGCCGACATCCGCCGCCTGCTCCGCGACTCCCCGCACCTCGTCGCCAAGTACGAGGAGTTCATGCTGCGCCGCTGCCTCGCCGCCGATCCCGACTGCCGCTGGTGTCCGGCCCCCGACTGCGGGTGAGTGATGCGGGGAACGAGCGGTGGCCGTGGGGTGATGCCGCTCCGTGCTGGGACAGCCCGGGCAGAGGGGGACCTGCTTGTGTCTCCGTCCTGGGACAGCCTGGGGAGTGGGGAACAGCTGTGCCCTAGGGTTCTGTCCTCCTGTCCTCTCTATCCTGGCACAGCGTGTCCTTTACATCGTGGGACAGCTTGGCAGGGGAAACCTGCTGTCTCCTTAGGGTGCTGCCCCGTCTGTCTGTCCTGGGGTGTGTTGGGAAGGTAGACCCTGTCCTGGAGGGATGCTGCCTGTCCCCAACACGTGCTGGGATGCTGGGATAGCTGGGTGAAGCGGAACCCGCTGTGCCTGCTGCCTCTCCCCAGCAGGTCCTGCGGATGGCATCCCGGCCGGGATGGCACTGGGATTCACTGTCCTGCCCGTGCCCACGTGGGTCCCAGGACAGCACCGAGAGCGCTGGCTCACCCTCAGCAGGGTGCTGCTGATGATACACGACTGGTCCTGCTGTGTCCCATGAAGAGCCCTCGCTGCAGGGGTTCTTTGCTTATCTGCAGTCTGTACAGGACAGCTGAGAGGCCTTGGGTACCAAAATTCCATCTATCCCCATTATCTCGCAAGAGCTGCAGGAGTTGACCTTGGGGGTTGTGAAAACACAGATTGGGTAGGAGTGATATCACTTGAAGGGGGTTTTAGCAGAGCCATCGCTTCCCTAATAGAACAGAAACCTTTTCTCCTGCACTAATGGTAAGTGTGGACTTTCCCAGCTGGACTCTGCCGGTCCTGGGGACAGTGCATGGGGACAAGGCTGCAGCCCCCAGTAGTGGGGAAGAAGGAACAGTAACCAGTCACTTTTTCCCGATGAGGACAACAATACACAGCAGAGAGGAGTGATGTTGACTCACTGTCCATTTCCCAAGTGAGGAAACGTCTGTGTGTCCAGAAGTCAGCCCAGCCAAGCCTGATGACTGTGTAGTTACGAACGTGTTGCTTTCATTTTCTCTTCCCTTTTCTTTTAAACGAACTCTGGTAGGTTTCTGTTTCGGGCGTGAGCCAAAGCTGCCTGGAAAAGGGCTTGGTCGGGGAACTTAAGAGAAGTGCTGTGAAGTTGAGCTACGACTCAGCTTGGATGGCAATTTTGGGTAGCAAGAACATGAAAGGAAAGTCTGACCTAGTAGTCGGAATGGAAAAGTTGGTGGGAGGATTGTGAAGATTTAATCAGAGCCTTGTAATAGGCATCCTATGCAAATCAGTGAACCTGGCTCAGGTTACCCATTTCACGGCCTCTCGAGCATCCTGTATGAGGGCTTGTTCCTTCAGAGGGTGAAGTTAACAGCAAACAACACCTTTGCTCCTTTCTGAAGCCAAATCAAGTGCAAGATCTCGACGTTTCAGCAGCGCTGGGGATAAGATCAGGGAGATAGAGCAGCCACGGGGGGAATGCCTCTGCTGCTAACCGGCTAGAGAAAATCCGGTTCCTGCTCACCGAATCTCAGCTCCCTGACTGTTGTGATGTTATCTGTGCCCAGGATAAGGTGTACGAACAGCGGCGTCACCCGGGCTGGCTGGTTGGAAGGAGCCAGCTCCAGCACGGCCCGGAGGGCGTTGCCTCTGTGACAGCAGCGCAGCCTGATCCCTTCCTCTGGGGGGGTTTGGGCAGGCTGGTGCCACGCACGGCTCTTTCTCTGAGCTAAAGCCTCCTCCCTGGCTTCTCGGGGAGCAGGATGGGCCGGGTGACATGCTGGCATCCTCCTCGCAGCTGCCCAGAAGAGCAAGAAGCGACCCCGGGGCTGTTGGAGATGTTGGAGACAGCTCTAGTGGACCAGCGCTGCTGGTGTGTCTGTAGCGCTCGAACAAAGGCTGTTGGAATCAGCCCTCCGGCAGGGAGAGGAATTAATCACCCTATTCATTCTTCCCAGCAGAGCTTGTGTGGCTGTGCTTATGTAAAATCAGGGTATGAATTATTTACAGCGGGCTTTCCCCGCTGTAGTAGTGCCGGAGTAGTACGGAGTGTAGGGCTGGGGGCACGGCAGGGTGATGTCTGGCACTGGATGTCACCCACCACTGTCACCCCGAACTGAAACTCTTTCAGGGTCAGAGAATCAAGGCATTCCTTTATTCTGGCCAGGATGTGCAGCAGAAATCATTTCATCCACACATGCCTGGCTTGTGCAGTGAAAAATCCCCTCACCCCACCTGGTTCTTTACCAGACTTTTCACATATTTACACATTAAAAACCCCAAAGAAATTCACTGTTGGTCTTAAATTCCAAAATTATTCCATCTCCTATTGGCTATTGATCCCTTCGATGCTAATTCAGTCCTCATTCTTCGGTTCTCTTATCGATCTTTCCCCAGACCAGGTGTCTCCAGCCTCACCAGGGGGTGATGTTTGTTGATGTCCCTTTACTTCCTCTGTTTCTCCTGGCTCCTCCCAATCTGTTGATGTTCAGCTCATGAGGCCTCACCCGGCCTTTTGAAGAGAAACTTCAATTCCCCTCCCCCTGGGCAAAGGCCAACAAAACCCCTGAGTGAAGTCACAACAAAAAATGCTAAAAGTTGTATTATTTCCGATGCCACCGAGCCGCCCCACAAGGGCTGGGGTGGCGTTCTCTGGTCACCCCCACCGAGGTGGCAGCACCAAGGGGCTGCAGGGCTGTGACAGGACCCTAAAAACATCCTGTGCCTTCCTCCTGCATCCCACAGCATTTCCTAAATGAAAGAGCCTGGCTGTGCTGCCCGGGAGAAGGAGGAGGAGGAGGAGGAGGGCAACACAACACCGGTGCGTGTTGCCATGGAAACGCTGGTCAATTGATGCGCCATCAATCGCAAAACAAATCATTTTCTGTGTTTGCAGCTCTGGTTTTTGTTGTTTTTTTTTCCCCCCTTTGCTACAATCGGGTGGTATCGCTGTCTAGTGTTTGTCACACTGCAGCCTTCCCAAAAGCTTGGGAGAAAAACAGAACCTTTAAAGAAAACGGAGGTGTGTGGGCTGAGATCCGTGAATGGGCAGGAGGAGGGACAGAGGAGACTCGTGGCCATCCAAGCAGGGGGCTGGAAATGGAGCTGTGCCATTCCTGGGGTCTCAGAAAGACACTCACGTTGCTTTGTGGGGAAAACTCAGGCAGGAGAACTCAGTTTCTCTTCTTACCTGAAGGAATTGAGCCTAAAAATGGTCATTTAAGCCAGCAATATGGCAGAGGTCAGTGGGAGAGGAGAATCCTGCCATGACTGTTCCTCAGCATTTCACTTCAAAACCCACTTTCCAGTTGACCTTGACGTGGAGATGTGTTATTTCCATCCCCACTAGACAGTCCTGGAGCTTCTTTCCCCACAGCTGTGGGCTTGTGCATGGTATTTATCATTTCAGCTCCAGCAATAAAATATAAATGCTGATGATTTAAATTTCTTGAGTGTTTAAAAAAACGCAACATTTTGAGTGAGGAGTTAATTTAGAGTGTGCTTAATATATTACACTGAGCTCTCCTAGACTGCTGTTCTGGTTTGAAAAAGCAGTGTCACAACACAGCTGGGCAAATGAAGCTTTTCCTTTCTGTTTTGCCAAGGGCAGGGTGAGGAAGTTTAGTGAGATATTCCTTAGACAAGATGCACAGGAATCAAATTCATCCCTCCCAACCCCCTGGGTCATTTCCATCACAGAATTATCATATAGGAACAGAGTGGTTTGGGGTGGAATGGACCTTAAAATTCATCCACTCATGGGCTGAATTAATTGCCAAGGGCAGACCAGGGCGTAGTGGCAGGGTGAAGAAGTTTAATGGGATATTCCTTAGACAAGATGCACAGGAATCAAATTCATCCCTCCCAACCCCCTGGGTCATTTCCATCACAGAATTATCATATAGGAACAGAGTGGTTTGGGGTGGAATGGACCTTAAAATTCATCCAGTCATGGGCTAGGACACTTCCAGGGCTGGAGTTTTCCCACCTCCCCTGCTGCTGGGCTCAGGTGCAGGTGTGTGGATGCACAGGTAGAGCTGCAGTCGTGCCTGGCAGCCCTCAGATGTTGTTTCTCTGGCGATGCTGTCGTAGCCTGGCAGGATGAAGTTGCTCAAACTCCCACGGGATATGAATCATTGTGGTATGACACATTCAGTGGTTCTCACGCTGCTGCCTCGGAGAAGAAGAGGCAAAATACAACTCGAGCCACACAAGCTCTAAATATGAAACCTTAAATAGGAGTTATTCTCCTCTGACCACTAACAAAAATACCCTTTTTGCCATATGGGTGTTGCAGGACTGGGAAGGCGCTTCTGCAATTGCTCATGTCAGCCCCTGCCAATGGAAACAGCCTCATCCTCAGTGCCTGTCAGTCAGATTTCTGCAGCACTGCTTGGTGATGCTGCTTAGGCTTCTGTGTACACAGGACACTTCCTTCTGGGCGTGTCACGCTGCTGTCACAGTGAGCTGGTTGAGCTTGGCCTCTCTGTCTTGCACAGTTGGTTATTTCACTCCAGTTTTGGCTTGTTCCAAAAGCAGGGCATTGTTCTTCACCACTCTTTGGAAAAGGAAGCTCTGAGGAGCTCGCTTGTTGACTTAGCTACATATGGAACTGTTATTCTGGATCTGTTATTCCACTTTTTTAGGATCATTCAGTTGATAGAAGTGCCCAGGACAAGCTCAGCTTTCCTGGACTCCTCTGGGCCATCCATAGATCTGTCCTAAGGAAATGAGGGATGCCTGGAAAGAGCAGCTGGGAGGAAACAGCAAGGAGTTAGCTGGGCACACTGGGCCAGACAAATCTGCCCTGTGTGAGCTGCCAGTGAGAACTGCCAGCAGTTACTGAGGAGAGAACAACTCAGCATCTCAAGCTGCCTGCATGAAAGGTCCCTGCCCTGAGTAACCCAATTAGCACTGCTTAATTCCAGGCCCTGCAGAGCCCAGGAATGTGTCTGGTGTGGAGGCTGATGACCAGGAACGAGGTGGGCTGGTGGCTCTGGGTGTGAATGAAGGAACCCTCACTTGGGAACTTTATAAAAGCAACTCTCACTTGGGAACTTTATAAAAGCAACTCTCACTTGGGAACTTTATAAAAACAACTCTCACTTGGGGACTTTATAAAAGCAACTCTTGCTTGGGAACTTTTATAAAAGCAACTCTTGCTTGGTGACTTTATAAAAGCGACTCTCACTTGGTGACTTTATAAAAGCGACTCTCGCTTGGTGACTTTATAAAAGCGACTCTCACTTGGTGACTTTATAAAAGCAACTCTTGCTTGGGAACTTTTATAAAAGCAACTCTCACTTGGGAACTCTGTGTTTCGCTTCCTGCCCGCAGGTACGCAGTGATCGCCTACGGCTGTGCCAGCTGCCCCAAGCTGACCTGTGAGAGGGAGGGCTGCCAGACAGAGTTCTGCTACCACTGCAAGCAGATCTGGCACCCCAACCAAACGTGTGACATGGCCCGGCAGCAGCGGGCACAGACCCTGCGCGTACGCACCAAGCACACCTCGGGCCTCAGCTACGGCCAGGAGTCCGGGCCAGGTATGGATTCGCCCTTTTTTCCATAAAATATCCTCTTGGGAAGGGTGAAAGTTTGACAAGAAAGTCTCTCTCAGGTGTGTGTGCTTGGCAGAAAGATTTTTGAATGTGGAATCGGGAGAAGGAATAGGAATAAAAGCAAGTTTTGAGATAGAAGAAAAGAGTTGCTAAGCCAGTCTTAGTGGATAAACCAAGGAGGCAAAGGGTGTGTTAGTCAGAAGGGGTTGAAAGAGCCTCAAAACAAAAATATATTTTTACTAAGCAGAAAGATAGCACAGGCAAACAAGCCTGCCAATGTTGCAAGTAGAAAAAAGGGCTCAGAATTTTCCACTGCAAGAAAACCGAAAAACAACTTCTAGCTTAAACTGTAATGTGCTAACTTTTAGTGATCGGAGAACAGTACCATGAATATGGTAATTATAGTAGTTATGATGGGCTATAGATAAAAGTTAAGGTATGGATTGGTTCTGCCATATTGAGATGCTCAGCAAAGAAAAGTAAATAATGCATTGTAACCAAAAGAAAAGTATATAATGCATTTGTAACCTAAAAAAAAGTAAATAATGCATTTGTAACCAAAAGAAAAATATATAATGCATTGTAACCTAAAAGAAAGTATAGAATGCATTTGTAACCAAAAGAAAAGTCCATAATGCATTGTAACCAAACCCAAAGGGTCTCCAGGCCTGCCTGCAGCTGGAGCTGACAGCTGTGGGCACAGCTCTGTCACCCACCACCCTGGACTGCTGGAACCTCTTGGATACAATAAACTGCATTTTGAAGAACCCACCCATCCCTCATTTTGGCTCTTACAATATCCCAAGTTCAGAGAGACCCACTAGGCTCCAGTTCCTTGCCCTGCAAGAGTCACACCCTGATTTTTTGGCTGCTTGGCTCTTGTGTGTGTGTGTGTGTGTGATGAGGAAGCAGCACCACTGTGCAAACCTCCTCCCCTCGAAGTTCTCCAGCAGCTGTGAAACTCAGAGTCATTTCCCCTCCTCCTGTGTGTTAGAACACATCTGATCTCTTCCAGCAGCAGCAAATAGATCAGTAGGTGATGATGTGCTTTGGGTCCTTTTGTGTCACAGCTCTGCTTGTGGCTCCTTTGATCTTGGATGTTCTTGCTTTTTTGCTGATCTAAACCCTGAACAAGCAGTCACGTTTTTACTGTTGCAGCTTCAAAGTTGCCTGGTGGTGAAGAGCAGCATTCATGGCCAGCTGAGCGTGGGGAGCTCTGCTCTGTGCACTGTTAGGTCTTGGTAATGGCAGCTACCAAAAAAATGCCAACCCACAGAACTCCTCCACTGCCTGGTTGGAGCTGCTGTGTCTGCTGAGTTTGTGTTCCTTAAAAATAACTGTATTTACTCTGGAAGTGGGCAGTGAGGCCATTTGTTAAAGCTCTGCCCTACCCCCAAACAAAATACCCTGGTTTTCCTTCTGTGTGAGGAGTTTAAATATTAATTCACCCAGCGTGGAGCTGTCGTGGGTGGTTCTGAGGTGGCTTAGTGGTGTGCTGAGGTCCAACATGCCCAAATTTAGAGAACCCTAAGAACGGACAGCATAGATGCTGCCCCAGCCAGCAGAAAAACCCAGTTTTTCTATGCTGTTAAAGAGATCCCTGCCAGGAAGGGCACTTAGCCATGGGAAGGGAGGTTTTTGAGACAGTGGTTTCTCCCCACCCTGCCGTGCTGGATCCAGCATGGTGATTAATAAGGTGTGAGCTGGGCTCACAGCTGGATTTCATCTTGCTGAGCTTTGCAGGGGCCAGCAGAGCCCTGAACCACGGCACAGCCATTGCATAACCACGATCAGATGATGCCTGAATTAAGGAAGGGATGAAAACCCCTTATCCTGCTCTGCCAGCAGCAGGCTGGGGCCTGGGCAGCCTCTGCAGCTGTGTGTGGCTGCAGCCCCTGCTCCCCTAAAGGCCAGGTTTGGGGTTTCTCCAGTGCCTGTTCTCCCAGCTGTTGTGTTGTTCTTGGCCCATGAATCACCTGCATGGAGCAATTCAATAATGGCTCCTTGTGCTGGGCAGGTAGGACTTGTTCCCTGTGTTTAAGCACGAATTCTGGAGTACATCCCGTTCAAGATTAGAACGAAGCTTTTAAAAGTGGCTGTTGTTCCCAGTCCCTGCTGTTGGTGGGGTCTGTCACATCAAAATTATCTTCTCTGAGATAAATTGAAGACACCCCATCCCCTGCGAGCAGCAGAGGTGTTCTGCTAGTGAGCAAATAAAGATTCCAATCCTTGATGGGAATGCCCTGGCTGATTGCTGGCTCTGAGAGCAGCGATGCCACCTGGATCCCCTGTTTCCTCCCCTCAGCTGATGACATCAAGCCGTGCCCGCGCTGCAGCGCTTACATCATCAAGATGAACGATGGCAGCTGCAACCACATGACGTGCGCCGTGTGCGGCTGCGAGTTCTGCTGGCTCTGCATGAAGGAGATCTCAGACCTGCATTACCTCAGGTGAGCAGGGCACCAGCACGTGCCTCTCCCAGCCTCTGTGGAGGAGTTCACTGCCCCTGCTGGACTTTCACCCTCCTGCTTCAGCCAAATGTTATTGTTTCTGACCCAAAGAGATGAACTCTGGTCCCACTTTGCAGCACTCAGATGCTCTTCCCACACCAAACAAAGCTCCTGATGCGATTACCTTTGGGAGCTCTTGGTGTACTGACTATTAAACATGGACCCAATAGTGTGATAATCACCTTTTGGGGGAAAAAAAGACAGAAAACTTATTTGTGTTCTCTACCTCCTTCCTAAGTTTTGGGGGTAGAAAAGACAGAAAACTTATTTGTGTTGTCTATCTCCTTCCTAAGTTCTGGTATAAAAAAGACAGAAAACTTGTTTGTGTTCTCTACCTCCTTCCTAAGTTTGGGGGTAAAAAAGACAGAAAACTTGTGTTCTCTACCTCCTTCCTAAGTTCTGGTATAAAAAAGACAGAAAACTTATTTGTGTTCTCTACCTCCTTCCTAAGTTTGGGGGTAGAAAAGACAGAAAACTTATTTGTGTTGTCTACCTGCTTCCTAAATTTTGGATGTTATTCACGTGCAAGTTGACCTTGGGGTTCTCAGGAGCTTACAGGAATTGCTGGAGTGCTCATGTCATTTTTTTCCCTTCCATGAAGCCCCTCTGGCTGTACATTCTGGGGCAAAAAGCCATGGAGTCGTAAAAAGAAGATTCTCTGGCAGCTGGGCACGTTGATTGGAGCTCCTGTGGGCATTTCCCTCATTGCTGGCATTGCCATCCCTGCCATGGTCATTGGCATCCCTGTGTACGTGGGGAGGAAGGTGAGTGTGGGGAGCAGAAGGGTTTGGGGTGTTCTCTGTGCTGACCAGAAATTTAGAGCTGATAGGAAGGGTGGATCTTCTCATAGGACCCAAATTCAGTTTTCTTTTCTAAAGCTTCTCTTATCTCCTGGGCTTTGTGTGTGCAGGGGAAGGTGGTGGCTGATAGTCCTGGCGCATTTTGCATTTCTTTTGTGCCTCTGCCTCGACCCAGGAGCACCCAGGGCGTCCCTTTTGAGCCCATCAGCCCTGTACTCGTTGTTGCTGCTTTTTCTTCAACACAGACCCTCCTGCCAGGTCTGCTCTGTGAGGAGATCTGTGCTCAAAATGAGGCTCTTCAAGGGCTCTGGCAGCTGGCAGAGCTGTAAAATCACTTCTTAATGTCCTCTGGGACTCTGCTGTTCTCACCTGGTGCATTTTCTTCCACCAGATCCACAGCAGGTATGAGGGGAAGAAAACCTCCAAGCACAAGAGGAACTTGGCCATCACTGGTGGGGTCACCCTGTCTGTCATTGCCTCCCCAGTCATTGCTGCTGTCAGTGTTGGTAAGTGGGCTCAGCCCTGTCCCTTCTGCTGGCCCAGGAGCCACTGAGACAAGTGGGTGGCCCAGCCCAGTGCCATGGGGGTGGCCAAAGGACAATTTGCAGAGTGTGGCTCTCTGTGGCTTTGGGCACAATGCTGTCTCACATCCTGGTGTGCTCAGGCTGGCCCACAGCCAGCACAGGGCTTGTCTGCACCACCACAGCCCATCCTGGAGTCCCTTTGTCACACAGAGCTGTCTCCTGTCATGCTTTGGTGGCTGATGCCTTGGGGGTTCAGTGCTCTTGGGGTTCCCCCACTCAGCCCACAGTGCTCCTCCACTCTCTGTCTGCATAATTGTGAATTGGAGCCTTTAAAAGCAACAAAAACACGACTGAGAGAGTCTCTAAAAAATCTTTTCTGTCTGCCCAACACATCTTTAAGCTCCTCTTAACCCAGCTCATCCTCCTCTGCAGGAATTGGGGTCCCCATCATGCTGGCCTACGTCTATGGGGTCGTGCCCATCTCGCTGTGCCGGGGTGGCGGCTGCGGGGTCAGCACAGCCAATGGAAAGGGGGTGAAAATCGAGTTTGATGAAGATGATGGACCCATCACAGGTAATAACTGGTGATGGGAAGGGGGTGAAGCAAAATGCTCTTGTTGTTGCCTCTTGTCATCAAATGCTTTGAGGTCCTGATGTCTCCCAAATCTGAGACATCACAGCCGAGCGCTCCCACTGCCAATTCCAACCCCCTGTGCTCTCCTTCCCCGCAGTGGCCGACGCCTGGAGAGCCCTGAAGAACCCCAGCATTGGAGAGAGCAGCATTGAGGGGCTGACCAGTGTGCTGAGCACCAGTGGCAGCCCCACAGACGGGCTCAGTGTCATCCAGGGCAACTACAGCGAGACCGCCAGCTTTGCTGCCCTGTCCGGGGGCACCCTGAGCGGGGGAGTCCTCTCGGGGAGCAAGGGGAAGTACAGCAGGTAACTGGGCTCTGGGGAGAGCAGAGGGCTCCCCAAGGGCTGTGTGGGTGTTGGCTCACTTCAGTGAGCCTACAGGCTCGGCTTAAAAATCGTGGGTAAATGATTTTTGGATAAATGATAAATGGAGGTTAAAAATCATGGATAAATTCTTCATTGGATATGAAAAGTTGTATTTTTTTTTTTACCTCTTTTTTTATTTATTTCCATTCCATGGGAGGGTTAGACACATTTCTTTCTGGAGTAATCCCCCCCAGCAGAGTTCCTGGAGGTTTGAAAGCAGCCATGTCCACAAGGGCAGGCCTCAATGTGACCTTCCAGTGCTTAAAGAGTCTTAGTAAAAAGCTGGAGAACAACTAATTGCAAAGGAAGATAGTTATAGGACAAGGGGGAATGGCTTTAAACTGAAAGAGAAAAAATTTAGATCATATGTGAGGAAGAAATTCTCCCCTGTGAGGGTGGCAAGGCCCTGGCACAGGATGCCCAGAGGAGCTGGGGCTGCCCCTGGATCCCTGGAAGTATCCAAGGACAGGTTGGATGGGGCTTGGAGCACCCTGGGACAGTGGGAAGTGTGTTTGATAGTGGATAGTGGGTTTGTTTTGGGGAGTTTCCCAGGAGTGTGAGTGAAGCTGCTTGGATCTAGGGGTTGTGTCGTGGTGTTTTGTCTGGGTCTGCTGTAGAATAACCAGGTC
The DNA here is from genome assembly GCF_037042795.1 of Molothrus aeneus. NCBI lineage: Eukaryota > Metazoa > Chordata > Aves > Passeriformes > Icteridae > Molothrus > Molothrus aeneus. Next base: position 1,730,887 of record NC_089668.1, read on the forward strand.
TAGGAGATCACTTAGGATGATCTGGAACCCAGAGCCAGTCAGGGTGGGGAGACACTGGCACAGATTGCCCAGAGAGGTTGTGGGGTCCCCATCCTTGGAGATATTCCAAGACCTGGTTGGATGGGGCTCTGAGCAGCCTGGTCTAGGAGAAAGCGTTCCTGTATATGGGGGTTGGAACTGGATGATCTTTAAAGTCCTTTCCAAACCCAAACCATTCCATGATTCTGTTTCTAGTCCTTGCAAGGAGGACAGATCCCTCCTGAGCTCCTTGAGACCACAGAGCTGATGCTTCAGCTGAATTTGGAACAGCACAGAGCTCCTGCCTGCCCTGCTTAAAGCTATTCCAGCCCTGTTATCCCAGCCTGGAGGCTTTGATGCTTCCTGTTCTGCAGGCAGGATCATGGCTCTCCAAGTCAGGAGGTTACACCACAGTTTTCCTCCTAACTTGCCTGTGAGTCAGTTTGCTGGGTAATTAGAGCCACGTGTTGATGTGGCAGCCAGGATGTAATCACGGCTCTGTGAGATCCATGGAAATCAGCTCTGAGCAGGAATCGTGTGAGTCATGGATGTAAACACGGCCTTACTTTCGTCATGGAAAACAGAATGGATCTGCCTAAATGCAGCCAAAAATGAGCCTCAACGAGAGCAGCCACTGGGCTTAAACTGCTGTCACACTGACCTGGGCCAGCTCACGGGGATTCTTGCTTTCCCTTGAGGAGCAGGGATGGGTTGGTGCCCCTAAAGCATTTCTGAGGAACCCTCTTCTTTCCTGCAGGCTGGAAGTCCAGGCAGATGTGCAGAAGGAGATTTTCCCCAAAGACTCAGTCAGTTTGGGGGCCATCAGTGACAACGCCAGCACCCGAGCCATGGCTGGTTCCATCATCAGCTCCTACAACCCCCAGGACAGGTAGGAGGACCTGGAGTGCTGGGGAGAGCGTTGGTGGAGGCTGTCCTGGAAAAATGCAGGCTCTGTGGGTGGTGGGATGGCTGTGTTTGCACAGGGATCCATCCTTCTAGCACAGGAGGAGGGCTGGGGACAGTTTGGGAGCAGCCTCCATGTGTGGGGAGGGGATCTGCAGCCCAGCACCCTCAGGAGCTGTTCTGGCACTTTGAGGGGACTCTGGAGCTTTCCCAGCCCAGCCCCAGGCTCAGTTTTGGGATGATCTTGGCTCTGTTGGGAGGATTCAAGGAGAGCAGTGAGTTGTGGGGTGATGAGCAGCTTCGTGCTCGTGTTTGGGGGGTGTGATCCTCCATCCTTCTAGCACAGGAGAAGGGCTGGGACAGTTTGGGAGCAGCCTCCATGTGTGGGGAGGGGATCTGCAGCCCAGCACCCTCAGGGGCTGTTCTGGCAGTTTGAGGGGACTCTGGAGCTTTCCTTGGCTCATCTTTGGGATGATCTTGGCTCTGTTGGGAGGATTCAAGGAGAGCAGTGGGTTGTGGGGTGATGAGCAGCATCTTGCTCCTGTTTGGGGGGGTGTGATCCTCCCAGTTGAGCCCAGTAACGTGAGGGTGGTGGTTGTCCCTGCAGGGAGTGCAATAACATGGAGATCCAGGTGGACATTGAAGCCAAACCCAGTCACTACCAGCTGACCAGCGGCAGCAGCACAGAGGACTCCCTGCACGTCCACACCCAGATGGCAGAGAACGAGGAAGAGGAGGAGGACGAGGAGGAGGAGGAGGACAACAAGCAGGAGCAGACGTGCAAACACCAAAGCTGTGAGCAAAAGGACTGCATTGGCAGCCAGACGTGGGACATCACCCTGGCCCAGCCCGAGAGCATCCGCAGCGACCTGGAGAGCTCGGACAGCCAGTCTGACGACGTGCCCGACCTTACCTCGGACGAGTGCGAGTCCCCCCAGTGCCAGACTGCAGCAGGCTGCCCCCAAACCCCCCGAGCAAGAGGTGCCCAGAGCCCAAGTGCCCACCTGAGCCACTGTGCCCAAGCCGAGGGCTGCCGGCTGGACGAGATGGTCCAGCTGGAATGCATCGAGGCCAGAGTGTGAGCTGAGCACACTCCCACTGTCACTCTGCAGCTTCTGGGCCAGGGCTGTGTCCCTGTTGGCTTCTGTTTGCCATCCTCCAGCTGGCTCCCCCAGCCTCGCCTTGGGGAGTTGTTTCTTACACGACAGAAAAAGGAAAAAAAAAAAGGAAAGGAAAAAAAAAAAACAGAAATCCCCCTCGCCCTCTTTTTGTTTTAATTTATTGGTTCAAACTCTGTGAGGTGTGTAAGAGTGTAAATATGTACGTGTGTCTGTATGTCTGCAACCATCCTAAGGGACTCTTGGAATAAAGACTCTTGGTTGTCGTTCGACCTGAATCCAGCTCGTCCTTTCCAAAGCTGCAGGGAAATCTTCCAGCTGCCTTTGCCCACGTGAATGCTGTTCCCAAAGGCTTGGGAAGAGGAGAGGTCTCTCTTCTCCCTCTCCCTGTGCAGCAGGGCTGGGTACAGGTGAAAGGAGGGCAAGAACAGGAGAAAAAGGCAAATTTCCAGCACTTTGTGGGTGTGTGGGAGCTGAGGATGCTGAGAGCAGTGGCCCAGGTGGGACGTTGGGGACAATGCTTTCCCCAGAGCAGCCCCAGGAACCAGAGTTGTCCCTGGAATTAAATTGTTGGACCCCACGGGCCCTCCCACAGCCACCCCTGCAAGGCCCTGTCCCCATCCCAGTGCCTGGGATTTCCCTGGAAGCTCCCTGAGGGCAATGGCCACCAAAGCAGCTCCTCTGAGTCACCTTTGGCCAAGTCACCACCGCCCTGGCCCCTCTGCTTTGCCCTGGCCCTGCAGGGCAGTCCCTGGCACTGCTGCCCTGTGGCCTGGCAGTGTCCCAGCCCCAGGGCTGCCCCTTCCCAGACCCTCAGCTGTGGCCTGGGACCTGCCTGGCTGCTCCCAGCCTGCTGCCATGGCTTCGGGGGGTGCTGGGGGCGTGGGGAGGGGGTGAGGAAGCGCGGAATGGTGAAATGGCACAGCATGGCACGGCACGGCATGGCAGGGCATGTCACGGCACGGCTGCTGGCCCGGCAGCAAGGGGAGGGCAGGGGTGGGACACGCAGGAAAAGGTGGAGTTATCCCTTTGTCCCGGGGAGCTGGTCTGACAGGAATTGGAGCAGCAGGAGGGTGGCTCCGGGTGGCCCCGGTGTCCCGGTCCTGCCCCGTGCCAGACCCGATGGATCCGGAGGCTGAGGGCAGGGCAGGGCACCGGAGGGCTCTGAGGGGCTGATCCCGGCCCGGTGAGGATGTGCCGAGTGGGTGAGTCCGGCTCTGGGTGGGGATCACAACAGGAGGGCTCCATCTCTGCCCTCTGCAGGGGAAACTGAGGCAGGGAGGGAGGGAGAGGAGGGCTCAGATCGCTCAGGGGAGGAGCTGGCTGAGCCCTGGTGGTGATGGCTCTGTGAGGGTGGGTTCCAGAGGGGGAGCAGCCCCACTCCTCCGAGTGCTGGCTGCCAGAACCCAGCCCTGGCGCTGCCGTTTGGGGCCAGCTGCTCTCCCAGAGCTTCCTCATCATCACCCTGAGCAGCCCCAGCTCTTCCCAGCCCCACAGGGACCTGTCCCCATGGCCACTGGCCCCACACCTTTGCTCCAGTCCCAGGAGAGCTGGCTGGACCAGTGGTCTGCATACCTGGGCTACCGGTGGCTTCCACATCACCTCATCCCTCTGCCAGCGCGGGCCACGTCCTCTGGGGCTGTCCCCAAATTCCCGTGCCAGGCAGGGACAGCTCGGTGCTGGCCACCCCACACGCCCTCCTCTCCTTTTGTCTCAGGCCACCTCGACCCCGGCAGCCACCGAACGGTGCTGATGAAAACGGGGCTCATCCTCCTCATCGTCGGGCACCTCATCTTCATCAGCGGGGCGCTGGTGCACGGCACCGTGCTGCGCTTCGTGCTCACCGCCCGCGACGCCACCTCCCTGCACTACGGGGTCACCAACAGCGCCGCTGCCATCGCTGCGCTGCTGGTACGGCCGGGAACGGCGCTGGGGACACGGGGGGACGTGGGGAGGGATGGAGGGTGGGGAGGTGGGATGCAGGATGGACACTGCTCTGTCCCCCCTTCCCCACCCGAAACAAACCTTTCCTGGGGGATCCAACCCTCCTTTCCTGGGGGATCTAACCCTCCTTTCCTAGGGATTTCAGCCCTCCTTTCCTGGGGGATCCAACCCTCCTTTCCTGGGGGATCCAAACCTCCTTCCCTGGGGGAATCCAACCCTCCTTTCCCTGGGGGGTCCAACCCTCCTTTCCTGGGGGATCCAACCCTCCTTCCCTGGGGGATCCAGCCCTCCTTCCCTGGGGGATCCAGCCCTCCTTTCCTGGGGGATCCAACCCTCCTTCCCTGGGGGATCCAGCCCTCCTTCCCTGGGGGATCCAGCCCTCCTTTCCTGGGGAGTTCAACGCTCCGGGTCTCATTGCTGGGTGAGGCTGTGGGAGGTGAAGCTCTGCCCCCCCGGATGAGATCCCAGGGACATTCCCAGCAGGGAGAGGATCTCGGTGTCCCTGGGGCAGGGGCTGCTCCTGCCTGATCCCCCGTTTTTCCCCACAGACCATCTCCTGTGGAGTCTGTGCCCTGCTGCTCTCCCGGTACCTCGGCCCCGCTGCCCTGGTAAGCACCCCCAGCCCCTCTCCCATCACCCAGGGAGCCTGCACAGCCCCCACAGCCCCTCTCTGGGGTCCCTCCTGGGCAGGGGACATCCCCCTGTCCCCGCACTGCCTCTCCTCTCCTTTCCCCCCTGCAGAAATGGGCTCTGCTGGCCCTGAGCGCCTGCAGCAGCCTCTGCTGCCTGTGCTGCCTGCTGGGGCTGCTCGTGGCCATCGGGCTGACCCTGGGCACCCAGGGCCGGGTGCTGCTGGGCCCCTGCTCCGTCGGCAGTGCCACCCTGGCCCCCGTGTCCCGCGAGTGCCCCTTCGACCCCACCCGCGTCTACGTGAGTGCCCCGGGGCTGGGGATGTGCCCGGGGTGGGGAGGATGTGCAGGGGCTGATGCTCCTCCTGTCTCCCAGAGCTCCACGCTGTCCCTCTGGGTCATCTCCCTCCTGCTGGAGGCCATGGGGATCTTCTTCAGCATCCGCTGCCTCCTGCTCACCCTGGAGCTCCTGCGCCTGGGCTGCTGCTGCCGCGGGATGCTCCGGATGAAGGTGATTTCTGATTGATGGGCTCACCCCAACCCCTCCCCTGCAGGGCTGGGGCAGACCTGGCTGTGCCCAGGGGTGACCTGTGGATCCAAGGCTTCCACCCACCCCTCTGCTCCCACTCTCATCCTTCTCTCTGGCTTCCAGGTCTCCCTGCAGGAAGCCCCTGTGGAGAGCCCCGGCCCTGGACAGTGCCTGGCCTTGCTGAGACTGGACAGTGGAGAAATTGCCCGGCTCTGAGGGATAAATGACCCTGTGGATGTGTCCTGGCTGTTCCTGCCGCATTCCAGCACCAGCACAGCCCCAGGACAGGACTCAGCTGCCTCCCAGGATGTGTGGACACATCCCCTGGAACAGGAGCCCATCCCGTGGCCTGGGGCTGCAGGGAGGGATGGAACTGGGCTGGATCCAGAGCCCGCAGGGCTGAACTTTCCCCAGGGGCTCCGTGTCCCCTTTCCCAGCACGGACTGCACTGACACAAACTTTATTCTGCAGGTATTAAAGCCCAGAAGTCTGGCTCAGCCCCTCTGCAGCCCACCCTGTGGGGAAGGGGCTGAACCAGCCCTGCCCATGGTGGGGTCTCCATGTGGGGCTGGGTGCTGGGGACCCCCAGCCACGGGGGCTTTGTCCCCACACCTGTCCCACCAGGCTGGGCTGTCCCTGCTCCCAGCCCCGGTGCTGGGGGCTCTGTCCTCACTCAGGGCACACCCTGCCTCCACCCTCCCACCAGTGAAACCAGTGCAGGACCCCCAGGGATGGGGACTGACCCCCAGGCCCCCTCACCCCAATACCAGCCAGGCTCCATCTCTCATCCCACAGGGGCTGCGGGGGCACAGCGGGGACTGGGCGAGGGACAGCGACCATCAGCAGGGTGGGGGGTGGCAGGGGGGGCTCTGGGGGGCTCAGAACTGCATGGCCCCGCTGGGGTCGCACTGCAGCAGGCGCACGATGGACGGGTCGCTCTTGGCCCCTCTGATGAACTCCTCCAGCGAGAGCTTCCCTGTGGGGAAGGGGACACAGCTCAGGCACCTCCCGGCACCAGAGACCACCCAGAGCAGCCCACGGACCCCTCCCCACCCGCGGGGAGCACCCAGCACCCCTCGGACATGAGCCATTTAATCAGCTCCTCCTGATAGCCCTGGATTTAGCCATGAGACCTTTCCCTAATCCCCTGCAGCTCCTCTCATTTACCATCGTTATTAGTGTCCATCTGTCGGAAGATTTTGTCCGTCCTTTTCTCCGGGGTGGATTCGTCTTCAGGCATGTTCATGACAGAGGAGACCATTTTGTAGATGGCCTGGGGGAAGGACAGGGGGTCAGGGTGGGGTCCTGGCTTTGCCCACCTGGGACAGAGAAAGAGCTCTGGGCTTTGTTTTCCTGGGCGTGGGGCTGGTGTTTATCACCCTTCCCATGGGATCAGGGCTTCAGCTCCCAGGAGCTGCTCCTGCAGGCAGGATTTGGCCACTGGGATGTCCCTGAGAATCACCAGGTTGGGATCAGGGCAAGGAGAGCATCTCCTGCCCGTTTGCCAACACCGCCAGGCGTGCAGGGGGACGAGTGCCCGCCCTGGAAGCAGGGGAGAGCCCCGGGATGAGGTGACAAAGGGACATCCAGGCAGGGAAGGACTCGGGATGCTCCAGGATAAAACAACCCCTGCACCCACAGCTGCAAGGCAGCAACAGCTTCATCCCTGCCGCTGCAAAACCCTGCCCGGGGCGTTCCGCGGGGAGAAATCCCCAACCCAGCCGCCCTCCGGGAGCCGCGGCGGGGCAGGGCAGGGCAGGGCAGGGCAGGGCGGGACAGCCCGGCCGGTACCTGCACGATCTCCAGCATCTCCTCCCGGCTGATGTAGCCGTTGCCGTCCAGGTCGTACATGCTGAAGGCCCACATGAGCTTCTGCTCGAGCTTGCCGCGGGAGGTGACGCTCAGGGCGATGATGAACTCCCTGAAGTCGATGGTGCCGTCGCCGTTGGTGTCGAAGGTGCGGAAAACGTGCTCGGCGAACTTGGAGGCGTCGCCGTAGGGGAAGAAGTTGGCGTAGATCTTCTTGAACTCCTCCACGTCCAGCATGCCCGAGGGACAGTCCTTCAGGAACCCCTTGTACCAGCCCTGCAGCTCCAGGTCGGAGAACTCCGTGTTTTCCCGCAGGTCCTGGAGCATCTCCGGGCGGAGTTTGCTGTTCTGCTTCCCCATCGCGTTGGGACAGGGGACAGCGCTGCGGGGACAGGGGCCTGGCCGGGCTCGGGGGGTCCCTGTGCGCTACAGGAGGGGACAGGGACGGGGCAGAGCTCGCTGGCAGCCCCCGGACACCCGGCCGGACGCCGATGCTGCCGCCTCCATCCCCGCCGGCCGCTCTGAGCGCTCGGGGCCGGCCCCGGGGAGCTCCAGGCAGCGCCAGCCCCCTCCTGTTTGCGTAATTATCCCTTAGAGCTCATTTGCATAATAGATAGGTGATATATAGGTGGGATCAGGCGGCGCCCGAGGAGGGACAGAGCCGTGCCTGCGGTTCTGGGTCCGGCCCAGCTTTGGGATGGCCGGATCTGGGTCAGATCCCTCGGAGCTGGGTTATTTTCAGCTCCTCCGCTCTCTCCGTTAATATTTGGCGCCTCCGGCGGGCTCTGGAGCCCCAGGAAGGGCTGGGGGTGGCTGGGACCTGCTCGGGGCTCTGTGTCCCCAGCCCGGATCAGCTCACAGGGACCGTGTCCAGCACCCACCCTGGGGACTCCGTGGTGACCCTGACCCGCTGCCACCATCCAGGGGTGCCCGGGGTGCAGTGGAGGCTTCAGTGCCGAGAGCTGCCCTATCCAGAGGAGGGAGAGACCCCAGCACCCCCAAATTCCCCAAAAATTCCTTCGGGTCTCGGGGCAAACCGGACTCCCAGGAGGAGCAGCCAGGACCCCCCAGTTATGGGGGGCTGGGACCCCACAGGGTCTCTCCATTCCCCCCCCCACGGCTCCAGCAGCCTGAGGAGGGGTCTGCGTGTCCCCCCCCCACTCAGGGGTCCCCGGTTTTGTCCCCCCGGGGCTGCCACGACCCCCACCCCCAATGCCCGGGGTCTGTGACCCCTCCCCGCAGCCTGGGGGAGCCGAGGGGCAGGGGGGCACCGGCACAGGGGGCACCACCGGCAGCATCACTGGGAATACTGGGAGCACTGGGAACACTGGGAACACTGGGAACACTGGATGGTTTTCAGGCACTGGGAACAGTGAGGACGCTGGGAGGTTTTTGGGCACTGAGAACACTGGGAATACTGGGAGCACTGGGAACACCGGGAGGTTTTCAGGCACTGGGAGCACTGTGAGAACTGGAAGGTCTTGGGGAATGGGAAGGCTCAGAGCACTGGGAGCACTGGGAAGGAGCACTGGGAGCACTGGGAAGGAGCACTGGGAGCACTGGAAGGTCTTTGGGCACTGGGAACACTGAGAAATCTTGGGGGACTGGGAGCACTGGGAGAACTGGGAGGGCACTGGGAACACTGGGACACGCTGTCTCCACTGGCCCCAGAAGGTGCCAGGCCAGGCTTTTTGGGACTAGAAAGGGACATTTTTGGACTAGAAAGGGACATTTTGGGCTGGCTGTCCCCAGGACTCGGGTGAGAGCAGCAAAGCATCCCCAGTGAGTCCAGCAAGGAGCAAAGTGGCTTTGGGAGCCAGGGAAAGGGCTGCAGTGGGGACAGATGCTGCCCATGAGGAGCTGCCACTCCCAGCTGGGTTCCCAGGAGCAGCTCCCTCCTCTGCAGAGCCCTGGGCAGCAGATGGCAGGGGCAGATGGGAGCAGGAGCCACTCTCCTTGGAATTACACAAACAAAAATGCATCAAGGGATTAAAGCCAGGGCCCCATGGGGGAGCAGGGATGTGCTGGGGTGGCTGCTCCACCATGGGGAGCTGGGGGGAAGGAGCCAACACGGGGTTAATTCACCCCAAAATCTCCTGGGCATTAAAAAACTGTGGCTGACCCTCCCAGCCCTCGGGTTTTGGTTGCGGCACTGGGTGAGTTTCCAACCCAAACCAGGCCATGGTCAGTGAGGCTGAGGGGCTTTGGGCACCTCCTGGCACCTCCAGGCCTCAAAGCCAGGGCAGGAGACAGGGAGCAGTCCTGGCACAGCACCCAAACCCCTGAGGTCTGCTATGGAACACCAGTGAGCAGCTCTGGACCAAGGAGAGATGGAGAACAGGAGCAGCCCAGGCCCTGAGGAGCACAGGGACCTGACACAGCACAGGAATGAAAAATTCCCACTCAGGAACCTGGGAACCCTCCCTGAGCTCCAGGTTTGGGCACTGGGAACCCTCCCTGAGCTCCAGGTTTGGGCACTGGGAACTCTCCCTGAGCTCCAGGTGGGGGATTTGGGCAGTGGGAACTCTCCCTGTGCTCCAGGTTTGGGGTTTGGGCACTGGGAACTCTCCCCGTGCTCCAGGTGGGGGATTTGGGCACTGGGAACCCTCCCTGAGCTCCAGGCAGGGATTTAGGCACTGGGAACTCTCCCTGAGCTCCAGGTTTGGGGTTTGGGCACTGGGATCCAGCCCTGAGCTCCAGGCAGGGGTTTGGGCACTGGGATCCAGCCCAGTGCAGCATTTTGGGAACGGGATTGTGCTGGGAACACAGGAACAGGGGAGGGGAGGTGCTGCAGTGGTGATTTCTGCTCTCCTGTCATAGAAAGAGATTTGGGGAGGGGGTGGGATGGGGTGTGAGCAGAAAGGTGAGGAGAAGGGAGATGTTTGTGACATCCTGGGGGGCTGGAGCTGAGCACCCCACAGGCAGCAGTGCCAGGGCTGGCTGGGGGAGAGTGGGGCCCCCAAGGTGGGGGTGCCAGCCCCCCTCTGATAATCTTCATATCTATTTTAATCCCCCTGGGCATGAGTGGCAGAGGCACAAGTGACGCAGGCTGATTTGCAAACATCCCATTTCCGACTCCAACCCGACCCTAAACCCAAATAATCCCCGAGCTGGAAGGGATTGCAGGAGGGACAGGGAGGATAATGCCCAGGAGGGGGGCACAGAAGGGGACACCAACCCCCAGGGATTTATGGGGTCCCTGGCACGGGGGGCGGCTCATCCTGCCTGGCTCCCACCCCCTCCACCCCAAAATTTTGTGGGTTTCTGGCTGGAGCCCCCTCAGCCCCCCCTGCACCGGGATGGGCAGCAGCTCGTGGTGCCCTGGGGGTGCCAGGGCTGGTCCTGCTGGCCCGGAGGTGCCGCCAGGAGAGGCTGAAACAGCCACAGGTGCCACGGTGGCATTGTCCCCATTGTCCCAAAGCTGCTGGGGACACACTGGGGCGCTGCCCGTGCCTGCCCGGCGTTTTCCTCTTGGTTTTTCCTCCTCCTTGCAGGGATTTCGGTGGGAATTTCCTGCGTTGCCATGGCAGCCGTGAAGCCCCCGAGGCTTCGCTGCGGCAGAGCTGGGTGGGGCTGCAGGGAGGGGACACGGCGGGAAGGGACATCCCGGGAAGGGACACCTCGGGAAGGGGACACCTCGGGAAGGGGACACCTCGGGAAGGGGACCCCGGGAAGGGGACCCCGCGGTGTCCCCGTGCCCCAGGACGGGGTTCAGGGCTCCCACACAGCTCTGTGTGCCCAGGGCAGTGCGTGGTGGCCTCGGCCCGGCCCTGGCTGTGGTCCCCAAGCTGATGGGGCTCGGTGATGCTCAGGGTGCTCAGAGCTCGGGGATTTGGGGTCCAGCATCATCCTCACCGCCCTCATCACCCCCCAGTGCCCACGGGAGAGTCCTCGTGGGTGCCCACAGGGCCTGGGTGGCACTGAAGGAGCCCGGGTGTGTCCAGGGGCGTTTGGTGCTCAGCACACGACAGACACCGTCCCTAAAACCTTCTGGGGTACTGGGACAAACCGGGATGGGGCACAGCAGGAGGGGCTCAGCCCCTCGTTGTATCAGTGAGCACAACCAGGGTGCCCCAAATACCCCACAGACCCCTCCCCACGGGCCCACGCTGTCCCAGGAGCGTGTCCCTGTCCCCAGGGCCTGGCCCTGTCCTGTGACACACGGGGAAGGTAAGCGGGGCAGGGTGGGGCAGGGGCTGCGGGAAGAGCCGGGGATTAAGAGCAAATACCGAGATAATGAGGATCTTTGGGAAAAAGCCCATTTGTATAATTTAAACCTCTAATAGGCTTCCTGGAATACAAAGCCCTTTGTGATGCCCCATCTCATCGGGATCAGGAGCCACTCTCTCGCTAAACCTGGACGTTTCATAACATTTCATAACGGAGCGGCTCCATCCCGTGTCCCCGTGTCCCCCGTGTTCCTGTGTCCTTGTGTCCCCCATATCACCATGTTCCTATGTCCCCATTTCCCCGCGTCCCCTGTATCCCCATGTCCCCCATGTCCTCATGTCTCTGTGTACCCCGTGTCCCCATCTCTGTGTCCCTCTGTGTCCCTGTGTCTCTCTGTCCCCATGACCCTGTGTCCCCATGTCTCCATGCCCCCTGTGTCCCCATATCCCCCATGTCCCCCATGTCCCTGTATCCCCATGTCCCCGTGCCCTTGTGTCCCCATATCCCCATGTCCCCATGTCCCCCGTGTCCCCCATGTTCCCGTGTCCCCTGTATCCCTGTGTCCCCATGTCCCCATATCTCCCATGTCCCCATGTCCCTGTGTCCCCATATTCCCATGTCCCCCTGTCCCCATATCCCCCATGTCCCCATGTCCCCTGTATCCCCATGTCCCCGTGTCCCCATGTCCCCATGCCCCCTGTATCCCCATGTCCCCTGTATCCCCATGTCCCCCATGTCCCCGTGTCCCCATGTCCCCTGTATCCCCATGTCCCCCATGTCCCCGTGTCCCCTGTATCCCCATGTCCCCGTGTCCCCATGTCCCCATGCCCCCTGTATCCCCATGTCCCCTGTATCCCCATGTCCCCCATGTCCCCGTGTCCCCATGTCCCCTGTATCCCCATGTCCCCCATGTCCCCGTGTCCCCATGTCCCCGTGTCCCCATGGTGCCACCCTGCAGCACGTCCCACTCCTCTCTCCCTGCCAGCCAAGGTCGGGGCTCCTGGGGACACTGTGTGGCACCTGGCCACGTGCCCTCAGTGTCACTGCTGTGCCCGGCGTTTTGGGGCACTTTGGGCACAGTCCTGTCCCTGTCCCCAGTTCCCCCAGTTTGGGCCCTGCTGGGGGGTCAGGCCATGCCCGGGGCTGCCTGGGGGCTGCAGCTCGTCCCTGTGTGTCCCACCCTGGGGACTGAGGGTGCGGAGGTGGCACTGCCACCCTGGCAAGGGCACGGTCCCATCGCGCAGGAATGGGCGACACTGGGAGGGCTCTGCACCCAGACTTGTCCCTTGTCCCCCCGCCAAAAGGAACGCAGGGGTTAAACGCCACCGCCAGCGCCACCACCAGCGCCACCGCTGTCCCCAGCGCAGCGGCCACGCGCGGGCCCCGGGCTCCCTCTCGTGGCTTCTCGTCCCTTCCCATGGGGTGACCGAGGGAGCCCCGGGGACGCGGCGGGGCAGCGGCAGCCGGGACAGCGGGGCCGGGGGGCTCGGCCGGGGGTCCCCGAGCCGGGGGGCTCCGAGCGGGGACACCCCTGTGCCCTCCTGTCCCCTCCTGTGCCCTCCTGTGCCCTCCTGTGCCCTCCTGTGCCCTCCTGTGCCCTCCTGTCCGCAGCCCCTGCGGCGGAACCCGCGGGACACAGCGGGGCCGGGGTGCGGATCCCGTGCCGGGGGTGCCGGGGGATGTTGGGGGGTCCCGGCTGTGCCCCCCATCCCCTCCCTGCGCCCCGCGGGGCCGGAGCCGGCGCGGTGTCGGCAGATGGCAGCAGCGGCTTTCGGCAGCGCCGGCATGCGGGGGCTGCCCGCGCTGCCCGCACCTCCTGAGGCCCCCGAACCCCCTGAACCCCCTAAACCCCCTGAAACCCCTGTATCCTGCACCTTCAGAGCCCCCCGAACTCCCTGAACCCCCTGAAACCCCTTTATCCCGCACCTCCTGAGGCCCCCGAACCCCCTAAACCCCCTGAACCCCCCATATCCTGCACCTCCTGAACTCCCTGAACCCCCTGAACCCCCTGAACCCTCTGTATCCTGCACCTCCTGAGCCCCCTGAACGCCCTGCACCCCCTGAAACCCCTGCACCTCCTGAACCCTCTGTATCCTGCACCTCCTGAACCCCCTGAGCCCCCTTTATCCTGCACCCCCTGAACCCCCTGAACCTCCTGCACCTCCTGTACCCCTCATTCCCTGCACCTCCTGTACCCCCTGAACCCCGCACTTTCTGCACTTCCTGAACCCCCTGAACCCCCTGTACCCCCGGTACCCCGCACCCCCCGCACCCCCCGCTTCTTCTGAACCCCCTGCCCCCACCCCAGTGCACCCCTCTGTGCCACCACATCCCCCCAGAGCTGGGACTGTCCCTTTTGGGGGACACTCACCCCCATTTCCCCCGTGGCCTGCACGGAAAGCCCCTCCCAAGGGCCACGACACCGATTTAGGGACAATTTTTTGGTGTCACCGGGCTGCGGGCTCGGTGCTCGGCCCCAGCAGAGCCCGGCGCGGTGAGGAGGGCTGGCTGTGAGGGGTGGGACAGCTGGCGGCTCCCAGGTGTCCGTCTGGAGCGTCTGCGGAGCCTGAGTGCGTAATTAGAGCTGCGACTTAATTGGCAGACGGGGGGACGCGTGACGGGCGTCGTGTGACTTGAATAGTGATGGGCTGGGGAGGTGACGGAGGCTCAGAGGGAGCCCAGAGGGACCAGGACGCCCCGAAAAGCTTTGGCAGGTGGTGGGAAAGGAGAGGGGACAGGGAAAGGACAAACACAGCGTGGGCTGTCCCGGGGAACCCGGGGCCTGAGCCCCCAGAGGGGACATGAGCGCGGTGGTGACATCCCAGGGCAGCGGCTGGGCGTGGCAGATGTCGTGGGGATGGAATAGAGCGATGTTCCTCCGTTATTTGGAAAGGGGGAAAGGAAAAAGCCAAGGCGTTGTGGTGCTAGCTGTGTTCAGCCTCTGGAAAAATACCAGGACACATCCAAAACCCTCCTGTGGGAGCCTGGGAGGCAGTGGGATGACAGGGACCAGCCTTGTCACATCTGCCAGGAGCCACTGGGGCAAAACACTCCCTGTCCCACGTGTGGGGCTCAGCCTTGGCCCAGGATGGGGTCCAGGCAGGCAGGGAATCCTCGAGTTTCTGTGCCAATCCCTGCATCTCACTGCTGGGGGACCTGGAATTCCCTCTGCGGAACGGGGAAGCTGCTGCTGCTGCTGCTGCTGCTGGCACCTCAGCTTTGCCTTCCTGGAGCTGTTCTGGCATCACTGGTAGCAGAACTCAGGGTTGTGGTGCTGCTGCAGGTGTGCAGCCCATGGAGGAGGCACCACCAGCAGCCTGAGCCCGGCAGCGTCTCCTGCCCAGCCTCGTGTTCTGGGGAAGGAAGGCCCAGGGGACGCAGCAGCCTGGCCTGGAGCCACCTCCCTGCATGGCTGTGCCCAAATCCTGCTCCTTCCAGCCCAGTAATCCCTGCATGGCTGTGCCCAAATCCTGCTCCTTCCAGCCCCAGGACAGTGCCCAAATCCTGCTCCTTCCAGCCCCAGGACAGTGCCCAAATCCTGCTCCTTCCAGCCCAGGCTGGATTTGGGGTCCCCCAAGCTCAGTTCAGGCAGTTCCAGCGAAGGGCTGAACCCCACCCTGTCCATCCTGGGGCTCCTGCTCCTCCCCTGCACCTTCTCCAGCGCTGAATTGATGAAATTTTAAATCTGCTGCCAGGCAGGGATGAAAGGGAGGCACCACAGGCACTTCCCTGGATGCAGCAGGGGCTGAGGCACAGACACCGTGCTGGAATCGTCATCACCCAGGCTGGGGAAAGAGCTGGAGTGGCACAGCTTTGGCAGGACAGGGCTGTCCCCTGGCTGTCCCCTGGCTCTGGCAGAGGATTTTGGCTCTCCCTTGTCCAGGAAGGATCTTTGGGGACTCCTCAGCTGGGGCGGGGGGCTCTCACTGTGTCCGTGCATGGCCAGAGGGAGGGTGGCAAGGGGAGGGTGGCAAGGGGAGGGTGGCAGGGGCTGCCAGAGCCCCCCCACTCCTGTTTCACCCCCCTCTCCATCCAGAGCAGGGAAAAACCACCAGGCCATAAACCAAACCATAGGGACCAGGATTGCCAAAAATATGGGACACCAGTGATGCTCCTGGGAGTCCCCAGCACACGCGGGCAGGTGGCAGATGGACACCTGGGACAGACAGACAGACAGTGAGGGACACACAGCCAGCACTGCCCACCCTCAGCACGGGTGGGTGCCCCATTCAGGGCTGTCCCTGGGTTCTGGAAGGTGCCACCCGTGCCCGGAGCCACCCAGGGCCAGAACACCCCATTGCTGGTCGGGGGGGTCACAGCAGGGCCCCCCTCCAGTGTCGCAGGATTTGGCAGCTGAGCTGGGACTTGGATTCTGTTCCCATCGCCAGCATCAATCAGAGGGTGCCGCTGAATTGCCCTGGAGGCACGGCTGATTGCAGAGGCTCCTCGGATCCTCTTCCCCCGGAACCCAGCGCCCGCTGCCCCGCAGGGCTGTGTGAGACCCCGGGGGTGCCAGGTCCCCTCCGCTGTGCCCCCAGGGCTGCTCCCGGCCGGGATGGGACCCCCGGTGTCCGAGGGGACGGGGAAACGGCTGTGCCGGGACCCCGGCGGGGGCGGGACGGGGAAACTGAGGCAGCGAGCGGGGCCGTGCTGGGCGGGGGGCCCGAGCCGCCCCCGTCCCGCCGCCCCCGGGGCCGGGGGAGGGACCGGAGCGGGGCTGCCCGGCGCTGCAGCGGGCGGAGCCGGGGCTCGGCGGGGCCGCCTCCCGGTCGAGCCCAGCCGTACCGAACCGTACCGACCCGTACCGTGCCGTACCGAACCGAGCCAAGCCGAGGCGAGCCGGGCGGAGCGGAGCCCAGCCGAGCCGAACCGCGCCGCACCGGGCGGCACCGGCGGTACCGGCGGCCCCGGCGCTCTCCGCGGTGCTGAACGGCTCCGCCGAGCCCGCAGGACGCGCCGCCGGCGGGGCCCGGCCCGGCCCGGCCCGGCCCCGAGCGGCCGCGGGGGATGGAGCCCTTCCTCGGCTGCACCGGCGCCGCGCTCCTGCTCTGCTTCAGCTACGCCGGTCTGCGCCCGGTGGAGGCAGGTACGGGCGGCCGGGCCCCGGGAGCGGCTGCCGGAGCCGTGGGGAGCGGGTTCGGTGCCAGGAGAGACCCCCGGGGGCAGCGGAGGGAGCGGGCAGGGCTGCGCGGAGGGGCCGGAGTTTGGGGGGACTTTGGCGGGATTTGGGTGCGGGAGAGGCGGCGATTTGGGACACGCAGCCCCCGGCACCGGGCTCGGGAGCTCGCGGCATCCCCGGGAACGGAGGTGTGGGAAAGGGGAGAGGGAGAGGAGACGAGGAGGGAGAGGGGCAGGGGGAGCTTTGGGGCACCTGAGCAGCGGCTCTGGTTGGTGTCACGGGGCTGAACCGGAGCGGAGGGGGCAAAGCCGGGTTTGCTCTGTCCATGTCCCTTCCCAGCTGTCCAGGGCCCAGCCGGGCTCTGCTGGGAGCTCTGTGAACGCTGGGGAAGCACCAGAGGAGCCCGGGTGGTCCCAGAGGAACCCCGGGGGCCCCAGAGGAAGCACCTCTCCGGGGGCACTGCACATCCCAGCCACAAAAGCCAGGCCCCTCCGAGCTGAGCAGCTCACCTGGAGTGGGGATCTTTGGTGAAGGCAGTGGTCCCTTGAGCTGGAGCTAATTTTGGAGCTACCAGGATGGACTCGAGTCCATTCTTGCCTTCACTGGCCCCAGGAGCCCCTGTGTGGGTGTCAAGTGGGCAGTGCTGGGGGAGCTCCCCAGCCCCAAGCAGCTGAGGGCTGGCTGCTTTGCTGGCTGCAAGATGTTGGTGGAACAGCTGCTTTGATTTGCAGCCTGCTGATTGCCAGGGTATCTCGCATTCCAGGAGGCTGGGGGTGATTATTAGGGATGCAGAGCTCTGGGGAGTGGAGATTCCTCCCCTCCAGCCATCCCTGGAAGTTGCTGGAGTTCCATTTGGGGTCACACACAGGGCTGCAGCAAGCCCTGGATGCCTTCAGCTCTGCCACCCGTCCTTGGCCAGGCACTGACTCCTGAAGTTGCTGTTTCACAACTGCCAGATCTGGGGAGATTAATGAAACCTTCCCAAAGGGAGGGAGGGATGAGGAAAACACCGTGGAAAACACAATGGAGGCGTCTGCAGTTGTGACAGCACTCGGGGTTTCTGTCAACGGGGCCACTTCCCTGCTCTTCCTTATCCTTGGATCACCTCACCCAGCACCCCAGAGTAGACAGGGAGTTGTGTCCCTGCCCAAAACCTCCCCCTGCTCCTGCCTGGGCTGGGAGGTGTCTGTGCCATGTCCCCAGTGAGCTGTGTCACTTTGGGGTGCTGCCATGCACCCCCACCGCCTCCTGCTCCTGTGTCACCCGTGCCAAGGGTCCTGATGGGCTCTCCCTGCACCAGGTGAGGCAGAGGGTTTGTGCTGTCCCCGTTTCCCAGGGATGAGGGCACAGAGTGATTTTCCCAAGGTCACACAGAGGTAGTGGCAGCGTCACCACCATGACAGCTCCGTGTCCCCAGCCCTGCTGATGATGTGGCCACCAGGCCACCCAAGGCACACGAGCCCAGAGTCACTGGAAAAGCCCATGGGGAGGAAATCAGTCCCAGGCAGGGATGGAGGCTCCAGGGTCTGTCCCCTTTGCACCCAGAGCTTGTGTGAGTGGGTTTAAAATAATTCCTGTCATGAGAGATTAAAGCTGCCATGCCCAGGAGGGACTGGTGCAAATTCCCCCCTGGCAATGCCAGGGCAAGGGCTGGTGAGTGGCACCGAGCACAGGCCCTGCTCTGAATTCAGGGATTTTGGCCAGGCAGGACCATTTTTTGCCAAGGTGATGCCAAGGTGAGTGAGGAGGGGAAGCAGGAGCAGGAGCATGAGGTGGCTGAGAAACAACCTTCACACCAATGCCCCTTGGCAACCCCAAATCCCAGCCGGGTGGGTGATGCCCTCCCATCGCTCCCCCTGCTCCAGAAGGTCCCTGAGGAAACACTCAGGATGGTTGGCAAGTCAGGAATAGGATTTAATTTTGTCCCCTCCTCATTAGGCTGAGCTAACGAAGAGAGGGGAGCTGGGCTGGGCTCAGGGCACTGCTGAGGGCGCAAAGAGCAGGGGGGTGATGATGGCAGATCCCAAAATAGGCCACAGCCCCTGTGCCTTGCAAACAGCCTCACTGGGAGGTGCCAGCCCGTGGAGCAGCTCAGGTCAGGTTTATTTTTGTCAGCTGGAGAGCAGAGGTGACACAGCTCAGGTAAAACCTCCCCTGCCAGCACAGCCCTGGGCCAGCCCTTGGGACCAGGACGAGCTCTGGTTTGAGGAGCCCCTTCACAGCTGCCCCACCTCACCAAACCCCCCTAGCTGGGTTCTGAAGCGTGTCCTCACCCCCTGAGCCACTTCCAAGCAGCCTCAGCCCCTCCCCAGGCAGCCCCCCAGCCCTGTGGGGGGAAGGAGAGCACAGCAAAGGCACCAATCTGGCTCCAGGCGCTGCCCAAGCTGGATGTGCTCCCCAGGGAGCTGGGATCAGCCGTGGATCAGGGTGAGCAACAAGCTCAGCAGGCTCAGGAGAGCAGCAAAAGGTGTCTCAGCAATCTGGAAGCAACAATGCAGCCCATTGCAGCCTCTCCCTCCATCCCAGAGGCCGGGGAGGTTCCTGCCTGGCTGGGGATGGTGTGAGAGCTTTATTGATTGCTGTGCTCGGCGTGGGAGGGATTTAATTGGCATGGGGAGGTTTCTCACCCTGTGTCAGGCTCTCAGCAGGGCTGGTGCTGTGAGAGGCGGCCAAGGTTGAGCCATCCTCTTCCAAATGCTGTTTCCTGCTGGGATTCTGCTTGTGGGAAAGGGAGATTCCTCCCAGAGAGATGTGCTTGCAGTGCCATGCACGTTGCTGCTCCTGGATTCATCCTCACCCTTTGGATGCTCACTGCTAAACAAACTCTTGCTGGTTTATGAAGTGCCCAAAGGCTCAATTAGGGCCTGGATCAAGTATAATTCAGTTAAAAGCAGGAATGTGTTGAGCAATGAAACTGCAAACCTTCATGTGTGCAGTAAAAAGTGGGATCCAGGAGCAGAGCTGGGCCAGGAACTGGCAGCACAATCCTGGGAAAGGTCTGGTGTCAGCATCCAGCACTGTCCAGGAAATCCCCAGGCTTCCTCACCCCCTCTGATTGCTCTGATACTACAGAGGTGTGGGATAAGAGGAGCTAGAAAAGCCTGTGGGACCCAGTTCTCTGTGGATATTTAGATCCTGGATTAAAAATGCCATGATGGGAATGACTCTGCTCTGAGCTGGACGCATTTAAACCCAAACTGTGGCATTGGGGAGACCTGAGAGAATCCTGCCTGTCTCTGGGACTCTGCAGGGTAGAAATATTCCATTCTGCAGCCCCAAGGAATTCCCAGTGGTTGGCTGGCCACAGTCTCTGCGCTCCCTGGAAAGGCTCCACACTCCTGGCAGCATTTCCAGCACGTTTGGGCAGCTGCTCCCTGGGGAATCAGCCACAGAGCCAAGGGGTGGGCAGGAGGGGGCTGGGGGCCTATTAATATCCCATTTTTATAGGGAAGTGAATGGTCAGCAGGGAATAATTGCCTCTTTCCCAGCTAAAGAGCCACCAGTTGGCCTCTCTGCTCTTTGAAATCTCTGGATCTTAGCAAACAGCTCTGCTTCCCGTGGGGCTGGGAGCAGCAATGATCCCACACATCCCCCTGGGGCTCCCTTCATCAAAACCCTTGGGAATGCTGAGCAATGTGCCAGCCCTTCCCACACAGCCCATAAAACCCACAAGCAATTACAGCCACGGATGGGATCCATGCTGGGAGAGCACAGAGAAAGCAGCAAAAGCAGCTCTGTGTGAATCCACACCCAGGGAAAGGGCAGAAAACAGCACGTGGATTTTAGGGATGCTCCTTCCAGGTCGTGTCCTTTCACCTCCTGCATCTCCAGGGAAGGTTGTGGTGCAGAAATCAAGAGATGCTGGGAATTAAGGCTGGGATTCATTGCTTGCTGCAGGAAAGCAGGGAATGAGCTGCTCCAGAGCCTCAGCTCACCGGACCATGGCCCTGGGGCTCTGAGGCAGCTCAAGCCCTTCCCAGCAGGGAAGGAGCTGCTTGGGAGAGGAGCTGAGTGAGTTGGGAAACGCTGGGAATACAGCACAGCCTCGGCAAGGATGCAACTCCAAGCAGCTCCACGGGAGAGGTGAATTCAGGGGGTTTTGGGCACCCCTTGGCTGGGGAGATAAATGCAGAAATACACTTTATTCCAGACCTGTGGAATTCTGGACTTGGCTGGCCTGAGGTGACCCCAAGGGTGTGACATCCCCACAGGTTCCTTCTTTCC
This sequence comes from Molothrus aeneus, assembly GCF_037042795.1. NCBI lineage: Eukaryota > Metazoa > Chordata > Aves > Passeriformes > Icteridae > Molothrus > Molothrus aeneus. Next base: position 1,751,350 of record NC_089668.1, read on the forward strand.
TTCAGTGATGCTGCTGTGGCCTGGGTACCTCCCTGATCCTCCCAGACACCCCAAGGTTTGGACACCCCAGTATTCAGCATCTTCCCCATTCCCAGGTGACAGCAGCAGTGGAACAAAACTTTTCCCCTGCTCTTTTTCCCACCCCTCCCATCCATGCCAGAGCTCCCATGAGGAATCCAGCTCGCAGGGAAGCAGGGGTGGGGCTCCTCTTCCTCATGCCCCTTGCACCCAACATGAGCTGCAAAGCGTGAGCCGTGTTCCCCTCTCTCCAATTAAAGTCCAACAATAACGAGGAAAACATTTAATGGAAGGCTGGGAGGGGTTCTGAGCACGGGGAAGGGATGAAGGATCATCTCCAGGGCTCAGGATTTCTTGGTGCACAGCGGAGGCTCCGACCTGCTCCTGCCAAAGGCGCCCCAGGTGCGGCGGAATCGGAGAGGGCTGGGATACAAGGGCCTGGGGGATGAGAGATTCCTGACTCTGTGGGAAGGAAACCAGATGGGATTTTAGAAACCCTCTGTTTTTAAGCTGCTATTCATGTTTAAAAGTCCAGATTTCAGCTGAAGTCATCAGGGTTTCCCTTAATGAGGGGTGGGGTGATTTTCTGCTGACATGAAAATGAGAATTTTTTTTTTTTCAATCTAAATTTGGGTAAATATCCTCTGTCAGTTTGGAGGGTGGGATTTGCTCCAGCATCCTGCACTGGAATGAAGTTAAAGTGCTAAACCAGGAATCTTGCACCATTCCCTAATGGAGCAGACAAGGAATGTGCTGCCCTCAGCAGCTCTGGAATAAACAGGCACAAAAATAAAAACCTTGATCCACAACCCATTCCCCGCTATCCCTGCAGCATTCCCACCCTCTGTGCCCACTCCCAGAACACCAGCAGCTTTCCTGGCTGCCACAGGCACAGAAGCAAAGTTTCCAGGAGTTGCACATGACTCTAGAAGGAAACAAAAATTTGGATTTGGCACCTTGAGGCCCCGCTCGAGCTGCTGACCCCCTGCAGCCAGCTGGGAAATTACAGGAATTGCACCTTTTCCACCTGATCTCAGCCAGGCTGGCACTGACAAAGAGCTGCAACGGGGCCAGGGAGCCAAAAGTCCTGTGGAATATCTTGGAACAGTGTTTTAGGTCTTAGGAAGTCGTGATCTCATCATTTCATCTCTTGGGAACAGGGAGAAAAGCAACCTCATGGATGAAAATTTTGGTTCCAAATTATCCCCGCAGCTCTGGGAGCAGGAAATTCATTTTCCTGGGTTTGTATTTCTGTCAAACACGGTTTAATTCTCTTTTTAGTGTTTTTATGCTGGTTTGACACCACTGATTTGGGTGTAGCAGTGCAAGGGAAGGCACATTGGGATCTGCTGTCCTGGATTCCTGGATTTTAGAGCTGCTGCCTTCACTACCCCATCCCTCTCTCAGGTACTCCTACAAAGAAAGGTTCTAGAATGTTCCTGACCACCCACTCCAGGGGGATTCTCCCTCACCTCCATCCAGATTCCAGTTTTGGAGGCTTGGAGCTCTGGCTTTCAGCTTTGCCGAGTGTTTCCCTCCTGCCTCACAGCTCTCCACCCTCTCCCACCTCTTCCCAGGAGAGTTTTTTGCTCTCCTCCAGCTCTTCAAGGTCCTCCCAACTCCCCCACATCTTATGCCATCAGGAAACTCGGACACTTTTTATGCTGTGCCTCCCTCAAGGTCACAAATTTCAAAGGGGACCTGAACACTCCGAGTGCTGTTCCCTTTTCCCGGCTTTTTTTTTTTTTTTCCGTGATCTCTGCTCTCTGTTCCTGCGGGGTTAATTCATCTCTTTTCAAAGCCCTCCTCCAACTGAAGCTGGCTAAATCAGTGGTAGCTCCTAAAAAAAAAAAAAATTAAAATTTAGCTCCTAAAAATACCCAGGGAAGACAACCAGGGCGGGACTGAGCTCTGCAGCCGGGAAGGGCCGAGTGCTTGGCTGCAGCTGGAGAATGTTTTGTCTCCCATCCCTCAACTCCGTCATGTCCTCCGTATGTTCCAGCAAATTCATCAGGCATGACTCACAGACCTTCCCCGTGCACATTCCTGTCTGCTGACCGCCCCTTCCTAAAATTAGACTCGACTTTTGTTGCTTCAGTCACGGGGGAAGGTGAAGAGCTGCAGACCCACGTCCCTTCCTCGTGTCACAGCCGGCTTTGGAAGGGACTTTTATTCCAGGACGGGGAGGATGATTTGTCTCCTTCCTCAGCTTGTCATTGGCACTGCTGCTGCAGGGAGGGTGAGGAGGGTGAGGGATCCCATCCTCCAAGAGGAAGGCTGGGGAATTCTGCCTCATTCCATGAGGGCAGAGATGAGAATGCTTCGGGTCGACACCGACTCCATTGTTAGTCCAGAGAGGAATGACATCCCTCTGTGGAATCACAGACTTGCTGCTCCTCCTAAAGTCCTAAATTTGTGTGAATTCAGCCATTCAGTGACTTTTTTTCTTACTGAGAATCAGTCCTAAATTTGTGTGAATTCAGCCATTCAGTGACTTTTTTTTTGTTTACTGAGAATCAGTCTGGCTCGAATGGCTTCTCCAGACATTTTATTCCTAAGGCTCTACCTGCTGGCTGTGAAAGGAACGAGGGATCACTGTGCCAAGTGACCTTCAGCTGGGGAATTCTGGGCTCCTCTGTTCCCAGGGGGAGCATTCACCAGGAGTGATGTCAGACACTGACACTACAGCTTGAGTATTTTCAGCTCCATCCAGGCGGCTGGGAATGACCATAAATCCAACAAGTGTCACTGGAGATGGGCACAGGTGCACCCCTCTTGTACTGGTGACCTGTACCAGCCACAAAGGGGTGGTTATCATGAAATAAAAGTATTAATTTCTCATAAAAATTGGAATAAAATTACTCTTCCCTACCTTACTGACCTCCTGGGGCTACTCAGAGCATTCATTGCTTTGGGTTCAGAGCAAAGCTGAAGATTGTGAATTAAATCTCACCAGAGTGGGAACAGAGTCCAGCTGGAAGAGCTGTGCCAAAACCTTCCCTTGAGATGCCAGGGAGGGCTTTGGAGTGGGCAGCTCCCTTGGGAAGAGGCTCCTGGGGAGGTTGTGCAGGAGCTCAGCTCTCCTCCTGGGGGATTCTACTGGAAATTCAGCTGTGCTCTGGAACTGGGAATAAACACAGAGCCTCAGGCTCCTGCTCTCCTGGCCTGCCCTTTCCACATTGCAGGATCCACCAGGTCCTGGCAGCTCCAAGTGGATGCTCGCTGGATGTGCTCTGACATCAGCCACAAAACATTGTAAGGAACCATTTTCTGCCAGGGAAAAACAAAATAAACTCTCACAGTTATTTCACTCCTGTGTTTCAAACCTCCAGAATGCTCCTCAAAGCATTCTGAGTGCACACGTCCATGGCAGAGCTGGAATTTCCTCCCAGCTGTCACTGTCAGACTGTGACAGGCAAAAATGTGGCTGGGGAGGATGGCATGAATGAGCTGCTCAGGGCTTGGCTGTGGTGGTCAACAAATTCCTCCCAAGGGTTGGGTATTTCACACATGGAGTCATGGAATGGTTTGGGTTGGAAGTCCCATGGGCAGGGACACTTTGCGCTCTCCCAGGTTGCTCCAACCTGGCCTTGGACACTTCCAGGGATCCAGAGGAAGCCGCAGCTGCTCTGGGCAACCTCCACCACCCTCCCAGGGAAGGATTTCTTCCCTATATTTAACTTAAATTTCCCCTCTATCCGTTGGAACCCATGTTGAATGTAACTCTTATTCTCAGCTGACATCTCCTAGCTCCACACTGGAATTGAGACCTGGAGTGGCTGCAATTTCCAGGTCACAAATCCAAAGCAGATCCTGGAGAAGGTCCTTTGCCACTCCTCTCCTTGCCCTTGCTGTGTGTCCTGTCCCTGTAAAGGCTCTGCTCTCCCTCCTTGCAGACAGCCCTTCGGCTCCAGTCAATGTCACAGTCAAACACCTGAAAGCCAACTCGGCCGTGGTCACTTGGGATGTCCTGGAAGACGAAGTTGTCATTGGATTTGCAATTTCCCAGCAGGTACCGTGCCTAGAATGACCCAGTTCCAGCCATGTCCATCTCCCCCCAGGTGCCCTTGGTTCCCAAATCCTCTTGCTGCAGTTTAAGCCCATTCCTTCAGGTCCTGTCCCTCGTGGTCCCGGAGGGGATTTGGCTCCCCCATCCCCTTTGCAGCAGTGGCTGCAGAGAGGGAAGGATCCTGACGGTTCCTCCACATCCACGCTGGTGGGCAGGGCAGGAATCAGTGGCCTTAGGTGACAACAAATGCACGTGGAGAAGCCTCTCCACCACTCTGTGCTCTCCTCTCTCGGCTTCCAGAAGAAGGACGTGCGGATGCTGCGCTTCATCCAGGAGGTGAACACCACCACCCGCTCCTGTGCCCTCTGGGACCTAGAGGAGGACACTGAGTACATTGTGCATGTCCAGTCCATCAGCATCCAAGGCCAGAGCCCTGCCAGTGAGCCAGTCCTCTTCAAGACCCCCAGGGAAGCTGAGAAACTAGCCTCTAAAAATAAAGGCAAGTGTGGGTGAGTTCCTATGTGGCCCCTGGGACACAGGGCTCTGCAGAGAGGAACCAGGATCCTGTGTGCTGAGAGGAGCTGGGAGAATAAATAGGTGACAAATACATAAACGCTGTGAGATAAACACTCATGGGGCTGAGTGTCCTCTCAGGATGGGCTGAGGGGGCACAAGGTGCCAGGGAGGTGCTGCTGGAGGTGGCTGCTCCTTCTCCCATCTCAGATGAGATCTAACAAAGTGAGGAAGAGGAAGTTTGCAGCTCTGTGTCCTGCTCCCTACAAGTGGAGAATGCCAGGGGGAATTCCTGGCCAGCCTGTGAACTCATGTGGAATCCCACTGTGCTCACAGGGCACTTGTGGGATTCACAGCACCTCCTGTGCTTGGGTTTCAGGGAAAAAAATACCTAGAGGCTCCCACTTTTCTTACATTTTCAATATTTCTGCCAAATCACAGAGAGATGAGCTTGGAAGGGACCTCACCCAGGCAGGGTCAAGCAGAGCAGGTTGTGCAGGATCAGATCCAGCTGGGTTTTCCATATCTCCAGGGGGAAAATCAGGCACTTCCTCACTGGCAACTCCTTCACTTGCTCCTCTTTAGCCCAACCAGGCTCTTGAGGGTTTTCTGTCAGCTCCAAGGAGGGCCTGGCAGTGCAGGGCTGTGGGGACACCCAGGTCCCCCCCTGCCTGCTGAGGGCCCAGCCTGTTCCAGGGCTTTTGGCCGTGGTTCTGAGGATGTGAGTCCTTGACTCTCTTTATTAAACTGATTTGGAGGCTGTAAATCCTGAATTGCTGTTTATCTGGAAGCACTAAGAGGAGCACTGCTCCTTTCCTGGGGGCCTGAACTGTAATCTCCTTAATGCTTTGAAGCCAAGGAGGCGAATTATGCCCTGCAAAAAGGCTCTGCTCCTTTCTGAATCCCAGAGCTCTGCTGAAAAATATCCTGCCAGGCTCTCCACACTCCTGAGCTGGAGCTGCTGGAGCATGCCAGGCTTTGGGACAGGTGCAGATGGCACTAACAGGGACAGGGACAGCAGAGAGAGCAGCCATGGGGACAGATAACACTGCCCTGTCCCCTCAGGGTGTCACAGGATGAATCCTGGAATCCCAGCCTGGTTTGGGTTGGAAGGGACATGAAGCTCATCCTATGCCATGAGCAGGGACATTTCCACTATCCCAGAGTGCTCCAAGCCCCATCCAAGCTGGCCTTGGACACTTCCAGGGATGGAGCAGCCACAGCTTCTCTGGGAAATCCATTCCAGCCTCTCTCACAGGGAAAAATTCCTTCCTAAATCCCAACCCAAGTGCCCTGAGGAGTGTCAGGACTCTGTCAGCACTCCTAAGCCAGGCTCTGAGCTGGCCTTGGGGTCTCACGGTGTCTCTTTGCCCTTGTGCAGATGAGGTGACAATGAAGGAGATGGCGAAGAAAAACCAACAGCTGCGAGCGGGGGAAGTTCTCATCATTGTTGTGGTGTTGTTCATGTGGGCAGGTCAGTCCCAATTCCTGTCAAATTTAATATCCACAGGATATCCATCCTCAGGAATGCCTGGCTGCACATGGAACCTTGGAAGAAACCCTTCCTCCCAAAAAAAACCCCAGAGTTTTCACTGTAAGGGCACCTCAAGTTGGGTTTTGCAGCTCGAGTTGGGTCCACCAGGAAGCAGAAAATGGATTTGATGGAAGCAATTCCCTATGGCTAATCCTGTAATCTCATTTTTTTCCAGACTGCCCTGATTATGATGCTCTCGGCCACAGAATCATGGAATGGTTTGGGTTGGAAGGGACATAAAGATCATTTTGTTCCACCCAACCTTCCAGCCGAGCAGGTTGCTCCAAGCCCTGTCCTGGAACATTTCCAGGAATCCAAATATCCAACAGGATATGCCTTGAATCCTTCAGATATTACAGGTTGCAGTAATTTTCTGGATATTATAAGACTCCAGTGCTCAGGCAAAATAGAGATTTAGAGTCCTGCTCTCCACACTCACTATTTATATTTTTATATATTTATATTTATATTTATATTTATATTTATATTTATATTTATATTTATATTTATATTTATATTTATATTTATATTTAATCTGTCTTTATGTTATTGTAGATATTTGTATATTTCTATCCTTTAGATGTAAATTTATTTATATATTTATATTTAATATATTTTTATATTTATAACTTTTCCACAGAAATTTCCCCATCACAGAAAGGGATGCAGGAATCCAGGTGACACTGCATCAGATCCATGTATAATAATATTTTGTTCCCCCTGATTTGCATCTCCAGAAACTGGACAGCAATTATTCCTAAAGCAAACAATCACATGAAAATCGAAATGAACTCAGAAGATTTCCAGAACCTCTAGGCCGTTATTTTTTCAGCATTTATGCCATGTTTTAGTTGTGCACATCCCAGTTTCAATGCCCTGCCAGGGAAAATAATCATGAATAATTACATGGGGTGACTGAACAACTGATTCATCTCCTGCTGTAGAATAATCTGAGACTGGGATCAGCTGGGAACAAAGAATTTGCTAATCCCACAATTTCCCTTCCAGACAAATTGCTTACATTTAAAAAGCAAAAGGGGTGTGGGGAGAATCTCTCTACATCAAATGGGTTCTTTAAAAAGTCTCAATACACAAACACCTCCTTCCAGCTTTTCACCTGTCCTGTGTGACAATATTTGGGAAAATCCAAATGGAACCAGTCCATTCCCAGAGCTCTGGACTGAGCCAAGACCCAGCTCTTGTGTTCCTGGAATTTTTCATGGCATTTTCCTTCTTTGTGTGTCAGTTTTACCCAAGGAAATCACACCAGGAATGGCTGTGGCAGATGTTAACGCCTTTTCTCCTGGAATCAGCCACTTACCCACATTCCCAAAGAAAGAATTTGGGCCACTATGTTTATCAGTAAAGCCTGGGGGCAACTGCCACGCTGGTTTTATAGAGCAGGATGCTGGAAGATTTAAATATATTTTGCTATTAAGGAAGATTTTTTTCAAGGAGGGAAAAGCAGCATCTGCCTGGATCCACTTCACCTACGTGTCTGGAATGTGCAGGCAGAGAGGTTATTTGATGGAAACATCACATAAAAGCTTCTCAGACAGACATTTGCAGTCATCTTCCGTGCCAGGGCTGCCCCTGCTTCCCTCTCCACGTGCCTGGGGCTGTGGGGGAGGAAATTTCCACTTGCAGCTTGTGCTGGTGCCCATTTGCAGGTGCTGGAGGGTTCAGAACCTCTCCTCTGCCAGGTCCGGGTCCTGAGGACAGGGAGGAGAGGACAGGGAGGACAAGGAGCAGAGGACAAGGAGGAGAGGACAGGGAGGAGAGGACAGGGAGGACAAGGAGCAGAGGACAAGGAGGAGAGGACAGGGAGGAGAGGACAGGGAGGACAAGGAGCAGAGGACAAGGAGGAGAGGACAGGGAGGAGAGGACAGGGAGGACAAGGAGCAGAGGACAAGGAGGAGAGGACAAGGAGGAGAGGACAAGGAGGAGAGGACAAGAAGCAGAGGACAAGGAGCAGAGGACAAGGAGCAGAGGACACATTTTCACCAGGCAGAAATTCCAGCAGCTCCAGTGCTCACTGAACCACGGGGTTGGTGTTGGTCGAGGTCCAAATGCAGAGCTTAAAACACTTCATAACAGGGAGGCTGGAATCGAATTAATCTTCTGTCGTCCTGTCTAACTAGTTTAGCATGGAATTGAGGGAAGGGAAGAGCCAGAGGGCAGCCTGGCCGCGGTCTGGGAGGAACTGGGAACGCTGCCGAGGCGGGCCAGAGGGATCTGTGATCTCTGCAGGCTGCCGAGCTGCTGGGTGTGATGGTGATGCTCTCTCCCGGCAGGGGTGATCGCCCTGTTCTGCAGACAATACGATATCATCAAAGATAACGAGCCCAACAACAGCAAGGAGAAAGCCAAGAGCGCCTCGGAGAACAGCACACCCGAGCACCAGGGCGGGGGCCTCCTGCGGAGCAAGGTGAGTGCCCGATTTGTGCTAAATCAGCCCAAAAAAGCTCTGTTCGAAATCCTCCCCCCGCAGGGAACACCCTCCACACCCACGGCTCTGCTGATCAGGACGGCAGCGCTTCGCTCCCACCTCCGGGATCCTGCGTGGCCGCCAGAAATCAGATTTCGAGCCACGTTTCTGGATGATCTGAGCGTCTCTGGAGGAAAAAAAAAAAAAACGAGTTCCTCGGGTCCTCCCACAGCAGCACGTGGCAAAGAGGACACTGCTGCTGTAATTAACTGGAGAGTTAATCAGCAGGAGCAAAGATGGTAACACAATGCCGAAGTGTAAATAGGTCAAGCCTTTCATTTATCCTAACTTTTTTCAATTAATGTAACTTCCTCGTGTTTCTGTTCACGTTCCCGCCATATTTATTCATTATTTTAAATAGTTCACTGGTTTTTGATGGTTCAGAAGCAGCGATGAGCCCCACAAGCCTAAAACCTCAAACCTTTCTCATCACCATGAAGGTGTGGGAAGGAGAATTTTCACAAAACACAACCTGCAGACTGCACTGAGCTCTGATGTGATTTTTCCCTTCTACACATCCGTTTTTTTTTTCCTTTGTTTCCTCTCCCAGTTTCCAAAAAACAAGCCCTCAGTGAACATCATCGAAGCATGACAGCCTGACACCTGAGAGATGGACTCCATGCCTCACTCTCACTCTGCCTCTGAGCCGTGATGACTGGGGAGGTGAAACATTGTCGGAGCGATTTGCAAAACAAGACCTCGTGATTGTCACTCGCTGGCATCCACCTCCTCATCCGTGTTTCTGCAAAGCATCTGGCCAGGAAAGGAAATCCTGCAAAAACAAAAAAAAAACAAAACCAACAAACCAAACCCTGACACCCAAACAAAGAAGATGGAGAAGAATCAGTGATGCTGGAGTGATCTGTGAATCAGATTGGAGCAACGTCTCCCACGCTCACGCTCCATCTTCTGGGACAGTTTTCCTGGTTTTTGGGAATGCACAAGGTTCTGTTGTGTCTTTCTCACTGTCACTCCATCCCTGGCAGTACTGCCAGGCATCAGGCACATCCCTCTCTGAGCAGGAATGGAGGGAAGCTCATGGCAAACACCACCGAGAAGCCAAATTTTGGCTGCAGCGCGCTCGGGCCTCGCTTCGTCCATCGATGTGTGTCGTGTACCACGTCCTGCAGGTGGGTTTTTCAAAGGAAAAAGGCATCCCCCGGTTTCCATTTCCACCAGGAGAACTTCCCTGGCTGTTCTCCAGCTGGGCTGCAGCACATTCTCCACTGCTGCTGTCTCTCCTCTCTCACACTGGTGCTCTTCACCTCAGACAAGTCGGGGAACACTGAGGCACAGACCAACATGAGGGGAAACACCAGAAGCTGTTCTTTAGCTTCCAGGATAATTTCAACCATTTCCTTTGTGCTATTTTCAGATGGGCCTGACTCCACCACCAATGGGATAAAAGGTCCATAAAAATGTAGCCAGTCAGCAAAAAAAAAAAAACAAAAAAAAAAATACAGAAAAAGACAAAATACCTGATGATACCGGTTGCTATGCAAGGTCTCCAGGGGCAGGAGCTGTTTATTGTGGAAGGCTCTGGCCTGAGGGGCCTTTTTTTTGAGGGCTTAAGTTCTTAAAATGCTTCTTTTAGTAAAGTTTCTGTGTGGGAAGGGCTGCTTCTCCTGGAATGGCAGGAGTCTGCTGGAGACAGCCCTTCCCAAAAAGGGATGAGGATGGAGGGGGAAAGGGCTGAGCTTCTCCTCTCTCTTAACAAGTGCTGGATGTTTGTAAGCTGACAGGATCCCTGGGGATTGCTGGTGCTCTGGAAAGCTGGGAGATGCAGGACCATGACATGGAAAAGATTTATTCTTTGTAGTGTGCCATGGGGTATCTGTGTTTATTTAACTCCTCCACAAGACCACTCCACATGCACTTAGGGGATGAGGTAGGATCCGAATTGTTCCATCAAAAGCCAACAGAGGCTGGCCTGAGGAAGCTTTGGAGAAGCCTGGGTGGGAGCTCCTGAGCAGGAACAGCCTGGCAGTGAGGAGCTGCCACCTCTCCTCTTCCCCTGCCACCAGCTTTTCCCAAAGAGCTGGTTTGGGAAAAAGGCACCGGGAAGTTCTCCTGAAGATGTTCCTGCTTCCAGGCAGGCCAACCCCAAAGGTGGCTCCAGGATCCTTTGCCTGAACAGATTCTTCCATCACCAAGAAGGAGAGGTCACCACCTCTGATACAGACAGAGCAATAAACATTTTATAATGTACAATAAAAGATTAAAGGCATCTCTTGTGTCCTTGTAATTCCTGAATTTAATTATTTTATATTCACTTGCTTTGAGCAGCACACACAGCCTAAAACTTTGTATTTCCCAGACCTAAAACTTTAACAGATCTACAAAATTAAATATTTTCTCAGTGTCTGGGTGGAGAAAACCAGGGAGGGTTCTGGCTGCAGGACTAAAAAAACTTACACCATAAATAGCACCCCAGCCCTACCTAACAAAATTCTTCAGCCACGTCTGTTATCTCCCAAGGAAGAAACAGCATTTGGAATGCACAGCCCTACAAAGGGAGATTTAGGACAGATGGTACAGCATGTGCAAAATGATAAGGGAGATGCTCTCTCCTAATCCTGGGGCAGAGAGCTGCTCCAGAGGAAATCCAGCCTGGTAATTTGGCAGGTCTGGGGGTCGTGCGGCTGTTTTAAAGCCACTTGTCCCTGGGAATTCAGACCATATCCCTGTTTTTCCACAGTTGTTGCTCCCTAGGGACGGGTTTAAGCAATTTCCTTCCTGACAGAGATGTGATCACTCATTTGGTAGAGCAGAATTAAATTTGAAGTGTCAGTGAGGGGCAGAGTTCAATATTCACATGTGGCAGGAGGTGCCAGGGTTATTTTGATAACCTGCATTTGGTAACCTATAACTGCAGGCTTGGAGAGTAAGGAAATGTTATTTGTGAGGAGAAACAAATGTGGGCTGGCAGAATTCAGCTCAGACAGGGACTCCAAACCTCTCAGTCCAAGTGATTCCCTTCAAGGAAATTTTCCTGCCACTCTGAAGTGAAGTGAAGAGTAAATCCACACTTTAGGGAAAGGTTATAGGAGAATAAAGTTACTTAAAACGCTGCTGTTCAGAGGGTCATAAACATCAAAGCTTTAACTGCTGTCTGGGTACTAAATTCCACTGTAACCCATCAGAGTCAGCCACTGTGTGAGCTCAACCCTAAACCCATCTTTAGAACTGAGACCTCACTCCCATCAGCAGCTGCCAAAAGATCCTCCTGAGGTGTTTTACAGTCAATAAAGGCAAGAGAAGAAGCAAAAATAAACCCAAGCCGCACTGAGGGAAGTCATGCTGGGCCACGGCACAGCCCACCCTCCTGACCACCCACTCCCCCCACGTGTTTTTGCCCCGAGTGCTGATTTTGACTCATTGTTGGAAGCGGGAGCTGCAAAAAGGGAGGTTTCAAGAAATACTAAAAAGCAGCAAGTGGGAGTGGGCTGCTGTGCCAGGGATGCCAGAGAGGCCGGTTCCCCGCCGAGGTCTGAAAGCAAAGCCCTCCCGGCTGGCTCGGGATGAATCCCATGGATTTCCAAGAACCACCGGAGCAGAGATTTGGGGCACAATAGGAGCAGGGAGCTGCAAACAAAACCCTTTGGCAGCGCACTCAGGGCGTGTTTGGAGTTGAGCACGGCTCTCCTCCCTCCTTCCCAGCACTGTAATATTATGCCTACAAAGTACAATTTAACCAATAGATTCCTCCCCCACGAGTTTTAGCAAAAAGAGGAGCCGCGGGAGGAAGTGTGGAGCAAACAATCCTGCACAGCGTGTCCTTCCAACTCACAACACAGCCCCAGCCACTTGTCACCCCCTCCCCCGGGCCACCAGGCACCGGCACAGCTCCTGCTCCCAGGAAAAACGGCAACACGAGGCGCTTCTGAGGCGCTGCCACTTCAATGCAAAGCGAGGAGGAAACACCTACACGGAGGGAAGTGTTAGCACAATCTCAGCTGGTGATGGAGATGCCAAGGGAGAGGAACAGGCTGCTGGTGGCGGCGCTTGCCAAAGACGGGAGAGGTGACATCGCTGCAAAGCCAATGTCACAGCTGCACATCCATTCTGCCCGGCCAAACGCGGCACCTCGGCGAGGCCTGAGCTTCCCGAGGAGGGAGCTGAAGATGACACCATATGTTGCACCAAATGTAATTTCCCCCAGATTCGCAGCAAAAAAAGCTTCCTAACGACGTGTAATGAGCTATTACAGCCTCGTCTGGAAGCAGAGCTGACCAAATTCAATCGGCTCTTCCAGCTTTTGTTCAAAAGCTGCCCCATCAAGGCACTTGTTATGCTAAAATATTTTCTGTTTGCTCCACAAATCTGGCGTCTAATTGAATTTGTCTGGTGACCTCAGGCATTGAAATGATGCTGTTCCCCCTTGGTGGGGCTGCAGCCCACACGTCTGGAGGAAAGAGGAGCTGGCTTCTCCTTCAGCCTCAGTGTTGGTTAAGTAAGTTCCAAATGAAGGATCTTCAATATTAGTGACAGAGCAGGGGAAGGCACAGCTTGAATTTCAGATTCCCAGATGGAGGCAGCAAAGCTGGCAGCCAGAAAAAATCTTCTTTTTCCTTGCAATTTGGACATGCTGGATGCAGAGCGTTGAGTGGCAATAATGAGGGAGCCCCACGATGCCATTTGACACTTTGCAGCGTCTTTGTCCCTTTGAACTCACAAAACCCTCACCTTTAATGCCACCAACTGCTAAATAAAACCCATTTATACCATCCAGACCTGTTCTGCACCTAAATATCCTCCCAAACCAAAGGGAGAATTTTATCAGCTTCCGCTATTTCCCGTTTGAGGATGTAATTTCTTCCTCTTTACAGGCAAGAGCTGGTTAGTTTTTGAGAGGAAGGCAGAAAAAAAGCCCCCACACAGTGGTTTCATTTCAGTCTCCTTGTTTTCCAGCTGCAATGCATTGATGAACACTGTTAAATTTTTAATTGTGATGCATTTTGTCAGAGCTCACGCAGGGCTCACACAAAGCCAGTTTTATTCCAGTTTTTATTGATATCACTGGGTTCTACCCCAGCAAAAATCATCAGCAGGGCCCTTGGCTACTCTCTAAGAGCAAATACAGTAAAACTGTCTGTCTGTCTGTCCTTCCATGGAGGCTTAACCCACATTCCCTCCCTCCCTCCTCTCTGCACCATTCAGTTGTGGATCACTTGCAGTGTCAAAGAAGGAAATTTGCAGCCCCAAATCCTTCCCAAAGGGCAGAGCTGCTTCATGGCAGAGTTTTTTACACTCCCGAAGAACACAAACCCGAGGGGATGATGGAGCCACCGTCAGCACCTCCCTGGCACGGGCAGGAGCTGCTTGCTGGGAATTTCCATGCCTGGAAGTGTTCAAGGCTGGGTTGGACAGGGGCTGGAGCAAACTGGGAGAGTGGGAGGTGTCCCTGCCCTGACTGAGATGATCTGGATGATCTTTGTGCCCCTTTAAACCCAAACCACCCTGGGATTCCATGGGTATCAGTGAAATTGTCCCCAGACCACAGGTAAAGGATTCCTTTTCCAAAGAACTGAATTTGTGGGGTTCACTGGTTTGAAATCCACGAACCACCACGTGCTGCCAACTCCCCTGTGCTTCCAAGGGATTCCTCCTTCTCCCTCAGTGCAAAGCTCTTTGTAAATAGAATTTACAGAGGTAAAACTCACATCACAAAGCCCTGACAGTGGCCATGCCCCAGCCCCAAAAGTGCCGTCCATGGGTTCCTTCCTGCCTGGATTCTGGGATTTCTGGGATTTTCTGCAGCCAAGCTCTGCTCCAAGCTTCACTGCTGATCCTTTGGACAAACGAGTTCCATTCTCCCTGTCTCAGGCACTGCACATTCAGGGCAGGGAGAAACTTTGCCTGTTTTCCAAAGTTTCTGTCCCACCCTGGGCGTCACAAAATAAAATCTATGAACCAAAAGGTTAAAAAACTTCAGTGCTGAGCTGAAATTTTGATTTCTTTAAGATCACATGGGCCAAAAGCATCTCCAAAAATAGTCAGATTGTGATGATAAAAATATGAGATGATTTGCTGCCTGAATAAACTTAATTTGCTCTCCAAAATTCCACTTATAAATACCTAAAGGAGTCACAAGGCCCTGCTGGCACCCCTGAGAGGAACATTGGGAAGATCAACCCATCCACCTCCAACTCATTTGGAGTTGCTCAGTAGCACAGGAAAGAAGAAAATGACATCTAAAAGCTGCAAAATATTTATAAACTCAAGTGCAAATCTCATGAAATGCTTTTGCAGAAGGAGTTACAAATGAAACTTCAAACCACTGAAAACCAGACCAATTAACACCTCTAAATGCAGAACAAGAACCAGCACAGCCCCTCAGCAGCAAAATCCAATGGGGTTGCACTGGAAGTGCTCAGGAATTCTCTGGAAATTGTGGTTTGGCCAAGTTCTCGCTCACCCACTGGGATGGGTTGGAATTTGGGGAATTTCTGCAAAAAAAGTGGGTGAAAAAGTTAAAACAAACACAAGAGGAGCTCTGAAAACAAATCTCCATTTCCTTGGTGCCGGCAGCTGGTACCTGATTTTCTTGGTAGGAGCTTTTCAAAGTGAAACCACATCCTCAGAAGGCACCTTGAGAAGTGAGAACATCAAAGTTCCTTTCAGGAATTCTGCCCGGTGCTTCATCCCCACCTTTGCAAAGCTCCTTCTCCCTGGCCCACCACAAAGGCTGAAGGTTCAGCTTCAAACAAAAAGGAAATTTTCCTCACAAAGTGCTGCACCCACCTTCAATCCTCTCATTTGCACTTCCTGAAATAGCAAGACAAAACCCCACCAACATGAGGCAGCCTCAGAAAAACAAGATTAAAACCCAAATTACTTCAAGGGACTTGGTTATCTGCAGGCCTCAGAGTGCTACAAAGCTTTGCCCCATCTGTGTTTTGGAAAAAAAATCCAACTTTGCTGCCTTATTTTGATGTTGTTTATGCGCAGGGATGAGCCTAACTCAGGAAATCACATTTCTGAACTGCAAATCCATCTGGTTTTCAAAGCAAAATCCAACCATGGGGGTCACTCCTGCAAAACCACTGTCCAGACATCTGGTTTGGAGCAGGGCCAGCTGCCTAGCACCGGGCTGTCACCTCTGTCACAGCACAGTTTTGTATTTTCACTGCTCAGCAAGCGACCAGAAGGGCTCCAATGAAAGCAGCTTGGCCTGGATTCCACTCAGAGCTCAGGGAAAGGCCAATTCCCTGGAATTCTGCCCTTCCCAGAGTCCAAACTCCCAAGATTTTCCATCCTGCAGTCATGGGAGGGATGTGAATCACAGCTCCTCTCCCCAGCAATCCCAGCCTCCTTCATGAAGTGCAGGATCAGCTCCTGCTTACCCAAAGGAACAACTTCTTGCCAAAACCTGATACTTCTAGAAGGGATTTTTAGAAGTTTTTCTTGAGAAATCCACGGGCTGTGTGGGAGGAAGGGAGGTTCTCCAAGGCAAACTCTCGCTGTACACAGCAGTTCCCATTGTCTGCAGCAAATGTAGAAGAAATCCCAACTTTATTTTACAGCTTTGGAGCCTTCCTACATCTCAGTTGCCTCCCTTGGCCTTCTGAGTCAGAGGTGAAATGGGTCATAAAAACAGAGGGTACATTTCCTGCTGCCAGGGGTGCACTTTTCAGCCCTGAGGAGAGACAAGGACTTGCACAAACTTTCACCCTGAGTCACTCCAGGAAAGGATTTGAGCTCCTCTCCAACAGGGGAAGTCCCAGGGGCAAACTAATCCCACCAAATATTTGGAGAAACTGATCCCAGGGCCTCAGCATCCACCCCAGGGCTCAGAGGCCTTTTGGCCTGAGGAAAGGGGGCTGGAGAAACTCAGCTGCCATGGGACAGTGCTTAAAACCCTTAAAAAAAGATAAAAAAGATACTTCTTTCTCCTTGGGCACATCCTCATTCCTTCCACAGCAGTCAAGACCAAACTACAGTTTTGGGAGGAGGTTTTCAGGCAAGTTCCACTCATTTAGGACCCAGGAGCTCTGATTATTTCAGCTTTGTCATTAGAAAAGTCCCTGGACCAGGAGTTTGCCCCTCTGAAACCAGGGAACTTCTTATTCCCCTCACCATAAACTTAGAAATCCACTTTATCAGTTCTTACTCCATCCCACATCTCTTGAAATGTAGGGTTTGGAGGTGGATTTCATTTGCTTTGAAGTGAAATCTCCCTCCTGAGCTCAGCCACTAAATGGAATTCTTTCCTTTATGTCAGCACAGCCCCAGCCCTGCACCTTCTCTGCCCACTCTCCATCCAAGCAAAATTAATTTGGGCAGGTAGAAACTGCTTTAAGATTAAGGATTTTTCCTTCCCCTCAGCCAGCTCAGCATCAATCAAGAGACCAGAGTCTTTCAAGGCAGAGTCTGCTAGCAAAGAGTTCATTTGTGTTTCACAGATTTGTTTCTCCATCTGTTCCCTGACTCTGCTATCCCTTTCCATCACCTTAAACACACTGTCTGGTTTTTTTGAAGATATTGATCTTTGTTATTACAGTAAAACCAGATGGTTTGTGCCTCTTTATAAGGTATTTCCTCCTCCATTCCCTTTGATTCCAAGGAGATCCAAGGAAATAATTTATCAGCTTTCTGCCAGGTTGTGAGAAAGGCTGATAAAATTTCTAAAAGCATCAAAAACCTCTAGCAAGCACACCAAGCCTCGAGGAGAGCTCCTGATGGAGTCCTGGTTGGGGAAAAAAATGGATGGAGGTCAGACAGGAGCCAGCTGAGCTTCCCAGAGGTGCCTGGAGCAGTGGAAAGTTCCCTGCCCATGGCAGGGGGTGGAACAGGATCACTCTAAGGTCCCTTCCAACCCAAGCCATTCTGTGATTCTGCTCCAAATAACAGAGTTTTAGGAGCCTCATTATTTGTGCAGCTGATCCAGCCCCAGGATTGCCAAGGAGGATCTCATCAGGAAGGAAATAATTCCATTTGCTGCTGGATAAAGGGCAATAACAAAGTGCAAACACTGACAAATGGTCAGCTGGCAGAAATCTTGTGTGGTCAATTATCAGCCCCCCATTGCCAAGCAGATGCTCAAATCACAGCTCATTTTTACATCTGCTCCAGCACAGCCTCAGCAGCATTTAAATTCTTAGGGGAAGCTGCAGATAAATGAATATATTAGGATTTAACAGCATCTAGAAAGCAGAATGAGAGGAAGCACAAGTCGAGCCACGGGGGTCTCTCCCAACACACTGGAGATGGCTCAATGGGAGAAGTTTGTTCTGAATATAAAAGGATTTTTTTCCAACTAGTCAGTGTGACTTTTAGCACTCAATCACCCAATATAAGAATACATATGAGATATATGCAGATATAAAAGATATATATATATAAAAAAAATGGATTTGATAGAGATGGAAGTTGTATTTTTATATATGAAAATTCTATTTCCTGCAAGTGCAAGGCAGCGTGCAGATAAGGGAAAAGACAAAATCTCTCCTGTAGCCAGCTTGGAATTCCCTCAGACAGCACAGCAGCAAGAGCCAGGATCCAAGGAAGAACAGACAGATTACGTAAAAGATGGGATAGCAAAGCAAACATTACCCTGAGACAAATGCCAGGAGATTTGCAACTCAAAACAGAGCTGAAGATTTGTAGCAGCAATATATTAGTTACAGCATCCCAGAAGGAATTCCCTTGCTGGCTCTAAACCTGCTGATTTTTCCTTCCTTCATGAATTCCTCGGGATCACTCAGCACTTCCCATGCAGCTGGCACAGACAGGGCATGGCAGGGCACGGCTCCCAGGGCACTGCCAGCCCACCCTGGAGCTTTTTGCACCTGGGACAAACCTGGCCCAGCCCACGCTGCCTGCTGGGCTGAGCTCCAAGCCTACAGCTATTTGCAATAAGAAAGGTTTGCACTAATAAGAAAATCAAATTGTGTGCATCACAGACAATGTTCTTGCCCAGCAAAAGAGAGCTGGGTTTCACTTGTCAGCCAGGCTCGTTCAGAGCTCCTTGCCTGATTTTTTGTGACTCACAACATACGTCTTGCATTTTTAATTGGAAAGCAAGAGAAAACAGGCCATTTTAGCTTTCCCTGCCTGTCCCCTCTGCATTACTTATGCTGGATTCATCCTCTGGAAGCAGCCCTGTGGCGATGCAGCTGCTCCTGCTGCCTGCCTAAGTGCAGGCTCCACACACACAACTGTCAGCTCCTTGTGCCTCACAAGAAATGGCAATTATTGCACCCATGAACACTCTAAATAACCACAGGGAGCCGTGGCTGGAAGCTACCAGAATATTTTGGCTCTCAGAATATCCCAGTCGGATGCATCAGGTTTTAGCATTTCTATTTTTCAGGTTCTGTGCTGTTTTAGTGTGTAGTTCTGAGATTCATGTTAGGGGATGGTGAGCTCTCTGCACAGAGCAGGGAGACAAAACAATTCATTCTCTAGCTGGAGACCAAGGACAAATTATCCAAATCTCAGGTTTAAGAGCATAAACAACATGGACTGAAGAGAGAAAAACAAGGCTGGGACTGCATAACCCAAAGCTGGAATTGGACAATTAACTCCAATATGCAAACAGCACAGAAATTATAAAAGTCAGAGAACCCATGACCAGGTGTGCATTTTGTGACCATTTTGGTTCATCTTGGGTGCAGCCCTGGCTGGGCTCTTGTGCTGCCCAAAGTGCCATTGAGGCCTTTAATAAATCCCTAATTTATTCTTAAACTCAGCCTCGCCTCTGTTCTGGGTCAGCCTTCACAAGGATCAAAAGGGACAGAAAAACACCTGGAAACCCTCCTGGGGCAGAGCCAGGGGAACACCCAGCTCTGCAGTCTGGAAGGTGTCCCAAGAACCCCCGGAGCTGCCAGAGACACGTGGGTGGGTGAAGGGATATTCTGTTCAGCACCTAAGGTAGGTGTGAGGGGTGTTTTGTACTCCAATCCAGGCAGGGTGCAGTGCTCCCCATCTCCCCTGCTGGCAGTCAGGGAAACGCTCTCTGAGAACTGAGGCTGGATTGCAGTGCTGCTGGTGAAACACCAGCAGGGGTGGTGCAAGGGTTAACTCCTGATGCTGCGACTTTGAAGGGTCAGGGATTTAAATTTCGTCTCTTCTTCCTCTCCCTCTCTCCCTGGTTTTATTTAATTTCTACTCATAACTGTTAAAACCTGGGGTGTACATTCTCCTGTGAGTGTTTTAATAATAATACCCCAAAAGTTGTCCCCTGGGATTAATACTGAGAAATTGGGGAGAGCTTACCAGGGGGGGAGTCATTGTTTTTAAAAATCCAAACTTATCAAGACTCTCAGAAAAGATCTGGCACCACCCCCGCCCCCCAGGAGCTGAAATCCAAACCTCTTTGAAACCCAACCACCTTCCTTTCCACACCCCCACAGTCGGTGCCTCTTGGATGACACCACTGAGCCAAACACAGAGAAGGTGTCAAAAATAAACTCAAAAATCTCAGCACTTGAGCTCAATTCCCCCAGTCTGAGTCCAAATCTCAGCATTTGAGCTCAATATTGCCCCAGTGTGAGGTTTCAGGGAGGTGCTGCAGTCCTGGAGGTGGCACTCAGAGCTCTGGGCTGGTGAGAAGGTGGGAACTTGGTGTTCTTGGAGGTGTTTTCCAATGTTGATGATTCTGGGATAGTTGTGAACTGACAAGGCCAAGTTAATCCCCAACAGAACAAGGCAGAACTCAGCTCTGCTTTTCCCATGGAATACAAACCTGCTTTGGTATTTTCCTGATTTTCTGATTTTCCTCACCAAACCCCCTTCACAACATTTCCCAGATAATCTGTAAAACTCCTCTGAGCCAGCCCTGGAGCCAGGCTGATTCCTGTGCAGGAATTTTGTGTGTGGCAGTGCACAAATTGTCACAGGCACTTTTTATTCCCCTCTGAAAACAAACACACTCCAAATAAAGAACTCAAGTCCAGCCAGGAGCTGAATTTTCCCCTCCCCACCAGCCTCATCCCCTCCCACCTGGGGGTTACCTGAGGTAATAGCCACACTTTTCCTCACTTGGATTGGCACAGCCTGGAGAGAAACGTCTCTTTTGCTCAGGCTGTGCTTCTGAAATGCAGCTCCATTGTTTTAGCCTTGAAAATAATAAATTGTGTTAATTTTTAATTTTTTTTTTTTTAGGTTATTTGTTAAATCAGGTTACAGTTCACAGAGAGGGCAAAGAGCCCTGCAGAACTATGGCAGATGTGACATTCTTGTAGCACTGTTTTGGGATGGAAAAAAAAAAAATGAAAGTATTTATTTGAGTAAAGCTGCCAAAGATCAACCACGCCGAGAGCAAAGCAGCTGAGCCACCCAGGCGGTCACTGCCCTGCTGACCACAACGGCAACGCGCAGGGAGCTCTCAAAAGCAGGAAAAAGCTTTTTTTTCCACGCAATAGGAATGGACATGGCCCAGAATGAGGGGGGAAAGCCCCGATGTGCCGCCTCCAGGAGCGGGGAAGAGCAGGAGCAGCGTCCCGACCCGCTCTGCTGCTGCCACCTGCAGGGAACGGCTCCGCGAGGAGCAGCCAGGGAGGCACAAACGTCCCCTCCTCTCCTGCCTGCAAACCGCGGCCCAAAATCGCCTCACCCACCTCCTTTGCCACTTCCCGATATTCTTTCCCCTCTTCCGGTATCTTACAGGGTGAAATATTTCTTGTTTTCCCACTGTTTCAGTGCGATTTAATTTAAAAATAGAAATAAACCCAGGGGTGGAGGAAACAGCTGGGATGGGTTTTAAAGTGCGGATTTGCTAAGAAATTACCTTTCTTCCTCCTCCTGTGGGACAGGAATTACTTTGCCACTTTTCTTCCCACGGGGTGGCTCTTCCTGCCCACTCTGGCCTACAGCTGTGTCCCTTAACTGGAAAGGGAAGGAAAAAGGGGATTAACATGTAATAAAACTTCTCCATGTACATTTTGCTTTTAGAGTTACATAAAAATCCACTTGAAAAACCTCCCCTGTATCAACACAGCACTTGTGTGCACATGGACAAATCCAAAGGGATGGGATTAAAAACATTCAAGTTCCAAGAATGAAGATGTGAGTTTACTTTAGTGCTGCCTGCTGGCTGCTCAGCTCCTCTGGATTCCCCTTCAGCATCCTCTGGAGAGCCTGATTTCCTTGACAAACAGCTCAGTGTTGCTTTGGGAAGTTCTTTTTTGGGTGGCAACACAGATGCTGGACTCTCATCCCCTGTGCTCTGGCCACAGGGAAGGCTGGATGAGGGCAGGGATTTTCCCAGGCAATCCTGAGCCAGGCTTTCCTGATCTTTAGGCATCACCCTTTCCAAGGATTTCTCAGGAATGCAGCTCCCAGCAGCTGTGGAATATCCCAAGCAATCATCTATCATGGCATCCAAAGTTTCTCTTTCCAGGTTGTTTTCCTCCAGAGCTTCATCAGCACAGGCAGCAGTGAACGGGCTCAGGCTCAGCAGCTCCTGCAGGTCAAGGTCCAGCTCCTGCTGCAGCCTCTGGGCCCCATCCAGAGCAGCAGTGCCACTCAAAAAGCCAGGATCACAGCCAGAGCTGCCTGAGGGATGCTCCTGGGGCTCCTCTGCTTCCTGGGTGACCTCGCTGAGCGATGTCCCCTGGTCGCTCTTCCCACTCTCACTTTGGCTCGGGTGGCTTTCACCAGGGAGGTTCTGCTGCTGCTCAGCTTCCATGGAATCATCTGCCAAGATTTCCTGGATCTCTTCCTCGGTGTAATCAAAGGGAGAGTTGCCTTTCTCACTGCCTGACAGCTCCAGCAGGGAATCATCCAGCTCGCTGTCGTCGAAGCACCTGCTGATGTCCAGGGAAATGGCCACGTCGTCGTACTTGGCCACGGAAAAACTGGCCCCAAGCTCATCCTGCCCACTCTCATCCAGGAAAAGGGAGCAGCCAGAGCCTGGGGAAGGGAGCAGGGGATTCCCTGCTGGCTTTGGGGTGCTGCAGTCACAGCTCAGCACGCAGGCTTTCTTGGCTGACTGCAGGGCCTGCACCTGCACCGTGGAATCCGAGAGCCTCTTGGCCCTGGGGACTGGATCCTGCCTGAAGCCCTGATGGAGGCCAGGGGAGGGAGGGCAGCTCTCTGCCATGGTTCTGTGCCTTCCTGCAGCTCTGCTTCCAGCTCTACAGGCTCATCTGCTGCTGCTGCTGCTGCTGGCCTTTGATCAGCCCTTCCAGAGGAGGGATCAGCAGGAGTCAGCTCCAACCTGCCAGCAAAAGCAACGTCCTCAGTGAAAGGAGCTCAGCTGTATCCCTAAAATGCTGG
Source organism: Molothrus aeneus (assembly GCF_037042795.1). NCBI lineage: Eukaryota > Metazoa > Chordata > Aves > Passeriformes > Icteridae > Molothrus > Molothrus aeneus. Next base: position 1,774,135 of record NC_089668.1, read on the forward strand.
GATTTAACAGGGAGGGAAAAATCACCACAATTTGATCTCTGTTCTTGACTGTTTTAGGTCCCAAACAATCCTTCATCCCCGAGTGTTCCCTCGAGCAGGAAACCCCAATGATTGGAAACACCTTCAGGCTGTGCCCTCTCCTCCCAAAGTGCTGCCAGTCCCTCACAGCAGACCCCAGGAATCCCAAATCACAGCTTTAAACTGCAGAACACGCCTGAAGCATTAAATAAAATCTCCAAGTGTCTCAACCCCCACCTCCGCCCTTCAGAGATACAAATAAACACATTTAAAAAAAAACCAAAACTTTTTTTGACTTGGGAAAACTGAGTAAAGGAAGAGGAACTCTGTCAGGGAATTAGTCATTGAGACACTCTCACAAAATCCTTCATTTGGGTGTAGCCCTGGCTGGGCTCTTGTGCTGCCCAAGGTGGATCCATTGAGGCCTTTTAATAAATCCCTACTTTATTCTTTAATTCTGTCTCGCCTCTGTTTTAGGCCTTCACAAGGCATCAGCTTCGCTGAGCAATCTGGAACCTCACTGCCCTCACAGAGAGGAATTTTCCCCAATATCCCCTCTCCCCTCGCAGTGGGAGCCTTCCCTGTGTCCTGTCCCTCAGGCCCTTGTCCTACATCCAGCTTAGAGCCCCTCGAGCCACCAAAAACCCGCACTTGGCTCACCCTGGAGCCTTTCCCTATGCAGTCTAAAACCTCAGGAGGCGGCACCGCGTCGCTCTCCCCTCACCGAGGGTTTGACGGCAACACCGCCCCCGCCTCTCTCCGTCAGGGACCCGCCCGTCCCACAGCGGGCACCGCGCAACCGGCGCCTCAACGGCACCGCCCCAAGGCGGGGCCTAGCCCGCCCCGCCCCTGGCTCCTCCTCCCGGCCCACCCCAACACAGGGAGCTCCCCGAGCCCCGGAAAAAAACGGGTAAAACCGCCCAAAATAAACGAAGGAGAATTAAATTGCGCTGAGGCAAAGCAGCGGCCGCGGCCCGGCCGGGCCTGGCGGGAAAGGCGCTCACCCGCCGCCATCTTAACGGCGCCAAGGCCACGCCCACAGGAGCGCGAGACGCCCTCTGATTGGAGGAGCGTGCCCCCTCTTCCTGCTCTTTGCATCAGTCCCACTCGGCGCTCGGCAGGTCTTAGGCGTGGTAGTCAAGCGCCGAGTGGGGCTGATGCAACCCGGGGCAGGTCGGTGGGACCGGGCGGGGAGCCGGGGAGGGAAACGGGGAGAACCGGGGGGGGTACCAGGAGGAACCGGGGCTCCGGTAACCGCGTGTCCTGCCCTGCAGCCGCCGCCATGGAGCCCGCGCCCGGCCCGCAGGAGAAATATCAGCTCATCACGCGGAACCTGCAGGTACCGGGAGGCGGATGGGGCCGGGCCGGCGGCATCGGGGCTGGGCCGGGGTCGGGCGGAGGAATCGGGGCTGATCTGAGGGACGAGCGGGGCTGGGCCGGGGTCCGGCGGAGGAATTGGGGCTGGATCTGAGGGACGAGCGGGGATGGATCGGGGTCGGGCGGCGGAATCCAGGCTGGCCGGGTTGGTTGAGGCTGGAGCGGGGGCGATTGGGGCAGGATGGGGGTACCGGGGGGAGTACGGCAGGATTGCGGTCGGAGAGGGGGAACGGGGCGGAATCGGGGCATGGGGAGGCCGGGATGGGGGGACCTGAGGCAGGGCAGGCCCCGGGACACGGCGTGCGGGATTTGTCCCAGTGGGATTTGTCCCTGCAGCTCTGCGTGTTCTGTCCCCTGGCAGGAGGTGCTGGGCGAGGAGAAGCTCATGTCCATCTTGAAGGAGCGGGAGCTGAAGATCTACTGGGGCACGGCCACCACGGGCAAGCCACACGTGGCCTATTTCGTGCCCATGTCCAAGATCGCCGATTTCCTGAAGGCTGGCTGCGAGGTGGGGCACTGCCACCCTGCTGGGTGGCACCTGCAGCCAGCAGGGACAGCTCCCCTGACCCCGCTGTCTCCTGTCCTAGGTGACAATCCTCTTTGCTGACCTCCACGCCTACCTGGACAACATGAAGGCTCCATGGGAGCTGCTGGAGCTGCGGACCCGGTACTATGAGGAGATCATCAAAGCCATGCTGGAGAGCATCGGGGTGCCCCTGGAGAAGCTCAGATTCGTCCGGGGCACCGATTACCAGCTCAGCAAGTGAGTCCTGGGCAGCCAGGGGTGCCCTGGGAGGCTAAGCTAGGACAGAGGCTGGGTGGAGTTAAAGAATAAAGTAGGGATTTATTAGGAATATCAAATATTATATATATTTATCTAATATTATCACATATAATACAATATTATCCCTAAAAGTAGGGATTTATTAGAAGTATCTAATATTGTGTGTGTGTATATATACATATATATACATATATAAAATCATTATATATTATTTATTATTATTTATTAATTATATATTTTATATATGTACCTAATATTAGAAGTATCTAATATATATATTTTTTATATATATGTGTCTAATAATATATAGTAGTATTATCCAGTATTATTGTTAAAAGTACAAATTTATTAGAATTATCTAATATTTTATATCTATAAATATAGATATATGTAAAATATGTATATATGTTATAGATAGATAGATAGATAGATGTAATATATAAATATAGAAGTATCTAATACTATTATATATAATATGGTATTATCCCTAAAAGTAGGGATTTATTAAAAGGCCTCAATGGATCCACCTTGGGCAGCACAAGAGCCCAGCCAGGGCTACACCCAAGATGAACCAAAATGGTCACAAAATGGACACTTGGTCACAAAACCTCTCGCTTTTATAAGTTCTGCTCCATTTGCATATTGGACTTAATTGTCCAATTACAGCTCCAACCATGAAGCCAAATCCTTCTTCAGCCCACGTTATTTCTGCTCTTGGGCCTGAGATTTGGATCATTTGTCCTTGGTCCTCAGCTGGAGTAGGAATTGTTTTGTCTCCCTACTCTGCCTGTGGTGACAGTGGCATGGCCAGGAGCAGCTGTCAGAGCTGTCCCCATGCCCCTGGTGACAGTGCTGTCCCTACAGGGAGTACACCCTGGACGTGTACCGCCTCTCCTCCGTGGTGACGCAGCACGACACCAAGAAGGCAGGGGCAGAGGTGGTGAAGCAGGTGGAGCATCCCTTGCTGAGTGGTTTGCTCTACCCAGGCCTGCAGGTGAGGCAGGGGTGGTGGCCAGGGAGGTGCTGGCACAGCCAGGGCCACGGGGGTGTTTGGGGCTGAGTGCCAAGGTCGTTGTTGTCCACCCCAATGTCACAGCTGGCGGTGGCACAAAGGCTGGCCTGAGCACAGAGCAAACAGTCTGGAATGTTTCTGACTTTCCCTGGCTGGGAGCGGCCCAGGAGAGGCTGAGGGACAGGCCAGGACTGTTCTGGGTCCAGCCTCGAGGCTCTGTGTCTCTCCACAGGCATTGGATGAGGAATATCTCAAGGTGGATGCGCAGTTTGGAGGGGTGGATCAGAGGAAGATCTTCACCTTTGCAGAGAAGGTCAGGAATGGGGGGATTTCTGCCAGACTGGGGCCTGAGGGAGGCCTTGGCCGCTCCCAAATCCATTGGGAGAAGGGTGTGGGATTTTGGTTGATGTCACAGCTCTCTGTGCTGCTCCTGTGCTCTGTGCAGCCACACATCCCTGGCTGGGACCCTGCCCTTCCTGGGTGCTGTTACCCCACATCCCAAAGTTACCTGGAGCCAGGAGCAAACAGGGGTTGGGAATTAAAGCTGAATCAGGCTTGTGTCTGACTCGCCTCCTCGTGTTTTCCCAGTGCCTCCCTTCCCTGGGCTATGCCAAGCGCGTCCATTTGATGAACCCCATGGTTCCTGGGCTGACAGGCGGCAAAATGAGCTCATCAGAAGAGGTTGGTCCTGGGTCTGGCTGTGCTCAGGGGGCTCTGGGGGGACAGTTTGGTGGCTGGGGGCTGAGAGGGAACCATCCCAGGGAAGGTGAGATCTTCCTCCCCATTCACATGGGTTCTAAGAAGGTGCAGCAACTCCAGCATGAATTTCCTGGGTAAAAGCTTGGATGGAGGGCTGAGGAAATCTCTTGCTGCAGGACTCCAAGATTGATCTTCTGGACCGCAAGGAGGACGTGAAGAAGAAGCTGAAGAAGGCTTTCTGTGAGCCAGGGAATGTGGAGAACAATGGTGTCCTCTCCTTTATCAAGCACGTCCTCTTCCCCCTCAAGTCAGGTGAGGGGGTCCCCACACTGGGGTGTGGATAAGAGGAGGGGACAGGAGTGTGTCCCCTGAGACAAAGCTGTCCCTGAGTGCCACCTGCCCAGCCCCTGCTCTTCGGCAGGGTGGGGTGAGTGGTTTAGCTGAGCCTTGAGTTAATCTGAGCTTTAAAACCTGTTTTGTCCCAGAGTTTGTGGTCCTGCGAGAGGAAAAATGGGGAGGAAACAAAACCTACACGGCCTACGAGGCCCTGGAGAAGGACTTTGCTGAGCAGGTGAGTGCTGGGAGGGGCTGAACCTTCTGCCTGAGGTTCCTGGGAGCAATTTGGGAGATGGAAATCTGCACTGGGAGGAGGTGTGGAGTGTGGCTGGTAGTGTGGGATGCTCCCAGGCAGGAGAGCGTGAGTGAAGGGTGTGAGGTCAGGACAGCAGCACATCAGAGCAGAGCAGCACTTCAACCCTTCCCAGCTGTTCCCAGCAGAGGCTGGAGGTAGAAGTGTCCAGAAACTTCTGATGACCAAGGGGAATCAGGTCAAGGGTTTGGGATTCATCTTCCCACCTGTTTGGTCTCCGTGGCCTCAAACAGGAACATCTTTGTCCTGACACAGGTTGTGCACCCTGGAGACCTAAAGAACTCTGTGGAAGTGGCCCTGAACAAACTGCTTGACCCCATCAGAGAGAAATTCAACTGCCCAGAGCTGAAGAAGCTGAGCAGTGCTGCATATCCCACCCCATCCAAAGCCAGTAAGGAGGGGCTGGGAGCCTGGGGAAGGGGGGCCTTGGGAGCTCAGGGAAATGGGGCTCTGGCCATGCAGGGCTGAGTGGGACAGCTCCCTCCAGGAGCTGAGGTCAGAGAAAAGTTTTGAAGCTCCAGACTCAAAAGCACCCATGGAGAACACTGGGAAAGGTGAGGAAAGCCAGCACAGGAGGGACTCTGCTCTCTGGTACAGGGACAAGGATGGAATTCCCTGCAGGGAATTACCCCCAGGGCCTGCATTTGGGGCTGAGCACGTGCCTGGGTTTGTGCTGAGTGTTGTGACCATTCCCTTCACCCTGCAGAGCCTGGAGAGAAGAGCACCAAGAACTCAGAGCCAGAGGACGTGATCCCATCCCGGCTGGACATCCGTGTGGGCAAAGTGATCAGTGTGGAAAAGGTACGGGGAGAGGAGAGGGGAGGAACCCTGCCTTGTGGTGACATTTGGGGTGTGCCTGGTGGGACTGGCACCTTTTCAGCCACCCCATTCCCACCCCTGCTCCCCCTGGCAGCACCCAGATGCCGACAGCCTGTACGTGGAGAAGATCGACGTGGGCGAGGCCGAGCCCCGGACCGTGGTCAGCGGCCTGGTGCACTTTGTCCCCAAGGAGCAGCTGCAGGACAGGCTCGTGGTGCTGCTCTGCAACCTCAAACCCCAGAAGATGAGGGGGGTGGAGTCGCAGGGCATGGTGCTGTGTGCCTCCAGGTGAGGGACACGGGGCACTCCGGGGCTGGAGCACCCCTCCTGCCTCAGGGCCAGCACCCTGGGGTGACCCTGGTGTCTCCACACCTCTCCTTAGTGTGGGGGAGCCCCGTCAAGTGGAGCCCCTGGACCCCCCCGCTGGGTGCTGTGCTGGGGAGCGCGTCTACGTGGAGGGCTACGAGGGTGGGGAGCCCGACGAGGAGCTCAAACCCAAGAAAAAGGTCTTTGAGAAGCTGCAGGTGAGGCCTGGGAGTGGCTGGAGTTCCACACTGTCCCCACCTCTGGGTGACCCCAGATGTTACTGTGGAGGAGATGAACCTTCCCAGGGCTCACCCTGCTCCCTGTTGTGCTCCCCAGGCCGATTTCTGCATCTCTGAGGATTGTGTGGCGCAGTGGAAGCAGAGAAACTTCCTGACCAAGCTGGGGTGTGTCTCCTGTAAAAGCCTGAGGGGTGGCAGCATCAGCTAACAAGTGCCAGGGCTGCTCTGGTGCCTCCTGCCTGACTCCTGCAGCTCAGCCAGGCTCCTCCCAGTCATCTCCCCACCAGTGCTCGGCCCTGGGGGCTCTGGGACTGAACTTGCAGCCTCTCGCCCAGAGCTGCCTCCATCATCCATCCCCCTGGGCCTCTGAGGACTGGAGGTGCCACCACGCCCAAGGGCCTCATGTGACTCATCCCCATGGCCTTGGGGCCACCCAGCTGTGCCACAGACTGGACTCCCTGCCCGCTGGGGTGCCGTGTGTGGCTGCTGTGGTGAGGGCAGAAGGGAAAAGCTGCTTCTCCAACCTTATGTTGCTGCTACCAGAGCTGGGGACAGCCCGGCAGGCCCCGTCCCCTGCTCCACCCCCAGCCCACTGGTGCTGCTCTTTGGCCAGGAGCCCAGGCAGCACCCGTGGGGCTGTCCTGAGCCTGTGGAGGGTGTGGGCCTTAAACACTGACTCGGGAACCATCTGTCTGTCATCAAACCCAATAAAATGTCGAGCTGACTGCACGTGGCTGTGCCCATCTGTCCAGGGGAGCTGGCAGCCAGCCCTGCCCTGGAGTTTTACTGGGCAGTGGTGCTGGGAGCCAGCCCAGGAGTTTCCCTGGAGCTCAGCAGCACCAGAAGGGACCTGCAACCATAAGCCAGGAAGAACAGGAGGCAGCAAGCTTCGGTCATCATTTTTACCAGCCAGGTACAGAGCTCTGAGCAGCTACTCGGCGGCAGAGGGTCAGTTGCTTTTGGTTTGGTTTGGTTGGGTTTGTTGTTTTGTTTGGTTTTTGTTTCGTTTTTTTTTACAATCAAAGAAATCAAAATGTGACCCGAGTTTACAGAAACAGAATCAAGGCTCTACCCCAGAGCCCAGGGCCAGCTCAAGGGGCAGCCAGGCCCTTCCTCCTGTTGGGCAGTGGTGAGTGGCCAGAGCCAGTGCTGACCACGAGCCCCTCTGGCCTTTCCATCAAGAGCCAAAGCCCTGATCCTTCCCCACCAGCACCTCCATCCCCTCCTGTTCCTGTTTTCATCTCCCCAGGTGCTGTCGTGGCCAAAGCCTTCCCATTCTTTGTCCAAAGTGCTTCCATTCCTCGTGGGCCTGCCTGGCCAGCAGCAGTGGCTCCAGCTCCAGCATCTTCGGCCCCAGCTCCGATGTCTTTGGCCCCCAAACTCCTCTGGGTGTGGCTGCTCAGCTCCACACACCCACACCGAGCATCAGCTTAGCAGGGAGGAGGTGCTGGCTCTGGGCACGGGCCTCGAGTCCAGTAAAAAAAAAAGCAAAATAAAGCTGTAGTACTTAGGAAAGTGAAACCAACACCATTTTTGCATAAATATCATCAAGGCCGTGGAGGCTAAGGCTGTTTGCTTCCTGTATTAAGTTAGTTGCCAGTTCCACACTCGTCCGTTGACCTGCCCAGGTCCCTGAGAGATTTGGATTCCTGTCCGTGGGGGCTCCAGTCCTGCAGTGTCATCCTTCAGGCCATCTCTCCCCGTCTGTCTGCAAAGCAGGAGGAAAGAGCCCATCAGCCACCCCAAATCCCAGCTTCCCACAGCCCTACCAGGCTCCGTCCCTGCCGTCCCAGTGCTTCCCAGCTGGAACACAACCCAGGAGCCGTGCTGGGTGTCCAATTTATCCCTTGGGAATGCATAGCTCAGGATGCTGAGCAGCGAGGCTGAACCTCCAGCAGCATCATCCCGTGGCTCCCACCCCACGTACCTTGTGCAGGGAGGCTCTGAGCCGGCGGCTCCGCGCCATTCCTGCCCTCTGTCCTTGCCAGCTCGCTCTTAGTCCTGCTCTCCTCCACCTTGGCATCCCCGTCCAACACCTCTGCCCCCGGTGCCTTCGGGGAAGGAGCCGGCCCCGAGCCCAGCGAAGGCTTCTTGGCTACTGGAGGGGGGATCTTGCCGGGTTTCCTCTGGGTTTGCGCCTTCCCGGGGCCCTGCGGGGCGGCAGCAGCCGGGGCTGCCGAGCGCTGCCCCGAGAAATTCATCAGCTCGGCCACCAAGTTCCTCTTCAGGTCGGCCTGTGCCTCGGGGGACGAGGCCGTCTCGATCACCAGCTTCCTGGAGCTCTTGGCGAAGATGAAGCTGGCGGTGGAGGCCGGCGATTTGCTCCTGGGGGACAGCTGCCCATCCCCGGCGGGGCCCTCAGGGCCGGGCTGGGCCGCTCGGCCGCCCGGCGGCTTCTCCGCGGCCTCTGCGGAGGCCAAGGCGGCGGCCTTGAGGTGCACGGCGTGGTGGAGCTGCTTGGAAGGCACCGCGTCTTGGGCGGGAGGCGGCTGCCGGTTGGACAGGGAGCGCCGGACGGGCTTCTGAGGGGCCGGACGCTCCTCGGGCCCGGCCGCGGCCCCTGCTCCGGCCCCGGCCGCGGGCTCCACGCTGACGGAGCGCAGCCGCACCATCTGCAGCAGCGAGGGGGTGACGATGGGCAGGCTGGCATCCTCCTTGGCCGCCGGGCCACTCTTGCTCCGCGACACCGGCTCCTTCTTGGCCTCCGCCCGGGGGCCGTTGGCCGCCTTCTTAAGGCTGATTTGGGGCGGCAGGGCCGGAGCCGAGGGCGGCGGGAGAGGCGGCGGCGGTGGCGGGGGCACGGGGGCCGTGGGAAGGGGCTCGGCGGGGTGTGGAGGCTGTGGAGCCCCGGTGGGTGGCTCTTGCTGCTGAGATGGTGAAGAAGCAGCCCCCGGGCTCGGTGTCGCCGTCTGCCCGTCCGCCGGGGCCGAGGTGGCCTCGGGCAGGCTGCAGAGATAGGATTCTTCCGGAGGGGGGAAGTCTGCCATGGACAGGTCGTGCTCCTCGGGGGTCGGCGGTGGTGGCGGGGGCCAGGCGGTGTCGGCGGGGGGCTCACTGCTGCTCTGGGGGCTCCCCTCCACCTTCTTGGCCGGCGGGGGAGGCGGGTGGTAGGCAGGCGGCGGTGATGGCGGTGGGGATTTGCTGCTGGGCTTGGCCGAGGTCTCCTGGCCGGCAGTGCTGGGCGCTGGGGGGGTTTGTAAGGGCTGCAGGGGGCCGGCGGGGGCCGGGGGCTGCTGGGGCTTGGTGGGTGGCGGGGAGAAGGGAGCAGGAACCTTGGGGTGCGGTGGGATGATGAACCGGTCTGAGCGAGTGGTCGGCACCTCGGGGGGGGTCGGGTCCGAGGCTGAGGAGGAGATGGAGGTGAGGGAGGAGGACACGGAGAGCGCAGGCGACTGCAGGGAGCAGACCCGGTCTGGCTTCTGGGGCTGAGACTTGCCCGGCGACACAGCCGGGGGTCCCAAGCCCTTGGTGGGCAGTGTGGGCGTCCCGCTCTGGCTGGAGTAGCCGCTGGAGGGGGACATGGTGCGGTCAGAGCCATCGGGGCAGCTCCACTTGGCCTGAGCTTGGGGCTCCCTCAGCACCACCGTCACCCCGGGCCGGCCCCGAGGGGCCTCGGGGGAGCTGGCTCCGGCCAGGCTCTCGGAGCGGAGGCTGCTGGTCTCGCTCAGCGCTGGGGAGAACACCTCATCCTCCCCCGTGGGGCTGAAGGGCTCGGGGCGCGGGGACCAGGGCGCGCTGCTCTCCCGCTGGGGCCGCCGCTCGGGCCTGGGGGGCAGCCCCAGCACCTTGGGCTCCCCGTCAGCCTTCTGGTGCAGCGAGTAGGTCCTGCGGGGAGGGGCCGGGGGCTTCTTCATCTTCCTGAGGGACACGCTGCGGGTGGAGGAGCGCTCGCTGGCCAGGCTGGCCGTGTCCGAGCCCTCCGCCTGGCTGCTCGTGCTGTAGGCAGGGGATGCACGGCCGCTGCCCACGCCCAGGAGCCCAGGGGCTGTGGGAGCGAGGCTGGCAGCAGGCTTGGAGCAGGAGCTGGCGAAGCTGGTGGAGCTGTAGATGCTGATTTGGTCGGTGTCAGAGCGAGCTGCTGCGTCTGCCTCACCGTGCGGCCCCGCCTCGGGCTGCCGGTGGTCACAGCCACCCTGGGAGGAGATGGTGGAGCTGTTGGACACGATGGTCTCCGTGGACTGCGAGTGGCTCCAGTTGTCGCTGGAGGAGGAGGGCTCACGGCTGCGGGGGCCGCGCTCCGAGAAGCGGGACAGGGAGCGCACCGAGGCCGGGCTGGACGACACGAGGCTGCAGCGGCTCAGCGTCCGCACGCTGCTGCTCGTCAGGGCCACCACGTCCACCATGGGCGGCAGGATGGCGTTGGGGATGATCTTGGACATGTAGGTGCCCTGGGGCGAGATGGACATGACGGGGCCCACCAGCATCTCCGGGGGGTTGGCGTAGGTGGTCATGCCCGGCACGGCCAGCGACTTCGGCCTCACCATGGGTGACAGTTTGGCTGCTGTCTTCCTCCCCAGCAAGCTGTCATCGTAGTAAACCCTGTTGATGTGCTTCTGCAGGGCTGCATCAGCCTCCTCCAGCACTCCCAGGCAGACGCGGGCTCCGCCGGCTGCGGGCAGGGGCTGCAGCTTCCCGTCGATGGTGGGGATGCGGATGGCATCACCCGACACCTGCCCCCCGTTCAGCAGGGGCTGCACTGCCTGGCTGTCCCCACAGCCTGCTGGCCCTCGCCCATCCACCTCAGGATGTCCCTTGGCTCCATGGCTGTTCCTGAGACCTGGGAGCAGGGAGAGATGACCTCAGTGTGATGCCAAGGGAAAGCAAACAGATCCTAAAAATCCCCCCTTGCTCCCCCAAAGCTTACCCAGCTCCCTATGGACGTGCTGGGGGATGCCCAGCACTGTCGTCCTCCTCTCCTTCCTCTTCTTGCCAGCCCTCTCTGAGGATTTGGGAAAGGAGTCGTGTGGTCGGAAGGTGGAACCTGCAAGAGGTGTGAGAGGGTCCAGCTGGTGTGGGGGAGGCCCTGGCCAGAGTGTCCCCAGTGTCCCCAGTATCCCCAGCACTTCCCACTGCCAGAGGTGCTCTGGGCTAAGCCAGGCTGAGGCACTGGAACAGGCACCAACTGAACAGTCTGAGCAGGGAGGAGACACTGTCTGTCTGTCCGTCCATCCCCCTCACCCAGCCCCAACGCTCTGACTCAGCCAGAGCTGCTCTCATCTCTCCCAAGGGCCCCCAAATCCCTGTGCTGGCTCGTGGGCACACCAGGGCAGAGCCCAGCTCCCTGCCCCACTCCCCAGCCCCCCTGGCAGCCCCCTGGCACAGCCCAGCCGGGTACCTTTGCGCTGGATCATCTCGGAGCGGATGGAGAGCGCATCCTCAGAGGCGCTGTCCGTGGCACAGGAGGCTGCCCGGCTCCGGAAGGACAGGCTGTCATCCTCCGAGGATGCACAGGACTGTGGGGACACAGAGGGCTCAGCAGAGCCCGGGCTGTGGGGACAGAGCTGCCCCAGCCCCGGCCAGGCCCCTTCCCCGCCGCGAACTGACTCTGCAGCGAGACAAAAGCTCTTCCGAGGGCCAAAGGCTGAGTCAGCCACGCCGGCATCCAGAGTCCTCCCACCAGGAGCAGGGCTGGGAGCAGCCCCTGGGACCCTGCATGGCTCTGCAGCCCCCCCCGAGGGCAGGAGAGAGGGGGCTGGAGTGTGCAAGGAGCACCTGAAGGAGCTGCCCCCATGCCAAGCCCAAAATGACTCCGTGGGTGCTCCCAGCCCTGCGGTGCCCCAGAGCCCAGGGCTGGAGGGCTGCCATGGCTGGGAGAGGGGTGTGGGACAGGGACAGGGAGGATCCCCAGCACTCCCTGGACACAGCCCCGTGCTGTTTCCCCATCCCTCCAAAGCAGCCCTGGCACAGGCAGAGGTTGGGAAGAGACACTTCAGAGTTAACCTGAAGTTAACTTCACTGCCCCTGTGGCTCTGCCCATCCTGGGGTTCCCAGTCCCCCACTTCCAAGGGGTTAGAGGGGCTGAGAGCCAACCAGAGGCAGCAGCTTGAGCAAACACAAACAGGGTGAGGCACTGGCAGCGGGGTCAGAGCCCAGGGATTGCCAAAGCTCAGCCAAAGGAGGGGGAGTTTCCCCTCGTCAGCAGCCAGGGAGGGGCAGGGGCACCAGGCTGGGTATGGCCAACAGTCCCCATGTGCCGCCAGGTCACTCTTCCTCAGTCAGGGCTCCCAGGGGACACCAGTGGGGAAGGGACAGGGGGATGCAGGCACAGGGGGGGCCATGGCAGAGCCCCACAGGGCAGAGCAGGACGTGCCAAGGCTGAGGATGAGGAAAACAGCTCCTCATGCGGCAAAAGGGACAATGCCAAGGGACACACGGCCAGTTCCAGCCCCACAACCCCCCTGGACATGGTCCTGCCCCCAAACACCACCCAGAGAGGACAGAAGAGCCCCCCTGTGTCCCCTCACCCCCAGGAGGGCCACTTGGCAGGGCTCACCTGGAGGCTGCTGGTGTCCCCGTGGTCCCAGGCACTTTTGGTCTGTTTCTGCTTCTCTGTGGAGGGAAGACAGAAGGTGAATCCCTCCAGGGGATCCGAAGGAAGCAGCTGCTGAGCTGGCAGTGCCCCCTGCACAGCCCAGCCACCAGCACTGGACTCTGCTCAGCCCCGTGCGCCGCCCACACCACCGGCCAGCCAGGAGCTGGGGCCAGCCCTTCCGCCGTGTCCCCAAGGCCACCCTGGAGCTGGGGGCACCTACCCTGGTGCTGCAGGGACTTCAGCCCCTGCTGGGCCTGGTTGTGCAGCTCCTCCAGGTGCGGGGGCCGCGTGCTGGGGAAGAAGACGTTGTCGGGACATTCCTGGCCCGCCGTGTACTGCACGCTCAGCCGCTTCTCACCCTCGCCCTTGGCAGCACCTGTGGGGACAGCAGGGTCAGCTGGGCCGGGGGGACATGGCCACGCTGCCACCCAACCCACAGGGGACAGCACCGGGTGGTGACAGCCACCCTGGGGTGATGTTATCCCGCTCAGCTCCAAAACGGGCGCTGGGAACACCGAGAGAAATCCCATCCCATTCCGGTCGATATTCTGGAGTCAGGATGTCTCTGCTGCTTTTCTCCCTGGGATTGTGGGACCACCCTCCTCCCCCAGTGCCTTCGTTAGGAGCTAACAAGGTAACAGGACCTCGTTATTCACCCCTGAATTGTGTGGGGCTGGGGGGAGCCGAGCAGGGAAGGGGCAGCACAGCAGGGGATTAAATGTGGAGGGAATGAGCATGAGGATGACTTTCCCTTCGGAGCATTGCATCATTCCCAGGCTTTGCTCATCACCCCAAGAGCAGGGACTCCCCCCATGCCCTGGCAGGCTGGGAACTGCACAGGAGAGGGAAACTGAGGCACATCCAGGGGTAGAGGTCCCAGAGGAGCCAAATCCTTGCTGCAAACCCTGCTGGATGCTGAACACCCCATCAGCCACGCCTGGGGCAGCACAGAGCCTCCAGTCCCAGCCTGGCAGCCCCCTCCCCACAACCACCACCAGTACCCAGGGGCTACCCTGGCATCACCCAGCCCTGGCACTGCAGCACCGTGGCACAGCCCTGCCTGCTCCATGCCTGAGCGAAGCCTCAAACTCTTCCTGCCCAGAAAAAAACCAAAAACAATCTTGAGGAAGGGAAGGGCGAGCGCAGGAAACCGTCGGGGCTGGCACCCCGGGGCCAGGGGCACCTGCTGCTCACATCGCCAGCAGCACACACCACCCCTCGTCCCCCGTGCCCCCCGTGTCCCTGCATCGCCAAGGGCCAGCCCAGGCAGGCAGCGAGGCAGCCGTGCTGTGTCTCCAGCACACAAAGGAGCAGGCCTGGAACAATGGAGCCTCCCGCCCTGCCGCCATGCCGGCCTCTGCCTCCGCCAACACCGGCGCTGCGAGCGGGCACGGGGGCACGGCCCGCCCGGCACGGCTGCCACACCGATCCCCTGTGCCGGTGCAAAATCCCTGCAGGGGACACAAAACACCCACAGCCCCCCCAGCATCACGTCCCTCATCCGCTTTTCTCCCCCAGTTTCGGCAGCCCCTCTCCTGACACCCCCCAGACGTGCTGGGGAGAGGAGCGCAGTGATTTATTCCGGTAACTCCGCGCCGGGAGAGGCCAGGGCGGGGGTGACCTTCGCTGCTCTCCCCCGGGGATGGCAGCGCCCCTGCCCGCTGCGGGTGGGCGAGCATCCCGGGCCGGGGGGTCCCGGCGGGCAGGGGTTGTGTAAGGACAAGGCTCTGCTCCCTGCCTCCCTCCCTGCCCGCTGCTCACTCACCCTTCTTCTTGAAGAAAGCCAGGAGCGAGGAGAGGTTCCTGCCCATGAAAACCACCATGGTGGCCGGGGGAAGAGGGTCTGGTCCCCAGGGAACGGGGGGGCTCCGCAGCCCCCCGAGGATGCTCAGCCTCTTGTGCTGGGGCTGCTCTCACCCGGCGTGTACCGGCGGGGCGGATGCCGGCGGCCCCCGGCTCCCTCCCTCCGTCCTCATCCGCACGGGCGCGAGGATGCTCGGCCAGGCGAAGAGGCTCCGCCGCAGCTGCTCGCGAGCAGGGAGCAGCCTGAGCCGGGGACGGCTGCGCGGTGGCAGGAGGGGACAGTCCCCGGCAGGAGGGGACAGTCCCAGCTGCGCCCACCGCGCTCCGCGGCCGCGGGAGAAGGGAAGAGGGGGCCCCTCCTCTGGCCCCCGGCCCTCCCGCCTCCTCCCACGCACGGCACAGACCACAGGGATCTGTTCTTCCAGGCTCGGGGCCAGCATTTCCCCTACTCCTCCCTCTTGGACCCTCGGGACTCCCCAGGACCCTGCTGGGCACAAACCAGTCGCTCCCTTCCACACCAGTGCAGCCAACTGGGAGGAACTGGGAGGCTTTTGCACCTTGGCTATGACACAGCACAGGCAGCAGGGTGACATTCCCCATCCCAGCCTGTCCCCAGTGCCCCCAGGACCCTGCCAGGAGAGCCCCATTCCAGGCAGGAACACAGGACAGGGCCAAGGCTGTTTGTCCTTAGGGACAGGGCCACGTCACGGTCACAAGGGCTGGCAGCACCGGGGGAAAACCAGCTCTGGGACCAGTCTAACCAGTAGCTCCAGCTGCTGCTGCGGAGGCAGGTGAAAGCTGGGGCAGAAATGCCACGTGGTCACACAGTGGCACTGCCCTGGCACTGCCGGTCACTGTCCCCACCATGGAGGGCAGTGGGTGCCCAGCACCTCTGGGAGCTCCATCCCCCTCATTTACAGGGGTTTTACCCCAAAAAGTGAACAGCACCCAGTGTTTACCCAGCAGGCAGCCGTGTCCTTGTGCCAAACCCTCTGTCCCTACCCTGCAGCTCCCCACGGGCTGTGCCAGGGTCTGTTCCAGCACGATGCAGGGTGGGCTCACCCAGTGCAGGGTCCCAGCAGTGCCTGTGCAGCCCAAGGGACAGTTTGACCTTGTGAAGGACATCTCTGTCTCCCCAGCCAGGCAGCTCTGGGCTCAGTGAGGATTTCTTCCCTGGAATTCCAGCATGGCCATGGCCCCAAACAGCAGCAGCTCCCTGGCTGTGCCTGAGCCAGCACCTTCTCCTGCCCACAGGCAGGATGGGCCCTGCTGCCCACACGACCCCCAGAAGGTGGGGGTGGGCAGATGCTCCCCACCTCTTTTCACAGCA
This sequence comes from Molothrus aeneus, assembly GCF_037042795.1. Classification (NCBI taxonomy): domain Eukaryota; kingdom Metazoa; phylum Chordata; class Aves; order Passeriformes; family Icteridae; genus Molothrus; species Molothrus aeneus. The sequence goes on from NC_089668.1 coordinate 1,789,703, forward strand.
CAAGTGGAAAAGGGACATAATTAAAGGGCTGAGGATGCACAAAGCAGGCAGCCACATGCTGAGCTGAGCCCTGCCCTCTGCTCTGGGCAGCCTGAGCCCAGAGAGGGCCAGGGGTGGTGGCAGCTGTCAGGGACACTGCTCCTGGCTCCACAGGTCAGGGTCCAGCCTTCCAGCTCTGCCCACAGGGATGGGACTGCAACAGGACCCCCTCCATGGCACCAGGGACTGCAACAGGACCCCCTCCATGGCACCAGGGACTGCAACAGGACCCCCTCCATAGCACCAAGGATTGCAACAGGACCCCCTCCATGGCACCACGGACTGCAACAGGACCCCCTCCATGGCACCAGGGACTGCAGCAGGACCCCCTCCATGGCACCACGGACTGCAACAGGACCCCCTCCATGGCACCACGGACTGCAACAGGACCCCCTCCATGGCACCAGGGACTGCAGCAGGACCCCCTCCATGGCACCACGGACTGCAACAGGACCCCCTCCATAGCACCAAGGATTGCAACAGGACCCCCTCCATGGCACCAGGGACTGCAACAGGACCCCCTCCATGGCACCAGGAGCACCCCCAGTAAAGGGACACAGCCCCTCCTGAGCTGCTGCTGCAGGGCCCAGGCACAGCTGAGCTCAGCCCCGTGGATCTGCTGATGGCAGCCCAGGTGGAAGCTCCTTCCAGGGCTCTGAGGACATTCCAGGTGCTGGCAGCCAGGCTGGCCCTGCTCCACCTCCCTGCCTGTGGCCCATTGCCCACGCAGAGGACCTGGAGAACATCCCTCACTGATGGAGACGTGTCCCTCTCCAGTGTGACACCGCTGAGGAGGAGCTGCAACCTCCCAGAAGAAAATCCAGGGCTGAGCCAGGGCCCGACGCTGCCCAGGCACGGAGGAGCCTCGTGGCAGCTCCGCTTCTCCCACTCCCTGTGACCTTCGCTACCTCATCATCCTCACCCGGCCAGCCTCACCCCGGCTCTGTCAACACACGGTGAAAGCTGCTGGAAACGGGGGGAATGCAGCAGGGAAAGGGGTCCCGGCGGGCTGGGGAAGCCGCTGCAGCTGCAGCCGCTGCCGGTAGCAACACGCCCGGCTGCAGCCGGTGTCCCGGCCCCTGTGCATTCCTTGGTGCAGCCCGGATCTCCCCGTGCCCTCCGGGCTGGGCTGACACACGTGCCTGGGCCACACGTGGCAGCGGGGTTCTCCCAGATAAGGAGGCAGGCACTCCTCAAGGATGGGCTCCCCAGCTGGGAGCTGGTACCTGCTGCTGAGGGAGCAGAGCATCCCCGGAGCAAGGCCCAGGGAGGCACAGGGACCCCCAAGCACCCTGCCTGAGACAGGCTGGAGGTTCCAGAGTGGGAATGGGCTCCACAAGGGCTGAGACCCCACGGGAGCACGGCCAGGGCCGCCCAGCCCGATGCTGCAAGCAGAACTCGGTGCTGGCCCAGCTCTCACTCTGCTGCTCTTCGCCTGGAGAGAGCCAGGGGAGAAAATCCCATCTCCTGTCCCCCTCCTCGGCAGGCCTGTGCCTCCTGCGAGCAGCAGGTTTGGCCGGGCTGGGCTGCAAACATCCATCTCTGCCTGCTCGGCACTGCCCCGACTTGCCTGCTCCGCGGGTCCTGCGGCGGCAGCCGCGGCTCCTGCCCGCCCCTCCACCGCCACTGACTCACCGCCCAAAAATGGGGAGGAGGGGGAGCTGCCAGGCGGGCGGGAAGGGGCTGCGAGGTCCCCAAGGGGACCCGAGTCCTGCTCTCAGCGCCTTCTCCCGGCAGCCCGAGCAGCCAGAAGCCCCCCTGGTCCACGGGGCTGGGGCTCTCCCACCTCTCTGGGGGCCCTGGATGGGCCTCCCCCATCCAGGCCTGGGGACTGCTCTGCTTGATAACAGCAGTGGGGTGCACCATGGACCCCATTCCTCAGAGCTCCATGGAGCTGTCAGGACATGGCTGGACCCTGATGGAGCTCTGCTCCAGTATCACAGAATATTCTGATTTGGAAGGGATCTTATCCAGCCCTTCTGCTCCAGCATCCTGTCCCTCTGCTGCCTTTGCAACCTTGAACTCTTTAGGGTGTCTGGGAGCCCCTAAAGGCAACGAATCTGTTTCTCAAACCCTTGTCTCAGCACAGCATCCACGCCCTGGAACACCCTGGGGGACCCTGAGCTCTCCAGGCAGGGTGAGAGCACAATAATATTGACAGTGGCTCTGGCTACACAGCCCCTGCTGCCAGCCTGCCCTGGGCCACACCTGGGGGCCGCTCCAGCCAGGAAAACATCTCCAGCAAGCAAATAAACACCACCCCATCCCTGCTGCTGGCTCGGCTCTCAAACACGATCCCACGCAGAGCCTGAACTAAAATTAATTTCAACTGGGAAAACAAACTTGGATTGTTTTTTTCTTCCTCTAAATCTCAGTGCAGAAAGCTGCTTGGTGTCACCTCGGTGAGCCAGCAGGGCCTGGAGAAGGAGCTGGTGCAGGGTGAAATCCCACTTGGAGCAGAGCCGTGGCTCCAGTCGCCTCCAGCCACGGCTCCTGTCGTGACAGGAGCGCTCGGGGTTGTGCAACGGGCCCTGACCTCGCTGCTGTCCCACGGTGCCCCACAGCCAGCCCTGAGGTGGCACAGAGTGTCCCCTGCTCCCTGAGTTATCCCAGACGCGGGTAGCAGACCAGAGGGGCTCCTGGGGCAGGGCCCCCCCAGTGCCCGGCTGTGCCTCATCCCTGCAGAGCCTCCAGCCCACCACGTCCCCACCCCGGAGAAGCCACCAAACAGGTTTGAAGGTAAATAACAGCGTTCCCCAGGCAGGAGCAGGAGCCGGATCCGGGCGGGAACATCCCAGCTGGGGAGCGCAGGGCGGGAGAGGGAAGGGGACACAGAGGGTGACACCGGTGGCGCTGTGACCAGGGGCGGGCCACCAACACCTCCTCCTTCCATTCCCCAGAGCTTCATCGCTCCTGATGGCCTCCCCTCGGTGTCTGCAGCCCCTCCGGTGCTCCGGGCTGGCTGTGCCGGCCCGTGCCGGTGTTTGCAGGGCACCGGGTGCTCTTGCCGCGGCAGAGGCGTTGCCTGTCACAGCAGGCACCTGGCTCCCCGCAGGAGCCAGCCCGGCAGACGGATTAAGGACAAGACGTTGCAGGTTTTTTTCCGTGCACGGATCCCCCGTCCTTGCAAGCAGCTCCCAACCCCGCGGGGCTTTTCCAGGGAAAGCTGCGGAGGTGCCGATCCTCCCATGGGGACGGACACGGAGAGGAGCTGCCACCAAGACGGGGCGGGGGATAACCCAGAGGCACAGAGCAGGTGCCAAGGCGGCAGGGCACGGCATGGCACGGCAGGCACGGCACGGCCCGGCACGGCACGGCAGGCACGGCGTGTCAGAGCCGAGCTGCCTGCCCGGGACAGCCGCGGATCGCTCCTGCCCTGCCCCGGGAGCAGGAGGGGCACCGGGAAGGGCTCGGTGTCCCGGACACAGCGGGATGCTGGCTGGAGGAAGCGCCTGTGTAAATCTCGCATTTGTGTCCCCCGCCGGGACCGGGCCCTGCTCTCATCCGCCCCCCGGGTGTTTGCGGAGCCGGCCCAGCGTGGCGCTGGCACGGGCAGAGCTCAGAGCTGCTCAGCCCACCCTGGAGCTGCCCCGCAGGAGCCGGCACTGCCGAGGGGCTCCACGGCTGCTGCTGCTGCTGCTGCTGCTGCTGCTGGGGGCGTTCACAGCCACAGGAAACCCTGGGGCATTCGGATACCCCATCCCTGGAAGTGTTCCAGGCCAGGCTGGAGCAGCCTGGGATAATGGAAGATGTCCCTGCCCGTGGAGTGGAACGCGATGAGCTTCAAGGTCCCTTCCAAATCAAACAATTTCATGGTTGTTTTTTTTTTTTCCCTGCGAGCCACCCCAGCTGCCACCGAGGGGAGGCGGGTGCGGGGTGACCCCACACCCAGAGCTCCATGGCCGCTGACTCCGCGGGGCGCAGCCTGGCCCGCAGCCACGTTCCTGCGCCCTGACTCAGCAGGGCCCGGCGGGGAGTCCCGATAAGGAGGCGATAAGAGGCTCCGGTCTCCCTGGGGCTCAAGGACCTTCCCCAGCATGGGCGAGAGGCTGGGGATGCCCCCGGAGCGAGCCAGGCCCCGCTGTGGCATGGGGAGGTGGGCACGGGGTGCGTGCGTTTGGCACCGCTGGGCAGAGTTTGGGTGGGCTCAGCGTCAGAGCCACCCCGGAGCCCTCGGCCGTGCCCACCCTGCCCCTGGGGACCCCCGCTCTGTCCCCTCAGCACCCAAAGGCTTGGGTGTCACCCTCAGCACCCACACCTCTGCACACATGGCACAAGCACAAAACCTCCTGCCAGTGCCTGCCCAGGGCTGGTGTGCCAACACCGGGCACGGCAGGGCCAAATTAATTTCCAGTCACCAAAGAGGCAGGAACTGGGGACACTGGTCCAGCCGCCCGCCATATGCAATAATTCCCCAGCCCGAAATCCAGAGGCACCCAGGGTCGTGCAGGGGGAGAGGGCAGCGGCGGCGGGGCCCGGCACACCCAGCCCCCAGCCGGTGATCCCGGCTGCGCCCTCCGAAACGCTGAAGCGACACAATGCAAATTCTTTGGCTTTGTGGCCGCCGCGCCGTTGCCATGGAGCCGTGGCAGAGAACAAACACAACTCGCCCCATGTTTTCTCAGCACCTTCCACCCCACGGCCTTCGGCCCCAGAGGCAGCCCTCGCCTGCCGGGGTCTGCCCCGGCTGTGCCAGTCCCACATCCCGCCCGTTCCAGGGCATCCCGGGTGGAGCAGGGCTCGGGATTGACAAGGGACAGCCAAGGCTGTCGGGGGTGGAGAGGAGATGGAGGTCTGGGCAGGAATGGCACGTGGAAAGGGCGAGGATGTGCCGGGGATCGCAGCTCCAGCCCAGCCTGGCCAATGGCACCGAGCCCTTCCTGCACGGAGAGCGCGACCAGAGGAGCCTGCAGCCGCCCAGAGGAGGGTGTGGAGAGCCTGCAGTGAAGGAGGCGCTGTCCCAGCACGGCCATGGCTGATGTGTGACCTCCTGCCTCAGTTTCCCCAAGCACTGAGCGGATTTCGCAGCCAGGACATTCCTGCTCCCTCTCCCTGTGCACCTGCGGGGTCTCCCCATGGCCGGCCCCACCTCTGGGATGGTTTTGCTCCGATGGTTTTGTCCCCAGGCCTGTGCAGAGTTGACTCCAGGCCCTGTTCACCCTGGGCTCTCACACCTGCCCGCAAAGGGAAACAGGGCAGGAGGGACAGCAGGGCCAAGGATCCCACAGGGCTGGTGGGGGAAAAGCCCCAGTTACCCCTGGGTCCTGCTAAGCTGCTCCTGTGCTCCTGCCCACGCACCCACCAAGGCTGCTCCTTGCCTCGGGCTGGGCTGGGGACACGGGGACAGTTTAATGACACCACTGGGACAGTCAGCAAGCCCGGGATGGGGACGGTGTTACTGTGAGAGACCTTCCCTGCTGGCATCCCCCTGCTCTGATGGGGGGACCACGGAGGGAGCTCTCCAGGCACCCCACGGGGTTCACTGAGCCGCGAGTGGGTCCAGCCTGGTGTGGGACCCTTTCCCTGCAGGAAAGATCTCAAAAGATCTCAACCCCTGCTTCCTGCTGGGCTTTCCAGCATCCGTAGAGACGCAGTATAAAGCAGTGGGGCAATCGGTGTGTGGACAGACGGACAGAGAGACAGACGCGCAGAGCGAGGGGGGAGCAGCCCCTGCAAACACTCCCGGATCCCCGCGGCACAGAGAGAGAAGCTGAGGCACGGGGCGGGAGCGGGGGGCCGAGGAGGAAGGCAGCGCTGGGATCCCACTTGGAAAACAAATCAGTCACTGATTGGGATCCCACTTGGAAAACAAATCGGTCACTAATCCAGCTGATCCCGTGCCGATAGCGCGGCCAGCCCACGGCTGCTCCCGGCACAGCCCTGCCCGCAGCCAGGGGGGCTCCCCCAGCCCCACACCGGGCTCGGGGGCCGCTCCTGCCCCCCCAGCACCGGGAGGGCACAGCGAAACCTCCCCTGGCCCCCAACTCCTGCCCATCCCAGCCGAACAGGAGAACTTTCCCACTTTCCCAGAGCGATCCCTTCCAGCTCCCGGAGCGGGGACCCCCATCCCCAGGTGTCCCCCAGGTGTCCCCAGGTATCCCCAGGGCTCCTACCTGCCCTGGGCTTCCCGGCGCGGCCGAAGGGCCAGGAGGAGCCGGGCTTGGTGCCCGCCGGGCTCCTCTTGCGGTGCGCGTTGCCCATGAGGCCGCTGCCGCCTCCACCGCGGCCGGGTGGAGGGCACCGCGGTGCTACATGGCCGAGCCGAGCCGAGCCGTGCAGGGACAGCCGAGGCCGGCCACGGCTCAGCCGCCGGCTCCCATCGCCCCGGCCCCGGCGGAGCCGAGCGCTCGCTCGCAGGCGGCCGTGCCGGAGCCAATGGTGCGGGCAGAGAGGAGGGGCCTGCCGGGATCAGCCGGCGGATCGCAGCACCCTCCCAGCCCCATCCCTGCGCCGGGGATGCCTGGGTGATGCCGAGAGGCTGAGCGGGCTCAGGGAGACGCCCCGGTGGCCAAAGAGCCCCGAGCAGGGCGAGAGCAGCGCGGGGATTTCGCCTCCAGCCGCGCTCGCCGCTCCCCGGAGGTCGCCACGCTGCCCCCGCTCCTGGCTGTCCCCAGCTCCAGGTGCTACAAACCTCCCCCCTCGGTGGGATTTGGGGATGGGGAGACCTCACCCAGCCCGGGACAGAACCACCAAGGCTGGAGCAAAGCGCCCGAGGCCACGGGCTGGGTCCTGCCGCTGCCCAAAGCTGGGGCGAGCACCCACACGCCAGCCTGGCGTGGGTGGCAACCCCCGGCGCCCTCCCCATGGCCACTCCTGGCTCTGGGGAGAGTCACGAGCGCCTTGCTCACACTGCCGGCACCTTCCTACCCTCTCCCGTGCACCTCAGCCTCTCCCTGCTGCAGCAGCAGCCAGGGCTGGCAGGGGGAAACCACGGGAATTGCTGCTCCAAAATCTGCCCACATCAGCCGGCCAAGCCCCTCCACGGCCCCTTCCCGAAGGCCACTTTTCCCTCCTGGATTTTAATTAGAACATTAAATGCTGCGAGGGCAGGGAGGGGTCAGCCAGGCAGGCAGTGGTGGGCAATTCCTGCTGGCAATGTTTATGTTCCTTAGGTGATTCATCAAAGGCCGGGATAAATAGGAAGGAGGGTTTTGTGGGAAAGGCACAGAACCGGGGAGGTGGTGCAAGAAAGAAAGGAAAAAATTAAAGATCAACCAGCAGCTTTGTCCTGACCTCCCGAGGTGATCGGCACCAAATTAATCTTTGGACTTCAGTCTCCTCCTCAGCAATGGAAATATTGATGGTTCAGCTCCTCAGCAGCTTGGTTGGGTGCCCAGGGCACACTCAGCTGGGCCTGTGGGTTTGCTGCCCCATCTGCTGTGGGAGCTGTTAAGGAGATGAGGGCATCCAGTGGGAAATATTCCCCGTTTTCCACTCCTGTTCACAGGACAGCCCTTCCACCTCGGGGCAGCGGGGATGAAACGAGGCCATGGTCACACGAGCAGCAGATCAGAGTGACTGTGTGCCATCATTTCTCCTCTGGTCACCCAGGCTGGGACGAGGCTTCCTCCCACTGCCCAGCATCCCTGGGATGCCCATCCCAAAACACGGACCCACCCAGTGCCCCAGGGGGCTCCTCTGCAGCCGCCCAGAACAAATCTCCCGGTGCTGCTCTTGTGTTTCTCTCCCTGGGAGAAGCAGAGGCTGGAGCCTGCCCCAGATCCAGGGAGACACTTCCCCCTCCACTCCCAAAACAGACGCCCTCCCTCCCTCCCTCCCTCCCTCCCTCCGTGCCAGCACTTGCTCAGGGAACGAACGCGGCCACCGAGGCGTCGCCGCCCCCGGGCTGTGCCCGGGCTGTGCCGGCAGAGCTCCGGGAGGAGCCAGCCCCGGGCACCCCGCGAGTGCCACAAATACCGAGTGGCTTCTCTGTGATGGGGTAACACAGCCACGGGGAGCTGCAGCTCCACCTGCGCCTCGCGGTTCAGTCCCTGCTGGATTTGGGGGGCTGGGAGCAGCATGGGGAGCTCCAGCATCCCCACGGACCCCATTGCTGCTGAAAGCTGAGGGCAGCACTGCTCTGACCCTGCATGCCAGGGCTGATGTTGCTGCGAGCAGAAATCTGGCTCAGGGAGCCTGGAGACAGCTGAGCACCCCAGCTCCCTGCTCTGTGTTAGAACCTCAGTGCAGCCCAAAGGGGAGGGGAGGGGAGGGAGGGGAAACACCCTGAGCCTCCCATGGGGAGCTGGGGGCCAGAGATTCCAGGCAGAATCTCTTCTCCAGGCCAGAAATCCCGGGTTTGATTCACTGAGAGAGCTCTGATAAGAGCTTGGAGCAGCAGAGAAGCTGTTCATGAGATACAGATCTGGTCAGCACAGCGTGACTGCCCCAAGCACATCTGATCTTCACAGTCACACATTGCCTCGGTCAGAGAGGCCAGTCCAGGCATGGGGACCCCTCTGTGCTGTCACAGGGGGCAGATCTGTCCCTCCTGGTGCTCTGTCCATCCCTCCTGCTGTTTCACCCCCTCCTTCTGGAGATTTCTAAACCTGACCCCATCTCCCAGCAAACACAGAGCAGGAGCTGAGCTGCCTGAATGAGAAAGGAATTCAGCCCTTGTTCCCTTCACGGGGAAGTAAAGCTCAGCGAGGCAAAGGTAACGCAAAAACCCCACTTGAGATCCCCAATCATTAACAGAAATACATAACCAGAAGGGTTTCAAATGATTTCCTGCTCCAGCCGGAGTCCAGACCGGCTCTGCTGATGACAGGTCCAGCTCCAGCCCCCAGAGGTGGAGGGAGAGCAGCTCCTGCTCAGGGTCAGGTGGATTTTATCCATGCACAGCACGCCCAGCCCAAGGCTCTGGCTCCTGCTTGGCAGGGAAATGGTTTTTCACTTCATCCTTGCCCAGCTCTTCACCTTGCAGCGGGTTCTGTTCCCATCGCTGCCGGGGCTGGAGTCAATGATGATATTGTCTTATGAAACCAGAGCTCCCTTCCACGGGGGAAACATGACCCCGCTGAAATCGCTTTATCGGATCTTACGGAACGTTATTCTCAGGAGAAATCCTCCCAGTTGTCTCCAGGTGGAATAGCTGTGGTTGCAGACACACCTCTCTTTGTTCGCCGGTGCCAGGCCAGGCCAGCCAGGGGATTCCTGCTGCTCACATTTGCTGAAGTGTCACTCTGTGCCTCTGGCAGATTAACAAACTCATTCCCACACACACACACGGAGCAATCCCCACGCCTCTCCCCTCTCCTCGGAGCTCAACTGTGTTTACACCAAACCCTGCGTGGCAGCAGAGGATGGAGGAAATAATTGTCCAGGGAGATTCCACAGCTCAGCCCCACATTTCCCCGAGGGCTCGCGTGCACCCTGTGGCATCAAATGGCACCAGCACAGAATCGCGGAATTATTAAGGTTGGAAAAACCCTCCAAGATCATCAAAGCCAACCTGTGATCAAACCCCACCTTGTCAGCCAGCCCAGAGCACTGAGTGCCACGTCCAGCTGTTTCTTGAACGCCTCCCAGTGCTTAAAAACCCTTTCCATGAAGGAACTGAGCACGATCCCCACCACAGCCCAGCCCCTCCACCCTCTGCTCACCCTGCACATGGCAAATCCCCAGTCCCAACAAGCACTTGCTGCTGCTACAAAGCAGCTGTGAGCATTGAAAGCTTTATTTTTAACATCACTATCCTCCACCCCGGTTCAGGAAATCATTGCTGCTGGACTAAACTGGCATCAAAAAAAAAAAGGAAAAAAAAAAGGAAAAAAAAAAGGAAAAAAAAAAGCCAACCTTAATTCCCTAATTTAATATTTCTGGAACATCGATTCCTTTACTTCATCAAGGAATTAAGAGGAATGTTGTGAAAGCTGGATAAAGCAGCAGCCAAAAAAAACCAGACTAAAAGCACCGGACCCCAGCAGCAGCAGCTCATCCTTCATCCCAGAGCTGTGTTCACACCTCTGCACCCAGAAATGCAGCCCAGGGAGTGGCAGCAGCCGGGCACCCCAAATCCCTGCTCTGCTTGACCCTTGGCACGGCCCAGCTGCTCAGCTCCCACCCCGGGGCTCGGTCACTGCTCTGCACTGCTCTTTATTTCTATTGTGGAAATAAACACGGCTGGAAGGGCTGGGACAGCACCTGCAGCCAGCAGGGCCCATCCACCCAAACAGGGCCCAGCATCCAGAGGATGCGATTCCAGCTGGGATGGAGCCACCCCCGCTCCCAGAGCCGCTGGTGTCCCCCAGAGGCGGCTGATGGAGGGGGATTAGGGAGCCTTTCCTCACAGCTCAGCTGTTTGGGCAGCCAGAGATGGGATTGCTGATAGCCAGGGAGCCACGGGATTGATCCAAAGTGGGAATGTTCTCATCCTCCCCCTGCCTGCTTTCAGTGCTGAGCAATGCCAGCCTTACCAGCACCCACAGCACAGCAGGTGGATGCTCAGGATGATCCACGTGCCCTGGGATGAATTCTGAATTCTCTCTCTCTCTCCCATCCCTTGGAACCCTCCCCACCCCAGCATGGTCAGACACGGCCTGTCCCAAACCCACCTGGGGAAGGGCAGGGTGATGGGCCTCGGGCCTGATCCAACATTCCTGGCACCACACGGACACAGGGAACGCTGAGGGCACTCAGAGCTCACCACAGCTCCCCCCTCTCCCCCTCCCACAGCTCCCAGCTGATGTTTGGAAGAATTCCCAGCCGGTCCCGCTGCAGGAAGGCTCGGCTGGTGCTGCTCCCCAGAAAACACCCCTAGGGCTGACACTCCTTCCTTCCCACAGCCCTGCCCAGCACCTTGAGGCATCCTCCAGGGATGCTCCTGAGGCATCCTGAGCCCCATCCCCCGGGGAAACGCCGTCCCCATCCCGGGGATGGATGGATGGATGGATGGATGGATGGATGGATGGATGGATGGATGGATGGATGGATGGATGGATGGATGGATGGATGGATGCCGGTAACCCCGGCTGTGCTGGAGGGCGCAGCGGAGCCGGAGGCACTGGAGCAGGGAGGGGTTCCTGGCGTGCTCTCTGTGCTGGAACTGCACGGGGAGGCTGATTCAGTCACACGGGCAAGCTGCAACCGCTGCACATCCGTGCTGCTGCACCAGGGGAGGTGTGAGGGAATTTGGGGCACCTCCCATCCCAAAAGTGCAGACAGAGGGGAAGAGTCCCCGAGGCTGGGGCACTGAACGGCCCCTCCATCACCAGCACGGGCTGTGGGCACTCAGGAGAGCTCTCCTGGATGTATCTGATGGGACAGCAGGGTGGCAGTGCAGTGACAGAGCCCTGGCTGCCACAGCGAGGTCCCCGAGCTGTGACCCTGACAGGCCGTGACTTGGCATTTTGAGGATTAGCTGGTGAACGGTACAACTTCAGGGGAAGGAAAAAAAAATGGAAAAAAAGGGCTGGCAGAGCTGCTGGGGGCGTTTCTGCCGTGAGGAGGAACATCACATGCTCCAGCACATCTCGTTTTTTCTGCTCAGGTTTCAGTGCTGGGCTGTGGCAGCGGCGTCCACACACGGAAGGCTGGGAAGGAACCACCAGCAGCATCTGATGGATCAGCCCAGGAGAGATCTCAGCTCCTCCCAAGCCTCCTTTCCCTTTCCACGGCCACTCCTGTCCTAGCACAGATCCCTGTGTGCTTCTCCACACACCATGCAGGCTCGGATGCCTGGAAATTCACTCCCTGGAGCAAATTGAGGAAGAAAGTCCCAGCTGACACCCTGCTGTGCTTGAGTGCCACAGGAGAGGCCTCTCCCTTGGCAAAAGAGCCAAAACATCCCTGCCAGAGGTGCCTGCAGGGAGGGCAGGGGTGTGACACAGACGGTGTCCCCGACAGTGTGGGGTGGGACGGGTTTTTGGGGTGATACCTCCCTCATTGGGACATCCACTACTGCCAAAGGAGCGCTGAGGAGAGGAGCATGACCAGACAAGCCAGCAGCCATGGCTCTGCCAAAGCTCCCTGGCTGAGCCCTTGGATCCCCAAAACAGCTCCAGGATGAGGGGACCCAGAGCAGCTTCCCTGCAGGATTGTCCTGGCCAAGGTGGCGGGGACGTGAGCGGGCAATGGAGGCAGCAGCCACCACGGGGCTGGGGTGAGGGCCCTATCTGGGACAGGAAGGGCCACACCTGGAGCACGCAAACACCCTGCCCAGGAGGAGGAGGAGGAGGAGGTGGCAGGGGCTGGCATCCCTCCAGATTTCCCTCAGCCCCAGTGACCTTCTGACTCAGCGCAGGAGAACCTACCCAGTGAACCGGCACCAGCCCTCGGGGCCGGCGCCAGATCGTGCCAGGGACTGCCGGATCCATCCTGCTGCCACCACGGCCACCACGGCCACCATGGCCACCATGGCCACTGCCACCACCACTGCCACCTCCTTCACCCACTGCTGCCACCACGGCCAGCAGCTCCACCCCACCTCTGCCCCTCCTGTGCCCCCTCTTTAGCCACATCCGTGGTCGCCACCTCAACTCCTGTTCAGCCACCACGGTGACCCCTCCTTGGCCACCTCCAGGGTCAGCAGCCTGGCCCTCCTTGGCTTCCACTCTAACACCTCCTCGGCCTCCATGGCCACCACCTTGACCTCTCCTTCACCACCTCCTCCATGGCCACTGCTGTGACTCCTCCATGGCCACAGCCACCACCCTGAGCCCTCCACAGCCACCAGCCTCATTCCTCCTCACCCACTGCCTTGGCCACCACTGTGAACACCGCGCCAACACCTCCTCTCCCACTCCCTTGGCCACCACCCAACACTTTGCCATCACTCCAACCCCAATGTGGCCACCACCATGATCCTCCTTAGCCACTACCACCTCGACACCTCTTTGAGCAGCACCCTGAAATCTCCTCATCCGCCTCCGCCGTGGCCACCACCGTGACCCCTCCTTGGGTGCCACCGTGGCCACCACCGTGACCCCTCCTTGGGTGCCACCGTGGCCACCTCCCCGCCCGCTCCTCACCTGCTCCCTCCGTCCCTCCCGAGCCGCCGCCGTCCTTGGGCGGCCGCCGCCGGCCCCGGAGCCAGCTGAACGCCCGGCGCAGCGAGTTCGCCCGGGCCTTCTTCTTCCGGGGGGGATCCCCGGGAGCCCCCTCCGAGCCGCCGCCGCCGCCGCCGCCCCGCTCCGGGTCCCGCTCGCCGCCCGCCGCAGGTGCAGCCCCGGCGGACATGGCCGCGGGCAGCGCCCCGCACCGCCCCGCACCGCCGGCAGCCGCTGCCCATAGGGCCGGGCCCGCCCGGCTCGGCTCGGCTCGGCTCGGCTCGGCTCGGCTCGGCTCGGCTCGGCTCCGGCTGCGGCCCCGGCCCCGCTCCGGGCTCCCGCCGAGCGCCCGGCGCCGACGGAAAGTTTCTGTGCGGGGCGGGGCCGGGCTGCGGGAGCTCCGCCCGCACCGGCCCCCGCCCCTCCGTCACCCGCAGGTGGCCCCGGGGGCGTGGGGACCGGGGACCCTCCCCTTGGTGGCACCGGGGGCGCTGCCGCGGCTGCCGGAGCTCCCCGAGGTATTCGGCCCCTGGCCCGGTGAGTCCCGGCTTTGTCCCCTCGCTCTGCGTGCGGGGGGCGGTGCGGGGACAGCGGGGGTCGGTGCCGGCCCTTGGGACTCTCTGTGGTCCCCGCCCGAGGCGCTGAGCATCAGCGGGAGACGAGAGCAGGAAAACAGAGAAACAGCGAGCGGGAGAGCGGAATTCCAGCATCGTCATCCCGGGGCGGCGTCCGCTCATCCCGGGGGGGCTGGCGCTGGATCCCGGTCCTGGCCCCGGTCCCGGCCCCGGGAGAGAAGCCGGAGCTGGCAGCCCTGTCCTGCCCTGGCCCTCCCATCCCGCAGCCGCCACCGGTTCCTCACCTGACGGCCCCGGGGGTGACGCTCGCCCTGTCACCGCCGGTGGCAGCGCCCAGGGGGACACGGGGCTCCATCCTGGGCACACCTGAGGCCACCAAGGCGCTGCCTGCAGCCTGTGCCACGCTGCTGCTTGCTGCTGGTGACAAATCAGCTCCTGAAAATGGAATGACACAGGGTGAGGGGGGGTCCAGCTCTCCAGGCTCTGCCTGGGGCTGCCTGGGAAAGGGAATCTGGGGAAGGATTTCACTGCCCTGGTGCTGCTCAGGAGCGTGATCACTCCAATCTGATCTAGATTCGATTTCAGGAGGAAATCCTCCCCTAGGAGGGTGGGCAGGCCTGGCACAGGGTGCCCACAGCAGCTGGGGCTGCCCTGGATCCCCGGCAGTGCCCAAGGCCAGGCTGGATGGGGCTTGGAGCACCTGGGACAGTGCAGGGTGTCCCTGCCATGGCAAGGGGTTGGAACAAGATGAGTTTTAAGTTCCCTCCCAGCACAAACCATTCCATGATTCTCTGATCCAGCTGAGAGGGGACAAGAGGACGAGCAGGGACTGGGCTGGAGCAGCAGCAGGTCGGTGACAGGAACGTGCCAAAGCCAAGGCAAGGATCCCAACAAGAGCTCAGCTGCTTTCTGCTGCATTTCCAGGCTCCTGGCTCCCAGGGGTTCGGGTTCCTGTGTTTCCTGCTGGCTGTGTTGGAGCCACATCCTTCCCGGACGCTCCCAGGGCCTGGCCACGCTCCCAGAGGAGTTTGCCAGCTGCTGGAAATGCCTGGAAGGGTTTCTGAAGCAAGAAGCCTCCCCATCCCTCAGCCTTCCCAGCACATCAGCATCTCCTGTGGGATTCAGGCCCTGGCATCTTGTGGGCTGTGCAAACCTGAGCATCCTGCTGCTTCCCAGGAGCAGCAGTCACCAGGGGCGGGGATTTGGCTCCAAATCCAGGGAGGAAAGGTCGGGATTTGCTGGGGTTTTGTGTCCCTGCCTCACATCCCCCCTCCCCTTCACCCATCTGAACCCAAACTCAAGGTTGAAATCAGCACTGGAAGGAGTTGGGCAGAAATTTCTGTGCCCCTCCATGGTGCCAGGGGGTCGATTCCTTTGCAGGATGAAGGTTGAGAGTGTCACTGCTCCCTGGGCTTTGCTGGCCCACATCGAGCTGAGCTGCACTGAGGAGACCCTAACCCCAATGAAGGTGCTTGTGTTGAATTTCTGCTGCTGGCTCCGACTTCTGAGTCATTAACCTCCAAAAAAAAAAACCCCAAAAATCCCATTTTTCATCTTTCCCCTCCTCGTGTGGCAGCAGAACCAGTTTGAAAAATATTTCTGCCCAGAGTAATGGAGCATTGTCCAAATAATCAGTGAGAGAGGGAGAAAGGATCAGTTACACTGTGGGGGGAGCTTCCATCAGAGGGGCGAGGGAAGCACAGCAGGAAAGTGAAGAGGAAGGTGAAGAGGAAGGTTGTCCCAGCCCTAGAAATTCCAGGACTTCATGGAGAGCCCCAGAAATCTCCCAGAGAGCTCCAGCAGGGTCCCCAGCTGGGTAATTCATTTCCAGGATGATCACAGGACCCTCCTGGGGACAGCAGCTCCCACAAGAGCTCAGCTCCCACCAGGCACGGGGGAGGCAGAGACTCTGCCACGTCCCCCCGGCGAAATGGGGACCCCTGGGAAGGGAAACCCAGAATAAAGCACCCACACCATCGTTTGGCAGCGGTGCCATCACACGCTTGAGCAGCCACGGCAGCTCCTGCAGCCGGGCTGGGCTCATCCCGCCCCTGCCTCCATTTCCATGCCCTGGCGGGGACACGGAGCCCTGGCTGCTCCCTCATTACTCATTAACGCCGGGACAAGGTCCTCCCGCATCCCTCCGAGCCCCGTGCGTGCCCCGAGCAGGAGCTGCTGGCCCCCGAACCCCTCCTGCTCCCCGTTTCTTGCCCCAGGGCATGGAAAAAGCCAGCGCGGAGCCTGGGCCGCGATCGTTGGGACGCGGGGACTGCTGGTGAATCAGCTCAATTGTAAAAATGGGTTTTAAAAATGTCACAGGCAAAGGGAGGCACTGGTGTCCTTGCCCAGGGGTCGGGCACACGGAATGGGATGAATAAACAGCAATTAGGGTCTTTCCTTCCCAGCTCCGTCGCGGTGACAGGGACAGCCCTGGCACAGCCCAGGAGCATCGCCCATGTCGCGGTGACAGGGACAGGCGGCCACAAGAGGCATCTCCCGCTCCTGTGCGAGCATCCCGAACCTCTCCGGGAAGAGAAAATCCCGAGGGATTGTCAGCACAACCTCGGCGCCGTGCGGGACACATCAGAGCTGCCCCCAGCGCCAGCCTGGGGTGTGAAATCCCCTCGGGTGTGACACAGGTGACGCCCGGGGCTGCCGCGGCAGCAGGTGTTGGGGCAGATGTTTAATCCCGATATCCGAGCGGGATTCCCCGCTGCTGGAACCGCCCTCAGCCCCTCTGCCTCCCTGGCCGGGCCGGGGTCTCCTGAGGAGCTGCTGCGAGGTTTCCTCATCCCCCTCCCCGCAGGACCCAGCAGGACCCAGCAGGACCCAGACAAGCGGGAGCCGCTGGCGCCGGTGGCACCGGGGCACGGCCTGGCCCTGCCGCCCTGGAGATCCCCAGGTCCCTGCGGGGCAGACGGCGCCTCCGGGCTCCCCTTTCATCCCTGCCTCGGCTGGGCACATGCCCACGTTTCACTCCCCATCCTCCTCCTCCTCCATCCCTGCTGGGCACCCTCCCCTCCCTCTCCAGGGTCCAACTCTTACTGGGGAAACTGAGGCACGAGGCGAAGCAAACCAGGTGCGCTCCCGAGGGGACAGTGGCATCCAAGCCCTCAAAGCTGGGTGAATGCCCCCAGGGAGTCACCGGGGACCCCTCACCCGGCCAGGGCACCGGGAGTGGCGCACGGTGCCACCGCCCTCGGAGCCGGGACCTTCCCTGGGAGCGCTGCCGGCTCCAGGGATGAATCACGCGTTCCCTGGGATCAGATTGCAGCTCCTGCACTCGAGGGGCCGGACCTGGCACCCCCCGCGCCCTCGGCAAACAGAGCGAGCCCGGGCACAGCGCTGCCAGAGCCGCGATCCTAAACCCCTTCCACGCTGGGATCCCACCGGGAGCTGGGATCCCATTGTGGGACACCCCACGGGGCTGCCAGCGCTGCTCCTAAATCCCTTCCACGCTGGGATCCCACCGGGAGCTGGAATCCCATCGTGGGACACCCCACAGGGCTGCCAGAGCCCCGAAGTCGGGCTGGTCCTTCCAGCCTGTCCCTAAAGATCGTGCAAAGATTGGGAGAAAATGTTCTTTTTGCAGAGCATTGATGCATTTCAGAAGCACAGAATGGTTCCAATCCTTCCCCTTTATCAAGCACCTGAACCCGGGCATTTGCATTTCTTGTGAAACTCTTGACTTGGAACATTTCGGTGTTTTTTCGTCACTGAGCACACTCCTCTCCTCCACATTCCCAACAGGAGGATCTGAAATCCAGCAGGATCTGAAACCCGGGGACGGAGCTGCCGTGGCAGTGCCAGGCTGGTGCCACCCTGGTGCCAGGGGCAGATCTGCCGAGCGTGACGAGAAGGAAAAACCCACCAGGGAGGGAGAGACAGCCCCAGGGCACCAGAGAGGGGGCGCAGCCGCTCTTTGCCCCCACTGCCCCTCACGCTGTGCTGGCAGCGCTGCCGCCCATCCCGACAGCCGCATCTCAAACTCTCCGTCTCTCCAGCTCTCTCCAGCTCTCCCCAACTCTCCCCTGACTTCTTCCTCGCCTCTGGCAGCGCCGGTGCCGCTCCACCAGCTCTGTTTACCGGAGCAAAGTCCGCGTTGTTCGCTGCCGGCGGCGTCTCCCTGCACGGCCCGGCCCTGCCGGGGACACCGGGGACACCGGGGACACCGGAGCCGGCTGTTGCCTGGTTATATCCACAAAACATCCCCGTGCCGGGGCCTGGGCCGGGGTATCCGCTTACGGGGAACAGCTGAGCCTCCTCACTCCCCACCCTGCCCTTGGCAGCTCAGCAGATGAAGCCCAGCCCGGGGCTCGGCGCTGTCATTGTCCCCTCCAGGCCCTACAAGGGTTGTTGGACCCCGCCCGTGTGATCCGCAGGTTTCTCCCCTTGGCAGTCGCAGCTTTAGATAGATATTTATACACCCAACTTGTGCGAATTAACGGCATTCCTCTCCGATTGAGTCAAAAATAGAGGCGCTTCATGGAAAAAAAAAAGAGGGAGAAAAAGAAGGTGTGTCGCGCTGAAAAAAGCAACGGGATCCAAAAAAAGAGAAGGAAAAAAAAAAAACAAACCCACTCAAATCTCCCTTTTCCTTTTAAAGCTCTGTTCCCGAAGGATGGCCCAGCGCTGGTGTTTTAAACCTGATTTCTGCAGCCCCGTGGCCAGCGCGCCATGGGCGAGGTGACGGTGCCAGCGCCGGCGGGGTGGCACCGGCGATGTCACACGCTCTGCTGGGCGCTGCTGGCGGCTCCTGGGGCGCGTTAGAGCCGAAACTTCCTGAGAGGCGAGTGCCGACTTCCTGGGCACGGCAGGAGAGGCGGCGGGCAGAGGTAGGCTCGGGGGGCAGCACCACCACCGCCAGGACAAACGGTGACCCCAGGATGATGCACCCACGCCCACGTGGCAAAATATATCGAAATCTGGGGGTTTAGATAAATATTTGTTGGCGATATGATGGATAAATGTGGGGTTAGGGTCCACAGAGTGGGGAGAATGTGGATGGGAGCCATGGGAGGGAAGAGCTGGGAAACCAAGAGGGTGAGGGCAGAGTTGCTGTTGGACACCCAGGAGCGTGACCACGGCCACCACGGGCCTTTGCAGAGAGAAATGTCACCTTGTGCATCCCCAAAACAGAGGCAAAAGGGTGGCAGAGATCGGTTGTGGGGCGGAAGAGGAAGCAGAGGCTGTGCTCTGCCATTACTGGGGTTTGTGGGTTTGTGGGGCGTAGGAAGGACCCCGAGATACTGGGATTGAATCCATGGATAATCAATTCCTGAGGAGTGCAGCCTCAGAAATCCCATTCCACCCCCCCGTGGCATTTGAGGGCCCCGAGCTGCATCCTCTGGCATTTCCCCTCCCACCGCAGCCAAACCCCACAGCCCCGGGGGACCCCACCGAGGCACCCCATGATCCCCATCCCATTATCCCCATCCCATTATCCCCACCCCATTATCCCCACCCCATTATCCCCACCCCATTATCCCCATCCCATTATCCCCACCCCATTATCCCCACCCCATTATCCCCACCCCATTATCCCCATCCCATGATCCCCACCCCATTACCCCCATCCCCATGATCCCCACCCCATTATTCCCACCCCATTATCCCCACCCCAATATCCCCACCCCATGATCCCCACCCCATGATCCCCATCCCATTATCCCCATCCCATTATCCCCACCCCATGATCCCCACCCCATTATCCCCACCCCATTATCCCCATCCCATGATCCCCACCCCATTATTCCCATCCCATTATCCTCATCCCAGCCTGCCCAGGATCCCGGCGGGATGGGGACCTGCGGATCCGCCAGTGGCTCGGGAAGGGGCCACAAAACCCAGCTCGCCCATAAATCAGGGCTGGGAACAGCCGGGGCGGGATGGGGGCTGCGGGCTGGCTGCAGCCCGTCCCTGCGGCTGCCTCTGCCAGGGATGCAGCCAGCCGGGCCTTCCCCGCCCTCCTCCTCCTCCTCCTCCTCCTCCTCCTCCTCCTCCTCCTCCTCCTCCTCCTCCTCCTCTCCTCCTCCTCCTCCTCTCTCCTCCTCCCTCCTCCTCTCCTCCTCCTCCCTCGGGGAGTCTGATTTCCAGCGCTGTTTATTAATAACCCCTCTCCGCCCCATGCTCAGCCCATGTGCAGCGCAGAGCCGGCGGCGCTGGGCTCCAGGGGAGGAAGGTAAGAGCCCACCCGGGCCGGGAGGACGGGGCCGGGGTCCTGGGGGGGTCCCGTGAGTGCGGGATCCTCGGCGAGGTGGGGCAGGGATGGGGTGGGGGGATCGGGCGTTCAGCGTTCCTGGATCCTCAGGAATGATCAGGTGGGGGGGGGGGAAGGTCCCTCTGGGGCACGCAGGAGTTTTGGGGGGCTCTGGGGTGAGGGGCAGAGCCCCCCCGGGCCGCTGGGCAGGCAGGACACGGTGCCCTCCCCTCCCGTCCCGGCCGTGCCAAGCGGCTCCAAGAACTTCCAAAAACAAGCCCGGGCAGCGGGGAGGGCAGGGAAAATCGGGGCAGAGGAGCCTTTTCCCCACCTTTGCAGGGGCTGCCCCCTTCTCCAGCCGCCCGGCCGCTGAGCCCGAGGCTGCGATGTGTCAGCGGTGCCGAAAACTGCCTTATTAGGAGAGAAACTATCGGGGAAAATCAGTTCTTTGCTCAAAGCCGTTGCTCCGAGCCCAGGGCTGCCTGTGAGTGCCAGCCTGCGCTCATTCCTCAGGGAATGACGAGACATGAGCTCAGCAGCGTGGCCGAGAGGTGAGAGCATCCTCCCACCGATCCCACCGATCCTGGCGGCAGCAGGAAAACCCCGGCTCGTCCCCGAGCTCTGTCGTGTCCATCCTACCCCAAGCAGCGGCCGGGAGGAGGCACAGAGAGGGTTTGGCCGCGGTGGCAGCCGCAGGTGCCGTGGTGGGGACAATGATGGGATCGGATGACTCGGCAAAGCGGCTCCTGCTGCAGGCGCTGCCGCTCGCCCCGGGGCTCCGCGTGTGGGGTTTGCTCCGTCTCCGTCATCCCGGAGCCTGCCGGGCTTCCAGCAGCGCATTCCCTTGCCGTGAGGTTATGGCACAGCGAGAAAATCCCGGCGAGTTTTCCAGGGAGTGCTTGCACGGGGCAGGTCGGTGCTGCTGGCGGGGGTTGGTGCTGACAGGAGCAGTTCTGGGGTTTGGGGTCTGGGTTTGCATCCCTCACTCCTCCTCCGTGGCACTCAGACGCTTGAATAGGGTTTTAATGGGGTTTTCTTTCCTTGTTTTCCGGGCCCAAGTTGTCACCAGGGTGTTGTGTGGGTGACACGGGGATGGTCACAGCAGCAGGGCCATGGTGGGACCCCCTGGCTCTGGGGTCTCACAGGGTGGGGAGGAAAGGCTGAGACCTGTTACACTCATTGCTCTGGTTCACATCCCCTCTCCTTCCCAGGGACCTGATGGCACAGCCCGAGCCCCCTCCAGAGCTGCCGCTGGATGAAGCCAGAGCATCCCCAGCCCCGCAGGGAGCAGCTGAAGGAGCTGCTCCACACCCAGAACGTCCTCACAGCCCGTTGGACCCAGCAGGGAATGGATCTAAACCCCTGCACAGGGGCAGCCCAGACTCCAGGCAGGAGCTGCAGGCTGCCAGCAGAGATCCTTCCTTGGAGATGAGCACACCAGGAGCTCAGCTGGGTGAGGGTGCAGCCGGGGCTGGGATCCCGCTGGACGTGGATGGAGATGGGACAGGAACCCCGCTGGACATGGATGCAGATGGGACAGGAATCCCACTGGACATGGATGCAGACAGGGTAGAGATTCCACTGGACGTGGATGAAGGTGGGACAGGGATCCCAGTGGACAAGGACACAGCAGGAATTCCGCTGGACGGGGCTGAAGGTGGGACAGGGATCCCACTGGATGAGGATACAGCAGGAATTCTGCTGGATGTGGATGAAGGTGGGACAGGGATCCCACTGGATGAGGATACAGCAGGAATTCTGCTGGATGTGGATGAAGGTGGGACAGGGATCCCACTGGCCATGGACACAGACAGGGCAGGGATCCCAGATGATGCAGATGGGGCAGGGATCCCGCTGGACATGGACACAGAGGGAGCAGGCGGCCCTCTGGACGCTGATACCACAGAGCACCGATGCCTGAGCCTGGAAGAGCTGGGGAATTATTTCCAGGAGTGCATCGAGGTGGTGGAGCAGCTGGAGAGCGAGAGGGACAGGCTGATCTCGGAGCTGGCGCAGCTGCGCGAGCCGGCGCTGCAGGAGATCCGCCATGCCCACGAGGAGATCCAGGCTGCCTGCAGGCTGCTGGCCAAGGTGGAGCTGGAGAGGGACAACCTGCGCGATGAGATCCGCCAGATCAAGCAGAAACTCTTCAGGGTGACCAAGGAGTGCGTGGCCTGCCAGTACCAGCTGGAGAGCCGCAGGCACGACCTCTCCCAGCACGCCGCCTACCAGGGCGAGCTGCAGAGCCAGGCGGGGCAGCTCTCGGGGGAGCTGTCCCAGCTGAAGGAGACCTGCGAGAAGGAGAAGGAAGTTCTGAGGCAGCGCCTGGAGGCTCCTCCCTGCCGCCAGGACAACCTGTACCTGCAGGAGAGCCGCAGGCTGTCGCTGGAATTCGAGAGCTTCGTGGCCCAGAGCCGGCGGGGGCTGGAGGAGCACTACGAGCCGCAGCTGCTGCGGCTGCTGGAGCGGCGTGAGGCCGGGGCCAAGGCTCTGCAGGAGATGCAGGGGGAGATCCAGGGCATGAAGGAAGCCCTGAGGCCCCTGCAGGGCGAGGTCAGCCGGCTGAGGATGCAGAACCGCAGCCTGGAGGAGCAGATCGTGCTGGTCAAGCAGAAAAGGGACGAGGAGGTCGGGCAGTACCGGGTACGTGCCCCAAAGGGCACCGGCTCCATCCTCTTGGGAGAGTGGGAGCTGGGCTTGGCATCCAGGATTTGATTGTAGGGCCCAGGGAAACGGGGTGGATGAGGATGGGGAGGATGTGGAATATCTCCTGCTGGTTGGAATCAAAATTATCCCACAGCCTGGCACGGGCCAGGTGAAACAGCAGCTCCCAGGCATAAGATGTGGTGAGCTCCCACCAGAGATGTGGTGGGGCTTCACCCAGCTTGGAAAATAGGTTTCTCCTGAATATATTCACTTGGTTTTGGCCTCTCAGAAACGGCTCCAGGGATGAGGTGGAAGGGATGGGGGATTTGTTCCCAAAGCTCAGCAATGCTGCTGAGCACAGGCACCAGACAGTTGCCACAGCTCCTCTGAGCACAGCACTGAGCCAAGAAAAGCCAGTTTTAAACGCAGGTGGCTTTTCTTACAAATCCCCTTCCTGCTGGGGCAGGTTCTGCCCTCCCTGCTGCCAGGAAGGGTCTCCCCCATGTCCCCAGAGCCCCAGGCCAGGCTGCCTCCTGGGAGGCTCATTTGGCTGGGCCAGGCATCCCCTTGGCCTGAGGGACAAGGCAATTCAATCTCTCCAAGAGCACATTTGGCAAAGAGGCCCCACAATTAATCTCCCCCCTTTCAACACTCCCAGTTCTCGGCTCACAATCGCTGCCTCCTCCCAGCAGTTTCTGGAAGCTGCCATTGCCCTTCTTCCATCCCAGCTCCTCCCTGCTGGGATGGGGATCGGAGCCACCAGCACCCACACCAGGGCTTGGCCTGGGTTTTCAGGGTCTTTTGGACCCCTGGTGCGCCTCTCCACATTTTCCTTTTCCCAAATTCCTCATTTATCTCCTTGTGACTCACGGGTTTATACAGCTCTGGCAGCTTCTCAAAACACACAGCAAGTGGTTCAGGGGACAAAACCAAGCAGCCAGGAGAAGCCTGAGGACAAAACACAGCCCAGCCCAGCCTAAATCCCCACCTTTGTGTTAAAGGTTTATTTTGCAGAGGTTTTTAGAGAGGGTGGTTGGGCAGGGGCAGCCTGGCTGTGCTTGTCCCGAGCAGCAGCACGAACAGGGAGATCCCTGAGGAGAATAATCAGCTCTGCACCCATTTTCTCCCTGCAGGAGCAGGTGGAGGAGCTGGAGGACAGGCTGAAGGAGCTCAAGAACGGGGTCCAGCTCCAGCAACGCAAGAACCAGGAGCTGGAGGAGCTCAGGACCAGCCTCCATCGGGAGCTCTCCATCTACAAGTGAGCTTGGGTCTCATCCCTGCGGGGCAGAGGGGCTGGGAACAGGAGAGGGATGGTGGGGAGGAACCCACAGTGGGGTCACAGGGCTGGGAGAAGGGAAGGGATGCAGGGGAGGAGCCCACAGTGGGGTCACAGGGCTGGGGAGGAACCCACAATGGGGTCACAGGGCTGGGAACAGGAGAGGGATGGTGGGGAGGAACCCACAGTGGGGTCACAGGGATGGGGAGGAGCCCACAATGGGGTCATGGGGATGGGAGGAACAGAGGGATGGTGGGGAGGAGCCCACAGTGGGGTCACAGGGCTGGGAGGAGGAGAGGGATGGTGGGGAGGAGCCCACAGTGGGGTCACAGGGCTGGGAACAGGAGAGGGATGGTGGGGAGGAACCCACAGTGGGGTCATGGGGATGGGAGGAACAGAGGGATGGTGAAGAGGAGCCCACAGTGGAGTCACAGGGCTGGGAGGAACAGAGGGATGGTGAAGAGGAGCCCACAGTGGGGTCACAGGGATGGTGAAGAGGAGCCCACAGTGGGGTCACAGGGATGGTGAAGAGGAGCCCACAGCGGGGTCACACAGCTCAGGGACACCACAGGCTCCTGCTCCTGGTCCCCAGCAGCAATTCCAGCTCCTTTGCACAACAGCACAGAGGGATTTGCTGGGAACTCCCACAGAGGAGTGGAGTGGCTTCCCAAGGAGCAGGTGTGGCAGCTTAAGTGGTGGTTTCCTCAGGAATATGTGGAAAGGAGCTGAGGTTTGGCTTTGGGAAGCTGGGCTGGGATGCTGGAGCTGTTCTCTCCTGGTTTCACTCAGTGAGTGATGTGCAATGGGAATTTCTAAAGCTCCAGAAAACGTCCATGAGTTTGTGGGTTGTATTACTCATCCAGCTTGGAGCTGCTGTGTTATTCCAGCCTCAGCTGGACACACTCCTAAGCATTTTCTGCAGCCTTTCCTGTAGCATTCCCTTTTTCCCCTTCTCCACCCAGGAGCACATTAAAACCCCAAAGGTTTTTTATCCCAGCACAGGGATGAGCTCTCAGCCTGCAAACTGCATTTAGGGTTCAGCCCAGATCCCAGCAGCCCCCTGTCCTTGCAGCCTGGGGTTCTCCTAAATCACAGCCCAACATTTAATCCCAAATACAGCAGTGGAGTCTCCTAAACTCCTGCAATTCACAAATTGCCATCCCTGGAAGTGACACCTTTAAATGAGCTTTCACATTTGCTCTGGGGAGCTCAGAGTTAAGTGCAGTTCTGAGCTGCCTTTTCCATGAGCTCCCCCCAAAAATGACATTTCCTTCTGCTAAATCCTGTTTGCCAAGGGCTCTGGAAGGGCTGGGCTGGGCTCACACACTCCAGACCATGGACTGAGCCCCTTCAAGTGTTTCCCAATTCCTTTTTCTTCCATATTATGAAAAGAACTTTTTTTTCCCCCCCTCTTTTCTCCAGCCAAAGCACTGATGTAAATATTCCACAGCCTCAATTTCCTTTCTCCCCTCACAGGAGCTGCTTAGAAATCTACGGCCACCTCTGCAAATCGGAGGAAAAAGCAGAGCAGGACTCTTAGAACCACAGAATTTTCCTCTTTGTAGCAAAAAACCAACGGCCAGAGGATGCAAGGGACGTCTCCTCGTGCTGCTTTACCCTGCCTGATGTGCAGCAGCTGCCTGGAGCTGGGAATTCCAATCCTTTCCCTGGGCATTTCCCCAGGTGCTGCTGCTGCTGCTGCTCTTGTAGTCAAAGTGCTTTTCCCCAGAGGAGCAGAGCAAACAATCTTGGTACTGAACAAAGAATATGGATGAGGAGTAACTGATTGATGTTTTGCTGTGTTTGGGAAAATGTTGAGTTGTTCAAGCCTGCACGGAAAGTTCTGGGAGCTGGTGTTAGGAGGGGTTTGACTTTTACAGTTTACATGCAAGAGAAGCTTTCTCCTTTGAAGAGGATTTTCTTTTGGATTTCAAGAGTTTCTGCTGTAGTGGGAGATGCTCCACAGAAATGAGGTGGTGGGGAAGAGGTTTCCACTTTATATCGAGTCTCACACTGAAAATAAAAGGTCAGAGTTTAAGGAGCCTTTTCGCTGTCAGAGCTGTGTCTCAAAAGCCCAAATTTGTCAAACTGAGGTGTTTGTGTCAAAGTCCTGCTGCAGGATAACAAAAAAGCCTTGTGCAAAGGGCAGAGTTAAAATGCAGAAAGCAGCAGGGCTAGAGGGGAACAACAATTGCTTGAGTGCTCATTAATTTATCTCACAAAGCAGCAGAAATGAGAGGGGGAGAAATGTCCAATTTAATGTCTTAAAACATTAAAATCTATCCCTACCAGCACCCAAAACCTCATGGACACACATAGGCAGAGACCACCCTGAAAATACCCTCAACAAAGCAGGAAATGCAGAAAGAGCACAAAACTCCTCAACCTTGGCAGCATTTCTGTAGAAAAACTTTATTCCAACTGAAGAACACGCAATTAGTCACGAGGAGATGGAGAGAACAGGCTGCTGGTGGCACTGGACACCCGAGTGGAAGACGTGCAGGACCTCGTGGTCAAGGACTAAACTCCTAAAAAAAGCTGAGTTTATCCACATTTCACTTGTTTTCCACCAGCTGCCAAGGCTGCTGAGGGCACTGGGGTCACCCTTGGTACAAACAAACACCTTTTACGACTTGAGGGCTCCCCCAAGTTTCAAAAACCATTTCACAGAAAGGAAAGAAACATGATGTGAAAACACAGCTCGAGAAACACTCAACAGAGCAAAAAACATGGGAGCTGAGAGAGGCTCTGCAGGAATAGCTAAAACCAAATTGCTGGCACCCAGCAGGAGGGAGGAAAGGGAAAAGGAAGGAAGGAATGAAAAACCCAGAACTGCCAGGAGAGAGAGGAAAAATAAAGAAAAAAAGGAAAATTTCAGTTCAAGTCAGAACTTGCAGGTCTTGTATCTGCAAAGGCAGAAAAAGCCACAAAGTAGAGATAAGTAAAGGAATTCCAAGGTCTCTGAGTTGTACTGAGGAGGACAAGACCTTCCACACCATTTCTGAGCTGTCAGGGCATTAACACTTGGATCATCTCTGTTGGCTCAAGCCCACTCGGGCAGCTCTGCCAATTTAACTTTTGTTTAAATTAGGCAAAAAGCCTGTGGCTGCAGCAAGCAAAAGAGAGGAAAAAAAAACTAATCCCAAGCATGAAGGCAGTAAAAAGGGGCCAGGCAGACCAATAAAGGAGGCAGCTGTAGGAATTTTGGAGCCACAGCAGGGACCTGGCTGAGCCCTTTATTTTCTCTTTTTTGGGTGGTGGGATCTCAGTGTGTGGGTGGAAAAGGCTGTGATGGGATCTACAGGGGGATGGCTGAACACAAAGTCAAGGTGTGTGTCTCAAAACCAGTGTTGAGTCAATCTCAGGGCTGAGAGGGAGGAGAAGGACAAAGACTAAAGCAGGGAGAAGTTGCCATCTAGGATCCTTGGCCTTCTGGATCCACGCTTCCTTCAGGATCTTCATCGTTGTAGATGTTCTCTGCCTGCAGGACAGGGATGGAGACACTCAGGGAGCATTTCCCACCCCTCTGGACAGGATTCCACCCCCAGGAATTTTTAATTTGCAGGTGTGGATCACCCATGCCTGACTGACATTGCAGCAGCAACACAAACAATCTTATCTAGAAACCCACGACTCAAAAAATGTCCTGTGAAAAGGGATCTGCTAAAGGAGACTCCACTGCAGGACTTACAAAAGAGTTTCAAGTATTTGTTTTGTAGATCCTCTACTCAGCAGCACTTTCTGGAAGAATTACACAGAAAGCAGGCAAGAAGAAAATTTAGAGATAAACAAAAAAGGAAAATGGTCTTGTCAAAGGTCAAGATTGTTTTCCAAAACCTTCAACAGCTGGGAATGTAGGGGCCAGCAAACTGTTCCTGTTCACCAGCACCTTTTTCATCTTTGGAGAATGAAATCTCAAATATTCTTTAATAATAATAATACAGAAACCTCAATTTCATTCTTGGTTCTCATACACTGTTTTCATTCAAACACAGAAGGGAAAAATTTCCTTCTGCACCAGCAATTCCTTTTTTTTTAACACAAAACTAAAGGGGATTTCACTGCCCCCTTTGAGATTTTAGCAGTGCTACAGACTGGGGAATTCTGAGGGCTGTAAATAAAAGCAGGAATGCTGAAATCCAGGAATTTCAGCACCATCACCCACCCTAAGAACTCACCATTTGCCAGACTTGCATGATATTATCTTCTGATACAGAACAAATGACCCAGGGCTCATTGGGATTCCAGGAGAAATCCGAGATCTTTGCAGTGTGACCACCATGGATAAACTGGGATTGGGGAAACAAAAAGGGGAATGGTTTGAAATTTGCACTGCAGGGTGAGTAAAAAGTGAAATTAATTCATGAGAGTGAAAAAAGACTCACCAAGAGCTCTGGGGGACCATCCTCAGCATCCTCAGGGGATTGCTCCTCTCCAATTTTACTGTAAAATAAAGGGAGGAAAAAAAAGAAAAGGTGAGGGTTGAGGGGTTTTTTTGTTTGTCTTTTAAGGTGTGATGGAATGAATCAGTAATATTTTGAGGAATTTGGGATTTACCTCAAGTCCCAAACGTTTAGCCTGCGGTCTGTGCCACTGGAGGCCAGGATGGTTTCATTATGGGGAGACCACTGAACCTGCAGACAGGGATCAATTTAAAGTGAGTTTTAAAAAATTTATTTAATTTAATTTATTAAATATCATTTAATTTATTAAATTTCATTTAATTTATTAAATTCAATTTAATTTATTAAATTCAATTTAATTTATTAAATATCATTTAATTTATTAAATTTAATTTAATTCTTTAAATATCATTTAATTTATTAAATTTCATTTAATTTAATAATATACTTATTTATTCAATTTAAAAGTGAGTTTTAAGAAGCTCTAACATTCCCCAACGCTTCATTTTGTGCCCTGAAAGCTCTACAAGAACTCAGATTGGTACCAACACAAATACAAACAGTGTAAAATAACATTTATCACAGGAAGAATTGTGAATATTCACACACACAAAAAAACCCAACATTTCAGCAGAAAGGTGCCACCTGGAGCTTGTCCTCTAACAAAACCCACGTGTTCCCAGTGCAAACAGCTCCCAAGGGTATTGGCTGCTCCTTATCTTAATCAGGATTGCACAAACAGAACCCCCAGACTCCTTCAGCAGCAGGCACAGCTCTCACATGAAAAGAAATCACTGTAATTAAGCTTAACTGCCCAAAAGCTCACATTTACTGCTTCTGCTGGAGATAAAGCTCTCCTGAACACACCACTCATAATAGGATCACAGGATTAGGAAGGAACACAGAATTCTGCCCACTAATGTGGCATTTCAGGATTCTGTAATTTTATTTAGACATAACACAGTCTGAACTGATAATCCCTCCACCAAAAAAAAACCTCCTACATATTTTTCCTCTGATTAAGGCACGAGTTGGAGATGGAAATATTTAATCTGCTAAGCAGGTGCTGCCCATGGAGTGAACATTCTCCATCTACAGCAGCAAGATCAGCAATTATCTTTTGTCAGAGAGTGTTAAAGCTTCCTGCAGGACCAGGCTGAGGAGATGCAAACACTGCAGCCATTTCCCTGGGCCTCCTGCTTCAATCTGCTGCCATGAATAATTTAATGGGCTCTGCACTGCTACCATTTCATCCTCCTGCTGTGGTTAAAGCTCCACAGCATTTCCCTGATCCCTTTCTGGACTCTGGGAGCTCTGCAGGTCCACAATAACAACACCCAGAAAAACAGAAGCAGGTAAAATAACAGAATATGAGTTTTTAAGTGTAAAAACATTGTGGAAGAATTACTTTCTTTTTCCAGGCTGGTGAGTAGAATCAAGTCTGTGAGGATAAAAGATAAATGCTATTCTTTATACCTGAAATATTTCATCTTTATGTGATTCAAAGGAGTGCAGCTTCAGTTTCAGGTTCCTCAAGTCCCATAGAGCGACGGTCTGGGGGGGGGGGGGAAAAAAAAAAAAAAAAATTTTGTTGAAGTAACCAACACGTAGATCCACCCCAGAGAGCGAGCAAGGATGCTGCAGGATGCAGGCAGAAATACCTTATCAGCTGATCCCGTGGCCAGGATGAACTCACTGTAGGGGTTGAAGGAGAGGCAGTTCACCTCGGCCGTGTGAGCATCCACGGAATGGCTGGGTTTGGAGGTGTTGTTCGACCGCGTGTCCCAGCTGCGAGGGGAAAACACGGAATTTACAAAGGTTTGTGCCTCATTTCGCTGATTACAGGGGCGCTGGGGTCACCTGTGGGATCTCAGCACATCGCTCCCCATGTCCAGAGATGCCAGGAGAACCCTTGGGGGGTCTCGGAAATCCTGGAATGTTGCCAGGAGTGTTTGGTGGCTTGATTTTGATCCATCCACAGAAGTGACAGCAGTTTGAGGACATGAGAATCACTTTAGAGTGAAGGGTGTAAAAGGGACACATTTATAGGGTGAAATATAAACTTTAAGGTTTTTGGTACAGGGGGGTTATGGAGACAAGATGGAGGGATCAGGGCGTGTCTCGTCCTTCTTCTTTCTTCTTCTTGTCCTCCATCTCCTGTGGTGATGTTGGCACTTGGGGATTGGTTTATGGTGAAGGTGCACTTGCTAACATGGGTGAAAAGCATTGGAAAATAAAGATAAATATCATGTACGTAGATTTTAGTATAAAAAGACAAGACCGCCCCGTGGGTGGTCAGAGAGTGCCTGTGACTGCTTGCAGATCAGACCTCTGTTGGGCAGACAGAAAATTGTGTAGATAAGAAACAATAAACAATCTGAAGATGGAAAAGCTGAAGAGTCCAGACTCGTCCTTTGAAACGCGGCTGCCCCAGAACCACCCTACCCGTGTCGGGGCAGAGACAGACAGACGGACCCGACAGTCACCCTTGGTACAAACAAACAAACAAACAAACAAACAAACAAACAAACAAACACCTTTTATTGCTTGAGGGCTCAGGTTTCAAAAACCATTTGATAGAAATGAAAGAAATATTATGTGAAAACACAGCTCGAGAAACACACAACAGAACAAAAAACATGGGAGCTGAGAGAGGTGAGGGGCAGAAAGAACTTGGGAAGGGGTTCCCCCACTTACATCATGAGCTTCTGATCATCAGCAACAGATCCAAAGAGGGATTCATGGAGCAGGTGCCAGGACACATCTTCCACCACTGCTGTGTGTCCCGTGAAGATGGTCTTGGCATCCACCACTTTGCCTTCTTTGGGAACAGCACTGATATCCCACAAGCAAATGGTCTTTAAAACAACAAGAAAGTAAAAATTTTACATCTTCAGACTCTCTTTCCCTCCTCCCCCTCAAAACCAGGATGTATCCCAGAAGCAAATAGTCTTTAAAACAACATAAATATCAAACATGGCACTTTCAGACCCCCTTCCCCCTCAGGATGTATCCCACAAGCAAATGGTCTTTAAAAGACCATAAATATCAAACATGGCACTTTCAGACCCCCTTCCCGCTCAAAGCCAGGATGTTTTTGCCCTTCCCAGGGCCCAGCAGGTGCAGCTGTGCCCCAGGGACTCACGTGGTCATCAGAAGCGCTGAGCAGGTGCCCGCTGAGGTTGGGGTTCCAGGACAGCCCGTACCCCTCCTTCTGGTGCCCGCGCAGGCGCAGGTCGGGGTTGCACTCCCCAGAAGGATCTGCAACAAGGCAGGGGAAGGATTCCAGGGCCTGCAATCATCCCCAGCACATCCTGGAACACCTGGCTTCAAGTTTATTCAATTTACTGGACACCCCCATGCTTTGGCCTGAGTTCCAGCTGCAGCTCAGCTGTTACTGCTCAAAGAACTCAGCAAGTGAGGAAGGCACTTCTGATCCTCCCCACAAGCAGCAAAAGGAATTATTTTAAACAAGCTTGATGAGTTCATAGGTAAAGGACTGTTGATAGATTTACAGCATATCAGGGGAAAGGCTCAGCTGCCCACCAAAGCAATCATAGCCAACAAAAATCCACCTTCTACCACCTGGAATAGCTCACAGTGTGGAAGTGCAGGAAAAGGTTTCCTTTCCCAAGGATGCATTTGGATATGTCTGTTTAAACCTCATACAAAATAACCTCTTGAATAAACACCCACATGTCCTTAAAATCCCAAATAAGAGGCAACCCACACCATTTTTGACTCTTTTTTGAGTGCCCACACAGGTCGGGGTTGCACTCCCCAGAAAGATCTGCAAGAAGGCAGGGGAAGGATTCCATGGCCTGGAATCATCCTGAAATACCTGGCATTAAGTTTATTAAATTTACTTTAACCCAGCAGCCACCTCCTCCATGCTTTGGCCTGAGTTCCAGCAGCAGCTCAGCAGTTACTGCTCATAAAACTCAGAAATACAAGGTGGGATATTTTTCTTCCTCCCATTTGCATTTCTGAAGTGAGGAAGGCACTTCTGATCCTCCCCACGTGCAGCAAAAGGAATTATTTTAAACAAGCTTGATGAGTTCATAGGTAAAGAACTGTTGATAGATTTACAGCATATCAGGGGAAAGGCTCAGCTGCCCACCAAAGCAATCATAGCCAACAAAAATCCACCTTCTACCACCTGGAATAGCTCACAGTGAGGTGACAAAAGCAGTGGAAGTGCAGGAAAAGGTTTCCTTTCCCAAGGATGCCTTTGGATATATCTGTTGAAACCTCATACAAAATAACCTCTTGAATAAACACCCACACATCCCTAAAATCCCAAATAAAGGGCAAGCCACAGCATTTTTTGAGCTCTTTTTTGACCTCTGTGGGATGAGTGGCTGCTCTCTGAGCACAGACCTGGTTTGGAGGGGTGTTTGGTGTAATCAAAGACCAGGACATCACTGGAGGGAGTCTTGGTGGCAATGATGCAGGGGTTCTGGGGCATGTAACGGGCTCTGTTCACCTCTCCCTCGTGGTTTATCTTGATCTCAATTTCAATTTTTCCACTTACTGAGCCAAAGCCTCCAAACTCTAGGAAAAAAGAGAGTTGTGAATAATAAAGTCACTTTCAGAACAAGGCACAAAGAGTTGGTTCAAGGTTTGCTACCAAGCTCCCAGAATAGACAAAGCTGTGGTAAAAACAAACTGCAATTTTAGGACTGTGATACAATTTGTTAAAGCTCCCTTGTCTTTATACATAAAATAGCTTAATAATTCAGAAAACTGAAAAATTTGGGCAAAAAGAATGGGGATGGGATTGTTTCAGAATTCATTTAAAATATTTTTGAGAAATACTGAACTACAATATAAACACATATTTGTTAGACAACCCTGTGTGCATAAATAACTTTAAGAAGCCCAAAGATCAAAATACTCATTGCACAATCCAAACTGCCTGTAAAAAGCAGAGCAAACATTGGATCATGAAGGACTTTCACCAGGTGGAAACACTGATTCAGCCAAGCAAACAGGAGAAATGTCTGACTTGGGACAGCCACAAAGATTACAAAGCACCAAATTCAAGTCTGATACATGGAATAAAACAGAATTTCACCCCAAGATGGGCTGGGACAGCAATCAGGCAGCAAAACTCACAGAGAAATGGAGAATGTTTGAAATGTTACAACCCTCTGAAATAAAAATATTCTTTTACATGAGTTTGTGTGAAAATGTTTTGAGTGACTTTGCATAATGCAAATGTGGTAATAAAAATACCAATTAAAAGCAGTGTGTGGGAATCCAGGTCAGTTCCTGAGAAACAGGGAAGGGAGAGGCTTTCCCACACAAATAATTTTGCAATTAACCTTTACAGTCTGTTTCCATCATTAGAAATATTAGATTGGGAACACATTCAAGAAACAGAGAATTTGTCTATTAAGGAGGCACCACTTAGAAATAAATTTTTTTAGGAGTAAAATCTGAACTTTGCTGCCTGAACTTCAGGGAAAGGCAAATTTTCTACAGAGAAAAGAAGGGGAAAATGGTTCAAATCCCCTTTTTGGGCTCTCACCTCCTTTCTCACTGTCATAGTGGGAAGCATCAAACTGGGCATCATCGTTGGGCAGCTGCACACTGGCAATCACCAGGTGGTTCTGCTCATCTGAGGTGTGGGTGCCCAGCACCAACCTGTGGATGCTGAAATCTTTGCCTTCAGGCCTGCAGGGGAAGAGGAACAAAACAAAAGGGATCACAAAATCTCCTCCCTGTGAGGATGGGGAGGTGCTGGCACAGGAGAAGTTGCGGCTGTCACATCACTGGAAGTGTCCAAGGCCAGGCTGGAAAGGGCTTGGAGTAACCTGGGCTAGTGGGAAGTGTCCCTGAATGAGTTTGGGACAGTTTGGGATTCTGTGATCTCAACCTAGAAGTCAGCCCAAGGCTGGAGTTGCTGTTTATTCTGCTTGAAAGGGGTCCCTTTACCTTGTGACATCAGGAAGCCACTGAGCAGTGAGGCTGGGCCACTCCAGGGCGTGGGTCATCACCAGATCATACAGGAAAGGGGTGTTCTTCTTCCATATCTTGTACTCCTCGTTGATCACACGCTCTTCCACTGCATCATCAAAGGCTGCTGAAGTGGTTTTTCAAGAAATACATACAATTAATTATTTATAAATGGATTTACAGGCACACAGCGCTGTGGGCAGGCAATGGATTAGAGTCAAGTACATCAATCACACCTTAGTTTGCTATTTGCTGTATTGGAGTAGTTGCTAAATGGTTAAAAACCCCCTGTTGCACATGCTAATACTTTTTTTCTGCATATATGGCTGGGAATTAATATTAATTATGTCAAATTTCATGCCTGGAAGTGTCCCAGGACAGGCTGGACAGGGCTTGGAGCAACCTGGGATAGTGGAAGGTGCTCCAGGCATGGCAGGGATGTAATGGAATGAGTTTAAGCTTCCTTCCAACCCAACCCATTCTGGGATGATTTGATGGTGATCATCATCAAATCTGTTAGAGCAGCACAATAAAATCCTGAGACTCAGAGCACAGGGAAGCAAACCCCAGACTTGGAACGATGTTTAAACACAGGAGATCCAACAACTGCTGTTAACAGACCGGTCTGGGAGCAGCCTTGAACTACTTATTCCCAAAACCCAGTTTCCCAAGGCTCCTTCTGCTGCCTTGTCGCTCTCCAACGCTTTCTCAGCCCATCTGTCACCAACCTCCGGTGCAGGGACGGCGACGGGCAGAGCTGGGGGAGCTCACGGGCAGAACGGGGACACCCCCATGGAAACGGGGGACACCTCCATAGAACGGGGACACCCCCATGGAAACGGGAGGGCACCTCCACAGAACGGAGGGCAGCCCCATGGCAACGGGGGGACACCCCCATGGAAACGGAGCTCGCCCACGGGACGGGAGCGGAGCTCACCCATGGAACGGAGGCGCCCCGGCCGAACCGGGGCACCCTCAGGGCCGGTGCCACCTCTTTGTCCGCCCGCTCCCCACGCAGGGCACGGCTCGGCTCTCCCGGCCTCACAAACACCTCCTAGGGGCACAGGGCCGGGCAGAAGGTCCCGGCCCGGGCCGCTCGCCCCGCTCGGTGCCGCGGGCGCGGGGAGGCAGCGGCGGCCATGACCGGGAGGCCCTCAGGCCCCGCCCCCGCGCGCCCCCTGGCGGCGCCGCCCCGCTCCCCTTACGCCGTACCGACCGCGGGGGGGGCACCCCGCGCCTCACGGCGGAGGCCGCGCCGCCCATACGGAGCCTTTACCTTCCTTGTCCGCCATGGCGGGGCCGCGGGGCGCTCGGCGGGGCGGGCTGGGCGAGGCGGGCGGGCAGTTCCGGCGCTCCCTGCTCCGACCCCTCCGGCCGCGGCTCCGTCTATTGTTTCCTGCCCCCGCTGCGTGCGGCTCCCGGCGCCGCGCACCCCTTCGCGCGCCAACGCCGCCCAATCAGCGCCCGCCGCCGGGAGGCGCCGGCCAATCGGAGGAGAGCAAGGGGGCGGGGACGGGAGCGCGCGCGGCGGTCACGTGGGCGGGCTCCCCGCGGGAGCCGCCATTTTCCGGAGCGCCCCCGGCGCGCTCTTAAAGGGGCCGCGCCCCGCGCTGAGGGCGGTGGGGTCCTGGTTCGGTTTCGGTTCTCGCTTCTGGTCCCCGGTTTGGAAGAACCGGTGGTTGCGGCTCCTCCGGTCACCACAGACGTGGGCAGAGCGTATTGGGGCGGGAGCGGACCGGAGCGGTGCGTGTGTGGGCCGAGGCCTCCTTCCAGGGCCGCCCTGCACCATCGGGGATTCTCGGCGTTATTAATTCTCTGTATTCACGAATATTTTCCCTTTTTCCACAGTTCAGTGCCGCGGTGAGTTTTAGAGGTGTCAAATTTGCTGGTTCTGCTCCGCTGCTGAGGGTAACCCAGGACCTGACTGTCCCCAGCTGAGGCTTAACAGGTTTAAAATCAAATATCAAATCAATTTCTGGGTTTATTCCTCAAGGAAGTTCTCAATTCCTGCCCGAGTTCTCAATTTCAGACTCTTTTCAAGACACTTAGATTTTAGCAGAAATTAAAAATTGGAAATGCTGTGTCTTGTTTCTAAGCCTTGGAGTAAGAAGCAACTCCTTGGTAAAAGTTAAGGGTATCTGTAAATTATTTGTGTTGTTTGGGTGCAGCTGTGGATAATTCTTATAATGTATAAAAATATTAAAGAATGGTTATGATGGCTGGAAATCTAGAGAGGAAAATTAATTAGCCTGAAGTTAATCGGGTTTTTCAGTTTGTTGGGTTTACAAAAGAACAGCAAAACAGCAATTTGTGAGATCGGGTGTGAGAATCTGACCTTTCAATGAGGAAGTTGAAACAGTTATTTTTGTTTTATTTAAAAATATTTTAAATTAAAATTAGTTAAAATTTTAAAATTCCTTTAAAAGATTTTTTTTTAATTTTGAAAATATTGAAAAAAATAGTAAAAATCAGCCAGAAAAGGAACACAGGAACTCCTGACACTTGGGTGACAGCTGGATTTATGCTTTGAGGTTTGGAGGTTTAAATATAATCTTTGACCTAAGAGGACATAACTTTTTTTTCCTGAAGAAAAATCCTCTGTAAAGTCACATCAGGGGTTTTGGGAGCAGTCACACTTCAGGTGTGTGATGTACAATGGGCTGAGCACCTTCAAAAATTAATTAGAAAATTAAAATTTACCTAAAGCATAGAAGTTTAATCCACTTTTACAGCTGTTCCCATCAGGGCTGTATTTTATTATTTATGAATGAATGGAATTTTCAGTGTACACAAGGAGGACAAAACACAATTCCTCCCAGAAAAGGCCAAAGTCCACAGTTCCCATAAGGAACATTTTCCCTTGGCTCTGCTGGCTGAACGAACTTCACTCCATGCATTGAACTCCCAATTTCCTCATTTCCCAGTGTGACACAAACCACCTGAAATGACTCCAATTTAGCCCTGAGAGGATCCCTCCCTGTTCTCCACAGGTTGAATAATTCCGTGGGGAAGCCAGGAAGGGAGGGAGGAGAATTCTGGCTCTGCCCAGCTGCAGGAAGGGAGGGATTCAATTCCTGTGGAGCCCTCAGCCATGGCAGCTGAGGACAGGGACTACAACCTGACCCAGGAGCAGAAGGCTGTGAAAGACAAGTACCCCCCTCTCTGCAAGAAATATGAATGTGAGTATTTGAATTTTTAACAATTTTTTAAATTCAAAATTTTATTTTATTTTTAAAAAATGAAATGTAATTATTTTAATAATTTTAAAATAATGAATTTTTAAAAAATGCAGCGTGGGTGTGGCAGTGCTGTTGTGAGGGTAAGGAAGATAAATGGAAATTTAGGAATGAAAAATCAATTTTCTTCATCGTGCTTTCCTCGTATGGGCGCTGAAAAAAATAATCACAATGGAAATAAATTACTTAAATCTCACCCTGAAAACTTTTCCTCTTCTCAGCCAGTTCTTAGCAGGTTTTGTGCCTCTCGTGTAGGAAGGGATATTCAGAAGTGTGCTGGTTTGATGTGTGGTGTTTTTATTCTGCTTAAAGATGATTTTCTCCCTTTCCCCAGCCCTGAATGTCCCCTAAGAGGATGTGGGTGGCAGCCCAAGGGCCAGCTCGAGGCAGGGGACAATTCCCTGCCTGGTTTTTGTGTCACCAGTGCCTGTCTGGAGGGACAGCCTCTGTTATCTGTGATAAAATTTCTATTTATAGGCTGTCTTCAGGTCTTATTTTGATAAAAGTGCAGCAATTGTGCCACACCACAGCAGCCATGCAGTTTCCATAACTGCAGGAGGTTTTATCCCTCTTTTGCATGCAGAGGAATTTGTTTGCTTTAGAGACTGTTGTTGAGAACCCTTTAGTAGTGTGTGTTCTCTTCAAACAGCACCAGAATCATTTCTCATTTGAAATGAGCATTTCCCAATTTAGTTCTGCTGGAAGTTTGCATTTCTTTCATTCCTCTGAATAAATATAAATGAGGTTCATGTACAGCTGGATGCATGGGATGTTAATCGTGCCCCATGAGTGAAGTTTGCCTTCTGTTTTATATTCCATCCTCTGGTTTAAATTCCTCTCTTTGCATAATGGCTGCTCTTGGGTGTGGACAGGTAGATTTCCTCACTGAGCTGGAAATATTTGCAAATCTCCTCTGCATGAATAACTTCCAGTCCTGCAGGCTTCAGCATAAACTCTTTACTCCTGGTGAAAGTTTCTTTTTATTGCAGTGAACTTGTGGAAGCCTGTTGGGTTACAGCAGCCTGCACTGACATAATCCCATTAAACTTGGGTTGTTTTTGACAGAAATAATCCAAAATTGCACCTGTCCTAAATTTTTCTAATATACTACAAAACAGATTTATCACATCTGCAGATGAATGTAAAAGTGTTCTGTTAGAAAATCAGATATTTATGGTGTTTCTTTTTTAATCCTCATGTTATAAATACTTTTGCTGACATCATTCCTTTTTCTTTTTGCTTCCCCTCAGATTTGGATCACACGGCAGACGTGCAGTAAGTGTGGGCAGCTGAGATTTCTCAGGGTGACAAATTGATTATTTCTTACACTTTGCAGATGTGGAGCTCTGAAATTTCACTCACTGGGTGCTTTGATATGGTCAATTTTATTCCTGCTTTTGGGACACCATAGAATTATCTTTGGTTTCCTTTTTAGTATTTCAGTGGTGCTTCTGTGTTATTTGGAAATATCTTTTGAAATCTCCTTTTAAACAAAATTCCTTCTGTGTGGTTTACTTTTATAGACCCCAATTAGCCACATTAGGAAAGAACTTCCTTGGTGGCTGCTAAAACATTTATTTTCCATATTCTCCCAAGAAACTCTTCTGCCAAACTCCTTCGAGAAAAACCAGGTGGTTTTCTGCTTATTCCATGTTCTGATTTCTCACCTGCATATGACTTTGGGGCTGTTTCTTTCTGGTGTGATCCAGAATTTTATTGCAGTGGTTATTCCATGTGGTTTTAGTTTCCAGTGATTATTCCATGTGGTTTTTAGGCTCTAGTGATTATTCCATGTGGTTTTTAGGTTCCAGTGATTATTCCATGTGTTTTTTGATTCTAGTGATTATTCCATGTGTTTTTTGATTCTAGTGATTATTCCATGTGTTTTTTGATTCTAGTGATTATTCCATGTGTTTTTTAGGCTCTAGTGATTATTCCATGTGTTTTTTGATTCTAGTGATTATTCCATGTGTTTTTGATTCTAGTGATTATTCCATGTGTTTTTTTAGGCTCCAGTGATTGTTCCATGTGGTTTTTTAGGCTCCAGTGATTGTTCCATGTGGTTTTTTGATTCCAGAGATTGTTCCATGTGTTTTTAGGCTCCATGCCTGGGGGGACACGTTGGAAGAAGCCTTTGAGCAGTGTGCCATGGCCATGTTTGGCTACATGACAGACACAGGCACTGTGGAACCTGTGGATACAGTGGAGGTAGAGGCAGAAGGTGAGGCCTGCACTTCTCCTATGGGGAGCTAAAAGAGAGAGAGAAAGGCACCAAAAATCTCAATCTTTACACATAGCCTTAGTGCAGTTCATTGAAATATAATTAAGCATTGTTAGCTGAATCTCCTGAACATCTGAGGTGCTCTTAAAAATGTTTTTTTCTGAGACAATCTCTGCTTCAACCACACAGGGCATGACCTGTTGTCTCTTCTCTTCCACTTCCTGGATGAGTGGCTGTATAAATTCAGTGCTGATGAGTTTTTTATACCCAGGGTGAGTGTTGTGGATTCAGTTTTTTTCCATTTCTAGGACAAAGCTGTTCCCTGATAATCCCAGCTCTGAATGCAATGGTATTTTAGGGGAAAAGGAACACAAAAATACAAGGCCAGGCTGGATGGGGCTTGGGGCAAGCTGGGCTGGTGGAAGGTGTCTAAAGAGTGGGAAATAACCTTTGTAAGTGGGATTTAGTGGGAATTTCTGCCTGAAGGTAGAAGGTGTGACTGACACACTTCTCCTCCCACTCTCTGCAGGAAGTGAAAGTGCTTCACATTGACCGAAGGCAGTTCAAGATAAGATCAATTGGGTGAGCTTAAAGCCTTGGCTGAAAATGGATTGTGGACTTTTCTTGCTTCCTTTGAGGCTTGAAATGAAAATCTCACTCTTCTGTGCTCATCACTGAAACTAATTACAGCATTTGGTAAATATTACCAAAATTACAACACCTCTCTTGTATTTTTTTTGCCTTTACAGGTGGGGAGAAGAGTTCTCTTTAGAGAAACACCCACAGGTAGGCAGTGGTTCCTCTTTTCCATTTTAGGGGGAGGAGGTGTGGTGTCCCTTAAATCAGACCTCTGAATTCTGCACAGATTAAAATATAAAAGTGGCTGAAGTACCACTGAACTCCATATCTCAGTTCCTGCATGGTTTGGTGAAACTGTCCCTGAAACTGAGCATGACATTTCCTCAAAACTCAACAAATGAACTCAGTTGGCTTCCT
Organism: Molothrus aeneus; assembly: GCF_037042795.1. Lineage (NCBI taxonomy): Eukaryota > Metazoa > Chordata > Aves > Passeriformes > Icteridae > Molothrus > Molothrus aeneus. The sequence continues at coordinate 1,830,244 of NC_089668.1, forward strand.
TTTTGTGATATTGATAACACAGAAAATCAGTCTATATTCAGAATTTATTGGTACAGATTTCTGCTTAGTCAGTTTTTGCTTTTTTCTTCTTTCTTTTTTTCCTAAAGAATTGTTAGAAGCAAAATCGGATGTCTTGCTCTGTGTCATTTTTAGCAGAGCAAATGTTGATGGTCTGTCAGAGGTAAAAGAAGGAATTTGTGATATTAAGAGGCAATAAAATAAGGGAAGAGTTCCCTTTTCACTATTTGACCTGGCAGCTTCCTTATTCATCAGAACAAATATAGCTACAGCTTTTTTTGGGGAAAAAAATGGATAGCATTTGAGAAGAGTGATGAGAACTGGGGATTCTGAACTGGTAAAAGGGATAAAATTTATTTCTAAATTCTGGTTTGTGTCTCTTTCCTAGGGCACAGAGGTCAAAGCCATAACTTACTCAGCAATGCAGATCTGTGAGGATGAAAAGCCAGAAGTCTTTGTCATCATTGATATTTAAAGCAAGAACGGTGTGGTTGAGTGGATATTGGTCATCACCTGGCAAAAGCCCCCTAAAACTGTAATCCCTGTGGAAAAAGCTCAGGAATTGGCCAGTCAAAATCAGAAACTGAAGGGAATAATTGCAGGGAATGTCAGACTGTTTTTCCTGAGACAGAGAATAAGAATTATTTGAAGTTTAGGGGGTATGGAGAAGGAGAAGTTTGTACAGGTTGGAGGAGTCCCAGGAATGCTGGCAGCTTTTCAGGCTGGTACATGTGCTAGGGGCTGTATGAAATGCAGAAATTGGTGGAGTTGATAACTAAAATACTCCCTTTTTGCAGCCTGGCAGGAGATGATGTTCATCTAGATTGATTTCATTTGCATATTTCGTGTTCTAATTCTGAGCTGACATCCCTCCTCCATATTACATCAATCCAAAATAGCTGCAGTGGCTCAGATGTAATGTGGGAAAAAAAATCTGAGTGTTTAAAATTAGACACTTAAAAAATGATGCCAATTAAACAAACTAACCACCACATCTTTTAAGCTACTTTAAAAAGAAGTCATGCCAGCAGGTGGTGCTGAATTGCTGTAAATAAATTGCCACGTGAAATCCTAAAACATGTGACTGTGTATCTGAAATGCTTTTATCACCTATGATAACTTTAAAAAGTTGGCAGCTTTGCTGCTGTGCTGGAAGGGAATGGAAAGGGATGTCCCAGGTTCTCCCTGGGTTCACTCTCAAATTCTGAAAATTGAGTCTTTTTTAAAAATCATGGTTTGGATCAGCCTAATTTTCTTTTAAAGAGAATAGTACAGACAATCCTTAAATATCAGAGGATTATGGACTTGACTGAATCAAAAAGAATCAAAAGTGTGTTGGTTTTTTTTTTAAATCATAGGATTGCAAATGTGCATTGCCTGCTGTTTTAATTTAATTTAAATGTGAGGAGCATAGGCCTGGCCTGCTCTGTTACCATAAATGCTCCAAGTGCCTCACTGTGGTAGCTCATCTTATAAAATCATCTGAAATAGTTCTGGGTTTATTTCCATGCTGTAAAGACTGAGGGATAAAACATCTCTCATTTTTTAAGCAAGCCTCAATACCAAAATAAAACTTGGACTGAAACATTAATGGCTCTGTGAGTGATCTTGACCGGTCAATTCAGACACAAATGAATTGCACTTGTCCTTTTTTCCCTGCTAAGGTGAGCAGACTCATTTTTATCAGTAAGAATTGCAACATATTAGTTTAATCGTACAAAATAAGTGTGATTTTTGACAGCTTTGGGGTTTCTTTCTCCTCACGCAGAGCCCCAAGGGCAGTGAGGGCGTGGCCGCCATTGGGGCCCCTCAGGGGCCGTGCTGGAACTGGGTGGGTCACGTGACTGCGCTTGGCCAATCAGGCATCGAGTTGAGGCGGCTCGTGTTGTCCACGGGCTGAGGGGGCTGAGGGGAGATGGACACCGAGGGACTGAGGGTCAGTGGTGAGAGGAGATGGACACGGACTGAGGGGCTGAGGGTCAGTGGTGTGGAGAGATGGACACAACTGAGGGTCAGTGGGTGTGAGGAGATGGACACTGACTGAGGGACTGAGGGTCAGTGGTGTGGGGAGGTGGACACTGAGGGGCTGAGCTGGGACTGAGGGGCAGTGGTGTGGAGAGATGGACACGGACTGAGGGTCAGTGGTGTGGGGAGATGGACACTGAGGGGCTGAGCTGGGGCTGAGGGTCAGTGGTGAGAGGAGATGAACACGGACCGAGGGTCAGTGGTGTGGGGAGGTGGACACTGAGGGGCTGAGGGTCAGTGGTGTGGGGAGATGGACACTGAGGGGCTGAGCTGGGGCTGAGGGTCAGTGGTGAGAGGAGATGAACACGGACCGAGGGTCAGTGGTGTGGGGAGGTGGACACTGAGGGGCTGAGGGTCAGTGGTGTGGGGAGATGGACACTGAGGGACTGAGGGTCAGTGGTGAGAGGAGATGGACACTGAGGGACTGAGGGTCAGTGGTGTGGGGAGATGGACACGGACTGAGGGTCAATGGTGTGGGGAGATGGACACTGAGGGTCAGTGGTGTGGGGAGATAGACATGGACCGAAGGGCTGTGAGTGAGCGACTGAGGGGGAGCTGGGCAAGGACCTGAGTCGGGGCTATGGGGAGGTGAGTGAGGGGCTGGGGCTATGGGGAGATGGGCAAGGAATTCAGGGGAGATGGGTGTAGGAGCTGAGGGCAGCCTTCCTTTAGCCCAGCTCTCTAAAACATGAGAAAATAAATTGATGTGGTTAAATTTTAACTTTGCAGACAAACGCTGAGGTGCCCCAAGATCAGTCTCAGACTATAGTAACACACTGAAGTGCTCTACTTATTGAAATGCTGACAGGAGCTTGCTAAGAAAACATTTGGAATTAACTAAGTAAGTGTCACTAATCAATTTTTTTTTCAATATTTATTAAGTACTTACTATAAAACAGGCCTTAAATCCACCTTGTTCGATTTGCACAGCTGTGGCAGGGGCAAGTTTCAGCTTACAGTGCTGTTCTCTCAGGGCTTTACAGGAGGCCACTGAAAGTGGGTCATTAAAAAACACCCTTAGACTGCAAACCCTTCTGGGGGTGCCAGAGGATCCTGCAGATACAGGAAATTCATGGATAGAGTGGTGAACGACTTGGAAAAGACCTGCATTGGTGGTTACTAAAGGTACAAATCTCAAGGAGAACTGAAAAAGGCTGGAGACTGGGAGAGCATTAGGGAATTATTCCAGAATCTTGCCCCATTCTCACTTTTGCCAAGGTTAATGGCAGCTGTTGGAGGCAGAACCTGGCTGTGCATCCATGTGGCTGTTCTCAAATTCTCCGTGGGGAATTTCTGCTTTCTTGGCAGGAACCTCAGGCTCCAGATGCTGCTAAACGGGAAAGGAAACCCAGCATCAAATGAGACATGAGACCAAACAGTGGCTCTTTACCAGGAGTACCCACTGGGAATGCCATTCTCTGCTCTCAGGCAGAAGGTTTCTCCTGTGCACTCCTTGAGCTTTTCTTTTTTAATAACTCAATAGTGAGCATTTTTAGTTTCTCTACCAAATGCAGGTTCTCTGATCCAAGTGGCTGGGGAAATAAATATGACTAGAAAAGCTTAAGAGACTCCAGAATTACAAGAGGTAGCTTAACCTCTGAGGGAAATAGTGCTGTAAAAAATGTTTTTATGCTGTCAAGCACCCTAAAATTATACAAGCAGCAGAGCCTTTCCAAAGTAGCTCCATGATCTCAAGTCACAAATGTCCCACTGAAATTCAAGGGACTTATTCCTAGAGCAAGAGAGATGGGTTTAAGCAAATCTTGCATCAATCCTGGGAAAAAAAAAATTGAAAAAACCTGACAACTGCACTTCCAGTGATTGCACTTTTATTTCCTTGGAACCACGTTGGTGTATCTTTCTATAATATTCACAGTACAAAAAAAAGGCAATTTCATACTATCCAAGTGCACTACAGATGCTCTGCTCACCTACTCTACTCTGGCTGTGGGAGTTCCTAAATCATGCTTTTCTCAACTATAAGAAGCTGGAAAGTTCACTGAAAAAACAAAAGTAAAAAGGTTCTTCAACAGGAAGAACTCCACTTGTTTCCCTCGCTCCTTTCTTAGGAAGTTTCTGATGTGTTATGTACAAATTAATTACAATATCAGCAAAAAAAAAAAAAGTTGAACATTTCTCAGCTGCTCACCTCACTAAGAGTTTTTCCAAAGCAAATTAACAATATTTGGTTTTTAAAAATCTGTTTCATACAGAACCTTTGTAGAACTGTAAGCTGGTTCACAGCAGGAGTTCTTTGATGAAATATAAAACAATTCTTCTAAATAATTTCCAGATAATAAGCGAGCAGCTGGACTTCAGTGTTCCTTGTGGGTCCCTTTCAACTCAGGCTATTTTATGATCCTCATTTCTGGATGACATTTAGAAGCAATTACACTGTTCCATGTCTGCAAAACACCTTCTTTTAGTCCAAATGTTGCTTCTCAGAACAGAATTTTAACAATACTTCATTTTATTAAAAGCAGAATACCAGCATTGTCATTTAATCTTGAACACAACAACAACAAATCCACAAAGCCCTACCTAAGATTTGGCTTCACCTTTTCCTTTACCTCCTCCGCAATATCATCGCTATTGTGCCGCACAACCAAATTATAGGGCTCCTCCTCCCCTGTCTCTTCCTCTGACTTCTGCTCCTCCTCCAGATCCCATTTGGGCCGTTTATTTCCCGTGGAGGAGACAGGAGAACGTTCAGCTGGGTTGAAATCCTCGGGGATGCTGTCGGAATTGGCCTCTGCCAAGCACTTGTGGCACAGTCTGTAGCGCCGGGTGCCCTGCTGCACCACGCAGCCCGTCAGCTCCGTCACCTGCCGCTTGCACTTCCTGCAGATCAGCTTGCCAGCCTGGTGGATCTGAAAGGGTTAACATTCACGGCAGGATCTTTAGCTCGTCAGCTAAAAAAGTTCCAAAGTTTCTTTTCCCAGCCTGGTGTTTGAAGAAGGAGTCAGGGCTCTTCATTTCTCGGTCTCAAGGTTGTTTATTGTTTCTTATCTATAAAATTCTTTCTCCTGTCCTGCCGAGGTCTGTCCAGCAGGACAGTTCCAGGCACTCTGCCTGCCCCCAGGGCAGGGTTATGACTTTATTCTAAAAACTACATGTACAATATTTACAATTACCTTCCAATACCCATCACCCATGTTAGACACTGAGCTTCTACTCTAAACCAATCTAAAAGTGCCACCATCACAGCCAAGAAGAAGAAGGAGAAAGGCTGGACCTGCCCACTTCCCTCCATCTTTCCTCCTGAACCCCCATACCAAAAACCCCAAAATCTACTTTTCCACCCCATGATAACTTCACTATTATTCTACCTAAACTGTTGTGGCTTGCTGAGCTTCATCTAAGGTGGGTAATTTGCTCCATGGGTCAGAATCAAACCCACAGGGGCATTCTGGGCTCTGTGCCAGGGTCTCTGAGACCCTTGGCAGGGGTCTGGGCTGTTCAGGACAGCCAGAGGGATGTCCTGGTTCTGGCACAGTCAGCCTTCATCCTTTTATTTTAGACCATAACCTTTGTCACAGAGAGCACAGACAATTTTCCCAGGCGTCGTTCTGGGAAAGGCTGTGAGAAGCTCAGAGAAAAGAGTGAGAAACAATTCTTAACTTGCTGCACCTGTGGAATGTGTTATGGAGATTTGTTTACCAAAGCGTGGTTTATTAATTAGCCAATAGTGATGGTGTTTTAATTAAAGGACCAATTAGGTCCACCTGCAGCACACTAGGGTATAAAAGCATGGGTTTCTTAATAAAGATTATTATGAGCCTTCTGTAAATGTGTGGAGTCTTTGTCAATTATTACCCGGTCCTGGCTTATTGGGCTGACAGAGAATCGTGCTAAAAAATTAAATTTTAAATACAATTTGCCACATTTAAATAACGAATAATTAAATAATTAAATAGTAATAATGAATAATTCAAGCTGATGCTCTGCTTTGCTGGTGTTGAGTTTGGAGCTGCCACCACCGAATTGATTCACACTTCCACAACGAGCAGAGTCTTTGCTGAATAACTCTAAACCAATTCTCCTAAACGCTTAACCTCCGAGTGGAGATTGTGCTATAAAAAATGCTTGGGTGCTTTTCCTACCGTCTGGAAGTGGTTGCGGAGGTGCTCCAGGCGGGTGAACCTCTTCCCGCACGCCTCGCAGGGGTAGGGCCGCTCCCCGGTGTGACACCGCAGGTGGCGCTTCAGGTCCGCCCGCCGCTTCACCGTGTGCGTGCAGAACGGGCACTTGAAACGCATCCGGGGCAGGTCACCTGCACGGACAGGGCACACGGCACAGCTTTAGTCCTGTACTTCCATCAGTTTGCAGCACAACATATTTAACAGCTCAAATTTCCTTTAATTACGAAAAATCCCCAATATTTGGATGCTTATATATTATAATTATATCATGTGGGTGCAGAACGGGCACTTGAAATGCATCCGGGGCAGGTCACCTGCACAGACAGGGCACACAGCACAGCTTTAGTCCTGTACTTCCATCAGTTTGCAGCACAACATATTTAACAGCTCAAATTTCCTTTAAATACGAAAAATCCCCAATATTTGGATGCTTATAATTATATCATGTGCATGCAGAACGGGCACTTGAAACGCATCCGGGGCAGGTCACCTGCACAGACAGGGCACACAGCACAGCTTTACTCCTGTACTTCCATCAGTTTGCAGCACAAAATTCATCACAGCTCTAGTTTTCTTCAAATAGGAAAAATCCCCAATATTTGGATGCTTATGTATTATAATTATATAATAATTATATCATGTGGGTGCAGAACGGGCACATGAAGTGCATCCAGGGCAGGTCACCTGGCACACAGCAGAGCCTTCTTGCTGTACTTTCATCAGTTTGCAGCACAAAATATTTAACAGCTCAAATTTCCTTTAAATATGAAAAATTCCCAATATTTGGGATATTTGGATGCTTATATATTACATAATAATTATATCATGTGCTTGCAGAACAGGCACATGAAGTGCATCCAGGGCAGGTCACCTGGCACACAGCACAGCCTTCTTGCTGTACTTTCATCAGTTTGCAGCTTAAAATATGTAACAGCTCAAATTTTCTTTAAATAAGAAAAATCCCCAATATTTGGGATATTTGGATGCTTATGTATTATATTATATAATAATTATATCATGTGGGTGCAGAATGGGCACGTGAAATGCATCCAGGGAAGTCACCTGGCAGGGACAGGGCACACAGCAGAGCTTTCTCACTGCACTCTGATCAATTTGCAGTTTAAAATACATGACAGCTCAAATTTTCTTTAAATAGGAAAAATCCCCAGTATTTGGGATATTTGGATGCTTATATAGGTATGTATTATATTAGATATAGTATATAATGGTACATAAAATACAGGCTTTGGGGGATGTGGGAAATGGATTTATAGAAAATTTTCAAAGTTTGATAGAAAGTTGACAAAATATGTATTTGTATGTAAACTTTGAGATAAGAAATGTGGATTTAGAAATGTTATGGAATAAGATATCGCTGAGAGAGAAATTGAACTAAAATTAAGTTTTAAAAGATGGTTTGATAAATAAGGGGGATATAGATTTGTTAAATCTATATCTTGTATATCCCCCAGCTTGCATTTTTATTCTTATTTAACATGCTAATTGACCACTTGATAGTGTTTTCCTCCTGACAGCATTTTTTAGATATAAAGGTTATCATAAATATGCAGCTGTTTATACATAGCCATCATATCTGACTCTTCCACCAGCTAATGGTTCATAGCTTTGACATTTATCATCTCTGTGTGATATATAAAGATGTCTTTGGAATATGCAGTTATGATCTACAGATGTGCTCATTCCCAAAGGAATGCACATGGCAATAAACCTGTCGGCTTTGTTCCACCCCCTCAGGCAGGTGTTGGCAGAAGTTTGGGCTGGTTGGACCCCAAAATGCAACATCCCAGCAATGCCAGGACCTCTCGTGTGAAGGACTTGGATTGGGGTGAGATCAAACACTCCTGTGATTGCCAGATATTGGAGAAACTCAGTCCTTCAGGTCCCCAAGCCAATTGCAGCCCTTAAGGTTTCATTAAACTCCACTTGGGCCCGAATAATCAGGCATGTTTTGGCTGAAATGTACCAAATACCTGGGTCAGTCCCATTCCAATTCCCATGCCCCGTTCTGCCTTCAAAATCTCAGTGTTAGCACCAAAATTGAGCCGATAAAATCACCTCTAATTCCAGGCACATTTCTGGTTTCCATGCAGCCGTACAAATTCCTTCCAAATCACCACCTGAATTCTCCTAAATAAAACCAAACTTTTCCAAGCGGTTTCTATTGTTTACCTTCATTCCAGCTACTCATCACCCCTAAAATTGTGGGCATCGAGGTGTACAGTTCTTCTGCCTTTAACTCCATGAACTCAGGAGTTCTGGAAAGTTCTTGTTCTAGCTGAGCAACCGACCACCTCTTGGCTGCGGCCTCTGCTCCAAAGTCATCCTGATCCACCTCGTTCTCGGCATCAAACTCGGCCTCCTCTCCGCTGCCCTGGGAGCTGTGGGCGGGATCCGAGGCTCCGGCTCGCTCGGCTCTGTCCGATTTGCACCCTCCCAGCTCCCGGCCCTGCGACAGCCCCAGGTGCTTGCGGCGCTTCCTCGTGGAGCTCTGTTTCCTGCCTCTTTTGGCCAGCTGCGTCTCTGCCCGCTGCAGGATCACCTGTGAGGACAGGTAGCTGCTGTAACTGCTCCAGGAGTTTTCATTCCCGTTGGGTTTTTCATCCGGGATCGAGTAGGAACGCCGGGGGTTGCTCTTTGCTTTCCTTCTGGAGCGATAAAGAGCAGGGCGGGCAGGGGTGGGCTCAGTGCTCGCACTTTTGGCCGAGAGGCTGAGGTAATGATCCTTTTCCTTTTCATTAATATCCAATGAGGACTTAATGAAGGTCTTGCAGACATTGAGGATATCTGTCATCTGCAGATAGCTGGCAGCTGACATGACTTCGATCACATTCTGACCCGTTAAAGACAATATCCCTGAATACACAAAGTCCAGGATGACCATGAACGTCTCTGGAGAGAAGACCTCAAACGTGGCTATTGTTGGCTGACTCGTCTCCTTCGAGCTCTGCGAAAGGAGCATTTTGAAGTAGCCACTGCTGGCAAACAGCACATTGCGATGGGCTTTGAAGACCTTGCCCTCCACCAGGATGCTGCAGTCACAGAACAAGTCCTGCTTCCGCTGCTCGTTCAGCTGCTCCAGGAGGCGAGACTGGTGGGAAGAAATCTCCATTCCAGGCGGGGAGGAAGAGGAAGGTTCGCTGTAAAGGAAAAAACATCATCATGATCATCTAAATCAATGATGCTGAATCCTAATTCAAAGAGATGAGCTCTCTTTTAAAAAGCGCTATCACATTCCCAAAGTATTTCAAATCTCCCTGCGGCCGCTACTCTGCATAACAAGAGAGAAGAAACTTAACTCCAAAAGAGGTGAAAAGATGTCCCAGCGGGATTACTCCGTATCCCAAAAGAATGAAAATTATGTCGACCAAGCCATGATGGTTCTCAGACTCTGCAAGAGAACTTGGCCCTCCCGCCCTGGGCAGAGCCGCGGCTGACGCGGGCGCACGGTGGGCGCAGCCTCCGCCCCGGCGCACCGGGACCGCTCGAGTGCGGCGGCAGCGCCCCGGGGTCGCCGCCCTCCCGTCCCGAAACCCCCGGCATTGGCCGCGGCCGCCGTCACTCACCCGCCCGCCCGGCCGAATTGGCCGCTCGCTCCCCGGCAGCCCGGGACGCCCGACGGCGCCGGAGCCGCTCCGCCAGCGCGGAGGCGCCTCCCGGTCCCGCTCCCGCTCCCGCTCCCGGTCCCGCTCCCGGTCCCGCTCCCGCCGCGGGGAGCGCAGCGCCCGCCTGTCCCGGCCGGCTGCGCGCTGCTCTCCGCCCGCACGGACCGCCCCGCCTCGGGCCGGGCGTGCCGCCCGCAGCCACCCCCGGGAACGGAGCCGCGGCTGCCTCTCCGCCAGAGCCCCCCGTGTGTCCGCCCGCTGCCGGGCGCCCGTGGTTACCCCGGCCGGTCCCGGTCCCGTTCCCGTCCCGCCGCTCCCTCTCGCCTCCGCCGGCAGCGCCCCCGCCGCCCCCTCTCGCCGCCGCCCGCCCCGCGCAGCCCCTTTGTGTCCGCGCCCGGGGCTGCAAATGGCGCCCGCCGGGGACGCGGCAGCGCCGGCACCGAGCGGCTCCGGGCGGCCCCGAGCGGCACCGGGCGGCCCGAGGCACCCGCGGCCACTGCGGAGCCCCGCGCCCTCCTCGCCGCCGCCCGCTCGTAGCCGCCGTCAGCCCCAACGCCCGCCCGGTCCTTCCCATCAGCGCGGAGCACAACGGGCACTCACCGGCGGGGAGCTGCGGGCGGCTGCCGCCGAGCCGGGGGGAGCGGGCGGTGGCTGCGGGATCCCCGGCCCCGCCTCGGGGCTCGCCGTGCCTCCAGGCGCCGCTGCTCCCGCAGCCCCGAGCCCTGCGAGCCCGAACGGCACAGAAACAAAAGGTATTTGCTGACGTGGGCGTTGGACAGAGACGCCCGAGGGCTGGGGACACAATTAAAGGGGCAACGCAGCGATTGCAGCCGCAGCCCAGCGCCTGCCTCGGCCCCAGCGCCCCGCACACCCGCATGCTGCTCCGAGCCGCTGCCCCGCTCACACCGCGCTTTGTTGTTGCTACCTTTGTGTTTGCAAAGGGAAGGCGCCACCTGAACGGGAACGGCAGAGATGCGGAGCTCCGCGGTGTAGGATTAATGATATTAACTCGATATCGCAGCATTTTTATAACGGGATTTTGGTATTCAAACAATGAGGGTAATCCCAAAGCAAAGCGCTGCACTGTAGGAGTGCAATACACAGATTGTCCTGTTTTCCCTTCTGGGTGGTAAATGGAATCAGGATGCTTGTTAGAAGACAAGACACTTTCAAATTCGTGCCTGTTAGATGAGAGTCTTTCAGTCTTTTCAGTCTTATTCCTGGAGATCATGGAATCATTTTGGGAAGGAAGCCCTGCAGTCATCGGTACAGTTCCCTCCTCAGAGCAGGCTGCAAGAACCTGGCAAAGAACAGTTCCCATTTCCACAGCAAGGTCGGGTGAGATCTTCAATAGTGTTTAATTTATTCCAGCAGCTAAGCCAAGACTCTAAGAGGGAAGGCTCTTTCCAGCCACTCCTCCCAATTTTCCTTACAAAATCTCTTGTTCTGTGTTCTTGCTCTGTTTAAAATTCCTGATGCACTGAATAAGCCTCCTCTTTGCATTTCATGAGTTAAATAGGATGAAAGGTTACGCCTCCATTGTAGAAAGGTTTTAAGTTAAACAGTATAGAAAATATTTAACTAAATGATATTACAAGCTTTTCTTAGTAGCTTATCAACTTAAACCCATCACTCAACAGTGTTGGCACGAATTTGTACCTAATGGAAAAATTCTGCAAGGCAAGGGCTGAAGGATTAGAACATCCTTTTCTTGAAAAGTCAATCTTTTAGGCAGAATTGCAGATTTTTTCTTCTATTTCATTTTTGTACTTGTTGCCTCCAACCAACAGTAACTAAAACATAAGAGAGGTAGACATTGGCATGGCTTGAGATGGATCCCAAAATCCTGGAGGATGGAACATTGTGCAGAGCCAGGAGTGAGGCAAGGATACCTGCAGCAGTCAGAGCCAGCCCTCTGTGAGGTCTGTGGGCTTCCAGTATTTTCAAAGCCACCCTAAATCAATATTTTTGGGGTTTTTTTTCTTATGTCAGTTCTTCAGAACTGGAATAGAATCTAAGTTACAAAAGGTTGGAAAGGGAGATTGATTCTAAAGTCAGTCTTTGACATCTTTTTTTTTTTTTTTTTAAGTGGGGCTACCCAACTGTTTAACCTTTAAGATAAGGACAAATTACATTTTTTGGATAGCAAATATGGATGTTTAGGTAATTTAATGGCAATCAAAAAAAAAAAAAAGTGAAATTCTGTGAAAGAACTAATCAAGCATCACACAAGTCAGAGGTTTTTTGGGGCAGAGAGAATTCTGTAAGAAACACCTGAAAAGGAAGAGAGGGGTTTTTTTAATTCAGCATTTCAGCCTTTGAAAGGATGGGAAGATATTGTCAGAAATAAGGATAGTTAAGAGACATTAATCAGAGAATGATGAACTTCACTCTTGACTGTGGTTTTGTGAATCGAAAGTAAACACAAACCAAGCAAAAATAATCACAGGATTCTTTGAAAAGACCCCCTAAGATCAAATCCAGCACTAAACCCTGTCCCTAAGAGACATAAAGATGAAAGAAATACAAGGAAATAAATAAATTCAATGGGAACATCCCTGTGTGGTCTTTACTTTCCTCCTTGACAGGAAATGTTCCTTGAGCTGATGAGGGCCATGTGATGCTCACAGAAATGTGAAGAAGACAATCAGAGGCAATGGAAGGAGACAAAAAGAAAAATACTTTCATTTAGAGAAAAAAAAAAAAAAGGAAAATATAGGAGTGTAAAATGAAGAACGTGGAAAACAGAAGGCACTTAACATTTATCTTGTCTTGCAATACAAAAGGAAGGAAACAATGACCAAAATTAAGACAACAAATGTAAAAATGGGTAACTTTTAAAAACCAGAAAAACATCATTGACTGTGGGAATCGCAGCCTTGAGCTAAACCTCCAAGCTTAATATGATACTTCAAAACTTACTACAGATATCTAGTTATACTAATGAGAATAACAACATATAAATCCAGAAAAAAGCCCTTATTTGCCCAGCAAATCAACAATTAATCTGTGTTTAAAGAGTAAAAGTGTTCCTGTGGATAGATTGCTCCATTTGCCCATTTAGAGCCGCTTCAGATCTCATTCTGAAGCATCTGCTCCTCAGTATTGTTAGATTTATGACCTCTAATTAAATTGAGTATTGATCCAAAAATCCCTTTGCTTCTAAAAACACCCCCACTATTAAGAATCACTTAATAGTGTGACCTTTGCAGTTGGCAGTGAAGAATTCAGGTCTGGAGAGAACAGTTCATTTTCCCCTCCCCTTCATCCATCCCCAGACAAACCCAGCCCACGTTTTTACCCTGGGACAGCAGGCACTGATACCTGGGATTTGTTGTCAAACTGTTTAATGGAAAGGCAAAGGGAAACATCTATGAAATTGGAGCAAAGTTACTCCATATCCTTTGAAATATTTCTTGTTCTGTGTATTTGATTTAGTCCAGGTTGCTCAGGAATATTTCTAAGCCATTTAATAACAGGCATTTTAGGAGTTTAAAAGCTCCAAGAAATTAAATGTCTGTTTTCACATCAAGTCCATTTTTGGGCTGCTGACCAAGTGTCCCATAAAATCAAGTGTAAGTCTTGTTTAAGATGTTTTCATCTGGGTCATCACCAAGATTTTTAAGTCACCCCCTCCCCAAACCTAAGCCAATAAATTATAATTTTTGTAGGAACAATAAAACACCGTTTCTTGTGTCCTTGGGATGCTTCCCATGAAGAGGAGGGTGCATAATGCTTACACTGAATTTAACATGAAGTTCTCAAGTTGTCATTTGTTGGTCACCTGCAGCCTGGAATGAAAATTCTGCACTCTCTGGTCATGATGATACAAGAAAGTTATACAGTTTTTACACAACTAAAAAGAAAATAGTGACTTTTTAGCTGTCCCTGGGAAGGGTTATATAGCATATATACATATACATATATATTTATATATATGTATGTGGGATTGTTGTGTAAGAAACCCCAGGGTTCAGCCAAACATGCTTACAAAGCTGTAAAAAAGAAAAAAAAAAAATAGAGAGAATTTTCTAAGTCTACAGCCATTGAGTTCCATGATCCCAAGAGCTGGAATAACACTCAGGTGTGTCCAAGGAATGCAGAGCAGCAGCACCCCAGGAGCATCTCCTGCTCCTCTCCTCTCGACAGTGCTGGGCAAGAAAAACTCACCAAGCAGCAAAACCAAGCTTATTTTGTTAGAGAAGTAAAATTTCTTCATCAGTACTCATCTCTGTAGCTTAATTGTGGGTGAAATGACACAATATGGTGTCTAGAACTTCCAGTAAATCTTGGTTTTACTGGCACAAACTGGAAAAGGTGTACAGAATTCAATATGCTGAGCTGGAGGGGACCCACAAGGATCATCCAAATCCAACTCCTGGCCCTGCACACCCACAATCCCACCATGTCTGGGCACTTTTGAGAGGTTTCCAAATATAAAAAAAGAGTATTTTAATAGTCCTTACTAAAACAGCCCTGTCTGAGATCCTAATTTTGAGACTAAAACATCTACTGCCATCAATGAATGATCCAAATTTTTAATCAGTTTGTCTCTGATGTGTTAAGCATTTATGTGCTTATTTTCTTTGAAAGAAATAAGTCTTGAACATATGACCTACTAAAGATTCATCTCATCCTAATAAATTTTACAGAAATCCTTTTCCAGACAAAAGTGCCAAAACATTTAAATGTTCTTTCTTAATTAGCTGCTGTTTTCCTTATAATAACAAGAAGATTTCATGACATTTCATGGATAATTCTCTTCACTTCTGAACACTCAAGAGAGGTTGGTGTGGGGGTTTTATACTTTGTTTATAGCCCAGTGATATAAACCCCATCTCTCTGCAAGTGTAAAAAATGGGCAATTTACAATAATCTGTGACTTTTAAAAAGTATTTAAACCTCCTTGCAAGAGGCTTTGAGGTGTGCCCCATTGCCTGCTATAAAACTTATTATTCACATAATTCTGCAGTTTCCTTGTTTAGCCATAATTTCAGGATGGATCTTTTTTAACCAAAAAAGACATGGGGGTTCTGCCATAAAAATTATCCACATAATTCTGCAGTTTCCTTGTTTATCCATAATTTCAGGATGGATCTTTTTTAACCAAAAAACACATGGGGGTTCTGCTATAAAAATTATCCACATAATTCTGCAGTTTCCTTCTTCATCCATAATTTTAGGATGGATCTTTTTTAACCAAACAACACATGGGGGTTCTGCTATAAAACTTATCCACTAATTCTGCAGTTTCCTTGTTTATCCATAATTTTAGGATGGATCTTTTTAACCAAGCAACGCATGGGGGTTCTGCTATAAAAATTATCCACTAATTCTGCAGTTTCCTTGTTTATCCATAATTTTAGGATGGATCTTTTTAACCAAAAAACACATGGGGGTTCTGCTATAAAAATTATCCACTAATTCTGCAGTTTCCTTCTTTATCCATAATTTTAGGATGGATCTTTTTAACCAAACAACGCATGGGGGTTCTGCTATAAAAATTATCCACTAATTCTGCAGTTTCCTTGTTTATCCATAATTTTAGGATGGATCTTTTTAACCAAACAACACATGGGGGTTCTGCTAACAAACCAGCATGGCCTCAATGACGTGTCCATAAATACATGCAAGTCTGGACCTGTTCAACCACGTGTCCCTGTAGGATCAGCTGGCAGAGGGCATTTGCTCACAGTACATCCTCCTCCCTCTTCCACAAAACTCCCAATCCTCGTCTTCCAACTACCTAATGTTTGGTTTCACTTCCTTCTCCTCCGCTTCATCCTCGCTGTCATCCACCTGCTGGATGACCAAGTCGTTGGAGCCGTCCTCCACGATCTCCACGTCAGACCTGTTGTCCTCCCCGTAGTGCCACCTGGAGTCCTTGTCCCCGTCCTGGGGGAACTCCAGAGGTGCCTCGGCCTCCAAGTCAATGCGGATGCTGTCGATGCCGGCCTCTGCCAGGCACTCGTTGCACAGTCTGTAGCGCCGCGTGCCCTCCTGCACCACCTGGCCCGTCAGCTCCGTCACGTGCCGCTTGCACTTCCTGCAGATGGGCTTGCACGCCTGGTGGATCTGGGCAAAGCACAAGGGATGCAGTTGGCTTGGGATTTCAACGTTTACCTCGGAAACTCGGCTCCTCCCGTGATGATTTCCTGCAGGGTGTGTCGATCACCTCTCCCTTCCCTTCCCTTGCCCCTTGCTGAGTACTGTCTGTCAATCTCCAGTGACTGGCAGGCTCCAAGGATGCCCTCTACCCCTGGGGGGGCATTGGGCCACCCGGGTGTCCTTTGTCCCTTGAGACCTCCCCTCCTGTACCTGCTTGGTGCCTCCCTACCCCTTCCCTCCCCCTCTGCCCTGGGGTGTCACACACATCTTTTATGAAAAATCCTTTCCTTAGGATTTTTTCTCCTGAGAAGCTGAGAGGCCTCAGGAACAAAATGTAACCAATGGTTATCTGCTGCTGTGGAATGCAACAGGTGCATCTGGGATTGGGCTCATGTGGTTGTTTCTAATTAATGGCCAATCACAGCCCAGCTGGCTCGGACTCTCTGTCCGAGCCACAAGCTTTTGTTATCATTCCTTCTTTTTCTACTCTTAGCCAGCCTTCTGATGAAATCCTTCCTTCTATTCTTTTAGTATAGTTTTAATATAATATATATAATAAAATAATAAATCAGCCTTCTGAAACATGGAGTCAGATCCTCATCTCTTCCCTCATCCTTGGACCCCTGTGAACACGGTCACACCGGAGTTAAAAGGAGCAACAGCCACGGGCTCAGGGAGTTCTGTTGGAGCTGGTGCTGCCTTCAGAGCCCTGTGGGCCAGAATGAAGCTCTGGATCCAAACCCTCCATCAGAACCGACTCCTTTCCTTCACCATCGCCTTAAAACACCACAGTGCTGCTGTTTGGTTCAGACCCAGGGGCCAGAAAAGCTCAGGCACATCCCATCTGGCAATATTGGTAATATTCCAATAGAGAACTTTGTTTCTTTCTTATGACCAATGGGCAGTGAATGTGTCTGTTAAGTAAATGTAAATATCTTGAAAAACTATAAAGGCAATGTGTTGCTATAAAAAATCTCTCTTATGCACCCTTCTAATGGAGTCTCGGTGCTTTACGCCGTGTTGCACTCTATAGTGACAGACTGTCACCGTCATATTTTCTGAAAAATCCCTTCACCAGGATTTCTTTTCCTGGGAAGCTGAGAAGCCTCAGAGAAAAATGAAAACAATAATTATCTGATCTGCTTCTCCTGTGTTTTGCTGCTTTGGAATGTGGTTTGGACATTGTTACCCACTGGTCATGGTTTGATTGGTTTCATATGAATTGTTTTGACTGAATGACCAATCACCATCAGCTGTGTCAGACTCTGAGGAGAGAGTCAGGAATTTTTCATTATTATCTTTTAGCCTTGTGTCTGTATCCTTTCTGTATTCTTTAGTATAGTTTAGTATAACATTCTATCATATCATAGCATAATGAATTAGCCTTCTAAGAACATGGAGTCAGATTCACCATTTCCTCCCAACAACAGGGGACTCAGAAAATACCACACACAGCATTGCCTCAATTTGAGAGACATCAAACACTGAACTGCACCAGCCCAGGCACAGTAATTGCCCACTGGAGCTCTCACAGGCTGCAGAGAGCAGAACCTCTGCAAGCCATCAATTAACCAACAAATTCCTCCCCTTTCCTGCAAATTATCCTTCAATTCGACTGCAACCAAAAGAAATTAATTTTCTATTCCCCTCTTCTTTACGGGAGTCATTAGATCAACCAGATACACTCACACTGTGTTTAATTAGCTAGATTTACACGTTAAATAAATCATGCACTTGCTAAAAATACTCACAGTTCGAAAATGGCTGCTGAGGTGATCCAGCCTGCTGAATCTCTTCCCACACGCCTCGCAGGGGTACGGCCGCTCTCCCGTGTGACAGCGAAGGTGACGCTTCAGGTCAGCTTTTCTCTTCACCACGTGGCTGCAGAACGGACACTTGAACCTCATCCTGGCCAGGTCATCTGTCAGAAAATAACGGGATTAAAAAAATTCAAAATTGTGTCGTGCAATGCTCTAGGAAAAAGTGTTTTATGAGAAGAATAGCACATCACTTTTATTAAAATAATATTCATGGATTGTTTGGAGCACAAAGTTTTGTGTTTGCCTGTAGATAACACAGGAGTGCAACAAAGGAGGAGTGGACCATTAACACAGACCTGGCAAAGCCAGCCTGGACAGGGCTTGAAGCAACCTGGGATAGTGGGAGGTGCCCCTGCCCATGGCAGGGAGTGAAGCAAAATGAGCTTTAAGGTCCTTTCCAACCCAAACTATTCTGTGATTTCACGAAAATGAGCTTAAAAATATCCCAACTTATATTTATTTTTAAATTTAATACCCCAGCTACTTCAAGAACTCAAAATTATTTCAAGATCATGAGTTAAACTTTCCAAACGTACATTTCTGGACAATACATCTGTCTTTTTGGCAATTGTGCTTTCCTATTGAGCAAGACCTATTTTCTCAGAGCCGGAAGAGAGAGGATTCACAGGTGTCCAAGCCCCACTCACCTTCAGCCCAGTTCCCCATGACTCCCAGGATGGAGGGCATGCTCCCGTACTGCTCCTCAGCTTTGGAGGACTTGGACTTGCTGGAGGAGCGGGGTGACTCGTGCTCCTGCTGCGACACAGCCAAGGCCCTGGGCATCACCTCAGCCCCCTGGCTGAACTGGTAACCCACGTGAGGAGGAGCTTCCACCTCGGTGTCAATGTGAACTTGCTCCTCGGGCGGCG
The DNA here is from genome assembly GCF_037042795.1 of Molothrus aeneus. Classification (NCBI taxonomy): domain Eukaryota; kingdom Metazoa; phylum Chordata; class Aves; order Passeriformes; family Icteridae; genus Molothrus; species Molothrus aeneus. The sequence continues at coordinate 1,848,849 of NC_089668.1, forward strand.
CGGCGTGGCCGGCAGGCTCGGCAGCCCTGTCCTCCAGCTTGCTCGATTTATAGTGGGGGATGTCTGAAGGCTGCTGCAGCCCCAGGTGCCGGGATTTCTTGATGGAATCCTGCCGCTGCTCGTGTTTGGACAGCTGCTGCTGCTGCTGCTGCTGGGCATTTCTTTGAGAGCTGGGGTAATAGTTGAAATTGCTCCAAGCGTTGCCGCCCATCATGCAAGTCCCAGGGTCTGGGCTGGAGTGGGGATGTGGGGGGCTGCTCTCTGCCCTCCACCCTCCGCTGTACACACAGGATCGCTCCACGCCGTTGGAGCTCACATCTTTGTCTGACAGGCTGAAGTAGCGATCCTTCTCCTTCTCACTGATGTCCAGCGACGACTTGATGAAGGTTTTACACACGCTGATCACATCGGTCATCTGCAGATAGCTGGCGGCTGACATGACTTCGATCACATTCTGACCAGTGAGGGACAGTTTGCCTGAATACACAAAATCCAGGATAACTGTGAAGGTGTCAGGAGAAAAGGCCTGGAAAGTGGCTGTGGTGGACTGACTCGTCTCCTTCGAGCTCTGCGAAAGGAGCATTTTGAAGTAGCCACTGCTGGCAAACAGCACATTGCGATGGGCTTTGAAGACCTTGCCCTCCACCAGGATGTTGCAGTCACAGAACAAGTCCTGCCTGCGCTGCTCATTTAGTTGCTGCAAGAGGTGAAACTGATGAGAAGAAATCTCCATCCCAGAAAAGGTGAAATGAAACGTTGCTCTAAAAAAATGAAGAAAATGATTACACTCTTGACTTCAATGCTGTGTAACTCAGCCAAAAATGTCAGACGCAATTTTACGGCTATCTTTAAAAATAGTCGCATTTCTTGAAATCTACCAATATATTTAAACCACGATATGCTCAACCATGGATTCATTTTCCAACAGGACAAGAGGGATGACAAAGCCAAGCCCGCGTTATTTGGCACAGACGGGTGTGCTCCAGCCGGGAGCATCCCCATGCCCAGGATGCGGGGCTGGATGCGGGGCTGGAGCCGTGCCGCCCGCTGGAGCTGCGCAGCCTTCAGGCAGCTCCGGGAAGACGAGGAGCCAAGAGCAGCTGCGGCTGCGACCGCGGCCGAGCCTCGAACCGGCGCTTCCGCCTCGCCCCGCTCCGCCCGGGCCGCGCCGCCGCCGCCGAAAGCTCCGGGAGCGACGCTCGGCGGCAGCGCCCCGGCCCCCCCGGCACTGGCCGCCGTCACTCACCCGCCCGGCCGGTCCCCGGCGGCCCGGGACGCCCGACGGTGCCGGAGCCGCCCGGTCCCGCTCCCGCCTTGGGGACCGCAGCGCCCGCCAGCCCCGGCCGGGCTGCGCTGCCTTCCGCCCGCACGGACCGCCCAGGGCCGGGCGCGCCGCCCGCGGGAACGGAGCCGCGGCTCCGCCAGAGCCCCCCGTGTGTCCCCCCCGCCCGGTGCCCGGTGCCCAGCGCCCGGTGCCGCTCCCGGCCCGCCGCCCGCAGCCCCTTCCGCCGGCAGCGCCCCCGCCCGCCCCGCGCAGCCCCTTTGTGTCCGCGCCCGGGGCTGCAAATGGCGCCCGCCGGGGACGCGGCAGCGCCGGCACCGAGCGGCTCCGGGCGGCCCCGGGCGGCTCCGGGCGGCACCGATCGGCACCGAAGCGCCCGTGGCCGCTGCGGAGCCCCGCGCCCTCCTCGCCGCCCTCCTCGCAAGCCGGGCTGGCTGCGGGGCCCGTTCCGCCCCAAACCCAGCGCCCTGCCCGGCCTACCGGCGTGCGGGAGCCGCCACTCACCGGCGGGGAGCTGCGGGCGGCTGCCGCCGAGCCGGGGGGAGCGGGCGGTGGCTGCGGGATCCCCGGCCCCGCCTCGGGGCTCGCCGTGCCTCCAGGCGCCGCTGCTCCCGCAGCCCCGAGCCCTGCGAGCCCGAACGGCACAGAAACAAAAGGTATTTGCTGACGTGGGCGTTGGACAGAGACGCCCGAGGGCTGGGGACACAATTAAAGGGGCAACGCAGCGATTGCAGCCGCAGCCCAGCGCCTGCCTCGGCCCCAGCACCCACATGCTGCCCGCGAGGGGAGGGGATGGGATGCCCCAGATGCCTCCTTTTCACACCTTTGTCCATAGCAGGGGCCTCGATGACCCAAATCCTTCTCCTTTCTCTTGCAGCATCCTCCAAAGGAGATGTGACATCCTCTTTTCTCTGTTGGTATCTGTTATCTTCTGAAGAAAGCATGGCTGAAAACGAAACCTGAACCTCTCACCTTCTCTCCCTCGAAGTTTCGTATCTTTCTCCTTCCTCTTCTTACCACCAGGGTCTTTTCTGTGATTTTGACGCCCTAGTTATTTTTCATAAATATTTATTTTCCCATGGAAACCGTTCTTCCTTAACCGAGCTCTTTGCGGCCTTTTTGGCCTTCCCTTCTCTAACTTCAGACATTCCACCTTGAAAGAATTTATCTTTCTTTCCCCCGCGTAGCAAAATTAACTAAAGGCTTTTTCTAAAGATAACAATCCAAAGACTCCTTCCTTTAATCATTAGAACCACTCTCCCACTAATTCATATACATTTATTAATCTCCAATTTATATCCATTATATATATATATATGTAATAATATTCTTTTCCAAAATTCCCCATTTTTCATAAATTTTATTAGTTTTGTAGATTTTCCTTTCCAACCCAGGCCATGATCTTAAAATCTTCATGAGACCCATTCTGCTTCTGTGAGATTCTAAATTCTTGAACATGAAACAACTGGAATTCACCCCAGTTTCTCACAGCTCTTACCACTGAGAAATAAAGAATATAATCAACTAAACAGCCAGATTGTTTAATATATAAACCAGAACATTTATTTGTAGTATCAGGTTTTAATACCACTTGAATTCATTCCTTTAAAGTTTATTTTTGCCTGTCAAGCCAAGTAAGTAGCAGCTTTTTTAATTTAACATGGAATCACAGAATCCCAGGATGGTTTGGGCTGGAAAGGACCTTAAAGACCGTGGGCAGGGACACCTTGTTGCTCAACATTCTACATATTTTTTTTCCACATTTCTGCCCAAATTATTTCATCAGCTGAAAGCTTCCCTTGGAAAAGAATTATCTGGAGGTATTTGTTCTGTTTGACTTGCCTGGGTGGTGCTTTCACTCCTGTCACTGGGGCTTTGTGTCAATGTCAACAGGAGCTTGAGGGTTCTCCTTCTGCCAGGAACAGGCAAGAGAATTTAAAAAACATGGGGGGGAAATTTCAGTGTTATCTGGAGTAGCTTAATTAGAATTTTTACAGATGCTGCAAGTGCTTTCCTCAGAGCACCTCCTGCTCGCTGCTATGCTCTGGATCCAGGAACAGCCACAGAACAAACTTTGGTTTCCTCATCCATGGGGTTGGTTTCATCCTGTTGTGCACAGTAATGCATCCCAAACAATCCCAGACATCAGAGAGGGGTTTTTTTTTTTAGGTTGTGTTTCTAAATTTTAGAGCTAATTTCAGCTGAGAAAGTTCCACTTGAGATGCAGTTTGGAGAGTTTATCCAGAGGGAATGTGCTTGGCAGCTGTGTGAAGGAGGTGAAGGAGCTGCTCCTCACAGCCAGGGTGCAAAGAGTCTGCTCTTCAGAGAATAATCACACTAAAAAATTACATCTTTCTTGCTCATAGAAAAATTAACATGCACTTCTCTTTGGGTTTGGTAACTAAATAGGATTAACAATAATAATATATCATGGTATAGTGTAATATATTATAATAGTTCAATTAACAGTGGCGCCAATTAAAAGATTTCAGTTCTCCTCAAAATAAATATTCCTCATGAATCACAGCCTTCAGTGATGGGTGCATCTTCTAACTTTAATTATCCAGGGATATTTTTTGCCAAGGAAAACTCAAGAGCCTATACTAGAACAACTTAAGGAACTGTTCAAAGTCTAGAAATGAATTAGGAATGAGATTTCAATTTTCGTGTCATCACTGCCAGCTTGGATTTGGGTTTTCTTCATTTGTATCATCGTTCCTGTCCTCAGCTTTGCCAAGGACCAAGCCAGGAGAGCTGAATCACGCAGGGTTTGAGCTCCACCTCTGTGTCCCAGCACAAACCCAAATCTCTGAGTACAAACCCGTGGAGTAGCAGGGGGTCTCTTCCTTTCTCAAAATGAGCAGGAAATCAGAATGTCCTGCCCTAAACCCCCGGTCCAGGGAGGAACCTTCCCCCGGCAGCAGCAACGTCCAGTTTAGGAAAAGCCCGAGATTTGGTGGAAGCCCAAATCTTAACCCTGTTCCAGCAGCACAATTAAAGCCTCGTTAAGCTCTTATCTCACCCAGTTTCCTGGAACACCCAAATGCCCCACGTTTGCATACAGCTCACCTCGATGGCTTAGGGCTGGACCCAAACAATTCCCAAATCCTCCCCAAATCCTTCCCGACTTCTCTGACACCCTCTGACCCCTGCTCTCCTCCTCCTTCCCCCACAAAAAATCCTTTTCACCAAGGGTGGAGATAACCACACTCATCCCCTCTCGAGTTCTTCAGTGTCTCACATCTTCCATGGAAAGAAAAAAGGAAAAATTGTCTACTTGCAGCGAGATTTTTTTTTGGTCAAATATTCAATATCATTTAAAATTTTCTGGAAAGGATATTTGGGATGTTGTCCTCCCCACGTGCATCTCCTTCTAACTAGGATCAGTGTCTGCTTCCCAGCTTGAAAAATGAGAAGTTGAAAAAGTTGAATTAACATAAAACTACAAAGACTGTTTAAAAAATTAATAAAATATTTTCTAAAAATCTCACTTGGCTGGGGTTTAAGTGAACAGAATCCTTTTAGTCCTTTCCTTCCAAAATCCTTATTTTTCTTGCAATCCAGCTGTCCCCAAAAATTGATATGTTGATTTTTAAACCAAATTAATGAAATGGAAACATGAATTATTTCATTTTAATGCCAGAAATTGAAAGGTGAGCCTCAATCTAGACACTCTCAGGTTTACTCAGTCAACATTTGAACGGTAAAAAAAATCAAAGCAACCCTCTCAGAGAGTTTTATTTTCTAGACAATCAAAAAACTCCAGAATGCTCCAAGATCCACAAATATAGTTCAGTCACTTCCACAAATAAGGGTCAGTTTATAAGAATTTGTCATTGTTACTGGACTAAAGGACTTCAGTTATGAAACTGTCTTACAAAACATCAGGAAATTCAACGACCACATTTGGAAGATTTACAAGGGCTTTGCACCAAGAGGTTAAATGCACTACAAACACCAGTGCAGCATGTATTCCTTCAGTGAAATACAGTGCATTTCTGTGCAAAAATACATTAAAATGTGTATTCCTAAACAAAGTCAAGTACAACGAGCTAAGTTTTAAGATATGTCATCTTCACGGCCTTTAAAAACCTTTGAGAAAGAGATTCTATTAGAAATAGCTCCCCTAAAAAGATGATTTTTGATTCTTCCTCAAGCACCACAGGAAGGTTTTTTGTTTTTTGTTTTTTTTTTAAACAGCCAACATCATTTTCTCAAAGCTTGTAGAGGCTGGATCTACAAATGGAAGATTTCAGGAAAAAACATCCAGAAAACGAAGTGGAAAGCACAAGCAAAAACGGATTTACATGAACACCCCGGTCACAAGCATGTGGGTAAATAAACTCCATCCTCTTCTACATCCAAAGGCTGAAAAGACTCCACAGAAAACAAAAACAAAGCAGCACAAAATGACAATTGAACAGGAACCACCGAGTCTGGTGGAAATTTCCCTGTGGAAAATCCTCCCCCCGCCCGCCCCGGCCCCCTGACAGCTCCATTCTCTAGGCACAAACACACAAGGACAATCTCTAAGAGCAAAGACAGCAGGGTGAAGGAGAAAGTCTCTGCAGCCATTCCTGCAGCTTCCAAAGGGTTCGTTTTCCCTGCTCCAAGTGTCTCCACAGGCTCAGTCAGCAGAGTTCAGCCACACCAGGAGCTTCCCAGCCTTGTGGAGCACGAGCCGGGAGCAGCTCAGGTGATACTCCAGGTCTTGTGGCTTCTACCAGTATTTACAATGAGGTGGAATCTTCGTGATTCTAAATATTCATCTGATCCCTCTTTACATTCCTGCCCCACTTCCATCAGTGAGTCTCCCAAAAAAAAAAAAAAAAAAAAAAAATCAGATTTATCCATGGCTCTCAAGGCAGAAAGTCCCTCCTTCATCACCTTTATCGCCCTGTGGTTTTGGGTGGACTCAGCAAAAATCCAGCAGTCCAAAAGACGAGCCCTGGGAGGCTGGAAGGTGCTTTTCCAAACATCCCAGCAAGGTTTACAAACCCCACACTTTGCTCAAGAGCTCCAAGGAGCCAAAAGCACAGCAGGAATTTCAGAGGAGCTCCACTCCAAAGGTGGCACCTCCACGGGCTGTCCCTTCAATGTCCCTTAATTCAGATTGACCAAACCAGGGGCTCTAGAGCAGGGAATTCTGTAAAGGTCTTGTCCTGTGCTCCAGCTCCTACAAACTCAAATTTCCAGCTGATCTGGAACAGGAATGACTGAAAATCACCCAAATTAAGGGACAGAGAATAAACCCAGCACATTACGTGGTGACACTCATCAAGAACTTGGGACCACACCACTCCAAAAGAAATCTCTTCACCTTCTTCTCTTTGCAGCAGCCACCAATAAAGAGAATTCTTTAAAAACAACTTTGATTCTTCTTTCCTCATCCTACCTGGCGTGGCAAGGAACCCTTGGCTGCACTTGTGAGAGCAGAATCACCTCTCACAAATAAACCTGACATGACAGTGGGGCAGTTTCACCAGAGGGAGAAGCTGAATTGTTCTTTTTCAACGCGGACAAGAAAAGCACGAGGTATGCAGAACAAACCCTGGTTAAATCAAAAGGCTCTTGGGTCTTTTAGGTTTGCCAAGTGGAAAATCTTTACACCAAAAACCCTCAGGAAACAGCACCAAGTGGGAGGAACTGCTCACTCTTTGTCAGCCAAATCTGTCTAAAAAAAATTCTGCTCCAGCCAAAAAAGACTCATCAAATTTGCCTTTTCGTGAAACACTTAGGAACAGCAGAGTGAAGAAGCATTAACAGTCTTATTTCACAGTACATTTCAGTTTTGTCCCTTTGTCAGGGAACAGGAGGTCACCCCTAAGCAAACAGGCTTTCTGGTGGTGCTGGGTTTTCTTCTAAAGCTTCCCAGCCTGAGTTTTCATAGCTCTTAAAAACCTGCTGCTGGAAAGGTGACAAAATCTCACCTCCTTTGTGAAGCTTTAGCTGCCCCAGCGAAGAAACAGGAGGTCCACAGTGGAGGTTTTTAAAAAAAAAACAAATATTGGATAAAATCACCAAACATAAGTCATGAGAGGATCCCTGAATTTGAAAAGAAATTACAGGAAAAAAAGGAAGAAAATTATTCCAATAGGGCATCCAGAGCTCTTTTATAGCTCAGATATTTCACTGCTCCTCAGCTACACCAGGTGTGGGTCTGGTTATTCAATCTGCCACAGTCAGAATTCCCAAGGAACCTGCCTGACAGCTTTTAACTCCTATTGTAAAAAGCTGAAAAGAATTTGGGCTTTTCTCTTGGTCCTGGCCACTAAAACACCATTATTTGTGCTTAATATTTAAGCCAAGACTACTGAATTCTGAGTGACATTAAAGACACAGCTGAAGATGTACAGCCTGAGCTCTCAGGAGAGGAAGATGCAGTAAAAATTCAGAAAGAAAAGCTTGATCTATAAATTATTGCAATTAATTACATGAAACAGATGGATTCTTCCTGTCTATCCTTTCAGCAGCAGCATATTTTTGTGGGGTTTTTCTTGTTATCCTGGTTTTTCTGCCCTGGTTTCCAGGTCAAACCCAGTCTCAGCAAACATTTATGGTTCATCATTTAGCTAACACTGTCCTAAGACAGAAGAATCACAGATTAGCTTGGAAAAGTCCCAAGGTAAGAGATGTAAACCACATTTTATGTCATCTTCAGAGGAAAGGTGGTGTCCCTTCCAGATCAGGGATTAAGGACCATGACTCATTATTTGAAAAAAACCTGTCCCCAAAACAACCCAGAGGTGTTCCACCTGCAAACCCCAAACCAGCAGGCAGAGAAACTGCTCAAGTCCAACTTCTGTGAGCCCCAGACTGGAGATCCTTCACAGATTTCTGGTGCACAGCACTGAAAACCTAAAAAGTATCAAAAAATCCAGTTCTCCTCACAATTGAATTAAAACCCAGAATAATAAAAACCAGCACAGTGTCACTGATTGAGCAAATGTGCAGTTTTCTGTCACAGACACTGCCAGGGAACCTCTCGGTGCTCCCCCTCTCCTCTCACTGCTACATCAAAGTCTCTCTGTCTGACAAACTGCGGTGGATTTCCTGCTTGTCATCGCCATCATCATCCTCAGCTGGGTCATTTTCCTCTCCAGACTCCACGTAGATGGGCCAATCATTGTCAGCATCTCCTTTTTCCTGCCCTTCTGAGGCCGTTTCCACCAGGCTGAGGTTGATGGGCAGGGAGTCCTCGTGGGTGGTGGTGACACAGGTGCAGCTGTCACAGAGCCCGAAGCGCCGCAGCCCCTGGGACAGGCTGTTGGTGAAGGTCCTCCTGCAGCCCTTGCAGATGATGGGCTTGTTGGAGCGATGGACCTGCGGGGAAAACAGCAAATTTGGAGAAAAAAAGAGGCAATTTGCTGCTTTGGAGAGATTGCCACAACAGGAACACAGCCACGCTTCAGCTAAAGGAGTCCCATCCTGATTCTGGGCTACCCAAGTGTAGCAATCATGGAATGGTTTGGGTTGGAAGGATCTTAGAGCTTGTCCAGCCCATGGACACCTTCCACAATTCCAGGTTGCTCCAAGTCCCGTCCAACCTGGCCTGGGATGCTTCCAGAAATGAGGAATCCACACCTTCACCACCCTCACAGGGCAGAATTCCTTCCTGAAATCGTATCTAACAGATTGGGAAGATAAAATGCCCCTGCATCATTTAGCATAGCATAGTATAGTACAAAATAGTAATAGTAATAGGTACAGTATAGTATCTAGTGTAGTATAGTACAGAATAGTATGGTACAGTATATAGTGTAGTGTAGTGTAGTGTAGCATACTATAGTATAGTAATAGTATAGTATTAAATAACAGTCTAGTAATAGTATAGTATAGTATAGTAACAGTATAGTATTAAATAACATAGCATAGTAATAGTATAGTATAGTAATAGTATAGTATAGTAATAGTATAGTATAGTAATAGTATAGTATACTATAGAATAGTATAGCATAGTGTAGTATAGCATAGAATAGTATAGTATAGAACAGAATAGTATGGTATAGTATGGTATAATATAGAATAGTATATAGATTAGTATAGAATAGAATAGTATAGAATAGTATACAGTGTAGTGTAGTATAGTACAGCACAGTATAGTATACAATAGTAATAGTATAGTACTAGTATAGTAATAGAATAGTATGGTATGATATGGTATAGAATAGAATAGAATAGTATAGATTAGTATAAAATAGTATATCATAGTGTATAGTATAGAACAGAATAATATGGTATAGTATGGTATAATATAGAATAGTATATGGTGTAGTATAGAATAGAATAGTACAGAATAGTATACAGTGTAGTGTACTATAGTATAGTATAAAATAGTAATAGTTTAGTACTAATATAGTAATAGAATAGTATAGTATGATATGGTATAGAATAGAATAGTATAGATTAGCATAAAATAGTATATCATAGTGTAGTATAGTATAGAATAGTATAGCATAGTATAAAATAGTATAGCATAGTATAGAATAGTATAGCATAGTATAGAATAGCATAGTATAGTATAGTATAGTATCTCTCTGTAATATAGCTGCAATGTCCTATAATATCGTTTTAATGAGGCCAGCGTTCAGCATTCCAAAGCCTCGAGTCAGATGCCAATCACTTCCCAGACTTGGGGTCACCTCGCAATTCCCATAACCACCCCCTAACACGAACCCCAGACCCACCCACTAAAGAACTGCGAATCCTAAACCCCGGGGCAGCCTCCCGGGCCCGTGCCCCCCTCTAACCCCGCAGGTGAGCAGGGCGTGGCAGGGACTCACGCTGAGGGCGTGGCTGCGCAGGTGCTCCTGGCGGGTGAAGCGCTTCCCGCAGGTCTCGCAGGGGTACGGCCGCTCCCCGGTGTGCGAGCGGATGTGGCGCTTCAGGATCCCCTTCTGCTTGGCCGTGTAGGGGCAGAAGGGGCACTTGTGCAGCTTGATGGGCACCACCAGCACGTCACCTTGGGGACAAAACACAGGCTGTGAGCTCGGGCGCCCGCTGAGATGCTGCTGCTCAGGCTCCTCGCGCTGCTGCTCGCTGCAAACCTGAGCTGGGAACTGCGTTTTCCCTCATCTGGGGGTTCCTCGGCTGTGCCATTGCAGAATTCATGCAGCTGCAGTGCCCTGGAAAATCAGCCTGTCTGTTGTTCAAGACAGCAAAACATTCATTTAATTTTAGGAAGCCTTTTAGTTAAGTACCAATAATCTGCTTCTAGTCAAGTGGGGTCTCTGCTCCATCTCAGCCACTTCTTTTTTTTTTTAAATTATTAAACCATTAGCATCAGAAACTAAAACCTTAAACACAAACTGCAGGCAGAAATAGCACATTTTGGCTATTCCTTTTTTAAAAAATTATTAAACCATTAGCATCAGAAACTAAAACCTTAAACACAAACTGCAGGCAGAAATAGCACATTTTGGCTATTCCTTTTTTTAAAAATTATTAAACCATTAGCATCAGAAACTAAAACCTTTAACACAAGCTGCAGGCAGAAAGAGCACATTTTGGCCATGTTCTTTCATATTTAGGTATGAAAATATGACTCTGTTTCTACTCCCTTCCTGTTGGGAATAACGAGGTGAAGGACTCCAATATATTTCCTGACAATACTTTACTGTTCCAAAAACCAAACCACAAGTAATACACAATTTATGGAGTCAGGTGCAAGAACAGAATTCAATTTGAAGATCCCATTTTACAGAAAGGTGGGCACTGCCAAGTTTTTCAGCACCAGCTTCCCTTCCAGCAGAAAGGTGGAGATGTGATGCCAAAGGATTCATTTTCCCTGTTCCAGGCCCTGACTGAGGGAAATGTTTTGTGTGTCAAGCAGGTGAGACTGCAGAGCACCCCCTGTCTTAAGGTTTACCCAACTCACTATCACAAAAAGCGTGTCTGGTATCAATGATGTGAGTGAGAGTCTTGGAGGTTCCCAAGGGATTGCAAATCCCTGCTGGGCATTTAGAGCTTCATTTAAACCCAGTTCTTAGTCCTGCCTTGCTTCCAGTGCTCTACAGGTGCCAGTTTTCCCTCCTTCTGCTGTGAGGGATGACTGGAACAGAGATGGAAACGTGAAAAAAAGTGAAATTTATCTCATCTCCTAACCTGAGTGCACCATTCTTTTATCAGGAGTTTGTATTTCTCATTTCTGGTGCCTTGCGAAGAAGCTGAGGCAGCAGCAGCACTGAAAGCTGAGAAACTCCCACTCTCCTCACTGCTACAAAGTCCTGTTTTAGCACAGAAACAGAAGGAATAGAAGGTTTGGTTTCTTTTCCTTCACTCCTACTCAAACCCCATCTCTCACCAACATTTCTGATACACTGTCAGGACTCCTGATGTTCCCCATCAAACTCTGGAAGCATTTCCCTTTTAATGACTCATGAACAGCCTGGAGATGTTGAGAGAGGAAAAAGAGAAGTGAAATTTGTGTGTTGGATGTTCTTGCCTTGGCACACATCAAAAAGCACCAGCGTGAGTGGTGACAGCCCTGCTCTGAGAGTAAACCTGCAGTTGTGATTTTATCAGTGCCCTGCTTGAGAGGATTTGTCACTTTTATTGGCTTTAAAGTCACACAGGCAGCTTGAGCTGCAGATGACAGGAAAATAAATTTGCTGGCTACAGTCAGTGCCAGCCCTGTGGCATTTGTCACATCCTCAGCACCTGTGGCACTCAACAGTCTGTCAGAGCCAGCTCCTGTCCTCACAAAGCTGTTTGGACAAGGCACTTATGAAAAACCAGATAAAATGCCCAAATCTTTATTGTCCACATCAGGAGAAATGCACATGGGCATGGTTTTCCTGAGAGTGCTGCCAGGAAATATTCCTGAGATATTCCAGCTGGTGCTGGGCTCGGGGCAGCTGGAAAGTGAAAAAAGCCTCATTTTTATGCCATGCCAGGGAACTGAAAGCTTTCAGTGCTCCTGAAGGACTTGCAGGAGTCCCTCAGTGTTGGATAAAACTGATTCCTGCCCTCTGAAGTTGCAAACAGAGCAGCACTGGCAGGAGCTGGGATGGGATGAGCTCCTGCTGCTGCACCAGGTCCTGCAGCAGATCCCTCCTGCGGCAGCTCAGCTCCTGCTGGATTACTCCTTATGACCATCAGGAGGGAAAAATCCTCTTTAAAAACATTCATCGAGGTCCCAGTGAGTCTGTTCATGAAAGAAGAATCACCCCAAGTGAAGGCTGGGGTGATTTGGGAGCTGCAGAGCTGTCAGCAATACTCACCTGCCATGGGCTGCACCAAACAAACAAGTACAGCTGCTTTCAAAGTGCACAACAAGAGTTTATTTCACCGTGCCAAAAATTCAGCAAAATATTCTTGGACAAGAATAACAAAAGGAGCCCAACAAAGCTGTTCCCTCCTGCCCTGCACCCCAGAGTCCTCTCACCTGTGTCCTCACCATACCAGTCGCTGTGAATGTCCACCATGGAGCTCATGGGCACTCCAGCATCCTCAGCCCTACCCTCAAATCCCCGGACCAAGTGATGCACCACGTCCTCCTTCCTCGGGGCCGAGCTGTTGCGCAGCAGAGCCTCCAGGAACTGCTTCATGTGCAAATTATTGCAGGCCAGCTCCAGGGGCTGCCCCTCTTCCATGGGCTCCAGCGCCGCCGCGCCCGCGGGCTCGGGGTCAAACTCCACCTTGGGTTCCACCCTCCTGCAGCCATCGGGGGAGCCACTGCTCTGAGGGTCCCTGGCCGCCACCTCCAGGGGGTGACAGCCACTGCAGTCCCCGCAGGGAGGGTCCCTCTGGCATTCCAGAACCTTCTCCTGCATGGAGGACACGGAGGCAGCGCCCTTGGAGCCCGCGGAGGGGCCCTCCCTGGCCGAGCTGCCGCTGTCAGCCTGGTAGAACACCACAGCCTCCCTCTCCATCTTCCTGCAGATGTCCAGCGAGGACCTGATGTAGCTCTTGCAGAAGTTGACCACGTCGGTCATCTGCAGGTAGCTGGCCGCCGACATCACCTCGATGACGTTGTCCCCGCACAGATCCAGCTTCCCCGAGTAGAGGAAATCCAGGATGACGGAGAAAGCCTCGGAGGTGACGATGTCCAGCGAGGCCGTGCTGTGGCGCCCGCTGTCCTGGATGTAGTGGATGAGCAGCGCTCGGAAGTAGCCGCTGTTGGCGAACAGGATGTTCTTGTGGGCTTTGAAGATCCTGCCCTCCACGATGATGCTGCAGTCGCAGAAGAAATCCCGCTTGCGCTGCTCGTTCAGCTCCCCCAGCAGCTTGGTGTAGTAGGACTGAACCTCCATGGCTGGGGGGACAGAGGAGAGTCAGTGCCAGGACAGGGGACAGCAGAGACAGAGGAGAGTCAGAATCGGGACAGGGAGACAGCAGGACAGGGGGACAGCAGGACAGGGGGATAGCAGGGACAGAGGAGACTCAGTGCCAGGACAGGGGACAGCGGGACAGGGGGGACACCACCACCCCCAGGGACACCGGCACCGCGGGGACATCGCCACTGCCACTCCTTCCCAGCGCTGCGGGGACACCGGGACAGGCGGGGACACCACAAAGGATCGTCCTGCCCGGCCCCTGGGGTCCGTCCTGCCCGGTACCGGGGGTTCCACGCCTCTTCCCGCCCGGTACCGCGTCTCCGCTCTGCCCGGTCCCAGAAGTCCCGCACCCCGCCATGGACCGTCCCGCCCGGTACCGAGAGTCCCTCCTGCCCGGTACCCACCGGATGTCCCGGAACACCAAGGACCGTCCTGCCCAGTACCAGCATCCCCTAGAACGCCAAGGGCCACCCTGCCCGGTGCCGGGATCCCCCGCCGCGCCAAGCACCGACCTCCCGGTGGCGGCATCGCCCGTTACCGGGAGCCCTCCCTGCTGTAAGCACCGCCTTGCCCGGTACAGGGGTGCCCCGGAACGCGTCCCCGCCCGCCCCGGGCAGCGCTCGGTGCCCATCGCTCACCTCCGCCCAGCCGCGCTCCCGGTCCCGCTCCCGGTCCCGCCCGGCCGCCGTACCCGGGCCGCGCCCCCGGGGCGGGACAGGAAGTGACGTCAGAAGGGCCGGGCTCCGGGGCGGGGCCCGCGGGGTGAGGGGTCGGTAAATATTGGTGACGTCACACCGCCAAGATGGCGGAGGGGTGAGCGGGGCACGGCCGGGGGGGCGGCGGGACCGGGGGGGAACGAGAACGGGACGGGACACGGACCCCATGGGCAGGGGGCGGCGAGAGGGGATCGGACAGCGGGGCCGGGGTCTGGGGGGTGGGAGCTGGGACCGGGGTCTGGGATGGAATCGGGGGTTGGAATCTGGGGTTGGGGCTTTGGGTTGGGGTCTGGATCTGGGGTCTGGGATGGAATCGGGGGTTGGAACTTGGGGTTGGGGTCTGATCTGCGGTTGGGGTCTGGATCTGGGTCTGGGGTTGGGATCCGGGATCGGGGTCTGGGGATAGAATGTGTGGTTGGGGTCTGAATTTGGGTTAGGAGTCAGAATCGGGGATCTGGATCTGGGGTTGGGGATGGAATCTGGGGTTGGAATCTGGGGTTGGGGTCTGAATTTGGGTTAGAAGTCGGGATCTGGGTTTGGGGTTGGGATCTGGGGTTGGGGTCTGAATTTGGGCTGGGATTTGGGATCTGGGGTCGGGGTGGGGATCTGGGTCTAGGTTTGGAATCTGGGGTCAGGATCTGGGATTGGAGTCTGGGGTTGGGATCTGGGGTCAGGGTCTGAAGCTGGGGTTGGGATCTGGATCTGTGCTCTGGGGTCTGTGTATGGGGTTGGGATTTGGGTCTGGAATCAAAATATAGCATCTGAATCTGGGGTCAGGATATGGGATTTGGGATCTGGGTCTTGGAGCTCGTTCTGGGACCCTGGTTTGGGGTCGGGCTCTGGCTCTGGGTTCGGGCTCTGTGTGTGGCCGTGTGCTGACGCCGTGCCTGTCCCGCGCAGGGAGGATGGCGGCTGGTGGCGGAGCTGGCTCCAGCAGAGCTACCAGGCCGTCAAGGAGAAGGTGAGAACCGGTGGGAGCTGCCGGGAGCCCCCGGGAACAGCCAGGAACCTCTGGGAGCCGCCAGGAGCGGGAGGGCGGGGCCTGCGGGCCGGCCCCGGGAGCCCAGTGAGGCTCCGGGAGGGTCTCCCCGAAGTGGGATTGGGATGGATTTGCTGTGGATCGAGCAAACACTGGGTCATGCTGGGCTCTGTCATGTGGGAATCACCCCCTGAGCAGGGGGGTTGTGCTTCCAGCACGGCTCTGTGGTGTGTAACTTCCTGCTGTGACAGCATTGCCTGTGTTAATTAGACACAAAATTTAAACTCAGGCTTCTCCCAGCCTGTGTTTTTCCTAGTCTTGGCTTCAGAGCCTCCTGGAATGTGTTTTGGGCAGAGCAGATGCTGTTGCTGTTCAGGTTATTCTGGTTTTATGCATTGCCCAGGTTGGGGTGAGGGTTCATCTGGGCTAAACTCTCCCACCTGAGTTTTTGTAACGTGCTGGGAGCAATCCCAGCTTTGTTGGGGAGCCAAAAGTCTGGAGAATCCATCTTCTGTCTCCTTGCAGTCCACAGAGGCTTTGGAGTTCATGAAGAGGGACCTGGCTGAGTTCACCCAGGTGGTGCAGCACGACACCGCCTGCACCATCGCCGCCACGGCCAGCGTGGTCAAGGACAGGCTGGCAGTGAGTAGGGGCTGGGAGAGCTTCAGCACCACCCAGTGCCACCCCTGCCGTGGGCAGGGACACCTTCCACCCTCCCAGGCTGCTCCAAACCCCGTCTGGGATAACTCCAGGCATGGCACAGTCACAGCTTCTCTGGGAATTCCATCCCAGTGCCCTCACAGGGAAGGATTTCTTCCCAGTATCCCATCTAACCCCACTTTCTACATTAAAGCCATTCCCCCTTTTCCTGTTACCCTCGTGGTTCCCTCTCCACTGTGCTGAGCAGGGGGACACTGGCAGTGTCACTGTAGGGGAGACACTGTCAGTGTCACTGTAGGGGGACACAGGTGCTGTCACTGTGGGAGGGACACTGGCAGTGTCACTGTAGCGGGGACACAGGCTCTCCACACGAGCTGTGAGCCTCAGCCCTGCACAGCTGCTGCTGGCACAGCCCCACCCCACACCAGGCAGCCCCAAACCTGGCTGTGCTTCCCCCACAAAGCCCCAAACCTGGCTGTGCTTCCCCCACAAAGCCCCAAACCTGGCTGTGCTTCTCCCACGAAGCCTCAGCTCAGTTCCTCAGTTCCCCTCAGGTGCCTCCCACCTCACCCTTCCTGAAGGGGCAGATCCTGCTTCCTTAAGGATCTTACCCATAAATCCTGGGATGTTACTGACCCTGTGCTGCCTCTTCCCTTGAAGAGGGCAGAAGGCTCAGGTGCCACTGAGAAGGTGAGGAAGGGCCTGTCTGACTTCCTGGGGGTCATCTCGGACACCTTCGCTCCCTCTCCGGACAAGACCATTGACTGTGACGTTATCACCCTGATGGCAACGCCCTCAGGTACCACTGAGCCCTACGACAGTGCCAAGGTCAGTGTGGCACCCTGAGCCCTGGCCCCTGGCCCTGCTGCTGTCCCTCCCCTCACAGCTGTCCCTGTGTGTCCCCTCCAGGCCCGTCTCTACAGCCTCCAGTCCGACCCAGCCACCTACTGCAACGAGCCCGATGGTATGGGGGGTTCAGGGGGCTGCCCTAGGGGGTTCAGGGGCTCCAGGGTGCTGCCCTTGGGGGTTCAGGGGCTCCAGGGTGCTGCCCTAAGGGGTTCAGGGGGTCCAGGGTGCTGCCCTAGGGGGTTCAGGGGCTCCAGGGTGCAGCCCTAGGGGGTTCAGGGGGTCCAGGGTGCAGCCCTAGGGCGTTCAGGGGCTCCAGGGTGCAGCCCTAGGGGGTTCAGGGGGTCCAGGGTGCTGCCCTTGAGGTGTTCAGGGGCTCCAGGGTGCTGCCCTAGGGGGTTCAGGGGCTCCAGGGTGCTGCCCTAGGGGGTTTAGGGGCCAGCTGGAATTCCCTGAAGCCTTTGGCCAGCAGGGCTTGGCTGCAGAAGAGCAGATCTGTCTCTTACCTCAAGGACCAGCTTAGGCTGAATTTCTAGCCCAATTTAACCTGGGCCTTGAGCTGGCAGAGCATTTCTGAGCCCTGTGTCTCCCTCCTCCTGTGCCCCAGCACCTCCAGTGAAACCTCCCCAAACTCAAGGATTCTTATCCCTGTCCCAAACAGGCCCTGCTGAGCTGCTGGAGGCCTGGCTGGCTCAGTTCAGCCTGGAGGAGAAGAAAGGGGAGATTGCAGAGCTGCTGGCCACCAGCCCTTCCATCAGGGCACTCTACACCAAAATGGTGAGACCCTGCCTGGGCAACTCCTGACGTGGGGAATGCTGCAGGAAAGCCCTGAGCTGTTTGTGCCCTGCAGCTGGAGTGGAAACTATGGAAAAATGGATGGAATAAAATGGGAGCTGCAAGCTTTGGGAGGATAGAGGGGCACAGCTCTCCCTCTGAGGGGCTCATCCCTTTCTCTGATCCCTTTCTCAGGTCCCTGTGGCTGTTTCCCACTTGGAGTTCTGGCAGCGCTATTTTTACAAACTGCATCGCCTGGAGCAGGTGGGTCAGGCTGGGGGGGGGGTCCCTGGGGGGCTTTTCCTGGGCAAACTGGGATCTGGGCTGAGCCTTGGAGTCAGTGAAGCTGAAATGCCTGGGGGAGGAAAGGGGCTGGGCATGTGAGCAGCTGCTGTGTTGGATTCCTGCAGGATGAAGCCCGGAGGGAGGCTCTGAAGCAGCGAGCAGAGCAGAGCATGCAGCAAGAGGAGCCAGGCTGGGAGGAGGATGAAGGTGGGACAGGTTTTGGGGCTTTCATGGGGTGGTGGCTCCTCCTCACTGCCACAAATCACAGTGGGCAGTGAAGGGGCAGCTCTGATCTCTGCTCTGTGGTCAGTGGTGGGATCTGAGGGAATTTCTGGAGCTGTGTCAGGGTGGTTGAGGTTGGAAATCAGGAAATGTTCTCCCCCCAGAGGGTGCTGGGCACTGCCCAGGCTCCCCAGGGAATGGGCACAGCCCCACAGCTGGCACAGCTCCAGGACAAGGCTCTCAGGAATGCCCAGGGTGGGATTTTTGGGATGTCTGTGCAGGGCCAGGGCTTGGACTGGGTGATCCCTGTGGGTCCCTCCCAGCTCAGGATGTTCTGTGATTCTGTGAAATCCAGCTCAGAGCATTCTGTGATTCTGTGAAATCCAGCTCAGAGCATTCTGTGATTCTGTGAAATCCAGCTCAGGGCATTCTGTGGTTCTGTGAAATCCAGCTCAGGATGTTCTGTGATTCTGTGAAATCCAGCTCAGGGCATTCTGTGGTTCTGTGAAATCCAGCTCAGGGCATTCTGTGGTTCTGTGAAATCCAGCTCAGGACATGCTGTGGTTCTGTGAAATCCAGCTCAGGGCATTCTGTGGTTCTGTGAAATCCAGCTCCCAGCCCAGCTGCTGCTGCCCTTCCTGAAACATCTCTCACTTCTCTTCTGCCTCCCTACAGAGGAGTTCTTGGGGATGTCCCCCCTGCCTTGTGCAAACATCACGTTTCCAGGAGCAGCACAGAAAGCACCCAGCTCAGAGGGACACCAGGCTGCTGCCCCCAAGGCTCCCTGTGGGGAGAGCTGGGCTGTGCTGCCCCCAGAGCTGGTGCCAGGGGAGCAGAGCCCCTCGGAGAGCAGCGAGAGCGTGTCCCTTGTGACTCAGATTGCAAACCCTGCCCCTGTGCCTGCCACCCAGCTACAGACTGCAGCTCCAGCCCTGCCCCTCTCCCAGAGGCTGCAGGAGGCCACCTTGGAAGAGCAGAGCTCCCTGCCAAAGCCCCCAGAAGCTGCTCAGCCTTGTGCACCTGCCCAGCCATCAGCAGCACCCTCGGAGCTGGCAGCTGGAACGGAGCTCAGGGAGCTGGAGAGCAAAGGGCAGGGCAGGACAGAGACTCTGAGGGAGGAAGGACCCACAGATCTGAGAGTCTTCGAGCTCAACTCGGACAGTGGCAAATCCACCCCCTCCAACAACGGCAAGAAAGGTTTGTGTGGGGCTGGGAAAACCCTGGGAGGGCCCCTGGGGAAAGCTCTGGGTTTATGGTGCTGAGGGAGAGGAAAGGGAAAGAAATCAGTGATCTGCTGGCTGAGCAGTGTGACAGTGTTCACAGGGGATGAGGGAAGAGATGAGGATCTGACTCCATGTTTCAGAAGGCTTGATTTATTATTTTATGATATGTATTATATTATGTATCATAAATATTCTATATTTATTAATATCATATTATACTATATTATATATTAATATTTCATATATTATAATATTATATATTAATATAGTATATATTATTATATTCATTATATAATATATTATATTAAAATATATTAATATATTATTATTTATTATAAATTATAATATATTATACATTATATATTATATTATTTATTATATTATATTATTATGATATATATTATATTAATAATTCTAACAGCTGGTAGTTTTGTAACAATTACTTTCTCCAAAACTATACTAAAAGAACAGAAGAAAGGATTTCATCAGAAGGCTGGCTAAGAATAGAAGAGGAAAGAATGATAACAAAGGCTTGTGTCTGGGACAGAGAGTCCGAGCCAGCTGGGCTGTGATTGGCCATTAATTAGAAACAACCACATGAGCCAAATCCCAGATGCCCCTGTTGCCTTCCACAGCAGCAGATAACCATTGGTTACATTTTGTTCCTGAGGCCTCTCAGCTTCTCAGGAGGAACAATCCTAAGGAAAGGATTTTTCATAAAATGTGTCTGTGACAGAGCAGACCAGGCCTTGGTCCCTGGCTGCCAGGAAAGGCTGAGCTCCCTGGAGGGGATGTGGTGATTCCTCCTCTCTGCCCTGCTGGGACAATGACAGTCCCCATATCAAAGTCCCTCCTGTCATTCCTTATCTCCTGCATTTTCTGTGTGGCTGGAACCTGACACATCCCAGTTCTCCCAGGCCAGAGGAGAAAATCCTCCAGCACCCACCTCTCCCCCTGGTTGTGTACCAGCCCTGGCTGTGAGGGGAGCAGGCTCAGCCCACCCCATCTCTGATCCTGGCAATGTGGAGGCTCTGAGCCCTGGGAATTCCGGGAGCTCTGGTGGCTCAGTGGGGACATTTGTGCTTCCAGGCTCCAGCACGGATATCAGCGAGGACTGGGAAAAGGACTTTGATCTGGACATGACAGAGGAGGAGGTGCAGCTGGCACTGTCCAAGGTGGAAATGTCTGGGGAGGTGAGTCAGGGCAGGCAAAACTGCCCCCCAAAAGCATCACCAGCCCCTCAGGGTGGGGTGTTTGTGAGGGTCCCCAGCACGAGGTGAGAGATGAGAATCTGACTCCCAAGTTCTCAGAAGGCTGATATATTATATTATATTATATTATATTATATTATATTATATTATATTATATTATATTATATTATATTATATTATATTATATTACATTACATTATATTATATTATTATAATATATTATATTATATATGATATAAAATAATATCATATTTTATTTATTATATTTATTTTATTAATATAATATAATATAAATAATAAAATAAATAAATTAAAAATATATGGATATGATATAATGTAATATATTTATTCTAGTCTATTTATTATATCCATTCTATTTATTACATCCATTCTATATATTATATTATATTATATTATATTATATTATATTATATTATATTATATTATATTATATTATATTATATTATATTATATTATATTATATTATATTATATTCATTATTTTTATTATATTAATTATATTATATTTATTTATTATATTTATTATATTGAATGCTATACTAAAACTATACTAAAGAAAGAGAAAGGAGACATCAGAAAGTTTAAGAATGAATAATAAAAGCTATGACTGACTCAGAGAGTCTGACACAGCTGATGGTGATTGGTCATTAAGTAAAAACAATTCACATGGAACCAATCAGGCATTCACCTGTTGGTAAACATGTCCAGGCCACATTCCAAAGCAGCAAAACACAGGAGCAGCAAGCAGATAATTATTGTTTTCATTCCTCTCTGAGGCTTCTCAGTTTCCCAGGAGAAACCCCTGGGCAAAGAGGATTTTTCAGAAAAGGTGCTGGTGACACTCAGGGTGGTGCTGCATGAGCAGAGAGGGGCTGGTGGGGGGAGTGTGCAGCTGTCCCAAGGGGGAATCTGTTGTGTTACAGAAACAAACAGTTGAAAGCAGCTCAGAAGTGAATTTCCTCTTGTTTGCAGCTGGAAGATGAAGAGTGGGAAGACTGGGAATAAAGCAGCTGCTTGCAGTGTGTGTCACAGGCTCATTTCCACACCGAACGTGAATCCAACCTCGGACCAGCTGTTCCTTTGTGTGTGACTGTGCTGGGGTTGCACCCCCAGCCTGCAGGAGTTCCCATTCCTGCAAAAACCTGGGGGCAACTCAAGTGACCCCTCCAGCTCCAGGAGGAGGAAGCAGGAGGTCACTGGCACACAGGAGCCTGACTTCTCCACAGGTCCTAGAGACTGGCCAAGCCAAAACTGACCCTGCTGTGTTGGGAAGAGGCAGAGTGAGGGGTCCCTGGGGCCACCTGGGCACTCAGAGCCCTGCCAGCTGTGCTGGGTGCTGCCAGGCTGCCAGCTGGCTCCTTCCCTGCTTGTGTGTGCACGTGGAACCCTCAGCTGAGAGGCTCCTGGACGTGGCTGTGCCTGCTCTGCTCGCTGCTCTGCAATTCCCACCCAGGGAGGGCCTGAGGCCTGGAGGTGCTGCACAAAAAAGCACTTGGCTCGTGGCTTTGACCCTGGAAGGAGCCAAACCCCCTGCCAAACCCTCAGCTTCTGCCTGGCTTTTTGTCTTGGAAGCTTTTTCTCATGGAAATTCCCATTTCCAGCAGTTTCTCCAGAAGAGCCAAGGCCCGCTGCTCTCCCCTTTTGCAGCTGCACCACCTTCCTGCACTGGGTTTTGTGTCTTTCTAGTTAAATTCTCCAAGCAAAATCCTCCTGGCTTGCTCTTACTGCTGGGCTGGCACTGGTTTGGGTCAGCTGGGGACAGAGCCCCAGTGTTGGTGGCACTGGTTTGGGTCAGCTGGGGACAGAGCCCCAGTGTTGGTGGCACTGGTTTGGGTCAGCTGGGGACAGAGCCCCAGTGTTGGTGGCCACTTGCAAAGGTCCAACCTGGCCCCACTTCAACCTCAGCTTGGCCAGCCTGGAGGGGACAGAGGCTCCCAAATTGGGGTGTCCCTGTTGTGTGTCCCCATCTGAGCCCTGTCCCACCCGTGCCAGCCCCTGCAGCCACCACGAGCTTTGGGTTCCTTCCCTTCAGCCCCTGGCACTGTTTGTTTCACTCCCTTCAGCCCCACGACTCCTTTTTGGGGCAGTTTCACGTCACAACAGGAGATGCTGCTCATGCACAGTTACCCCCAGGGGACAGTGCCCTCCCTGGCCCTTGGGGTGCTGAGGTGACACTTTCTGCCTTTGTCCTGCCCCTTCCAGGGCTGGGGGTTTCCTGCTGGCTTTGGACAGCACTAAACGAGGTGCACTTGGAAGAGTTGGGGTTTTGGGGTTGGGTTTTCCTTCTTTAGGGCGATTCCTGCTGGGAGCATCCCTGTCCTGCCAAAGCCCTGGGTCCAGCAGAGCCTCTCCTTGTCCTGGCTGGGATTGTGGTGGGCAGGGGACACAGGGGACACCAGTGGGGACCTGGGGCTGCTGTGAGCTCCAGCTGATCCCACAGCAGAGCTCGAGGCTGCAGCATCTGTGTCACTTTCTTTCCTTCTTTTAGTGGAATTAACCGTGGGGTTGGTTGTGCAATATTCTCTGTTCTTGAACTATTCCGCATCTCCCTGAGCCTTTTCTAGCTGGGGTGACAAACCAGGAACAATTCTAACAGCTGGTAGTTTTGTAACAATGACTTTCTCCAAACCTTTTACAGACTTGCAGTTAACAGCAATTAAAGGAGTTCTCAGAGTCTCTGCCGTGTTCTCATTTCCTCCGGGGTGGGGATGACACAAATTTTCCTTTCCTCCCATCTCCCTCAGGAGAGGGAAAGGAGCCCCCGCTGCCCCAGGCTCCTCAGGCTCTGAGTGACCCCATAAAAGCAGCCAGTCCTCAAACTGTGACCCCATAAAACCAGCCAGTCCTCAAACTCTGTCCCCCAATTTTCGGGGCTCTGAGTGACCCCATAAAACCAGCCAGTCCTCAAACTCTGTCCCTGCTTTTTTGGGGCTCTGAGTGACCCCATAAATCCACCGGGTGTGCCCCAGAGCTCGTCTCTGCCTGGCACAGCTCCCAGGGTGGGTGACAAACACCAACCCAGTCCCTCCCAGTGGGGACATTCAGGGTTCCAGGGGCTGCTGGCACCGCAGGAGTTGGTCCCGAGGGTTCCTCAGGGATCTTCCTGGGGCAGCGCTGGGCTGCAGCAGCTCCTTCCCTTCCTGCAGCCAAGGGAACCGGACACGAGTGTCAGGATGGAGGGGACACATGAGAGGGGACACGAGTGACAGGACACGAGTGACAAAACCCGAATGAGGGGACGCGAGTGACAAGACACGAGTGACAGGATGCGACCGCCCCTGCAGTTCCATCCCCGCTCGCTGGGGGCGCCCTAGCACCGCCCCCGCCGCTCTCCGCGCGCACAGGTTTGGCCCCGCGCGGCCGCCGTCCGGCCCGCGCCCCGCCCGCCGCCGCCATATTTTGGCCGCCGCCGCCACCACCGGAGCCGCCGCCGCAGCCGCCGCGATGGGTGAGGGCCCTAAGGGGCGGGCGCGGCCCGGGGGAGCTCCGGGCACGGCCGAGGGCGTGGGGTGCAGCCGGAGAAGCCGTCCCGAGGCCGGGCAGCGCGCACAGCCCGTTCCGCACCGCGCTGCCGCCGCCCTCGCCTTTCACCGGCGTCCCGGGCGCTGCCGGGGCTGAAAGTGGCGGAGCCGGCGCGGCCGCTGAGTCATCCCGGGGCCTCTCCTGGGGGCGGGGGGGTCTTTGGGGCTCTCGGTGAGGGTGGCCCGGGGGTTGTGACCGCTTTGGGCAGCGCCGACAGCGCCTTTGGGGAGCTCCGGGTGGGGCGGGAGCTGCGGGGGGTGTTCAGGGTGGGATACCCCGGGTTTGGGGGTGCCAGGGTGAGATACCCCGGGTTTGGGGGTACCGGAGTGGGATACGCCGGGTTTGGGGGTGCCAGGGCTGTAAGAACTCGAGTTTGGGCATGCCAGGGTGGAATACGCCGGGTTTGGGGATGTTTAGGGTGCGATACCCCGGGTTTGGGGGTACCAGGGCTCCAGTGTCCAGCTTTGGGGTGTGAGAGCTGTAAGAGCCCGGTTTTGGGGTGTCACTGTTTCACTTTGGGGTATTTGGGGTCTCACCTGGCTGTCAGATCCCTGCCCTGTTTAAATTCTCCCCCAGTGCTGGAGTTCAGTTCTGAGCTCCCCCAGAGCTCGGGGCTCAGGGCAGAACCCCACAAACCTCTCCTGGGTTCTGGTAACCCAGAGGGGCTCTGGGTGTTGGGATTTTTATTAAAATCCGTCCTGAGCCCTCAGTGCCACCGTGGGTGTCCCTGTGCCACCGTGGGTGACACCACACTGCTAGGGAGCAATGGCATCTGTTACAGGCAGGTCTCTGTCCCCTGCAAATAAATCCCTGCTCTGTTTCCTCTTCAAAAAAAGTGTTTTAATTCCAGCAGCTTTTAGTTTTGATGTGCCTGATGTGGGAGGTCCCAGCTCAGGGAGGAATGGTGGATTTTATTTTATTTATTTTTATTTTTTTAAGATTCCTGTGAGGCTCTACTGGAAATAAAGATTAAAATGTTTCCATTTTCCACCTGCAATGTTGTCTTTCAACCAGAGCTCCTTCAGAAGCTTAATGGCTTTAAAGTGGCAAGGTTAGATTGGATATTGGGAAGAAATTTTTCTCTGTGAGGGGCTGGGATGGATTTCCCAGAGAAGCTGTGGCTGGAATTATCCCAGGCCAGGTTGGAGCAGCCTGGGACAGTGGAAAATGTCCTTGCCCATGGCAGGGGTGGCACTGGATGAGTTTTCAGCTCCTTCCAAACCAGGGAAGCTTCACAAATGCTCTGTAATCATTTTAAAATGATCATTTAAAATGATCTTGCTTGTCAGGATCTCACCAGGAACTTTTCTTCCCCCTCCAAACCCTCCTGTGGTGCTCTAGGAGAAGTCAGTGACCAGGTCTGTGTGTGGCTGCTGCCCTGAACAGCTTGGAAAAATTCAGATGTAAAACCTGGAGTGGCAGCTCTGAGGAGAAGAATGTCCTGGGGCCTGCTGGGAATATCTGGAAATTCTTGGGGCAGTTTTATGTGGAGCTGAGAATTTCGGTTTTATGTTTTGTGTGGAGCTGAGAACTTTGTGCACAGGAGCTTCCCCACCCCATAAGAGTTGAATCTCCCCCTTGTTTTAATTATCCTCATGTAACTTTATTATTTTTTTTAAACAAGCTAAGGCTGTTTTTTTTTTTCATTATTTTAAGTTAATGATATTGCTGGAAATTGTCATCAGTTCATTCCTTGTTTGCCATGCAAATGAGCCCTTTAAATGCCTTTTTTAGTGCTGTTTAACCCATGGAGCAGCGTTAATGCTCAATTCTCAATAAAACCCCCGTGGCTGATGAATTTAACAGTTAATTGGCTGCTCTGCTCTGTTTGCTTTAGTTCAGCAGAGCAAACATGAACTTTGTCAAGGGGGAGAGTTTGATCATTAAAATCCTGCGAGAGTGAAAGTCCTGATTCCTTCAGGCTTTCAGTCCTGCTGAGCTCCAGGTAAATCTGCTCAGCAAATCACACACTCCTGCTTGTTGCTGAGGCAGAGCACATGTTGGAAGGGATGGATTTCCTGGAATTTCGTATTTCTCTGTAATTATCTCTGGTTGGTTTTAATCTGGAGCTCTGCTGGCTCGAGTTTGAGTGGATGAAGTTGTTCCCTGTTTTAGGGACTGTTCTCAGCTCACACCTGTGCTTGATCTGTCCATTTTTGAGGGAAATCTGGATGGACAAACCAGCTTGGAGAGAACTTGAAACCCTCAAATTTGGGGATGAAAAGATTAAATCAGGAGTAGGAAGCTTTGAGAACTGGACTGAGGAGTTGCTGGGTTCCTTTTCCAGCAGGGCAGGGATATTCCAAAAAGATTCCTAATTTTGTTTTAACCCTGGGACACGAACCAGCTTGGAGAGAACTTAAAGCCCTCAAATTTTGGGATGAAAAGATTAAATCAGGAGTAGGAAGCTTTGAGAACTGGACTGAGGAGTTACTGAGTTCTTTTTTCAGCAGGGCAGGGATATTCCAAAAATATTCCTAATCTTATTGTAAACGTGGGATACAAACCAGCTTGGAGAGAACTTAAAGCCCTCAAATTTTGGGATGAAAAGATAAATCAGGAGTAGGAAACATTGAGAACTGGACTGAGGAGTGCTGGGTTCCTTTTCCAGCAGCAGGGCAGGGACATTCCAAAAGGATTCCTGTGATCATTTAAAATGATCTTGCTTGTCAGGATCTCACCAGGATCCTTATAATAATATCCTAACTTAATAATATATATTAGATATATACAATAATATATCCTAATAATCTTGCTTTAACCCTAGGACACGAACCAGAGTGAAGAGAATTTAAAGCCCTCAAATTTTGGGATGAAAAGATAAATCAGGAGTAGGAATCTTTGAGAACTGGCCTGAGGAGTTGCTGGGTTCCTTTTTCCAGCAGCAGGGCAGGGACATTCCAAAAGGGTTCCTGTGATCATTTTGAAATGATCATTTAAAATGATCTTGCTTGTCAGGATCCTTTTAATAACATATCCTAATATAATAATATATATTAGATATATATATATAATAATATATCCTGATAATCTTGTTTTAACCCTGAGCAACAAACCAGCTTGAAGAGAACTTAAAGCCCTCAAGAAAAGATAAATCAGGAGTAGGAAGCTTTGAGAATTGGACTGAGCAGTGCTGGGTTCCTTTTCCAGCAGGGCAGGGACATTCCAGAAAGATTCCTAATTTTGTTTTAACCCTGGGACATGAACCAGCTTGAAGAGAACTTAAAGCCCTCAAATTTTGGGATGAAAAAATATTCAGGAGTAGGAATCTTTGAGAACTGGACTGAGGAGTTGCTGGGTTCCTTTTTCCAGCAGCAGGGCAGGGACATTCCAAAAGGGTTCCTGTGATCATTTTGAAATGATCATTTAAAATGATCTTGCTTGTCAGGATCCTTTTAATAACATATCCTAATATAATAATATCTATTAGCTATATATATATATAATAATATATCCTAATAATTTTGTTTTAACCCTGAGCAACGAACCAGCTTGAAGAGAGCTTAAAACCCTTAAATTTTGGGATGAAAAAATCCAATTGGGGTAGGAATCTTTGAGAACTGGACTGAGGAGTGCTGGGTTAGCAGGGCAGGGACATTCCAAAGGGATTCCTGATCTTGTTTTAACCCTGGGGCACGAACCAGAGTGAAGAGAACTGAAAACCCTCAGGTGTTGGGATGGACTGAGCAGTTGCTGGGTTCCTTTTTCCAGCAGCTCGGGGACATTCCAAAAAGATTCCTGGTTTTGTTTTAGCCCTGGCACACGAGCAGCAGACTCTGCCTGCCACTGAACTTTCCCCAAAGAGAATTTTCTGCCTGTCCCTTCCCCCTGTGAGCGCTGCACATTCCAGGCTGATATCACATCCCTGCCTGCCAGGGCTTATTGGACAGGAATTTTTATTTATTTTTTGTGTGTAGCTGTTCTGTTTAGCTTCATTTGTTGTGTCTTCTGAGCAAACAAAGTGAATTTTTTTCCTTTATTTTTTTTTTTCTACTAATAACTGCTTATGTAGTTATTCACATTCAATAATATTTATGTAGTTATTTGATTTGGATTTAAGTAGTAAATGGGGTAGTTGGGGTTATTTGACAGGATTTTTCTTGGGTAGCTGTTCTCCTGTTGAGCTTCGTTTGTTGTGTCTTCTGAGCAAACAAAGTGAAATTTTTTCCTTTTATTTTTTTTCTATTAATTCACTGCAAAACTATCACTGACAGTTTTAAAAAAAGTGATTTTGAGTGATTTCTGCCAGCAGCTCAGAGCTGTTCTTTTACACATGAATTCAGCTATTTTTATGGAGTTACTCATTTGATTTGGATTTAAGTAGTCCAGATGATTTAGTCTTTTTTTTGTAGGGTTTCAATTCACTTAATAAAGTTGTCCTGGACACATTTTTCTTTCTAGAAGAGTCCTCTGGAGTTGTTAATGATGGGAGGATCCTCTGGGATTTCAGGGAATTGGAAATAGATGAGGAATGAGGTGAAACTCAGCAGTTCACTCCATTTATTTTACTGCAATTTGTCTAAATTTGTCCAGGAATTTAAATAGTTTAAAATTTTAAAATTGATTTTAAAGTTTATTTTAATAAAGTAAAATAAATTAAAGAAATAAATATATTTTAATTTATTTTACTTTATTTTAAAGTAAAGTTTAAAATAAAGTTTAAAATAAATTTTAAAGTTTAAAATTTAAAAAATTATATTATTTTAATAAAATTAATAAATTAAATAAATAAATAAATTTTATTTTAAAGCTTAAAATAAGTTGAAAATAAATTTCTCTAGGACTTTAAATAGTTTAAAATAAAGTTTAAAATAAATTTTAAAGTTTAAAATTTAAAAAATTATATTATTTTAATAAAATTAAATAAATAAATTTTATTTTATTTTAATTTAAAGCTTAAAATAAGTTGAAAATAAATTTGTCCAGGACTTTAAATCGTTTAAAATTTTAAACTTTCAAATTTATTTTAAAGTTTATTTTATTTTAATCAAATAAATAAATTAAATAAATAAATTTTATTTTATTTTAATTTAAAGCTTAAAATAAGTTGAAAATAAATTTGTCCAGGACTATAAATACTTTAAAATTTGAAACTTTCAAATTTATTTTAAAGTTTATTTTAATAAAATAAATAAAATAAATAAATTTTATTTTATTTTAAATTTTAAATAAATAAAATTTAAATGAAAATAATAAATTTATTTATTCATTTAATATAATTTAAATAAAATAAAATAAATTTTAAATAAATAAAATTTAAATAAAAATAATAAATTTATTTATTCATTTAATATAATTTAAATAAAATAAAATAAATTTTAAATAAATAAAATTTAAATAAAAATAATAAATTTATTTATTCATTTAATATAATTTAAATAAAATAAAATAAATTTAAAATGAATTTGTCCAGGAGTTTAAATTGTAAATCACCAACTTTATCCCATTCCAAGGGGAAATTTGAGTGGAAAGGTCCTTTGGAGGTCACCTGGGAGCGTCCCCATGGGGCACTAATGGGTGCTGCTGGAGTTCCTCAAGTGTATTTATTTCCACTTGCATAATTCCCAGAGCAGGGAGCAGCTGCTGAGTGCTCAGAGCCACCTTGGGAAGGTTCCCCGTGGAATATTTGGAATATTCCTGGAATCTCCCCCCTGGGAAGGGACATTTTGGCTCCAGGAGAGCCCGGTCAGGCCTGGCCGTGCCCTGGCCCTGACTCAGCAGCACAGAATCCTGCAGTGACTCAGCTCCAGGCCTTCAGCACCCGAAGGAAAGGTTCAAATCCAATTTTTCTTGTCTTGGAAAAAACAAAAATAAAAAATTCCCCACCCAGGAGCATCCAGAAGCTGTTGGAGTAACAATTCTGGAATTCCGGTTTCCTGCTGTACTTTGTGCTGCATTTACAGGGATTTCAGGGCCCTGCTGAGCCTTCCAAGTCAAAATTTCACCTCATTTTTCCTTTCTTTCAAGTGGGAAATACCTTCTCACCCTCCAGTTTATGGATGGGGCAGCTTGGAATTGTAATGCTTTGACAGCTGCAGGAATTTTGAAAATTTTTACCCTCAGTGAGGACAAGCCTGCAGTGACAGCTCCCAGGGCCTCAGCAGCAGTGAAGAAAAGGTTGAAAGCAAATTTTTCTTGTCCTGAAAAAAAATTTAAAAAGAATCAGACTTGGATTTCCCCCCTCAGGAGCATCCAGAAGCTGTTGGAGTAACAATTCTGGAAATCCGGTTTCTTGTTGTACTTTGTGCTGCGTTTACAGGGATTTCAGGGCCCTGCTGAGCCTTCCAAGTCAAAATTTCACCTCATTTTTCCTTTATTTCAAGTGGGAAATACCTTCTCACCCTCCAGTTTATGAGTGGGGCAGCTTGGAATTGTAATGCTTTGACAGCTGCAGGAATTTTTTACCCTCAGTGAAAGCAAGAGGGGCCAAATTCCTTCCAGCTCCTGAGGGAGTTTCATTTGCACAGGAGATTGGGAAAGTTCAGTTTCATCCTTAAGTTTCTGCAAATACTGATTTTTTAAAAAAATTATTTTAAATCTATTAATTAATTAATTTTAAATTTTAATTTATTTTAATTTTTTATTTATTTAATTTATTTTTAAAATGTATTTATTATTTTTTATTTAATTAATTAATTTTAAAATTTTAATTAATTTATTTATAAAATTTATTTTATTATCTATTAATTTATTTTAAAATTTATTCTAAATTTATTTTTATTTAATGTATTTATTTTAAAATTTATTTAATTATTATTTAATTTATTTATTACTAAAATTTAATTTATTATTAAATGTATTCATTTATTTATATTTTATTTCTTTCATTAATTTATTAATTTTTAAATTTAATTTTTTTTTATTATTATTTTTTTGCTGGAGCTATGAATGAAGTGCACTAATCCAGGGAGCCACAAAAGGCACAGCTTGGGGAACTGTGGGATTCCCAAAGCAGAAGCGATGTTTTGTCCAAGCTTTTGGATCAGAACTTTTTAAATTTAATTAAATCTTGGAAGATCTGTTGTTTTCTTGAGTGAAATCTCTGAGTTCAGTGCCCACTGGCACTTCTTTTGTAAAAGCAAATCTCTCCAGAATAAAGTGAAAATCTGTGACTGGAATCTCTTCCTTAGGAGCAGCAGTTTTTATATTTATTTATTTATTTATTTATTTATTTATCTATTTATCTATTTATCTATTTATTTATTTATAATAATTTAAATATAATATATAAATAAAATTTTAATTATAAATTATAAAATATAAAATATAAACAACACAAATATAAATACTATAAATATAATTTTTATATTTGTGTATAATAAATGCATATAAATATATAAATATGAATATAAAAATATATTTATATATGAATATATATGGGTTTATATATTTATATATAATAAATATATATGTATGTATTCCCTATTCCTGAGAGCCCAGTGCTCCCAGATCCTGATTAATGGGTTTGGGGATATTCCCACAGATGGAATTGGAGTTTAAATGAACTGAGTATTTGGTACTGAAATATTCCAAACACAGAATTTTTCCTGCTGTGTTTCATTCCGTGGCTTTGGTCCTGCTGCAGCCCAGAGCTCCCTGGGAGCTCCTGATCCTGCATTTCTCCCACCCTATAAAACCCTAAAGTTGCCATGGAAATGGGCTGGAATGTCCCAAATCAGCATTCTCCTGCCAAAAGATGATGGGCTGGGAGGAAAAAAAAAAACAAAAAAAACCCCAAAAATCAATGGGAATCATCTGCAGGGCTAAACTGTGGGATAAAAACCAGGGAATTTTGTTACAGCAGCCCTGAAGAATTCTCTTTGGGGTTTCCCTGCAGGGTGAGAATTATGGGTGCTCTGGGACAGAAAATAAAATCCCTTAAAGGAGGAGGTGCTGAGTGTCCCTGGGTCTGGCCCAGCCGGGCTGGAGCAGCTGAGCTGTCCTGAGTCCCTGGGCTATTCATGGCACTCCTGGGCGTCCTCGCTTCTCCTTCCTCCTCCTCCTCCTCCTCCTCCAAACCACCTTTTAACTGGAGGCTTTGCTTTCCAAAAGGAGGATGAAATCCTTAATTTGTTTGGAGAATTAAGCTGTCGATTCCGGCTCTCCCCTGTGGCTGCGTGAGGCACAACGGGGTGGAAATACAAATAAAAACCTAACAGTGCTGCTTCAGTAGATTTTCTGAATGAAAATTGACACCTGGCTGTTGTATGGTCAGATATAAACCCCTAAAGTCTGTAGATTTCTCTCTTTTTTCAGTGTCTTTTTAGCTGGTTTTGGGAAATCACAGAACTGAAAGTATTTTGTTTCCTCTCCCGTTAAAATATTAATTTTTTCCAGTTGTTTTCTCTCTCCTTAGTAATGAAAAGCTGGATATTTGTATTTAGTAGATGTTTTTTCTTGGGTTGGCTGTGGACTTTTGGTTCTGACACTTCTGCAGTTGATCTTGGAAGGGCTCCAGAGTGGCTGGAGGTTGTTGATAAGTGAGACTGAAACTTTCTGTGAGCCACGAAATGAGGAGGAGATAAAACTGCAAACTTCCTCCCTGCAGCTGGGAAAAAAAAAAACCCACAAAAATACTGCTTTTCAAATGAGTTCTGAAGGAGTGACTCGGTCCAGGGCTAGTTGAGCCTCTGAGGTTTGTCCTGAGGAAGGCACAAATGTGCAAATAATGTCAGAAATGAGAGAGTTTGGGGAATTCCTGCCCTGCTGGGGCAGTCAGGGGCTGCCGTCCTCAGTTACAGCTTGGCCCTGGCTGCCTTCAGCTGTGCCAGACGTTGGAGTGTCCCTTCCCTGGCAGGGAGGGAGCAAAAACAAACCGGGAGGGAAATTGTGTAGGAATCGGGTTGGAATTGCTGCATGTTTCAGAAGTGGGGGCAAACACAAACTGGGAGGGAAATTGTGTAGGAATCGGGTTGGAATTGCTGCATTTTTCAGAAGTGGGGGCAAACACAAACCGGGAGGGAAATTGTGTAGGAATCGGGTTGGAATTGCTGCATGTTTCAGAAGTGGGTCAGGTCCTGCACACCTGGTGGGACACAGGGCCTGTGCCTCACTGCAGCTCTGCTCTGGTGTTATAAACTCCATTCCTTGCTCCCTGGGAATAAATATCTGGGAAAAATGCTGTGCTGCTGGCAGGGAAATAGGAATTGCTGCTGAAAACCGAGGAGTAAATAAAGGTATTCCATCTGGTTATCCCATGGGAAGGACACACAGAGGCAGTGCAGGAGCCCTGGGGCAGAATTGCAGAATCCCTCCTGTTTTCACAGAAAACTATCGAATGAAGAGCTACAAGAACAAAGCCCTGAACCCCGAGGAGATGCGCAGGAGGAGGGAGGAGGAGGGGATTCAGCTGAGGAAGCAGAAACGGGAGCAGCAGGTAAATCACTCAGCTCAGCCTCACACAGCCCGGACTGGCGGAACCTCCAAGGATCTGGGCATTAAAATTTGTCTGCAATCTTTATTTTTTCTGTTCTGACTGAGATCTTGCAGGTAACTCACCTGGAGAGGCTGGGTCAGCCTTAACTGCTGCAGCCTTCAAGGTTCTGTGCATTAAACTTTGTTTGCAGTCTTTATTTTTTATGTTCTGAGATCTTGCAGGTAACTCACCTGTACCAGGTTGTGTCAGTCCTAACTGCTGCAATTTTCAAGGATCTGTGCATTAAACTTTGTTTGCAGTCTTTATTTTTTCTGTTCTGACTGAGATCTTGCAGCAGGTAACTCACCTGGAGAGGCTGGGTCAGCCCAGAGTGCTGCAGTCTTCAAGGTTCTGTGCATTAAAGTTTGTTTGCAGTCTTTATTTTTTTCTGTTCTGAGACCTTACAGCAAGTAACTCACCCACCTGAGCAGGCTGGGTCAGCCCAGAGTGCTGCAATCTTCAATTTTCTGTCAATTAAAGTTTGTTTGCAGTCTTTATTTTTCCTGTTCTGACTGGGATCTTGTAGGGAACTCACCTGTACCAGGTTGTGTCAGCCTCAGCACAGCCCAGACTGCTGCAATCTTCAAGGTTCTGTTCATTAACATTTGTTTGCAGTCATGTTTTCTATTCTAACTGAGCTCTTGCTTTTTTCCCTTTCTTTTCTCTGGGCCCAGCTCACATGGAGAGCTTCCCAAGCCTTTTGTTCTTGGGCTACTCGAGTTGTTTTTTGCTTGGTTTGGGATTTTTTGGTTTTGGTTTTTTTTTCCCCCACAGATCTTTGATTTTAAAGGTGGGTTTTGGTTTTTTTTTTAGATATAATTAGTAAATAGGATTATTTCCTGGAGAAACAGGAAGAGCAAGTGAAAGCATGGCCTCAACCCTGGGTGCATTTCTTTTTTGGAAGCACGAGGTGATTCCCAAGTGATATGTCTGGAACTAAATATTTCCTTAATTAGCACCTTATCCAAGCTACTTTTTTGCCCATTTTTCCGGATTTTGGTCAAATTCTGCACTTGCCTTCCCTTGTGGCTCAGTGATTTGGACATTTGAATATCTGAGAGCAAGAATTAACCCTTAGTTTGTGTGCCAGACTGTCCCTGAGAGTGCAGAGCTGACATTAATGACCCCTTTTTATTCAGGTTGCTTCAGTCCAGGAGGGATCTTGGTTGAGGAACAAGAAAATCGAGTTGTGGAGCCTGTTCATGGTTATTTTCTAATAACAATCCCTGTGTTCTGCTCCCCACCAGCTCTTCAAGAGAAGGAATGTGGAGCTGATCAGTGAGGATGACTCCATGTTTGACACTCTCCTGGTGGATTCCTATGTCACTTCCACAACGTGTGGGGTAAGGTGCCTTCAGACAGATTTCATTAATTAGATTTAATTTAATGTCATGTTTTGGGGCCCTGCAGAGATTCCCAGACAAGCTGTGGCTGCCCCATCCCTGGAATTATCCCAGATTGGATGGGGCTGGAGCACCCTGGGGTAGTGCAAGATGTCCCTGCCCTTGGACAGGAACTTGGATGATTTTTAAGCTCCTTCCAACCCAAACCATCCTGGGATTCTGTGCTTCCATGGAACTGCCAAAATCCAATGGTTTTATTCCTTTACTGTCAACAATGTTTGTGTAAGTTGGTGCAGGCAGCTGGGACAGCCACAAACCCTTGGCTAAAATGCAAAGAGGAGATTTATTCCTGAGGGGGAAATCCTATTCCTGAGGGGGAAATACTATTCCTGAGGGGGAAATCCTATTCCTGAGGGGAAAATCCTATTCCTGAGGGGGAAATACTATTCCTGAGGGGAAAATCCTATTCCTGAGGGGAAAATCCTGTTCCTGAGGGGAAAATTCATTCCTGAGGGATCCAGAGGGACACCAATAGAGCCATGAGCCTTGCATAGCTCAGCCCATGCCAGGAAATCCTCATCCCACAGCTCACTCTGATTTATCAAGGGTTATTCCCAGCTGCAAAATCCTCAAAATCCTCTTCCAGTGTCCTTTTATTCCATTTTATCCCCTCTCCTCCCCTTTTATCCCATTCCCCCCAGCACTGCAAATGTGAACTGGGGGATTTCTGCTGTGCTGGGATCCCCAGGTTTGAATCTTTGGATTTCTGGCTAAGCCCAAATTGTTGGATGTGATGTCTGTGGTGCCTGGAATAATCCCAGTCTGAAATGAAACCGTTCCTGTTTCCTCTGCCTCTTTTCAGGAGGGGTTGATCACAGGAGAGATGGTGGAAATGCTGTTCTCAGATGACCCTGACCTCCAGCTAGCAACCACTCAAAAATTCAGGAAATTACTCTCCAAAGGTAAAAATAACTCATCCCTGCCCAGCATCCAACAGAGACTTTTACAGGGATTTGTACACAAAGCTTTGCAGGTTGGGGAGAAAAAAAACATCCATAATTGAGAAATGTGATCATTTTTTGTATCACTGATCATTGCCAGTTGTGATTGGTACAGAAAATAATTCTGCCAAGCTGCCCTGATGAGTTCAGCCCAATTTGAGATAATTTAATTAACTCTTCAGGCTTGTTAGTCCCCTGCAGGAGACCTGTTCACTCCCTGACACTGCCTTGCTGTTTCAGAGCCAAATCCTCCAATAGATGAGGTGATAAACACTCAGGGAGTGGTGGAGAGGTTCGTGGAATTCCTGAAAAGAAGTGAAAATTGCACATTACAGGTAAAGGAAATTCTGTTATCAATTCTTCGGGGTGTGGAGCTGTTTATCCTGTGAACCCACAGGTGCTGTGAGGGGAAAATGAAATTTTGAACCCTAAAAATGTGATCTATGGGAGAAGGCAAAACTAGTCTGTAATGCTCAGGCAAAAAAAAAAATTAAATTGTAAATTGCTCTGAATTAAATTATTGGGAAAAAAAAAATTAATTCTGGCAAAAAAATAATTTAATTCTGTCAAAAATCACCTAATTCAGCTGCAGCAGAAAAGAGTTTGGCCTTCCTGTAGCTGATATTTCTTCTGGGAGCTGGTGGAGCCATGGGATGAAGCTGCAGGAGGAAAATGTGTGAGGGAAAACAATCCTGGTTTCTTTGGAGGGGTTAAAGAGACTCCCATACATGGAATTTCATCCAATTTTTATGACTGCTTTCCTCTTTCTCCCTGCCCTCTGGCCCCATGGACCAAAGGGAATTCATTTCCAGGAGAGCTGGATGGAAATCTGGTTTTAAACCAAAATCAGGGAATTTCTGCTCAGCTTCCCTTGAACTCACAGCATCTTTGGGGTGTTGGATGAAATATAGAAAATTTTCTATTTTGTGTGTTCCTGCACTGGGAAATGGTTGTGGAAGAGAAATGAGGTGGTGGTGCCATCTCTTGCTCATCCTTTGTAGCTCTTTTATTGCTCAAGAAAATAAAATCCTTTGAGTGCTGAGACATTCTCCTCCTTTCTCTCCCAAAACCTTTGTAGGAGTTGTAGCCAGAATGTCATGAGAGCTGCTTTGCTGAATCAGGCTGATTTCATTCCTTTATTCTGCTGAATCAGGATGGTTTTATTCCTTTATTTTTCAGGATCAGGCTAATTTTATTCCTTTATTTTTCTGAATCACACTGATTTTATTCCTTTATTTTTCTGGATCAAGCTGATTTTACCCCTTTATTTTTCTAAATCAAGCTGGTTTTATACCTTTCTTTTGCTGGATCAGGCTGATTTTATTCCTTTGTTTTGCTGGATCAGGCTAGTTTTATTCCAGGCTGATTTTATTTCTTTATTTTTCTGAATCACACTGGTTTTATTCCTTTATTTTGCTGGCTCAGGCTGATTTTATTCCTTTATTTTTCTGAATCACACTGATTTCATTCCTTTCTTTTTCTGGATCAGGCTGGTTTTATTCCTTTATTTTTCTGAATCACACTGATTTCATTCCTTTCTTTTTCTGGATCAGGCTGGTTTTATTCCTTTATTTTTCTGAATCACACTGATTTCATTTCTTTCTTTTTCTGGCTCAGGCTGATTTTATTCCTTTATTTTTCTGAATCACACTGATTTCATTTCTTTCTTTTGCTGGCTCAGGCTGATTTTATTCCTTTATTTTTCTGAATCACACTGATTTCATTCCTTTCTTTTGCTGGATCAGGCTGGTTTTATTCCTTTATTTTTCTGAATCACACTGATTTCATTCCTTTCTTTTTCTGGACCAGGCTGGTTTTATTCCTTTATTTTGCTGGCTCAGGCTGATTTTATTCCCTTTATCCCTCCTTTCAGTTTGAGGCTGCCTGGGCCCTGACGAACATCGCCTCGGGCACCTCCCAACAAACCAAAATAGTCATCGAGGCTGGGGCAGTTCCCATCTTTATAGAGCTCCTAAACTCTGACTTTGAGGATGTTCAGGAGCAGGTAAGATCCCTCCTCACTTTGGGATTTTGGGGAGAACCACATATTCAAAATGCAGTGTTCAAATGGAGTGATCCCAGCTGCCTGGAGTTGCAGGAAAATCGCTTTTTCAGCACAGTGCCTGTGTTCTCCCTGTCAGAAAATGAATGCTGAAGCTGTTGCTGTTTCCTTTCAGGCTGTCTGGGCGTTGGGGAACATTGCTGGAGACAGCTCTGTGTGCAGAGATTATGTCCTGAACTGTGCCATTCTCCCTCCCTTGTTAATGTGAGTAGCCATGAGCAGCTCTGGGAGTGCCACTGTACCAGGGGGCAGGGTTGGAGCTGGGCCACGGATTGTCTGGGGATGAAACCTGCCTCAGGGGAGTGGGATTTTGTGGAGAAAACATTCCCTACAGAGTCCCTGGGAATCAAACCTCTGGTTCTGAGTGGGATTTTGTGGATAAAGTTCCTCACAGATTCCCTGTCACTGTGGGATCCCTGGGAATCAAAGCTCTGCCTCAGGGGAGTGAGATTGTGTGGAGAACATTCCCTGCAGAGTCCCTGGGAATCAAAAGTCTGGTTCTCAGTGGGATTTTGTGGATAACATTCCTCACAGATTCCCTGTCACTGTGGGATCCCTCAGAATCAAACCTCTGCCTCAGAGGAGTGGGATTGTGTGGAGAACGTTCCCTACAGAGTCCCTGGGAATCAAAACTCTGGTTTTGAGTGAGATTTTGTGGGTAACATTCCTTACAGATTCCCTGTTAGTGTGGGATCCCTGGGAATCAAAGCTCTGCCTCAGGGGAGTGGGATTTTGTAGAGAACATTCCCTAGAGAGTCCCTGGGTATCAAACCTCTGGTTCTGAGTGGGATTTTGTGGAGAACATTCCTTAGAGATTCCCTGGGAATCAAACCTCTGGTTCTGAGTGGGATTTTGTGGAGAGCATTCCCTACAGAGTCCCTGGGAATCAAACCTCTGGTTCTGAGTGGGATTTTGTGGAGAGCATTCCTTAGAGAGTCCCTGGGAATCAAACCTCTGGTTCTGAGTGGGATTTTGTGGATAACGTTCCTCACAGATTCCCTGTCACTGTGGGATCCCTCAGAATCAAACCTCTGCCTCAGAGGAGTGAGATTTTTGTGGATAAAACTCCTTCATGCTGCTCTAGGGTGCTGCTCCTTGTGGAGTCACAGGGTGTCCCTCAGCTCCTGC
Organism: Molothrus aeneus; assembly: GCF_037042795.1. Lineage (NCBI taxonomy): Eukaryota > Metazoa > Chordata > Aves > Passeriformes > Icteridae > Molothrus > Molothrus aeneus. The sequence continues at coordinate 1,887,816 of NC_089668.1, forward strand.
TCTCTGTGGATTTTTGGGGTTGGAGCAGGATCAGGTCTCTCACACCACCTCCCTCAGTGGTGATAGAGTTCTGTCAGGCCTGGGCTCTTGTTGCTCAAGAATTAATCCTCTCTCCACCCTGGAAAAGTGAGGTTTTGTCCCACAAATCTGATTTTGCTGCTCCTAGTGTCAGACTGGCTCCTCACCCCACAGGACTCTGAGCTCAGGCTGAGCAGTTTGTGTCACTTGGTTTCTGGTGATAACTGGGAGCGTTCTCCTGGGCTGAACTGGAGCTAAATATTTTTAGTTTTAATTCTTTTGGTTCCTTCTCTTCCACACCAAGGACAATAATCCCTGCTGATTCTCTCTTCAGGCTCCTCACCACGTCCACCAGGCTGACAATGACACGAAACGCTGTCTGGGCCTTGTCAAACCTGTGCAGAGGGAAGAGTCCTCCTCCTGAATTTGATAAGGTGAGAAGAAATGCCCTGATGGCAGCCAGGAGATGGGGAGACACCACTTAAGAGCTTTGCCTGGGTTATTTTGGGCTGTTGAACTCGAGGAGGGCACAGGATGAGGTTTTTCCTTCCTGCTGAGGTTTTTTTCTGCATGTTTCATTTTTCCCAACATTTCTGCTGCACCCCTCAAATGAGGGACAGGCCCAGGCTTCCCTAGAAAGTTTCTCTAAACCATTTTCTTCTGAACTTTAGAATTTTGAAACTTCAGTTATGATCAACAACTACTCTGAGACCTGGAAATGATAAAAACCAGAATTCCTGAGCTGTGATATTACAGCTGTGAGCTGTGATACCTTCCCTTTCCCTGTTCAGGGAACCTAACTAAAGGTCCTGCTGCCTTTTCAGCTATCTCATCCTCCTTTGGCAACACAAAAATGTTTTTAAAAAAAAGTGCAAACATGCTGATTTAAGTGAAACCTCACATATCAAAGCTGAGGAGCCTTTGGTGAGGGGTGAAATCTGAATTGAGTGTAAATATAAACCCACTTAGAAATGATTGAGGTGAACATTGAGAGTCAGAAATGGAGCAGAAGGAGCCCCTGAAGCTCAGTGTAACTCCTCAGTGTAATTTAAGTGTAGCAACCAAGCTTGAGGTGCCTTTGGAGCTGTGCAAGAAGGGATCTGTGGCCATGCAGGGCTTGACCTGAGCAGAGAGCAGGAGCAGGGGGTGTTTTCCTGCAGCTGTGGAGCTTCTGGCCTGCTGACTAACCCTGGGTGGTGGCTGTTGTTGCAGGTGTCCCCCTGCCTGCCAGTGTTGTCCCGATTGTTGTTCAACAGTGACTCTGACCTGCTGGCAGACGCGTGCTGGGCTCTGTCCTACCTGTCCGATGGTCCCAACGAGAAGATCCAGGCTGTGGTGGACTCTGGGGTGTGCAGAAGGCTGGTGGAGCTCTTAATGTGAGTGACAACCCATCTAAATCCATCTAAATCCCACCAAACGCCCCCTGCACACGGGATCCAGGCACCCCAGGAGGGTCTGGAGCAGGTTCACAGCTGGGATTTGCTGGCTTGGCTTCCTGAGCTGGAGATTTTCCAGTTCTACTCTACACTGTGAAAAGATACCTGTGTTGGTCTCAACATCTGCCTCAAAAATTACAAATTCATTGATAAAACAAATATTATCCCTATAAATTTCTGAATTCAGCCAATTTTTGAGTGTGGGCCAACTGCCCAGACAACTGGGAAGAACTTTCTCCTTTCCCAGATTTCCTTAATGATTGCAGAGTGTTGTGTGCTCTCAAACTTCAGATGGAAGCCTGGTTACGAGGCACATCAAAACCAGTGGCTAGGAGAAATCAGCTTGGCTTTGTTTCTCCAAAACCTCTGTGGAGAAGGGGATGGAGTCGGGATGCAAAGGCTCCAACTGAGCTGCAGCTTTGTTTTCAGTGGCTTTATGCCGTGTCCTGTGTGGCAGGGGACGGGATCCTAAGGAAATCCTGCAGATGGGATCCTGGGGAGGGAACATGGTGAATATCCCAGTGATCTGATGGAGCTGGGTTTGTCTCTGCCCACTTTTCCTGCAGGCACAACGATTACAAAGTGGCCTCTCCAGCTCTGAGAGCAGTTGGCAACATCGTGACAGGGGATGACATCCAGACCCAGGTGAGAGGGGAGGGGAGGAGAGGAATTCCCTGCAGGGAATGCAGTGCCTGCTACTGGTGATCTCACCTGTGCTTCCTTTTCCCCCCAAAGGTGATCCTAAACTGCTCAGCCCTGCCTTGCCTCCTCCATTTATTGAGCAGTCCCAAGGAATCCATCAGGAAAGAGGCGTGCTGGACCATATCCAACATCACAGCAGGGAACAGAGCACAAATCCAGGTACAGTCTTCTCCAGCCTGCCTGCAGTGATCCCACATTCCAAGCTCAGCATTAAGGATTTGCAGCTTTTTCCTTCTCCTGACCCTCAGAGGCTGGATTGGTTCATTTCTCTTATTCTGCAGCCAAATGAGCTAAAAAATGGGGATGAAAATTAGGGAATGGCAGCAGCACATGGAGTGAACCTCACAGCCTGGATCATGGGAATTAGAGGAGATACAGCCCCTATTTGTCCATCCTCAATCCCTTGGAAGAGCTGGAGCTCCTTGAGGTTTAATTAATCTTTTCCTGACCTCCACAAGCAGAGCAGAGATCTCAGAATTCCTCCAGTGTTGCTGCAATTCCAGGGTGCTGGTTGTGGAATATCTGCTTTTCATGGGATTTGGCTGAGGAATAAACCCTTCAGCTGGGGATGTTCTTCACGTGGGGGCCATGGAAATGAAGGTTTCTTTCAGGAAGCCTTTTGGGAAGTGCTGCCAATGCCAAGGCCTCTCCTGCCCTCTCTTCCCAGGCAGTGATTGATGCCAACATTTTCCCGGTGCTGATCGAGATCCTGCAGAAGGCAGAATTCCGCACCAGGAAAGAGGCGGCCTGGGCCATCACCAACGCCACCTCAGGAGGGACCCCCGAGCAGATCAGGTATTCCTGAGCCTCTGCCTCAGCTCCTGGGAGCTTTGCCTGCAGGGGAATTGCCAGGCAAAGGAGGAATTTGGAGGGATTCCAGAGAGTAACTGAGCCAGGCAGAGCTGGGGTGTAATTTGTGATTGATTTCCTTCTGGATGGGGATAATTTAATCCCAAATTTCTTCCATCCTTCTTTGGGTAGTTGAGGCTAAATGTCCAAATTTATTGACAGATAAAATTCCAGTGTGGACTTAAATGAGCAGCACCTGGATTTCAGAAGTGGCAGTGTATAGGGTAGTTGAGGTGGTTGAGGCTTTGGGTAGTTGAGGCTAAATATCCAAATTTAATGACAGATAAAATTCCAGTGTGGGCTTAATTTGAGCAGCACCTGGATTTCAGAAGTGGCAGTGTGTAGGGTAGTTGAGGTGGTTGAGGCTTTGGGTAGTTGAGGCTAAATGTCCAAATTTATTGACAGATTAAATTCCAGTGTGGACTTGACTTAATTTGAGCAGCACCTGGATTTCAGAAGGCGTTAGGTGAGGCTAAATGTCCGAATTTAATGACAGATAAAATTCCAGTGTGGAGTTAATTGAGCAGCACCTGGATTTCAGAAGTGGCTCCTTTCCTTAAAAAAAACAAAAATTCAGAAAATAGGGTTGCATGCAATGCAAATAAATGGATCGAAATTAACCTTGCAGAGCAGTAAATGTGTATTTTAAGGTAAATTTCTGGATTTTAGTTGGACTCATCTCCTTTGCTTTCCCATGGAGCAGGCAGTGATGCTGGTGCTGCTCTCTCCCTGCAGGTACCTGGTGAATTTGGGTTGTATCAAGCCCCTGTGTGACCTGCTGACTGTCATGGACTCCAAGATTGTCCTGGTGGCACTGAACGGGCTGGAGAACATCCTGAGGCTGGGAGAGCAGGAAGCCAACCAGAGTGGGACTGGGATCAACCCCTACTGCAGCCTGATTGAGGAGGCCTATGGTACGTGGGGCCTTGGGCACTGCAGGTGCTTTTCTGCTCTGTCCAAGGGTTTTTTGTATTCCAAAGTAGCCAATATTTGTTCCAAAATCTTCTCAAACTCATTTAGTGGGTGATGAGAAAATACTTGGAAGTAAAAACTCTGACCTGGAGTCCAAGCTGGAAATCGTGGCTTGCACCAGGTGGGAATATGAACCAGAAATGAGCTGAGCTAAGGAAAAAGTGACAGTTCTGGCTCTAAAATTGCTCTGAATCTACCCAGATTTACGCTTTAAACCCAGGGAGACTTTGCTTTTCCCTGGAGTGACTTAATTTGGTGCTGATGGATTTATTTTTTTATTGGTCCTGCTCTGGATGCTTCGAGGAGGAACAAGTTCCTATTTTGGTCTGAAGCTCCCTGTGGGCCGGCAGTGGCTGCTTTGCCCTCTCATTACTCTGAGTGTCCTGATTCTCCCTGGAAGGACAATTCCTGGAATTCCTGAGGGTGCAGTGTGCATGGATGTTTGCTGTGCTCACTGCACTCAGCTGGGGCAGCTGGAGGCTCCTGGGACCTGCTCCTGTAGCTACCAAATCCCTCATCTCTAATCCCACTGGAATTTGGGACCATCCTGCAGCTGGGAGCACATCTGGATGGGCTAAACCTGAGATCCAGAGCTTTGGCACAGCTGGGTTTGTGTGGTTGTGCTCACAGGGGTCCCAGGATGAGGGAAGAGATGAGACTCTTGACTCCATGTTTCAGAAGGCTGATTTATTATTTTATTATAAATATAATATTCTATCTATATAATAACTTAGGAAATAATATATATAAATTATATCTTTACATAGAAATATATTTTTATATAAATAAATATAAAAATTTATAAATAATAATTATATGTAATATTATATATAATTTATCTTAATAAATAATAGATAAATATATTTATATAGAAATAGATGTTTATGAAATTTATAAATAATAATTCTATATTATATATAATATATATTAAGAAATAATATATATAAATTATATATTTTATATAAATATATTTATGTATAAATAAATATTTATATATTTATATAACTATATATAAGTATTTATAAAAATTATATATCTATATATAAATATATGATTTTATGTTATTTATTAATATATTATATATGGAATATTATACTTACTAAATATATACTATATGTATTTATATATATATAAATATAATATATTAAGGGAAAATGATATATTTAAACTACACTAAAAGAATAGAAGTGAGGATTTCATTAGAAGGAAAGGAATGGAATGAAATTATAATAAAATCTTGTGACTGATCAGAGAGTCCAAGCCAGCTGGGCTGTGATTGGCCATTAATTAGAAACAACTACATGAGACCAATCAAAGATGCACCTTTTGCATTCCACAGCAGCAAATAATTATTGTTTACATTTAATTTCTGAGGCTTCTCAGGAGAAAAAGATCTCAGCAAAAAAGATTTTCCATAAAATACCATAGGGCCAGGTTTGGCTCTGTGGATTTGTTCTGCTCACAGAATTCTTTAGAGGACAGAGAGTGAATTTCTGCCTTTCATCCCATTCCACTTCTTTTTCTTCCAAAGGTTTGGATAAGATAGAATTCCTCCAGAGCCACGAGAACCAGGAGATCTACCAGAAAGCCTTTGATTTGATCGAGCACTACTTTGGGGTGGAGGAGGACGCAGCGGTGGCTCCGCAGGTGGACGAGAACCAGCAGCAATACATCTTCCAGCAAGCTGAGGCTCCCATGGAAGGCTTCCAGCTATAATCCTGGGGGAAAAACTCAACAAAACCCCCCAAAAAACCCACCACAAACTCTCTGGAAAGTTTGGGAGAGCAGCTGCTGGTCCTGGCTGGGAAGGTTTGGACACCCACTGCACCTGTTTAGGAAAACTCTGCAAATACCAAGAGCTCCTGGAGAGAAGGGGAATTTCTGCTCCTGGTTCCTTTGGGTGCTGCTCACCTTGGCTTTGGAGGCAGGAAGGACACTGAGGTGACAGGTGACACCTCTTGGTGGCTTCTTCTTTGTGGTGGTGTCTCCCCAGTGCAGTTTTTACCTCGTTGGGTGAGGACACAGAGAGGAGGGAGCTGTTCTGGCCATAGTAATTCTGCAAAACCTGGCTTGATCTATTTAAATTTTCTTTTTTTTTTCTTTTTTGTCTTTTTTTTTCTTTTTTTTTTTTTGCACATGTTACTCTTTATTAAAGACTCTTTAATATGCCAAGAGCAAAAATTTAGCCCTGGCCTTCCTCCTTCAGGTGGACAGTCCTGGTGAAGCTAGGACCAGTTCCCTGATGAAAAATACTGAAAATGGACAGAAAAAATGAGAAGTTCTCTCACTGCTGGGAAGTTAATTTTTTTCTGCTGCTTCCCTTTGTCTAGATTTTTGTTTTGTTTTTTGTTTTTGTTTTGGTTTTTTTGGTTTGTGTTTTTTTTTTTTTTTTTGAAGAACTGCTAGTGGTATTTCCAAGGATTAAAAACAAAACAAAACAAAAAAAAAAAAAAAGCAAAAGCAAAAAGCAACAAGAGCCCAAAGATGGGAACTGGGGTGGATTTTTTTGGAGCAGGAAGCACAGCTGCTGTTGCACAGGTTTGGTTTGCATTGTACTGACTGATCTGAGAGCTCTGAAATGCTGAAACCCACCTTCATCTTTACTTGAAATACTTTATTTGCCATGAGAAACATGGGCTGAATTCTGGGTTTTTCCTGCCTTGGGGTGGTTTGGGGTGGAGGAAGATTTGGCTCCACCTGCCAGCGGTGATGGGAGCTCCAGCAGCACCAGGTTTTCAGGTTTACCTCCTGCTCACAGTCAGATAAATGCACATTTTACTTCCAAAACCAACAAATCTCTGTATTTTTTATATTATAGATAGGGAGATATTTGTCTAATTGGGCCACAGAGAAAACTATATGAAATTTCTGTGATTGCTGTACATGAGCACTGTGAGGCAGGCACACCTGCAAACCCCCGGGCTCGGGGCTGCCCCGCCGCTCCTCCCGCGGTGCTCACGGAGCTCCCCGAGCCCCCGCGGCGCTTTTTGGGCCACTTTGCCACGATTTCGGTCAAAGCAGAGGAGCAAACCCCGGTTCTGGGGTGTCCCTTGTTGTGGAACGAATAAACTGCACCAGTGCAGGTGTCCGGCTGTGCTGTGCTGGGGGTACCGGGGGTGATCGGTGACCTTGGGAGGGGTTCCCGGTGCCCGGTAACGGCGGGGGCGCGCGGGCCATGCTGGGAGTTGTGGTCTCGGGGGTGGGCACGCACAGGGCATGCTGGGAGTTGTAGGCCACGCTTTTCCCTCCTCCTCCACTCCCTTCCCTTCTTCCCCCTCCTTCCTCCTCATCTCCTTTTTCTTCCAGAGGAGCAGGGCGGGAATTGTTGTCCTCAGGGATGCGCCAGGCATGCTGGGAGTTGTAGGCCACAGTCTCCCTTCTCATCCTCTTCTTTCCCAACCGCGGGGCATGACGGTAGTTGTAGGATACAGTTTCTTTCCCTCTTCCCTTCCTCCTCCTCCTCTTCCTCATCCTCTTCTTCGAGCCCTACAGAGCTGGAGTTCCTGTGGTGGGCCCCGCGCTGAGCATGCCGGGAGCTGTAGTTCCTGTGGCCGCTCTCTCGCGGAGCATGCCGGGAGCTGTAGTGCCCTCAGCGCCTCCCGCCGCGCTTGCCGCGTCTCCCCGGTGCTTCCCGGCAGCCCCCGCGCGGCGGGCGCTGATTGGGCGGCGGCGCGGGCGGGCGCACGCGCGGCCGTTGGAGGCCCCGGGCCGAGCCGCTCCCTCAGCGCCGGTACCGCCGGAACCGCCACAACCGCCGCCACAGCGGCACCGGCCGGGCACCGGCACCCAGCGCCCCGCCGATGCGCCGGGCCCCCGCCGGGCCCTGCGCGCCCGTTGGCTGAGGAGTGAGGCGACACCTGCGTCAGACCGCCGGCGCTGACGTCACGGGGTGCGCGCGTGACGTCACGGCGGTTCGGGGAGGGGGCAGGGCCGGGCCGCTTTAACCGGGGGGGAGGCAGAGGCTGCACCGGGGGCTCGGCCGCGCCCGGGGCCATAACGGGGCTGGGGGGGGCCGGGTCCCGCTGGAACGGGGGCAGCGGGGCTGGGCTTGGCGGACCGGGGCTGCCGGTGCCGAGGGAGCCATGGGCCGGGGGCTCCGGGGGGCTGCGGGGCTGGGTCACCCCCGAACCCTGTTATCCCCCCCCCCCGTACCCCGGTTATTATCACCTCCGTATCCCGGTTATCGCCCCTGTATCCCGGTTATTATCGCCCCCGTGGCCCGGTTATCGTCCCCCGTACCCCGGTTCTGGCCCCCCGGTTCTCGCCCCCGTGCCCCGGTTCTGGCCCCGGAGCTGCGCGGGTGCAGCAGCGGAAAAGGAGCGCCCGGGGCGCGGGGCAGGTGCCGGTGAAGGTGAAGGGCGCTGCCCGGACACCCACACGTGGGTCGGGCTCTGCCGCCGCTGTGCCCGCGGGTTTCCCTTCCCGGAACGCCGGTAACTCCCAGTATAACCGGGGACCCTTCTTTCCCTCGGGACCAGCAGGAGCAGCACCCCCAGCTCCTCATTAGGGTGATAATGGGAAAGCTGAGAACATCCAAACCCCTCAGAGGTGAGGATGAGGATGAGCTGGGATTTCAGCCAGGGAATTCAGCAGGAATTGACCTCTGTGCTGTGCCAGCTCTGATTTCTGGGTCAGGTTTGAAATCCCAGACTTGGGAAGGGCTGAGGGGATGTTCCCAGTGGGAAAATCCTGTTATCTGTGGGTTGGGAGGTGCTGCCTTGCTCCAGAGGGAGATTCCACCAGGAATTATCCTGACACAAACTGGGAATCAAGAGATGCTTTCCTCAGCACTGAGCTGCTGCTGAGAACAGGCTCCTTCCTGCCAGCCAGGGCTGATGACTCCTAAAATCCTGCAGATGTCCTCAAAACCTCTCCCTTCTGTCTCTGCAGAGCCTGACAGGGTGCAAAGGCTGTGATGAAGAACCAGGGAGTGGAGACCAAGGCAGCTCCACGTCCTTCCAGAACGAGCAGCGGGATGGGGCTGGAAGAGGGAGACTCGCCAGAGGCTGCAGCTCCCCCAGAAGGTGGGGAGAAAATCCTGGTTTTCCAGGCCAGAAAATATTGGGTTTCCAGGCAGAGAATCCTGGTTTTCCAGGGCAGAAAATTGTGGCTTTTCAAGGGCAGAAAATCTTGGGTTTCCAGGCCAGAAAATCCCGGGTTTCCTGGGCAGAAAATTGTGGGTTTCCAAGCTAGAAGATCCTGGTTTTCCAGGGCAGAAAATCCTGGGCAGAAAATCCTGTTTTTCCAGGCAGAAAATCCTGAGTTTCCTGGGCAGAAAGTTGCAGTTTTCCAGGGCAGAAAATCCTGGGTTTCCAGGCCAGAAAACTGTGATTTTTCTAGGCCAGAAATTCCAGGTTTCCCTGGGCAGAAAAATCCAGGTTTCCCTGGGCAGAGGATCCTGGTTTCCCTGGGTAGAAAATCCTGGTTTTCCAGGCCAGAACATCCTGGTTTTCCAGGGCAGAGAATCCTGGTTTCCCTGGCCAGAAAATCCTGGGTTTCCTGGTGAGAAAATCCTGGTTTTCCAGGCCAGAAAATCCTGGTTTTCCTGGGCAGAGAATTCTGGTTTTCCTGGGCAGAAAATCCTGGTTTTCCAGAGCAGAAAACTGTGGGTTTTTTTCCCTATTTTATTGTGTGTGCATCCTGGAGGAGTTGCCCTCTCCTGCCTGCTGCCAGGATTTTGTGCCTGCTCCATCCTGGTTTGATCCCAGCTGCTCTTACCCAGGTTTCAGATCCATTCTCATGCTAAAAATCCCAGCCCTGGAGCTTCCAATTCCTCTGGAGGGGGGGAAAACTCACACACAACCTGCTTTCCTTTAAAAAAAAAATAGAGGGGAGAGGGGGGAATTCTTCCTCTTGACAGATGTCAGGGGCTTGGTCATGCTCTGCTGATCAAAGGAGAGGCTGTTGGGCATGGAACAAAGCAATTTATCCTGCTGCAAATCCAGCCAGGAAAAACCCCCTGTTTCCTGCAGGGTGAGAGGAAGGGGGGAAAAAATCCCAATTTATAGGAATGTGCCCCCTTGATGGAGTGACAAAAGTGTCTTTTGTCCCCTTAAAAAGGAAATAAGCTCAGAAGTTTCTCTCTTTAATTAGGTAAAAAGAAATCTCATAGGACTTGGGGGACTTCACCACAAACGTAAGGATGGACAATTGGACAGGAGCAAAAAAATTGCCTGAGCAATTTAGTAGAAAAAGAAGAGAACAAAGAAACTAATTGCTTTTGTGAGGTGTTTTACCAGGAGCAAGAACCTCTTGCACCTGGCTGGGTTTTTCTCTGTAAAGAGTTTTGTTATTTTGCCTTTTATTAAGTCTGATTTTTCCCCTATTTCTGTTTTCCTGGAGGAGTTCCCCTCTCCTGCCTGCTGCCAGGATGTTCTGCCTGCTCCATCCCCAGCTGCTCTTACCCAGGTTTCAAATCCATTCTCATGCTAAAAAGCTCCAAGCTCACACACAAAAAAAAAAAAAAATGAAGAAGGGAGAGGGGAAATTCTCCCTTTTGACAGATGTCAGGGGCTTGGTTTCCAACACTCCCACAGAACCCATCCTGCTGATTTTATACCTTCTAAGGTAGCTGAGCTATCTTGGGTGTGATATAAACCTCCAGGAGCTTATGAGAGCTGGCTGGAGGAGAACAAACCAATTAATGAATCCATTTTTCTGTTCGTTTTGCCCTCCCAGCTCCCCAGGAGGATCCCAAATCCTCTCGCGACGTCTCAGAGGAGCTGAGCCGGCAGCTGGAGGACATCCTGAGCACCTACTGTGTGGATGCCAGCCAGGAGAACCCAGGGGAGGATGGGGGGCACGGGGAAACCCCCGAGGAGCCCGACAAGGGCCGCAGTGACTCCCCCAGGAACGGGGAGCAGGAGCCGGGGGGCCCCGAGATCAACGGCGAGAAGGAGAACTCCAAGGGCAGCGAGGAGTTCCGGCCTGGAGAGGACGCTGGGGACAGGGACCAGAAGAAAACTCAGGAGAAAAAGAAAGCCAAGGGTTTAGGTGAGAGATGTTCAACTCCTCAGGGGTTTAGGGGAAGGATTCTCTGCTCCCCAAGGGTTTAGGTGAGGGATTTCCAACTCCTCAGGGGTTTAGATGAAGGATTCCCTGCTCCCCAAGGGTTTAGGTGAGGGATTTCCAAATCCTCAGGGGTTTAGATGAAGGATTCCCTGCTCCCCAAGGGTTTAGGTGAGGGATTTCCAAATCCTCAGGGGTTTAGGGGAAGGAATCTCTGCTCCCCAAGGGTTTAGGTGAGGGATTTCCAACTCCTCAGGGGTTTAAATGAAGGATTCTCTGCTCCCCAAGGGTTATGGGGAAGGATTCCCTGCTCCCCAAGGGTTTAGATAAGGGATTCCCAGCTCCTCAAGGGTTTAAGTGAAGGATTCCCAGCTCCCCAAAGGTTTAGGTGAAGGATTCTCTGCTCCCCAAGGGTTATGGGGAAAGATTTCCTGCTCCCCAAGGGTTATGGGGAAGGATTCCCAGCTCCTCAGGGGTTTAGGGGAAGGATTCCCAGCTCCTCAAGGGTTTAGATTAAGGATTCTCTGCTCCCTAAGGGTTTAGATAGGGGATTCCCTGTTCCTCAGGGGTTATGGGGAAGGATTCCCAGCTCCCCAAGGGTTTAGGGGAAGGATTCCCTGCTCCACCTGTTCCTGAGGATATCAGTGCATGGATAAATGGATTTTGTCCATTTAAGGTGGATAAAATTGGGGATAAGTGCGTTTTATCCACTGGGGGAAGTCAGAGCCTTGATGTGTTTGGGAGCATCCTCCCATTCTGTTCTGCACCCAGTGCAGCCTCTGAATTCTATGGGTTTGTCTTCTGCTGGGCACAGCTGGCTCCAGCCAGCCCAGGGATGGTTTTCCCCTCCAAAATCAACAAAATCCAGCTGCTCCAGCTGTTCTTCCACCATGGGGAGATCCTGGGAATGCACTGGGAACCTGCTCAGCCCCTCCTTTTTCCACCTTTCCAAGCCAGATCTCTGTGTAAAGCCATTTTTATGCCATTTATTACATCATTCCCCTTCCAGGCAAGGAAATCACTTTGCTGATGCAGACCCTGAACACCCTGAGCACATCAGAGGAGAAACTGGCAGCTCTGTGCAAGAAATACGCTGAGCTGGTGAGTGCTGGGGCTGGGGGAGGCAGGAGAGCCCTTTGAGAGGGACATTCCAGGGTCACACTGGAGTTTTGTGGTGTCCTGGCATCCCTGCAGGGCTGCATCCCTGCCCAGGAGAGGGTGGGTGTTGCTGGGTGAAGCCTGGTGGTGTTTGTGGAAGGGATTTTGGCAAATCTGGGTGCAAGAGGAGCTCAGTTTGAGCCACACAAAGCCTGATCCCACGTTTAACCAGAGCCAAGGTGGAGTTCCAAGCATGGATGTGGAGCTGGAGGAGGTTTGGGGCTGCCTGTGCATGTCCAAAGTGCCCCATGGGTGGCTTTTCCCTGTGCTGGGGGAGCGTGGAGCTCCTTCCAATTCCAGCAGGGTGGGAATTGAGGAAGGAGAAAAGGAAAAGCCCTTGGGCTCTGTGTCACTGCTGCTCTGCCCTGAGGCGTCACAAACCTGCTGGCCTTGGGACACACAGCCAGATAGTGTCCCCTCAGGGGGAGGATGGTGTCCCCTCAAGTGTCCCCTCAGGGGTGCTGATGGTGTCCCCTTAGGAGGGTAAATGCTGTCCCCTCAGGCGTCCCCTCAGGAAGGAAGATGGCGTCCCCTCAGGGGGGGAGATGGTGTCCCCTCAGAAAGGAAGATGGCGTCCCCTCAGGGGGGGAGATGGTGTCCTCTCAGAAAGGAAGATGGCGTCCCCTCAGGTGTCCCCTCAGGAAGGAAGATGGAGACCCTGAACACCCTGAGCATTTACCCTTAGGAGGGTAAATGGTGTCTCCTCAGGGGAGCTGATGGTGTCCCCTCAGGAAGGAAGATGGCGTCCCCTCAGGGGGGGAGATGGTGCCCCCTCAGAAAGGAAGATGGTGTCCCCTTAGGAGGGTAAATGGCGTCCCCTCAGGTGTCCCCTCAGCAGGGTACATGGTGTCCCCTCAGGTGTCCCCTCAGGAAGGAAGATGGCGTCCCCTCAGGGGGGGAGATGGTGTTCCCTCAGGAAGGAAGATGGTGTCCCCTTAGGAGGGTAAATGGCGTCCCCTCAGGTGTCCCCTCAGCAGGGTACATGGTGTCCCCTCAGGTGTCCCCTCAGCAGGGTACATGGTGTCCCCTCATGGGGACACCTCTGCCCTGCTGCCCCCCTAGCCTGTGCTCTGCCCTGTCGCAGCTGGAGGAGCACAGGACCTCGCAGAAGCAGATGAGGATGCTGCAGAAGAAGCAGAGCCAGCTGGTGCAGGAGAAGGATCACCTGCAGAGCGAGCACAGCAAGGCCATCCTGGCACGCAGCAAGCTGGAGAGCCTGTGCCGGGAGCTGCAGAGGCACAACCGCACCCTCAAGGTGCTCCCAGGGGTGCCCCCGCTCTGGGGCAGGGCAGGGTTTGGGGTTTGGGGTGGTTTTGGGGTGGATCACCTGCAGATTGAGGCCATCCTGGCACGCAGCAAGCTGGAGAGCCTGTGCCGGGAGCTGCAGAGACACAACCGCACCCTCAGGGTGCTCCCTCATCCTGCCCTACCCCTGGGCTGCTCCCCGGGGGCCATCTGGGCACCCTCACCCCTCTGGGGCAGGGTTTGGGGTTTGGGGTTTGGGGTTTGGGGTTGGGCCATCATTGCCTGCAGTGTCTGAGGTGGTGTCTCAGGGTTTGTGCCCTGGAGGGAGGGAAGGGGGAGAGCCCAGAGTCCTTTCCTGAGGGGTGGAAGGAGTCGTGGGAGGCTGAGTGGGGTGGGAACATCATCTTGGGATTCCTTATATCCATTCCTGATGATATAAGGAATAATGGGAGGCTGAGTGGATTAGGAACATCATTTGGGAAGTTTTCCTGAGGGATATAAGGACATAATTTTGGGAAGTTTTCCTGAGGGATACAAGGAATAACAGGAGGCTGAATGGGTTAGGAACATTTAGGCAAATTTTCCTGATGGATGTAAAAACAGCATTTAGGGAAATTTTTCTTATGGAAATAAGGAATAATGGGAGGCTGAATTGATTTGGAACATAATTTTGGGAAGTTTTCCTCATGGATGTAAGAACAGCATTTTGGGAAGTTTTTCTTATAAGGAATAATGGGAGGCTGGATGGGTTGGGAAAATCATTTAGGGAAGTTTTTCTTATGGAAATAAGGAATAATGGGAGGCTGAATTCATTGAGAACATAATTTTGGAAGGTTTTCCTGATGGAAATAAGAACATAATTTTGGGAAATTTTCCTCATGGATATAAGGAATGAGGCTGAATGGGTTAGGAACATTTAGGGAAGTTTTCCTGATGGATGTAAGAACATAATTTTGGGAAGTTTTTCTTAAAGATATAAGGAGGCTGAATGGGTTGGGAATATAATTTTGGGAAGTTTTTCTGAGGGATAGAAGGAATAATGGGAGGATGGATAAGTTGGGAACATAATTTTGGGAAGTTTTTCTTGTGGATATAAGGAATAACAGGAGGCTGAATGGGTTGTGAACATCATTTTGGGAAGATTTCCTGATGGTTATAAGGACATCATTTTGGGAGGTTTTTCTTATGGATATAAGGAGTAATTTTGGGAAGTTTTCCTGATGGAAATAAGGAGTAATGGGAGGCTGAATGGGTTGTGAACACAGTTTTAGGAAGGTTTTGTGGTGGACATAAGGACATCGTTTTGGGATGGATATAAGGAATAACGGGAGACCAGATAGGTTGGAAACATAAGTTTGGGGAGTCCCTCCCTTACCTGCCCCATCCCTGCTGCAGGAGGAGGGCGTCCAGCGTGCCAGGGAGGAGGAGGAGAAGAGGAAGGAGGTGACCTCTCACTTCCAGGTGACCCTGAACGACATCCAGCTGCAGATGGAGCAGCACAACGAGCGCAACTCGAAGCTGCGCCAGGAGAACATGGAGCTGGCCGAGAGGCTCAAGAAGCTCATCGAGCAGTACGAGCTCAGGGAGGAGGTGGGTCAGCTTCTCCACAGCCTCTCATGGCCACAGGCACGCTGAGATACAGAAAACTTCTTTTTCTTAGCCTGGCAGTTGACAGAGTCAGGGTTCTTTTGTGTTTATTGTTTATTATTTCTTATTTATAGCATTATTTCTCTGACTCGCCCTAGGTGTGTCTGGCAGGGTTGAGGCACACTGGTGTTATCTTTTTATACTAAAAACTACATGTACAATATTTACTATAACTTCTTAATGCCTATTACCTATGTTAGACAGTGAGCTTCTACTCTAAACTAATCTAAAAGTGCCACCATCACAGTGGGAGGTGGAGACTAAGAAGAAGAAGGAGAAAGAAGAATCCAAGTGTGTCCAGTCTATCTTGCTTCTTGAACTCTCATTCTAAAAACCCCAAAAAAATCTATTTTACACCCTGTGATAAATTCACTGTCATTCTGCCTAAACTCTCTTGACTTGTAATTCTTCATGCAAAGGTGGGAATTGTTTATTCTAAGGGCTAAAATCAAAGGCACAGCTGGTTTTGACTCTGAGCCCCCCAGGCAGGGGCTGGAGGCCTTCAGGGCAGGCAGAGGAATTTTGTGGTCAGGACTGGGAGCCTTTCCTGGTGCTCTGGGTGTGCCCTGAGCTGTGCTGTTCCCCCTGCAGCACATTGACAAGGTGTTCAAGCACAAGGAGCTGCAGCAGCAGCTGGTGGATGCCAAACTGCAGCAGGCCCAGGAGATGCTGAAGGAGGCAGAGGAGAGGCACCAGCGGGAGAAGGATTTTGTAAGTGTTGGAGCAGTTGATTGAGGCACTTTTGGGGTCTTAGTGTGGATCCCTGGGTGTTGTCCCAGATCTTGGCAGGTCCAGGAGCCAGGCTGGAGCCCTGCTGTGCTCCTCGTGCCTCTCCTGAGCAGGGCTGGGCCAGGAGCATTCCCAGGTAATTCCTTTGCTCTCCTTCCCCAGCTGCTGAAGGAAGCTGTGGAATCACAGAGGATGTGTGAGCTGATGAAGCAGCAGGAGACCCACCTCAAGCAGCAGGTGAGTTCCCTGCTCAGCTTGTCTTGTTTGGGGATTTCCCTCCTTCCCTCCCTGAACAACCCAAAGCTCTTTAATCTGGAAAACAGAGGGGCAGGATCCCTGCTGGCTTTGGTTTTATGAGCTGAGACTTTGTTCAGGGGTTGTTTCCCAGTGCTGGGAGCAGTCAGGGGATCAGCCAGGAGGAGTTTGTGGAACTCTGTGCTCTCAGGATGTTTCCCTGGGACAGAATTTGCCTTTGGCAGAGCAGCTCCTGCTGTTTGTCCTTGTCCCAGGGCAGCAGCTCAGCCCTGGCTGGGCTCTCCCCTCTGCAGGCCCTGGTGCCATGAGCTCCCTGTGTCTCCCCACAGCTGGCTCTGTACACTGAGAAGTTTGAGGAGTTCCAGAACACCCTTTCCAAAAGCAGTGAAGTGTTCACAACGTTCAAACAGGAGATGGAGAAGGTGGGTGATGCTTTTTCCCCCTGCTCCAAATTTCATTAATTTTAGGTCTACACCCAAAGTCTGGGGTGACACATGAGGACCTGTGGGATGTCACTGCACTGCTCTCCCTGGGGTTTGTTTCTTTTGATCCCTGTGGGGATCAGGACATTTTGTGACTCGATTTGTGCCCTTTCTGTGCTTCTGTAGATGACCAAGAAAATCAAGAAGCTGGAGAAGGAGACCACCATGTACCGCTCCCGCTGGGAGAGCAGCAACAAGGCCCTGCTGGAGATGGCAGAGGAGGTGAGGGAGGCTCTGGAGCAGCTGGGGAGGGTGGGATGGGGACAGGACAGGCCCTGCCTCGTGCTCTGTGAGGGCAGAGGGAGGAGGAAGCTCCTTGGTGCTTTGGGTGCTGAGGGTTTGCTTGGTTTCCCCAGAATCAGTCATGGAATGGTTTGGGTTGAAAGTTCATCCCATTCCACCCCTGCCGTGGGCAGGGACACCTTCAGTTATCCCAGGTTTCTCCAAGCCTGGCCTTGGACACTTCAGGGATCCACAGCCTCTCTGGGCACCCTGTGCCAGGGCCTGCCCACCTTCACAGGCAGGAATTCCATCCCAATATCCACCTAACCCTGCCCTCCCTGCATTTCAAACCTGTCCCTATCCCCTCCGTTCCCTCTGGGGTTCCACATCTCCCTCTGTGCCTCTCTCCCTGCAGAAAACCCTGCGGGACAAGGAGCTGGAGCACCCTGTGCCAGCCAAGATCCCACCTAACCCTGCCCTCCCTGCATTTCAAACCTGTCCCCGTTCTCTCCTGTCCCTTTTGAGGTTTCAGCTCTCCCTCTGTGCCTCTCTCCTGCAGAAAACCCTGCGGGACAAGGAGCTGGAGGGGCTGCAGGTGAAGATCCAGCGCCTGGAGAAGCTGTGCCGGGCGCTGCAGACGGAGCGCAACGACCTCAACAAGAAGGTGCAGGACCTGTGTGCCCACACTGAGCTGCTGGAGCCCCTGAAGGAGCCACCACGGGACAGCTCTGAGGCAGCTCCAGACTCCCTGAGCCCAGGAAAGGCCCCACAGAGCCCGGATCCCACAGGAGCCCTGGCAGAACTGAGCACGGGGGCAGCAGGGCAGAGCGGGACTGAGCAGGGCACTGACTGAGCCCCAGCTGGGGGAGGGAGGGTGACCTGGGAGCTGCTTTAGATTCCACTCTCCCTGTCCTGGGACAGCTGGGAAAGGACAGGACACAGCCCTCCTGGGGATGGGAGATTTCCTAGTTTAGGTTTTTGGAGGGTTTTTTTTTTAAGATTTTATATATATATATACATATATATATATATAAGATATATAAAAATGTGCAGGGCAACACTTTATATCTATGGATATCCATAAGAAGCAGAAGGGCCCAGCTCCCTGCCGTGTGAATATTGAAAATATGGAGCCTCAGCTGATTGTCCCTCTCACTAAAGGACCTGGTCACTGGCAGGGACAAGCACAGGGACAAAGGACACGCCTCCACCATCACAAGGACTCCACCCTGAAGTGACAGCAGAGCTGGGAGAATTCCAGAACATTCCCAGCACTGGATTCTCCCTCTTCCCCCTGCCAGGCAGGAGGGAGCTCCTGGTCTGGCTCTGCTGGCAGCTCGTGTGTGAGCTGAGGGCACAAGAGGCCGTTCCCTGCTCTCCGTGGGCTCTGTGTCTGCAATGGGGACCAGGAGAAGCAGCAAAAGGGGGTGCCTGGTCCCACCCTTGGGAATTTTTTGCTCTTGCCAGGCCCTGCTAATCTCAAAACCGCCTTATAATTCACAGTTGCCTCTTTGCTGAACGCACACGTGCACAAAGTGTATTAAACAGTTATCCCAAAGGTCTCATTCCCAAGTGTTTGCATCGTTGTGCACAGGGTCTGGGGAGGTGCCCCCCGGCCCTGGAGGCATCCACGGAGCTGGGGCTGCAGGAGGATCAGATCAAACCTCAGAGCTGTGTGAGCTCCTGGAGCTGTGTGAGCTCCTGGAGCTGCTGCTCCAGCCGGGATCAGCTCCTGGATTGCACCTGGGGCTGCTCCTGGGGGTGCCTGTGCTACCCCAGCCCCACCTCTGCTTTCCCTCCCTGCTTGGAACAGCATCTCCCCAGTGCTGCCTCACCCCAGGGGCCTGCGTGTGCTGGGAGGGAGTTTGGGGACAGCTGTGGCACCTGCTGGCACCGGGGTTTGGGATTTTCCTTGGTTTGTCAGGACTTTGTCTTTCCCTGATCTTTTGGAAGACTCGGCTCGCTTGGAACCTCGCTGCAGCTTCTGTTTGTGACAGACTTCACTCCCAGCATTGCCTCCCTCGTGCTGGGAGCTGATCCCCACCCTGGGTGTATCCAGTGGATCCCTCTGGGACTCTCCTCTGGCACCACAGCTGCTCTCACATCTCCCCTCCATGAAGGACCTGCCTCCACATCTCCTTTTCCTCCTGGGAATCCAGATCTGAGGAGGGCAGCATGGACGGGCTCTGAGGCTCCACAGAGCCCTGCTGGACATGCACTGGGACAGTCCCTGGAGCTGTGGTGGCTTTGTCTTCCAGCCCCTGCTGGTTCCTCTGGGCTGATCCATGAATGTAACCCAGCCAGGCTGAGCAGGGCTGCTGCTGACATCCGGACTGCAGAAAAAGCAAAACCCCTTAGAAATTCACCAAACCCCCTTTTTCTCTGTCTTTTCCCTGTTAAGGTACAGAAACCTCCTCGTGTGTATCCTGTATCCAATAGAAACACTCCCAACCTCGCTGCTGCCTCTGGTGTCTCTCTCTTCTTTACTTTGTACCCCTCACGTTCATGCAGGGCACCTGTGTGCCCTCTGTGCCCTTTGGTCAGCACAGCTGGGCACTGCATGGCTCACCTGCTGTTCACAGCTGGGCTCATTGGGGAGCAGCCCCACTCCCAAATCCCCACAAACTGTGTACCCCACTCCCAAACCCCACAAACTGTGTACCCCAAACCCCACAAACTGTGTACCCCACTCCCAAACCCCACGAACTGTACCTGCACACAGCCCCAATTCCAAACCCCACAAACTGTGTACCCCAAACCCCCCCCCAAACCCCACAAACTGTGTTCCTACACACAGCCCCTGTTCCAATCCCCACAAACTGTGTACCCCAAACCCCACAAACTGTGTACCCCACTCCCAAACCCCACAAACTGTGTACCCCAAAGCCCACAAACTGTGTTCCTACACACAGACCCCAATCCCCACAAGCTCTTTTCCTACACACAGCCCCACTCCCAAACCCCACAAACTCCTCCTGCCGTGTCCCAGAGCTCTGCTCCTCCTTTCCCCGGCAATGAGCTGCGGGAGGCTGGCAGGGATTGCACAGCTTTGCTGCGGTGGGGATGGGACGTCCCTGCTCAGGTGTCCCCAGTCCCTGGCATGTCCCATCCCGGGACGCTGCAGCCACCAAGAGCCACCAGCCCTGAGGGTCCCGGCCCTGGGGGTACCAACCCCCCCCTCCCGGCTGGTCCCTTGTGCTCCCATCGGCTCCAGAATGTCCAAGATGGGTTAAAAATCCTGCCGGGATTTACAGGAGCAGCCGCGCTCGGGCTGGAACGGGGGGGGACGGACGGGATTTGTTAATCCCGGCTCTGCGCCAGGGCTGGAGGCCCTTCCCGGCTGCTCCAGCAGGGACGGATCCCGCGGCGCTGCGGGGACACCGGAGGGGACTCGGGGTGAAGCCCGCGGGGACACCGGAGGGGACTCGGGGTAAAGCCGCGGCCGGGGGGCGGCGGGAGCGACCCGGGGGCTCCGCGGGCTCGGGGAGCGGATCCTGCCCCGTTCCCGATCTGCGGGATGCTGATCCCGGGGCTGATCCCGGGGCCGATCCCGGGGCCGATCCCGGGTCACGTCCGCGGATCCGCGGATCCTGCGGAGGGAAAGGGAACTCCCGGAGGAAGTTCCCTTTCCCTTTAAATGCAAATCCCGGCTGTGCGGACGGTGTCCATCGGGCGGGGGGCGTCCGGTGGGTCGGGGTGTCCATCGGGATCGGGGTGTCCATCGGGATCGGGGTGTCCGGTGGGTCGGGGTGTCCATCGGGATCGGGGTGTCCATCGGGATCGGGGCGTCCGGTGGGTCGGGGTGTGCATCGGGATCGGGGTGTCCGGTGGGGTCGGGGTGTCCATCGGGTCCCGGAGGCCGGAGCGGGCCTGGCTCAGGTCAGTCCCGGCCGTGGCGCTCCGGACGGCGGCCCGAGATTGCGGACAAAAGGTTCAAAGGGGACAAAGAGGCTCCGCACCGGAGCTGCCCCGTCCCGGCGCCGCGCGGGGCTCGGAGGGGCCCGGCGGGACAAAGGGGTGACGGTCCCCATGCGGTCCCCTGTGCTCCGCTCTCGCCGGGGTGTTTTGGGGCCGAAATCCACTTTTCCATCTCGCCGGGGCCCTGCCAGAGCTGCGGCTGCGGTTCAGGCCCCGGCCGAGCTCCTGCGGGGATGCTCCGGGCGCGGGGAGGGAGCGGAGCCCCCCGGGAACGGGCACCGAGCTCCTGCTCCGGTCCTGCCGCCGCCAGCGAGCCCCGGGGCGGCTCGGGGTGCCCGTGGGCGTCACTGCTTAACCCGGAGGTCCCGGTGCCCCTGGCTGTGTCCCCTTGTCCAGGGGCTCCCCCAGCCCCTCCGCTGTCCCTGGGGTCCCCCGGCCCCTCCGCCGTGCCCCGGGCAGCCGCATCCTCTCCCCGTTATCTCCGTGCAGGGAAGGAGCCTCCACACGCCGTGTCCGCCGCACGCCGGGTCTCGGTCCCGGTCTCGGTCCCGGTCCTGGTGCCATCGCCCCCATGGAGGAGCGCAGGAAGAAGCGGAGCCCTCAGAGCTGCCTGGCCCAGCCGCCGCCCGCCGGGGCCCCGCGCCCGCTGCCCCCGAGCAAGAGCGCGTCCTTCGCGCTGCCGCTGCCCGCCCTGCCCTCGCCCCGGCAGCGCCCGCGGCCCCGCCGGTCAGTGCGGCCCGGGGGCACCGGGGGCACCGGGGGCAGCGGGGCGGCCCCGAGCGGGAGGTACCGGTGTCGGTGCCGGTGCTGATGCTGATGCCGGTACCGGTGCCGGTGCTGATGCCGCGTTCCCCGGCAGGGCCAGCAAGGAGCGGGCACGGGTGGGCGCAGGGGGCTCCCGGGGGGCCCCGCTCCAGCACAGCTTCCTCACGGATGTGTCCGACGTGTGCGAGATGGAGCGGGGGCTGCTCAGCCTCCTCAGCGACTTCCACTCGGGAAAGCTGCAGGCGTTCGGTGAGGGAAGGGGTGGGGTCCGTGGGGTGGGAACCATGGAATGGGATCCATTGGATCCATGGGATGGGATGGGATGGGATCCATGGAATGGGATCCATGGGGTGGGATGTGGTGGGATGGGATAAGATGGGGTTTGATCCATGGGATGGGATCTATGAGGTGGGATGGGCACAGGGAAGGAGCAGACTGGGGAATTTTGGGGCTGGGGAATTTTGGATCCACGGGGAAGGAGTGGGATGGGGAAAATGTTGGATTGAAGGGAAGGAATGGGCTGGATGAACAGATGATGGATGGATGGATGGATGGATGGATGGATGGATGGATGGATGGATGGATGGATGGATGGATGGATGGATGGATGGATGGATGGATGGATGGATGGATGGATGGATGGATGGATCCACAGAGCAGGGACAGGCTGGGGACTGGGATTGATCCACAGGGAAGGTGCTCTGGGGCTGTGCTGGAGCCTCCCCAGGGATGTTCTGGAAGGTTCTGGGTGCCCCCAGGGAAGGAGTGCTCCTTCGAGCAGCTGGAGCACGTGCGGGAGATGCAGGAGAAGCTGGCACGGCTGCACTTCGGGCTGGACGTGTGCGTGGAGGAGCTCCCTGAGGAGCAGAAGAAGGCGGCGGCTGACAGGAACCTGGACCAGCTGCTGGCACACGTGAGTGGCACCCTGTGACCTCTGTGACACCCCTGTCCCATGCCAGGCCTGGCACACCCCGGCGTCCCCTCCGCTCCCTCAGCTCTGCCTTTGCTCCCACAGCTGGAAGAGCTCAGCAGTTCCATGTATCCTTGGCTGGTGACAGTGGCAGTGGCAGGGGTGGCACTGGCAGTGGTGATAGTGGCAGGGTTGGCAGTGATGGTGGTGATGGGTGGCAATGCTGGCAGTGAATGGAGGTGGCAGTGACGATGGTGGCAGTGACAGTGGTGGCAGTGACGGTGCTGGCGCTTCCCCTTGACCCGCTCTCAGACAGAAGCTGCACCTGGCCGAGAGCTCGGACCCCGAGGACGCGGGGCCCTGACCCCGGCCCCGTCTCCGCCACCCCCGGGAGCCCCGCGCGGGCCGGGCCGGGCCCCTGTCCCCGCCATGGCGGCGGCGGTCGCGGTTTGATGACGTCAGCAGGCGGCGCCGGGGCCATGGCGGCCGCGCCGGGCCCGCGGGCCGGGGCTGAGGCTGAGGGGCGGCGGCGGCTCCTGCGCTCCGTGACCCGGCTGCAGGTGCGGGACGGGCCCGGGGGAACGGCGGGGAGCGGGGAAAGGAAGGGGAGAGGTGGATGGGGCCTTTGGGGGGCACTTCGGGATGAGACCCCTGGGGTGGCACATCTGGAGCGGGCAGTGAGGGCACCCCCGGGCGGGCGGGCAGCTCCGTAGGGGCACCTCGGGGCGGGCGCCTCCATGAGGGCACCCTCGTGAGGGCACCCCCGTGAGAGGGCACCCCCGGGCGGGCGGGCAGCTCTATGAGGGCACCTCCATGAGGGCACCCCCGGGCGGGCGATGCTGCAGCCGGCGCTGCCGCCCGGGCTCGGCCGCGCTCGGTGCCGGTGCCCGGTTGGGTTCGGTTCGGTTCCAGCGCTGTCCTCCTCGGGCCGTGCCAGGCCTGTGCCAGGGGGTTCCTGCTGCGGAGGCGGCTGCGGAGCGTGCGGGAGGAGTTCGAGGCCGTGGTGCTGGAGATCGAGGGCGACCTGAGGCAGCTGTGCTGGAGCGGCCGCGTTCTGCAGCGGCCGCGCTTCGGCCCCGAGGTCCGTGAGCCCCGGGGCACCGGGAGCGGCACCGGGAGCATCCCCGGGGCGGGGGTTGTGCCCTTTGGCAGCGCTGACCGTGTGCCCCTGCCCGCAGGACGCTCCCGGCCCTGTCCCCGCAGGATTTGGCGCTCCAGGTGCAGCCCGGCCTGCCCAGGTGATTGATTCCCCTCCCTGTCCCACCTGTCCTGAGCCCAGGAAAGTTTGGGATGGCTCAAACCAGAGCAGCAGAGCCATGTTCCAGACCTTTCTATTTTTTAAAATATATTTTATTTTGTTTATTGTAATATTTTCTTCGATATTTCTTTGATTTTTGATACTTCTTTATATATTACATATTTCCTCTATTTTAATATTTTCTTTGGTATGTTTAAATTTATTTATATTTTCTTGTATATATTGTATTTTAATATTTTCTTTTATATTTCTTTGATATTTTTTTTGATATTTCTTTGATATTCCTTAATATTTTCCTTTATATTTTCTTTTATATTCCTCTATATTTCTTTATATTTTCTTTTATATTTCTTTATATTCCTTTATTTCTTCTTCCTATTTTCTTCCTATTCATCTTCATTTTTTCTTCCTATTCCTCTCATATTCTTGATTTTTTGAAAATATTTTTCTCATATTTTTTCCCTCTCCCATTGTATTGGGATTTTTTTTTCCTCTTTTCCTTTTTTTTTTTCCTCTTTTCCAGCCCTCTCCAGGGAAACCCTCGGATCCAGGGGAGGCTGCAGAGAACAAAAAAAGAAAAAACCAGGAAAAGCCAAATCCTGGTGGAGCAGAGCGGGGTGGGAGCTGTGGGAACATCCCCCCTCCGAACCCCAAAAACGCCAAACCCCCCCCAAAGCCCCCAGATTTGGGGTGTGGTGCTGCAGAGAACAAAACCATTCCCAGAAAAACCCGGGAGAAGCTGAATCCTGGTGGAGCAGAGCGGGGTGGGAACATCCCCCCCTCAGCCCCCCTGCCCCGGGGCACAACCCCAAACCCCAAAAACCCCAAAACCACCCCAAAGCCCCCGGATTTGGGGTGTGGTGCTGCTGAAAGCCCCGAGGAGGAAGAGGAGGGAGCCCTAGAGTGGGACAGTGACAGCAGCGAGCTGGGAGCCAGCCCAGGTGAGGGACACAGAAACTCAGGAATATTTTGGGAATGCTGGGCTGAGCTTTGGGGTTCTCACCTGGTAGCCAGCCCAGGTGAGGGGCACCAAATATTTTGGGAATATTTTGGGAAGGCTGGAGCAGCTCCCACAGGGCTGAGTTTTGGGGTTATCACCTGGGAGCCAGCCCAGGTGAGGGACACAAAAACTCAGGGATATTTTGGGAAGGCTGGAGCAGCTCCCACAGGGCTGAGCTTTGGGGTTTTCCTGGTTTTTGGGCAGAAATCCCAGAGGATTTGGGGTGTGGTGCTGCTCAAAACCCCTCAGATTTGGGGTGTGGCGTTGCTCAGAGCCTTGAGGAAGAAGAGGGAGCCCTGGGGTGGGCCAGGGCCAGCAGTGAGCTGGGAGCCACTGGTGAGGGACACAAGGGACACAAAAACCCAGGTGAGGGACACAGAAACTCAGGGATATTTGGGAATGCTGGAGCAGCCCCCACAGGGCTGAGTTTTGGGTTTTTTCCTGCTTTTTTTTGCAGGAATCCCAGAGGAGCTGCAGGGGCTGCCCCCACAGGGCTGAGTTTTGGGATTTTTCCTGTTTTTTTTTTTAGGAATCCCAGAGGAGCTGCAGGGGCTGCCCCGCTGGGAGCTGCAGGCCCTCAGGACTCAGCTCCTGCTGGAGCTGCTGTGGGTCCAACAGGCCATTGCCAGCAGGAAACACGTGAGGGACAGGGCTGGGGACCTGGGGGTCTGGGGTGGGGAGTGGAGGGAATGGAAAAGGAAATATGGAGGAATATGAAGGAAAATAGAAAGGAGATATCAAAGAAAATATAAAGGAAATATCAAAGAAAATATAAAGGAAAATATAAAAAAAATAAGAAATATCAAGGCAAATATTAAAAAACATAAAGGAATATCAAAGAAAATAGAAAGGAAATATCAAAGAAAATAGAAAGGAAAATATATATAAAAATAAAGAAATATCAAGGAAAATATGAAAAAATATAAAGGAATATAAAAGAAAATAGAAAGGAAATATCAAAGAAAATGAAAATAGAAAGAAAATATAAAGCAATGTCAAAGACAATAGAAAAGGAAATAGAAAATATAAAAGAAAATAGAAAGAAAATAGAAAATATAAGGAAATATCAAAGACAATAGAAAAGGAAATAGAAAAGAAAATATAAAAGAAAATAGAAAGAAAATAGAAAATATAAGGAAATATCAAAGACAATAGAAAAGGAAATAGAAAATATAAAGGGATATAAAGGAAAATGTAAATAAATAGATAGGAAATACGAAGCAGTGTAAAGGCAGTGCACAGCAGGCTGTGTGTCCCTGCAGTTCCTGCTGCTGAAGCAGAAGCTGGGGGTTCCTGCCCATCCCAGCAGCATTCCCGAGTTCCTGGCCTGCTGTGGAGAAGCCCTGGAGCTGCAGCAGCAGCAGCAGCAGCAGCCCTGATGGCACAGGGACAGCTGGGGATGTCTCACTCCAGAGAAATGGAACAAAATCCTGCTGGGGACGTGTGGTGTGAGCAGGACTGAGCAGCAGCAGCCGTGGGGAGTGTCCTGGAGGGATCCACCCCTGCCAGGAGATCCCTGCTGTGGCTGAGCTGGAGGATCCAGGTGGGACACGAGGATTGGCACTCCCAGCAGGTGCTGTGGAGGAGCTGGAGCTGCAGGAAGGAGCTCTTCCCACAGAACTGTGGGGATTCCGTGGGGGAATCTGGGTTTGGGGTGGCTCTGCACTATCCTGGGTGTCCCAGGGGATTTTTGGGAGTGCTGAGTGGGGAGGGAGAGCCAGCCCCTGATCCTTGGGATGAGGCTCATTCCTGCCTGGGAATTCTCTCCTGGGCAGAGGCAGGAAAGCACCTGGTGCTTTGGGAATTCCTTCAGCTCAGGGACATCCCAGGTCCATCAGAAAGGGACCTCCAGGGACATCCCAGGTCCCTCACAAAGGGACATCCAGGGACATCCCAGATCCCTGACAAAGGGACATCCAAGGACATCCCAAGTCCCTCAGAAAGGAACATAGAGGGGACATCCCAGGTCCCTCACAAAGGGACATCCAGGGACATCCCAGATCCATCAGAAAGGGACATCCAGGGACATCCCAGGTCC
The DNA here is from genome assembly GCF_037042795.1 of Molothrus aeneus. NCBI lineage: Eukaryota > Metazoa > Chordata > Aves > Passeriformes > Icteridae > Molothrus > Molothrus aeneus. The sequence goes on from NC_089668.1 coordinate 1,914,428, forward strand.
CTCACAAAGGGACATAGAGGGGACATCCCAGGTCCCTCACAAAGGGACATCCAGGGACATCCCAGCTCCCTCAGGGACTTTCCCCATGGTGCTGTGCTCCCCTGCCCTGACCCCACTGCAGATGTGGATCCTTCTGCTCTGGAATTCTGAAATTCTTTTTATTTTTTGGGAATAAAAAAAATCTTTTCCTGATGCTGAAGCTGTTCCTGCCTGGCTCGCTGGTGTGTCCACGGGTGAGGGGAGGTGGCCAGGACAGGACAGGACCTTTGGGACTTCCCAAACTGTGACAGGGAGGTGACAGGACCTGGGCAGGGGGGGGACACAAGCTGCTGATCCAGAAATCCTGGTGGGAACGTGCCAGGATCAGATCCTGGGGGACAAATCCTGCAGGATCAGAGATCCCTGTGCTTCCTGCTGCTCTGGGGGTGTTGGATGTGGCCACAACTTCTGCTGCTGCCTCTGCATCCATGGGAGCTGGGCTGGGCTCAGCAGGGAGGGTTTGGGGTGGGCAGGAGGATGCACAGGAGGGTTTGGGGTGCTCAGGAGAGTTTGGGGTGATCAGGAGGGTTTGGGGTGCTCAGGAGAGTTTGGGGTGGGCAGGAGGATGCACAGGAGGGTTTGGGGTGCTCAGGAGAGTTTGGGATTGCCAGAAGGGTTTGGTTTGGGCTTGGCAGAAGGGTTTGGGCTCAGTGAGGGGCTGCTTGGAAGGGTTTAGGGTGGCTGGAAGGATTTGGGCTCAGTGAGGGGCTGGTTGAAGGTTTTGGGGTGCTCAGGAGGGTTTGGGGTGGCCAGAAGGGTTTGGTTTGGGCTTTGCAGAGGAGTTTGGGCTCAGTGAGGGGCTGGTTGAAGGGTTTAGGGGTGCTCAGAAGGGTTTGGGCTAATCAAAAAATCCATCAGTGCCAGGAGGTCACACTGGATAATTTATTAACCCTTTCTTACCCCCCTTCAGTGCTGGACAAGACACGGTGGCCTTTGGTCACTGTGGCCTTCAAAAAGCCACCAAAATCCCCTCAAGGCACAAACCTGGCTGCTGTCCCTGCAGTGGGGCCACCCTGGGGGTGCAGCCCATGGGTTTTGTTTGGGATCCATCCCAAAACCCCTTCCCAGGTGGGGCTGGGCCAGGAGCGCCCCCAGGCCCGGGCAGGACCCTGGGTCAGCCTCTGCTGCTGCCTCAGGCCCCAGCCAGGCAGAGGGACACCCCCAGCATGGTGAGCAGCATTCCTGCCACAGCTCCTGGAAGGAACAAATCCAGAATCAGTGAATGGGGAAAAACTGGGAATCTGCCCCAAACAACCACCTCCAGCTCCTGCAGTTTGAAATTCCCCAATTTCCTGCTTTTTCCTGACCACCTGAGCAGGGCACGTTGGCTTTTGGGCCACTCTTTTTCCATGGTGGGCATTTTACTCATGGTTAAACATCTCCTGAGGGAAATTTAAATCCTTTTAGCTTTAAACAGCCAATTCTGACTTTAAATTCACCAGTCCTGCCCAAAAATCTGTTTCAATTCCCTTTCCCTTTTCAATGGGAAAAAAAAAATCCCATTTTCCATTCCCATTTCAATTCCCTGCAGCCAAAGCTGCTCTGACCCAGTTCAAGCCTTGTGGGGTATTTGGTGTCCTCAGATTAGATTATAAATTAAATTATACATTAAAATCAAATCCCCCACATTAAAAATCAAATTCCCACATTACAAATCAAATAATCTCAATCCAATAAAAGCTGATTTCTTGAGGAAATGCTGGAAGTGGGACTCACTTTTCCCCCCAATGTCCTCTCCCAGGATTTTCCCAGTCACCAAGGTCACAACCAAAGCCAGGGAGTTGCAGAGTGGCACTGCCACGGACAGGTCTGAAATGCAAGATCCAGATGGAGAAATTTGATTTATTTGGGATTATTCCAAGGCAGCTGTTTGGCTGAATCACTGACCCATAAAATCCCATCAAACCACCCCAAAACAAGCAGCAGGAGCTGACCTGTGGAGGCCAAGGTGAGGTAGAAGAGCAGAGATCCAGCCTGGTTGAGCAGGAAGGGCACCAGGTACTGCAGGAGAACACGGAGCTGCCTGAGGGTCCCACCTGGCACTCACTGCTCCAAACTGGTTCCAGTTTCAATGCTGGGCTCAGTCTTGGAGGTTTTTCCCAACCCCGGTGATGCCAGGATTCCCCAAATCCCAGAGGGAAGCACTGAAGGGCTCTGGTTTTGGTTTCTCTGGTTTCCCTCCCCTGCAGGTGGTGCTGGGAGGAGGGCAGGAGGCCATGGATGTGACCACAACCTCCACCAGGATTGGCAAATTCGAGGCCAGGTTGGTCCTTCTCCCTGTGGCAGGGAAAATCCTCACCCAGAGCACCCCAGGGATTGCTCTTCCCTTTCCTTTGGGAACTTGGCAGTGCTGGAGAAACCCTTGAGCTCTTTTTTTTTTTGTTTTTTCTTTTGTTTTTGAGGATTCTGTGGTTTTGTCAGTGCCAGTGCCAGCCCAGGGTCGGGGGGATTGGCCAGGACACCTGGGAGAGGTGGGAATTCTGCAGGAATAACCCCCTGAGGATGGGGAATTGTGGATACTGGACTTTCAGCAAGGATACTAAACTTTCAGCAAAGTTTACTTTTTCTCTTGATGTCCTGGTTCTTGTTACTGTTACCTTATGATTCAGATAAGGCAGTCCACAAATACCTTGAACTAACAGAGCTATTTTACACTATTATGTGAGTTAGTTCCACAAATAAAAGTATTTAACAGCACATAGTTTCTACTTTAATAGCATGAGAAGGTCTAAGCTATATTTATCACATCATTATTTATATAAACTACACAGTGCATACAAAAACTGATTATATAATATTTATATTATATTATAACATTACCTTACATATAATTACTTTATATTAATTATATTATATATTATATTAACATATAATAATTACATTATATATTATCTATTACATTGATTTATTATTATATATTATATTATATTATATTATATTATATTATATTATATTATATTATACATTAGATTAATATCTAATAATTATATTATATTATATTATATCATATCATATATCATATCATATTACAGTCAAAAGGGATTACAAATTGCACTATATCAGGATCTTTGTGATTAGTAATAACTTGCAGAAGCCAACACACCAAGGAGAAAGAACGCCATTAGTGATATTTATAATTTATAACGGGCGGGCTCTCACCTGGCAGTTGAGGCTGAGGAAGCGCAGCTCTGCCAGCAGCTGCCGCAGGCGGCCCCGGCCCTGCAGCTCCTCCATGCCCGCCGCCGCCGCCCTCAGGAACGGCCCGGTACCGCCCCACAGCGCGGCCACCAGCGCCAGGGCCAGCGCCTGCCCTGCGGAACAGCGGGCTCAGAGCCATGGAGCCAGCCCAGCCTCTGGAACACCAGGGTCAGAGCCATGGGGCCAGCCCAGCCTCTGGAACACCGGGCTCAGAGCCATGGAGCCAGCCCGGCCCCGGGAACACCGGGGTCAGAGCCATGGAGCCAGCCCAGCCTCTGGAACACCAGGGTCAGAGCCATGGAGCCAGCCCAGCCCTGGGAACATTGGGGTCAGAGCCATGGAGCCAGCCCGGCCTCTGGAACAGAGGGCTCAGAGCCATGGGGCCAGCCCAGCCCTGGGAACATTGGGGTCAGAGCCATGGAGCCAGCCCAGCCTCTGGAACACCAGGGTCAGAGCCATGGGGCCAGCCCAGCCCTGGGAACAGCGGGCTCAGAGCCATGGGGCCAGCCCAGCCCTGGGAACATTGGGGTCAGAGCCATGGAGCCAGCCCGGTCTCAGCCCCCTTGATGCCTTCAGTTTTAGGTTTTATATTTTTCATACTCTGCACTGCCTCAGGGTGGGACTCTGAACACAGTGTTTTAGGAAGTTCTCCTCACAGCTCAGTCCCACAAGCAGTTTCCAGCCCCACAACCAAGGACACCGCTGCAGTCTCAGCCCCAAAAAGTGCAAACAGCAGGAATGGAGAGGAGCAAACTGGGAGGGTGGGACTGCATCACCTGGAGCTGGAATTGGACAGTTAACCCCATATGGAAATGGACCAAAACTTATAAAAGTGTGAAAACTCGTGACTCAGGGTCCATCTTGGGTGTAGCCACAGCCAGGCTCTTGTACTGCCCAGGATGTACGCTTTGAAGGATTTTCAATAAATCCCTGTTTTATTCTTTAACTGCGTCCAGCCTCTGCTCCAGGGAGTCCCTCAAGGCATCACCCTCAGCACCGGCCAGAGCCCGAGGCCCGGCCGGATGGCGCTCGGAGCAGCCCCAGCCGTCCCCGCCCGCGGGACTGACAGCTCCGCTCTACGCTCCCGTCCTGCCACAAGAGCCCGACCCCCCCTCCCCAACTTCCTCGCACCCCCTCAGGCCCCCCCAGCCACGTTTCCCCCCTTCCCAACCAAACCCTCCCCGCGCCGCCATCACTTCCCCCTCACCCGCGGTCGCCATGGCAACGCCGCCGCACTTCCTGCTTTTACCGGAAGCGCCGTTGTTACCATGGAGACAGCGACGTATTTCCGGCGCGCCGCCGCCATCCCGGAAGTGCCGCCCCCCGCAGACCTCAGCGTGGCCGCCATGGTGAGAGCGGGATGGCCGCGGGCTCGGGGGCCGCGAGGTTTGGTCCCACCGATGATTTAGCGGCTCCGCGTCCCCGGTCCGAGACTCCTGGGCGTGAGGGGGCGGCTTGGCCGCCCCCCCGCGTCCCAGGAGCCTCGGACCAGGGGCTGCGCTCGCCCCCCCACCCCGTCCTCACCCTCATTAATTATTTAATCATTAATTACAGAAGCCCATCCTGCTGCAAGGCCATGAGCGCTCCATCACTCAGATCAAATACAACCGCGAGGGAGACCTGCTGTTCACTGTGGCCAAGGATCCCGTGAGTGCTCCCCACCCCCGCTAATTAACCGTCCATTAATTAATCCTTAATTTTAATATCTTTTTTTTTCCCTCCTCCTCGCAGATTGTCAATGTTTGGTATTCGGTGAACGGCGAGAGGTTGGGAACCTACAATGGGCACACGGGAGCTGTGTGGTGTGTGGATGCTGACTGTATCCTTTGATCCCAAAAACCGGTTTTATTTCATATTTTAGTGTCTGAATCATTCCCGGTGCTTCCTCCCGGCTGCTCCTCATATTCCTCTCCAAGAGCAGCATTTAAATTCTTCTTTTAAACTGAATCCATTCCTTCTGCTGCCTCTTCTTTTCCCATTTTTTGGGTGTTTTCCCATTTGAAATAACATTCCAATGGATTTCTAGGTTTGTTGTGCCTTTTGCTGCTTCTCTGGATATTTGGGGAAGTTTTCCACAGGCTGCAGAGATAAAAGTGTGGAAAAATTGTTTAAATGTAAAAAACTGAACCCTTTCTTTTAAATTTCATGGGGAAAAGATGGGGTTTGCCATGAGAACACTTGTGCTCTGTATTCCTTTCCCTGGGGCAGATTTTGGCCCAAAATTCCCTTTTTTTGGGTTCAGAACCGTTCTGTGAGTGCCCAGGCAGTGGAATTTGGGGCTGATTTTCCCTTAATGGTGGCCCAGGGGACACCAGGCACGTCCTCACCGGCTCTGCAGACAACAGCTGCCGCCTGTGGGACTGTGAGACAGGTGAGGCCAGCCCAGATCCCCCTGGGGGACACAACTGGGACACAACTGGGACATCCCTGGGCCTGGGGGACACAGCTGGGACTCTTCCCCTCCCCTGTTAAAATCTGAGGCTCCCCCAAGCAAGGCTGGAACTGACACAGAGCAGGGACCTGGAACTGAATCCATTCCTAAATTCCCTCCCCACCCAAACCATTCCAGGATTTTATTCCATGTTCTCCCAAGGTGTTTTTAATGAGGAAATCACTTTGCAGCTCCCTGAAAATTCCTCTTCCCCTCTTCTGCTAAAATCTGAGGCTGCCCTGAGCGAGGCTGGGATTGACACCTCAGCAGAAGGTGTGGAACTGAATCCATTCCTAAATTCCCACCCAGAGCATTCCAGGTTCCATTCTATTCCAGCACCTTCTCCCAATGAGGATGGGTGTTTTGAATGAGAGAATCATTTCCCAGCTCCATGAAAATTCCTCCTCCCCTGATCTGGTAAAATCTGAGCGAGGCTGGAACTGACACCTCAGTGCAGGGTGTGGAACTGAATCCACTCCTTAATTCCCACCCAGAGCATTCCAGGATTTTATTCCATGCTCTCCCAAGGTGTTTTTTTAATGAGGAAATCCCTCCCCAGCTCCCTCAAAACTCCTCTTCCCCTCTCCTTTTTAAAGTTTGAGGTTCCCCTGGGCGAGGCTGGAATTGTCGCAGCGCAGAGACGCGGAATTGAATCCGCTGCTTAATTCCCACCCAGACCATTCCAGCTTCCATTCCATGCTCTCCCGAGGTGTTTTCAATTAGGAAATCCCTTCCCAGCTCCCTGAAAAATCCCTTTTCCCCTGCTCTGCTCCCCAGGGAAGCAGCTGGCCCTGGTGAAGACCAGCTCGGCCGTGAGGACGTGCGGCTTCGACTTTGGAGGGAACATCATCATGTTCTCCACGGACAAGCAGATGGGCTACCAGTGCTTTGTCAGCTTCTTCGACCTCAGGGACCCCAGCCAGATCGGTGAGGGGCCAGGGGAATCCCCCTCTGGGGTCCCACTGTGCTTTTTGGGGTTAAACCTCACCCCATTCCCATGGGCAGGGATTCCTTTCCCTATCCCAAGTTGCTCTAACCTGGAGCGTTTTCAGGGATGGAGCAGAGGGGATGCTGCCCTAAAAAATCTCTTTGCTGGATGATTTGGAGTGGTTGTGGGGTGATCACATCAGCAAGGACACAATTCTTTCATCCCCTTTCCTTATGGGATTCCAAAATGCTGCCCCTGAGCTCCCTGGAAATCTGAGCTCCATAAATAAAAATCACCAAGGAATCCACCTTGAAATGCTGGAAAAGCCCAAATCCAAGCTAAGCATGGGACATAAAAGGATAAATCTTAATTTTATAGGGGATTATAAAGCTCCCAAACAAACCCCTTTTACCTCAGGAGCATCAGGAACAGGGAAGAGCCAATTTGTGGGAATGCTGCAGCAGGGGGTTCACCCTGAATTCCTGCATGTGAAAATTGAATTTCCCTAAAAAAATCTCTTTGCTGGGAGGGGGGTGATCACATCAGCAAGGACACAATTCCTTCATCCTCTTCCCTACGAGATTCCAAAATGCTGCCCCTGGAAATCTGAGCTCCATAAATAAAAATCCGCCTTGAAATGCTGGAAAAATCCCAAATCCAGGCTGAGCATGGGGCACAAAGGGATCAATGGTGGCTGTGGGTGGCTTGATTGCTCCTTCCCTGCCCCAGAGAACAACGAGCCCTACATGAAGATTCCCTGCAGTGACTCCAAGATCACCAGCGCCGTGTGGGGCCCGCTCGGGGAGTTCATCATTGCTGGCCACGAGAACGGGGAGCTCAACCAGTTCAGTGCCAAGGTCAGGGCCTGGGCAGCATTCCTGGGGGGATCAGGGCTGGGATGTGGGATTTGGGGGCTCCAAACAGCAGCTTCAGCAAGGATCATTGAAATACGGGGGTGCCCTGAGTGAGGCTGGAGTCGGCACAGCACAGGGTGCGGAACTGAATCCCTTCCTGAATTCCCTTCCTGAATTCCCTTCCTGAATTCCCTTCCTGAATTCCCTTCCTAAATTCCCTTCCAGCCCAGAGCATTCCAGGTTTTATTCCATCATCTCTTCTGTTCCATGTTGATTTTAATGAGGGCTTCACTTCCCAGCTCCCTGAAAATTCCTCTTCCCTTTCCCTGTTTAAATCTGAGGCTCCCCTGAGCGAGGCTGGAATTGTCACAGCACAGAGACGTGGAACTGAATCCATTCCTAAATTCCCACCCTGAGCATTCCCTGTTCCATTCCATGTTATTTTTAATGAGGGAATCACTTCCAGGGTTCCATTCCATGTAATTTTTAATGAGGGAATCACTTCCAGGGTTCCATTCCATGTTATTTTTAATGAGGGAATCACTTCCAGGGTTCCATTCCATGTAATTTTTAATGAGGGAATCACTTCCCAGCTCCCTGAAAACTCCCTTTCCCCTCCAGTCAGGGGAGCAGCTCTCCAATATCAAGGAGCACACCAAGCAAATCAACGACATCCAGACCTCCAGGGACATGACCATGTTCATCACTGCTTCCAAGGATAACACAGCCAAGGTGAGCTTTTCCTGCACATTTCCTGGCAGGATCTCTCCTCACAGTTTTTTTTTTTCCATTGGGAATGTTCAGTGAGAAAGGGAATGAACAGCCAAGCATTGAAAATGAAATATTTTGGTATTTCCGTAGAACATTTGCAGTTTAAATTCTGGAAGGTGGAAGATTTCCCTTTCTGGGGGAATATTTTTGGGATTTGATCTTGGAGAGGGAACATCCACGCAGGTGAGGCCCAGCAGCTGGAGATAATTAATGAATTGATCTCTTTTTTCCCCTGCAGCTCTTTGACTGCACATCCCTGGAGCACCTGAAGACGTTCCGCACGGAGCGGCCGGTGAACTCTGCTGCCCTTTCCCCCATCTTTGACCACGTAAGGATGAGCTCCCTCAGGCTGTCACTGATCCTGGCATTCCTGCATCGTGGCTCTTCCCAGTCCAGCCCAAAACCAGGGCTCTGCAATGAACCTGGGGAGTTTTTGCTGGGTCAGGCACTGGGAGCAAAGTCTGGTGTGCTCTGATGGAACGTGCCAGGGAGGGGGGAATTCCTCAGGGGGCTGGAGCCTGCTGGTGGCTTTGTGGCATTTGTGGGAAGTGCTGGAGGCAGTCACCACCTCTGGAAGTGGCCAGGGAACCTCTGGGCCAGGCACTCACTGCCCTAAACTGGTTTCAAGGTGGAGATCAGTGTTGGAGGTTTTTCCCAACCCCGGTGATGCCAGGATTCCCCCAATCCCAGAGGGAAGCACTGAAGGGCTCTGGTTTTGGTTTCTCTGGTTTCCCTCCCCTGCAGGTGGTGCTGGGAGGAGGGCAGGAGGCCATGGATGTGACCACAACCTCCACCAGGATTGGCAAATTCGAGGCCAGGTTGGTCCTTCTCCCTGTGGCAGGGAAAATCCTCACCCAGAGCACCCCAGGGATTGCTCTTCCCTTTCCTTTGGGAACTTGGCAGTGCTGGAGAAACCCTTGAGCTCTTTTTCTTTTGTTTTTGAGGATTCTGTGGTTTTGTCCCTCCCGGGTTTGTGACAATTTCAATCTTCCTCCTCCCAGGTTCTTCCACTTGGCTTTTGAGGAGGAGTTTGGCAGAGTCAAGGGACACTTTGGGCCCATCAACAGCGTGGCCTTCCACCCTGATGGGAAGAGGTGAGAGCCTTGCAGTGTCCCCAGTCCACCCAGTTCCACTTTTGAACTGGGATGTGACCAGACTCAGGCTGGGAATGGAACCAGGCCCTGAATTCTCCCATCCTGAGCCAGCCCAGGGAGTCGCCCACACCCTGCCCCACGCTTGGGCCACATCCCTGATTTTTGTTTTCCGCTTTGTGATTCCTGTATCAGTTTCAGGAGTGGGTGGGAAGGCCAAACTTCCTGGTTTTGCTGCCAGCAGCATTCCTGACTTTGCCATTCCTGACTTTTCCTTTCCTCCCTGCAGCTACAGCAGTGGGGGTGAGGACGGCTACGTCCGCATCCATTACTTCGATCCCCAGTACTTCGAGTTCGAGTTTGAAGCCTGAAGGAGGAATTTCCCTCTCCTCTCCTCTTCTTTTCCCTTCTCCAACCCCTTGCCCAGCCCAGGGGCTCCACCACAGGACTGCAGGAAAGGCCTGAAGTTGTTCTTGGCAGCGATTTTGGGGGGAGCTGTGGGAAATTGGGGAAGTGGGAACTCCAGTGGCTTTTACTGGGGCAAGAGTGAAGGGAACTGGGTTGGCTGCCTGCCCTGCTGGGCATATTTATAAACCAGGGGGTGGGGAAAAAAAGAGGAAATAAATAGAAATATTTTCTAAACACAAGGAAAAGCGCCTCTGTGGGGTTTTTTTTTAGGTTGGTTTTCCCCATCTGGATCAAAATGAACCCAAGGACTTTGTTTTGCCAGCTCTGTTGTCATTTGTTCCACACCCTTGGAGCAGTGCTGCTCCTCCTGGGACCTCTTCCCATCCATGAACTCCCTCCCAGGGAGGCTCCACAGCCTCAGGCCCTGCCCTGGAGTGTGAAGAAGCTGCAAAAGCAGCAGCCAGGAATTGTTTTGCACGCGCCTGGCCCTGCTGCTCCGTTATCTGCTGGGCTGACCCCGAGCCAGCTCCCTCATGGAACAGATATTTCCTTTTCCTGCCCTGGGAGCTCCTGTGCAGATCCTCACCCTCCCACCCTCCTGGCTCTTTTATGTTGTTCCTTTTTCCTTCCTCAAAACTGGGCTCAAGGGCAGAATTCCCAGGCTGGCTCTGGGCTCGGAGCTGCTGGCACCACAGAGGCTGCAGCCTGTGGGATTTCGGGGGCAGATGTTGGGTTTGTGTGTCCTGGTGGGGTTTTTTTGGTGATTTTTTGGGGTTTTTTTTGGTGTGATCTGCTGGGGGGTTTTCCTGTGTGATCTGCTGGGGTTTTGTGTGATCTTTTGGGGTTTTTGATGTGATCTCCTGGGGTTTATCAGTGTGATCTCCTGGGGTTTTTTGGTGTGATTGTTGGTTTTTTTTGGTGTTATCTGCTGGGGTTCTTGGGGATCTTGGTGTGATCTCCTGGGGTTTCTTGGTGTGATTGTTGGGCTTTTTCAGTGTGATCTGCTGGAGTTTTTTTGGTGTGATCTGCTGGGGTTTTTTTTTTTTTGAGATCTAGGGGCTTTTTCAGTGTGATCTGCTGGGTTTTTTTGGTGTGATCCGCTGGGGGTTTTTTTGGTGTGTTCTGCTGGATTTTTTTGGTATGATCTGCTGGATTTTTTGGTGTGATCTGCTGGGGTTTTCTGTGTGATCTCCTGGATTTTTGGTGTCATCTGCTGCCCTTCAGCCCCAGAACCATCCACGGGCCCTGCTGCAATCCCAGTGGGGAGAAGCAGCTTCCTTATGGAAGAGCAGGACACAGGCAAAGGCTGGGAGAGAAATTTACTGAAACAAGCTCAGGTTGGGCAGCTGAAGGCTGGGAAAGCTCTGCCCACGGGCTCTGTGTCCTGCACAGCCCTTCCATGGGACAATCCAGTGTCACCTTGTCCCTGCTGTCCCCAGTTCACCATTCCCTGTCCCTGCAGGGGGCTCAGGGAGGGGCTGGCTCTGCCTTTTCCCTGTGCTCTCCTGGAGGGAGGAGCTGTTCCCCTGCACCAACCTCCGGATCTGCCCCCAGGCCTCCTCCAGGTGCTGGGAGGGACGGATCCACCGCAGGAAAAAGCCTGGAGAGAGGAGGGACTGGGGCTGAGCTCAGCCCTGTCAGAGAGGGAGAGGCAGAGCAGCCGCCCCTGAGCTCTGAGGGTGGATTTTGGGAGGATCCCACTCACCCTGCCACAGCTGGATGCTCTGGGGCTCCACGCAGGGCCAGATCACCAAGGGGTTGTGTGAGTACAGAGGGTTCAGGTACTTGTGCCTCTCCTCGGGCTGGTTCAGCCATGCCCACAGCGAGTGGGTGCTTTCCTTCACCTTACACAGGCTCCTGTGGGGGCACAGGGGGGACCCATCCCAGTCCCCAGCAGGGTTTGGTGTCACCTGAGCTGTGACAGGAGGGGTTTGTCCCCCGCACCCACCTCTCCCTCTCGTTATTGCACAGGAAGGTGCCGTAGGCCGAGGCGTAGGCGTTGTCAAAGAGGGTGAGCAGCAGCTGCTCCCCAAATTCCAGGGAGAGGGGGAACTGCCGGCTCAGCTGCCACACGCAGTCCAGGAAGAGGAGGAAAACGGGAGCCTCCTGCTTGCCCCGGGCGTGGGAGGAGGCGGAGCGGGCGCAGCGCAGCTGGAAGGGGTGCCCGGCCTGTGGGACCCCCATGGTGACCCAGAGTGCGGCCCCCGGCCAGGCTGGGCCCCCCACCCTGCTCAGAACTCCCTCACCTGGATCCATTCCCGCTCCAGCAGCCCCTGGAAGCCGTCCAGGGTGCGGCAGGCGGGGTCCAGGATCAGCTGGGCCAGCGCCGTCACCAGCAGCGTGGTGTCCGTGCCCTCGGCGCCGTGCACCAGCACCGTGCAGCCCTCCCTGCGGGGCCAGCCCGGCTTTGGGGTCATGCTGGGGGCTCACAGAGGGGCAGGGCGGGCGAGCTGGGGCTCCCTTACCTGTCCAGGCACTGGGCAGCCAGGCAGGCCGTGCTCAGGGCGGCCTTGACGTGGCCGAGCCAGCGGCTGCTGTCCAGGCGGCCCAGCCAGCGCTCCATGGTCACAGCAGGGTCACTGCAGAGCTCCACCAGCCTGGAGAAACTGTCCTGCAGCACACGGCCCCTGGGGACACGGGGACACTGTCACACACGGGGGACACTGTCACACACAGGGATCACTGTCACACACGGGGACACTGTCACACACGGGGACACTGTCACACACGGGGGACACTGTCACACACAGGGATCACTGTCACACACGGGGGACACTGTCACACACGGGGACACTGTCACACACGGGGGACACTGTCACACACGGGGACACTGCAGAGCTCCACCAGCCTGGAGAAACTGTCCTGCAGCACACGGCCCCTGGGGACACGGGGACACTGTCACACACGGGGATCACTGTCACACACGGGGACACTGCAGAGCTCCACCAGCCTGGAGAAACTGTCCTGCAGCACACGGCCCCTGGGGACACGGGGACACTGTCACACACGGGGGACACTGTCACACACGGGGATCACTGTCACAGCTCCACCAGCCTGGAGAAACTGTCCTGCAGCACACGGCCCCTGGGGACACAGGGGACAGGGGGGACACGGTGGCACTGTCACACAGGGGACAGCACCCTGCCCTACCCTGTGGTATTTGTGACGGTCCCCAGGATGAAGGAGGAATTGAGGATCTGACTCCATGTACTCAGAAGGCTGATTTATTATTGTATTGTATTGTATAATTTCTATTTTATATTACAGTATATTACATTATATTTTACATTACATTTTATTTCATATTATATGTTATATATTATATGTTATATGTTATATGTTATATTTTATATTTTATATTTTATGTTGTATTTTATGTTATATTTTATGTTATATTTATATATTACATTATATTTTATATTATATATTACATTATATTCTATACTATGTATTATGTTTTGTATTATAGATTATATTGTATTGTATTATTCTATATTATGTATTATGTATTATTGTATTATATAATATTGTATTATTATACTATATTATATAGTACAATAATATTTATATTATATATTTATATTATTAGTTATATTGTATATTTATATTCTATATTTATGTATTTATTTATGTATTTATGTATGTATTTATTTATGTATTTATTTAGATATTTATTTAGATATTCATTTAGATATTTACATTATATGAACGCTATACTAAAGTATCCTAAAGAATAGAGAAAGGATACTTACAGAAGGCTTAACAAGAATGTCAGTGCAAGCTGGTGACTCCTCAGAGCCTCGACCCATCTGGCCGTGTCTGGCCATGAAGTTAAAACAATTCCCATGCTGGATAAACCAGCTCCAGCCCACATCCCGGAGCAGCAACGCAGGAGGAGCTGAGGCTTCCCAGCTCCCCAGGAGCAAATCCCGGCGAGGAGGGGATTTTCCCCGAGCTGTGGCAGCGCCGTCCTCACCTGTCCAGGGCGCGGTGCAGCCGCCGCCAGCCGGGGTAGGCGGATTTGTGCTCGGTGCCGCCGCCGCTGATCCGCGCCTGCTTGGCCGCCTGCGCCGAGCGCGTGTCCAGGACAAAGCCGCGCTCGCCCTCGGCCAGGATCGTCCCCAGGAGCTGCTCGTCCTCACGGCTGCGCCGCCGGTTGGGGCCTGTCAGCGGCTGGCTGCTGCGGAGCAGGGCCTGGGGACAGGGGACACGGCTGGGGACGGGCGAGAGGGCGCCAGGGGGGCCTCAGAGAGCCTGAAGGGGCTCCAGGAGGGCTGGAGAGGGATTTGGGATAAGGGATTGGGGAACAGGACACAGGGAATGTCCACCTGGAGGAGAGAGGGCTCCAGGGTGTGACCTTAGAGAGTCTGAAGGGGATCCAGGAGGGCTGGAGAGGGATTTGGGATAATGGATTGGGGAACAGGACACAGGGAATGTCCACCTGGAGGAGAGAGGGCTCCAGGGTGTGACCTTAGAGAGCCTAAAGGGGATCCAGAAGGGCTGGAGAGGGATTTGGGATAAGGGATTGCACAGCTGGGAATATCCAGTCTGGAGGAGAGAGGGCTCCAGGAGGGCTGAAGAGGGATTTGGGAATAAGAGACTGGGGAACAGGACACAGGGAATGTCCACCTGGAGGAGAGAGGTCTCCAGGGTGTGACCTTAGAGAGCCTAAAGTGGGTCCAGGAGGGCTGGAGAGGGATTTGGGGTAAGAGATTGGGGACAGGACACAGGGAATGGCTTCCCACTGGCAGAGGGCAGGGATGGATGGGATGTTGGGAAGGAATTCTTCCCTGGGAGGGGGTGGAATGGTTTTCCCAGAGCAGCTGTGGCTGCCCCTGGATCCCTGGCAGTGCCCAAGGCCAGGCTGGAACACCCTGGGACAGTGGGAGGTGTCCCTGCCATGGCAGGGGTGGGGCTGGATGAGCTCTAGGATCCCTTCCCACCCAATTCTGGAATCCTCAGACGATGGAATCCCCCTTTGGAGAGGCCGGGGGCTGTAGCGGGGGCCGGCAGAGGGGCGGCCCGGACTCACGGTGCCGTTTTTGGGGTGGAAGTAGCTGAGGACGGGGAAGCGCCCGCCCTGCCGGAACCGCGCCGCCCTCGCCACGGTGTCATCGGCCACGGCCGCGGGCACCAGCACGGCGGGCGGGTACGAGGGGCAGGCGCTGAAATCGCTGTTCACGGTGCTCAGCCGCCAGCGGCTCGTCTGGGGGAGAGGCGACATCAGCGACATCAGCGACATCAGCGACACGAGCGGCAGAGCGCGGGGAAGGCGGCGGGTCCGAGCCGGGCGGGCTCACCTGCGAGGCCACCCGCTGGAAGTGGCGCTCGGGGACACGGAGGTGCCAACCCTGCTGGAGCTGCAGGCTCGGGGGGCGGTAGAAGAACGGGTACAGCATCATCACCGAGTCCACCGAGGACAGCGCCTGCTCGGGGACACCGGGGCTGCTCGGGGACACCGGGGCTGGCACTGTCCCCGTGTGCCAGCGCCGTGTGCCAGCGCCGTGTTTACCCAGTTAATGCCGGACCCAGAGCAAACACGGCAGCGCTTTTCCAACCCTTTGCTGCCCGGCCGGGCTCACCTCGATGGAGCTGGCGATGTTCAGACACTCCTCCATGCCCGGGATCTCCAGCTGCAGCACCTGCAGGTCCTTGCAGCGCAGCGTGATGGTGCCGGAGGAGCCGCAGACCCTGCGGGAGCGGGGTCAGGGCTGCTTTGGGGACAGTCGGGGCTGCTTTGGGGACACGGCGACAGCACCGAGCCGCCCTCTTCCCCCCCCCCGGGGGCCGTGCCGGATTTGAGGCTCTCATCTGCCACCGCAGCCGGGATGGGGCGAGGGGACAGAGCCAAAAAAGCCAAACCTGGTGTCCCGCAGGGAGCCGCCGCTCCGGGGGGGTTGGTACCAGCCTAAATTCTGCACTCTGAGGAGGAGGAGGAGGAGAGGGGGCAATGCCCGCTCTGCCCCCCCCGGGAGGAAGAGGAGGAGGAAGAGGAAGGACGCGGTGCCCGGGCGCAGCGCGGTGCCCGTGGGGAGCCCACCGGGAGAGGGGGGGGATCCTCCAGCTCAGGGACAGGGACAGGGGACAGGGACAGCCCTGGGGACATCCCCACCTCTTCTCCACGGCGTCCACGTTGCGGATGAGCAGCCAGAGCTCCAGCTCGCCGCGGGGGCAGGAGGAGAGCAGCAGGTGGTGGCTGGTGATGCACAGCGTGCCCCGCACCGCGGGCAGCCCCTGTCGCGACAGCAGCACGTCCTCCACTGTCGCCGTCTTGATCAGCTCCGAGAACTCCATGGGCGCCGCCTGGGCCCGGCCGGGGAAGAAGGAAAGGGAAAAAAAAAAAGAAAAAAAAAAAAAAAAAAGGGGAAATCCTGCGGTTCTGGGCCCGCCTGGAAACCCCTGCCCTGCGCGTCAGGCGGCGCGCTGTCCCCTCTCCGTGGTGACATTGCCACCTCCAGCACGCGGCATGGCCCCGCCAGGCAGCGGGGAAACTGAGGCACGGAGGGCTGAGCTGGCTGTGCTGGAGGGGATTTATGGGGGCGATTTTTGGGATCGCAGGGAGCAGCTCCCGCTCCTTCCCCGCCCCTCTGGGCTGGACCCCGTTAGCGACCCCGGTCCCCACGGGCTCTGCTGTCCCCAAAGCCACCCCCGGGGCTGGGGACGGGGCAGGAGAGGAGGAGGAGGAAGAGGAGGAGGAGGGTGGGTGGCGGTGCTGCTGCCCGGGCACCCCTCTGCTTACCTGCTCGGGCTGGGTGGCAGGTGGGGACCTGGGGGGACAAGCCGGGACCTCAGAGCGCCAACAGGGACCTGCCGGCCGTAAGGAGAGGACTTTTGGGGCACAAACGGGAATTTTAGGGGACAAGGAAGAGCTCAGAGCGCAAGGAGGGGATTGGGGGTGCAAGGAGGGGACCCCGGGGTGGCAGCGGGGGAGCTCGGGGTGCTCGGGCGGGGGTTTGGGGCTGCGGGAGGGGCAGCTGGGGCATCTCGGCATGGAAGGGGGGGTGGCGATGTCCCCGCACAGCCCGGCCCGGCCCGGCCCGGCTGGCGGATGTCGGGTTTAAGGTGGCCCGGCCCGGAGGGAGGCGGCGATGCCCGGGGCTGGGTTTGGGGCTGGGTTTGGGGCTGGGTTTGGGGTCCCTGCGTGCGCTGCGACAGCGAGGGGACCCGGGGGGGCCGCGGGAGGGGACACGCGAGGGGACAGCGGGACTGGGGAGCGGCGCGGGGGGAGCACGGGGGGGATTTTGGGGATACTCTGGGGGGGCTGGAGGGGATGAGGGTGGGCAGGTGAGACCCCTGAGCCACCCCCGCTGCCCCTGGAGCCCGGCGGGCACGGGGGAGGTGGCGCAGGACAGATCCGGACGCGGCTCCACCTTAAGGTCCCGTCCGGGTGCGGGACCCCGGCTGCCCCCCCTGGGCACCCCCCCCCCCCGGTTCTTTTTCCTTCCTCGGTTTTTTTTTTTTGGGCCCCCCCAAGAAGCGGGGAGGGGCGGCTGAGGCCGCGGATAAATCATGAAATCATTCCCGCTCCTCCGTGCCTGGCGAAGGCTCCGTCCGGGAACGGGGAGGCTCCTCCCAGGCGGAGACAATGATGTTAAAAAAGAAAAGAAAAGGAAAAAAAAATAAAAAATAAAAAAAGCTACCAAAAAAAACCCCAAAAAAAAAACAACGCAACAAGCCAAAAATACTCCTCTAGATAAGGAAATTCCTGCCCATCGGATTTGTCCTCGAGGGGTGGATAAATAGCCGGGAAGCGGGCGCAGCTGGGGCAGGGAGTGGGTGGGTGGTCGCGGGCAGGGCGGGGGCTTCATTCACCCGTGGGGAGGCGTTGAGGGCGCAGAGATCCGCGGGGTTTTGGGGCCGCTCCGCTCTGTCCCACCATGGCTTTCAGGCAGCTGAAATTCAAGGAACTGGGCGAGGAGGAGCCCACCTGGGAGCAGGAGAACCTGGAGAGCCTGAAGGCGCTGGCGGCCAAGCTGAAGCTGCAGACGCGGCGCCCCTCGTACCTGGAGTGGGAGGCGCGGGTGAGGGGGCAGCGCTGGGGCACCCCCGGGGCACCGCAGAGCCCCCCGCACCCCCAGGAGCAGCAGCCTGGTGGCGTTTGTGGCTTTGCCACCGTGGAGGCGGCTCTGGAGTGGCTCAGGACGGAGCTGGTGAGTGGCGCGGGGACACGGAGCGGTGGGGACGCCGGGCACGGCAGCGTCAGGGGCTCTGGGCTCCTCTGCTCGCCTTGCTGGGCGCGCAGGGATCGGATTTTCCCGAGGTTTTTGTGGCTCTGGGGTGCCACAGCCCTGCCGGGGTCGTGGCCTTGTGGGGGTCACCCCCTCGTCACCCCGTCCTGCCGCTCTGGGGGTGGCACGGAGGGCACGATCCGAGCCGTGGCCGTGCCCAGCCTGGCACCGCGGGGCGGTCGCGGGTTTGTGGCCTGGCCGAGCGCCGTCCCCGCTGCCCGGGCACCGCTCCCGCGGCTCCACGGTGGTTCCCTTGTCCCCCCAGCGGGAGATGCAGGCCCTGGACCAGCGGCTGGCGCAGCAGCTGATGCGGCTGCGGGCGCGGCTGCACCGGCTGAAGGTGGAGCAGGCCTGCCACCAGCACAAGGAGATGCTGGACGACGCCACCTTCGGCCTCGAGGGCTGCGAGGAAGACTCGGATCTGCTGTGCACCATCCCCCCCAAGGCCGCCTTCCTGCTCTCCACGCCGCTCAAGCACATCGGCGTCACCCGCATGAACATCAACTCCCGCCGCTTCTCGCTGTGCTGAGCCCGCCCCGCCCGGGGCACCGCGGGCATTTCGGGGCCCTCGGGACTCTGGGGGCAGCGACACGCTGCGGTGACAGCGGAGTGTCACCGTGCCCGTGGGTGCCACCGTTGCCCCCAGGGCATCGGGGATGTCACCATCCCTGTGGGGCACAGGAGCGTCACCAACCCTGTGGGGCACTGGGAGTGTCACCATCGTCCCCAGGGCATGGCAATGTCACTATCCCCAGGGCACGGGAATGTCACCATCCCAGAGTGTCACCATCCCCACAGGTGTCACCATCCCCACGGGCACAGGAGCGTCACCATCCCCACAGGTGTCACCATCCCCATGGGCACAGGAGTGTCACCACCCCCCCGAGGCGTTTTGGGGCCCGGCCCTGGGGTTGTTGGGGTTCAGCCCCGTGGGCAATGTGGGGTTCAGCGCTTTGAGGTGGAATAAAAGGAGCTGAGGCTGGGAGCCGATGGCTTTTCCTCATCTGTGCCTCCAGATGTGACTCCCGCCCTTTTTTTGGCGGGTGACACCTCCAGGTGCCACTTGGGGATGCGACTTTCACAGAGCCCCGGGTGAAGCAGCGCCAGGGGAGCCTTGGGGATCATTTTGATCATTTTGGGGGCCGCTCCTCCCTCCCAGGACACGAGCAGAGCCCGAATGTGCCCCCAGGCTGCCGCATCCCCCCTGCCCTGTCACCTCTGCACTTCCTGCCTGTGCCTGCGGCTTCCCGCCCGATCAAAGCAGCCAGCACAATGTCGCTGTGGTCGCTGTCCCTAAAACAGCGCTGCCACCCCCGGGGCCACCGCGGCTCCCCTCCGCTCCTTGTCACCGCGGCTCTCAGGCTGCCCAGGGCGGCGGTGACACGGCGGTGACAGCCCAAGGGGGCTCCGAGCAGTGTCCCACCGCACACAGGGGACATTGGGGCACAGGGAGGAGGGTGGCAGTGCCAGGAGGGGACACTGGGGGGGAACAGGGAGAGCGCAGGGTGGCCCAGAGGGGGAAGCACAGGGACAGCGCAGGGACAGAGCGGGGACAGCGCAGGGACAGAGGGGACAGCGCAGGGACAGAGCGGGGACAGCGCAGGGACAGAGGGGCGCTGGCAGCAGGTGCCACCCCCGGGGCTCTCAGCGTGCCCTCGCCACGGGACCGGCGGTGGCAGGAAGCCATCGGGGTTTGTCACTCGCTGCTCTTGCGGTCGGGGGCGAGCTGAGAACGGCTCCGGGCTCCTCTCGGCTCCGCTCATGAGGCGGAAACCGGGGCGAGGCGGGGACAGCGGCGGCGCAGCGGGGCCGGGGGCTCCGCTCCGCTCCCCAAAACACCCGGGGGGCTCCGCTCCGCACCCCAAAACACCCGGGGGGCTCCGCTCCGCACCCCAAAAGGATCGAGGGACTCCGCTTTGCACCCCAAAAGATCCGGGGGGGCTCCGCTCTGCACCCCACAAGGTTCGAGGGGCTCTGCTTTGCACTCCGTAAGGCTCGGGGGGATCCTCTCTGCACCCCAAAAGGCTCGAGGGACTCTGCACCCCACAAGGTTAGAGGGGCTCTTCTCTGCATCCCATCTGGCTTGGGAGACTCTGCTCTGCACCCCACAAGGTTCTGGGGGCTCCTCTCCACACCCCACAAGGCTTGGGGGACTCTGCTCTGCACTCCATAAGGACCTGGGGGCTCCTCTCCGCACCCCAAAAGGCTCGAGGGACTCTGCTTTGCACCCCACAAGGCTCAGGGGGCTCCTCTCTGCATCCCACCCGGCTTGGGGGACTCTGCTCTGCACCCCAAAGGACCCGGGGGCTCTGCTCCGCACCCCACAAGGTTTGGGAGGCTCCGCTTTTCACCCCGAAAGGCTCGGGAGGATCCTCTCCGCACCCCACAAGGCTTGGGGGGCTCTGCTCTGCACCCCTAAGGGCTCGGGGGGCTCCTCTCCACACCCCACAAACCTCTGGGGGCTCCGCTCTGAGCCCGCCCAGCTCGGGGGGCTCCTCTCCGCACAGCAAAAGGATCGGGTGACTCCACTGTGCACCCCAACAGACCCGGGGGCTCCTCTGCGCACCCCACAGGGCTCAGGGCCTCCTCTCTGCCCCTCTCCCGGCCCGGGGGGCTCCTCCGCGGCTGCCGAGGATGAGGAGGATGTGACGGGCGCAGGACATGGCTCAGTGACAGCGGCCGCTCCTCTCCCTCACCAGGTGAGAGCCGGGCAGGGGGCCCGGCCCCGGCGGGGTTTGGGGGGCACCTGTGGGGCGGGAGGGATGGGAATGGGGGCTCGGGTTCGTTCCGAGCCGGGCTGGGCCCCGCATCCCCCGGGGCATCCCGGGATGGCGGCCCCAGGGCGCTGTCCCCGCGTCCCCCGCCCGCCTGGGGGCCCTGCCGGGGCCGGGGCCCTCCCCAGAGCTCCATGTCCAGGGCACAGCAGCGACTCCGTGCCCAGGGCTGTGCCCGAGCGACCCGCGGCAGCCCCGCGCTGCCTTCTCAAGGTTGGTGACAAATGTGGGGCTTCGGGCACTCAGAAATTCCCATTTTTGGTGCCCAGTTTGGGAATTTCCTGTTTTTGGTGCCCAGTTTGGGGTTCGGGTGCTCAGAAATTCCCATTTTTGGTGCCCAGTTCACATTTTTGATGCCAAATTTGGGGCTTCAGGCCCTCAGAAATTCCCATTTTTGGTGGTCAATTCCCGTTTTTGATGCCCAATTTGGGTTTCAGGCCCTCAGAAATTCCCATTTTTGGTGCCCAATTCCCATTTTTGGTGCCAAATTTGGGGCTTCAGGCCCTCAGAAATTCCCATTTTTGGTACCCAATTCTCATTTTTGGTGCCCAATTTGGGCTTCAAGCCCTCAGAAATTCCCATTTTTGGTGCCCAATGTGGGCTTCAGGCCCTCAGAAATTCCTATTTTTGATGCCCAATTCCCATTTTTGATGCCAAATTCCCATTTTTGGTACCCAATTCTCATTTTTGGTGCCCAATTTGGGCTTCAGGCCCTCAGAAATTCCCATTTTTGGTGCCCAATTCCCACTTTTGGTGCCCAGTTTGGGTCTCAGGCCCTCAGAACTCCCATTTTCGCTGCCGGCTCGGTGCCCGGCTCAGCGGCAGCACTGGGGGCACGGCCCTGGTGGCCCTGCCAGGCTGTGCCAGCCCCGGGTGCCCATCCCGAGGGCTCCCAGCTGGCTCAGGCTGGCACCAGGGATGGGGACAACGCAGATCTCAGCCCTCCCACCCCGGTGACAAAGCAGCAGGGCCACGTGGGAGGAAGGGACAGCACAGGGAGCCCAAACCCAGAGGAAACAAAACCCAAAAATTGAAGCACACACCTGGCAGAGACACCCGTGCCCACCTGGACACGCTCGGGGGGCACCTCCCTGCCAGCCCCTTTGGCACAAAGAAATTCGGTTGCACCAAAAGAGAAAAAAACCCACAACTTCAAACACCCTTTTTTGGGGTTTTTTGTTTTTGTTTTTTTTTGGTTTTTCTTTTTCTCGTGAAACGGCTGCTGGGTGGAAATTACGCTGTGGCTTGGGGCCGGGAGGAAAAAAGAAAAGCACAATAGCAGCACCTCCCTCCTCACCCTGGGAGGAAAAAACAGAAAAGCAGCTCCTGGAGGGGTCTGAAGGGCTCTGGGGAGTGGGTTTGGGATCTCTCAGCTGTCCTGTAGCTCTGGGTAAGAAATGTGGGCACTTTGCTGCTGTTCTGGTCCTTAAAAGCTGAACTTGAGCTGGGTCCTGCTCAAAAAAGGCCTCAAAATGTTGGTGAATTTTTGATTTTTTACTTTTCTGGTTACCTGGCTGAGATGTGGGCACTTTGATGCTGTTTTTGTCCATAAAAGCTGAGCCTGAGCTGGGTCCTGCTCAAAAAAGGCCTCGAAATGTTGGTGAATTTTGGATTTTTTGCTCTCCTGGTTACCTGGCTGAGATGTGGGCACTTTGAGGTTGTTCTGGTCCTTAGATCTGGGCCTGAGTTGGGTCCTGCTCAAAAAAGGCCTCGAAATGTTGGTGAATTTTTGGATTTTTTTGCTCTCCTGGTTACCTGGATGAGATGTAGGAGGTCTTGGTGGTGCTGGGAGTTGTAAAGAAAGAGTCAGCAAAAGGAAATTTGTGTTTGGAAACCGTGACCCTTCCTGCAGTGTGGCCAGAGCCCTTCCTGGGTGCCAAAATGTGTCCCCAGATGTGTCCCCAGATGTGGCCCCAGGGGCTGAAGGCACCGGGGTGGGTTTGGGGTGCCCAAAGCAGCGCTGTAGGGTGTGGGGACCTCACTCCTGAGTGTCCCCCCGGCCAGAATCAGCTGTCACCTGCTCCTCTGGCACTGTGGGGACAGTCCTGGGGCTCCTGTCACCTCTGGGCTCCTCACAAATCAAACCTGGAAGTGCAGGATGGGGGTTAGACTGGCAACCCTGGGACCCCAAACCCTCCCTGGGGTCCCCAAACCCTCCTTAAGGGCCTCGAATCCTCCTTAGGGAGCCTAAACTCTCCTTAAGAACCTCAAACCCTTCTGAAGGACCCCAAACCATCCTTAGGGATCCCAAACCCTCCTTGGACAGCCCAAACCCGCCCTGGGGACCCCAAACTCTCTTTAAGGGCCCCAAACCCTCCTTAAGGACCTCAAATCCTCCTTAGGGACCCCAAACCCTTCCTAGGAATCCCAAACACTCCTTCAGGACCCCAAACCCTCCTTAAAGACCTCAAACCCTCCTTAGGGACCCCAAACCCTCCCTGGGGACCCCAAACTCGCCCTGGGGACCCCAAACTCTCTTTAAGGGCCCCAAACCCTCCTTAAGGACCTCAAATCCTCCTTAGGAATCCCAAACACTCCTTAGGGACCCCAAACTCTCCTTAAGGACCCTGAACCCTCCTTAGGGACCCCAAATCCTTCCTAGGAATCCCAAACACTCCTTAAGGACCCCAAACCCTTCCTAGGAATCCCAAACCCTCCTTAAGGACCCCAAACCCTCCCTGGGGACCCCAAACCCTCACTGAACAGGCCCCACGTGCCCTGGCTGCCACGTCAGGGGCCACAGCTGGGGCTGTGACACACCTGGGCTGGCTGGTGGCCGGAAGTCACACCTGGGATGAGGGGTTGGGGACAAATCCTGGCCCCGTGGGCGTGGGGGATTCTGCAGAAGAGACTTTTCCGGGGCCCACGCGCCACTGCCGGGGTTTGTGCCACGCTCAGCGTTTTTGGGAAAGCCAAAGGTGCCCACGGGGTTTGTGCCACGCTCAGCACTCTCAGGAAAGCCAGAGGTGCCCAAATTTGTGCCATGCTCAGCATTTTGGGAAGGCCAGAGGTGCCCACGGGGTTTGTGCCATGCTCAGCGTTTTTGGGAATGCCAGAGGTGCCCACGGGGTTTGTGCCACTCTCAGTGTTCTCACCCAGAGGTGCCTGTAGGGTTTGTGCCACTCTCAGGAATCCCAGAGGTGCCCGTGGGGTTTGCAGAGATCCTGACAAAGGTGCCCACACCCTGGTGCCATCGTGGGGACACCGTTGTCACCGTGGCTGAGCCTCGAGGGCATTGCAGGACTGGGGGTTTAGGAACAGCCCTGCTGCAGCAGGAATGGGGCTGGGTGGGATGTGGGATGGGAATTTGTAGGAAAAGGAGTTTGGACGTGCCCACATCCGGCTGTGAGATGGGTTTTAGGGTCGGGGAGGTGCTTGCCCAGCCAGAGCTTGTTAAAGGCGAGCTGCAGGAGCGTGTTAATTGCTATGTTAATTGCTAATGGGATGTTAATGAGGAGGTTGTTATGTGCAGGGAGAGCAGAGGGATCAGCCCCAGGGTGGCACAGCAGGGAGGAGCTGGCACAGAGGAGCCTCAGGCTGGGCACTAATTGCCTTCAGTGGTTTTAATTAACGAAGGCAGGATAGATTAGGAGGAAATAACGGCTGGTGACAGTCAGGGAATGTCCCAGGGAATGGATGGATGGATGGATGGATGGATGGATGGATGGATGGATGGATGGATGGATGGATGGATGGATGGATGGATGGATGGATCCATGGACAGATGGATGGATCCATGGATGGATCCATGGATGGATGGATGCAGGATTGGGGATGTCCTGGAGCAGTAGGAGAGCCACTGATGGGGCTGCCCTGTGTCCCCTGTGTCCCCCACAGCCACCATGGGCTGCTGCTGCAGCTCAGACTACGACGAGGACTGGATCGAGAACATCGACATCTGCGAGCACTGCAATTACCCCATCGAGCCCGACAGCAAGCGCCAGGTGAGGAGGGGTGACAGACCCTGATCCCGGTGCCCAGACACCCCCAGAGGTGCCCAAACACCCCCAGAGGTGCCCAAACCCCACGAGCTGGGGGCTCACGAGGCTCCTGTCCCCTGGCAGAGGCCGATCCGCAACGGCTCCGAGGTCCGAGACCCCCTGGTGTCCTACGAGTCCTTGTCACCTCCGTGCTCCCCCAGGCAAGGTGAGGCATGGCTGTGGCCTGGGGGGGGACTGTGACACCCCCAGAGCGGTCACTGCCACCCTGTCCCTCCTCTTGTCCCCACAGACAAGCTGGTGGTGGCCCTGTACAACTATGAGCCCAAGCACGACGGGGACCTGGGGCTGCGCAAGGGGGAGAAGCTGCGAGTGCTGGAAGAGTGAGGAGCCTCAGAGGGGCTGGGGCAGGGCCTGGGGGTCTCACTGAGGGCTTGGGGGGCTCATTGAGGGTCTGGGGGGCTCATTGAGGATCTGGGGGGCTCATTGAGGGTCTGGGGGGTTTCACTGAGGGCCTGGGGGTCTCACTGAGCTCTGTCCCTGCAGGAACGGGGAGTGGTGGAAGGCGCAGTCGCTCACCACGGGCCAGGAGGGGCTGATCCCGCACAACTTCGTGGCCTTGGTGAACAGCCTGGAGCCCGAGCCGTGAGTGGGGAGGGAGGGATGGATGGATGGAAGGAAGGAAGGATGGTCAAACAAAGGGATGGATGGATGGATGGATGGATGGATGGATGGATGGATGGATGGATGGATCCATGGAGAGACGGATGAATCCCTGGATGGATGGATCCATGGATGGACAAAGGGGTGGATGGATGGATGGATGGATCCATGGATGATGGATGGATGGATCCATGGAGAGTTGGATGGATGGATGGATGGATGGATGGATGGATGGATGGATGGATGGATGGATGTGTCCCGGCGGGATCTGATCTCTGGGAAGGAGCCTGCAGCACCCCACAAATCCCCAGTGGCCGGGTCCCCTGTGCCCTGACCCTGCCGTGTCCCCAGGTGGTTCTTCAAGAACATCAGCCGCAAGGACGCCGAGCGGCAGCTCCTGGCCTCGGGCAACACCCACGGCTCCTTCCTCATCCGCGAGAGCGAGACCTCCAAAGGTGCTGCCCGCGGGTCCCTGGGGCTTGGGGGGCTCGGGAGGGCTCGGGGGTCCCCGGGAGGGCTCGGGGGTCCCACGCGTGTCCCTGTCCCCAGGCTCGTACTCGCTGTCCGTGCGGGACCTGGACGAGAGCCAGGGAGAGACAGTGAAGCACTACAAGATCCGGAACCTGGACAACGGCGGCTTCTACATCTCCCCCCGCGCCCCCTTCAGCAGCCTCAGGGAGCTGGTGCAGCACTACACACGTGGGAACGGGAATGGGAACGGGAACGGGATGGGAATGGGAATGAGAACGGGATGGGAATGGGAATGGGAATGGGGCGGGAATGGGATGGGAATGGGAACGGGGCAGGAACAGGAGGGAATGGGCAGGAACGGGAATGGGGCGGGAACCGGCGGGAATGGGATGGGATGGGACAGGACAATATGGGACAAGATGAAATGGGAATGGAAGAGAATTGGATGGGGCGGAACACAATGGAATTGGGATGGGATGGGATGGGAATCGAAGAGAATAAGAGGGGATGGTACAGGATGGGATGGGACTGGAGGGGATGGCACCAAATAGGATGGAATGGGATAGGATGGGATAGGAAAGTTGTGGGGTGGGATGGGAAGGGAGTGGGATGGGACAGGACAGGATGGGATGGGGCAGGGTGATATGGGACAAGATGAAATGGGAATGGGAGAGAATTGGATGGAGTAGAACATGATGGAATGGGAATGGGATATGATGGGATAATGGGAATAGGAGAGAATAAGAGGGGATGGTACAGGATGGGAATGGGATGGGATGGGAAAGTTGTGCGATGGGAAGGGAGTGGGATGGGACAGGACAGAATGGGATGGGGCAGGGTGATATGGGACAAGATGAAATGGAGATGGAATGGAATGAGATGGGATGGGATAGGATGATGTGGGACAAGATGAAATGGGAATGGAAGAGAAGAAAATTGGATGGGATGAAACAGGAAGGAATGGAAATGGGACGGGACAGGATGGGATGGGATGGGACGGGATGCGATGAGCAGGACCCGCTGCTCCCGCTGCCCCAGGCCAGCCCTGGCTCTGCCGGGTGCCGGCGCTGGCCCAGCTCTGCCTCCCCGTGGCCCAGGCAGCTCCGACGGGCTCTGCTGCCGCCTGGGCAAGCCCTGCCAGACGCAGAAGCCGCAGAAGCCGTGGTGGCAGGACGAGTGGGAGGTGCCGCGGGAGTCGCTGAAGCTGGTGGAGAAGCTGGGAGCAGGGCAGTTCGGAGAGGTCTGGATGGGTGAGTCAGGGTGAAACTGAGGCACAGGGAGAGCAGCGGGATCCTCCAGCTGGGATCTCACACTCCGGACACTTCAGAGATGGACATTTCACTTAAAACGGATTTCTGCTCTAGAAAATTTCTACTCTGTAGTTTCCAAACTACAGACTTAAAGATGGACATTTCACCTAAATCAAAATGGATCTCTACTCGAGAAATTTTCTAGAGTAGAAATCCATTTCCAGTTTTCAAACTACAGACTGAACTCAAAGATGTGCATTTCACTTAAATCCAAATGGATTTCTACTCTAGAAACTTCTACTCTGTAGTTTTCAAACTACAGACTGAACTCAAAGATGTACATTTCACTTAAATCCAAATGGATCTCTACTCTAGAAAGTTTCTAAATTTCTACTCTGTAGTTTTCAAACTACAGACAATTCAAAGATGTACATTTCACTTAAAATGGATTTCTGCTCTAGAAAATTTCTGCTCTGTAGTTTCCAAACTACAGACTTAAAGATGGACATTTCACTTAAATCAAAATGGATTTCTACTCTAGAAAAATTCTGCTCTGTAGTTTTCAAACTACAGACTTAACTCAAAGTTTACATTTCATTTAAATCAGAATGGATTTCTACTCTAGAAAATTTCTACTCTGTAGTTTTCAAACTACAGACTGAACTCAAAGATGCACATTTCACCTAAATCAAAACAGATTTCTACTCTAGAAAATTTATACTCTGTAGTTTTTAAACTGGAGACTTAAAGATGTACATTTCACTTAAATCAAAATGGATTTCTACTCTAGAAGAATTCTACTCTGTAGTTTTCAAACTACAAACTTAAAGATGGACATTTCACCTAAATCAAAGTGGATTTCTACTCTAGAAAATTTCTACTCCGTGTCACCCCAAGGTTTCTACAACGGGCACACGAAGGTGGCAGTGAAGAGCCTCAAGGCTGGCAGCATGTCCCCCAGTGCCTTCCTGGCCGAGGCCAACCTGATGAAGAAGCTGCAGCACCCGCGGCTGGTGCGGCTCTACGCCGTGGTCACCAAGGAGCCCATCTACATCATCACCGAGTTCATGGAGAAGGGTGAGGCCACCCCGGGGGGCTCCAGGCGCTGCCCCGTCCTCGGGGATGTGGCCACGGAGGTCTGGGGTTTTAAGGTTGGAAAAGCTCTTTGGGATAAAGTTCAAGCTGGGAAAAATTCCCATTTAAACTGGCAGAGTGATGTGTGCTGGGCATTGTCCTGGCAGGGGTCACCAATCTTAGGGGGGTCCTTGTGGCCCAAATTGGGTCCTGGGTGTTGTCCTGGCAAGGGTCACAGAGCCTGAGGTGGTCCCTGTGGCCCAAAATGGGTTCTGGGCATTGTCCTGGAAGGAATGACCAAGCCTGGTGTGGTCCCTGTGGCCCAAAATGGGTCCTGGGCATTGTCCTGGCAAGGGTGACCAAGCCTGGGGTGGTCCCTAAAACCTGGAGTGACCCAAAATGGGTCCTGGGCATTGTCCTGGCAGGGGTGACCAATCTTAGGGGGGTCCCTGTGGTCCAAACTGGGTCCTGGGCACTGTCCTGGCAGGGACACAGTGCTGTGCTTGTCATTCCTTAATCCCCTCCAGGGATGTGACTGCAGCACCTCCCAGTGCAGGCTCCAAAACCAGTGAAAATGAAAGATTGGCAAGGTGGAAATTTGTTAATTTTAGAGATTGTTTTGCCTCCAGCCCCGGGGAAGCTTTGCCTTTGTTCTCTCCCACCTCCAGTTTGGGCGAAAATCCCTTTGTGTGTTCTCCTGGCCACAGTCCCAGAGCTTTTTGGGGGGGACAGTGTCCTTGTGACCCCCCAGAGCCCCCAGGAGCTGAGATCTGCTGCTTTCATCTCAGGCAGCCTCGTGGATTTCCTCAAGACCTCGGAAGGAGTCAAGCTCAGCATCAACAAACTCCTGGACATGGCAGCTCAGGTGAGGGCAGAGCAGAGAGATGGGGACGGAGCTGAGAGAGCTCTGCACGGCTGGAGCCGTTAATTAACGACTGCAACTCATTAATAATCACAAACCCCAGGTTGCTGAAGGCATGGCTTTCATCGAGGCCAAGAATTACATCCACAGGGACCTGAGGGCCGCCAACATCCTGGTGTCGGACACTCTGTGCTGCAAAATCGCCGATTTTGGGCTGGCCCGGCTCATCGAGGACAACGAGTACACGGCTCGGGAGGGTGAGCCCCGCCCGGCCCGGGGGTCACAGGGCTTGGGGACATGGGGACAGGGGCCCTGGATCTTCGGGGAGCTGCAGGAGAGGAGTGCAAGGATGATTGTCCCTTTTCCACCTCGCCGCCCGCAGCTGCAGCGGGGCTCCTGCTTTGCGCGGCTGCCACCAAAGCGCAGCGACAGAGCCCGCCCGGGTCTGGGGACTGTCCCCGGGATTAACGCTGCGATTCCCGCTCAGCCTGGGCGCTTCATCCCCTCCCTTCGCCTCCCTCCTCGCAGGAGCCAAATTCCCCATTAAGTGGACGGCGCCCGAGGCCATCAACTACGGCACGTTCACCATCAAGTCGGACGTGTGGTCCTTCGGCATCCTGCTCACCGAGATCGTCACCTACGGCCGCATCCCGTATCCAGGTCGGGATTCTGGGGCAGCTGCGGGGCTGGCACGCCCTCGGTGTGCGTGTCTGTGTGTCCGCCTGTGGGTGTGCGTGTCTGTGTGTCTGTCTGTGGGCGTGTGTGTGTGTGCATGCAGTGCTGCACGCACGCCACTGCCAGCCTGGCTCCCTGCCCAACGGGGCTGCACCGGGCACCGGAGCCACCTGGGGAGGGGTTTCGGGGGTGGGAGGTGTGCCCCCGATGCGGGGTTTGGGAGGGTGGGGTGGCAGCTGTGACCCAAATTGGGTTCTGGGCACTGTCCTGGCAGGGGTGACCAGTCTTAGGGGGGTCCCTGCCACCCAAAATGGGTCCTGGGCATTGTCCTGGCAGGAATGACAAATCCTGGGGTGGTCCCTAAAACCTGGGGTGACCCAAAATGGGTCCTGGGCATTGTTCTGGCAGGGGTGACCAATCTTAGGGGGGTCCCTGCCACCCAAAGTGGGTCCTGGGCATTGTCCTTGCAGGGATGACCAACCCTAAGCTGGTCCCTAAAACCTGGGGCTGACCCAAAATAAGTCCTGGGCATTGTCCTGGCAAGGGTGGCTGACCCCAGGATGGTCCCTGCCACCCAAAATGGGTTCTGGGCGTTGTCCTGGCAGGAATGGCCAATCCTGGAGTGGTCCCTAAAACCTGGGGTGACCCAAAATGGGTCCTGGGCATTGTTCTGGCAGGGGTGACCAATCTTAGGGGGGTCCCTGCCACCCAAAGTGGGTCCTGGGCATTGTCCTTGCAGGGATGACCAACCCTAAGCTGGTCCCTAAAACCTGGGGCTGACCCAAAATAAGTCCTGGGCATTGTCCTGGCAAGGGCGACTGACCCCAGGATGGTCCCTGCCACCCAAAATGGGTTCTGGGTGTTGTCCTGGCAAGGGTGACCAAGCCTGGGGTGGTCCCTAAAACCTGAAGTGACCTAAACTGGGTCCTGGGCATTGTCCTGGCAGGAATGGCCAATCCTGGAGTGGTCCCTGTGGCCCAAATTGGGTCCTGGGCATTGTCCAGGCAGGGGTGAGAGCAACTCTGGCATGGTTCCTGTGACCCAAACTGGGTCCTGGCAGGGATGACCAACCCCGGGATGGTCTCTGTAACATTGGGGTGACCCAAACCGAGTCCTGGGGGTGACCCAAACTGGGTCCTGGCAGGGATGACCAACCCCAGGGTGTCCCCTCCACCACAGGGGTGACCCACCCTGATCCCCACATCATTCCCCTCCCTCCAGGCATGACGAACCCCGAGGTGATCCAGAACCTGGAGCGGGGTTACCGCATGCCGCAGCCCGAGCAGTGCCCGCCGGAGCTGTACGAGCTGATGAGGCAGTGCTGGAAGGAGAACCCCGAGGAGCGCCCCACCTTCGACTTCCTCAGGAGCGTCCTCGAGGACTTCTTCACTGCCACCGAGGGCCAGTACCAGCAGCAGCCCTGAGCCTTTGGGGTCCCCACAGACCCCATGGACGCCGCCCCAGCCTGGGGGTGAACTCTGTGAACATTTGCAGCGCTCCAGAGCTTGGGAGCAGCAGATTTGACTCCTTCAGGAGGGGCTGAGCAGACCCCCAAGCGCTGGGGGATGGCACAGGGTGCCCACCCTGCTGTCCCTGCCCTTTCCAGGGGCACACCCAGGCAGGCCCCAGCCCCTCAGGGCTCCCCTCAGCCCACTCTGTGCCCCCTTCACCCCCTGGGCATGGCCAGAACAGACCCCCAAATGCTAAGGGATGGCACAGGGTGCCCAAAGGGTGCCCACCCTGCTATCCGGTGCCCACTTTGCTGTCCCTGCCCTTCCCTGGGCCGCATCCCGGCCCCAGCCCCTCAGGGCTCCCCTCAGCCCGCTCTGTGCCCCCTTCACCCTTCAGTGATGGCAGGAGCCCCCCCAACAGCGCTGCCCACTGCACCCCCTTGGCTGCGGGACGCTCCCTCTCCCCCTGCCCCAGGGTGTTTGCAGGACCTCTCCCACAATAATTTTGGGGAAATAAAGGCCATTTCAGCGGTGGGGGCCTCGCAGGGCCGGACTGCCATGGGATGGGGTATGTGGGGTGATGCCCGCGGCGCACGGACCCCACTGGGGGTACACGGACCCCACTCGCACCAACCCAGCCCGGGGAGCCCCTGGGACCCCCCTGACCCCACCTCAGCCCTGGGAGCCCCCCCAGACCCTCCCTCGCCCACCCCCTGCCCTGGGGTCCCCCCTCCCCTAGGATGGTTCAGCCCCCCCTTAACCCCCCACCTCAGGGAATGGTTCCTCCCCGCCCACCTGGACACCCCTCAGCGATGGTACATCCTCCCCCCCCCGTTCCCCGCCTCAGTGGTACAGCCCAAGCTCCCCCGGCGCTCAGCCTAACTTGCTAGGTGCCGCTGCGGCTTGCGATTGGTCAGCTGGCGAGAGGGGGCGGAACGGAGAGCTGCGATTGGACGAAACGGCGCGGGAGGCGGGGCCGCGGGCCCGGGGCGGGCAGGGTTGGTTGCGCGGCGCGGCGGCGGGTCGGGCGCTGTGAGGGGAGGCAGGAAAATGGCGCTGACGCAGGGCACGAAGCGCAAAGTCTGCTACTACTACGATGGTGAGGGGCTGCGGGCACCCGCCGGGGCCGCCGGGCCGCGGGAGAGCCGTCCCAGGGCGGGGGGGAGTGGGGGGCTGAGGGGGCGGGGTTGAGAGGTGAGGGGAGAATGGGGGGGGTGAGGGCGAGGGGTCACTGAGGGGGAATGGGGAGGGGGGGTGAGGGTAATGGGGTCACTGAGGGAGGATGGGGGTGCTGGGGGTGGGATGAGAGGTTGGGAATGGGGGATCATTGGGGTCATGGAGGTGAGGGGGGGTTTAAAGGTTTGGGGATGGATCTTGGGGGTATTGATGGGCAGGGGAGGTCAGGGCAAGGGGATCAAGGGTAGTGTGGGAGGGCATGGCAGGGATGTGGGGAGCACTGGGGAGGAGAATGGGATGAGAGGGGAAGATTGGGCGTGTGGGATGAGGAAAGGGGGAGATTTGGGGGAAGATCACGGGGGGTGAGGAAATGGGAAGATCTGGGAATTCGGGGGAAGATCAGGGGAATGAGGAAATGTGAGGATTTAGGGGAAGATCAGGGGGATGGGATGGGGAAATAGGGAGATCTGGGGATTTGGGAGAAGATCAGGGAGATGGGGAAATTTGGGGTTTTGGGAGATGGGGAAATGTGGCGATTTGGGGATTTGGGAGATGGGAAAGGCAGGGAAATGTCCAGGTTGGTGAGAGGGGCTCGAGGCCAGGAGAGGCTTTGGGGACTGAGATGCTGGAGGAGGATTTTGGGGAGGTGCTGGACGGGCTCTGAGGAGACTGAGCCACTCCTGGGACAGCGCTTTGGGGTCAGGAGGGGACAAAAAGGATTTGGGAGCCGGGCTGGCTGTGTGTGCAGGGAGCCAGGAACGTCCTTCAGCTCTGGCTCCTTTTGGGGCTCCCTGAGCAGCAGAAAAATCCCAAACCCTTCCCTGGGTGTCCTGTGGGGCTGAGAAATCCCAGTCCTGCCCCTCTCCCTTCCCCTGCTCCTTTTTCACTGGCTCTGGGCTCCCCCTGTGTCAGAGACCTTGTGCAATCCTCTGAAATCAAATAAAAACTTCTTCTTGCTGCTTTTTCCCCCTCAAAGGATGTGCCCAGTGCAGGAGAAAATCCTATCCTATTTTTTTCCCCTCTAAAATATGATTTTTTTCCCTCTAAAATGTGATTTTTTTTTCTCTCTAAAAATATGATTTTTTCCCACTAAAAATGTGGGGTTTTTTTTCCCTCTAAAAATGTGATTTTTTTCCCTCTAAAAATGTGATTTTTTTCCCCTCTAAAAATATAATTTTTTCCCTCTAAAAATGTGGGGTTTTTCCCTCTAAAAATGTGATTTTTTTTCCCTCTAAATTGTGATTTTTTCCCTTTAAATGTGATTTTTTCCCTCTAAAAATGTGTGATTTTTTCCCTCTGAAATGTGATTTTTTCCCCTCTAAAATGTGATTTTTTTCCCTCTAAAATGTGATTTTTTCCCCCCTTAAATGGGAGATTTTCAGCCCTGCTGGGTTCTAATTTTTAAAGGCATTTAATTCTATCTGAAATATG
Organism: Molothrus aeneus; assembly: GCF_037042795.1. Classification (NCBI taxonomy): domain Eukaryota; kingdom Metazoa; phylum Chordata; class Aves; order Passeriformes; family Icteridae; genus Molothrus; species Molothrus aeneus. The sequence continues at coordinate 1,948,141 of NC_089668.1, forward strand.
AAATAAGAGCAGCTGTTTTGTTTGAAATGCTGCTGCTGCCCTGCAGGTCTTTGCTGCACAAGAATTTCACAAATGTGAGTTCCATACTTTGTGGTGAGATTTTAGTGCCTTTTTTTTTATTATTTTTTAACTTTTAGTGCCTTTAATATTTTTAACTTTTAGTGCCTTTTTTTTTGGTGATTTTTAAATTTTTTTTTTTTGCTTTTTCACTGTTCATTTCTGAGCAGCTTTTGAACATCCACAGCTGAGGGGGTAAAAAAACTGAGAGGAAATAAATCATTTGTTCGTTTTTTTCCACCCTGGGAGGTTAAAACAGCCCAACCTGCTGGTGAGAATTCCCTGAATTTTATGGGATGAAGGAATTGGGGTGTGAGGGAAGCTTTGGATGGAATTTCTCCTTTCAGAGCTGCCTTTGGAGGGATTTAACCCCAGCAGATCCTGCTAAATTCACACTTTTTAATCTGCTCTGACATCCAGGGATGTGCTCAGCACAGGGAACACGAGCTCAGCCTTGGCCCATTCAAAAATGGGGATTTTTTAAAAAAGCTTCACTGAGTTCTCTGCTTGTATTTTCTCTCTGCAGAACCTCAAATATCTCTTGAAAGTTCCCCCAAATTTTGATTTTTGAGGTGGTAAAATACATCCCTGAAAGTGGCACGGTGTGGATTGGCAACATTTCAGAAAATGGAATTATTTCCAGTGGGGAAAAAAAAAAAAGTATTTAGATTAAAAAAAAAAAAAAAATCTGTTTAGTGAAAGAACATTCCCCCAGAGCTCCACAAACAGGAGCAGATTTGCCTGAATGTGGGATTTGCACTTCTGGCATCTCCTGAAAATCCATCCGTGGCCAGAGGAGGGAAAACTGCTTGTGCTGAAGGTGCAGGGTGCTGATGAAATCTGAATTCTGCTCTCTGAGTCACTGGCCAGACTGGATTGGAGCTCCTGCTTCCCAAAAGGAGCAGGAACAGCTTGCTCTGCTTCCCCAGGAAAATGAGGCTTGGGAGAGATTCCTGCTCCCTGCAGCCAAAGGTGAAATCTGAAAGGGAAATTGCTGGGAATTTCAGGGAAATGAGCGCCCCAGGGAAAGGAGGTGGGGTAAAAATCCCATTTCTCAGTTTGGAGCAGGAAATCCACATCAGGAGGGGACTTTGGGGCTGTAAAAGAATTCCTGAGGGGTGGCTGGGAATGCTCTGGGGGGATTGGAAGGAATAAAAAGGGGTGAAAAGAAGAGTGGGGCTGTAAAAGCAGAGCTGGGTGGTGTTTGCAGAGTTCAGAGTTCCCTGGATCCCATTTCCCTTGGGTAAACAGGAGGAAAGTGAGGCTCAGGCTGGGTGTTCCTGGGCTGAGTCACTCCCTGAGCTGGGATGAACTGCAGGGCTCCTGCTGGGGCTGGGAAACATCTCTGGGAGTGAGCTCTGACCCTAAACCTGGGAAACATCCCTGGGACTGACCCCAAACCTGGGAAACATCCCTGGGACTGACCCCAAACCTGGGAAACATCCCTGGGACTGAGCCCTGACCCTAAACCTGGGAAACATCCCTGGCACTGACCCCAAACCTGGGAAACATCCCTGGGTGTGAGCCCTGACCCTAAACCTGGGAAACAGCCCTGGGACTGACCCCAAACCTGGGAAACATCCCTGGGACTGACCCCAAACCTGGGAAACATCCCTGGGACTGAGCCCTGACCCTAAACCTGGGAAACATCCCTGGGACTGACCCCAAACCTGGGAAACATCCCTGGCACTGACCCTAAACCTGGGAAACATCCCTGGAACTGACCCCAAACCTGGGAAACATCCCTGGAACTGAGCCCTGACCCCAAACCTGGGAAACATCCCTGGAACTGAGCCCTGACCCTAAACCTGGGAAACATCCCTGGGACTGAGCCCTGACCCTAAACCTGGGAAACATCCCTGGGACTGACCCCAAACCTGGGAAACATCCCTGGAACTGAGCCCTGACCCTAAACCTGGGAAACATCCCTGGGACTGAGCCCTGACCCTAAACCTGGGAAACATCCCTGGGACTGACCCCAAACCTGGGAAACATCCCTGGAACTGAGATCCTCTGAGCCCAAACCTGGGAAACAGCCCTGGCACTAAACCCTGACCCCAAACCTGGGAAACATCCCTGGGACTGACCCCAAACCTGGGAAACATCCCTGGAACTGAGATCCTCTGAGCCCAAACCTGGGAAACAGCCCTGGCACTAAACCCTGACCCCAAACCTGGGAAACATCCCTGGGACTGAGCACTGACCCTAAACCTGGGAAACAGCCCTGGCACTAAACCCTGACCCTAAACCTGGGAAACATCCCTGGAACTGAGCCCTGACCCTAAACCTGGGAAACTTCCCTGGGACTGAGATCCTCTGAGCTCAAACCTGGGAAACAGCCCTGGCACTAAACCCTGAGCCCCTCTGACCCCAAATTTGGGAGAACATCCCTGGCACTGAGCCCTGAGCCCCTCTGAGCCCAAAGCTGGCAGGATTCCTCCCCTGCACTGCCCCAGCCATGCCATGGGTTGGGCTGGGAGATGATCCAGCCCCTTTCCAAAGGCAGGGACACCTTGCACTGGTGGCATTCCAAGTTCCCTGGCTCAGATTTGAGGGGCAGCCCTGAATCCATGGATATCCCTGGAGATTCCCAATCTTGGAGATTCTTCCTCTGCACTGCCATGGGATGGTTTGGGTTGGGAGCCATGGAATGGGTTGGGTTGGGAGCCATGGAATGGTTTGGATTGGGAGCCATGGAATGGTTTGGATTGGGAGCCATGGAATGGTTTGGGTTGGCAGCCATGGAATGGTTTGGATTGGGAGCCATGGAATGGTTTGGATTCAGAGCCATGGAATGGTTTGGGAGCCATGGAATGGTTTGGATTGGGAGCCATGGAATGGTTTGGGTTCAGAGCCATGGAATGGTTTGGATTGGGAGCTGTGGAATGGTTTGGATTGGGAGCTGTGGAATGGTTTGGATTCAGAGCCATGGAATGGTTTGGATTCAGAGCCATGGGATGGTTTGGATTCAGAGCCATGGGATGGTTTGGGCTGGGAGCCATGGAATGATTTGGATTCAGAGCCATGGGATGGTTTGGATTCAGAGCCATGGAATGGTTTGGGTTCAGAGCCATGGAATGGTTTGGATTGGGAGCCATGGAATGGTTTGGATTCAGAGCCATGGAATGGTTTGGATTCAGAGCCATGGAATGGTTTGGGTTCAGAGCCATGGAATGGTTTGGGTTCAGAGCCATGGAATGGTTTGGGAGCCATGGAATGGTTTGGGTTCAGAGCCATGGAATGGTTTGGGTTCAGAGCCATGGAATGGGTTGGGTTGGCAGCCATGGGATGGTTTGGATTCAGAACCATGGGATGGTTTGGGTTCAGAGCCGTGGAATGGTTTGGGAGCCATGGAATGGTTTGGATTGGGAGCTGTGGAATGGTTTGGGTTGGCAGCCATGGGATGGTTTGGGTTGGGAGATGATCCAGCAGCACTGATCCAATTCCAGCCCCTTTCCTCTAGTGGCATTCCAAATTCCCTGTCTGAAATTTGAGGGTGAAAACCCTGAATCCATGGATTTCCCTGTGCCAGGAAGGTGGGAAATCCCAGTCACTGCTGGAGGAGAAACAAATCCCAGAGGAGCTGATGATTCCCCCTGCAGGAATTGCTGACAAACTCCTTTCTGCTTCCAGGGGATGTTGGGAATTATTATTATGGCCAAGGACATCCCATGAAACCCCACAGGATCCGCATGACCCACAACCTCCTGCTCAATTATGGCCTCTACAGGAAGATGGAGATCTATGTAAGCTCATTATTGGATGTCATAATTGATGTTTCATGCTTTAATTGTGGAGCTTTTCTCTGGGAGGAAAGGAACAAACCCCAATCCATTGTGTTGGTGCATTTCTGGTTTCTTCTCAGAAAGTGAGGGGTTCTGTGCTTCAGAGAGGCTTTGCAGACAGCAAAACTGATTTTAATCCTTGAAATTAAATTTATTTCCACGTCTGCCTATGTAACACTCACCAACAGTGCCATTCTTACCTTTCAAATTCACTTTTTCTCCCTTAGCACTGCTGCTTTGATACTTTTCACAGTTCCTGGGGGGAAATGGGAACTGGAAATGGGAGCTGGGGAGGGAATCAATCCCAAAGCAAATCCCAAAGCAGCCTTGCTGTGTTGCTGTCCTTGCAGCGCCCCCACAAGGCCAATGCAGAGGAGATGACCAAGTACCACAGCGATGATTACATCAAATTCCTGAGGTCCATCCGCCCTGACAACATGTCTGAGTACAGCAAGCAGATGCAGAGATGTGAGTGATGCTGCAGCTGAAAACCTGGAAGTTTGGGATAAATTTCTGACTTTGCTTTTTTTTTTTTGGGGGGGATTTTTCTGGTGAATAAAGAATTTAAAACCAGGTCCCACTCCCCAGCTCAAGGAGCTGAGGGAAATCCTCTCACCTGGTTGTATTTTGGGGGGGTTTTTTTGTTGCCTAAATTTCTTTCCTGGTTGGAGATGACAGAATTGCTCCATTTCTGACCTGTGTGGAGTTTGTGTTTGTGCTCATCTTCAACCAGAAGAGTTGGTTTAAAACCAGCAAATTTAAAACCAGCAAATTAAAAAAGCCCCAAATCCTCAATTCTACCCCAAATCTGAAGGATTTTCAGGGCAGGGTGAGATACTCATCAATACCTGATGATTTTATGGGTTAATTTCTTATTCCAACCTCTCCAATCCACGGAGCAGCTCTTTAATGGCACAAAACCCTGGCTTTGGTGTCTCAGCCACTCTGAGCTGATGTTTTTATGGCAAAATAAATTTCTAACCAGCCCTGACAACCAGTGGGGAGAGCTCAAGCTTCATTTAAACAACATTTCACTCTTGGAAACCCCCTGAGAGCTGAAGGGGACAGATATTTCTGCACGAGGTTCGTGATTAATACACACTGAAAGCCTCCCCCCAGCCCATGATGTTCTTTAATCCACCAAATGACATCCAGCAAAATGGATTTTTGTACCCAAAGTGACCTGTTTACCCCTGGAGCAGCCACAGCTCATGAACACTCAGCTCTCTCTGGTGCTCAGTGTTTTCTGCACTGTTTGTTATTCCAGCAAAAGTCAAAATGTGAAAATGAAACATGCAAAGGACAGAGCTTTTCTTCAACAAAACCTGCTGGAGCAGTCTCTAATTCCATTTTGGCATGCCAGGCTTGGGCAGAGTAAATCAAAGGGCCTGAAGTTTAATTTCTGGTAATGAGTGACTATTTTTAATAGTGGAATTAATTACAGCAAAAATTTATTGAGGCTAAAACTCCAGTAGTGCTGAGAAGCCAAAGCTGTGGGATTTGAAGTCAAAGGAGTGTGCAAAGTGTCAGCCACACATTTCCATTGCATCATTTGATCTCTGCATTTTCTTTAACGCTTTTGGCCACTTTACAAATCCAAATATTGGTGTAAAATTCTGATTTTATTTCTGCTTTTATTTTAATGATTTTTTTTTCCCATTCTCTTCCAGTTAATGTTGGGGAGGACTGCCCTGTGTTTGATGGGCTCTTTGAGTTCTGTCAGCTCTCTGCTGGAGGCTCTGTTGGTAAGATCACAAATCCTGTGGATTTTTTATTGTGTTTTATTTTCTGTCTCTGTGAACCTATTGCTGATTTAATGATGAAATCCAGGTTTCTCCAAGCTCTCTGTCTGTTGAATCCCTTTTCATTTGTTAATCACTAATTTGGGTTACCTCCCTGAAGGAGTGAGGAGCTCTGTAACAACACCAGTGAGTTAAAACAAAACAGAAAGAGTTCAAGAGTTAAAACAAAACCACAACAGCACAGTTGAATAAAAAAAAAATCAACCTGAGCTTTACATTCAAATAAAAGTTGTAAAAGTCTCACTCTGAGCAGGCACAACCTGAAAAGGAAAGACCAGTGTGGCTTAGGTGCTGTTTTAAAAAAACCCACCAACTCTGGACATGAGGCAAAGCAGAAACTGAAAGGTTTGAGAGCTGGAACATTGAAATTTTGGTTTTTTTTTTTATTTTCTCACAAGTCCCAGCAGAGCTGTTTGTGTGCACAGCCTGAGCTCTGTGGCTGCTGCTGCCACAGTGACACCTCCAGCCTGGATTTCCTGTGCCAGCAGCAGCCCAGCACTGACTGTAGCAGCTTCTGAAGCAGCTCTGTGCTCTCTCTGCTCCCAGGGCTGCAGAATTCCACAGAATTCCTGATTTATTGGGATCCTGGCAGGTTCCAGAACGTGCACAAAGTTGGTGGAAGGGGCTGGGGTAGGGGAACTTCCTCTGGGTGCATTTTCACTCCATGACCTGAACAAATCTCAGCTCAAACCTTGCTCTGCTCAGGGCTCTGAGAAACCAGGGTGACCCCAGCTGGGTGCTGGGTTTGTGGGGATTTTCCTGCTCTGAGGCAAAAGTGGGAAAGGATGAGAAATATTTCCCATTTCCCTTTGGTTTATGGGGACATCCAGGATCAAACCTTTGATTCCCAGTCAAAACTGGGAAAAAAAGATGAGAAATATTTCCCATTTTCCCTTGATTTATGGGGACATCCAGAGTCAAACCCTGGAGCAGGAGTCCCCCAAAACCCCAGGGAGGAGCTGGAGCTTCAACCTCAGGCTCTGTTTGAGGTTTTCCCTCCTGCTTTAACCTGTGTGGGATTTCTTCCTCAAACCTTGCTCTGCTCTGAGAAACCCAGATTATCTCAGGGTGAGCCCAGCTGGGTGCTGGGTTTGTGGGGATTTTCCTGCTCTGAGGCAAAAGTGGGAAATATTTCCCATTTTCCCTTTGTTTATGGGGACATCCAGAGTCAAACCCTGGAGCAGGACCTTTGTGAATCCCCCAAAAACTCCAGGGGTTTCTGGAGCCCCCAGAACCCCAGGGAGGAGCTGGAGCTTCAACCTCAGGCTCTGATTGAGGCTTTTCCCTCCTGCCTTAATTTCTTGTAATTGGGATTTCCTCCTGTGTGGGATTTCCTCCTCAAGCCTTGCCCTGTTCAGGGCTCTGAGAAACCCAGATTATCTCAGTGTGACCCCAGCTGGGTGCTGATTTTTGGGGATTTTCCTGCTCTGAGGAAAAAATGAGAAACATTTCCCATTTTCCCTTGATTTTTGGAGACACCCTGGAGCAGGTAGCCCCCAAAAACCCCTTGAGTTTCTGGAGCTCCCAAAAACCCCTGGGAGGAGCTGGAGCTTCAACCTCAGGCTGTGTTTGAGGTTTTCCCTCCTGCCTTAATTTCTTGTAATTGGGATTTCCTCCTCAAACCTTGCTCTGTTCAGGGCTCTGAGAAACCCAGATTGTCTCAGTGTGACCCCAGCTGGGTGCTGATTTTTGGGGATTTTCCTGCTCTGAGGAAAAAATGAGAAATATTTCCCATTTTCCCTTGATTTTTGGAGACACCTTGGAGAAACTCACCCCCTGAGTTTCTGGAGCCCCCAAAAACCCCAGGGAGGAGCTGGAGCTTCCCCTCAGGCTCTGTTTGAGGTTTTTCCCTCCTGCTTTAACCTGTGTGGGATTTCCTCCTCAAACCTTGCTCTGCTCAGGGCTCTGAGAAACCCAGATTGTCTCCAGTGTGACCCCAGCTGGGTTTGTGGGGATTTTCCTGCTCTGAGGCCAAAGTGGGAAGGGATGAGAAATATTTCCCATTTTCCCTTGGTTTGTGGGGACATCCAGAGTCAAACCCTGGAGCAGAGCCCCCAAAAACCCCAGGGAGGAGCTGGAGCTTCCCCTCAGGCTCTGTGTGAGGTTTTTCCCTCCTGCTTTAACCTGTGTGGGATTTCCTCCCCCAGCCAGTGCTGTGAAGCTGAACAAGCAGCAGACAGACATTGCAGTCAACTGGGCTGGAGGTCTCCACCACGCCAAGAAATCAGAAGCCTCTGGGTTCTGCTACGTCAACGACATCGTGCTGGCCATCCTGGAGCTCCTCAAGTACGGGCAGCGCCTCTGCCTCCTCTTCCTCACTGCTTCTCCTCAGCATTTTTCATTTATTCTGGGTTTTTTTCTGGTTTTTTTGGGCTCTGCTCCCCTCTCTCCCAAAAGGGATTTTGGAAAAAAAAAACTCCAAAATGTTTGGGAATATAATATATAATATGTGATATATAATATGTGATATATAATATGTGATATATAATATATAATATACGATATATAATATATAATATATAATATGTGACATATAATATATAATATATAACATATAATATATAATATATAATAATTTAGTATATGCCATGCCATGACATTATATAATATAATATATAATATATGATAATATGATAATATATAATATGCAAAATATAATATAATATAATATAGTATATGCCATGCCATGACATTATATTATATATTATATATAATATATGATATTTTATAACATATAATATATAATGTATAATGTATAATATATAATATGATACAATGTGATATAATGTAATATTATATATTATAATATAATAAATATATAATATATACTATAATATACTATAACATTACACAGCATAACATTTAGAAAAATATATAATAATATGCATAATATAATATATAAGATATACAATTATAATCATTATAATACAGATTATTATGTACTATAGTTATCTATTTTATTAGAAATAATTATAATATTTTTACTATTACCATAAATATACTCATTATAATATTATTATAAATATTATAAAAATTATATTACATTTATTGTAAATTAATTAAATTCTAATTTGGGGGGATTGTAAATCAATCCCAGCTCCTCTGGGATTTATTTCTCCCCCAGCAGTAGCTGGGCTCTCCCTGGCACAGGGAAATTCATGGATTCAGGGCTGCCCCTGAAATAAGAGAGGGAATTTGGAATTCCACCAGGGCAGGGTTTGCCTCAGCAGGAGCAGAGGATTTTTGGGGTTTTTGGGTGTCACATTATTTTGCTGCTGTTCTTTGTCCCACTCATGGCTGTGTGACAGCCTCTGGCTCCAGGCAAACCTCGCTGTGGGAGGCTTGGGCAGAAAAATGTGCAGAAAAATGTGCAGAAAAAAAAGTGCATAAAAATCCAATTTATTGGCTGAATCTGAACCAAACTCAGCAGCAAAAGTCACTTGATTTTCTGTCCCACTGCTGTCCCTTCCCCTGTAGATCCTGGCCTGAATTCCCTGCTCTGGAGGCAGTTTTTCCCATAAATAAATGCAATATTCTGATTTTTTCCAGGTACCACCAGCGAGTGCTGTACATTGACATCGACATCCACCACGGGGATGGGGTGGAGGAGGCTTTTTACACCACAGACAGGGTCATGACCGTGTCCTTCCACAAATATGGAGAATATTTCCCAGGAACTGGGGACCTGAGGGTGAGAGCCACCAAATTCCCAGGAGATTTGGGGTTTTTTTTTTTCCAGCTTTTTTGGGGATTTTTTCCAGCTTTTTTGGTTTTTTTTTTCCAGCTTTTTGGGGGTTTTTTCCAGCTTTTTTGGTTTTTTTTTTCCAGCTTTTTTGGGGTTTTTTTCCAGCTTTTTGGGGATTTTTTTCCTTTTTTTTTTTGGGTTTTTTTCCAGCTTTTCCACCCTGTCCCTGTGTGACACCCATTTGCTGAGGGCAGAGGGGTGGATGATCATTTTTTAAAGCCAAATCTTCGCTCTCAGTCTCTCTGGTGGGGTTGTGCTCACAAAAATGACTCCAAATGTGACATTTTGGTGGCTTTGCAGCCCCAGCTTGGTGACACAAACTCTTGGTGAAGGTTTCTGAGGGAGTGGATTTTTATTGGCACTTCCTGCAGTGACTCAGAGTGTCACCTGTGACTTGTGACATTACCAGAACTTCTGTTCTCAGGGGTGAAAGGTTCTTTACTTATTTTTAAGGGATTTTTACAAGAATTGTGATTTTTTTTTTGGTCTAAATCCTCTCATCTTTCACATGGGATTTGTATTTTTTCAGCCCTACCAAGAACTTGGTGCTGCACCATAAATGAAAAAAAAACCCAATTTTTAATAAACCACTTGTCTGTGAACGTGATAAAAACCTTAAAATATATAATATTTTAGTGCAGAATATTTTATTTTTATTTAAAAGCAGAATTCAGTGACTGAATAAATTCAGTGACTGCCCTGCCCAGCCCAGCCCAGCTGCCTGCTGCTCGTGTCTGCAGTAAATCGTTAATATTTAACAATATTAATTACTCTGGCTTAATATCTGGATGAGGCTGGGTTCCAAGCTTCCTTTCCCAGTTTGGGGCAGGATTTGGGTTTCTGGTGAGCTCAGTTCTGCTCTCTCAACCCGCAGGACATTGGGGCAGGCAAAGGGAAATACTACGCTGTCAATTATCCCCTGCGGGACGGCATCGACGACGAGTCCTACGAAGCCATTTTCAAACCTGTGAGTGAAACCTCCTCTGCTCAGGGATCCTCTGTGCTCCCACTTTGTCCTCAGGGCCATTCTTTAGGGGATTTTATTGAGTTTTTGTGGGATTTTTTTTTTTTTTTAATGGGACAAGGTTCAACCAAGGGCTCTGTTCTCCCCCCAGAACAATCGGGGTCTGTGTGGGAGCTCCTGGGTGTGAGAGCCCCAGTGTTGGCTGGGGATTGAATTGTGCTGGGGATTGAATTGTGCTGGGGATTGAATTGTGGAAAAGCCCAGAGCTGAGCAGGGTCCATGAGCTCTGCATGAGGAGGATGTTGGGTTTCAATCCAAGGATTTGGCCCCCTTGGGTTGTGGGGACACCCAGAGTCAAACCCTTGGGCTGGAGCTTTGTGGATCCCCCACAAACCCCAGGGAGGGGCTGGAGCTTCACCTCAGGCTCTGTCCCAGCTGTGGGAGCAGCAGGCATGGCCTGACACGCCTGGCTGTCACTGTGCTGCTGTGACAGTGGCCTGTGGGCAGGGGGGTGACAGAGCCTTTGTTTTTTAGGTGATCTCCAAGGTGATGGAGACGTTCCAGCCCAGCGCTGTCGTCCTGCAGTGTGGCTCTGATTCCCTGTCTGGGGACAGGCTGGGCTGCTTCAACCTCACCATCAAAGGTAGGAGCTGAGCTGCTGCTCAGCAGGAATGCCATGGAAAAGCTGGCATGTTGGGAAGGATGAAAGTTTGACAAAAAAGTCTCACAGATGTGTGTGCTTGGCAGAAAGATTTTTAAATGTAGAGTCTGATGAAGGAATAGAGATGGAAGCAAGTTCTGGTATAGAAGAAAAGAATTGCTGAGCCAGTCTGACTGGATAACCAAGGAGGCAAAGGGGGTGTGAGTTATTATGAGGGGTTTTTATGGCTTAGAGCAAAGGATAAACCCACCCCAAACAAGAAGATGTTTTTAACAAGCAGAAAGAGAGCACAGGCAAACAAGGCAGAAAATGAGGCAAGGAGAAAATGCTCTCAGAATGCAAGAAAACTGAAAACCAACTTCTACCTTAAACTGCAATGCACTGACTGTTAGTGATTGGAGAACAGTAACATGAATATGGTAATTACAGCAGTTATGATAGGCTGTAGATAAAAGTTCAGGTATAGATTGGTTCTGCTGTGTTGAGATGCTCAGCAAAGAAAAGTATAGAATGCATTGTGACCTAAAGAAAAGTATAGAATGCATTGTGACCTAAAGAAAAGTATAGAATGCATTGTGACCAAAATAAAAGTATAGAATGCATTGTGACCAAACCCAAAGGGTCTCCAGGCCTGCCTGCAGCTGGAGCTGACAGCTGTAGGCACAGGCTCTGTCACCCACCACCCTGGACTGCTGGAACCTCTTGGATACAATAAACTGCATTTTGGATACAATAAACTGCATTTGGAGAGCCCCTGGAGTCCCACATCCCTCATTTTGGCTCTTACACTGGCATTTATACCACGAGTGTGACCTTTTTATTTGCACTGCAGGCCATGCCAAGTGTGTGGAGTTTGTGAAGAGCTTTAACCTGCCCATGCTGATGCTGGGAGGAGGGGGGTACACGATCCGCAACGTGGCGCGCTGCTGGACCTACGAGACTGCTGTGGCTCTGGACACTGAGATCCCCAATGGTAACTCCCCCCCTGCAGCCCTGGGGCAGGCCTGGCCTCACTGAGACCCCCCTGCCTCACTTTGGAAAGCCAGGAGGCTGCTGAGGAAGGCAGGAGCCTCCCCTGAAATGGAGAATGTGAACCCTCCCCACCCCTCTGAAGTGTTATAAATTTTAAATTAAGGGGCTCTCAGGGAAAATTATGGGAGCAGGAAATAACAGTTCTTGAATAGGGAAGAAAATGAAAAAGATAAAATGAACAATGCAGTGCACTAGAACAACAGTGCCAGAGTCAGAGCCCAGCCTGGCACCCTGTGGGTCAGGCTGGTGGCAGCAGAACCATTGGAATTGTGGCTCAGCCCTCCTGCAGTGCCAGGGCTGGTTCTGCTGGAGCAGGGATCCTGGAGAAAGGTGCAGTCTCTGCCTCTGCAGATCCAGGGCAAGAGGCAGCTGCTGTTCCTCTGGGCAATCCAGTGCAGAAGCCGTGCTGGTGTTCCAGAATCTCCAGATTATATCTGGGTAGGAATGTTTGAAATCTCAGATTACATCCAGGTAGGAATGTTTGAAATCTGAGATTCTATCCAGGTAGGAATGTGTGAAATCTCCAGATTATATCTGGGTAGGAATGTTTGAAATCCCCATATTATATCCAGGTAGGAATATTTGAAATCTCAGATTATATCCAGGAAGGAATGTTTGAAATCTCAGATTCTATCCGGGTAGGAATGCTTGGCTCCTCCCTCTGGGCTCCCATCTGCCAATGGGATGCTGTAGTTCTTATCAGCCATGCAGGGACATTCCAGAGCTGTTATCAGCAGGTGTCCCCTCCCAGAGAGGTGTGACTGTGGTCACTCAGAGAGAGAGATAAGGCAAACTGCCCACTTGACCAAGGCAATCTGCCATGCAGATGGTAACAGAGTCCATCCTGCCTTGCAGTCTGGAACACCCCAAGAGCTCAGGTGTAGAATTTGCAGGCAACCCCAACAAGGGAAGAGATGAGAATCTCGACTCCATGTTTCAGAAGGCTGATTTATTATTTTATGATCTGTATTATATTAAAAGAAAATTATATACTAAAACTATACTAAAGAATAGAAGGGAAGAGAAGGAGAAAGGAAAGGAAAGGAAAGGAAAGGAAAGGAAAGGAAAGGAAAGGAAAGGAAAGGAAAGGAAAGGAAAGGAAAGGAAAGGAAAGGAAAGGAAAGGAAAGGAAAGGAAAGGAAAGGAAAGGGAAAGGAAAGGGAAAGGAAAGGGAAAGGAAAGGAAAGGAAAGGAAAGGAAAGGAAAGGAAAGGGAAAGGGAAAGGGAAAAGAATGATAATAAAATCTTGTGACTGAGCCAGTTGGGCTGTGATTGGCCATTAATTAGAAACAACCACATGAGGCCAATCCCAGATGCACCTGTTGCATCCCACAGCACAGATAACCATTGGTTACATTTTGTTCCTGAGGCCTCTCAGGAGGAACAATCCTAAGGAAAGGATTTTCCATAAAATGTGTCTGTGACACTCAGGGCCGTGCTGCTGCTGCTGGGCTTCTCTTACCTCTGCATGTTCCCTTTTGGATTCCTGAGTGCTGCACCCTGCTGAGAATCTGGTGTTAATTACCATTAATTTCCCCTCAGAACTTCCATACAACGACTACTTTGAGTACTTTGGGCCAGACTTTAAGCTCCACATCAGCCCCTCCAACATGACCAACCAGAACACCAACGAGTACCTGGAGAAAATCAAGTGAGCACCGGGGGAACGGCCCTTCCACGGGGGCTGGGGGCCTCGGTGGCCCTTGGTGACAAAGTGTCCTTCCCTGGCTGGCTCTAGGCAGAGGCTCTTTGAGAACCTGAGGATGCTCCCTCACGCTCCTGGCGTCCAGATGCAGCCAATTCCTGAGGATGCGGTCCAGGAGGACAGCGGGGATGAGGAGGAGGATGATCCTGAAAAACGCATCTCAGGTAGGTGCTGGGGTTGGGTTAGAACTGGGCTGGGGATGGGATTGGGCTGGGGAATGGAATTGTGCTGGGAATTGTGCTGGGAATTGTGCTGGGGATGGGATTGGGCTGGGAATTGTGCTGGGAATTGTGCTGGGGATGGGATTGGGCTGGGAATTGTGCTGGGAATTGGATTGTACTGGGAATTGCATTGGGGATGGGATTGGGCTGGGAATTGTATTGGGGATGGGATTGGGCTGGGAATTGTGCTGGGAATGGGATTGTACTGGGAATTGTGCTGGGAATTGTGCTGGGGATGGGATTGTACTGGGAATTGTGCTGGGGATGGGATTGGGCTGGGAATTGTATTGGGGATGGAATTGTACTGGGAATTGTACTGGGAATGGGATTGTACTGGGAATTGTGCTGGGATTGTGCTGGGAATTGTATTGGGGATGGAATTGTGCTGGGATTGTGCTGGGAATGGAATTGTGCTGGGGATGGAATTGTGCTGGGATTGTGCTGGGAATTGTACTGGGAATTGTACTGGGATTGTGCTGGGATTGTGCTGGGAATGGAATTGTGCTGGGAATTGTGCTGGGAATGGAATTGTGCTGGGAATTGTACTGGGATTGGGATTGTACTGGGAATTGTGCTGGGAATTGTACTGGGATTGTGCTGGGATTGTGCTGGGAATGGAATTGTGCTGGGAATTGTGCTGGGATTGTGCTGGGAATTGTACTGGGAATACCCCAGAGCTGAGCAGGGTCCATGAGCTCTGCATGAGGAGGATGTTGGGTTTCAATCCAAGGATTTGGCCCCCTTGGGTTGTGGGGACACCCAGAGTCAAACCCTTGGGCTGGAGCTTCGTGGATCCCCCACAAACCCCAGGGAGGGGCTGGGGCTTCACTCAGGCTCTGTCCCAGGGTTTCCACTCCTCTTTCACCCTCTCTGCTTTGAATCCATGCCCACCTCCCTGCTGGGTTTCTGTAGGACAGGGCCCTGCAGGATCTCTCCTGCCCGCTGATTTCCATGATGGGAAAAACTTGGATTTTTAAGGGAGAATTCCAGCAGTTGCTGAGGGCTGGGACAGAATCCTTGGGAGAATCCTGGGTGTGAAAATTTGAGTTTTCTCTCCAGCCTGGGGTCTGGCAGACAGATTTGGCAGTGTCAGGTCTGGACATCCCACTGTGCCTAATCCCACTTGCCCACATGATTTTGGAGCAGGTGGGGAAGGGATGAGCTCAAAGATTCATCAGCTGCCACAAAAAGTGCTTTGATCACACCCTCACCCTGATTTCTGTGAGCTCCACTCAGACAACGAATGCTGGGAACCTCCTGAGGTTGAAATCTGCTCTGTGCTCTCCCCTTCCAGTCCGAAATTCCAACAAGAGAATCTCCTGTGATGAGGAATTCTCGGACTCCGAGGACGAGGGCGAGGGAGGCCGCAAGAACGTGGCCAACTTCAAAAAAGCCAAACGTGTGAAGGCAGAGGAGGAGAAGGAGGAGCAGGAGAAGAAAGGTGAGCAGCAGAGCTGCCTGCAAGTTTTCCTCCTCTGTGTCTTTAATTTCATTTTTTCCTCCTCTGTGTCTTTAATTTTTTCCTCCTCTGTGTCTTTAATTTCACTTTTTCCTCCTCTGTGTCTTTAATTTCATTTTTTCCTCCTCTGTGTCTTTAATTTCACTTTTTCCTCCTCTGTGTCTTTAATTTCATTTTTTCCTCCTCTTTGTCTTTAATTTAATTTTGATTTTTTTTTCCCCCCCAGATGAGAAAGAAGAGGAAAAAGCAAAAGAGGAAAAAGCAGCAGCAGCAACAGCAGCAGCAGAACCCAAAGGGTGAGCCTGGCTCCTCCTGCCATGCCCAGGGGGTTTAGGAGGATTCAAGGGCTGATGTGACAATTTGGGTGAATTTGTCACAAATTCCTCATGAGAAGTTTGCAGGTGTTGAGAGGGCTGAAAAATCAAAATATTGCCCTTTCTTTCAGCAATGGATGAAAAAATCGGATTTTTAATATGTTAAATATAATTGGTAATAGATTTAAATTATAAAGGAATAATAATTAAATGAATATTAGTTAATTAAAATAATAAAATAGTGAAATGAATTAATTAACTTAATAATGAGTATATTAATTAATTAAAATAATAAAAGTTAATTAATTAACTTAATAATTATTAGAGTAATCAAAATAATACATTAGTTAAATAAATTAATTGAATTAATAATGATTAATTATTTTAAAATAATAAAATAATTACATAAATTAATTGAATTAATAATGATTAGATTGATTAATTAAAATAATAAAATAATTACATAAAATCTTAAATTAATGGTTAAATTAATAACATTTCATTAACAATATATTTTAAATATTAAATATATTAAAAGAATATATTTTAATATAATTAATAATATATTTTAAATATTATTAGATATATTAAAAGAATATATTTTAATATAATTAATAATATATTTTAAATATTATTAGATATATTGAAATAATACATTTTAATATAATTATTAATATATTTTAAATACTATTAAATCTATTAAAATAATATATTTTAATATATTTAAATTAAATTAAATTTTAGCTGAAAATCAACCAAATAAGCAACACTTTTAATCCTTGTTATTCCATCCAAACCCAAATTAAATGAAATTTTAGCTGAAAATGAACAAATAAGCAACACTTTTAATCCTTGCTGTTAGATCCAAACCCAAATGATCGATTTCAACCAAATCCTTCTCTTGTTTTTGCTTCCCCAGGGTGAAGGAAGAGACAAAATCCACCTGAGTGGCTGCTCTGCCTGGCTGCTGTGGGTTCAGCTCCTGGGCTGCCCCCTCCCCACAGGATTTCTATTTTATATATGTTTTCTGTATATATTTCTATAGAATTGTACAAATGACTGGAGAACTGTAAATTATTCCTCGCTGCAGCCCTGGGAGCAGCCAGGGGAGGATTCTGAGCAGCCCAGCTCTGGTGCCCAGGGAGTTTCACCCTTTGCCTTCCACCTCCCTCCTTGGTGTGGCTCTACAAACACAAAAATCACTTCCTGCCCTTGCCTTTCTCCAAAATAACCTTGGAAAAGAATAATTGAAGTAGAAGTAGTGTCTGCATTTCAGCTTAGGTGGAAAGATGGCCATCAATTCTTGGTTTTCTTGGAATTTATTTTCTTTTTTTTTTTTTTTTTTTTTGCTGTTTTTAATGGGAAAATTCCCAAACGAAGCCTGGGAGAGACTTTTGTGGTTTCCAGTTAAAATTCCACCGAGAGAAAAAAAGAAAAAAACAAAATCCTGCCCAGCTGGTGCCACTTCTCAGGGTCAAAATTGTGCAGTTCTTGAACAGAGTTGGCTCCTCCCTGCAGCAAACCTGGGGAAAGAGATGAAGCAGCTGAAAAGAAACCTGAAAAATTCCCTTTTTTTGTCACGTTTTTGGTTTATTTTTTTAAAAGCGAAGCAGCCCCAGATCTGGAAAATAGAAAATTATCCAATGCAAATCACCCTCAGGGGGTGGCTCAGTTTTCCAAGATGTGCATCCAGGGATTGTGGCAGCGTTTGCTGCAGCTCCAGGGAGGAGAGGGCTGGGATGTTTTACCTGGGTTTTTATTCCCTTCTCTGGGAAGGGAGAAAATTCCTCCCCTTGTGGCTTCATTTTTCTCCTGAAAGCCCAGAAATCCCTCAAAGCCAGCCCAGAGCCCGGCTGCCATCTTTTCTTCATGTGTGCCCTTAAAGAAAATTTAAAACCCAATTTTTTCCTGATTTTTAAGCCAAGTTTTCCAACTGAATTTCCCTCCCAAGGCCGGTAAATCCCAAACTTTTAATCCTGCTGCAACAGCAGATGGGGCTCTGGGCATTTTCCCAGCTCCTCTCCTTCCTCCCACACCATCCTCACCCTCAGATCTCCTCTGGGACCTTTTTCCTTCTCCTTTTTTACAGCATGGACTGAAAAAAAAAAAAAAAAAAAACAACCAAAAAACCCCAATTTTTATGGGGGGATAAAATTCGGATTTTTAAAAAAAAAAAAATTAAATTTTTTTTTTTAAATTTTTTTTTCAGGCAATTCCCATTCTCTGCTCTCCTTTCTCAGGGGAGGGAGGGGGGATCCCTGTGGAATTCTGGAATTTTGGAATTCCAGAATTTTGGAATTCTGGAATTTTGGAATTCCAGAATTTTGGAATTCTGGAATTTTGGAATTCTGGAATTTTGGAATTGTGGAATTTTGGAATTCTGGAATTTTGGAATTGTGGAATTCTGGAATTCCGGAATTTTGGAATTTTGGAATTCTGGAATTTTGGAATTCCGGAATTTTGGAATTCCAGAATTTTGGAATTCCAGAATTTTGGAATTCTGGAATTTTGGAATTCCGGAATTTTGGAATTCCAGGGGTTTTGCACCCTCCCACGGGGGCCCTGCTGAGGTTTCAACTCCGATAATGCTGCTAAAAACTCCCCACAGCTTCTTCTTCAAAGGGTTTATTTTTTTAATTCCTCCTTTTTCTCCCCCTTTTTTTCCCCCCTCACCGTGGAGTTTTTTAATCTCTTTGCGGTCTGGGTGAGGTTTTCACTCTGATTTTCGGTGGTTTTATGTGAAACAAGGGAGAGATCAGTGGAACTTTTTGTGTCTGGGCAAGGTGGGAGGGACGGGAGGAGAGGGGAAAATCTCTTGGGGTTTTTTAAAGAAGCGTTTATTTTGAATTTTCAGAACCTTTGTAATAAAACTGCTCCATTTCTAGGCTTGGTCTGCTTTGTCCTTAATTAATTCCTTCGTTTTCACAGCTTTTTTTTTTTTTGGTTTTTTTGGGTTTCATGGAGATCCCAACAAAAAAAAAATTAGAGGTGGAATTAAGATTGGAAAAATGAGGCATTAATAATTAATTAAGATGAGAAAAATAAGGCATTAATAACTAATTAAGAGAAGAAAAATAAGGCATTAATAATTAATTAAGATTTGAAAAATAAGGCATTAATAATTAATTAAGAGAAGAAAAATAAGGCATGAATTCCCCCCTCCTTCGAGGAATGTTGGTTGAATTCCATCCACCAAAACATTTCGTGTATTTATTTATCCTACACTTGAAAATCTGCTGGGATCTCTTCTGTAAATTGTTATTTCCTTTGGAAATGATTTGGGGTTTTTATTTTTAAGAAACACCCTTGAGATTCTCCCTGGGTCTGGAAAAAGGAGCTCAGAACACAATGAATTTAGGGGATTTTTGGGGTTTTTTTGGGTGATTTTATTCCCAAATTCCACCTGGGCCCCCACCCCTGCCCCAGGCTGGTTCTGTGGTTGGAATGGAACAATTTGGGAATAATAAATTAATGGGAAAGGATGGATTTCATTCATCTTTGAGCTGAATTTAAGGGATTTTATCCAGAATTCAGGAGGATAAAAATTCCTTTATTTAATTAGGGGCAGCAGTTGTGGAGCTGAGTGCGGATCCCACCTGAAACGGCCACAAAACCCCAAATCTGCTCTTTTTGGAGTCAAAAAAAAGCAAATTTTTGTGTGTGCCCGGCTCACTTTGGGTGCTGGAGCAGCCCCATCCTCCCCTTCTGGAGCAAAACCTCTGGAATTCCAACGGGATCTCCCCGAATTCCCCTTTTCCAGCGTCCCTAAAATGGCTGCCAGATGCTCCCAAACCCCCTCCAAAATTGGGTTAAAAAACCCCATTTATTTCACCCCTCTGCTCTAACAAACAAATCCCTTTGAGGAGCAGATCCCTGATTTTGGTTTCCTTGCATCAAATATGGGAAATTTTGGGGTATTCCCACCAACCTCGAGCCTGGATGCTCCCAAATCCTTCAAAATTGGGTTAAAAAACTCATTTATTGCACCCTTCAGCTCAAAGAAATGAATCCATGGGGGAAGCAGATCCTTGATTTTGGTTTCCTTGCACAAAACGTGGAATTTTTAGGATATTCCCACTTACCTTGAGCCCAGATGCTCCCAAATCCCACTTTGCTCTCAAAATTGGGTTAAAAACCCCATTTATTTCATCCTTCTGCTCAAAGAAATGAATCCCATCAGGAAGCAAATCCAGAATTTTGGCTTTCTTGCATAGAAGATGAAATTTCTGGATATTCCCACCTACCTGGAGGCTCGGGAAGAGCCCAAATCCCAATTTCCTTTCAAAATTGGGTAAAAAAACCCCATTTATTTCACTGTTCTACTCAAAGAAATGAATCTCACCAGGAAAAAAAAAAAAATCCATCATTTTGGTTCCCTTGCAGAAAACCTGGAATTTTGGGATATTCCCACCTACCTGGAGGCTCAGGAAGAGCCTGGATGCTCCCAAATCCCCTTCAAAACTGGGTTAAAAACCCATTTATTTCATCTTCTGCTCAAAAGAAATGAACCCATTTGGGAAGCAGATCCTTGATTTTGGTTTCCTTGCACAAAACGTGGAATTTTTTTCGGTATTTCCACCTACCTTGAGGTGGAATCCCAGTTTGCTCCCAAATCCCAGTTTGCCTTCAAAACTGGGTTAAAAACCCATTTCTCTGACACTTCAGCTCCAACAAACGAATCCATTTGGGAAGCAGATCCCTGATTTTGGTTTCCTCGCACAAAACATGGAATTTTTGGATATTCCCACCTACCTCGGGGCTCAGGAAGTGCCCAGATGCTCCCCAATCCCACTTTCCCTCCAAAATTGGGTTAAAAACCCTATTTATTTCACCCTTCTGCTCAAAGAAATGAATCTCAGCAGGAAGCAAATCCAGAATTTTGGTTTCCTTGCACAGAACATGGAATTTTTGGGGTGTTCCCACCTACCCTGAGCCCGGATGCTCTCAAATCCCCACTTGGCTCTCAAAATTGGGTAAAAAAATCCATTTATTTCACCCCTCTGCTCGAAGAAATCAACCCCTTTGAGAAACAGATCCCAGATTTTTGTTTCCCTGCACAAAACATGGGAATTTTTGGGGTGTTCCACCTACCTCGAGCCTGGATGCTCCCAAATCCCAATTTCCTTTCAAAACTGGGTGAAAAAAAATCCATTTATTGCATACACACCTCTGCTCAAAGAAATGAACCCATTTGGGAAAAATATCCCTGATTTTGGCTGCCTTGAACAGAACAGGGAATTTCTGGATATTCCCAACTACCTTGAGCCTGGATGCTCCCAAATCCCACTTTGCCTTCAAAATTGGGTTAAAAACCCAATTATTTCACACTTCTGCTCAAAGAAATGAATCCCCTTGGGAAGCAGATCCCAGATTTTGGTTTCCTTGCACAAAACGTGGAATTTTTTGATATCCCCACCTACCTGGACCCCGGCTGCTCCGAAATCCCAAACCCCCTTCAAAATTGGGTTAAAAACCCCATTTTTTTCACTGTTCTGCTCAAAGAAATGAACCCATTTGGGAAGCAGATCCCAGATTTTGGCTCTTTTGCACAAAACATGGAATTTTTGGATATTGCCACCTACCTCAAGCACAGATGTTCCCAAATCCCACTTTGCTCTCAAAGTTGGGTAAAAATCCCATTTATTTCACCTTTCTACTCAAAGAATTCAATCCCTTTGAGGAGCAGATCCCAGATTTTGGCTCTTTTGCACAAAACATGGAATTTCTGGATATCCCCACCTACCTGGACCCCGGATACTCCTAAATCCCAAACCCCCTTCAAAATTGGGTTAAAACCCCATTTATTCACACTTCTGCTCAAAGAAATGAATCCCATCAGGAAGCAAATCCATCATTTTGGCTCTTTTGCATAAAACATGGAATTTTTGGATATTGATGAATACCTCAAGCCTAGATGTTCCCAAATCCCACTTTGCTCTCAAAGTTGGGTTAAAAACCCCAATTATTTCACACTTCTGCTCAAAGAATTCAATCCCTTTGAGGAGCAGATCCCAGATTTTGGCTCCCTGGCATAAAATATGGAATTTCTGGATATTCCCAACTACCTCAAGGCTTGGAAAGATCCCAGATGCTCCCAAATCCCACGTTGCCTTCAAAACTGGGGTAAAAACCCCATTTATTTCATCTTTCTACTCAAAGAATTCAATCCCTTTGAGGAGCAGATCCCAGATTTTGGTTTCCTTGCATAAAACACGGAATTTTTTGGATATCCCCACCTACCTGGACCCCGGCTGCTCCGAAATCCCAAACCCCCTTCAAAACTGGGTTAAAAACCCCATTTATTTCACACTTCTGCTCAAAGAAATGAATCCCATCAGGAAGCAAATCCATCATTTTGGCTCTTTTGCATAAAACATGGAATTTTTGGATATTGATGAATACCTCAAGCCTAGATGTTCCCAAATCCCACTTTGCTCTCAAAGTTGGGTTAAAAACCCCAATTATTTCACACTTCTGCTCAAAGAATTCAATCCCTTTGAGGAGCAGATCCCAGATTTTGGCTCCCTGGCATAAAATATGGAATTTCTGGGTATTCCCAACTACCTCAAGGCTTGGAAAGATCCCAGATGCTCCCAAATCCCACTTTGCCTTCAAAACTGGGTTAAAAACCCCATTTATTTCACACTTCTACTCAAAGAATTCAATCCCTTTGAGGAGCAGATCCCAGATTTTGGTTTCCCTGCAAAAAACATGGAATTTTTTGGATATCCCCACCTACCTGGACCGCGGCTGGTCCGAAATCCCAAACCCCCTTCAAAATTGGGTTAAAAACCCATTTATTTCACACTTCTGCTCAAAGAAATGAATCCCCTTGGGAAGCAGATCCCAGATTTTGGTTTCCCTGCACAAAACATGGAATTTTTGGATATTGATGAATACCTCAAGCCTGGATCCTCCCAAATCCCACTTTGCTCTCAAAGTTGGGTAAAAACCCCATTTATTTCACACTTCTGCTCAAAGGATTCAATCCCTTTGAGGAGCAGATCCCAGATTTTGGTTTCCCTGCACAAAACATGGAATTTTTTTGGATATTCCCCCCTACCCGGACCCTGGCTGCTCCTTGCCTTTGCCAGGGTGCAAACAATGCCTCGGGATTTCATTTTTTTTTCCGCTTTTCTCCCACCAAACCATCAGGGGCAGGGGCTGGGCGCACTGGGAGCAAAGGCACGAAATGGAGGAGCTGCCATGGAAAACCAGGGGAAAACCCAGCCCGGTGCAGGTGACAGGAGCAGGGACAGAGGCTCCATTGTCGCCTCCCTGTCCCTTTGTTCGGGAAATCTTCGCTCCCAGCCCTCGCCTTTTGTGCTCCTTTCAGCCCACAGCAGCTAATCCCGCTCTAAGAAAAAAAAAAAAATTATTTAAATTGAAAGAAACCAAGCTTCAAATCGGGAATTTCGCCTCATCGCGGGTAAAATCCCCATAATAATAATAATTATTATTTATTATTGTTAATAATTTAATTAGTTTTAGTTAAGAAAATGATTTTTTTTTAAATTTTTTCTGGGGAAATAAATTAAAAAAAGAGGGATTGGGAGGAGAAAAGGTGCAGAGCAGGCAGCTGAGCAGCGATGGGGATGGGCTGGGAAAGTCCTTTGTGGCCGGGGCTGCATCTGCTGCCAGTCAATTAACGGCGAGCGCTGATTAAAGGCAGCAGCTGCTGGGCTAAATGAGCGGCTGCCATCTTCCCTCGCCGGCTCTCGGGACAAGAAGGACTCGAGCTCTCCCGAAAAGGGGTCACCATTTATTCCTTTCAAATGTTACAGCTTTTGTTTGGTGGTTTGGTTGGTTTTGTTTTGTTTTTTTTTTTTCCCTTTCTTTTTTTTTTTTTTTTTTTGTATTTTTTTTACAAGTTAGAAAATTGCAAATCAAGCGGTTTTTGTTTTTTGTTTTTTTTTTGGCCATTAAAAAAATTATTTACAGTGAAAAAAAAACACCAAAAAAAAAACCGAAAAAAAAAAAGAAAACAATGTTGGCTTCACATTATACAGCTGGCAGGGCCCCCTCTGACCACCCCACACCCTAAAAGTTATCCCTTAAAGCAGAATTAAACACAGCGGACTTACAAGCTTTATGGTTTTAAGCCAATAGAAGACATTATAAAAAACTAACCAGATTAGCTTTTTAAACCATCGATTTCTATAGGAAAAAAAAAAAAAAAAAAGCACGAAATACTCGAAAATGAAAAGGTCAGAACCGGGAATGTAAACTGAGAAATAAAGAGAAAAATAAAACGAAAAAAAAAATTAAAAAAAAAAAAATCAAAAAATTCCATGGAACAGTCAGTGGGAGCGGGAGGAGAGGGGACAGTCTGGAGGCTGCAGAGATCCAGAGCAGGATTTGGGATCCGGGTTCTTACAAACTGTAAACTCCAGTGGCGTCCGGGACGAATCTTCCTCCCCAGTTGGTTGATTATTTTATTTTGTTTTGTTGTTGTTGTTATTGTCGGGTTTTTTTTTTGTTGTTTTTTTTCCATTTCCCAAGGAATTCAGCTCAAACTACTCCAAGTGGCGGCGGTGGTGGGAATCCAAACCAGCTTTTTCTACCGGGAACGGGGGAGGGAGAGACAGAGAGAGAGGGAGAGAGGAGGGAGAAAAAACCCAGCGTGGGTGGGGAGGGCGTGCGGGGTGTGCGCTCAGTCCGGGGGTGCGGGGGAGCCCGGGGGAGACAGAGACCCCGGTGAGGGCGATCCGGGATCGGGGCAGGTGACAGAGACCCCGGTGAGGGCGATCCGGGATCGGGGCAGGTGACAGAGACCCCGGTGAGGGCGATCCGGGATCGGGGCAGGTGACAGAGACCCCGGTGAGGGCGATCCGGGATCGGGGCAGGTGACAGAGACCCCGGTGAGGGCGATCCGGGATCGGGGCAGGTGACAGAGACCCCGGTGAGGGCGATCCGGGATCGGGGCAGGTGACAGAGACCCCGGTGAGGGCGATCCGGGATCGGAGAAGGTGACAGAGACCCCGGTGAGGGCGATCCGGGATCGGGGCAGGTGACAGAGACCCCGGTGGTGACGATCCGGGGATCGGGGCTGGGTCCTCGGTGAGAACGAGAACGGTCCGGGCTGCTCGGGGATGGTCTGAGAGCCCCCGCTGAGGGCGATCAACGATCCGGGCTGCTCGGGGAGGGTCCTGGGCAGTGTGAGAGCCCCCGGGCTGCTCGGGGAGGGTCCTGGGCAGTGTGAGAGCCCCCGGGCTGCTCGGGGAGGGTCCTGGGCAGTGTGAGAGCCCCCGGGCTGCTCGGAGAGGGTCGAGGGTGGTGTGAGAGTCCCCGGTGAGGACGGAGGGCGGTGCTCGAGCCCGCGGTGAGGGCGATCCGGAGCTGCTCGGGGGGGATCAGGGGCGGTGCGAGAGTCCCCGGTGATGCCGGTCCGGGCTGCTCAGGGAGGGTCGAGGATGGCGAGAGCCCCTGGTGAGGACGATCAATGATCCGGGCTGCTCGGGGAGGGTCCTGGGTGGTGCGAGAGCCCCCGGAGAGGACGATCCGGGCTGCTCAGGGAGGGTCGAGGACGATCCGGGCTGCTCGGGGAGGGTTTAAGAGCCCCCGGTGAGAACGGAGGGCGGTGTGAGAGCCCCGGGGAGGAGGATCCGGGCTGCTCGGGGAGGGTCCTGGGCAGTGAGAGAGCCCCCGGTGAGGGCAGAGGGTCGCGGGTGGTGTGAGAGCCCCGGAGAGGAGGATCCAAGGCTGCTCGGGGAGGGTCGCGGGTGGTGTGAGAGCCCCCGGGCTGCTCGGGGAGGGTCCCCGGTAAGAACGAGCCGGGCTGCTCGGGGAGGCTTGAGGACGGCGAGAGTCCCCGGTGAGGGCGATCCGGGCTGCTCGGGGAGGGTCGCGGGTGGTGTGAGAGCCCCCGGGGTCCCCGCTGAGGACGATGCCCGAGCGGTCTCTACTCTTCCTTCTGCTCCTCCGGGCTCGCTGCGGGCTCCGGCCCCGCGCCTTTCGAGGGCTCCTCGGCTTTGGCGGTGTCTCCGTGGCTCTCCCCTCCCTGCTGCTGCTGCTGTTTCTCCTCCTCCTCCTCCTCCTGGCTGCCCGCGGCTTCTCCTCCCTGCTCGGGCTCGCCGCCCTCCTGCCCCTCCTCGGGGGGCGCCGAGGGCTGCAGCCCCCCCGGCGGGGGCTCCTCGCTCCTGCCCTGCTCCTCGGTGGGCGAGGAGCCCGAGGAGTCCCCGGCTTCCTTCTTGTTCTTGCGGAAGGAGATCCCGCTCAGCTTGAAGGGTTTCTTGAAGGAGAATTTCTTCTTCTTTTTAGGGGCGTCCTTGGGGGTCGCGGCCCCTTCGCCTTTGGGCTCGGCGGGCTCGGCGGCGGCCGGGGCGGGCTCGATGCTGTCCGCACCTCCCGCTTCGCCCTCGCTCTCCTCCTTGGGGGGTTCCGCCGAGCCGTTCCCGTTCTGGGGGGGCGCCTCGACCCCCGCCTTGGGCGTCATGTCCCCGTTGTAGATCACGTGGCCGTTCTCCTGCGGGGGGGAGCGCGTCAGGCACCGCCGGGACCCCCGAGCCCCCTCCCCAAACCCCCCGCACCCCACAACAAAGGGCGCCCGGCCGGGAGAACGGGGGGCACCGAGCACGGGGGGATCCACCGGGGAGAACGGGGGGCACCGAGCACGGGGGGATCCACCGGGGAGAACGGGGGGCACCGAGCACGGGGGGATCCACGGGGGAGAACGGGGGGCACCGAGCACGGGGGGATCCACCGGGGAGAAGGAGACGGGGATGGGGGCACCGAGCACGGGGACAAGGGGGGGGTTTGGAGCCGCTGGAAACGGGGAGCACCGGGCACCGAGCGGGGCTCTCCCGAGGAAAGGAGCGCACCGGGAGGTGCCGAGCCACAAAAAGGGGGTGCAAAGAGCCTGGCTTGGGGTCTCACGGGGGGATCCGCTCGGTGTGGGGGGGGGCCCAGCGCGCTACCACCGGGCGGCGCCCGCGCTCCACTCCCGGAACCGGGCGCGGCGGCGGACGGGACCCGCCCGGTGCCGGGGGGAGCCCGGGGCGCGGCGCGGGCGGTGCCGCATCCCCCGGTACCCGCCGGGCTGGAGAGTCCCCCCCGGGGGCTGGAAGGTTCCCCTCGGCCCCATCACGGCTCCAGCACCGCGCCCTCCCCGCCGCGCCTTTGTCCGCGCCGCCGCCCGTCCCGGCGGGGCGCACGGAGCCCCCCCGGTGCCCCCGGTACCCACCTGCCCGTTGGCTTTGGCGGTGTCGGCGTCGCCGCCCGCCGCCTTGGAGCCCTGGCTGCCCATGGTGCGGCACTTGGGGAGGTGCCGGCCCCGCCGCGGCGGCTGCGCTGGGCGGGAGTGGGGCGAGCCCCCCGCCGGTCCCTGATAAGGCGAGGGGCGGGGGCGGGACGGTGCCGAGCCCGCCCCGGGGGCGGGGGGAGCGCGGTGGAGCCGCCGCCCCGCCCGCACCGGGGGCTTCTGGCGGCCGCCGAGCCCTCGAGCCGCCTGTGCGGCCCCGAAGGTCGGGGCAGGTGGGGTGGGGTCACCCCCGCTCCTGGGTGGGGTCTCACGGCAGCTCCGTCACCACCGCGGTGCTGCTCGCCCGTCCCTGACACCTTTGGGGTGTCTGTGCCTCGGCCTCCATCACCCTTGGGTGCTGCTCACCCAGCCCTGACGCCCTTAGGGCGCTGCTCCCCCCAAGCCCAGAACCCCCGGGAGCCTCTGCCCCCATCACCAGCACCCCTGCAGTGCCCGTGCCCCCAGCCCCGGCACCCTTGGGGTGCCCTCACCCCATCCCTGTCACCCTTGGGGTGCTCTCACCCCATCCCTGTCACCCCTGGGGTGCCCTCACCCCATCCCTGTCACCCCTTGGGTGCTCTCACCCCATCCCTGTCACCCCTGGGGTGCTGCTCTAACCCCATCCCTGTCACCCGTCACTGTGGGACGGTCCCATGGTGACACTTGGCCCCTTCCTGTCCCCCCCAGGACTGTCCTGGTGCAGGTGGCCTCAGCGCTGTCACCCCATGGTTCTGTCACCCCAGGGTCCTGCTCGTCCCAGCCCCATCATCCCTGGGGTGTTCTGCTGTGGGGACAGGCCCTGCTGTGGGGACAGGGCTCTGCTGTGTCACCCTGTGTCCCCCCCATCCCCCTGAGCAGCCTGGCTCGCGCACAGGGAGGTTTTCCCCCTCTGGGTGATTCCTCCTCTCTGATTTCCCGGAATTGGAGAACTGAGGGGAAAGGAAAATGGGACTGAGCTGTTGGGCTGTTTGCACTGGATCCCTGCCAGGACCCAGCAGTGCCTTTCACTCCCTGCAGCACCCAGACACTGCTGGATTCACTCAGTGCTCCCCAAATCCCTTTTTTTCCCTCCCCAGCCACCAACGCTCCCCGAGGGCAGCTCCCAAGCGCCAAATCCCGAGCTCTGCGCTTTCCCTGCCCTTTTCCAGGCGCCCTGCTCCCACCAGGGCTGGCAGGACCCCCTGTCCCCAGCACCCAGCTGTGCCACCAGCCCAGCAGCATCCAAGGCCAGACCGAGAGGGGAAAACAATGTCCCGCTGTGTGTGAAGCACCAACAAGGTCATGTTTTGTCTCTGGCCTCCCTCCCTCCCCCCTGCACACGGCTCAGCCCCGGCAGAGCGAAATTGCTGTTAATTAAAACAGGCGGCATCTTCCTGATTGACTTTTGGGTGCCGGTTGATAAAGAGCCCTTGGCCGGCTGCCGGGCTGGCCCTGAGGGCGCGGGGTGTCCCCAGCAGCCACGGGAGCTGGGCAGGGTGTTCCCTGCTGGGAACAGAGCTCCAGGGAGGCTCCTGCCTTCGGGAGGATCAGGAGTCTGGGACACTGGGGGATTGCTGGGCACACGGTGTTTGTTCCCGGTGCCAGCTCCAGGCTGCTGTTCCTGGGGGAGGAAAAAGGGCTGGGGAGAACTTCCTGGTGTCCCAGCAGCCTTGGGAGATATCCACAGTGGGTTCACACTTCCCTTCCCACCTTCATTTCATTCTGGAATGTGAGCAGGCCTTGTGCTGCTGTGCTGTGCCGTCCTATCCCATCCCGTCCTGTCCTATCCCATCCCATCCCCTCCCATCCTATCCAATTCTCTTCCATTCCCATTTCATCTTGTCCCATAACACCCTGCCCCATCCCATCCTATCCCATCCCATCCCAATTCCATTGTGTTCCACACCATCCAATTCTCTTCCATCCCCATTTCATTTTGTCCCATATTGTCCTGTCCATCCCATCCTGTCCCTATGCCATTCCCATTTCATCTTGTCCCATAACGCCCTGCCCCATCCCATCCCATTCCACCCCATCCAATTCTCTTCCATCCCCATTTCATCCTGTCCCATAACACCGTGCCCATTCCATCCCATCCCACTCCCTTCCCATCCCATCCCATCCTGTTTGGTGCCATCCCCTCTGGTCCCATCCCCATCCCATCCCCTTCTGGCTGTGCCCAAACCACCTCAAGCACCTCCAGCCCTCACAGCACCCCCCCCCCAAATCCGTCCCTCCACACGACAGCCCCGAGACATTCCCGTCTCCCATCCCAAAGCCACGGGAACCCCAAATGGGACTGGCACCAGCAGCTCACCCCCCTGGACCATTCCCACTCCTGGTGGCAGCCCCAGTGTGGCTCTGGTTGTTGGGATGGGGACCCCAAAGTGCTCCCTGTGCTTGTGGGGAGGAGTTTCCTTGCATTTAAGGGGATTTATGGGGCTGGGATCAGCAGCCAGCCCATGGACACTTCACCTGCTCCGTGTTTTTCCATCCCCTGTCCCAGAGGAGCAGGGCCGGGGTGTGATGTGTGCAGCACAACCTGCAGCAGGGCTGGGCAGGACGAGGGACACAGCCGGGGGTGACAGTGCCGGTGACAGTGCCCACCCTGCCAGGCCCTGCTGGAAGAGCTTTCCCAGCTCCTTCCATGCCCAGGAATTCCCTCCCCATCCCGGCTTCTCCAGCAGATCCTCTCCCGCAGGGCTGTGGTTATAAACAACCAACTCCCGGTGGATCCTCCCCTTCCAGGGCACATCTCCGTCCTTCTGTCCTTCTGTCCTTCCCTGCTCCTCCCTGCCCGATCTGCTGCCCCTGCAGCGGCCACGGCAGCCCTGGAGCTCCAGGCCCTGGCTGTCCCCAGGCACATCCACGGCTGCTTTCCCTGCTCCTGCCTTTTCCATCTTCCAGCTTTCCCAGTTTTCCCTGCTCCCAGCTTTTCCAGCTTTCCCAAGTCCCAGTTTTTCCACCTCCCAGCTTGCCCATCTCCCAGATTTTCCATCTCCCAGATTTTCCAGCTTTCCCAGCTCCCACTTTTCTCAGCTCCCACCTTTCCCAGTTCCCACCTTTCCCCCCTTTCCCAGCTCCCCGTGTGCCTGGGGACGCGTGGTGACGCCAGGGTGGAGGACACAGGGACCCATCAGAAACCAGAAATCACCAAACTCCACCATAACCCAATCGCCACCAACCCCTCCCAGTGCAAACCAGTGCAAACCAGTGCAAACCAGTGCAAACCAGTGCAAACCAGTGCAAACCAGTGCAAACCAGCGCCCACCAGCCCCGAGCTGGGTCCCAACCCTGCCCTGCTGCCTCCTCCAGGGACCTGGGCATGCTCCAAATGCAGCAGGAGCTTCGGAAGGAGCAGGAATTTGCAGGATCCCCGCAGACAGACAGACAGACGGACAGATTAGGGTCTGTCTGCTCCTCCGGCAGATGGACAGGCAGACAAATCTCTGCTGCTCCTGCCCGCCAGGCCAGATCCTCTCGGATGTTGTTTTCCACTTTCCAGACCTACTTAAACTGCGGCTGATTATTAATTTATTGGGTGTTAAGGAGGCTGCAGGGCAGAGCTGGGAGCTCCGCAGAGGGGCAGGAGGGACCGGCCCAGGCCCGAATTCCCCCGGTCCTTAACGAGCAATTAAGGTAATTAATTATTCATGGGCCCGGCTCATCCTCTCCGGGATTTTATCCCGAGTTAAAGGGGCCCAGCCAGGGCGAGCGACAGCGCTGGGAATAAAAGCAGAGGGATTTCCACATCGATTTATCAATAGCGAGGGAATTAAACTAATTAGATCTCTCTGGGGAGAGAATTCCAGCGGGGAGAGTTGGCCTGGAGGGATGGGGGAGGCTTCTGCCAGCAGGGCAGGGATGGGGACAGCCCTTGGGGACAGCCTAGAGCTGCTTTAGGGTCTGGGGGCTGCAGTGATGGGGACAGCCCTTGGTGACAGCCCAGAGGTGCTTTAGGGTCTGGGGGCTGCCCCTGTAGGGTCTGGGGGTTCTCCTGTGGAGTCTGGGGCTGCCCCTTCCATCCTGCAGCACTTTGGCCTTCCCAGGACGTGCAAATTCCCCTGGGATGCTCCAGGTTTGCATCCCACGGGGGTCCAGGGCGAAGGGGCTGAGCTTCCCCAGCTGCAGCAGGAAAACCCTCGGTGCTGGGGGATTCCTGGTGGGAGCAGGGCCCAGCAGGAGGAGCGGGGAATCTCTGCCCTGTGCCAAGCAGAAGCTCCGGGCACAGCTCTTGGTGCACCTGGGAAAATCCTCCTGGAGCAAGCGCAGCTCTCCTGGGAATCCAGCAGGGCTCCCAAATCCTTCCTGCCCTGGGCAGGGCTCCAGCCCGGGAGGCTCTGCAGAGGCTCTGACTTCCCATAGAAACCATGAAAGGGCCCCTTCTTGTGTTTGCCAGAGCCCCAGCCATTTTTGGTTGTGCAGATCCCATGGCAACCAGCGCCTTCTGCAACTGCGCTCGCTGCTCCCGGGCTGCCGCTCCCCTCCTGTGGGATCATCCCGTGGGACCAGCCCCAGCCCAGGGCCCTTCCCAGCCCCTCACCCCCTGCCCTGCTCCTGCTGAGGTGCTGGGAGTGACAGAGCAGGGAAGAGAGAGGAATCTGCTCCTGTCTTATCTCGGAGCCCATCTGCCCCTCCTTGGGCTCAGGAGTTGGGATTTTTGCAAACAGAGCCCGGCCCCAAACCCAGAATTGGGATTTTTGCAAACAGAGCCCGGCCCCAAACCCAGAATTGGGATTTTTTTTGCAAACAGAGCCCGGCCCCAAACCCAGAATTGGGATTTTTTTTGCAAACAGAGCCCGGCCCCAAACCCAGAATTGGGATTTTTTTTGCAAACAGAGCCCGGCCCCAGCCCCAAACCCCTCCAGGCTCCCCCTCAGGCCGGGCTGTGCACCCCAGGGTGACAATGGGGACACGGCGGGACACACTCTGGGGCAGTTTGGGCGTTTTGGGGATCAACACCCCAACATGGCCTTTCCCAGCCTGCAGATCCCTCCTGGCACAGGACAGGAACCCCCAAGGCCCCCGCCCGCTCATCCCCCGTTCCTTATCTCCCTCTCCCGGCTGATAAGAGCTGCCTGACCCTGAGCTGCGGCTCGGGAGCTCTGCAGAAAGCCGGGAATGTTCATCCAGCGGGGCTGGGCGGGCTCTGCTGCCCTGACCCGGGCAGGGACAGCGTCCCGAGCATCCTTCCTGCCCACGGGGAAGTTTATAACGGGAACAAAAGCCCGGCTCGCTCCAAGCGCAGCTTTTCCTGTGCTGTTTCCTGGCTCCCGCACGCCACGGCGGGACAAGACAGGACAGGAGGGGTGGGTGTGATTTGGGACCCCGATATCCCAGCCAGCCCTGCCCTCCGGCCCTGGGGAACCATTCCCGTCACTCCAGGGCTTTGTCCAAACCCCTGCAACTCTCTTGGAGCCCCTGGAAGGGCTTTGAGCCTTCCCCTCTGCAGGTGGGCACCCCCAGCTCTCCCTTGGAGCATCCCTGGGCTCTCTCTGGCAATTCCAGACCCTCCCGGTGCCCCAGGGGCTGCCGGCGGCTCCGCAGGTGCGGCCTCACCTGGGCCGGGCACACAGGGACAACCCCCGCGACCGCTGGGTGCCCACCCCACAGACCCCAGAGACCCCAGAGACCCCACAGACCCCACAGACCCCAGAGATCCCAGAGATCCCACAGACCCTACAGGTCCTATGGATCTCGAGACCCCCTGGATCCCACAGACCCCACGGACCCTACAGATCCCACAGGTCCCACAAATCAAACAAACTCCACAGACCCCACAGACCCCACAGGTCCCACGGATGCTGCAGACCCCACAGACCCCATAGACTCCACAGGTCCCACGGACTCCACACACCTCACAGATATCCCAGGTTCCACAGTTCCCACAAACCCTACAGACCCCACAGTTTCCACAGACCCCACAAACTCCACAGACACCACAGGTCCCACAGACACCACAGATCCCAGAAACGCCCAGAGATCCCACAGGTCCCATGGACCCCAGAGACCCCATTGAGCCCACAAAACCCACAGACCCCTCGGACACCCCACCGCGCCCCTCCCGCCCCCTTTCTTTGCCCGGTCCCCGGGCCCGGTGGCCGCCGCCGGCCGGGAGTGGGAGCGGAGCGGGGCCGGGGGCAGCAGGACCGGGACCGGGGCAGGGACCAGGAACGGGGCAGGGGCAGGGACCGGGGCAGGGACCGGGACCGGGGCAGGGACCAGGAACGGGGCAGGGACCGGGCCCGGGCGCTGCGGGGCCGCGCTGCCTCCCCCGGGAGCCCCGCGATGTGAGGGCCCCTTTCTCCCCGGCGCTCAATGCGGTTTTTTGTTGCGCTGCCGGGGCCGATAGCGCCGAGCGGGGACAGACAATAGGTGCCATTGTTCCCTTTCAGCGACATCTGACGGGCCCGGGCGCGGAGAAGAGGCCGCTGTGTGCCCGGGATGAGGGGGGAAGGGACAGCACGACGGACAGGGACACCCAAACCGACCCTGGGTGCCGGCATGGGCAGCACCGGAGGGATGCTGGAGTCTAAAATCACCTCGGTGTGGGTTATTAGGGAGTTTGAGGAGCGTTCAGGGGATGGGGGTGCTGTTTGTGGTGCTGGGAAATCAGAGCCACGGAGTTCCCACCCTGCTCGTCCTGTGCAATATTAATTATTAAACCTCATCAGGAACCTGTAACAGCAGCACCACCAACGCTCCCGCTGCTGCTCCCTCTCCCCCAGGTCCTGGCGGTGCCTGAACCCCCGGGAAATCCGGGCAAAAACCTCACCCCGAAATCCCACACGGCTGAGGTGGGGCAGGGGCTCCAGAGGAGCCGGGAGCAGAGCCCGGGCCGGGGAATCCCGGCCGTGCCAGGCCTGGCTGCAACTTTCCACCAGAAATCCCCTCCTTCCCTTCATCCCGGGCTGGCCCCGGCCGGGATTGCTTCATCGCCGCCCCTTGGCCTCCGAGCAAACCGGGAGCAAACGCAGAGCTCCGGGGAGGGGTTTGGGGAGCGCTTTGCCCTTCCAGCCGCGCCCCGTGAGCTCCCATCCCCCTGGGAGCGGGCACAGAGGGGTTTGGGACCCTCCGGAGTCAGGCGCTGCTCCCACCGCCCTCACTCCCGCTGGGCTGTCAGGGTCGGGGGGTCCCCCCTGGCAGGGGCTGCGCAGCCCCCCCGGTCCCAGCCGCTCTGGGTGAGCCCCCGGAGGGGTCTCCAGGCGCTTTCGGGGTCGGCCGGGGAGGGCTGGGGGCAGCGGGGCCGTCCCCGCCCCCACGGCTCGCAGGGATGCAGCGGCGGATGCAGCTCGGGCAGACTTGCATGGCCGTAACCATGGCAACGGCAGCGCGGGGGGATGCGGGGGGATGAGGAGGGTGGGAGGGGATGCGGGGAGAGCCGGGGGCACCGGGGGGAGCCGGGGCTGCAGCGCTGCCATCGCACCCAGGCTCGGCCCGGCCGCGTCCGGGGTCCCCCCACATCTGGGTTTGCTCACATCTGGGATCCGGCTTTCCCCGGGCCTGGATTCACCCATTTCTGGATTCACCCGCATCTGGTTTTACCCAGGTCTGGCTTTTCCCAGGTCTGGGCTCGCCCAGGTCTGAGTTCGGCCCCTCCCAATCCGTTTTTTTCCACGTCCAGATTCACCCCACATCTGGGGTCACCCCACATCAGGATCCCTCACACATCTGGCTTCTCCCGGGTCTGGGTTCATCCCCCATCTGGCTTTCCCCAGCTCTGGGCTCACCCCACATTTAGCTTCACCCCACATCTGGCCGCACCCCAAACCCTCCTGGTCCCCTCTCCGTGTCCCCCGGGCGGGTTCCCCGCACTCCGCAGCCGCCGGGCACGGGGTTGTGCCCCCATCCCGGGCTTCGGGGGGGTTCAGAGCCCCGGGAGGGGCGGGCGGGGCGCGGGGGGGCCCCGCGGGTGCCGCCAAAGCCGCCGCTGTTTGTTTTGGCGCGGCCGCGCTTCGGCTCCTCATTCCCTTTGAACCGCGGCCGTTTTTCCTCTCCAGGACTCTGAACCTCGGGGTGCTGCCCCCCAACCCCCCCCAGCACCACGAGGGGCTGCAGAGACCCCTCCCCACAACAGGGAACGGGACCCTGATCCCCTGCCCGACGGGATCCCGCTCCTGCCAGCGCTGGGGACACCACGGGGACACTGAGGGGTGGCCGTGCCAGGCCCGTGCTGCCCACCTGGGCTGGGCCCCCCCCCGGCCGGCCCAGCCCCCGCGCCGCCAGCCCCGGCCGCGTTTGGCAGCGCAGCGGCTCAGCCGGAGAAAAGCCTGCGGCGCTGGAGTGACCCACTAACCTTCTTCTCCTGAAAAATGCATGAAATGCAGGCGGCGGCCGCGGGGGCTCGCACATGCACCGGGGCGGGCACGGGCGGGGGCTCGGGTGGGCACCGGGACGGGCACGGGCGGGGGCTCGGGTGGGCACCGGGGTGGGAGCCCCCTCCGGGGAGGGAAAGGGGGGTGCGATGGTCAGGCTGCCCAAATTCGCAGCAGATTTTGGGGTGAGGTTTTTCCCTGGGGCTGGCGGGGTTTGGGTTGGATTTGGCGCGGGTGGCACGGGGCAGCTGGCAGCAGGACGTGGGCACGGCGTGGCGGAGCGGAATCCCCCCGGAACGGCAGCTCCAGGGACATAGCAAAGAGCCATCCCCGCTCCTCGGTGCCACCCGAGCGTCCCGCGGGTGGCACGGGAGGGTGGCACGGTCCTGGCAGGCGGGCACAGCCTCGCCCCGGCGCTGCCATCCCAGCCCTGACCTCGTTTCTCTGCGGCTCCTCCTCGCCTCGAACACGCCCGGAGCAGATGGCAGCAAGCCGGGAGGGGCAGCGGGGAGGACGCAGAGCCCCCGCGCTCCGAGCACCCCGTGTGTCCCCACCCCGGACACCTCCCCGGGCTGGCAAGGGTTAACAGCTCCTGTCGCATGCGGCTGATTTAATTTCGGTCTCGTTTGCATGGCTGATTGCGGCTGCAACACCTCCGTGAAGACGCGGGGATATTTTTAGCTGCTCTGGCTGCGGCTGAGCGGCCCCCGGGCAGCCCCCGGGGCCGTGTCCGACCCCAGCGTCCCCTCGGAGAGGGACAAACACCCGCGGCCTTGGCTGGGAAGAGAGGAGGATTTGCAGGATTAAAGTTTTGCCTTTGTTTCTGCGGTCACAGCCCCGTCTGGAGAAGGAGAAACAACCCCGGCAAGCGACAGCAGCGCAAGCTGGGTTGAGTAAACAACGGAGCTGCTCCATCCTCGGCCGGATCCGTGGTTCCCATCCTTTTCCCTCCGAAATTCCCAGCCTGGCCGCCGCGTGCTGCTGCCGCCGTCACCCGAACAGGCTGAGAAAGGAGGAAATCACAGCTCGGGGCTTTCCAGGGCCTTTTGGAAATCCCTGGGGCTTCCTGCGGGCTCCCAGCCCTGACTCACCGGGCACGGGGGGCGAGGCAGGGCTGGGAGCGCCCTCGGGGGGCTCCGCGCTGCTGCCCCGGCCCCTCCAGCCCCACGCGTGTCCCCCCAGCCAGGTGGCAGAGCCAGCAGCGTCGCCACTCCCCCCGCCCCCGGCTAATTAGCATAAATTGACACTGACTAATTAAGCGTCCCGCCTCATTAGAGCCCGGATGCCGCATCCCGGGGAGATGCCCCGCTATCAGCGCGTCCCACCCGCGCCAGGCAGCGGCCACCGCTGTCCCCCCCAGCCCTGTCCCCGTCACTGTCCCCATCCCACGGCCCTGGCGAGGCTGCCAGCAGCGATAACGAGATTGGCTCCTAATCCACTTATTCCTGGCTGGAGCAGCCGCTCCCAACACCCGCAGGGCGCTGAACCCTCTCGGCCCCGGCACCGGGCGGGGGAAAAACCCGGCTGGTCCCGGCCCAGGAGGGGCTGGTGGGGACACACGGGGAGCCGAACCCTCGGGGGAGGTGCCGCCATCAGCAGCACGGCCCTGGGGAGCAGCAGAACGAGCAAATCTTGCATCAGCGTGGAAGGGAGATAAGAGCCCGGCCCAGCCCTCACCCGGAGCCGGGAGGGAGCGGCGGGGAGGGGATGCTGGAGTGCAGGGGAAGGTCACCCCAAGGCGGTGACACCCAGCTCGGCGGGAGGAAGGAAAAGGAAAATTTTTCACTTCCCTGTTGGCGGGGGCCCCGCTCAGGTCCCGTCCTGCCGCTGCCACCGCGGCTGAGTCACCGCTTTTGTCACCGTGTCCCCCCCCCCCGCCCCGTCCGACCGGTTTGGGGGGGACACCCTCGGGCTCAGCGTGGGAATGTCCTGCCCTCAGCAGCACCCCCGAGCCGGGAGCAGCCCCGGGGGCTCTCGGCTCCCCAAAATCTCCCCTCGGAGAGGGTGGGGATGCTCCGGGAAAGCTCCCGCTCGTCCCCAGCGCCCTGCGAGCCGTCCCCGAGCGGGGATTAGAAACTGGGTCAGCGGGAGAGCCCCAAAAATGATTGGAATCGGGGAATTGCCGCTCCCTGGGGTGAGCCCCGGGGCAGATCCGATCCGTTCCGTGCTTTTCCCGCTGAGCTGGGAGGGAGCTGCCGGTGGAACGGGGACCCCCGGGACGGGGACGGGTCCCACGTGGACCTTTGGGGACCGAGAGGGGCGCAGGGACCTGGGACAGAGGCTGGGGACACGCATCGAGGCCGGGTCCCCCCGTGTGGAGCTGGGGAAGGATGGAAAAGCCGGGAATGCTGAGCCGGCGGGCAGGAAGCGGGGCCGGGGCAGGAAGGCAGCCCCGGCTCCGGGCTCGGCGGAAAAGCGGAGGAAGAGCGGAGGAAAGGCTCGAGGCCACCGTGGTGGCGGAGGGAGGAAGCCCGGCCCCGGCCAGGAGCGGTCCCGGTGCGCGTTGTCCCCGCGGTGGGACCGAAACTCGCCCGTTCCCGGCTGCAAACGCCCTTCGTGGGCTGCAGGTCCCGGCGTGCCCCGTGCCAGCCGCACCTCGGGACTCGCAGCCTCGTGGGAGATCCCAAAAGTGGGGAACGGGACCCTTGGGACGCCCCTTTGGTGGCCGTGGAGGTGGCACTGCCACTGAGGGGTGCCCGGCTGGGGTCGGACCAAGGGCTGGAACCTCCTGGGGTTTGGGGTGAGTTTGGGTGGGTTTGGGGCTTATTGTGTCCTTTTAGAGTTCTGTGAGGGCTTTTGGGGCTCAGCCTGGGATGGGGCTCAGCCCCATTGCTGACACTGCCCCCCTTCTTCTCCACATTTTGGGAAATGTCCCAACAAACGCCCTCCAGAGCCTCCATTCGCCACCTTTCAGCACCTCCAGCTCAGACCAGCGGGAACATTCAGCTCAAACCGCCCTGGGGCCGTGTCGCCCCCATGCCCAGGATGTCCCCGCGGTGTCTCCCCCATGCCCAGGATGTCCCCGCGGTGTCCCCAGCCCGGAGCACCGGATCGGGAGCACCGGGAGCCGCCGTCCCCGCTCCTGCCGGCTCGGGAGCGGAGCTGTTCCATGTTTCCAGCGGCTGCCGGGGAAAATGGCAGCGGAAGCGGAGGGGGGACCACGGGCGGGAGGGTCCATCTGGCCCCCGCCTCGGAGCCGCCATCTGGTCCCCGCAGGAGCCGCTGAGGGGGGCCCGGGGCGCTGCGGGCGCTGTCCCCGCTGTCCTGAGCGGCTTTGGTGGCCTCGGGTGATGGGAGAGGCCTGGGGGGTCCCCTCCAGCTCCTGGGTCCCCACCGCGGGCTCGTTTGAGTGAGGAAATGAGGACGTGGGTGTCACTGTTAATGAGGATGCGCGGATGCTAATTAAGGGGTTGCAATTACGGCGGGACGGGGTCGTGGCCTGCCCAGGTTTTGGGGTTGTTGTGGCCAGCTCGGCTCAGTGCAGCAGCTCCAAAATTTGGGTGTCCCAAGGGGACCCCGCGGCTCTGGGGGGATGCTCAGGGGTTCCCCAGCCCGGGGGATGGTGACAGGATCAGCTCTGGGATATTTTTCCCTCCCTGATGCTTTTCCCCACCTTTGTCTCACCCCAAACCTGCTGCAGTGTGAGTAAATGATTCCTTAATTAACCACTTTGGGGATCTGGCTTTATTAATGCAAAAAATCTTTATTAGGGAGGAATTAAAGCTGCCGGTCTCTGGGTACAGGGTGGCACAGCTCAGATGGGATCACCTTTGCTTTTGGGGGATGCTCCTGTCCCTCCCCACCTTCTTGTCCACATCAGGAGCTGCTGGGTGCTGGATTTGGCAGTGAAGCAGCCAGGGATGGGCTGCGGGTTTGGGATGGATGAGGAGGAGCTGGGAGGTCTCCAGTGAGGGGGTTGAGCTGCAGGATCCCCCAGAAATGCGGGGTGCAGCAGCCGAGGATCACCCAGAACTCCAGGATCCGGCAATCCTTCATCTGTGCCGAGCTGGGCTGGGGCCAGGCTGGAATTGGCTGCTCGGAGCTCCCAGGAACTGGGATAAGGGTGGGAACCGCGGCCTCCCAGGAATGCTGGGATGGGCTTTTAGGGGAAAACGAGCACTTCCCATCAGCTGCATCCGCTGGGAAGCGGGAGGGGATTCCCGGCGGGCAGCAGGAGGGTGAAGCTTTCCCATTTCGGAGGGAATTTCTGCCGGCAATTTTGCTCCAGCGTGGCCGCTGTCCC
This sequence comes from Molothrus aeneus, assembly GCF_037042795.1. Taxonomy (NCBI): domain Eukaryota; kingdom Metazoa; phylum Chordata; class Aves; order Passeriformes; family Icteridae; genus Molothrus; species Molothrus aeneus. The sequence goes on from NC_089668.1 coordinate 1,987,662, forward strand.
TGGGCTTCTGTGCTTGGGGACACCCCAGGATGTGTCCTGGGGTTGCTGCCCTGGGGTTCCGTGCTTGGGGACACCCCAGGATGGGTCCTGGAGTTGCTGTCCTGGGGTTCCGTGCCTGGGGACACCCCAGGATGTGTCCTGGCAGATGTGGGCTCCCTGTCCCCGCTGTCCCGCTGGCCGGGGGACCCCAGGCTCGGGTGGGATTGGCCACAATTCCTGCACTTCGATGCCACCACCTCCTCCCCGGGGATCCTCGCTACCTGCGGCAAACCTGCCCCTGGCATCTGGCTGCTAATCCCGGGATTAGCGGCCGCGGGGAGCGGCAGATGGAGCCCGGGACCTCCCCCGGGGGAGCAGCCCGCGATCCCCGGCGTGACCACGGCAGCCGAGCCCCCGGCGGAGCCACCTCCGTGGTGCTGCCGGGGGAATTCCCAGCGGGATCCCCCCACCCCGGGACATCATCCCCGCGCTGGGAAAGCCCCGGTTCACGGGAAATGAGACGGCGACAGCTCTGCCCGCCTGCGGGAGCGGCGTTTCTGGGAAAGCCGAGAATCCCCGTGTCCAGCCCCCCGAAATACCCGCAGCGCTCTCGGGGTGGGAAAAAGGGAAGGAGAGGAGGAAATGGCCGCGTGTCTCCATCCTTTGCTCCCCCCTCAAATCCGGCTTCTTCCTTCTTGGCCAGGAAGAGGGGAATAAGGGAGATGCCCCCAGGGCTGTGTCGGGGGCTCTGCCCCCCAATTCCCAGCCGGGCCCCCCGTCCTGTCCTGCGCCCCACGGCTGCGTGCTAACCCCAGGGTCCCCGCTCAATGGGAGGAAGGAAATCCTCATCCTCGGGAAAGGCTGGACACGGCCGCTTCCTCCCGCCGTGCCGGGCAGGGGCCCGGGGCCCCGACATCACCAGGGTGGAAATCCCGGCCGGACACCGGGCTCGGTGCTGGTGGGGTCACACGGGAAACAGGGACAGGCGGGGGGGCCGCTCTGTGCCCCCCAAACCCGCAGGGTCTGCCGGGGGGGCTCGGGGGGTCCAGCAGCGGAGCCCCTCGGTGTCCCCGGGAACTGGGGGGGTCCCGCTCCCTGCCGGTGCCGGTGCGGGGTGGGGGTGAGGGAAGGCACAATCCCGCGGGCTCGCCCGCCTCTGGCTCCCCTCCAGCCTTCGCTATTCCCGCTGCTCCTTCCTCCTCCTCGCCCTTTGCCCGCTGACGGCAGTGCTGAGAAACGGCGGCGGCGCCGCTCCGGTGGCTTCGGTACCGCCCTGTCCCCGCCGTGTCCCCGCCGTCCCTCGGGGCTCTGCCGGGCACCGACACCCCCGTTCCCCTCCCCGGCGCCACGGACGATGCTGCTACGGGTCCCGGTCCTGTCCTGATCCCGATCCCGGTCCCGGTTCCTCCGGACCGGCTCCGGTGCTTGATCTCCGCTTTCAGCGGCAAAAATTCCCCCGGCGTGGTCGGGGCTGAATCGGGAGCGGTGTCGGGAGCGGGACCAGCACCAGGACCGGATTGGGATTGGGATGGGAATCGAGACCGGAATCTGGATGAGGACCGGGATCAGAGAGTCAGGATTGGGATGGGGACAGGGACGGGGACCGGGACCGGGACCGGGATCAGGATTGGAACCGGGACCGGCAGCGCGCGCCTGGCGCCCCCTGGCGGCCGCGTGGCCCTGGCGGAACAAAGGCCGGACCCGGGACCCCCCCGAGCCCCCCGGGACCACTTTAGGACCCCCGAGACCCCTTTAGAACCCCCGGAACCTCTTCTGGGACCCCTCGGGACCCTCCCGCGGGCAGGGGGAGCCCGGAGCCCCCGCAGCGGCCGCTGCTCCCGGCAGCGGGGACGGTCCCCGGGCCGGGGCTCTCGGGGATGCGCTGCGTCCCTTCCTCCTCATCCCCCTCCTCTTCCTCCTCCCTTCCTCCCCCTCCTCCTCTTCCTCCCCCGGCCCTGACGGGCAGGTTGGGCAGGAGGAGCCTGGGGAGAACGCCCGAGCCGCGGGTAAAGGAGCAAAGGGGAGCGGCTGGGGCTCCCCCAAACCCCCTCAGCTCCCCCCGTGTCCCCTCATCCACAGGGGACCCCTCAGAGCCGGGAGCTGCAGCAGTTGGGGCTCAGCAATTTGAAAATAAACATTTCAGAGAAATGGCATCACCTTTGCATGGGGAGGGGGCACAGGAGCTCCTGGGGACCCCCAAAAGGACGGGATGAGGGTTCACCCCCTCCTAAAGGAACCCAGCTGGGAGCTTTAACACGCCTGTAATTCTCACCTTCCTCCTCCCTCTCCACTTCTGTAAACCCTCAACACCATTAAAAAAACCTCTCCTCACACCCATCCAGCAGCAAACCTTTTGTTGAAGGCGAATCCAAACAACAAACACACAAACAACTTGTTGGGAGTAAAAAAATATGTTTTTTTTTTCTTTTCCTTTTAATTACATCAGTTATCAAAGAAAACGACGACAAAAAAAAAGCAGTGGTAACAAAAATACAAAGCTCTGAGGGTTTCTCGTTTTTTGTTTGTTCTGTAATAGGCTGAGAGCATCAGTGCAATTGTTTTAATTTAACTTCTGCTCTGAGTCCCTGCTGGCAGCATAGGAGTAGGCTTTGCCCAGCACCAGGCGGTCCCGCAGCAGCTTGAAGAAGGCGTAGTAATTGCTGAAGAGGATCAGAGCCAGGGAGATCGTCTGGTGCCACTTCTCCGAGGAAATCAGCGAGTAGAGCTGGTAGAAGATGACAGCTCCTTCCAGCAGGACCAGGATGTTGAGGATTCGGAGTGGTTTGCTGAAAAAGAACTGTGGGAGAGCGGGGTGAGGCACCGGGCGGGAGGGGAAAGCTTTGGGTGAGGATTCCTCTGGCTCTGGATGGAGTCACCCTTGTGGCACAGGGCTGAGATCCCACCCTGGGCACTGAACCCCCCCAGCTCCACCAGCCTGAGGTGTCCAGGCCAGCAGGAAGGAGCAGGACCCTGCTGAGGTACCCCTGCTGCCGGGAGGGACAGGGGGGCTTACGTGGAATCGGAAGTGGGAGACGTCCGAGGGCACGGCCACGTTGTAGTGGCCCACGGCCTTGTAGACGTTCTTGCTGTGCTTCACCAGCACCCCCTGAGGCCACATGCACTCCTCAGTCCACCTGCAGGGAACAAGAGATTCCTTAATTCCACCTGTAGGGACCAAGAGGTGCCTTAACCCCACCTGCAGGGGACAAGAGATTCTTTAACCCCACCTACAGGGGACAGGAGATGCATTAACCCCACCTGCAGGGACCAACAGATTCCTTAACCCCACCTGCATGGGACAAGAAATTCCTTAATCCCACCTGCATGGGACAGGAGATTCCTTAATCCCACCTGCATGGGGCACTGGGCTCTGCTGCCTCCCCAGCAGCAGTGAGGAGTACGGGAATTGTGCTCCCAGTTTGGAATTGTCACCATGGCAGTGACAAAGTGCAGGTAGCTCTGGCCAGGAGCAGCAGGCACCTTGCAAAAAATCAGCTCTGCCCTGGCAGGGGACAGTGCCCAGAGTGTTTGTGCTGCTGGATGTGTCAGCCAACAACTCTGCCCTCACTTTTCCCTGGTTTATTTAAGGCTGAGCTCCCCACCCACCCACCCAGCCAGCAAAAGGAAAACTCCAGGAGAGAATTCCTTACTGATGCTGCAGCACGTTGGAGCAGAGGGCTGGGTCCACCTTCTGCCAGCAGCCCAGGTGTGCTGCAGCTTTGTGGAGCAGGTCACAGTAGCGTGCAGGGAGCAGGTACTGCATGAGGATCACCGAGGTGCTGATGGAAACCAGCAGGAAGAGCTCACAGGACCAGCGTTTGTCGTAGTACTGAGTGTTCTGGGGGGACAGCAAGGTGGGACAGAGTTTGGACACTGTGGGACAGCCTCACCTGCCCGAGGTGTCGCCACACAAAGCACTCAGGCAGGTAAAACGAGGGCTCTGTGTGGAGCTGTTGATCCTGCCTGGAAAGGAAGAACCCACATGGGATGTGGGATGGAGAATTCCTGCAAAATATTTGTGCCATCAGCACCAAAAGCAGGGAGGCAGCTCCTGATGCTCAGCTGATGGAGCACCAGCTCCTCAGGCAACAGGGACAGCCTCACCCCATTCACCACCAGACATTCAGAATTCAGTCACCACAAGCAAGGACTGTGACCCCTCTCTGTGCCACAATCACCACAAGCAAGGACTGTGACCCTCATTGTGCCACAATCACCTCAAGCAAGGACTGTGACCCCTCTCTGTGCCACAGTCACCACAAGGAAGGACTGTCACCCCTCATTGTGCCACAATCACCACAAGCAAGGACTGTGACCCCTCTCTGTGCCACAGTCACCACAAGGAAGGACTGTCACCCTCATTGTGCCACAATCACCACAAGCAAGGACTGTCACCCCTCACTGTGCCTCACAAGCAAGGACTGTGACCCCTCTCTGTGCCACAATCACCAAAAGCAAGGACTGTGACCCCTCTCTGTGCCACAGTCACCACAAGCAAAAACTGTCACCCCTCATTGTGCCACAATCACCACAAGCAAGGACTGTCACCCTCATTGTGCCACAATCACCACAAGGAAGGACTGTCACCCCTCACTGTGCCTCACAAGCAAGGACTGTCACCCTCACTGTGCCCCAGTGTCCCCTCCCAGCCAGGCCTCACCTTGACAAACCACACAGGCACGAAGGCCACGTAGTAGGCACTGAGCATGGAGCTCACCAGCACCTCCTTCATGCGCCAGTTGAAGTCCATCTTCAGGAACTCCACCTCGTTGCGGATCAGGTCGGGGGACAGGCAGCAGGCGTGGCTGGGCATGGCCTCCATGCCGTACATCTGCCTCGTGTGCTGCTTCCAGGTCTCCTTGAGCACTGTCAGGTAGTCCCTGCCCCTGGCTGTCACCTCCCCCGTGTCCCTGGGGCCAATGTTGGTCACCTGGGTGAAGAGCCCGGCCTTCCGAAAGTCACAGTTCAGCTGGAGGAAGGGGATGTACATCCCAAACCTGGAAAGGCACAGAGCTCAGGATCTGCCTCCCATCCCACTGGGATCCCATCCCAAACTCCCCTGTGGGGTTCAGGAGCTGGATGAGTTCAAGGTTTGGAGCAACCTGGGATAGTGGAAGGTGTCCCTGCCACTGCTGAATGATCCCAAACCGGTCTGGGATTCCACGATTCCAAAGGGAAACTCCCAAAAAGAGCTCTGAGCTCAAACACAGGCAGCAAATCTCTGGAGATGTTTCCCCTTGCAGCAAATCCCTGCGGATCTTTCCCCCTGCAGCAAATCTCTGAGGATATTTCCTCCTGCATCTACCAGGGAGGAGGGAACTCTTTCCACTCCCAACATTTCCTTTTGATAGGTACCAAAACCCAGGAGCTGTTTGAATCCCTTCACCTGGCAGAGGAGCCCAGGAACAAAGAGAAAACAAAGCCCCGAGTTTTGTGAGGGCCATGGGAGAAGCACACAACCCTTTTCATGAGTAACAATTAATGCTGACATCAAGCTGAAAGGGGGCTGAGTGTCACAGATGTGTCCTGCCACCATGGAATGTGATACAGCAGGAGGGAGAGGTGCAGGGTAAACTCTGTGTCCATGCACAAGCCCAGGTTGCTCCGAGCCTTGGAGACTCCCAGCTCAGAACCCCAGAGGGCTGCAGGGAGCCTCCCCCTGGATTTTGGGGGGATGCCCCATCCCTGAGGCAGGAATACTCACGGGTAGCACAGGAAGAGGAGGTTGAGGAAGGAGTAGGTCCTGAAGAGGTGGATGATGGAGCGACACAAACTCCAGCCCGTGCCCGTGAGCACGGCGAAGCGAGTGAGCACCAGGAAGATGGAGCGTGGCAGGGAGACTTTGCCACTCTGGGAAGCCTGTGGGACACAGGGCACAGCTGGGCACAGCTGGGCACAGCTGGGCACTCCCTCTTCTTAAAGGAAAAATACTGTGTAAAACCATAGCTAAGAAGGAAATGGCAGCGCCCAGCTGACACCAGGACAGGGAGGGTTTCTGGGGAATCTGGGCTCTCCAAAACCTCTGGAATCTGGGCTTTACTGCTCAGGGAGTGAGGAGAGATTCCAGGTAAGGTGTGGGAGTCACCATGCCCAGCACACTCTCCTGGCACCGCTCCCCATGGGATGCTGCCACAGTGAGCATCCCTGGCTCTTCTCTAGGGAAGGCTGGAGTGATGGAGAGAGCAGGAAAAGAGGCAAAAGGGAGGAGGGAATCAGTCACTACAGTGGCTGAGACAGAAATTCAGAGAGTCAGAGAAGGACACAGACCCAGGAGGTCGGGGGAGCTCAGTTCTGTTCTCTGCTCCTCTCACTGGAAACCTCGCCTGGGATTCTGACTTAGGAACACCACAGAGGTTTTTAGGGAAGGATAGGGGGGTTTGGAATGGCAAAAGGGACCCAGAGCTTTACAGATCTCCTGGAGGGAGAGCCCTGACTTTACCTCCTTGACGACAGCACCGATGAGGCGCCGTGCCAGGACGATGGTTGTCACCGTCAGCACGTTGAAGTCAATGAGGTGAAAGTTCTGTGGGGACAAAACCCAAATGATTCCATTTCCATCAGCACCAGGAACCCGCATTCAACACAGAAATAGTCCCAGATTATTCTCTTTGGAGAATCTCTCTTCCAAGAGAATGCCAAAAAGACAACCAGAGCCCAAAATGCGGGAAATGGAGCGGAAGGAGCAACCCTGAAGGGTCAGATGAAGTTTTTATCAAACATTATCTCTAAAACTTAAGATTCAGTGACCCAAGGGACAGCCTGGGAGCTGCAGCTGCCCTTTGGTGCTTACCAGGGAGGTGTGAGAAGGAGGGTGGGAGGGTGGGTACCACCACACTGTCTTGTAGATGTTGATGTAGTGGACGAAGAGGGCGACGAGGTGGCAGAAGAAGAGCTGCAGCTCGAACAGGACGCTCCTCTCCACGGGCAGCTCGGGGATCTTGCAGTGCCGCAGGGGGACCACGGTCTGAGCTGCCAGAGGGGGGCTGGACAGGCCTGTCCCCGAGCCACTCCTGCCAGGGGGAGTCAGGAGTGAGCAGGGCAACGTCCTCCAGCTCCCCCCACAGCTCTGAGGTTGATGGGGAAACTCAAGCTATGGGTGGCTGGAACAAATCACAAATCTCAGGCAGATGTGAGCAGGGGTTTGCCCACACAAAGGAATATTTGGACCCAATTTAATTGATATGAAATCCCCTGTGTTGTTCAGAACCAGGGTTGTGTTGTGCTACGCAGTGGCTCTCTCAATTAATTGGAGGCTTTCAGAGATCAAGCTGGTGTTTACATATCTAAGAGTGCTTGAACATGAAAGGCAGAGCAATTACACACAAGCCCTTGTTCATTCTTCACCTTCTGTTCACCTGAGGAGGAAAAACGAGTTTAGCCAGAGGAGCCTCTTCCTGTGTGAGCAGGCACAGGATCCCAGACTGATCCTCTGCATCAAAGGGAATTAATATCTCCAAGATTGAGCTGCAATCTCTAAATAAAAACAGGCAAAAGAATCTGGGTGTGGGCCTCAAAGGAACTGCAGAGCACAAAGTGTCCCTGTAAACCCCCAAATTAAATTGTGGATCCAGGGGGATGCACGGGGATCAGGCCATGGTTTAAAACAGCAGATGGAGAAACTAAAACAAGGCCATGAGTGAGGGGAAACCTGAGGAGTCTCCCTGAAATGCCCAGATTCCCAAAGTCAGGGTGATTCAGATCCTCAGGACTGACAAACCATGGAATCACAGAGTGCTTTGGGCTGGAGGGGACAGCAAGGATCACCCAGGCCACGGGCAGGGACATCCTCCCCTATCCCAGGCGGCTCCAAGCCCCACCCAGGTCAGAGAATGGGATGAGATTTAAAATCAGGGAATGGGATGGGCTTTAAAATCAGGGAATGGGATGAGATTTAAGATGAAGGAATGGGATGAGTTTTAAGGCTGGGGAATGAGATGGGCTTTATGGTCAGAGAACGGGGTGAGCTTTAAGCTCAAGGAACAGGACGAGCTTTAAGGTCAGGGATTGGGACGAGTTTTAAGGTTGGGGAATGGGATGAGCTTTAAAATCAGGGAATAGAACAAGCTTTAAAATCAGGGAATAGAACGAGCTTTAAGCTCAAGGAATGGGACAAGCTTGAAGGTCAGAGAATGGGGTGAGCTTTAAGGTCAGGGAATGGGATGAGCTTTAAGGTCAGGGAATGGGATGAGCTTTAAGCTCAAGGAATGGGACAAGTTTTAAGATCAAGAAACGCGATGGTCAGAGAATGGGACGAGCTTTAAGCTCAAGGAACAGGACGAGCTTTAAGGTCAGCGAATGGGATGAGCTTTAAAGTCAGGGAATGGGACGAGCTTTAAGACCAGAGAACGGGACAAGTTTTACGATCAAGGGACAGGACGGTCAGAGAATGGGACAAGCTCTAAGCTCAGGGAACAGGACGAGCTCTGTCAGCAAGGACCACGAGGAACCCCAGCCCCGGTGCCGTACCTGGTGCGGGAGCGCACGCCGGTGACCGAGGAGCCCGAGGAGTGGCCGGCGGCGCCCGCGGCCCCGGGCTCGCACAGCGGGGTCCGGCAGTAGGAGCTCCTGTTGGGACCCCGGCGTCCCCCGGCCATGCCCGGGACTGAGGGGGGTCCTGGCTGCTCACTGCGGGCTGGGCTCGGCCCCCACCACTGCAGGGACACACGGACAGGGGCGCAATTAGCGGGGATTCATTAGCATTTCTTAGGGAGCCTCGCTGTCACCACCCCGTCAGTCCCAACTTCCCCAAATTCGAGTTTTGGAGCCCCTTGCTCCAGGATAACCCAAATTTTCTCCAAATTTGATTTTTGGAGCCCCTTGCTCCAGGATAACCCAAATTCCTCCAAATTTGATTTTTGGAGCCTGTCACTCCAGGATAACCCAAATTTTCTCCATATTTGATTTTTGCAGCCCGTTGCTCCAGGATAATCCAAATTTTCTCCACATTTGATTTTTGGAGCCCTTTGCTCCAGGATAACCCAAATTTCTCCACATTTGATTTTTGCAGCCTGTCGCTCCAGGATAACCCAAATTTCTCCAAATTTGATTTCTGCAGCCCGTCGCTCCAGGATAACCCAAATTTCTCCATATTTGATTTCTGCAGCTTGTCACTCCAGGATAACCCAAATTTCCTCCAAATTTTATTTTTGGAGCCTGTCGCTCCAGGATAACCCAAATTTTCTCCAAATTTGATTTTTGGAGCCTGTCGCTCCAGTAAATCCAAATTTGCTCCAGGACAATCCAAATTCACTCCAGGATAAACCAAATTTCTCCACCTATTTTTTTCCTCTGTCTCTCATATTACCCCAGGTCAAGGATGCAAAATCAGGGAGCTCCAGCCTTGCTGAGGTGCTGGGAATTTGTCACTTTACAAGGAATTCCATCTGCATCCCCTGTGGTGGAATCATCAGGGTGTGTGGTCATCCCTGTTTTCCATATTAATTAGCATTTCTTATGGAGCATTCCAGGCCTCACTGTCACCAGGATAATCGCAATTTCCCCAAATTTAATTTTTGGAGCTCATCGCTCCAGGATAATCCAAATTTCTCCGAATTTAATTTTTGGAGCTCGTTGATCCAGGATATTCCAAATTTCTCCACCTATTTTTTCCCTCTGTCTCCCACATTTCTCCAGGTCAAGGATGCAACCTCTAGGAGGGGTTGAGAATTCATCACTGTACAAGGAATTCCATCTCCATCCCTGTGGTGTCATCCCTGTTTTTCAGACTCGAGACATGCTCAACAACTGGCCCCAAAAATTCAGAAATTTGGGATATTTTGCTATCATTTTGTGTTGGAACTGAAGGTTACGGCTTTTTAAAATTGTTATTTTATTTTTGCCTTTTTAAGATGGGGAAAAAAAAGCACATTTTTAGGCTATTTGCTGTTTTATGTTTTGATGGCACTGAGGTCAATGGGGTGAGTCCAAATTCAGCTTTTCCAGTGCTTGTTTGCCACACACAAAACTCATCCCAAGCTTTTTCAAACTTCCTCTGGATCCTGTTAACCTCAGGAGAATCCACACCAGCGATAAAAAAAAATCCCCATTTCCAAGTGAAATCTGAGCTGTGAGGGAAACTCAGGCACATTCCTTCTCCTGGTGGATCATTTCCAGCTTTGGAATTTGCATCTGGAGCCACAAAATGTGTGCTGGAGGTTTAGAAACCGATCCCAAGGGAGTTTTAAAGAGGATGTTTTAAAGCTGAGCTCGGGAGTTCTCCAAAATCCCCGTCCTGGAGCTGGGTCTGGAGGGAGCTGCTGATTTTAGGAGATGCTGGGATGGTTTTGGGGAACTCTGGGAGCAGTGGAAGCTTTGAGGGCAAACAATGGGGGAATTTGGGGTCCAGGAAGGAGCCACGAGGCTCCAGGAGGGAAACTGGAAATGTGGGGGCTGTAAAGGGAAATTTGGGGGTAAAATTTGGGGTCTGGGGGAGCAGCAGGGGCTGTGCAAGGGAAATGTGGGAGCACAGGTGGGGCTGCAGGAGAACCCTGGGGGCCACAGGAACTCTGAGGGAGCTGTGAAGGAGAAATCTGGGGGCACAGGTGGGGCTGCAGGAGAACAATGGGGACCCCAGAAGCTCTGAGGGAGAAATTTGGGGGCTCTGAGGAGAGCACTGGGAGCTCTGGGGGAGCTCCGAGGGAGAAATTTGGGGGCACAGGTGGGGCTGCACAAAAGCTGAGAGGGCCCCTGGTGCTCTGAGGGCACACCGGGACCCTCAGCAGCTCTGAAAACCCCACCGAGCTACTCCGGACCCGCCCGGGAGCGCCACGGAAGGCTCCGTGAAGGCTCCGTGAGCGCTCCCCGAGCCCGCGGGGCTTTGAGGGGCTCCGGGCGAGGCCGCGGCGCGGGAGCCGCCCCCCTCCTCGCGGCGGGGCGGGGCGAACCGCGGGGCTCTCCCGCGCTCCGCCCGCCGCCCTGGCCGCTCTCCGCCGGCTGCCGGGCGGGTCCCCCCCCCAGCCCGTTCCGCCTGTTCCCCCCCGGCCGCGCTGCCCCCGGCCCGGCCTCCCTCACCCATCGCCGGCCGCCGCTCCGCCTGCGCCGGGCACAATATGGCGGGCGGGGCGCGACGGCGGCCGGCGTGGGACAAGCTGGTGCGGGGCGAGAACGCGCAGAAAACCACGCCCCCTTTGCATGTGACCACGCCCATAGGACCACGCCCATCGGGCAGCGCGGTGTCATCTCCCGGTGTCACCTCCCGGTGTCACCGCTGCCAACGGCAGCAATCGCAGCCGCCAGCTATCCTGGCAACCCGTTATGGCAGGGGATGAGTAATCCCTGGCACCTGCGCGGCTCCACCTCCGCTCCTGGAGGGGTTTCAGCATCTCTGCAATTTTGGGGTTTTTTTCCCCAATTATTTGCTGGGCTTTGTGGGGTTGGTGCTTCAGCACTGATGGTTACACAAAGATGAGAGGCAGCCCTGCCTGTGCTGGAGGAAAATCGGTCCTGGAATGAATGGACTTGCAGAAAGACAAAATTTGCTGGTTTTTTGGTATTTATTTTTTTGGCTGGTTTGGAGTGTCCAGCCCTGGAGGTGTCCAAGGAGTGACTGGTCACAGAGCTTGGAGGGCTTTTCCAAGTTAAATTGATTCTGGGACTGTGGAAAAGCATCAAAAATCAGGAGTGGCCACACACCTGATGTTTAAGGGAATCCTCTAAAGGTACCAGGATATCCCTAAAAACGCAGTCTGGCCAAAAAATGTATCTGGAATGTGATGGATGAACCTTTTTTGGTCCAAAATCGGTGGTAAAATTCCAAATTCAGCGGTAAAATGAACACCTCCATCGGGAAACAGTTTATATTTCAGTTTTCCAACAGGCAGCTGGAGATCCAGGGGAGTTCCCAGGATCCAAGGGAGGCTCTGGTGTTCTCCAACACTCCCAAAAAAAACCTGGCAGATTCCCATTTTCCGCTCACAGCAAACAGAGCTTGAACCCATCCTCTGGAATCAGCTCCCTCTTGGCAAAAGGAGCAAAAGGAGCGCGGAAAAACATTCCCATGGAAACATATGGAGGGCTCAGCTGAGCTGTGCTCACACCAGGGAGATTCCTGAGGGGAAAAATGAGGGAAAAACATCTCCATGCCAGCTGGGAGCCCCCTGGACACTGCCCAGCCTGCAGGAATTCCACCCACGGCTCATCCGAGGTGATGGAGTCTGATCCATGGAGGAGAAATTCCCTGATCCATGGAGGAATTCCCTGATCCATGGAGGAGAAATTCCCTGATCCATGGAGGAATTCCCTGATCCATGGAGGAGAAATATCCTTAACCACAGAGGAGAAATTCCCTGATCCATGGAGGAATTCCCTGATCCACGGAGGAGAAATATCCTTAACCACGGAGGAGGAATTCCCTGATCCAGGGAGAAAGAATTCCCTGATCCATGGAAAAGAAATTCCCTGATGCATGAGGGAGAAATTCCCTCATCCATGGAGGAGGAATTCCCTGATCCATGAGGGAGAAATTCCCTGATCCACAGAGAAGAAATTCCCTGATCCATGGGGGGAAATTCCCTGATCCATGGAAGAGAAATTCCCTGATCCATGAGGGGGAAATTCCCTGATCCATGACGGAGAAATTCCTTATCCATGGAGGAGAAATTCCATGATCCATGGAGGAGAATTCCCTGATCCATGAGGGAGAAACTCCCTGATCCATGAGGGAGAAATTCCCTGATCTATGAGGGGGAAATTCCCTGATTCATGGAGGAATTCCCTGATTCGTGAGGGGGGAATTCCCTTATCCCTAGAGGAATTTCCTGATCCATGGAGGAGAAATTCCCTGATCCAGGGAGGAGAAATTCGCTGATCCATGAGGGGGGAATTCCCTTATCCCTAGAGGAATTCCCTGATCCATGAGGGAGGAATTCCCTGAGAAATTTTCCTCCCCAAAGCTCTAGCTGGAGCATTCCCTGCTCTCCTTTTCCTCCTCCAGGGTCTCTCCAGGCTGCTGGAATCCCCCTGATCCCAAATTTTCTTTGGGAGAGCAGCAGGAGGGCTTAAGGAGGTAAAAATGCACATTCCAGCTGTTTTTTTTTTTTTTGTTTTCCTTGGCTCTGCTTGTGGCAGATGCTCTCATCTAAAATTCAGATTTGTTCCAATCCGGACAGGGAATCCAGCTGTGCTCTCCAACTCTGCTGATCCAAGCTGGAATTTTGGAGGTAAAAGATCAAAACCACTGTGCCTTCAGTGAGGCTGGGAGATAAAAAAAATCCCAGAAATTCCCATCCCTGGAGTGCTGGGATAGTGGAAGTGGCCCTGCCATGGGACTGGAGCAGCTTTAAGGTCCCTCCCACCCCGGAGCATTCCCTAAATCCATGATTCCATCGAATGAAGCTCGCAGCCACTGGCTTTATTGAAATAATGCAAACAGAAAATGGAAAGCAGGGGTAAGGAAGGGGCAGGGGGTGAGGCTCCTTCCAGGAAAAGCTGCTGGGGACACCTCTGGAATTCCAGCTGGAGCGTTTTCCTGGGATTCACTCCTCACAAAGGACAAAATCCAGGTTTGGGCCAGCTCAGAGCAGGGCCAGGCTGGGGTTTGACACCTCAGGGCTGCACTGGAGGAGCTGCTCCCACTCAGGGAAAAGGCCTGGGTGCCACCATGACATTCTCTAAAAAATCCCTTTGCCAGGATTTTTCTCCTGAGAAGCTGAGAAACCTCAGAAAAAAAATGTAAACCATGATTATCTGATTGCTTGGAATGTGGTCTGGAGGTTACCAACAAGTGCACCTTTGATTGGTTCCATGTTAATTTTTTTTTAATTTAATGACCAATCTCAGGCCAGCTGTGTCAGACTCTGGTCAGTCACGAGTTTTTATTCTCATTCTTGTTTAATCTTCTGATGTCTCTTTTTTTCTTTCTTTAGTGTAGTTTTAGTATATATATTTAGTATTTAGTATATATACTAGTTTTAGTATATAATATTCTTTTAATATAATATCATAAAATAATAAATCAGCCTTCTGAGAACCTGGGGAGTCAAATCCTCATCTCTCACCTCACAAGCACCACAGCAGCCTGGGAAGATGGGAATGCTGAGCCATGGAGCAGGGGGCTGTTCCCAGCCTGACAAAACCAGGATTTTGTTGGGAAACACTCAGGAGATGTGAACAGAGCCAAGAACAACGGGGGATTTTCTCTGGATCGGGGTCATGCCCAAAATCCTACAAATAACAAGATGTGGATGGGAAAACAGGGAGAGGAGGAGATCCCTGGCACTTGGGAGCAGAATTCCAGCAGGGAAGGGAAAGTTCTGCAGGTAACTGAGGTGACTCAGGCTCCCAGGAATCTCCATCCCTCCCAAATCCCTGCCTCACCCCGGAATCTTTGGCTGCTTCTGAAGCTGAGGGGTTATTTTGGGATCCCAAATGAGCTCTGGCAGCCTCCAGGGCTAAATTCTGCCTGGAAAAGTGCTGGGAGAGGGAGGGAGGGAAGGAGGGAGCTGTCTGATCCAAGGGATGTTTGCAAAACACTCCCAAGCCCATCCAGTTATTTCAATATTTTCACATTTCCATCCTTTCCCCATCAGCATCCCACAAAAAGCAAGGCACGAGCTGGGTTATTCCACAGGCAGCAGCATCACAAGATCCATTTGGGAATAAATTGCTTGCTAAGAGATGATCTCTATCAAATCTTTTCCACTTGATCTAAAAGCTGGGCCTATTAAGGAGAGAAATGGGAGAGATTGGTGCATTGCCATAAAAAATTGATGCTCCAATTCCACGGGAAATGAAGATGGATTTGATAAGCACAAATCCAGGGCTGTTATCATTTCCCTCCTGCCAGGAGGGAAATTCAATTTTCAGGGAATTCAGGGTGAACTCCCTGCTGAAGCATTCCCACAAATTGGCTTTTCCCTGTTCCTTGATGCTCCTGAGGTAAAAGAGAGCTTTATAATCCCTTATAAAATTAAGATTTATCCTTTTATGTCCCGTGCTTCGGTTGGATTTGGGCTTTTCCAGCATTTCAGGGGTGGATTCCTTGGTGGTTTTAATTTGTGGAGCTCAGATTTCCAGGGGCAGCATTTTGGAATCCCATAAGGAAAGGGGATGAAGGAATTGTGTCCTTGCTGATGTGATCATCTCCCTACCACTCCCAATCATCCAGCAAAGAGATTTTTTTTAAGGGAAATTCAATTTTCAAGTGCAGGAATTCAGGGTGAACCCCCTGCTGCAGCATTCCCACAAATTGGCTCTTCCCTGCTCCTGATGCTCCTGAGTAAAAAGGGCTCATTTGGGAGCTTTATAACCCCCTATAAAATTAAGATTTATCCTTTTATGTCCCATGCTCAGCTTGGATTTGGGCTTTTCCAGCATTTCAAGGTGGATTTTTATTTGTGGAGCTCAGACTTCCAGGGGCAGCATTTTGGAATCCCATAAGGAAAGGGGATGAAGGAATTGTGTCCTTGCTGATGTGATCACCCCACAACCACTCCAAATCATCCAGCAAAGAGATTTTTTAGGGAATCATCCCCTCTGCTCCATCCCTGAAAATGTTCCAGGTTAGAGCAACTTGGGACAGGGGAAGGAATCCCTGCCCATGGGAATGGGGTAAGATTAATCTAAATCATCAAGCCAACAACCATCAAATGCTTTCCAAATTCAGATTTCTGGCCCAAAACCGCTTTCAGCAACTTCCAGGGGGTGCAAAGCAACTTCTTTTGTCTTTTTCGTGTTTTTTAAAATAAATCTAAGCTTCACAAGCTCAAAAAATTTTTGTTTTGTCACGAGAATTACCGAAAAAAACCATCATTTTTTGGGGTTTGAAAGCCCCAAAAATCACTGTGGGGAGATTCCCTGGCAGGATTCCATCAAAGCCACTCCCAGCAGCCACATCCCATTCCAGAGGCTGTGCATGAGAAGTGGAAGGGGTGGGAAGTGGCCAGGAAAGCTCCAGCAGCCTGGAATTCTTCCTGGATTTTCCTGAATTGTGGCCTCCAGAGGGAATTCCTTGAGCATGGGGGGGGAAAAAAAAAAAATATCCCAAAGTTTGGGAAGCACAGAACCTTCCAGAGCTGCCATGAAATTCCTGCGTGCCAAAATCCCTTAAAATCCCCCCAAAAATCTCAGCTCAGGAGCCTCCTCCACGCTGTGACCTCAGGGGAGCAGCTTTCCCCTTTGGTTTTTTGGTGTGGATCCAAGGGAAAAAAAAGAAAAAAAAAAAAAATTGGAATTTAGCAGCTCAGATGGTGCCACCCCCACGCTGGGAACTCAACAAGGGGTTGTAAAAAAATCCCCCAAAAGTCCAAACTCACCCAGCTGGCGCTGGCCCTGCTCTTCCTCCTCCTCCTCCTCCTCCTCCTGTTGAGTCACGGGCCCCCAATTCCTGCAAATCAAAGGAAAAAAATGGTGAGGATCCTCACAAAGAGATAGCAGAAAAAAAAAAAAAAATTAAAAATAATAAAAAAAGGGAAAAAGAAAGAAAGAGATTCCTGCATGCAATTACACATGAAGGAAAAACATGCAAGTTCAGCTGAGCTATGGACATTTCACAGGAAACAGCAATTCTGGGGGGGCTAAAAATTGAGATTTTCAAACAACTGAGCAGAATTTGGTTTTTTTTTTTTTTTCTTTTTCTTTTTTTTTTGTTTTGGCAGTAGCAGGACTAGCTTGGATTCATGTTCATTTTACATCTTTTGTCCTTTAAAAAAATCCAGGGTATTTAAAGATCCCTTTTGGCCCACATTCCATCCCAGTGCATCTGCCAAGGGCACATTATTAAAAGTTATTGCTAATTTATGCCACGTGGGTTGGTTTAAATGTTTATATTTAAAACATCTTTTTTTTTTTTTTTGGTTGGTTTTTTTTCCCCTTTTTTACATTAAATTAACATCTGAAGGGTCGGCTGGGTAAGAAGTTTACGTCACAGGTTTATGGAAAAGAGAAATGTGCTGGATTAAAATCAGACATTTAGGGTTTTACCTTTCGGGCTTTGCGGTGCCTGTTTTACACATCCTGAATTCTCCTGCTGATAATTTTCCTTTAAAAGGGGGGGCATAGGCTGAGCTTTTCATCACATTATGCCCTGAAAGCTGACTCCAAACCAGTGTTGAAAATTCAGTTATTTGCATTTTAATAACAATCTACAAATACAACTTTTGTGCGTTTTTTTTTTTTTTTTAAATTATTTTTAAATATTCCCCTCGGTTCATGCGCTGCAGTTTTTGGTTTTTTGTTGTTTGTTTTGTTTTGTTTTTTTTTTCCCTAAAATTTTATTTTTCACCCCCGAGCAGTTTAATCCTCTCCCCCTAAAATTCCAAATTCATCTGCTGGATGGGAAATAACAAACCACGAAGCATTGATTTTTAAAAATAGAAATATATTAAATATCTCTACATCCACACCCTCTCAGAAATGATTTAAGGAGCAGCTGCAGCACCGTCCACCAACAAAAAAAAATTCATTTTTAAAGTGGTTTTTCCAAGGAAAAGCTGCTTGGAAGCATCATCTAAACCAAAGGGGGGGTTACAGAAAGGAAATTCCTTGGAATTCTCAGCATTCCTACTTAAACCAGCTCTGGAATATTCTCTGAGGCCACCTGAAATCTGAATCATCAAGCAAAAAACAATCAAATGCTTCCCAAATTCAGATTTCTGCCTCCAAACTGCTTTCAGCAACTTCCAGGGGGTGAAAAACAATTTTTTTTTCTTTTTTTGTATTTTTCATATTTTTTAAAATAAATTTAACCTTGACAAGCTCGAGAAATTTTTGTTTTGTCACGAGAATTACCAAAAAACCACCATTTTTTTGAAATGCCTCCACGGTTTTAAAATAAATAATAATCATAAAATAATAATAATAATAACAAAAAGACAAATTAAGTTTAGCATGGATTTAAAGTCGTTTGCAAAAAATAAAAAAACCTCCAAAAACAAATGACAATTCATCACATTTACTTTGATTAAAAAAGGACTAAACTTTATTGACAGATTGAGACAGACATTTTGACACGTTTTGAGCTACCTAGTTAGGCAGACTTTACACAAAATGTAGCATTTTTCTCTTCCAGAACAGAGTGGGAGGACAGTGTAACAAATCCAATTAGGACTTTATATCTTATGTACAAAGTGAAATTTGGGGTTGGTTTTTGTCTGGTTTCTTGTTTTTAATTTTGTTTTGTTTTTTTTTTGTTTTAGAGCTGCAGTGTCCCTTTTTATGCAAAGCTCGTGCTGAGATACACTTGAAGTGGCTGGGACTGCTTGAAATTGAGATTTTTTTGGGGTGAGGTTGAAATTTTCATCAGATTCTCTGCCCCAAAGGGGCTACAAAAAATCAGAATTTTACAGGCCTACCCATGGAATATTCTTTTTATCAAACACTGGGTAATTTGAGCCATATTTTGGTTTTTTTTTCCCCTTAAAAATTGTTAATTTAGAATTAAACTAAAACCCCTTTCCACTGGAAAAATATTCCCAAGCATATCTCAACACTGCAGGGGGGGCTAGATTTCAAAATCCACATAAGAAAAGTCAATTTTTTACCAACCTAATTTTTCTTTTTAAGTCAATTCTCTTTAAAAAATGCTATTTAATTTGTTTGGAGGATCCTTTGAGTTAAAATTTAAACTTCAAGATTCACCAGCCATCTCCTTTTAAAGGTTTGGCATCTGAAGTTATTTTTTTGTTGTTTTTTTTTTAATGGTGGCAGCCACTACTGTTACATTATGATTTTAATTCTTAAAAAATAACCCTGAATTTTGAAATGTAGCCTACTTTGGGATTCTGCAACTACAACCTTTATGGGTTCCTTTAAAACAAACTTTAAAAGTTTTAACAAAACCTTAATTTCAGAACTAAGCAAAGCATGTCACTTTTGGAAACTAACATTTTTTTTAACTTGCTTTTTAGGGTTTTTTTTGTCTTTTTTTTCCTTAAAAAAGGTACAGTTTGGTTTTTTTTTGTTTGTTTTTTTTTTTACCCTAAAACAACAAAGAAAGAAAAGCCATCTACACACTGAAAGAAGAAAAAAAATAATAAAAATAATAAAAATTAAAAAGTTTTTTTTTTGTTGTTTTGTTTTTTTTTTTCCCCTCTAAATCTATTTAAATTCATCAAGAAATCACTACATACAGAAGCCAAAATGCAGGGTGAGGATGGAGTGGGAGGAGGAAAAAAAGGGCCAGGAAGAAAAACAGGGAGACAATTACTTGTCTGCTGTGGGTAAAGCAACGGGAATCCCGGGAGATACAAGAACCAGTAACAAGAGTTTGCTCCTAAATTGGGATTTTTTGCCCCGTTTTTGGGGTCAGTAGCGGCCGTAGGGGTGCTCTCTGTAGCCCCCCTTGACTGGCCGGGCTGGGGGGGCCTTCAGGGAGGGCCGGGTTCCATTCCAGTCATCTTGGCCTGTGGGGAAAAGGAAGAGAAAAAAGGTCAGGGTTGGGTGGAGGGAGGTGGGGGAAAGGGGCTGGAAATGGGGTGGGAGAGGCAAAAGGGCAGGTGGGGATGGGGGAGAATGGCTGCTCAAAATAGGTCCTGATCCCCCCAAAACAGCTCCTCAAAACAGGTCCCACAAACAGCTCCTGATCCCCAAAAGCAGCTCCTGATTCCTCAAAACAGCGCCTCAAAACAGCTCCTCATTCCTCAAAAACAGCTCCTCAAAACAGCGCCTCAAAACAGCTCCTCATTCCCCAAAAACAGGTCCAGATCCTCAAAAACAGTTCCCCAAAACCAGCTCCTGATCCCTCAAAAGAGCTCCTCATTCCTCAAAAACAGCTCCTCAAAAACAGGTCCCACAAACAGCTCCTGATCCCCAAAACCAGCTCCTGATTCCTCCAAACAGCTCCTCAAAACAGCTCCTCATTCCTCAAAAACAGCTCCTCAAAAACAGCTCCTCATTCCCCAAAAACAGCTCCTCAAAAACAGGTCCAGATCCTCAAAAACAGTTCCCCAAAACCAGCTCCTGATCCCTCAAAACAGCTCCTCATTCCTCAAAAACAGCTCCTCAAAACAGGTCCCACAAAACAGCTCCTGATTCCTCAAAAACAGCTCCTCAAAACAGGTCCCACAAAACAGCTCCTGATTCCTCAAAACAGCTCCTCAAAACAGCTCCTCATTCCCCAATAATAGCTCCTCAAAAACAGGTCCAGATCCTCAAAAACAGGTCCTCAAAAGAAGGTCCTCATTCCTCAAAAACAGCTCCTCAAAAACAGGTCCCACAAAACAGCTCCTGATCCCCAAAACCAGCTCCCCAAAAACAGGTCCTCATTCCTCAAAACCAGCTCCCCAAAACCAGCTCCTGATTCTTCAAAACAGCTCCTCAAAACAGGTCCTCATTCCCCAAAAACAGCTCCCCAAAAACAGGTCCAGATCCTCAAAAACAGTTCCCCAAAACCAGCTCCTGATCCCTCAAAACAGCTCCTCATTCCCACAAAAACAGCTCCCCAAAAACAGGTCCAGATCCTCAAAAACAGGTCCTCAAAAGAAGGTCCTCATTCCTCAAAAACAGCTCCCCAAAACCAGCTCCCAATCCCCCAAAACAGCTCTGCAAAACCAGCTCCTGATCCCCAAAAACAGGTCCCCAAAACCAGCTCCTGATCCCCAAAACAAGCTCCCCAAAAGCAGCTCCTGATCCTCCAAAATCCAGTTTGTGATCCAGCAAAACAGCTTGACCAAAATCGCTCCTGATCCCCAAAACAGCTCCCCAAAACCACCTCCTGATCCCCCAAAACAGCTCCTCAGAACCAGCTCCTGATCCCCCAAAACAGCTCTGCAAAAACAGCTCCTGATCCCCCAAAATCCAGCGAAACAGCTCCACCAAAACAGGTGCTGATCCCCCAAACAGCTCCTGATCCCCCAAAACAGCTCCCCCCAAACACCTCCTGATCCCCCAAACAGCTCCTGATCCCCCAAAACAGCTGCTGGTCCCCAAGGGACTCGTTCCAGCCACATGGAATCCCACCTTTAAGGGGAGCTTTGGGAATTTGGGATTTCACCTGGTCTGGAAAATTCCTTGGGGTCCCCTCCCAAATTCCCCGTGTGAGGAGCAGGAAAAGGTTTTGGATGTGCCTAAGCCCTGCCCAGCAACAGCAAAACTCCAGAGTCAGTCCCAGAGCAGCCCTGGGGAGGAAAATGAAGCCTGGCCCAGGCCAGAGCAGCTCTGGGGACAGGGGACAGTGATTCCTTGTCCTTGTCACAGCCAGGCCAGAGCAGCTCTGGGGACAGGGGACAGTGATTCCTTGTCCTTGTCACAGCCAGGCCAGAGCAGCTCTGGGGACAGGGGACAGTGATTCCTTCTCCTTGTCACAGCCAGGCCAGAGCAGCTCTGGGGACAGGGGACAGTGATTCCTTCTCCTTGTCACAGCCAGATGCCATCCCCAGCCTGGACACGGGAACTGCCCTCAAAAAGAAACAAATGCAGCCACAGCTGAGGGCAGCAGGAGGCAGGGAGGGACCTCTGGAATGTCTTCCCAAGGAAGCAGGGAATGGATTCCTTGGTTTATTTTGCTTTTCCGGGTGAACTTTATCCCAGCCCGTTCATTCCCTCACTTTTACCCTCCCAGTTCTCTCCCTGTCCCATGGGTGGGGAGTGAGAGTGGGGTGTGGTTGCCCTTTGGGGTTAAATCACAACATTTTGGCTCAGCCCAGCTTAAATTGGGAGTTTTACATGATTGAGATTAGCTAAGCTTTGCCTACTGAGTCAAAGTGGCTGCACAGAGCCAAGGAGAGGCTCCCTCATGACATTTAAATGCAATTTTGGAGCAGATTTACAGAGTCAGGCTCAGGGTTTGTGAGGATAAAGGAAGCAGATGGAACCATGTAAAACCCAGCCCATGAAAACCAGACTACAGCACAAGTGCTGTGGGTGGAAATCCAGACCTCCTGAAAATATTCTAAAGCTACAAGGAAATTTAAACATTTCCAAAGATAAAAAATGGATTTTTTTGTAAAGCATCACCTTTGAGAAAATCAAGATTGAGAAGAACCTAAACCCACAGAAAAGGTTGTTCAGACCTAAATAAAAACACTCAGTTTTTTTTTATCCAGACATAGGAAAACAACAAAATTGACCAAAAGCAATTCCCAACCCCTCCCTTATCCCCAAATTCCCAGACATACCATAAGCTTCATAGGTTTCCTGTGCCTCCCCATGTCCATAATCATAATATTCTGTATCCCTGCAAAAACAATGAGGTGGTTACACACAGGGAAATCCCATTCCACTGCCACAAAAAACCAGGAAAAGAGAAGATGCTCTGAGCCCTGGATTCCAGCAGAACTCTGCAGCTCCACTGGCTTCAAATGGGATTAAATAAGAGGGGAAAAAAGGGGGAAAAGGCCATGTAGGATTCCTTTGGGAAAAGGGAATCCCATTCACCCTTGGCCCTGGCTGTAGCAGCTCAGGAATGTTTTCATTGGCTTCAAATGGGATTAAAAAAAAAGGGAAAGAGGGGGAAAAAGGGAAAGAGGGGAAAAAAAGGGAAAAGAGGGGAAAAAAAGGGAAAAGAGGGGAAAAAAAGGGGAAAGAGGCCATGCAGGATTGCTTTGGGAAGAGGGAATCCCACTCACCCTTGGCCCTGGCTGTAGCAGCTCAGGAATGTTTCCATTGGCTTCAAATGGGATTTGAAAAAGGGGAAAGAGGGGGAAAAAGGGGAAAAAAAGGGGGAAAAGGGAAAAAAAAGGCGAAAAAGGGGGAAAAAAGGGGAAAGAGGCCATGCAGGATTGCTTTGGGAAGTGGGAATCCAACTCACCCGTGGCCCTGGCTGTAGCAGCTCAGGAATGTTTCCACTGGCTTCAAATGGGATTTGAAAAAGGGGAAAGAGGGGGGAAAAAAAGGGAAAAGAGGGGGAAAAAAGGGAAAAGAGGGGGAAAAGAGGGAAAAAAGCAAGATTGCTTTGGGAAGAGGGAATGCCACTCACCCTTGGCCCTGGCTGTAGTAGCCCTCGTAGCCCTCGTAGCTCTGCTCTGCGTACGTGTCATCGTAGCCCTGTGAGGATGGGGACAGAAAAGTGTCACAGCCCCAACACCATCCCAATGGTGATCCCAGAACCAGGAGTCAGTGGGATCCCAACGCCATTCCCAGCAGTCCTTGGTGATCTCAGCCCCATCTCACTGATCCCTGGCAATCCCAGCACCATCTCAGTGATCCCTGGCGATCCCACTGATCCCTGGTGATCCCAGAATCACCTCGCTGATCCCTGGTGATCCCAGAATCACCTCACTGACCCCTGGTGATCCCACCGCTATCCCACTGACCCCTGGTGATCCCAGTACCATCCCACTGATCCCAGCCCCATCCCACTGACTCCTGGTGATCCCAGTACCATCCCACTGATCCCAGCCCCACCCCACTGATCCCTGGTGATCCCACTGATCCCTGGTGACCCCAGCCCCACCCCACTGACCCCTGGTGACCCCCATCCCCCCACCTCCCCTCACCCCCACCAGCCCACCCCCCACCCGTGGTTAACCCCGTTAATCAGCAGCAATGAACCCCTGCTCACATATTCCTCGTAGCTCTCTGGCACGGGCGGAGGGGGCAGGGGGATCCTCTGGATGCCAGCTGCCCGTGCCCGGGGCGCAGGGGCTCCCCTGACGGCCGGGGGAGGGGGCACCCCCCGGGCCATGGCAGCGCCCCGGGCCAGGGCCCCGCGCACGGGGGCTCCCCGCACCAGGGCACCCCTGGGGGGAGGAGGAGGAGGAGGGGGACCCACCCCACGGCCCCTGTGGAGACACAGAAAGGTTGGTCAGGAGCTGCTGCTGCTGCTGCTCTGGACAGCCCCAGGATGGGGATGTGGCACTGTCCTGTGTTCTAGAGAGCCCCAGGATGGGGATGTGTCACTGTCCTGTGTCCTGGACAGCCCCAGGATGGGGATGTGGCACTGTCCTGTGTTCTAGAGAGCCCCAGGATGGGGATGTGGCACTGTCCTGTGTTCTAGAGAGCCCCAGGATGGGGATGTGGCACTGTAATGCTTTCTGAAAAATCCCCTTTGCTCAGGATGGGGATGTGGCACTGTCCTGTGTCCTGGAGAGCCCCAGGATGGGGATGTGGCACTGTCACACTTTCTGGAGTGCCCCATGATGGGGATGTGTCACTGTCATGTTTTCTGAAAAATCCTCTTTGCCCAGGATTTTTTCTCCTGAGAATCCTCAGCTTTGCTGTTTTGCTGCTTTGGAATGTGGTCTGAACTTTGGGCAGGGAATTTCACTTTAAAGGACCCTCCCACCCACCTGGGATCACTCCAGGTCCCTCAGGACCCCTGAGGACACGGACCCTCCAGGCAGAGGGAGAAGCACCAGCCCATGGATCAGGGAGTGGAGGAACAGTTTTGGTGCCAATTTATCGCCAAGCTTTGCCAGAACGATGCTCTGCAAGGATGGGCACTTCAAGGTGAGAATGCTGAAGGGTTACAGCACATCCACCAGCAGCCAGGCCCTTCCTGAGAGCTTCCTTTATAAAACTATTGATGGGACCAGTGATGGGACCAGTGATGGGACCACTCATGAAACCATTGATGGAACCATGGATGGAACCATGGATGAACCTATTGATGGGACTATCGATGGAACCAGTGATGGAACCAGTGATGGGACCAGTGATGGAACCATTGGTGGAACCATGGATGGAACTATGGATGAACCTATTGATGAAACCATTGATGGAACCAGTGATGGAACCAGTGATGGGACCACTCATGAAACCATTGGTGGAACCATTGATGGAACCATTGGTGGAACCATTGATGGAACCAGTGATGAAACCAGTGATGAAACCAGTGATGGGACTATGGATAAACCTATTGATGGAACCAGTGATGGAACCACTCATGAAACCATTGATGGGACCATGGATGGAACCATGGATGGAACCATGGATGGAACCACGGATGGAACTATGGATGAACCTATTGATGAAACCATTGCTGGAACCATGGATGGAACTATTGATGGGACCACTCATGAAACCATTGATGGGACCATTGATGGAACCATTGGTGGAACCACGGATGGAACCACGGATGAACCTATTGATGAAACCATTGATGGAACCATTGATGAACCTATTGATGAAACCATTGATAGAACCATTGATGAACCTATTGATGAACCTATTGATGAAACCACTGATGGAATCATTGATGAAACCCTTGATGGAACCATTGATGAACCTATTGATGAACCTATTGATGAAACCATTGATGTACCTATTGATGAACCTATTGATGAAACCACTGATGAAACCATGGATGGAACCACGGATGGGAACCATTGATGAAACCCAGCCCAAATCCCGCCCAGTGTGATGCTCTGAGCCAGAATCCCAAAGTCAGGCCTAGCTGAGCAGCAGTTTAAGCCCTGAGACAGCCCAGCTGTGGGTGAAGGCAGCACTCCCAGGGCTGGGATTTTGGGAATACCTTGGCACAGGGGGAGGGGGAGGTGGGGCTGCCCCCCGGCCCCGCCCGGGGACGCCTCGGCCGCGGTTGGGCTCCGGGACCCCGTTGAGATAGGAGAGCTCCAGGAACTGCTCCTGGCAGATATCATCCATCATGTCCTGCAGAAAGGACAGAAATGAGGATAAAAAGAAGGGCAAATAAGGAGATAAAGGGTCAGCTCCAGAGAACAGCTCTGGGATACCACAGCCTGCTGTGCTGCGATGAAATAACTGCACGGGCCGCAGGAAAATCTGCTTTTAGTGGCATTTCCTGCAGCTTTTTCCAAGATTCCAGCCCTGCAGCTCCAGGTGGTGCTCCCAGACTGCCAGGGATGCCAGAAGGATTCATGGGGGAGAGCCCAGGCAGGACTCAGCCCACAGCTCCTGTTTATAGGGGCAGTGAGCCCACAGAAGGTGACCCTGCAGCGCTCCCGTTCCCCAAGGAAAGGGCTGGGATGCAGAGCGTGCCTGGCAGATCCCTGCAGATCCCTTCCCTGGGGACTAAAGGGCCACAGGAGATACCCAGAAGCATTCCCAGTGGTCCCTGGACATCCCAGAACCATCCCACTGATTCCCAGTGATCCCAAAACCATCCCAGTGCTCCTGGAGATCCCAGAACCACCCCAGTGATTCCTGAACCATCCCAGAACCATCCCAGTGATTCCTGAACCATCCCAGTGCTCCTGGTGATCCCAAAACCATCCCAGTGCTCCTGGAGATCCCAGAACCACCCCAGTGATTCCTGAACCATCCCAGTGCTCCTGGAGATCCCAGAACCACCCCAGTGATTCCTGAACCATCCCAGTGCTCCCTGGAGATCCCAGAACTACCCCAGTGATTCCTGAACCATCCCAGAGCTTCCTGGAGATCCCAGAACCATCCCAGTGGTTCCCAGTGATCCCAAAACCATCCCAGTCCTCCCTGGAGATCCCAAAACCACCCCAGTGATTCCTGAACCATCCGAGTGCTCCTGGTGATCTCAGAACCACCCCAGTGATTCCTGAACCATCCCAGTGCTCCCTGGAGATCCCAGAACCACTCCAGTGATTCCTGAACCATCCCAGTGATTCCTGGAGATCCCAAAACCATCCCAGTGGTTCCCAGTGATCCCAAAACCATCCCAGTCCTCCCTGGAGATCCCAAAACCACCCCAGTGATTCCTGAACCATCCCAGTGATTCCTGGAGATCCCAAAACCATTCCAGTGGTCCCTGAACCATCCCAGAGCTCCCTGGAGATCCCAGCACCATCCCGGCGATCCCAGCACCATCCCAGAGCTCCCTGGAGTGATCTCCCTCCCACCAGACGTGCGAACCTCCTCCATTTTTCTCCCCGATTTTAATTTGAATTTTCAGTTTGGAAGAGGCTCCTGCGAGGAGCAGGAAACTCACAGGGACCAGGAATTTCTTGACCTCCTCCATGGCGTGGGCCATGAGGGCGTAGGCCTCGCACGGGGGCCCGAAGACCTCGATGAAGACGTGCAGGTCCATGTGCAGGTGGGCGTACTTGGGGTCCCCCCCTTTGCGCAGCTCCTCCTCCTGCAATAACCACACAGAATTATTAAAAAATGGAATTTGGGGAGAGTTTTTAAATTTAATATAAACCACGCATATAGCTTGCGTGGTTTTGTACATCTGTGTGTAAACACTGAGATAAGATTTTTACTTTTTAATTGTATTTATTAAAAAAAAAATTAAATTTTAATGTTTATTTTTAAAAATATTTTTAGTTTTAAATTTTATGTATTTTGAAATATTTTATTTTAAAATCTATTTTTATTTTATTTATATTTATTTTTATTTGGGTCCCTCCCTTTGCGCATCTCCTCCTCCTGCAAAAACCCCACAGAATTATTAAAAAATGGAATTTAGGGAGAGTTTTTAAATTTTATATAAACCATGCATATAGCTTGCATAGTTTTGTACATCTGTGTGTAAACACTAAGATTTTTACTTTTTAATTGTATTTATTTAAAAAAAAATTAAATTTTAATATTTATTTTTATTTTTAAAAAATATTTTTAGTTTTAAATTTTATGTATTTTGAAATATTTTATTTTAAAATCTACTTTTATTATTTTTCATTTTATTTGTATTTATTTGTATTTGGGATTCCCCCTTTGCGCAGCTCCTCCTCCTGCACAAACCCCACAGAATTATTAAAAAATGGAATTTGGGAAGAGTTTTTAAATTTTATAGGAAGCTTGCATGGTTTTGTACATCTGTGTGTAAACACTGAAATAAGATTTTTATTTAAAAATGTTATTTTAAAAAATTTTATTTTAATTTTTATTTTTTCAATTATTTTTACTATTTTTAATTATGTATTTTTATTCTTTTTATTTTACTATTTTATATTTAATTTATGCTATTTTACTTTTTTAAACTTTATTATTTTACTTCTTTATTTTTAATTTTTTTCAAGATACCTTGAAGATATTTCTGTTTCTCAGGTTGTTTTGCAGTAATTTAAGAAATTAGTATAAAACCTTTTTGTGCTGCTCAAGTAAAATCAGAATTAAGCTACAGCTCTGCTCAAAATAAGCAGGAAGAAACAAAAATCGTATTTTTCCCATTCTTTTCATTATTTTTTTTTTCTGTTTAAAAACCTCTCCTGGTACATTGTGAATCAAAATTTTTGTGACCAAAAATTATCAGGAACACATTGCTCCAACATCTGCACTGCACCAGAAGAATTTCAAGATTTCAGAGCAGCTAAAAAAGGGATTTTAATCTTTTTACAGAGAGGAAAAAAAAATCCCTTTAGTGAATGGCTCTTGAGGAGAATAATCCTTATTTTAACAATTTTCAAATTAATCTTTAATTGAAGTTTTTTTTTTTTTCTAGTTTAATTTTTAATAAAATGCTTGGAGAGCTGCTAATTCTCGCCACAAGAAATGGAATTTTATTTTTCCTTACCTTGGCTTTGTCCCTCATGGAGCCTTTCCCCAGTACCGAGATTTTAGCACCAGTTTCTTCCTGAAGTCTCTTAATGGTGTTGCCCTGGGGTCCCAAAATCTTCCCAACAAAGTTGAACTGGAAATTAAGGAAAAAAACCCAACAAAATATAAATCAGAGCTCAAAAACTTCAAGAAAAAATTTTCTGAATTTTTTATCGGTTGACCAAAGGGAAAAAAAAAATCACATTCCATTTTCTCCTCACTTTACCAAAAAAATGCACAGGAAAATTTAAGTTCTGAAAGGAAAATTTAAGTTTTGAAAAGAAAATTCAAGTGTCAAAAGGAAAATCCGAGTTTCAAGAGGAAAATCCAAGCTTTGAAATGAAAATTCAGGTTTTAAAAGGAAAATTCAAATTTCAAAAGGAAAATCCAGGTTTCAAAAGGAAAATCCAGGTTTCAAAAGGAAAATCCAAGGTTCAAAAGGAAAATCCAGGTTTCAAAAGGAAAATCCAAGGTTCAAAAGGAAAATCCAGGTTTCAAAAGGAAAATTCAAGGTTCAAAAGGAAAATTTAAGTTTTGAAAAGGAAAATCCAAGTTTCAAGAGGAAAATTCAGGTTTCAAGAGGAAAATCCAGGTTCCAAAAGGAAAATTCAGGTTTCAAGAGGAAAATCCAGGTTTCAAGAGGAAAATTCAGGTTTCTAAAGGAAAATCCAGATTTCAAAAGGAAAATCCAGGTTTCAAGAGGAAAATTCAGGTTTCAAGAGGAAAATTCAGGTTTCAAGAGGAAAATCCAGGTTTCAAGAGGAAAATCCAGGTTTCAAGAGGAAAATTCAGGTTTCTAAAGGAAAATCCAGATTTCAAAAGGAAAATCCAGGTTTCAAGAGGAAAATTCAGGTTTCAAGAGGAAAATCCAGATTTCTAATCTTTCTTTTAATGAAAAAGACCAAATGCTCCAGCAGAAAAATCAAGTTAAATTAAGTGGTTCAATCCCAACATCTGCAGCAGCTTTCCAGCAAATCTTTAAGGAATTAAATGTAAAAAAAAAAAAACATAAAAAAAGCTCCAGCCATGGAATTGTCTGTTCCAGCAATCCAAGATGCCAGCTGTGCATCACCAAGATATTCCAAAAATTCAATATATTCCAAATAAAAACCCTGCAGGTCTGGGAAAAAAACCCCAAACAAGTCCTTATTTTTGAAAAGAAATCTCTTGAATTTTGGTTTAAAATGAAGATTGAACTCCTGCAGCTACAAAATCCCACAGAAAAGAAGAAAATCTCAGAGATTTGGTTGATTTTTTTCTGGCCTCACCTTGGGGTATTGTTTGACAGGGATCAGAACTCGTTCCTTCAGTTTCATGTTCTTGTGGGAAAATAAATCCAGGTAGTTCTCCTCCTCATCCTTCTTTGTTGTCTCTCCCTTCTGAATTTTTTCAATTTCTAAGTAAAAATTAAATTAAATGAATCGAAATAATAATATAAAATTAAAATGATACAAATGCATTGTTAGAAATATAAATGCTAGAATTATAAATAAAAATATTAATAGCATAAAATTTAAATAATAGAAATATATTCTTATAAACATGAATACTAGAATTATGAATAATAATGCAAAGTATAAATAATAATATGAAATTAAAATAATAGAAATCTAATCATACTATGAATATAAAAATGACAATATAAATATAAATAATAATATAGAAATAGGGCTGCTTTGTATTTTCCTTAAACAATCATCAGGTCACAGATGGAATCACAAGGGCAGAACCCTACAAATACCAGAAGGGAGAGGGGGAGGCACTGCCAGGGGAAGGGCACGGGCAGGGAAAGGTGAGATTTGGGATGGAGAACAGGGGAGAAACTCCTGGGATGGGAATGGGAACGGGAACGGGAATGGGCACAGCAGCAGGAATGGGCACAAAGGTGGGAATGGGCACTGAGGTGGGAATGGGCACTGAGGTGGGAATGGGCACTGAGGTGGGAACGGGCACTGAGGTGGGAAGGGAATGGGCACAAAGGTGGGAATGGGCACTGAGGTGGGAACGGGCACTGAGGTGGGAAGGGAATGGGCACAAAGGTGGGAATGGGCACTGAGGTGGGAATGGGCACAAAGGTGGGAATGGGAATGGGCACAAAGGTGGGAATGGGCACTGAGGTGGGAATGGGCACAAAGGCGGGAATGGGAATGGGCACAAAGGTGGGAACAGGCACTGAGGTGGGAATGGGAATGGGCACTGAGGTGGGAATGGGAATGGGCACTGAGGTGGGAATGGGCACTGAGGTGGGAATGGGCACAAAGGTGGGAACGGGCACAAAGGTGGGAATGGGCACTGAGGTGGGAATGGGCACTGAGGTGGGAATGGGCATTGAGGTGGGAACGGGCACTGAGGTGGGAACGGGCACTGAGGTGGGAACGGGCACTGAGGTGGGAATGGGCACAAAGGTGGGAATGGGAATGGGCACAAAGGTGGGAACGGGCACTGAGGTGGGAATGGGCACAAAGGCGGGAATGGGAATGGGCACAAAGGTGGGAATGGGCACTGAGGTGGGAATGGGAATGGGCACAAAGGTGGGAATGGGCACAAAGGCGGGAATGGGAATGGGCACTGAGGTGGGAATGGGCACTGAGGTGGGAATGGGCACAAAGGTGGGAAGGGAATGGGCACAAAGGTGGGAATGGCCACTGAGGTGGGAATAGGAATGATCACAGCAGCAGGAGTGGCCACAGATGTGGGAATGGGAATGGCCACAGCAGCAGGAATGGTCACTGAGGTGGGAATGGGAATGGCCACAGCAGCAGGAATGGTTGCTGAGGTGGGAATGGGAATGGCCACAGAGGTGGGAATGGGAATGGCCACAGCAGCAGGAATGGTCGCTGAGGTGGGAATGGGAATGGCCACGGAGGTGGGAATGGGAATGGCCACAGCTTTGGAAATGGCCACAGCTTTGAGAATGGGAATGGCCACAGCAGCGGGAATGGTCACTGAGGTGGGAATGGCCACAGCTCTGGGAATAGGAACGGCCACTGAGGTGGGAACAGGAGTGGCCACAGCTCTGGGATCGGGAATGGCCACTGAGATGGGATCGGGAATGGCCACTGAGGTGGGAACAGGAATGGCCACAGCTCTGGGATGGGGAATGGCCACAGCTCTGGGATCGGGAATGGCCACTGAGGTGGGAACAGGAATGGCCGCAGCTCTGGGATGGGGAATGGCCACAGCGGTGCCAGCAGTTGAGAACGTTGCCAAAATGGTTGAACAAAACAGAAGTTGCAAAGTGCAAGGTGAAATGGTTTCAGGACAATCCAGCCCGAGACAGCAGGGACAGTTTCAGGTGGCAGTGGTGGCAGTGTGGGGACAGGATATCCACTGGAAGGGCAGGAACTGAGGGAATTATTTGAGAGAGATATTTCCAGGAGAGCCTGGAAATGCTCCAGCACCCTGGACTCCCTCTCACCTCAGTGACCTCGGCCCTCTCCAATCCCTGCGGGGTCCCAGGAGCCACCACCAGCCCTGGGACACTCCCAGGAATGCACAGCCTGGAGCTGGCCTGAATCCAGCAGGGAATTCCCTGGGGGAGTCCCCCAGCTCCTCCCTGCTCCCATTCCCACAGCTCACACACCCTTGGGAAGCTCAGCTTGGAGCTTTTCCATGAAATAAACCCAGCTAAAATTCCCAAAACAACCCCAAACCCACAGCTGGCTGACACACAGGTGGGATATTTCCCATTTTCCCAAAGCTGGGAAGCAGAGAGGGCTGTGCCCTTCACACCTCCCCTGCTCTTTCAAAAAAAAAAGGGATTTTCTTGTTCCTATGGAAAAAGGAAGATCACACAGACCCCAAATCCCAGGAGGGAAATGTGGATTATATTTGAAAATGCAAGAAAACCCAGATTTCAGTTTCTCTTTAGGATAAGAGAAGCCTCAATGCAGCCACTTCCATGCCAGAGTCCATGGAATCGATAAAAATCCCATCACTGCCAGGCCCTCGCTCCCAAAAAAAAAAAGCCAAAAAAATAAAAATTTTCCCTCTAAAAATACAGAACCACCACAGTATTTTAGACAACTTTAAAATGTTGTTTAAAATAAATGGATGCAGAATTCCAGCAGGGTTCCCTCCCTGAGGCAGGCAGGCTGAGCAACTTCCACTTCTGGGAGGGGAAAAAAGGCTGGGATAAGAATTTTGCTGACGCTCAGGAGCATTTGTGGCTCTGGAAATGATTTTGCTGGAGTTGTGCAGCACAGCTTTGGCCCAGGCTGAAATTCCAAGGAATCCAGAGCAATCTGGGGCTCATCTAGGCAAAAAAAAATCACCTAAATCCACCATTTTACCTCAAATTCTTGCTCATTGTTTTCCTGCTCAGCTCACCCTGAACTGAGACTGGGAAGAATTATTATTATTATTACTATTAGTATTATTAACTAATTATTATAATATTAAATATTAATATTTTTTAAAAAGTTATTTTCAAAATACCCACAGCTGTAGCTGCTCCAATTTTAAATCCCCCACAGCTGCAATCATTACATTAATAAATTAATTAAAGAATAATTAATTGAAATAAAAAACCCTCCTAAATCCTTGTTACCCCCCCTCAGGCTTTGCAGGATGCTGCTCTTTGTGGGGGAATTTGCAAATTCCTTGGATTTCCTTTGCCTGGGAGACATCAGAGCTGAGCTGGATGAAGAATTTTATTCATCAGAACCATTAAAGTGATGGGAAATGGGATTAGAAAACTCATTTATTTAGATGAAGATGCTGATGGGTGATGCTGTGATGGGTTCTTTGCAAAATTGGAGAGACAGCAATTCCCAAGAATTATTCCCTGCATAGGACAAGCTCCTGAAACCTCCAGAACTGCACCAAAACTCTGCATTTTTAAGCCGTGACAAAATAAATATTTTTTTAAAAAGCAGGCGGAGAAAGAAATAATTTTAAAAATTCCAATTAATAATTTAAAATTATGAATTTAAAGAATTGAATTAAATAAATTGTTATTAAATAAATTCTTATGGAGTAAATTCTTATTGAGTAAATTCTTACTGAGCAAATTATAGTTAAATAATTTAATTAATTAAAAATTAATATTTTAATTAATTGAAATAATTTAACTATTCCAATAAATATTTTAAAATCACAATACAAATTACTGAAATTAAATAAATTACGGATAATAATATTAATTATAGTAATCGCGTTATTAATAATAAAATAAGAATAAAAGAATAGAAATTAAATAATAATGATAGTAATAGTAAGAACAATTTTTAAAAGCACCGGTGGAAATAATAATAATAATGGTAGTAATAATAATAATAGGTGGAAAAATTTTAAGCACTGGTGGAAATAATAATAATAATAATAATAATAATAATAATAATAATAATAATAATAATAATAATAATAATAATAATAATAATAATTTTTTTAAATCACCGATGGAGATGAAATCTGAGCAGATCCTTGCTCTGGGAGCCTCCCAGCTCCCGGGCAAGCAGAGATTGGGAATTTTTGAACTGTGGCCGTTTTTGAGCCTCCTCCAAGGCCGGGGGTGCGGAACGGGCGGGCGGAGGGGGAGAGCCGGGAAGGGAAGGGAAGGGAAGGGAAGGGAAGGGAAGGGAAGGCTGGGCACAGAACAAAGGCTGCCATTTCCATTTCCATCCCAGCCCTTTCCCTGCATTTCCAGCAGGGAAAATTCCCCGCGTGGCTCTTTCAGGTTCAATTTTAGCTCCTCTGTCCCCCAGGGGTGCAAGGGCTGCCCTGATTTCGGCGGGGACAGAGCTGCTGTTCTTCCCGACAGCTGTTTGTAGGGATTTTTATGGGAATCACGTTTCCAACAGCCTGGCGTGCTGCATTTAACCCTTGTCAGGAAAGGAGAGGAGCTGTCCCCAGAGCAGGACAGGTCACCCGAACGGTCCAAAGGGACATTCCATCCTCAGGACCGCCACTGCCACCCTGGATCTGGAAGGAGCTCGGGGATGGGGTGGTAAAGAACCGGGCATCGCTTGTTCCTACTCTCTCCCAACATCACAATTATCATTATTTAGCAGCGTATTTACTATTACCATCACGTTTTAATTCAATTATTAAACGCTTCTCTCACGGATTTAATTATTAAACGGTTCTCTCACTGCCACCCTGGATCTGGAAGGAGCTCGGGGATGGGGGGGTGAAGAACCGGGCATCGCTTGTTCCTACTCCCTCCCAACATCACAATTATCATTATTTATCACCTTATTTACTATTACCATCACGTTATAATTCAATTATTAAACGCTTCTCTCAAGGGTTTTGATTCTCTCCATTCTCCTGTCTGGCTGAGGCCACATCACAAGAACACAATATAATACAACAAAAGCACCAATAAAACACACGCAAAACTCGCGGCTCTGCGGATTAAGCTGCGATTACACAGGGAAATATCTCATTTTAACAAGGAAATATCTCATTTTAACAGGGAAATATCTCATATTAACAGGGAAATATTTCATTTTAACAAGGAAATATCTCATTTTAACAAGGAAATATTTCATTTTAACAGGGAAATATCTCATATTAACAAGGAAATGTTTCATTTTAACAGGGAAATATCTCATTTTAACAAGGAAATAGCTCATTTTAACAAGGAAATAGCTCATTTTAACAGGAAAATAGCTCATTTTAACCTCGGAGCCAGAACGGCCACAGGGCCCCGCCGCCCCGCCCGTGCCCGGTGCCGGTACCTGCGGTCAGGAGCTGCATGGCGTGCGTGAAGGACGGGTCCAGGCTGTCCTTCTCTGCCATCAGCTCGGGCAGGTACTTGTTCTCGGGCTCCATCTTACCGGCGCCTGAAGCCCCGCCGGCTGCGGCCCCACCGGGCGGCGGCTGCGCTCCGCTGGCGGCCCCGCGGGCCCCTCCGCCACGGGGCGCTCGGCGCGGCGGCGGCGCGCGGCCGCCGGGGCCCTGTCCCCGCGATAAGCGACCGGCGGGGTCGTCGCGACGCTGCATGAGGCGGTGCCGGGGACGGGAGGCGGGGGCCGGGCCGGGCCGGGCCGGGCCGGGGACGGCGGCGGCGGGAGCGCAGCGGCCACACCGCCCGCGCAGCGGCCGGGCCGGAAGTGCCGCGCCGGAAGCTCCGCCCTCTACCGGTGTCGGTGTCACTGTGTGACTGTGTGTGTGTGTGTGTGTGTGTGTGTGTGTGTGTGTGTGTGTGTGTGTGTGTGTGTGTGTGTGTGTGTGTGTGTGTGTGTGTGTGTGTGTGTGTGTGTGAGTGTGAGTGTAAGGGGGGATCCGCGGCGGGAGCGCCCCGCACATGCGCCGCGTGCCCCCGCGGGAATGGCGCGGGGCCGGGAGCGGCGGCGTGAGGGGAGCGGGGGATGATGGAGGCAGGGAATCGTGGAGGTGGGAATCATTCATCCAGTCTGCACGGCGCTGCTGTTGGAATCCCTCAACCCCGCCTCTAAACGCGGGGACTCCATCACCTCCCCAAGCAGCCCCTCCCAATGTGTAGCTGCACAGAGTGCGAAAAAAAAATCTTAATATTTGCTGTGAATCTGCCCTGTCTCAGCTTGAGGCCGTTTGCTCTCACTCTTCACACAGTAGAAGAGACCGGCCCCACCTCACCACAAGCTCCTGGCATTTTGTGCCTGGTTTTGTAGCTGGTTTTGGCAGGTGCTTGTGGAGAGCAATGAGGTTCCTCTTCAGTCTCCTCTTAAGACTAAACCCAGCTCCCCCAGTCGCTCCTCACAAGGCATTTTCTTCGATCTTTCACGAACCTTTGAGGGGTCCAAAACTGTACTAGAGTACACTTATTATCTTTATATATATAATCTTTATCCATAGAATCATAAAATCAAAGTTGCGAGAGAACAGACGATGGCATGGGGAGCGCGGGCGGGATTCGAACCGTGGCCGCACGCGAACCGCCGAGTGCAGGACTCGAACCCGCGGCGCTGCCCGCACTGCACCCCGGCCGTGCCGCGCATGCGCACTCCGCATTCCCGCCAGGCGGCGGCGCTGAGGCGCGGGAAGGGGCTGAGGGGGAACCGGCACCGGGCCATGGGGACCGAGATTTGGCCTGCCCGGGGCACAGCGCTGCCCTGAGGTACAGGGGTAGTGCTGCTGTGAGTGCTCAGCGTGTTCCCCGGCCTCCAGAGTCCAGCAGTGCCCTGTGGGAGCTGAGCCTTCCCTCCCTGCCCTCACGGTCCTGTGAGGCACAGCCTGCTCTGGGGACAATCCCTCAGTGTCCCCGAAGGACGAAGCTGCTCTTATCACACAGTGCTGAAGGAGGAAAGAAAAGAGCCCTAATGCCTGTGATTATCAGAGTTTATGTGACTCCAGTTATAACTTTGCAGAGCCATTAAACCCAGCAAAGTGGCACTGAGCAGCTTCTCTGTGTATTTTGAATGACAAAGGTTTGCTGGCTCCTTTTTTCTCACCCTCCGTTTTGCCCCTTCATGGATGATTCTTAGAGTTTCTTCGCTAATGGGTTTGGGCAAGGAGTTGGACTTGGTGGCCTTTATGGGTCCCTCCCAACTTGAGGTATTCCATGATTCTATAAATACAAAAAGTCTTTTTTGCAGAGGTTTCTGTTATTGTGTGTGGAGGCAGCACTTCACTAGCACACGTTCCAGGCGCTGCAGCTGCTTAAATTAGTACAGAACATAGCCATGTATTAAAAATTCCACAGTCAGACCATGGGAAATGGGAAGACAACAACTTTTATAATTGGGGAAATCACACATCTCCTCCAGCCCGTGCAGGAAACAAGGGATCTTTATTAATCCACCTCTCCCTGCGCTGTGAGGAGATGTCACCCGATGTTGGGGACACCGCGCTGGCTCCACGTGGCACTCGGTGGCCCCAGCTGGCACCGCTGGCTCTGAGCGGGTTCTGGCACAGGATTGTGACGGGAACTGCCTCCCTTTTCCAGGTGGGATCGGGAGCAGGTGTTGCACAAGCACTGTCACACCTGGCCACGCCGCAGGGGTGTCCCCTCGGGTCCCCTGAGGCCCGCCACGCTCTGACACACGGAACGCCGCGCTCCAGCAGGGAGCGGATCCACGGATCACTGATTCTACCGCGGGCTGCGCTCCCGGGGGACGCAGGGCTTCCACGGGGGACAGGGCTGGACGCACCCCGTGTGTTCTGTACCCAGGAACCGGTTCCCAAATCCCGGTCCCGCCGCGGGCTGAGGGAAGCGGAAGCCGTAGGAACACCCCCCACCCCCCCCCCCCCCCCCCCCCCCCCCGGCCCCAGAGGACCGAACCACTGACGGCAGTGGGGAGGAGCGGGCTGTACCACTGCGCTGGCGGGGGGGGATGCTGGCGTGGAAGGCTCCGTGTGCACGTGCGGCCGGAGAGCCGGTCCAAGTGTGGGAGGGCTGCGGGGGGGTCCGGGATGTACCAAGGGAGGGCGAGCCGCCCCGGGCTATACCAATGCCCAAAGTGGGGGGGAGAGGCCTGAACCATGGGATATAAGGGGGGTTGCTATGAGGTATGGAAGGATGCGTGGAGAGGGGGCACGTCCTGTTAGAGCGGGTTGCTGAAGGTATTATCTAACCTGGCTGCGAATAATTCCAGGCTCGGGGCATTCCACGCCCTGTGCCAGTGCCTGGCCACGCTCACAGAGAGGAACTTCCTCCTAATACCTAACCTCTATTGTTGCCTGTCTTATCACTGCAGTTCGTGACAAAGGATCCCCCTCCGTCTTCCCTGGAGGCCCCTCCAGACACTCCAAAGTGCTGCGAGTTCCTCACGCAGCCCTCCATTCCCCATTCGCCATCTCCCCCCCCCCCCCCCCCTCCACGCCTGGAATGGACGCGCCCAGCGCGCTGCCCCGGGGCGTGTGGGGGCGGACCGTACCACTGTGGCGGCCGTGGGTGTGAGGGGCGGGCCGTACCACGGGGCGGCGGGCGGGAGGGGGGGGCGCGGCCTGTGCGCGAGGAGCCGTGTGGCGGCGCGCGGGCTCTCGGTGTCTCCGGCCGGACCGGGCCCAGCGCAGCCCCAGCCCCGTCACGGGCCCCGCCGCCCGCCCGCGACCCTGCCCGACCCCGCCCGGCCCCCGGCCCGCTCAATGCCCACGGTGAGGGGGCAGCCCAGGGGCTTCGGGGGGAACGGAGGGGAGCGGGGAGAGGCCGGAGGCGCCGCCCCGGGAGCTGGGGAACGGGGGGGAATCCCGGGTGTGTTTGGAGGGGATTCCCTGCTCAGAGGGGGCCTCTCTGGCCAGGAGAATCTCCTCAGGCCCTTGTGGGTGGTTTGGAGGGGTTTTGTGCTCTGGGGGCCAGTTTGGGAGGGTTTTAGGGCTGCAGGAGTCTGAGGCGTTGGTTTGGGGTGGGCTTGAGGGTGCAGGAGGTTCCCTCTGGGCTGAAGGGCCCTTATGGAGGGGGATTTGGGGCTCCACGAGGCTCTGCCTGGGTCCAGGGGCTGCTTCGGGGACTCCTTCCTGTTACGGAGGAAATTCCCGGCCTGTGGGGTTTGTTTGGGGGGCTTTGAGGGCTCCCTGTGTGCGAGCAGGGGCTTTGGGGGCAGCTCAGACCTTTGGGGTCCCTCCTGAGCTTGGGGGGCTGCTCTGGGGCTGGTTGGGGACAGTGGCCCTGAGCTGCAGCTTTGGGGGTCCCATTTCCCTGCAGGGCTGCTTTGGGGGGTCCTCCTCACCTGTGGGGTGTGAGGGGCTCAGTGCCCACCCCTGCAGCTTTGGGGGTCCCTGCAGGGCTGCTTTGGGGGATATTCTCTCACCTGTGGGATGTGGGGGGCTCAGTGCCCACCCCCAGCCTTGTGGGGGTCCCCAAGTGTCCCCCCCGCCCTTGCAGCCGGTTTTGGGGGGGATGTTCAGGAAATGAGGGGCATTTCCTGGGGGATTGAAACAGTGGGGGGACAGGGAGGCTGCAGGAGGGATGAATTTGGGGTTCTTACCGTGGCTTTGGGGGGAATTTTTTACCTGTTTTTTGAGGGGGTTGTACCTAACTTTGGGGGGAATTTGCACCTGGTTTTAGTGGGGTTTGCACCTGGCTTTGGGGGGAATTTATACCTGGTTTTGGGGGGAATTTGTACCTGGTTTTTGAAGGGGTTGCTCCTGGTTTTGAGGGGGACTTTGCACCTGGTGTTGGGGGGATTTTACCTGGTTTTTATTTTATTTTTATCTGGCGTTGGGGGGACATTTTCATCAGTGTTTCGAGGGGAGGGGTGTTACTGATTCCTGTGTGGATGAGGAACAAGTTTGATAAAAATTGGGGATTTTTTTTTGGGGGGGGGGTGGGAAAGGGAAGCCTCGCGGTGATCTGTAAAGGCTGAAAGGTTTTTGGGGTTTTTTTTTTTGTGTTTAGGGCTGGAAAAAGCTTGGGGGGTGCCATTTCTCAGGCTGCAGGGGGGCAGGAAGGGAAGGGTGTCCAGGATGTGGTGGTTTTCCTGGGCTGGGAATGGGGGCAGGGCTGTGGGGCCGGTTTGTCTGGATAAAGGGCTGCCCTGTGGGATTTGGGGCTGGGGAAAAAAGGGATAGGGGGGGGTCGAGCCGATGGATTCTGGGACAAGCAACGCCTCGGGAAAAGTCCTGCGAGAGCGACCTGCGGGAAGGTCTGAGTCAGGGAGGGGAGGATTTCTGGGCAGTGTCAGCTCGGGGCTGTGCTTTGGGCTGAGGAGGGGCTGAGCTTGGGGGATTTGGGGGCTTTGGAGGGCAGGTGAAGCTGTGGGGAAGTGCTGGAAGTGGTTTCCTTCTGTCTCATGATGGTTCCTGGGTGTGATTAGTCACGATCTGCATTTTCTCCCGGGGCAGTGTGTGCTCTCTGCTGGTTTCGGGGTGAGGAGGAGGAGGAGGGGAGGCAGAAATTTGGCTTTGAAAAGCTCCTGTATAAATGGAAACTCGCCTCGAAACTCCCCGAATGAACCAGGCAGGGTCTGACTCAGAACTGCAGTTAGGATTTAAAGGAGAGGGAAAAAAAAATTAAAAAAAAAAAGAAAAAAATAAAGAGAAACCCACCACTAGCAGCAGCCAGAAAACTCTGTCTCCTTATGACTCAACATGTAGAAATACTTGGATTTAATCAACTCAGCTGGAGCTAAGGTAGGAGTGAGGATGCACAGCCAGGAATGTGGGTCTTACTCGGGGTCTAGTTGTGATTTTTAATTAAAAAAACCCCAAAAAAACCAAACTGATAAACTCCAGAGAATGAATTCCCTGCAGAGCTGCATCCTCCTCTTCCCCAGGGCAGGGCAGAGCTCAGGGTGCTCCTGCCTGGACTTTGTCCCCTCTGCAATTCCAGGGCTGTTCCCTGTGGAGCAGATCCGGGGGGTTCAGGGAAAGGAGCCCTGGGGGTGCAGGGCAAGCAGGGAGTGCCAGGGTGAGAGGGAATTCCAGCATGAGGGGGAATTCCGGGATGAGAGGGAATTCTGGGATGAGAGGGAATTCCAGCATGAGAGGGAATTCCGGGATGAGAGGGAATTCCAGCATGAGGGGGAATTCCGGGATGAGAGGGAATTCCGGGATGAGAGGGAATTCCGGGATGAGAGGGAATTCCAGCATGAGAGGGAATTCCAGCATGAGGGGGAAACCACGCCATCCTGGCCACCCTTCCTTTGCTGCCCCTCCATCCTGAGAAATGGCACCCCTCGGTCCCTGTGAAAAACGCCAAGCGCTTGTTTTTAAAATTTTTACAAGTTTAATAGTAATGAAGTGGTTATAAAAATAGTGATACAATTAGAGTAATAATAATTTGGACAAACTGAATTAGGACAATATGAGACAATAAAAACAAAGAGTTACAGACAGTCCAGGTACCTTTTGGGCAGCACGAGCCCAAAAAAGGCCCCACGTTAACAGAGGATTAAC
This sequence comes from Molothrus aeneus, assembly GCF_037042795.1. Classification (NCBI taxonomy): domain Eukaryota; kingdom Metazoa; phylum Chordata; class Aves; order Passeriformes; family Icteridae; genus Molothrus; species Molothrus aeneus. The sequence goes on from NC_089668.1 coordinate 2,028,705, forward strand.
CCTTAAAAGCAACAGCCTGTTGCATATTCATACACCTCAGACATGGTGCATAAATTCCATTCAAACACAGGATTCTGTCTGGGCACTGTCAGCTTCTTCCTCTGAATCCTGACAGAACCTTCGAGGTGGGAAGAAGTTAATTTCTTCTGATAAGAGGGCAATAAATTCCTTTTCTCTGAAAGATTCAGGTGTCCTGTGGCTGCTATCTGGTGCAAGTCCTTTCATTTTAAAAAGAATATCCTACATAGCATCATTTCTATTTTTACAATTTTTATAACCTAAAACTATATTTAACACACTACTTAAGAGAATGAATACAGCATTACTTTCTAACACAACACATCTAATATTCACTTTAATATTTGTGAAAAGCCAGTCATAAAATACATGCATTTTTCACAGTCCTGAACATTTTTCCAGCCCTAAAGACACAAAAAACAACCCCTTCACCCTTTACAGATCACCTCGAGGCTTCCCTTTCCCAGCCCAAAACAAAAACCACTGCCAGAGAGTGGGTTTGGAGGTGGGAAAGAATTCCCTGTGCGGTGCTGAGGGATGGAATTCCCAGAGAAGCTCTGGAATTCGTTCCCGAGGCCGCTGGGGTCACCTGGAGGTGCCTGAATCCACCTGAGCCGCGCTGCGGTTCCAGGTTCTGTTTGTGGGCTGTGCGTTTTGGGAGGGAAAACCCCATTTTCAGGGGCAGAGGGGTGTTCGTGATTCCTGTGTGGACGGGGAACAAGTTTGATAAAAGCTGGGGATTGTTTTTTTTTTTGGGGGGGTGGGAAAGGGAAGCCTCGAGGTGCTCGGTAAAGGGTGAAGGGTTTTGTGTTCAAGCCCGGGGGTGCCATTTCTGGGGCTGCAGCGGGGCAGGAAGGGGAGCGTGTCCAGGCTGGGGGGTTTTCCTGGGCTGGCTGCTCTGGGTGCCTCTGGCTTCCTCTGGCAGCTCATGAGAACCTTGGAATTGAGCCCCGTGCCCTGGAGCTCGCTCTTTTTGGGGCACCTCTTAAATAAGAAATATCAAATGCCTTCAGAGTGAGGTGCCTGGGATCGTCTCGCAGCCTCCTTGTGCTGATTGTCGGCGGCTCGGGGGGTGTGAAATGTCCTTTCCCAGCCCTCGGAGCTCTCCAGGTTGGCTCCACTGTTACTTGTAGCTTTTTTGTTGCCCCTTGTTTCTCTTCAGAGAGTTCAGCTCTCGCTGCAAACCGAGCTGTGCCCCTGAGGCTGGGCCGGGCCTGGGAACAATCGGGACTTTGTGGAGGGCCCTGACATTTATCAGTGAGCCCCAGGCTCGGCTCTCAGCCTGCTTTAACTTCAACTGCTCGGCTCCAAACGCGGGCAGAGCTGCGTGGAAACTCGGATGAGGGAGATGAGCAGGGTGCGAGTGACTCAGCTCTGCAGCTTCTGTGCTTTCTGCGCGATTTCTGGAGTGGCTTTCAAGTCCTGCTGCACTCGTTAATGGGCTCTTGCTGCTGGGTTTGATATTTGCTGGGAGAACGTTTAGGCTGAGCTGTTGATCAGGCAGGGCCTTGTTTTCAAAGCCCAGCTTAGCTCAGCCTTCTGACTTTTAGGAAGGACTTATTGATGTTGCAAACAAATCGCTGCAAGTAAGTTTTGATTTCACTTGAATGTAGTTCCGTGCCTTAAACAGGATTGTAGCTCAAGTTTTAATTCTTTTTAGCAGAGCCTTTTGCTTTTGACTTCAAACGCTTTAAACAACTTTGACTTCAAACACTTTTAGCAACTTTCAACTTTAAAAACTTCAGAGATGGGTGGGGAAGGTGTTGTTTTTTAAAGAATAATCCCAGTCTCAGAGCAGCGCTGACAGAGAAGAGCATGAAGCACTTTCCTGGGAGACCCGTGGCAGTGTCCAGCGATTCCCAGTGTTCCTAGGGTGATTTTCCCATCCATTCCCAGTCAGGCACTCCTTTGCCTCAGGCCTGTGTCCCCCCCCTTGGGCAGGTGACAATTGTCACCATTTCCTGACGTGTCACTGTCACTCGAGGCTTCTTTGAGGCTTTCTTGTTCCTGCTGGGGCAGATCCGTATCCACACTTATTGATGTTGCAAACAAATTGCTACAAGTAATTTTTGATTTCACTTGAATATAATTCCGTGCCTTAAACAGGATTGTAGCTCAAGTTTTAATTTTTTAATTTTTTTTTAAAATTTTTTTAGCAGAGCCTTTTGCTTTTGACTTCAAACACTTTAAACAACTTTGACTTCAAACACTTTTAGCAACTTTCAACTTTTTGGGTATGGAATGCAAATACCATTCAAACATGGTATTAAGAGATGGGTGGGGAAGGTGTTGTTTTTTAAAGAATAATCCCAGTCTCAGAGCAGCACTGACAGGGAAGAGCATGAAGCACTTTCCTGGGAGACCCTGGCAGTGTCCAGCAATTCCCAGTGTTCCCAGTATTCCCAGTGTTCCCAGGGTGATTTTCCCATCCATTCCCAGTCAGGCACTCGGCCCAGCTTTGGCAGCTTTGCCTCAGGCCTGTGTCCCCCCCCCTTGGGCAGGTGACAATTGTCACCATTTCCTGACGTGTCACTGTCACTCGAGGCTTCTTTGAGGCTTTCTTGTTCCTGCTGGGGCAGATCCGTATCTGCAGAGGAAACGAGTGAGTCAGCCCCGAACTGGGAGGGACTGGGAGGGACTGGGAGGGAGCTGCAGCCGCCCGCGGGGGTGGACAGGGTGGAACAGTCAAAATTTTTTGACCTCACCCCTCTCCAGGCACGTGTCAGTCTGAGCAAGCTTCCTTCAGCCAGGAGTTCATCCAGAACCATTTAATTCCAGGGTTTTTTTTTTTTTCCTCCTTGAGAGGATATTTTAGAATTATTTTTTTTTAAATTTTTTTTTTCTTCTTGGCTGATTTGTGGTTTAGGTTTGAAGGCTCCTTTTGGAGAGATCTCTGGTTTGTTTCACATAGAAAATGTTGCAGGTGAAGTATTTTGGCGGTGTAGGGATGGAGAAGGGAATTTTCAGGAAGGGGAAGTAAAACCTGGCATGGGCAGAGTGGCAGGAAAAGGCAAAATCCTGAGGCAGGATGGAAATCTGATGGGATCCGTTTGTGGTGCTGATTTAATCTGATGGGATCCGTTTGTGGTGCTGATTTAATGTGTGAAAATTCCAGAGATTCCAGGGAAAAGGAAAATCCAGCAGCTCATGGATTCAACGTGGATCCTCCCTGAGGGGAACAGAATGATTTGGGATTTCTCATTCTCCCTTAGGGGAACAGAATGATTTGGGATTTCTCATTCTCCCTTAGGGGAACAGAATGATTTGGGATTTCTCATTCTCCCTTAGGGGAACAGACTGGTTTGGGGTTGCCCATTCTCCCTTACAGGAACAGAATGGTTTGGGATTTCTCATTCTCCCTTACAGGAACAGAATGATTTGGGGTTGCCCATCCTCCCTTAGGGGAACAGACTGGTTTGGGGTTGCCCATTCTCCCTTAGGGGAACAGAATGGTTTGGGATTGCCCATTGTCCCTTACAGGAACAGAACGATTTGGGGTTGCCCATTCTCCCTCAAAGGAACAGAATGGTTTGGGGTTGCCCATCCTCCCTTACAGGAACAGACTGGTTTGGGGTTGCCCATCCTCCCTTAGGGGAACAGACTGGTTTGGGGTTGCCCATCCTCCCTTAGGGGAACAGACTGGTTTGGGGTTGCCCATTCTCCCTTAGGGGAACAGACTGGTTTGGGGTTGCCCATCCTCCCTTAGGGGAACAGACTGGTTTGGGGTTGCCCATTCTCCCTTAGGGGAACAGAATGGTTTGGGGTTGCCCATCCTCCCTTAGGGGAACAGACTGGTTTGGGGTTGCCCATCCTCCCTTAGGGGAACAGAATGATTTGGGATTGCCCATTGTCCCTTAGGGGAACAGAATGATTTGGGATTGCCCATCCTCCCTTACAGGAACAGACTGGTTTGGGGTTGCCCATTCTCCCTCAAAGGAACAGAATGATTTGGGATTGCCCATTCTCCCTTAGGGGAACAGAATGATTTGGGATTTCTCATTCTCCCTTACAGGAACAGAACGATTTGGGGTTGCCCATCCTCCCTTACAGGAACAGAATGATTTGGGATTTCTCATTCTCCCTTACAGGAACAGAATGATTTGGGGTTGCCCATCCTCCCTTAGGGGAACAGAATGGTTTGGGATTGCCCATTCTCCCTTAGGGGAACAGAATGATTTGGGATTGCCCATTCTCCCTTAGGGGAACAGACTGGTTTGGGATTGCCCATTCTCCCTTAAGGGAACAGACTGGTTTGGGGTTGCCCATTCTCCCTTAAGGGAACAGACTGGTTTGGGGTTGCCCATTCTCCCTTAAGGGAACAGACTGGTTTGGGGTTGCCCATCCTCCCTTAGGGGAACAGACTGGTTTGGGGTTGCCCATCCTCCCTTACAGGAACAGACTGGTTTGGGGTTGCCCATTCTCCCTTAGGGGAACAGAATGGTTTGGGGTTGCCTGAGCCCTCCCAAGGATCCTTTCCATTCGCTGACAGATGAGCAGCCCTGCTGTGCATCCTGTGCCCCGGTGCCCTTTCCAGGGGGATCCTGTTCTGCAGTCCCTGCAGGCTGCAGCTGCTCTGGGCTGCTCCTCTCCCCCTCTCTCCTCTGCTGGAGCTGGGAATTCCTCACGTTGTCGTTCCTTGGGTTTCCTTTCCCCTGGCTCAGCTGGAGTCTCAGGTTTAGGAATCCTGAGCTGGGGGTTCTGGGTGTTTGGGATTTCACTCCCAGCCATCTCCAGCTCCTGTCAAGGCAGGAATTCATTTCTCTCTCCTGATCAGTTGTTACCTTGATTAATTAATTTATGCTGTTTAATGCCTTCCCTTCCCAGAGGTTTTCAGCTCAGTTTTGCCCATTTGAGAAGAAATTCCTCTCAGGTTTACCTCGGATCAGGCTGGGTGTGAGGGGAGGGATCTGAGCGTGTGTTCAGCTAAAAAAATCCCAAAATCCCAAAATCCCTCCCGCCTGCATGGGTGGCACCTGGATGGGGCAGGGGGCACCTGGATTGATCAGGTGGGACCTGGATTGATCAGATAACAGCTGGACTGATCAGGTGGCACCAGGATTGATCAGGTCACACCTGGATTGATCAGATAACAGCTGGATGGGGCAGGGGGCACCTGGATTGATCAGATCACACCAGGATTGATCAGATTACACCTGGATTGATCAGGTGGCCCCTGGATTGATCAGATGGCCCTGGGTTGATCAGGTCACACCAGGGTTGATCAGATCACACCAGCATTGATCAGATCACACCAGGATTGATCAGGATTGATCAGATCACACCAGGATTGATCAGGTTACACCTGCATTGATCAGGTCACACCAGGATTGATCAGATCACACCTGGATTGATCAGGTCACACCAGGATTGATCAGGTGGCCCCTGGATTGATCAGATCACACCTGCATTGATCAGATCACATCTGGATTGATCAGGATTGCTCAGGTCACACCTGCATTGATCAGCATTGATCAGATCACACCAGGATTGCTCAGGTCACACCTGCATTGATCAGCATTGATCAGATCACACCAGGATTGATCAGATCACACCTGCATTGATCAGCATTGATCAGATCACACCAGGATTGATCAGATCACACCTGCATTGATCAGGTCACACCAGGATTGATCAGGTCACACCTGCATTGATCAGCATTGATCAGATCACACCTGCATTGATCAGATCACACCTGCATTGATCAGCATTGATCAGATCACACCAGGATTGATCAGATCACACCTGCATTGATCAGGTCACACCAGGATTGATCAGGATTGATCAGATCACACCTGCATTGATCAGATCACACCTGCATTGATCAGGATTGATCAGATCACACCTGCATTGATCAGAATTCCCCCATGGCACCAGCAGGAGCTGCCTCCAGCCCCAGGGGTTTTCATTCCCTCTTTCTCTGCTGCCTCTCTGCCTTTTCTCCCTTTTCCAGCCCAGCCTCTGTCACTTTTTGGTTCCTCTCCGTGCCTTATTTCACTTTCTGACTAGAAAATCTGGAGGTTAATTGGCTGCAAAGCCACCACGGACCTGGTTGCAATTTATTCTCATCCCTTCTTTTGGGATTTTGAAGTGCAAATTTACTTGGTGACACAGGGTTTAAAAAAAAATGATTATTTTAATTTTATTCACAATATTTAGAATTATATCTATCAGGACTTCAATTTTTTTTAATGGTAATTTTATTCACAATATTTATGATTAGACCCTTCAGGACTTTCATTTATTTGCGTTTTTTTAATGATAATTTTAATTTTATTCACAATATTTATGATTAGACCTATCCGCACTTTCATTTCTTTGTGTTTTTTAATGATAATTTTAATTTCACTGTCTCAGGGGTGGGGATCATTGTGGTCCCAGCACCCTCCAACCCTTTTCCCTCTGTTTTTCCCCCATTCCAGGAGCAGGAATTACCAACAAATCCCAAGAGAATATTCACAATATTTATAATTTATTTATTCACAATATTTATAATTTATTTATTCACAATATTTAGAATTAGACCTATCCGGACTTTCATTTATTTGGGTTTTTAAAAAATGATAATTTTAATTTTATTCACAATATTTATGATTAGACCTATCCGCACTTTCATTTATTTGTGTTTTTTAATGATAATTTTAATTTCACTGTCTCAGGGGTGGGGATCATTGTGGTCCCAGCACCCTCCAACCCTTTTCCCTGTGTTTTTCCCCCGTTCCAGGTGTTCTGGTGGAGGATCCTTGGCACATTTATGGCGATTCTGAGCGTCAGGGCAGACTTCTGCCAGGCCCAGCACAGCACCCTGGCTGCCAAGTGAGCTCACAGGGGGCTCCCAACCTCTTTGTGCTGCCACACAAAAATTCCCAGGTTTTTTTTGTTTTTTTTTTGTTTTTTTCCTTTTTCCTTTTTTTTTTTTTTTACCCTCCAAGACTCCGGGACCTGGCTCAGATTTATGGGATTTCTCCTGGCCCAGGGAAGAACCAAGTGGAGACAAAGCCCTGCCCTCACCTCACCAGTGCCTCCATGCAGGCCAGGCTGCCCTGCCTGTGCTCTGCTCTGGGAATTTTGGGAGCCTGAAGGACACCAGCCCTGCCAGCAGCTGAGGATTTGGAAGCAAACCTGCTTTTTCTAGGAGCAAAGATTGAGGAACAAACCCATCAAAGCAAGCTCTGATCAATCCCAGGCATCTTAGTGCTCTTTTTGATGTTTTCTGCTGTGAAACGTTTCCAAGGTCATTGATTTTATTTTTTGTTTTGTTTTATTTTTCCCCCTTTAATTTTGATTTTTTTTTATTATTATTATTTTTGGGTTGTTTTTTTTGGTTTTTTTGGCCCCTCACACCATTTTTTTGCCATTATGAACCGTCCAGCCCCCGTGGAAATTACTTACGAAAATCTGCGTTTCCTGATCACTCACAACCCGACCAATGCAACCCTCAGCAAGTTCATCGAGGTAAGGAGTCCCAAAAATTCCCAAATCCCTCCAAATTCCTGGCCAGGAATCTGCTGACCTGTCCTTCCTCACCTCTGCAAGGAAATTTAAGGGGTTTTTGTCTTTATTGCTCACATTCTCCTCACAGTATGAGAGCAGAATTCACTGTGGTAGGTTTGGTTTGTTTTTGGTTTTTTTTTTGGTGATTTTCTGCATTTTTCAGCCTGGATGAGTTTCAATTTTGGGATACAAACACATCCCCCTTTCCATCAATGTATCCTTGGACAAAAAGAATGGGTTCAAACAGAAAAATTGAGGTTAAAAATACAGGGAATTCCTGCCTGGGAGGGATGGAATTCCCAGAGGATCCCTGGAAATGTCCCAGGCCAAGTTGGTGTCCCCAGCCAAAGGAGTGGAACTGGATCCCCATCCAAACCACCCCATTATAAAAATATTGTGATTTTGTGACTCTAAATATTCTTTTTCATTTAGCAATGAAAATAAAGAAGAAAATTAAGCAATTTTTAATAAATAAGTCAACCATTGCTGAGTTAAGAGTTGGAGCTGAGCTTTCTCCTCCCTCAGAAAATGAAATACAAATTAAGTTTGGGTTCACAGGATGAGTTGTTTAACTCCAGTGTCTAATTAAGAAAGGATACTTAGATTATTGTTTTCTTTTAACTCAATAATTGATTTTTTGAAGCTTGTAATGTGGACTTGTCTAATTACAAAACATCACTTAAATCTATGAAGAAGAAGGAAAAAGAAGGTAAAGAGCAACTTGCTCCTACCTTAAAACTTCTATTTTGCTTCGTATTTATTTTGATATTCTAAAATCTTTAAGTTTTTTACTTTGTGATATTGCACACTTGTAATCTCAGTACTATCAATTAATTTTAGAACAAATTAATTCGTTTGTTCTATGACTTTAGGTCAAGTGCAGTGTTCCCCTGTGGGTCTGTGCCTTTGAGCACAGAAATTTAAAAATTCTCATAATCTAGGATTCTAACACCCCAATTATTGAGAATTTTTATTTAGAATTTCCTCCCTTTTTCAGCGCTCCCTGCAATGGATATTCCTGCTAATTCTGAGGTGCAATTCAGCCCCAAACAGCAGCAGAAATTCTGATTTTTGTGTGCCTTCAGAGTGAGCTGGAGCAGCTTTTGTTTGATGCTCTGGTTCTTTATCTGGCACCGGGTGCTACTTTTAGTGCATTACCAGGAAGCTGGGCCATGGTGGGGTGTGTGTTCTGTTCCTCCAAATGTCAACACTGGCTGAAGCAAACAGTGCCAGGCTTCTATTTAAAGAGGAGAAGAAGCTGCATGGAGCATTTAAGCAGCTATTTTAGTACTCTTATAATTGCAATTTTCCTCTTATAAAAATTCCAATTTTTCCCCCCTTTAGAAACATTTTTTCTGTCCCTTTTGAATTTCCTCACAAATTTTATCCCTTTGCTCCTTCCACGCGCAGTGCCCTAAAAATGTGGAAAATGTTGATTTTTAGAGCTGATAGAAAGAGAGATTTCTTCATTATTCAGTGCTCAGGTGTTCCATTTCTCTTCCAGGAGCTGAAGAAGTACGGGGTGACAACCTTGGTGCGAGTTTGTGATGCCACTTATGATCAAGCTCCAATCGAGAAAGAAGGAATCCAAGTTCTAGTGAGTTGCCTTTAAAACTGGCTAAAAATATGAATTTTCATCTCTAGAACTTGTGGGGATCCCTTCAGTGCTTGGGGATGGTCCAGCATGGCCAAAACCAAAATTTAGCACCAGGTAAAGGTGGGTTTAAAAAAACTCAATGGATTTTTGTGTGGTTTTTGGATTTGTTGAGATATTTTGTGTGGGTTTTTTTTTAGGGATTATTTTGGTGATATTTGGTGCTCAGCCCTGTGGTTGAAGCTTGGTTTGCTTCTTGTCTCTGTCCCCACAGCATTTTTTGGCTTTGCTGTTGGATAAAATTCCCTCTCCTTGCTGTTACAGAAAGTGCCACTTTTGAGCCTGTGGGTGACAAATTGCCACAAATCTCTGTGGCAGGAGGGAACCATAGAATCCTGGAATGTTTTGGGTTGGAAACCCTTAAAATTCATCCACACCATGGCCAGGTGTGGATCAATATCCAGATTAATCCAACCTGGCCTTGAATTCTCTTGGAGCAGCCACAAATTCTCTGGGAAATCCATCCCAAAAACCCCTGGGGCAGCCACAGATTCTCTGGGAAATCCACCCCAAAAACCCCTGGGGCAGCCACAGATTCTCTGGGAAATCCACCCCAAAAACCCCTCCTCACCCTCAGAGGGAAGAATTCCTCCCAAAATCCCCTCCTGAGCCCTGAGTTGCCACAAATCTCTGTGGCAGGAGGGAGCCATGGAATCCTGGAATGTTTTGGGTTGGAAACCCTTAAAATTCATCCACACCATGGCCAGGTGTGGATCAATATCCAGATTAATCCAACCTGGCCTTGAATTCTCTTGGAGCAGCTACAAATTCTCTGGGAAATCCATCCCAAAAACCCCTCCTCACCCTCAGAGGGAAGAATTCCTCCCCAAATCCCTTCCTGAGCCCTGAGTGGAGCTCAGCAGGTGGAATTCCTGCCCTTTCTCCCATTGCCATTGTGCAATGGTGTCTGGCTGAGCCAGGGAGGTTTTTTTAAGAGGTGTGTGCTCACCCCGAGCTTCCAGCAGTGTTTTTCCAAGCAATACTTGGGAATTACTAGAGTAACTGATAAAATCAGTTGATTTTGTTGGAGTGAGTAACAACAGCCTGGTGGTGTGAGGGCAGAAATTGCACCTCAGCCTTCCTGCAGCTTTGCGTGACTCAGCTACAGGAAAACTCCTGCAGTTTTCCATGAGGGGAAAAATAAAATTATTGTGGCTTATAAATGAAAATTTTGCATCCAGGTCAGTCAGGTTTCTTGGCTTCCACAGGAAAAATGCAGTTTTCCATGAGGAAAAGAAAATTTTTATCCTGGCATATCAGTGAAAATTCCACGTGCAGGTCAGTCAGGGTTTGTGGCTTCCACAGGGAAACTCCTGCAGTTTTCCATGAGGGAAAAAAAGATTATTGTGACATATCAATGAAAATTCCACATGCAGGTCAGTCAGGGTTTGTGGCTTCCACAAGAAACCTTCCACTGCATTTTCCTGCAGTTATCCATGAGGAGAAAAAATATTTATTGTGACATATCAATGAAAATTCCACATGCAGGTCAGTCAGGGTTTGTAGCAAAACTCCTGCAGTTTTCCATGAGGAGAAAATTTTTTTTTTCCATGGAGAAAAAGATTTTTATCCTGGAATATCAAATTCCACATCCAGGTCAGTCAGGGTTTGCGGCTTGCACAGGAAAACTCCTGCAGTTTTCCATGAGGGAAAAATAAAATTATTGTGGCATATCAATGAAAATTTTGCATCCAGGTCAGCCAAGTTTCTTGGCTTCCACAGGAAAACTCCTGCAGTTTTCCATGAGGAGAAAAAAAATTTATTGTGGCATATCAATGAAAATTCCACGTGCAGGTCAGTCAGGTTTCTTGGCTTCTACAGGAAAAATGCAGTTTTCCATGAGGAGAAAAAAATTTTTATCCTGGCATATCAGTGAAAATTCCACATGCAGGTCAGTCAGGGTTTGTGGCAAAACTCCTGCAGTTTTCCATGAGGAGAAATTTTTTTTTTTCCATGGAGAAAAAGATTTTTATCCTAGAATATCAAATTCCACATCCAGGTCAGTCAGGTTTTGCGGCTTGCACAGGAAAACTCCTGCAGTTTTCCATGAAGGAAAAATAAAATTATTGTGGCTTATAAATGAAAATTTTGCATCCAGGTCAGTCAAGCTTCTTGGCTTCCACAGGAAAACTCCTGCAGTTTTCCATGAGGAGAAATTTTTTTTTTTTCCATGGAGAAAAAGATTTTTATCCTAGAATCTCAAATTCCACATCCAGGTCAGTCAGGTTTTGCGGCTTCCACAGGAGAATTCATGCAGTTTTCCATGCAGAAAATAAACCTCAAAACCATGGAAAAACTCCTGCAGTTTTCCATGAGGAGAAGATAATTTTCTTGTGGCATATCAGTGAAAATTCCACGTGCAGGTCAGTCAGATTTCCTGGCTCCCAGCCCTGCTGAGCTTTTATTCCAGTTCCAGGCAGCCACGTGGTTGGAAAAGTCCCTCCTTGCAGGGCTGCCCTCTGGAATTGTGTTTTTCCTCCTTCCAGAGGGCACTGGGAGGATTAAATTAAATTAAATTAAATTAAATTTGTGCTGTGGAATCCCTCTGAGCCCTGAGTTAAGCTGGGGCTTGGGGGAGAGAGAATTCCTATTCCAGAGGGGAAATTCCTCCCAGGGCAGCCATGGGATGGAATTCCCACCTTCTCCAGGCCTTGGAGTTTGTATTTCTAAAATAATTCAAGTTTTTTTTTGCTTCTCAGGAAGCTTTAAAACCTCAATTTTGAGCTGAAAGCTGCTCTTTGAGGAAGCTTTGCTAAAAAAAAAAAACCCAAAAAGCAAAAACTGGGAATGGGATTTGCTGCAGCTCTGCCCTGGTGTGGAGAGCAAAATCTCTTTGTTTGGAGATATTTCATCCTAAAAAGCCTCGGGACGCTGCTCCAGAAGGGAGATAAATCCAGCTCCTTTTCCCCATGAATTCCTGCTTTTTATTTTCCAGCCAGAGTCCTCTTGCTGCTCTGAAATGGGATTGAGTGACCCCCGGCTGAGAAAATAACACCTCGCTATTTCGAGCTAATATTTGCCTGTGAAAAATAACATTCAGCATTAAAAACACAGCCTGGGGCAAGGTTAGCGCCTCTTTTAGCACCATTTAATGGCTGTTTTAGCACTGCCGAGGTCAAAAATGTGGTGAAACCCCTGAAAATGGAAATGTTTTGGCAAACCTGGGACTGGGTCATGGGTAAAATGTGGTGGCTCCAGAGTTGGTTTTTTTTTCCCAGATGGCAGAAAATAGGGAATGAGCTGTTCCTGGGGCTGGGCTGCAATTCCCTGCAGGGATGGATTTAATTCCTTGGGCTGCACAAAAATTCAGGAGCACAAAATCAGGAAAACCAGGAATTTTTAATTTTTTTTTTATTTTTTTTTTCTGAGGATTTTTGGCTTCCAGAGGGGCTGTGCTGGCTTTGTTCATCTTCAATTTCTTTTTTCTGAGGTGATTTTTGGCACTTTTTGGCTTCCAGAGGTGGCTTTGTTCATCTTCAGTATTTTCTTTTTTTCTGAGGTGATTTTTGGCACTTTTTTGGTTTCCAGAGGGGCCTGTGGTGGCTTTGTTCATCTTCAGCATTTTCTTTTTTCTGAGGGGATTTTTGGTACTTTTTGCCTTCCAGAAAGGCTGTGCTGGCTTTGTTCATGTTCAATTTATTTTTTCTGAGGTGATTTTTGGCACTTTTTGGCATCCAGAGATGTCTTTGTTCATCTTCAGTATTTTCTTTTTTTTTCTGAGGTGATTTTTGGCATTTTTTGGCTTCCAGAGGTGGCTTTGTTCATCTTCAGTATTTTCTTTTTTTTCTGAGGTGATTTTTGGCACTTTTTGGCTTCCAGAGATGTCTTTGTTCATCTCCATGATCCAAGGGATATTTCCTTGTCTTTTTCTCACTCTTTCATTTATTGGATCAGCTTTTTTTACCCTCTGTGCCCCCCAAGAGCCACCACCAGGCTGGCACAGGGAGGTGGAAATTCCTTGCTTGGAATTCCTTGGGGCTCCTAAATCCTCTATTTTTGAAGTAAAACTTCTTTATCACCTCCAAGTTCTGTCACTTCACCACCTGTGTGGCCATTCCTGGAGCTGTTGTGCCATTCCAAAAAAAAGGCAAAAAATGATAAATCCCTTTCCTGCCTCTCCCCCTTTGTGCAATCCTGGTTTTTAATCACCGTGCACCTCAGAATTTGCTTTTTATTTTCCTGTCCAACCGGAACCCAGAGGTGGCAGAGCTCAGAACAAGGGGAAAAAAAAAAATTCCTGCAAAACTTTGTTGCAGCTCCATCCCTGATGCCGGAATTATTTTGTCCCTGTGTGTTTTATCAGTGCTGGGATTGATTCAGGCCAGCCCAGGAGTTGTGTGGATACGAAGGAAAAGATTGAATTTCAATTAAACACAGAAAATCCTCTTTCAGAAGCAGCATCCTGCTGTCTGTCCCTCTCTTCCTGGGACAGGGGGTGCCACAGACCTGAAATAACCCAGCAGCACTGTGGGATTGGCTGGAAAATCCCTTAAAAACCTTTTCTTAGAAAAAAGAGCAAAGTTTGATTTGTAGTTTTATTCCTGTGGCCTTTCCCTTTGCCGTGTTGTCCTAGATATTTTTAATTTTCCAAGGACTTTAACAAAGGATTTCTCTGCACTCTTCAAGCTCGGTGAATTAATCCCATATAAAATTATTTTGGTATTTTTGGGTTTCGTTTTTTATTTTTAACAGCACATTTCTGAGCTGTGTTTGCTCTTCAGGAAGTGCTGAGTGCATCTCAGAATGAAAACTCTGGTGGTTTGTGCTGTTTCCAGGTTTTAGAGAATTTTATTTCATCAGAACTTCTTCTTAAAGTGCTCCAGGAAAGAGAATTTTAGTCCTAAGGAGGGGAGAGGGCTCTTTTTAAAGCAATTTCCATCCATTTTCATTGGTTCTGCAATAATCCAGGACCCTGCCATGAGTTTTGCTGCTAAAATACATCACAATCACCTAAAGAAAAGTGTTAAATAATCACTAAATACTATTTTATAATCACTAAATACTATTTTATAATTACTAAATACTGTTTTGATTCCCTTTACATCCTTTCTCCAGCACTCCCTACATCCGAGAAAATTATAAACTCTGGGATGTTGTGCTTGGGCCTGAAAGGAAAGATGTGAAGTACAAATTCCAGGAAAGTTGGGTGAGGAAAAATGAAAGCTGCTTCCATGGCAAAAAAAATATCAATTTTTGATTATTGATAGTAAATATAGCCTGGATTTAATGGGGGCTGCCCCTTCAACAGCAAAAAATGTGAATTTCTGCCATTATTTGAGCACCTTTCTCCTCATAAAAGTGGGGTTTTTTGGGTTTTTTTTCAAATTGAAACTGCCATTATTTGAGCACCTTTCTCCTCATAAAAGTGGGGTTGTTTTGTTTGTTTTTTTTTTTTTTTTTCAAATTGAAACTGCCATTATTTGAGCACCTTTCTCCTCATAAAAGTGGGTTTTTTTTGTTTTTTTTTTCAAATTGAAACTGCCATTATTTGAGCACCTTTCTCCTCATAAAAGTGGGTTTTTTTTGGTTTTTTTTTCAAATTGAAACTGCCATTATTTGAGCACCTTTCTCCTCATAAAAGTGGGGTTTTTTGGGGTTTTTTTCAAATTGAAAACACCCAGGTGTTTGGGAACTCCCTGAATTCCTGGAGGGAGCTGCTCCTCTGGAATTGGGAATTTTTAGGAGCAGCTTCACCCCCTCAGAGCCTGGAGCATAAATGGGATTTTCAGCCACCAGCAGAGCTCTGCAGAGTTCTTCTCTCTCCCCGTGTTTATCTGAAAATACCTATTGATTTTCACCTCTTTTTTTAATAAAATGGCATTTCAAGGGCAGGGATTTCTCTTAAAAATTCTTTATTGCAGAGGAGTTCAGCTGGGGCTGCAGTGCCAAGTGCAATTAAATGGTTGTTAAACATTTAACGTTGCATTTTATCGACCTGCCAACTCCTGTGCCACCAGGAAAAAAAAAAAAAACCACCAAAATTGTCTTTATTATCCTTTTTTTTTTTTGTTTGTTTGTTTTGCTAAATGTAGGATTTCTGTCCCTGCTGCAGGCTGTGGGTTTAAAGGATTTTTTCCCCTCAGGACTGGCCCTTTGATGATGGAGCACCACCCCCCAGCCAGATCGTGGAGGATTGGCTGAACCTTTTGAAAACCAAATTTCGGGAGGAGCCCGGCTGCTGCGTGGCTGTTCACTGTGTGGCAGGGCTGGGAAGGTCAGTGCCCCGAAATTGGCTGAAATAATAACGAATTTAATGAAAATATTAGTGAATTGTCATTTCTTTCAAGATTCGATGTATTAGTATTTATTGTTATTATTTGATTGTATTAAATAATACATTTAAATACGAAATTATTATATTATTAACACTTGTATAGTCATTAATCAATATAATTAATTTAATGATTAATAGTAAGTCAACTAATTATTTAATTAGATTAAATTTATTAGTTAAAATAATTAAATAAGTAATTTTGTATTGAGTTTATTAATAAATTTAAATACAGAACTAATATAATTATTAACAATTTTATATTAATAAATCGATATAATTAATATAATAATAGCAAATAAAATAATTATTTAATTAAATAAGATAATAAATTTATATACTAAATTAATATAATTATCAATAATTTCATATCAAATCAACATAATTAATTTAATAATTAATAGTAAATCAACTAATTATTTAATTAGATTAAATTTATTAGTTAAAATAATTAAATAAGTAATTTTGTATTGAGTTTATTAATAAATTTAAATACAGAATTAATATAATTATTAACAATTTTATATTAATAAATCAATATGATTAATATAATAATAGCAAATAAAATAATTATTTAATTAGATAAGATAATAAATTTATATACTAAATTAATATAATTATCAATAATTTCATATCAAATCAATATAATTAATGTAATAATTAATAGTAGATAAACGAATTATTTAATTATATTAAATGATAAATTTATATACTAAATTAATGTAATTATTAATACTTTTATATTGATAATATAATTATTAATCGTGGATCAACTAATTATTTAATTATATTAAATAGTTAATTTAATAAATGCAATAATAAGCTTCATTAATTTGGCAGGAAGGTGTTCAACAAACCCCAGCTTCTCAGTTTTCTCCCAAATAATTTAAACCAACATCAAATTTGTGTCATGAAAGCAACAGGGACTTCATGCAGCTTTGAAGTATTAATTCACTAATTTCAATTTAAATAATAAATTATTATATGCATACAGTGTATTATATTCATACATGACATGAATTAATTGATTCATTTCATAATTGATTAAAAACTTTGGGGGACACTTGTGCTAATCATGAATTCAGTGATTTCAAAGTGTTGTGAATGGATCAAATTCACCCTTGGAGAATGAATAATTGTATTTATTCAGATGCAGGGTAATAGTGGGGGTTATTCCTCCTGAATTTTCTCATTTTAGCCACAGGAACTGGCCCAATTCTGGCACCTCTTTAATTCTTCTTTACACCACCCTTAAGATGCCCCTTGCATTGTGGGGTGGAGAAAATTCGATGTATTTTGGGATTCCTGGGTGTTAAAACCCCATTTTTTTTACCCTTAACTGACTTCTGAAATGAAGATCCCAAAGTAGAAAATTCTACTTCTCCCTGCTCCTTGAGAGAATTAGTTAAAAAAGAAAAATACATAAATATCTCTAAAGCCATAGCTCAGTGTCTGCACAGCTCACTCCACACTCAAAAGCATTCAGGAGATGTCAAAAACCAGAAAATGAGGTTAAAGGGAGATAAAACCCCAGAATTATTCTCATACCCCAACCACTAAAGAGCTGCTATTGATTTTTATTTCCTTTGCAAGCAGAATCCCTTCCAAAAAAAGTCATTTTACATCGGGCAAAACACCTTTCTATAGGAAATGCTGAGGGAAAAAACCCTTCAGCTGCTTGTTTGGGGAGAGGAATTGGATGAGATGTGAAGGATTCCATTTATTATTTCTGTGCTTCTCCCTTAAATATTGATTTTTTTTTCCTGCAGGGCTCCCGTTCTGGTCGCGCTTGCTCTCATTGAATGTGGAATGAAGTATGAGGATGCAGTTCAGTTTATAAGGCAGTAAGTGAAAAGTCTCTTTTTTTTTTTTCCTTCCCCAGGAATCTTTTATTCTGTGGTTTTTGACCTGCCTGAACCTGTAAAGGAAGAGATTTGGGGTTTTTTATGAGTTTTATATTAAAATAAATAATATCTCATTAAAATTTGTGTTTAAATGTGAAGAAAAAACTGAAATATCTTGAATTTTATGAGGTGAAAATCTGCCTGAAGTGAGCATAAAGGTGCTTTTTTCCCATTTTTCCACCTTTTTTGTGTTTTTTTAGGAAAAGGAGGGGAGCTTTCAATAATATTACTTCATCTATTTTGAATATTGTTAAGTATAAAAACATTCTTAAAATATGAATTAATTTAAATTAAAACCAATCTGCCTGAAGTGAGCATAAAGGTGGATTTTTCCCATTGATATCCACCTTTTTTGTGTTTTTATAGGAAAAGGAGGGGAGCTTTCAATGATATTTATTATTTCATCTATTTTGAATATTGTTAAGTATAAAAACATTCTTAAAATATGAATTAATTTAAATTAAAACCAATCTGCCTGAAGTGAGCATAAAGGTGGATTTTTCCCATTGATATCCACCTTTTTTATGTTTTTTTAGGAAAAGAAGGGGAGCTTTCAATAATTATTATTTAATATATTTTGAATATTATTAAATATAAAAACATTCTTAAAATATTAATTTAAATTAAAACTAATCTGCCTGAAGTGAGCAAAAAAGTGCTTTTTTCCCCATTGATATCCACCTTTTTTGTGGTTTTTATTTTTTAGGAAAAGGAGGGGAGCTTTCAATTCCAAACAGCTGCTTTATCTGGAGAAATACCGGCCCAAGATGAGATTACGCTTCAAAGATGCCAACGGTCACTGCTGTGTTCAATAAATAAACACAAAAACCAAAATGTTGATCTCAAAAGGAAGGCAGAAGTGAGCGGGGGGCTCTTCTCTGGACTCTTGGCACCTGGAAATGTGAATCTGGAATCAAAAAAAAAAAGAAAAAAAAAGAAAAAAATGTCATTAAATTAGTGGTGGAGTCAATGCTCCTGAACCTCTGTCCTTAAAAAAAAAGGGTGATGATGATTGAGAGGAAAAAAAAAACCCCAAAATTAGAAAAATATATAATAATAATAATAATAATAAAAAAGCCAATTAAGAGAAACATTTCAGTGAAGGATTGTTTTCTCCTTAAGCTGCAACCTGCAAGGAGAAAAGCAGTTTCTGAACCTTCTGTATTTTTAACTTTTTAAGAAAAGAAATAAAGTCAACTTTATGTCTAAGGAAAAGCAGCAGAGCATTGCCTTGTGCAGAAAGGATTTTCTCGAGGTGAGAAAAGCACCCCCATATCTCAGGAATGTGAATGTGAATTCCTGAGATATTAATTCCTTTTTAAACTCTTTAAAAAAAGGAAATTTTTTTTTTGTTTTTAACGAGGGACATGAGGAGGAGCTGGCCTGGAACAGCCTGACAGCCTTAAGCCCCTTTTTTGGGCACATCCCAGGGATTTTGGGGGATGTTTTCCATGGAATTCTGACTCCTGGGGGGCTTGAACAGGACCCTCACTGCCTAAACCCTGTGGTGAATCTGTTTTTTTGGGAGTGTGTGTGTGATCCTCTGTGTGTGTCACTCTGATTTTTCCCAAAGAATTCGGCTGAAATGTTAATTTGAGACAGAAAATCCATCCTGGCACACAAGACTGATGTTCCAAAGCGTCCTGGGCGAGCGAGGGGCGATTCAAACAAGGGTTTAAAATTAATTTCTCTGTCAGAAAGATGGAAAAGGCTTTTTTATTTTAATTTTTTTTTGCTGCTGTCCACGTGCCCGGCCTTGCTGAGCACGGGAAATTGAGATTTTGAGGGAAGGCCTCACTTGGTGTGAGGGGGAATTTTCTCAGCTGAGCCTCTGATTCTTTTTTATTGGGGTTTTTGGGAGGGAGAATCCCAATTTCCACCCCAAAATCCTGACACCCTCCGTCAGCACACCCTAAAAATTTGGATTTTTGGAGATCTTTGTGTGGGGCTGCCAGGGAACAAATGGAAGGATTTGAGGAGCAATTTTGGCCAGGCTGCTCCTGCCAGGCCCATTTTTCATTTTGGTTGCCCCAGGGGTTACTTTGAGTACCTTGTCCTGGTAATTTTCCATAATATTCACGTTTTTTTCCATAATATCAATATTTTTCCCCATAATACCCAGTTTTAGAAGGGTTTGGATCCACCTTGCAGAGCACAGGAAATTGGGATTTTGAGGGAAGGCCTCACTTGGTGTGAGGGGGAATTTTCTCAGCTGAGCCTCTGATTCTTTTTTATTGGGGTTTTTGGGAGGGAGAATCCCAATTTCCACCCCAAAATCCTGTCACCCTTCATCAGCACACCCTAAAAATTTGGATTTTTGGAGATCTTTTTGTGGGGCTGCCAGGGAACAAATGGAAGGATTTAAGGAGCAGTTTTGGCCAGGCTGCTTCTACCAGACACAATTTTAATTTTGGCTGCCCCAGATGGGATCTTGCACGTTCTCCTGGGTAATTTTCCACAATATCCATATTTTTTCCATAATATCCATATATTTCCCCATAATACCCAGCCTTGGATGGGTTTGGTTCCAGGTTTTGGGCCCTGTTCCCTCAGGATATTTTGAAATTTGGGTTTTTTTGAGTTGTACCTGCAGCAAGTGAGGTTTCATCCCCATCCCTTCCTCATCCTCCCTTTCTCAGGATTTCCCCTTTTCCCAAACTCCTGCAGGAGCCTTTCCAGAACACAGAAAATGGATTTTAGGAATTCCAGCCTTGGCAGAGATTTTAATAAATTGACCCAGAAAATGTCAATGCTTGTCAAAGTCCCTCAGGTGAGCTCCCCAAACCCTCCCTGCCTCCAGGCTGTGCTGAATTCACTCCTCCCTGTGGAATATTCTGATTTTTCCGTGGACCAAGGAGAGCTGGAAGTGTTTTTTGGGGTGGGTGCTGCCCTGAGGAGGGAGGGAAATGGTGCTGAAATCCCAATTCTGCCCTTTGCCTTCCCCTCCCACCCTCAGAGCCTGAGCAGTCAATAAAAACGGACCTTTCTGCGAAGAGAAAAAAAAAAAAAAGGAATTTTTAGCCAAAGGTATCGTGGTTTTTAAACCAATTTGACAAATTCTGGAATTCAGATGAGAGGGGACGGTGCTGAGCTGAACACAAACCCCAACTCCTCCTGAAGAACAATAAAATAAACCAAATTTTAAATGCTCCATGTATAACTTCACATTCTTCCCCCTGTTCCCCTAATTCCCCCCTTTGATTTATGATGTCCTAATTATCATATCCAGCCTTAATTAGACGGGGAAATGCAGATTGTCCCGGTGTCCCCAGGAGCTGGGGGTGTCACTGTGCCCCAGGCGCAGCTCCTGGCTCAGCACTTGAACCTGGTGCAATAAAGTTCTTGCAGTAAAAATCTCTTTTTCCTCTGCCTCTCGATGCATTTATTGCAGCTCATTCATGGTCAATAATCACCTTTAATTGAGTTTAATTATCTCCAAGAGTTCGTGCCCCCGTGGTTTGGAGTTGCTGCTGGGAAAAGCTGATTTTTTAGCAGGGAAAAAGGAACAATTCTCTTCTTTTATCTCTTTAAAAAGTCTTTTAAAATTATTTTTAAATTATTTTACAAATTCTTTTAAAATTCTTTAAAAATTATTCTTAAAATTCTTTTAAAATTTAAAAATTCTTTAAAAATTATTTTAAAACTATTTTTAAAATTCTTCTAAAATTCTTTAAAAATTCTTTAATCTCTTAAAAAAAATAAAGTGGAAACTTACCTTGAGCAACCCAAACAACAGCTCTGACCTTTCCCAGGAGCTGTTGCCAAAACTTTTCTGGACAAAGCTTGACCTGGCAGCACCTGAATGGCGGAATTGTTTTGGGGTGAAAACAGGGGAATTTTGAGGTCCTGAATATCAATATTTTCTCCTTTTTTAGCACTGAAATGCTGTTGTTCTATTTAATTAATTTAAATATTTTCAGGTGCTTTTTTTTCCTGGATTTTTTTTTTCACAGAAGTTGAGCTGTTTAATTTATTTAAATTAATTTCAGGTGTTTCTTTTCCCTGGGTTTTCACTGATAATGATCAGCTTTGCTCTGCTGCCGTCAGAGAAATCTCCTCCTTGCAAAGGGGTTTTGGATTTCCAACATTTATCAGATTTTTCCCACTCCAGAACAATTTTTTAATCCCTGTTGGCTGTGAGAGAATAAAACCCCTGGGAGGGGAGACTGGAAGTTCCAGCTCCTCTTTTTTACCTTTTTTTGTTTTTTAACAACAAACTCTTGTTTGTTTTTCCAAATGTCTGGGTTTTTTTTTTTAATTACCACTCCTAAAAGTGAAATGTCCTGCTAATTAAAGGCTATTTAGGAAAAAAACAATTAGCAGGCCCTTAATTGGAGCTGAGATATTCTTGTGTGATAGGAATCACTTTTTTCCTCTGGATAATTTTTTTTCCACCAAAATCCAGGCAGCTGGAATTAAATTTATATTATTTTATTTCTATTTTATTTCTATTTAATTTTATCTATTTTATCTTTTTTATTTCTATTTAATTTATATTTTGTTATAAATTATTTTATTTAATTTACATTTATATTTAATTAATTTATATCACTTAAAATTCTGGGTTTGGGTATTACTTATTTTATTTCTATTTAATTTATATTTTAATTTTTTTAAATTTATATTTTATTTTGAATTTATATCCCTTCAAATGCTGGTTTTGGAGCAATTAAGGCTGATGAGCACAGTGGGAGCTGCAGGAATCACTTCAGAGAATTCCAGGCTGGAATTGGAGGGGGGAACCATCAGGATCAGCTCATTCCAGAGCCTCCAACCAGCCCAGGATGCTCTGAAATAAAAGATAATAAATCATTTTATCCAATTTTAATTTTCTTTACCAGGTTTATCCTCCCCAGACAGATCAGCTCCAGGCAGGGCCTCTCCCAGCCCTTCCCTGCTCCTTCCCTGCTCCATCCCTGCTCCTTTCCTCTTCCATCCCTGCTCCATCCCTGCTCCTTCCCTGCTCCTTCCCTGCTCCATCCCTGCTCCTTTCCTCTTCCATCCCTGCTCCATCCCTGCTCTTTCCCTCCTCCTCCTCCCTCAGAATGTTCCCTGTTCCCTCCACAGGGATGTTTCAAGGGCACCCAGGAATGCTGAGGGCAGGGACTTTACAAATTTGGGTGTTGCCCTCAGGCTCTGCACAATTTGCACTTGGGACGAGCTCTGGCTCTGGCTGGGCCTCCTAATTCCAAGATCTGGGCATCTCCTAATCCCAACATTTGGGATGCCCATACAATTTTGCACCACAAAATCGGGATTTGGGATCCCCAAATCCCAAATGGGGATTCCCAGAGCAGCTGTGGCCGCCCCTGGATCCCAAGGCCAGGCTGGACGGGGCTGGGACAGTGGGAGGTGTCCCTGCCCTGACAGGGCTGGAATGGGACGATCCCTCAGGTCCCATTTCCTGAGGGAATCAAATCCCTCAGGTCCCATTTCCTGAGGGGATGGGACGATCCCTCAGGTCCCACTTCCTGAGGGATTAGGATGATCCCTCAGGTCCCATTTCCTGAGGGATTGGGATGATCCCTCAGGTCCCATTTCCTGAGGGAATGGGACAATCCCTCAGGCCCCACTTCCTGAGGGAACGGGACGATCCCTCGGGTCCCATTTCCTGAGGGAATGGGACGATCCCTTGGGTCCCATTTCCTGAGGGAATGGGATGATCCCTCAGGCCCCACTTCCTGAGGGAATCAAATCCCTCAGATCCCATTTCCTGAGGGAACGGGACGATCCCTCAGGCCCCATTTCCTGAGGGAACGGGACGATCCCTCAGGTCCCATTTCCTGAGGGAATCAAATCCCTCAGGTCCCATTTCCTGAGGGAATCAAATCCCTCAGGTCCCATTTCCTGAGGGAATGGGACGATCCCTCAGATCCCATTTCCTGAGGGAACGGGACGATCCCTCAGATCCCATTTCCTGAGGGAATGGGACGATCCCTCAGGTCCCATTTCCTGAGGGATTTGATTCCCTGCTTTTCCAGGCAGGCCTTTTTGCCCAGGGTGGGGTTTCCAGGCTGGTGGGTGTTTCTAGGGGGGGATCAGTGATGCCCCAGCTCTCCCTTTCTCCCCAGCTCCCCCTTCCTGAGTGACTTTTAAAAAAGCTGTGGCGCATCCCTGGAGCCCCATCCTGCAGGGAACACGGCAGCAGGGTGGGAATGGATCCTGAAAAGCTGGGGAAGGAGAGGGATTGGCCTGCGTGGGAAGGGGCCTTGGTACAGCCACGAAAAACTGGGGGAAAAAAAAGGGAATCTGTCATTTGTTTGGCGTTTCCTTGCCGGTTTTCTCACCTCCCTCCCTCTGCCTGACTCACAAACCTGCTGCTCTGCATTTCTGGGATTCATCCTGCAGCTCTGCATCCTCCCTGGAATTGCTCAGCAGGATCGATCCCAGCCCATGGGGAAGTTTTTTTTTCCCTTGATTGCTGTTTAATTAACAACAATTCACGCGTTCCTCCAGCCCTGGGAATGGCCCGGAGGGGATTTTATTTCCAGCTCTCCGTGCTTTATTCCCGAGGCTGGGATGGGTTGATCCCGGGGATTCCCATAATCCCTCAGAATTCCCATAAAACCCTCAGAAAATTCACTTTGGGAAGTGGACCTGGATAAATCCACAGACACAGAAGGGTCAGGGACAAATCCGGGACATTTCAGGCAGCAGGGAGAAAACAAAATTTCATCCAAGGGTTTTTTTTTCTTTCTTTCTTTTTTTTTTTTTAATTCCATAGAGAAACTGATAATGAAGCTCCCTGCTTCCCAAAGCGTTGCCATGGCAACCGGCAGGATGCAGGGATGGATGGGAAGTGTCACCCTCGAGGGGGGAGTGGGGACAGCTGCTGCCTGTGGGCACCTGGGATGGGGGTTACAGGTGGAATAATGGGGTTACAGGGGGAATAAAGGGGTTAAAGGTGGGATAAATGGGGGTACAGGGGGAATAAAAGGGTTAAAGGTGGGATAAATGGGGGTACAGGGGGAATAATGGGGTTACAGGTGGAATAAAAGGGTTACAGGTGGAATAAAGGGGTTAAAGGTAGAATGATGGGTTTAGAGATGGAATAATGGGGGTTTCAGCTGGAATAAAAGGGTTACACATGGAATAATGGGGGTTACAGGTGGAATAATGGGGTTACAGGTGGAATTAAGGGGTTCCAGGTGGAATAAAGGGGTTACAGAAAGAATAATCAGGTTCTAGGTGGAATAAAAGGGTTACAGATGGAATAATGGGGTTACAGATGGAATGAAGGTGTTCCAGGTGGAATAAAGGGGTTACAGATGGAATAATGGGGTTACAGATGGAATTAAGGGGTTCCAGGTGGAATTAAGGGGTTACAGCAAGAATTCCAGCTGGAGTAAAGGGGTTCTAGGTGGAATAGAGGGGCTGTAGCAGGAAATAAAAGAATTCCACCTGGAACGAGGGTGTTCCAGGAAGGATTCCAGCTGGAATAAAGGATTCCAGCTGGAATAGAGGGGTTCCAGCTGGAATAGAGGGGTTCCTGTTGGAAGAAAGGGGTTCCAGCTGGAATAGAGGGGTTCCTGTTGGAATAAAGGGGTTCCAGCAAGGCTTCCAGCTGGGATAAGGGGGTTCCAGCTGGAATAAGGAGCTTCCAGGTGGAACAAAGGATTGCAGCTGGGATGAAGTGTTCCAGCTGAAGGACACCCTGCAGGGGAGCAGTGCTGATCCCAGTTCCTGCTCCATTCAGGGAGGAAGAGGTTCCCTGTGTTTCCTTCACCCCACCCAAAACCCCCTGCACCTCCTGATATTCCAGATTTTTGTCAAATTCTTTCCCCACTTCTGGGCGGAGCTTTGGGATCAAACCCCAGTGCTTTGAACCAGAGCCAGGTCCAGGAACCCAGGAGGGGCTGGGAGGATGAAGATCCAGCGGGATCCCATCCCAAATCCCTGCTGGAAGTGGGACCGTGCCACCCTCAGCTCTCAGGGCAGCGCCACTGATGGGGACAAGGCAGGAGCCGCTCAGGGAGGGCCGGACCCGCCTTGTTCAGCAGGTAAAACATCCAGGAACATCTTTTTTCCCTGGGAATGGCTGTCAGGGAGCAGCAGGAGATGGAAAGGAGCCAGCCTGGAGCTGCTCAGGGCTGGAGCCAGGCCCGGGAGGCTCCCTGAGAGGGGCAGCAGCTTTTCCCTGGCTCTTGCTTTTCCAGCCTTTCCCTCCTGTTAAAAAGGCTGGAAAATTCCTGGGAGTTCTCCTCCAGAGGCTGGAATTGCAGAGTTTGCAAGGGCTGGAGATCTCCTCCGTGCCTCCTTGCTCTGGGGTGGAAGATGAAAAAAATAAATCCGGGAATCAGAGCAGGGAAAAATCCCTCCAGGAGCTGGAAATTGGGAATCTCCTCAGGGGTGTGATGGATTTTCCTGGTTATCCCACAGCCTGCCAGCATCCCCTGCCCTCGTGTCCTTGATTGCCAGGGCTGGGGTGGGAATCTGGGAAAAGCTCCTGGATCTCCTGCAGAGGCAGGGGCTGGGGCAGAGCAGATGGTGCCCTGGTTTCCCAGGGTGGCAATCCTGGGAGCAGGGTCTGGGATTCATCCCAGCCAGCTCAGCCTCTGCCTTTTGGAATAAACAAATCCCTTTGGTGGGGTTGTGTGTGGCTTTAGTGTGGGCACGTTGATCCAGCAGGTGGAAAATCTCCAGGTATTCCCACCAAAAACTCCTGGAGAAGTGGCCCTTCCATATTCCAGACCCCAATTCCATATTCCAGACCCCAATTCCATATTCCAGACCCCAATTCCATGTTCCAGACCCTGATTCTACATTGCAGACCCCAAATTTTACATTCCAGACCCCACTTCTACATTCCATTCCCCAGTTTCCCATTCCATTCCCCAGTTTCCCATTCCAGACCCAAATTTCCCATTTCATTCCCCAATTCCACGCTCCAGACCTCAATTTCACACTCCATTCCCCAATTTCCTATTCCAGACCCAAATTCCACATTCCAGATCTCAATTTCACATTCCAGACCCAAATTTCACATTCCAGACCCAAATTTCACGTTCCATTCCCCATTTTCACATTCCAGACTCCAATTCCACATTCCAGATCCCAATCTGAGACCCCAGTTCCCCATTCCATTCCCCAGTTCCCCATTCCATTCCCCAGTTCCCCACTCCAACCCCATCCCTGCGGAAATCTTCCCCAAACCAGTAAAAACTGAGGACATTTTCCCCTCGTTTCCCTTTCCTGCTGCAAGGATTCCCTGCTCTGCCTGTGAACATCTGCTTCTCCTCGAATTCTTGGATTTCTTGGCTCCAGGAGCTTCTCCCGGGAGCTTGGCCACGTTTTGCTTCATGCTGGAGCTTTGTGAGGGGTTCAGCTCCAGGGAAATCGGGCTTGGAGCTGAATTCCTGCTCCTGCCTGGGAAATAACTTCATTCCTGGAGTGGCCTGCTGGAAAATGGGGATTTGGGGAGGTGAAGGGAGCAGGTCTGGAGAGAAAGGAAAACTCTGGAATTTTCTGTTGGAAAATGAGGGTTTTTATGGGGTAGTAATGGGAAACAGGGAATGTTCCCAGATCTAGGAAAGCAGGAAAATTTGGGAATGTTCTGCTGGAAAATGTGGATTTTTGGGGGGCTAATAATGGGAAGCAAGGAGCATTCCCAGTTGTGGAGAGGCAGGAATAGTCAGGAATTTTCTGCTGGAAAATGAGGATTTTTGGGAGGTAATGGGAATAGGGAGTGTTCCCAGGTCTGGAGAAGCAGGAAAACGCCTGGAATGTTCTGCTGGAAAACGGGGCCGTGCAGGGAGAGAGCAGAGGCTGAGGAGGGCTGTGGTAATTAGGGCAGGGATGGGGCAGGCAGATGAGTCACTCAGGGATTAGGGAAATCTCGGCAGGATTATTCCCAGGGAAAATCCGGCAGCTGCTGGGTCTGGGCAGCCTCGGGGCAGGGACACCTTCCCCTGCCCCAGCTCCTTCCAAACCCTCCCAGCCCCGCCCTGGACACTCCTGCCAGGAAAATCCATCCACAAACAGCAGAGGTTTGTGTCCAAAAAGGAGACAGAGGAGTCCTGGGACTTTATTCCAATCAAGGCAGAGGCCATGGGGCATTCCCTGGGGTCTCTCCAGTTTTTGGAGGATGCAGCCTCCTTTATATCCCAATTTCCCAGCTGCATTTCCCTTCTCTCTTTCCCCATTTCTGAGGTACTTGAGAGGTTCAGACTTCCCAAAGATTCCTCTCTAATGTACAACCCTCCCTTTTAATTTTTAATTCCTATGGAATTTAGGGATTTTTCCCCATTTCTGAGGTACTTGAGAGGTTCAGAGTTCCCAGAACACCTGATCCCAAAGATTCCCCTCTGATGTACAACCCTCCCTTTTCATTTTTAATTCCTATGGAATTTAGGGCTCTTTCCCCATTTCTGAGGTACTTGAGAGATTCAGACTCCCTGATATGCCTGATACCAAAGATTTACGGAAGTCTTCCTTCTAATGTATAACCTTCATTTTTAATTTTTAATTCTTATGGAATTTAGGGTTTTTCCCCCATTTTTGAGGTACTTGAGAGGTTCAGACTTCCCAGAACACCTGATCCCAAAGATTTCCCTCTAATGTACAACCCTGCCTTTTAATTCTTATGGAATTTAGAGGTTTTTCTTCCCCATTGTTCCTTTCATCTCTCAATATCCAATTTCATTTCTCAGCAAACCTAAAGTTTATTTGTAAAAGCAAATCTCTTTTCCCATTCACCCATCAGTGAAATCCTTCCCATGGTTTCTTTTCTCTCCCAGTGCTGGTTTTATCTCCCAGCAGACCCACAGCTGCTTTGGGAAGACAAATTTGCTTTTCCTGTCGTTTCCAGGGATGTTTGCAGGGCTGGAGGGGACAATCCCTGAATCCCTCCTGTGTCCCCACCCTCCTCATCCCATTGGCACCTCCCAAAAAAACCCATCCCTCTCTCCAAAGGGATTTTCCCATGCCTTTTATCCCTGCCTGGAGCTCGGAGCGGGGTGGTGGCACTGGGTGATGTCCCCTCCGTGTCCCCCTTGTGCTGGTGTCCCCAAAGTGTCACCTCCTGTCCCCCGGGCTGTGCCCTTTGCCCAGCAGACATTTCCCGTGGCTGTGTAAATAATGCAGATTAATTAAGAGGGGAAATCAAATCTAGCCTCGTTTATAATCAGATCATCCACAGGCTTAATTAATTATGTTAATAGGGCCTGGAGGGACATGCAGGGATGGGCACAGCGGGTGCTGGATGGGATTGGGAGCAGAGGGAATTCGGGATGTGTGGATGGGGGTGCTGGTCCCCGTGTGGGGGTGTCCCTGGTCCTGTCCCTGCTGTGGGGACCGGTGTCCTTGTCCCACTCATGGAATGAGGCACGTCCCCTCCCGAGGGGGCTCAGCTGAAGGAGTTTCCCAGCCCCAAGGGGTTTTTAGCCCTTTTCTCCTGGTTCCCCCTGGAGCCCTCGCTGTGTCCCTGTGCCCCAGTTCTGCCTCTCCTGGCACTGGGAGATCCCCAGGACATGGATCCCTCCTGCAGCTCCTGCAGAGCATTTCCCTGTGCTGGGCCGGGAAATTGGCCTGGCTGGGCTGGGGGGAGCAGCCTTGTCCTGGGATCCCAGAGCATCCTGACCCCAGATCCCTGAGCATCCCTGTCCTGGGATCCAGAGCAGCCCTGACCCCCGATCCCAAAGCAGCCGGTCCTGGGATCCAGAGCATCCTGATCCTAAATCCCAGAGCAGCCCTGTCCTGGGATCCCAGAGCATCCTGACCCTAAATCCCAGAGCATCCCTGTCCGGGGATCCAGAGTAGCCCTGACCCTGGATCCCAGAGCATCCTGGTCCTAAATCCCAGAGCAGCCCTGACCCCCGATCCCAAAGCAGCCTTGTCCTGGGATCCAGAGCATCCTGATCCTAAATCCCAGAGCAGCCTGTCCTGGGATCCCAGAGCATCCTGACCCCAGATCCCAAAGCAGATTTGTCCTGGGATCCAGAGAAGCCTAACCCTGGATCCCAGAGCATCCTGACCCTGGATCCCAGAACATCCTTGACTTGGGATCCAGAGCATCCCTGACCCCGGATCCCACAGCACCCTTGTCCTGGGATCCAGAGCACTTTGTTTGGGGTGCAGAGCCCACCCATGGTTCCCACAGCAGCCGGGCCGTGCTGGGAGCAGCTGGGTCCCGACAGGAGCCTTTCCCAGAGCAGCAGCATTCCCGACAGGAGCAGTGAATTCCCAGGGCAGCATTCCCGGCAGGAGCAGTGAATTCCCAGAGCAGCAGCATTCCCGACAGGAGCAGTGAATTCCCAGGGCAGCATTCCCGGCAGGAGCAGTGAATTCCCAGAGCAGCAGCATTCCCGGCAGGAGCAGTGAATTCCCAGGGCAGCATTCCCGATAGGAGCAGTGAATTCCCCGGCAGCGGCCTCCCCGCGGCAGAGGGCAGCAGCAGCCTGGGCACGGCGGGCGGCCGGAGCCTTTGCCGCGGCTTTGGGGGCTCTGGGACACGGGATGGGCGCCCCGGGACGGGGTTTGGATTCCCAGAGGGGGATTTGTGGCAGGGGGAAACTCAGGGCCTGCAGCAGAACGGGGACTGAGCTTCCCTCTGCTCGGATCTGTCCCCTCCTGTCCTAGGAGAGGCATGAGCACAGCAGGATGTGATTCCTTTCCTTCCTCCTTTCCTTTCCTTTCCTTTCCTTTCCTTTCCTTTCCTTTCCTTTCCTTTCCTTTCCTTCTTCCTTTCCTTTCCGAAACTCCAGAATGGCAACTTTATAGCCCAAAACTCCATAAAAGCAGAGCCAGAATTACCTCGTTCTCCTCGGGAAACAATTCCAGGTTTTATCTGTGGGTAATAAAAGGGGATGATTGTGCAGTGAAGTTAAATATATAATTTTATAAAAATATATGTTATTTAATCTTTATAGATCTGGGCAGCTCTGGCAGCCTCCCTGGGATTGGAGAGGGGATTGGGAGAAGGATTTGGGGGGGAATTTGGGGTTGTGGTAAGGAGCTGGAGACCCTTCCCAGCTTTCCTGGGATAAAGTTTAAGGAATGGGGAGGACCCTGGCTTGGCCTCACCCACTCCCGGAGCCGCGGCACGGTTCTAATCCCAGGTAATTGGATTTGCAGGGAGCGCTGTATCCAATTACAGAGCCCTAATTAGCGGCCCGCGGTTACAAGTGCGCCGTGCCTCGCTCGCAGCACTTGGGATTAATGTTTCCAGGATCCACAGGCGGCCGCTGAGGCGGGATCCGAGCGGAATGCGGAAAATCCAGCACGAGGAGGAGGAGGCACAGACACTGCCAGGGGTGATGGGCACAGCCCTGGAATTGGAGGATCCTGCTGGCCCCTCCCTGGAGTGAGGAGGATGAGGAATTGCTGGAGCAAACCCAGAGGAGGCCGTGGGGATGCTCCAGGAGCTGCTCTGGAGCCAGGAATGTGGCAGAGCTGGGAACGTTCCCCTGGAGAGGAGAAGGATCCAGGGGGAGCTCAGAGCCTGAAGGGGCTCCAGGAGAGCTGGGCAGGGACTGGGGACAAAGGATGGAGGGACAGGAGACGGGGAATGGCTTCAAACTGGGAAAGGGGAGATCTGGGGGGGATATTGGGGAGGAATTCCTGGAAAAGCTGAGGCTGCCCCATCCCTGGAGTGTCCAAGGCCAGCTTGGAGCAGCCTAGGACAGTGGGAGGTGTCCCTGCCCATGGAAGGAGATGGGTTTTAAGATCCTTTCCAAACCAAACCATGAAGCCCTGGAATTGCCAGAGATCCCCTGGGATATTCCCAAGCAGGGACACACCAGATCTCCGTGTGGGGCACCCCCTTTTCTGCTCTTCCAGCCCCTCTCCAGCACTTCCCGCCTTTCCCTGGGGGTGTTCATTCTTTATCCCTCCCTGCTGGATCGAGCCATTCCCAGGAAAAGGCCTGAATTTGGGAATTTGCTTTATTCCATGGCAATCCTTGGCTGTGGAGCTGCTGCAGCAGTGCTGGGATTCATCCCCTGGGGAAAAAAAATAAAATCCCAAAGTTACAAGAGCCTGAGGAATCTTCACCACTCCAGCATTCCCTGGGGTTTTCCTGCATCCCAAGGGGCAGCAGGGCTCTGGGATTCCCTGCCAGGCATCAGTTGCCCCATCTCTGGGTCAGAACAAGGGGATTGTCCAAGAATCCTGGAGTTCCCGGCCGTGGAAAAGCAGCGGGATCGCTTCTCCTCGTGGCTCTGTTTGCAGCTCCTCTTTGTGATGTCCCCAAGCATCCTCCAGTTCCCAGCTTGGGACGTGAACCCAGCACAAACCAGAGGCTTGTCCAAACAGGGAATCTTCCTCGGTGGTTTCAAACTAAACTTGAGAAATCCTTCATAAAAGAAGAAGGGATTTCATCTCCAAGAGGAGCTGGGGAGGGACGAGGAGCTGCACGTCTTCATCTGCTCCTGGATTCTCCCCCGAGCTGCACCTTCCCTCCTGCTCCCAATGGGTTTTTTCCTGCTGGTGGAGAAATCCCAGCCTGGGGATGTCCCCAAGGCCCTGGCCCTGGCTTTGGTGTCCCACAGGAGCTGGGATTTGGTTCTGGATCTGGGGATGTGTGGGAAGCACTGATGGACTTCAGGCTGTCCCTTCCTGGGATCATCCCACCAGCGTGACAAGTGGGGACACCTGCCTGTGTCCCTGCCCTCCCGAGCCCTTGATTCCCAGATTTGGGAGTGGCAGGATGGGAAAAGCACCGAATTTGGCAACAGGGACATTCCTTGGCTGCTCTGGTGCTCCGGGAAGCTCCAGCAGATCCCTCAGATCCGCACCTCCGGCCTCTCCATCTTTTTATTCCCAACCCTCTCTGCCTTCCTCTCCCTCTCCGAGCCCCCCCAGCTCCTCAGGCAGGGCTTTGATCTCGGGCAAGCCCCTTCCTCTCTCTGGAACCCTCTGGAATGCTCATTAAAATGGATGAGGCTCCCTTTGATCGCCGCGGTGCTCGCAGGACCTTTCCCAGCTCAGCTCTTCCCTTTCATCCCCGCTCCGGGCTGGGGAGCGGGAGCTGCTCCTCATTCCTGGGAAATCTAGGGGATCCCGGCCCTTGGGGAGCCCACCCGGGTGGAGCAGGGTCCTGCTGGGTCCCTGGAAGCTCGGCAGGGAAAAGCTGGAGGGATTTTGGGGAACCTGGCAGGGACGTGGTGCGGGAACTCTGGGGAGAACGGGAAAGGGAAGGGGGAGAAAAAAGGAAAAGGTTGGGAAGGAAAAGGAGAAGGAGGAGGAGGCCAAGGGCAGCTGCTCCCCCAGGGCACAGCTCGTCAGGCCTTTGGCTGGGTTGGATAAATCAGGAATAATTAATTAATTAATTAATCATCTTCCTGTTCCCATCCCTGGATTGGGGTCTGGGCGCTCCCTGCTCTGGGAGGGGCTGCGGGAGCTGGGATGGGAATTGGGATGGGACCTGGGGACATGGGGGGGTGAGGGTGCAGAGACACAGGGATTTGGGGGCGCAGGGAATGGGAATGAGGGTTTGCAGACGCAGGGGATGTGGAATGCGGGGATGTGGGTGACATTCCTTTGTCCCACCATGGCCTCTTGTCCTATCATGGTCCCTCTGTCCCTCCAGGGTCCCCTTATCCCACCCTAGGCCTTTGTTCCATCATTGTCCCACTTTTGTCCCTTGTCCCATCATTGTCTCTCCATCCCATCACGGTCTCTTGTCCCATCATTGTCCCAGTATCATCCCAATATTGTCCCATCATTGTCTCTCTGTCCCCTTATCCCACCAGGCTCCTTTGTCCTACCATCCTCCCACCATTGTCCCTTCATCCCATCATGGTCCCTTGTCCCCTCATTGTCCCATCATTTTCCCACCATTATCCATTGTCCCGATATTGTCCCATCATTGTCCTTTGTCCATCATTGTCCCTCCATCCCATCACGGTCCCTTGTCCCATCATTGTCCCAGTATTGTCCCATCATTGTTCCACCATTGTCCCTTGTCCCATCATTGTCCCTTCATCCCATCAGGGTCCATTGTCCCCTCATTGTCCCCTCATTGTCCCCTGTCTCACCATTGTCCCACCATTATCCCATCATTATCTCTTGTTGCATCATTGTCCCATCGTTGTCCTTCTGTCCCATCACCTTCCCTTCGTTGTCCCTTCATCCCATCACGGTCCCTTGTCCCCTCATTGTCCCCTCATTGTCCCATCATTCTCCCTTATCCCCTCACTGTCTGTCTGTCCCATCACCTTCCCTTGTCCCACCATTGTCCCTTCATCCCATCACGGTCCCTTGTCCCCTCATTGTCCCACCATTTTCCCACCATTCTCCCTGTCCCCTCACTGTCCGTCTGTCCCAGCACGGTCCCGGCTGGCAGAGCCCGCGCCGAGCCCTTAATAAGCCGTGATTCACACCCTGTGCTTAATTAGCAATTCAGTTAACGGTTTGTAATTCAGGCACGACCCTGATTGCATCCGAACGCTGCTTTATTTCTTCTCTGCCGCTCGCATTCTGAGCACTAATTACGCCTCTTTGGATGCTAATTGCTTCCCAGCCCTCTGCCGCTGTCTTTCCTCGGCAACATTTATTTTTCATGCGTCCGTGTGTTTAAACTGAGAGGAGCCGGGAGGGAGGTGGGAGGAGGGAACGCTCCGAGGCTTCTCCGGGATCAAACGTGCCAGGGAAGGTGAGCTGGGAAGGGAGGAGTGTGGGAAAGAGAGGGATTCCTCCTCCTCTTCCTCTTCCTCCTCCTCCTCCTCCTCCTCTGCTCCCAACCCCTCTGTGCCCCGCGGGATGGGGGGCCCGGGGTGGGCAGGGATTCACCGGGAATTCACCGGGAATTCACCGGGTTCCTCTGGGACATCCCGGCCTGGGAAGGGTTCATTCCACAGGGATGGAGCCCTGGGGCATCGGGACGGGGCGCTGGAGTAGGGAGGAGATTCCGAGGAAATGAGGATGGGGGTGTAGGATTAGGGATGAAACTTTGGGGGGATCAGGATGGGGCGATGGATTTGGGGTGAAATTTTTGGGAGATCAAGATGGGGTGCTGGGTTAGGGATGGAGCCCTAAGGGATCAGAAGGGGGCCCTGGATTAGGGATGAAATCCCAGGGAGATCAGGATGGGGTGCTGGATTAGGGATGAAATTTTGGGGGGGATCAGAACGGAGCGCTGGGTTGGGGAAGAAACCTTGGGGAGCTCAATCTGGGGTGCTGGATTAGGGATGAAACTTTGGAGGGGATCAGAGGGGGCCCTGGATTAGGGATGAAACTTTGGAGGGGATCAGGATGGGGTGCAGCCTTAAGGATGGAACCCTGGGGGATCAGAATGGGGTGCTGGATTAGGGATGAAACCCTGAAGGGAGTTCAGATTTGGGTCTGGTTTTGGGGTGAAGCCTTGAAGGGGGTTCAGATTTGGGTCTGGATTTCTGATGAAGCCCTGGAGACTCAGGTTGTGGTGCTGGATTCGGGACAAATCCCTGGTGGGTTCAAATTTGGGTCAGGATTTGGGATGAAGCCCTGGGAGCTCAGGCTCGGGAGATGCCCCGGCTGGGAGGGGACATCTGGGGACAGCGACCCCTCGGGTGACCCTCCCAGGATTGGCACTGTCCCTCCTGCTGTCGCCGAGCCACCCGAGCATGTGGAAAAGCCT
The DNA here is from genome assembly GCF_037042795.1 of Molothrus aeneus. Lineage (NCBI taxonomy): Eukaryota > Metazoa > Chordata > Aves > Passeriformes > Icteridae > Molothrus > Molothrus aeneus. Next base: position 2,063,597 of record NC_089668.1, read on the forward strand.
CTCCCGCTTTTTTCCAGCTGGGAAATCCCGGCCCCGCAGGTGTCCCGGCTGGGCTTTGATGGGCCCCGCTAATGAGTGGATCATTAACAGAGGTTTAATTAGCTCAGCCACTCAGTGACGCCGCTGTGGCGAAGCGGTGCCAGCTCCGAGTGTCACCAACAGCCGGAGCCGGCGGTGTCACCTCCCTGTCCCGCTCCGTGCCTCAGTTTCCCCGCACAGAGCAGGGCACGGCGGCAGATCCCGGTGGCAGCGCCAGCTCTGGGGTATTCCAGGGAAATTCCAGGGAAATTCTAGAGATATTCCAGGGAAATTCCAGGGAAATTCAGGGAAATTCTAGACAAATTCCACGGAAATTCTAGGGAAATTCCAGAGAAATTCAGGGATATTTCGGGGGAATTCAGGAAAATTCTAGAGATATTCCAGGGAAATTCTAGAGATATTCCAGGGAAATTCAGGGATATTCCAGGGGGGCTGAAGATTGTGACTGCCCAAGGTCACAGCGTGGGTGTCCCGCTGTCCCTGGAACCCCAAAATCCGGGAAGATGAAGGCACAAATCCATTTTTTTCTGCCTTTTCCAGCATTTCTGCACCTGGCACGGCACGGGAGGATCGATGCCAGGCCTGCAGGTGCCCATTCCCGGGCCAAACCCCCCGGAATTTGCATTTTTCCTGGCGTTCAGTGGATGGTTAATGGCGAGAGGCCACAGGAGGGTCCCGCAGCAGCGGGGAAAATATTCCATGAATATTCAACGGCGGCCAGAGACGGCTTTGAGTGACAGCTGTCAATCACCCGGCCCTGGGCACCCCTGCGGGGAGGACGTGTCTGGCACGGCGATGTGGGGTCCTGGTATGGGGATTTGGGGGATCTTGGCTTGGAAATTTGGGGTCCTGGCGCTGGGGTTTGGGATATGGGCTCTGGAATTTGGGGGATCCTGGCGCAGGGATTGAGGGGAATTTGGCTTGGGGATTTGGGGTCCTGGCACTGGGATTTGGGAGGTCCTGGAATGGGGATTTGGGGGATCCTGGCACTGAGGTTTTTGGGATCTGGGCACTGGGATTTGGGGCCCTAGCACGGGGATTTGGAGGGTCCTGGTACTGGGATATGGGAGGTCCTGGAATGGGGGTTTAAGGGCTCCTGGCACGGGGATTTTGGATCTGAGCGCAGGGGTTTGGGGTGCTGGTACCAGAATTTGAGGGATCCTGGCAATGGGGTTTGGGGGATTTTGGCCCTGGGATTTGGGGGATCCTGGCTTGGGGATTTGGGAGGTCCTGGATGGGGATTTTGGGGATCCCGGCACGGTGGTTTTTGGGGTCCTGGTACGGGGATTTGCGAGATCCAGGTACTGGGATTTGGGGGGTTTTGGCACAGGGATTTGGGATCCGGACACGCAAGGGGATTTGGGGGATCCTGGCACTGGGATTTGGGGATGCAGAAGGTGGCACCAACCTTCCAGCCCCGAGATTTAGGACCTCCGTGAGAGGCCGGGCACAGCCCGCGAAGGGTTAAAATCCAGGATGGAGGTGGGAGATGGGAACAGCATCCTTTAATTAGCGCCTGCATTGCGGGCCATTAACGCAGAGCTTTATCAAGCCGCCCTTTCCCAGCCATGCTCCCGACAAATCCCCTCATTCCCGGCTTTTCTAGGACCGAGCTCGGGCTCATCCCGCCGTGCTCGGGCTGGGGCTGGAGCGCACCTGCGAGGCTCCCGCTGCTCTCCATTGACGCAATCCTGTTTATTTATTTAAAATATTTGGCAGCGGCCTAGGGAGCCGAGGAAGGCGAAAAATCCCATTTGCATCGGATTCCTACGGAACGGCCCCGCCACCCTGGCGGGCTCTGGCCAATTAAAAATCCATCAGGAGCGAGGAAAACAAACTCCTGGATGCACGGGAAAAGTTAATAATAGAGGCGGCACCTGCAGCGGGAGAGGGGAGCTCGGAGCAGGGCAGGGAATGGAGGAGGGAGAAATTAACGGGCAGGAAAAATGAGGGGGAGCAATCAGGAGAGGAATCGTGCAATGGTTTGGGGTGGGAAGGGACACAAAGCTCGTCCCGTGCCACCCCTGCCAAAATTTCAGCGCCCCCAGAGCCTGATCCCAAAATCCTGGGATTCCCCAGAGCCTGATCCTGAAGTGTCCAGAGCTTGATCCCAAAATCTCCAGACGCCAATCCCAAAATCCTGGGATCCCCAGAGCCCTATCCCAAAATCCTGGGATCCCCAGGGCCCAATCCCAAAATCTCCAGAGCCTGATCCCAAAGCCACAGGATCCCCAGAGCCTGATTCCAAAAGCCCAGGATCCCCAGAGCCTGATCCCAAAATCCCAGGTTTCCCAAAGCCTGATCCCAACATCTTGTGATCCCCAGAGCCTGATCCCAAAATTTCCAGAGCCTGATCCTAAAATCCCTAGAATCTGATCCCAAAATTCTGGGATCCCCAGAGCCTGATCCCAAAACCTTGGGATCCCCAGAGCCTGATTGCAAAACCTCCAGAGCCCTATCCCAAAACCTTGGGATCCCCAGAGCCTGATCCCAAAATCCCCAGATCCCAATCCCAAAACCCTGGGATCCCCGGGATTCCCACCAGGCATGCTTGGCAGGAAGGGAGAGATAAATTAGGACCGGTTTTAACAAAGCCAGGCTCGTTTTTAATCAAGGCCGGAGCCATTTTTCTCCGTCCTCTTCATGCGGAGCCGATTTCCCCTGAAAAATGGGGGAATTTTCATCTCCCACGGCTGGAAATGAATTAATTCCTGCCAGCCCTGGTGCTTAATGGGGATAAAAACCCCATTAATTCTGCCCCAGACAGTTCCCTCCGGGCTGGATTATCCCAAATCCTTCCCCCAGTGAAACACCGGGAGAGGAGGGGACGGGGATTCTCCATCCGCCCCTTTCCCATCCCTGAGTGGGAAAATGTGGGGTTCGGGGTGGATCCAAAATTCAAATTTGGGTGGGGAAAATGTGGGGTTGGGAGTGGATCCAAATCCCAAATTTGGGTTGGAAAAGGTGGGATTTGGGGTGGATCCAAAATCCAAGTTTGGGTGGGGAAATGTGGGATTTGGGGTGGATCTCTGGATTGGTGGACCCAGACCTCAAATTTGGTGGGGAAAATGTGGGATTTGGGAGTGGATCCAAACCCCAGATTTGGGTGGGAAAATGTGGGATTTGGGAGTGGATCCAAACCCCAGATTTGGGTGGGAAAATGTGGGATTTGGGAGTGGATCCAAACCCCAAATTTGTGTGGGGAAATGTAGGATTTGGGCATGGATCCATGGATTGGTGGGTCCAAAACCCCAAACCCCAAATTTGATGGGGAAAATGTGGGATTTGGGGGTGGTTCTCTGGATTGGTGCATCCAAACCCCAAATTTGGTGGGGAAAATGTGGGATTTGGGGCTGGATCTGTGTTTTGGTAGATCCCAAACCCCAAATTTGGTGGGGAAAATGGGATTTGGGAGTGGATCCAAACCCCAAATTTGGATGGGGAAAATGTGGGATTTGGGGTGGATCCAAAATTCAAATTTGGGTGGGAAAATGTGGGATTTGGGGTGGATCCAAAATTCAAATTTGCTGGGGGAAATGTGGGGTTGGGAGTGGATCCAAAACCCAAATTTGGATGGGGAAAATGTGGGATTTGGGGCTGGATCCAGAACCCAAATTTGTTGGGGGACAAATGTGGGATATGGGGCTTAGTCCAACCCCCAATTTTGGGGTGGGGAAAATATGGGATTTGGGGATAGATCCAAAATTCAAATTTGGATGGGGAAAACGTGGGGTTTGGGGCTGGATCCGTGTTTTGGTGGATCCAGAACCCAAATCTGGTGAGGAAAATGGGATTTGGGGGTGGATTCAACTCCCGAATTCGCGTAGGAAAATGTGGGATTTGTTTCTTTTAAACTTTGAGACCCACCCCAAAACCTCTTTTATTTTTATTTTAAACTTTTTTAAAAGCTCCTCTGCCCCCCCTGACCCCCCTGAGCCGCCGCTGCTGCTGTCGGGAAAGGTTCCTTTAATCAAGGCTAATTTGGTGCCTCATTAATGGCAGGGCCTTGATTAGAGGGAAGGAAAGTTCAGCTGAGGGGAAGATGAAAGGAGGAGGCGGTCGGGGAAGGGGGTTTGGGGTTTTTTGGGGGGCAGTTTTGGGGGTATTTTGAAGATTTTTTGGGTTTTGGGGGGAGGATTTTTTGGAGGGGTTTTTTTGGGTCTTTTGGGGGGGTTTGGGAGAGTTTTAGGGGTTTTGGGGGGTATTTTGGGGGGTTTTGGGGGCATTTTGGAGGGTTTTTTTGTAGGGTAAAACCCCTGATAAAAATACGGTAAAATCCCTGATAAAAACCCCATATAAAAGGGGTTTTGTAGGGTAAAATCCCCTGATAAAAATAGGGTAAAATCACTGATAAAAATAGGGTAAAACCCCTGATAAAAACCCCAACAGAAGGGGTTTTGTAGGGTAAAACCCCATATAAAAATGGGGTAAAAACCCTGATAAAAACCCCAATAAAAGGGGTTTTATAGGGTAAAACCCCATATGAAAATGGGTTAAAACCCTGTTAAAAATGGGGTAAAACCCCGATAAAAGGGGTTTTATAGGGTCAACCCCCTGATAAAAATAAGGTAAAACCCCTGATAAAAACCCCAATAGAAGGGGTTTTGTAGGGTAAACCCCCATATAAAAATGGGGTAAAAACCCCGATAAAAGGGGTTTTGTAGGGTAAAACCCCCGATAAAAATAGGGTAAAACCCCTGATAAAAACCCCAATAGAAGGGGTTTTGTAGGGTAAAACCCCATATGAAAATGGGGTAAAAACCCTGATAAAACCCTGATAAAAATGGGGTAAAACCCTGATAAAAACCCCAATAAAAGCGGTTTTATAGGGCAAAACCCCTGATTAAAACCAGGAGATTCCTGCATCCCTCAGGGATGGAGAACCGGGGGCTGGGAAGGGGGAAAAAATCCCTGTGGGATCTCCCTGCGGAGCTCGCACGTTCCCCGAGGAGCCGCGAATCCCCCGGCGGGGCAGCGCTGATGAGCACGAAATAAATTCGGGGTAATTGGATGAAAACAGCGCCGCGCCTTTGTTCCCTCGCTGCCGCCGCCAGGTGCGGGGACAGGGGCGGTGCCCGTTGTCACCTCTGTCACCTCTGCCCCTGGGCTGGCTCGGAAATGTCACAGGAGTTAAGAGGTGGATGTGTAATTAAATCCCATTTTTCCCCCCTCTCGTTGTCCCCTCTCCTCGGCCTGGTGTCCATCCAGCGCCAGCTCCAAACTTGGAATAAAAATAAAATGGAAAATAAAAATGAAATAACCCCCAAAAGTTTATAAAATTATAAAATAAAATAACACGCAAAAGTTTATCAAAATAGAAAATAAAATAACCCCCCCCCCAAAGTTTTTAAAAATATGAAATGAAATGAAATAAAATAAATAAAATAACGCCCCAAACGTTTTTAAGAATATAAAATAAAATGAAATAAAATAAATGAAATAAAATAGCCCCCCCCCCAAGTTTTTAAAAAAAATAAAATAAAATAAAATAAATGAAATAAAATAAAATAACCCCCCAATTTTTTTTTAAAAAATATAAAATGAAATGAAATAAAATAAATGAAATAAAATAAATAAAACTTGTCCCAGCCCCATTAATGTCCCAAAGGACCCCCGGGAGAAATTCCCACCCTTTTTCCCTGGAATGACTCGGCATTTTGAGCCACAGAGGCCTTTTAAAAACAGGAAATAACCCATAAATCCAAATATTTCAGGACACAATTGCCTTTTTTCCCTCCCAAACCCGTCCAACCTCATAAATATGCATTTTCCCATTTTCACTTCCTACAAATCTATTATTGTTTTTGCCGGCTGCGGGAGGCCGCGGTTGGCATTGGGAATGCGTAATTTATCATTAAAATGTAATTTATAACGTCGAGAGCGGAGCATAATAAAGTCTGGATGAGGTGATGGATGGTTGGGAAGCATGTGTTTAAAGGGAATCGTGTTTACATCCTTGTAGGTCTGCACAGAAAAGGGAATGGGACGGTTGGGAAATAATTACCGAGGGGTTTTTTAATTAAATTAAAAAAAAAAAAAAACCCAAAACGTCTTTTCCCGTGGGCTCCTGCCTGCTCCTGCTGCCTCCCAGCTCCCCGGAGAGCACCTGGGGGAGGGCTTGGGCATGGAATTGCTGAGGTTTGTGGGGGTTTGGGGGAGAGGGGGAGAAGGGAGAAGGGGAGAAGGGAGAGGATCCAGGGAGGGATGGGGATCCAGGGAAATGTGAGGATCCAGGGATGAGGATGGGGATTCAGGGAGGGATGAGGATCCAGGGAGGGATGGGGATCCAGGGATGAGGATGGGGATCCAGGGATGAGGATGGGGATTCAGGGAGGGATGAGGATCCAGGGAGGGATGGGGATCCAGGGATGAGGATGGGGATTCAGGGAGGGATGAGGATCCAGGGAAGGATGGGGATCCAGGGATGAGGGTCCAGGGATGAGGATGGGGATTCAGGGAGGGATGAGGATCCAGGGAGGGATGGGAATCCAGGGATGAGGATCCGGGGATGGGGATCCAGGGACGAGGATCCAGGGGAAGAAGGGTTTGGAATATTATCCACATCACACTGCAACAGGAGGGGATTCAGGGATGAGGATCAAGGGAAGGATGGGAATTCGGGGGGAGAGGATCCAGGGATGGGGATCCAGGCAGGGAGAGGGTCCAGGGGAGGGAGGGGATCCAGGGAAATGTGAGGATCCAGGGAGGGAGAGGATCCAGGGATGGGGATCCAGGGGAGGGAGAAGATCCAGGGAAAGGAGGAGATCCAGGGGAGGGAGAGGATCCAAGGAAAGGTGAGGATCCAGGGAAAGGTGAGGATCCAGGAAGGGAGAAGATCCAGGGAAAGGTGAGCACCCAGGAAAGGTGAGCAGCCAGGGCAGAGAGGGCGCCAAGGGAAGGGAGAATCCAGGGAAGGAAGAAGATCCAAGGAAGGGAGAAAATCCAGAGAAGGGAGAGCATCCTAGGAAGGGAAAGTGGCGTGGAAAAGACAAGAATATCCAGGGGAAAGAGAACATCCAGGGGAGGGAAAGTAGACTGGAAAAGATCAGCAGCCAGGAGAAGAGAAGCATTCATGGAAGAAGGAACGTCCAGAGAAAAGAGAGAACCCAGGGGAGGAAGAAGATTCAAGGAAGGGAGAGAATCCCGGGAAGGCTGAGCACTGAGGGAAGGGAGAGCACCCAGGGAAAAGAGAGCATCCAGGGAAGGTGAGAATCCAGGGAATGTGAGCACCCAGGGAAAGGTGAGGGTCCAGGAAAGGGAGCACCAGCACTTGGCAGCAGCTCCGTTTTTCATGGAAACCAGGAAAATCGTCCTTTATAAATCCCTGGATGCTGCTCCTGCTGCTTCCTCCCTCTGCCTCCTCTTCCCTAAAAAAACCCTCCAGGGCTGTGGGAGCAGAATGTGCCAGGTGGGTCCCTCTGCTTTTTCTTCCCTAAAAATCAAATCAGCTCCAGGGATGCAGCAGCAGGATGGGGCTCATCCATCAGGGAGCTGAAAGAAGAAATTTGGGAATTCTGTGAGAAACATCCACTGGAGCAGCCTCCCCAGGGAGTGCTCGGGGTGGGATTTTTGGGATCGGGATCCTTGTGGGCCCCTTCCCAGCGGGAATATCCACCGGGATGCTCCTCCCCTCGGGCCGGGGCATCCCCTGGGCGCTGACTTTGGCAATTCCAGGCTCTCCATCGGCGGCTTGGGAATCCCGCAGGGCCCAGCTGATCCCGCCCGGGATCCTGGCGTCATTCCCGAGCCCAATCCGGCCCATTGTTTTCCATCCGTCTGCCTTCAAATTGCTCCTAAATAACACAGTTTATCTTTGGCTGATTGAGTCGAAGAATTTTGCAATTACCCACAAACAAGGACATTCAGCAGCCCATGTTATTTGCATTTTTAAGGACCGAGGATTTTTTTTTTTTTTTTTCATCCCTCTCTCTCCACGGGATTTTAGCTAATGATGTTTTGGGTTGGAAATCAGGATTTCAAACATTTCAAACGCCATCACCTGCAGTGGCTCCTCTCCCTCAGACCCCAAAACTCCCTCCAGCCCCATCCCATGAGCCCTCAGGCAGCTGGGGGAAAAAATTTAACCCTAAATTTAACCCTAAATTTAACCCTAAATTTAACTCTAAATTCTGCTTTTTTTTTTTTTTTTTTTGGCCGTTTCCCCATTATTTCCAGCTCTAAACTGCATTTAGGAGGGAAGAGCATCTTTGGAGCCAGCAGCAAGCCCAGCACTGGTGGAACTGGTCCCAGTTTCCCTCTGGTGCACTCAGCCAGGGGTCAGCGGCCACGTTCGGGCTTTTATTCAATTTTTTATCCTTTTTTTATTCCCTTTTCTTCTCCCCCCTGACCTCCCTCCCGCTTGCTCCATTAGGCCGGGCCGCCTCCTCCAGGCCCCTTTTTCTGCTCCAATTCCCTCCCCTCATTGATCACCTTGTCCAAACTTGTGCGGGGCTGCGGCGGGCGAGGAAGAGGAGCTGGAGAGGAGCGGAGAGGCTCAATTCCTGCCCGCGCCGGCCGCCGGGGGTCCCAGAGCTGTATAAATGATTAATTACAGCCCGGCTGCAGCGCTGCTAATGCACTGAGTGCTCTCCCCTGCGAAATACCTGCGGGGAGAGGGGGGAATTGCGGGGGGAAACGCCTGGAACAGACCCAGCCCTGCCCCAGTTCTGAGTTTTCGGGAGTTTCCCAAGTTCCCTGTGAGGGGAATGGTGTGGATTTGTCCTTCCAAGCTGTTGGGAGGGATGAAAGCTTGACAAGAAAGTCTCACGGATAGGCGTGCCTGGCAGAAAGAAATCAGGATTTCAAACATTCCAAACCTCATCCGCTCCCTCAGACCCCCAAAACTCCCTCCAGCCCCACCCCATCAGTCCTCAGGCAGCTGGGGGAGAAAAATCCACTCCTGAATTCTGCTCTTTTTTTGGCTGTTTCCCCACTGTTGATGTGGGGAATGTGGAATCTGAAAATTGAAATGTAGAATCTGAAAAGGAGCAGAGATGGGGTGGGATCCATGGGACGGGGTGGGATGAAAAAGGGATAAAAAAGGGGGGAATGTTATGGGATGGGACAGGACGGAGGGATCCAAAGGGGGAATACGATGGGGGGACGAGTGTGGGAATGTGATGGGATGTGGTGGGATATTATGGGATGTGATGGGGGAACCCTGGGGGATGAGGTGGGGACGTGTTGGGATTGGTGGGGTGGGCAAAGAGGGGATTTGATGAGGGATAGGACGGGGGGGGGGATGAGATGGGAGAACGGGGACGTGATGTGGGGGGATATTATGGGATGCAGTGCAGGGCCAGCACACCCCACGGTCCAGAGCAGCAGGACACATCTGTGGGGACACCTGGCCGGGGAGGGGACACCTGGCCGGGGAGGGGACCCTGCTGCCACCTCGGGGCCCCTCCGCCCCCGGGCTGCCCGAGCCCGGCGCTTTTGTCTGCACATCCATTAGCGGAGCAGCTTTTGACTGGAGCGGGGATCGCCTCTCTGGCCTTCAGCAAATGGCTTTTTCAAGGTGAACATCAGCTTTCTGCCAGAGCCAGAGCTTTTGGGAGCTTTTCAAAGAGCTGCCTTTATTCGGCTGTGGCGGCAGCTGCGCTCCCTCAGAGGGATCGGGGAGAGCAAATCCCCGGCAGGAGGAGGAGGAAAAGGGGAAAAAGCCAGGCGGGGGAATGAGAGGAGGGGGAAAAGGGGAAAAAGCCAGGCGGGGGAATGAGAGGAGGGGGAAAAGGGGAAAAAGCCAGGCAGGGGAATGAGAGGAGAGGGAAAAGGGGAATGAGAAGAGAGGGACAGGAGGAGGAGGAGGAGGAAAAGGGAAAAAACCCAGGCAGGGGAATGAGAGGAGGGGGAAAAGGGGAATGAGAGGAGAGGGGCAGGAGCAGGGAAGGCCCTGGGGGTGCATCCATGGGGATGTCCCGCGCTGTGCAGCCGTGTAGGGAGATCACACACGGTGCAGGGATTTTGGAGAGAAGGAGGGAGGGAGGGAGTGGAATCACTGCTGGGCAGGGACAAGGACAGAGCCAGTCCTTGGTGGCCCAGAGGCTGCTCCGGTGGCCCAGAGGCCGCTCCATTCGCAGCTCTCGGGGTGAGAGAGAGGTGAGAACAAAACGCGGAGATCAAAAGGGCAGCGAGCGCGGCAGGGAGGAAGAGGAGCCGGCAGGGAGGAAGAGCCGGCGGGGAGGAAGAGGAGCCGGCAGGGAGGAAGAGGAGCCGGCGGGGAGGAAGGGCTGACGCTGGCAGTGACGTCGGTGCCACCTCCCCGGTGCCCTCCGGGCCGTGCCCATCCCGTGCCCGCTCTCCGCGGGGAGCGGAGCCGCCGCCCCCGGGCAGGAGGGGCAGGAGGAGCCCGAGCGTTTCTGCATGAGCGGCGCCTCGGCTCACGCACAAGTGCTCCATTATCCCCTGCATGGGCGGCCAAGCGAGCCCAGCCGGCCCCGGGGGTGCCCCACAGCCACCCCCGGCCCCTCCTGTGCCCCGTGGGGGTGTTGGTGCATCAGGGTGGGGCTCGGATCCCGCCCTGGGAGCTTCCTTAGAGGCCAGAATTGCGGAATTTTTTGGGTGGTTTGGGATCCTGGGGAAGGGAAGGGAAGGGTTGGTGGGGACCTGGGATTTCTGCAGGAGGTGCGAAACTGGGGTGAGGGAGGAAAATCCCTGAGTGGGAGCATCAGGAATTGCTTGGGGATGGGGTCTGTGAGCCCCTCGGGGACTGGGGTGGCCCAGAGGTGAGCAGGAACTGGGGATGGGCTGTTCTGTGGGATTTAGGGAGAGCAGGAACTGGGGACGGGCTGTTCTGTGGGATTTAGGGAGAGCAGGAACCAGGGACAGGCTGTTCTGTGGGATTTAGGGAGAGCAGGAACCAGGGACAGGCTGTTCTGTGGGATCTAGGGAGAGCAGGAACCAGGGACAGGCTGTTCTGTGGGATTTAGGGAGAGAAGGAACCAGGGACAGGTTGTTCTGTGGGATTTAGGGACAAAGGGAGAGGATGAACTGAATTCCAGTTCGGGAGCAGCTGTGGGAGCTGGGATCCAGCACCAGCACTGCCCCTGCAGTGTGATCCTGGCATCATTTCAGCATCACCCCAGTATCGCCCCACTGTGACCCCAGTATCACCCCAGCATTGTCCCAGCATCACCCAGCACCATCCCAGTATGATCCCAGCACCACCCCACCAGCCCAGTGCCATCCCAGCACCATCCCAGCACCATCCCAGTATGATTCCAGCACTACCCCAGCATCATCCAGCACCATCCCAGTATGATTCCAGTATCCCAGCATTACCCAAGCACCATCCCAGCGCCATCCCAGTATGATCCCAGTGCCACCCCAGCAGCCCAGTGCCATCCCATCACCATCCCAGCACCATCCCAGTATGATTCCAGTATCCCAGCATTACCCAAGCACCATCCCAGTGCCATCCCAGCACCATCCCATTATCACCCAGCCCCACCCCAGCAGCCCAGTGCCATCCCAGTGCCATCCCAGTGCCATCCCAGCGCCATCCCAGTGCCATCCCAGCACCATCCCAGTATGATTCCAGTATCCCAGCATTACCCAAGCGCCATCCCAGTGTCATCCCAGCACCATCCTAGTATCACCCAGCCCCACCCCAGCAGCCCAGTGCCATCCCAGTGCCATCCCAGCACCATCCCAGTGCCATCCCAGCACCATCCCAGTATCACCCAGCCCCACCCCAGCACCCCAGGCAGGACCCCCGTTCCCTCCCGAGCCGGGAGCAGCGGCAGCACCTGGCTGCTCTGTTTAGGGCTATATTTAGGAGGAATGTAGGGCAGGCTGGAGCATCCCAGGCCATCTCCTCCCCGCACGGAGCGCGGCATGTGAGGGCTGGGCCGGGCGCAGGGGGGCCCGAGGGGGCTGCTGCCCATCCGTGTGTGCCGGCACGCTCCCGCTCCCGCTCCCGCTCCCGCCAGCTGGCCCAGGGCTCCGGAGGCTTCTTCCCAAGGATTTTTGCCGTGGGCGAGCGGTAACGAGGCTGTGAAGCACCCAGAATGAGCCCCAAATCTCCGGGGGTGCGCGGCGCCCCCCACCCCGCTGCTCCTCCTTCCTGCTCCTGCTCCAGGGTTTGTTATTGCAGCTCGGTCACGCTGATCTCCTCTCAACAGAAGCCTTTGTTCTGCTGCTCCGGAGAGGTTTAATTCCCGTTGTTGTCATTACCATAGGAGTACAATGAAAGGTGAAGGGAGAAAATGGCTCCTGTCCCCCAGTTCCCTGGATCTCTGCAGTGGAGAGCAGGAGGGAGCTGCCAGTCCCGGGTCAGGAAGGATTTGACACCTGGGAGGGTGCTGGGGATCCCAGCTCAGCCAGGGGAGCAGGAGGTGCCAGCCTGCCAGCTTCAATGCTGAGTGCTGCACATGGACACTGCCCTTGGCTGGGCATGGTGGGAGCCCTTGGCTGCAACCCAGCAGCTCCCGGACCTCTGGGAAGCTGCTCCGGCCTTGTCTGCATCCTTGTGTTCATCCCTGTTCCCTGTGTTCATCCCATTCCCTGTGTTCATCCCTATTTCCTGTGTTCATCCCTGTTCCCTGTGTTCATCCCTATTTCCTGTGTTCATCCCCATCCCTATTCCCTGTGTTCATCCCATTCTCCGTGTTCATCCCATTCCCTGTGTTCATCGCATTCCTTGTGCCCATCCCATTCCTTGTGCCCATCCCTGTTCCCTGTGTTCATCCCTGTTCCCTGTGTTCATCGCATTCCTTGTGCCCATCCCATTCCTTGTGTTCATCCCCATTCCTTGTGTTCATCCCCATTCCTTGTGTTCATCCCCATTCTCTGTGTTCATCCCATTCCTTGTGCCCATCCCATTCCCTGTCCTCATTCCATTCCATGTGCCCATCCCTATTTCTTGTGTTCATCCTGGTCTTTGTGCTCATTCTTATCCTTGTGCCCATTCCCATTCCCTGTGTTCATCCCATTCCTTGTGCCCATCCCCATTCCCTCTGTCCATCCCATTCTTTGTGCTCATTCTTATCCCTGTCCTCACCTCATCCCTGCCCTCATCCCATTCCCTGCCCTCACCCCATTCCCTGTGCCCATCCCCATGTCCATCCCTATTCCCTGTGCCCATCCCATTCCCTGTGCCATCCCCATCCCTGTGCCCATCCCCATCCCTGCCCTCACCCCATTCCCTGTTCCCATCCCTGTTCCCATCCCTGCCCTCACCTCCAGCACCTCCCCTGCCTCTCCATTCCCATTTTTCCCCCATGTTTTCGGTGGAATGGAGCCCATCACCCCCATCTCCCCCAGGCTTGGCTTTGGCTGCCCAGAGGTGCCCGGCTGTGCCCTGTCCCCACTGTGGTGACATTCCCACTGCTCCTCTCCCTCATCCCAGCCAACCCCTGCCCTGTCCCTCCACCCCCCATCCCTGGCTGTGCCACCTCTGCTGTCCCCTCCACGCTGGTGGCCCTGATCCGGTGTCACCACAGGATTTGCTCCGCTGTAGGGTCCCTGTGGCACTGGGGTCACTCTGGGGGAGCTCCTGGGGATCCCGGGCTTTGGGATGTCCTGGATTGTGTGTGGCAGATGCCACCAGCCCTGAGGCCACCACGCCCGGTATTTCTGGGCTGTTCCCACGGAAGGAGAGAAAACGGCACCGCCCGAGAAACGCTGGATTTTTTAATTTTTTTTTTAATTTTTATTTTAATTTTTTCGGGACTTTCTGGCTGCTGCAAAGAGCCCCAGCCTTGAAATCCTGAAATTCCAGCGAGGGATTTCCCCCCCTCCTGCCGCTCTCCAGCCCTGCGGGCCCGGCCGGGGCGGAGTGGCCCCCGCAGATGGAGCCGATGGGGGCATTAAATTTAAAGAGCTGATTAAGTGCAATGAAAACCGTGTCAGCTCCTTGTCAGCCAGGAGAATGCGCCAGGGCTGCGGATTAGAGGCTGAGTGATGGCCGGGGATTGCAGGCAGACAGGCGATCCATCAGCCGGGGAGATCAGAGGGGAGCATTCCCGATCCTGGCATTCCCCATCCTGGCATTCCTGATCCTGGCATTCCCCATCCTGGCATTCCCCATCCTGCCATTCCCTGCGGCTCCCTGGTCTCTGTCCCTGCCCTTTGTCACAGGTGTGGTGGCACCAGGCTGAGCGGGCAGCATGGATGGAAAGAGGGAAGAGCCAGATGTTTTCCAAAGGGTCATTCCTGCTCCTTGCTGAGCCCAGAAATGCCCCAAAAATCTCTTTATGGGATTCACCTGCCCACGTTCCCCCAGTCCCTGTCCTGCAGAGATGAGGGGACAATGTGACAATGGGGACACGTGGGGGTGGTGACAGAGGAAGCCCAGGTGAGGTGGATCCACAGCATTTCCATCTCTCCCCATTTCCATCTCTCCCCTTTTCCATCTCTCCCCTTTTCCATCTCTCCACATTTCCACCTCTCCACATTTCCATCTCTCTACATTTCCATCTCTTCCCATTTCACCTCTTCCCATTTCCATCTTCTCCATTTCCACTTCCACTTTTCCACCTCCACTTTTCCACCTCTCCCCATTTCCACCTCTCCACTTTTCCATCTCTCATTTCAACCTCTCCACTTTTCCACCTCTCCCCTTTTCCACCTCTCTCCATTTTCATCTCTCCCCATTTCCACCTCTCCCCATTTCCACCTCTCCACTTTTCCATCTCTCTCCATTTCCATCTCTCCCCATTTCCACCTCTCTCCATTTCCATCTCTCCCCATTTCCATCTCTCCCCATTTCCCCCTCTCTCCATTTCCATTTTTCCACCTGGCTCCTCCTTCCCCCACCGAATTCATCCCCAGATCTGTCCCAGATTCCCAGGGAAGGCTCCAAGGATGCCCACCTCGTGCTGCCAACACTCCCCACACCCAAACAGCCGAGCGGGGCTTGGATTTGGTGACAAACCCGCAGGGATCGGCCCACGCCGAGCTCTCCCTCCAATCCAGGGGCTCATCCAGAGCCTGCGGCTGCTCCTGGCAGCGCTCCTGGATCGTCACCACTTCACACCCTCCCTGCAATTCTCAGCTGGGAAAGCGGGGATGGGCGCGGGGCCCTCCCACCCATCCCGTGGAAATGCAGATCCCAGGCAGCTCCAGCTTTTTTCCTGCTCTATTCCCCACCTGGAACATCTGGAGAAGCTGAGCTTGGGGTGATGGCCCAGCCCTGGCAGCCCCTGGAGCTGACTTGCCCTGAATCTGGGTATTATTTATAACAGAAATAATAAATACTAAAAAATCAACCTCTCTGTTCTTCACGGGGGCTCCAGCCCTTTCCCTCTCTTTCCCCTCGGTTAATTAATTTAATGGCTTTTTGATTGCGGAGGGATTAGCTGGGAGCTATAGAATCTATATATAGAGGGGCCTATAGATAGCACAGCGGAGTGAGAGCAGCCCCCACTCCCCTGGAACTGGGGACTTTGTGTCAGGAAAATCCATCCAAAACACCAGAGGTTTGTGTCCAAAAAGGAGACAGAGCAGTCCTGGAATTTTATTCCAATCAAGGCAGAGGCCATGGGGCGTTCTCCTGGGGTCTCTCCCATTTTTATCCCAATTTCCCAGCTGCATTTCCCTTCTCTCTTTCCCCATTGCTGAGGTACTTGAGAGATTCAGAGTTCCCAGAACACCTGATCCCAAAGATTCCGCTCTAATGTACAACCCTCCCTTTTCATTTTTAATTCCTATGGAATTTAGGGTTTTTCCCCATTTCTGAGGTACTTGAAACATTCAGACTCCCCGATATGCCTGAAACCAAAGACTTCCTGAAGTCTTCCCTCTAATGCATAACCTTCATTTTTAATTTTTAATTCCTATGGAGTTTAGGGATTTTTCCCCATTTCTGAGGTACTTGAGAGGTTCAGACTTCCCAGAACACCTGATCCCAAAGATTCCCCTCTAATGAACAACCCTCCCTTTTAATTCTTAATTTTTATGGAATGAAGGGGTTTTTCTCCATTTCTGAGGTACTTGAGAGGTTCAGAATTCCCCGGTACGCCTGATCCCAAAGATTCCCCTCTGATGTATAACCTTCATTTTTGATTATTAATTCTTACAGAATTTAGGGATTTTTCCCCATTTCTGAGGTACTTGAGAGGTTCAGGCTCCCCGATACACCCGATCCCAAAGATTCCCCTCTGATGTACAACCTTCATTTTTAATTATTGATTCTTACGGAATTCAGGGGGTTTTTCTTCCCCAGGATTTGCACCACAGGGGAGGGTGGGAGGCGCTGGGGCCATCCCGGGGCGCTGCCCCTGAGCCCGCTCGGGTGCCGCGGTCCCGCTGGAGCCTCCGCAGGCGCCGAGGCGCAGATCGGCTCTGACAAACACGGCCCGGGAGCTGCGTCCCGGCGGATGCAAATTGTTCAGCAGCTCCCGGGAAAAACGCGCAGTGACAGCCCGTGCCGGGGGGAGGGAGAGGGGCTGTGACACCCTGTCATGTCCCCTGTCACGTCCCCTGTCACGTCCCCCGTCAGTCACATCCCCCGTCAGTCACATCCCCCGTCAGTCACATCCCCTGCCAGCCGCAGCTGCGCTGTGCCCCCGCCGCCGGCACGCCCCTGCCACCAAGAGAGGGGGGCACGGGCGTGGGGGTCCCCAAAGGAGAGGCTGGGAGGTGACAAAAGGGGGTTTGGCCAAAGGATGGAGGTGACAGAGGATGCGGGGACAGTGAGGGCGCTGAGGAGCTCCGTGTGCATGGCCAGGCAGGCTGGGGAGAGACCCAGAGCATCCCAGAGCATCCCAGAGCATCCCAGTGCATCCCAGTGCATCCCAGAGCATCCCAGTGCATCCCAGAGCATCCCAGTGCATCCCAGAGCATCCCAGTTCATTCCAGTGCATCCCAGTTCAGCCCAGAGCATCCCAGAGCATCCCAGAGCATTCCAGTGTATTCCAGTGCATTCCAGTGCATCCCAGTGCATCCCAGAGCATCCCAGTTCATTCCAGTGGATCCCAGTTCAGCCCAGAGCAGCCCAAAGCATCCCAGAGCATCCCAGTTCATCCCAGTGCATCCCAGAGCATCCCAGTGCAGCCCAGTTCATCCCAGTGCTGTCCCAGTTCAGCCCAGTTCATCTCAGTGGATCCCAGTGCAGCCCAGTTCATTCCAGAGCATCCCAGAGCATTCTAGTGCATTCCAGAACATCCGAGAGCATCCCAGTGCATCCCAGAACTTCCCAGTGCATTCCAGAACATCCCAGTTCATCCCAGTGCATCCCAGTTCAGCACAATGCATCCCAGAGCATCCCAGTTCATCCCAGAGCTTCCCAGTACATCCCAGAGCTTGCCAGTGCATGCCAGAGCACCCCAGTTCATCCCAGTACATCCCAGTTCATCCCAGGATTGTGCTTTGCCCCATGGGGCCGGGCTGAGTGAGGAATCAAGCTCAGGGCTGTTGGGGAATTGGCCAGGAGCTGATAACAGAGATAAGGATCTGGAAGGCGTCCCCATCTGATTCCCAGGATCACTTTCCTGACCTGATTCCCCAGGTGCTGGGCAGGTGGATGTGGCAGGAAAATCTGTTCCCAGCTGAGGCTCAATTCACACCCAGAAAATAAAGAAATCAATCACTCCTGGCCTCGATCCTCCCCAGGGACGTCCCCAAGTGGGTGACATTGGGACTGGACACCTCAGCTTTCTCCAGGCTCTTCTGGACCCAAAAATCCTCTGTTCCCATGAAGAAATTCAGGTTTTGAGGCCACCCCCTGCCCCCTGCCCCATCCCCAGGCTGACACATTTTGCGTGGCCCCACAAAATCCGAAGGCCTGGCGAATTCCTGGGATCGAGGATGCAAATCCTGAGGAGCAGAACGAGGAGGGGGGAGAAGCTGTTCCCAGCCAATCCCTCTCGGAGGTGGCATTTAAGCAGATGGAGGAGTGGAGTGGAGTGGAGTGGAGTGGAGTGGAGTGGAGTGGAGTGGAGTGGAGTGGAGCTGTCTGAGGAGGATGTGATGGAAATGTGAATATGGAGAGGAGGCTCTGGCTGCCTGCTGGGAGCTGGGATCTCCCTGGAACAACATCTGCCCCCCAGCCAGCTCCTCATGCTGGCCCTTGGGAAAGGCAGGAGCTGATTTTAGGGGTCATTAAAGGGTCTGTGGGGTTCCCCTCGATTTTTGGGAGGTGGATGGGGCTGGAGCAGCCTTTGGAATGGCTGCCCTGGTGATCCCTGGGAGCAGACGGGGAAGGTGGCACAGGAGTGATGCCAATCCCATGCCAGGAATTGCCAGGACAGCAGAGCCCACTCTGGTGGCTGCACCACACTCAGGAGCTGATTTTAGGGGTCATTAAAGGGTTTGTGGTGTTCCCCTCGATTTTAGGGATGTGGATGGGGCTGGAGCAGCCTTTGGAAATGCTGATTGCTGGGAGCTGGGATCTCCCTGGAACAACATCCCCCCACTCCAGCCCTTTGGAAAGGCAGGAGCTGATTTTAGGGATCATTAAAGGGTTTGTGGGGTTCCCTTCGATTTTTGGGAGGTGGATGGGGCTGGAGCAGCCTTTGGAGAGCAGACAGGGAGGGTGGCACAGGGGTGATGCCAATCCCGTGCCAGGAATTGCGAGGACAGCAGAGCCACTCTGGTGCCTGCACCACAGTCAGGACGGGCTCCTGTGCCAAACCCTCCACTCTCCAAGCCGAATCCTCGTTCCTGAGGGTTTGTAATTAATATTTATCTATCAGCAGTGCTAATTAGGCCTCTCAACGATGCTCCTGGCCTGCGTTGGAGCCGATGAGATGCGGGTGATGAGCGAGAGGAGCCATGGGCTGGCTCAGGGATGTGCTTCGCCTCCAGATCAATTCCAGGGCCGGGTGAAAATTTTCCATCATGTTTTCCTCATGTTCTGCTTCTCCTGCTGCCCTGCCTCGCTCAGGGAGGGGGACACGAGGTGGGAGTTGTGATTTTCCCCCTCCAGGTGTTCCCCCATATTCCTGTGTCCCAGGGACGTGGCAGGGCCAGGGATGAGGGAGGATTCCTCCTGGATCCCCTCTCCATGCTGCTTCCCATCTGCTGGATTATTTCAGCATTTAATTATTTACTGCAGGCTGTGTGGGCAGCTGTACAGAGGCAGTTATTGCTTAATTGAGCTACTTGACTCCAGCGCTGCCAAAATAGGAATGGGAATGGAAAAAAAAAGGATCCCCCCCTTGTAGGGCAGCAGGGACAGCGCAATTCCCTGGGAAAATCCGGGTTTTCAGGGGAGATTTGGGGTGATGCCACCTTCATCCCATCTCATCCCTCTCTCCTGACTCCAAACCCGGCCCTGAGGGAGAGGGGTGCTCTGGGATGAACTGGGATGCTGTGGGATGAACTGAGATGCACTGGGATGCACTGGGATGCACTGGGGTGCTCTGGGAAGCTCTGGGATGCTCTGGGATGCTCTGGGATGCTCTGGGAAGCTCTGGGATGCACTGGGATACTCTGGGATGCTCTGGGATGCACTGGCATGCACTGGACAGCACTGGGATGAACTGGGAAGCTCTGGGATGCTCTAGGATGAACTGGGACATACTGGGATGCTCTGGCATACTCTGGGATGAACTGGGGTGCTCTGGCATGCACTGGGATGCACTGGGATGCTGTGGGATGAACTGGGAAGCTCTGGGATGCTCTGGGATGCTCTGGGTCTCTCCCCAGCCTGCCTGGCCATGCACACGGAGCTCCTCAGCCCCAGGCCGTCCCCTCCCCTCCCACCTCCGTGACCTCCCCATCTGTCACCCAGCCCGGTGTCCCCAGCACCACCCCGGCCCCATCCATCTCCATTTCCCCGGGAACACAGAGCTCCGTGGATGAAAGCTCGGGATAATTGATATCATTATGGAATCCAGCAGGATGCAGATTGGCACCGAGCAAACATCTGCCTGCCTGCTGCTCCTCGGGGAGCCCAGGCAGGCAGGAGGGACAGGGGCTGGTCCCAATTTTCCTCTGGAACGCTGGTGGGAGGGAGGATGAAGTGGGGGAAACCCCAGGAGAGTTTTGGGATGTGAGGGGGTGCAGCCCCTGGGCTGTGGGATTTGGGGTGGGGTCACGGGGGGCGTCGCGTCCCCCTGAGGATGCACAAGGGGTGAGTGACACTGAGCTGCCAACCCCCTGGGAATTCGGGGTGTCACAAGGCCCATGGTGACCCCAGCTCCACCCCTGGTCCTGTATGGATCCCTGTCCCCTCAGCGTTTTGGGGTTCAGAGCAGGGAGGGTGATCCCAGTGTGGGGTGATCCCAGTTAGGGTCAGCACAAAGTGTTGGGACCCTAATGAGACCCTAATGAGACCCTAATGAGCAGGACTGGGTGGGTTGGGGTGGATTTACTGCCCATCCACAGGCCCAGCTGTGCTGGGAGGATGAGGATGAGGATGAGGATGAGGATGATTAGGATGAAGCTGGAGGAATTTCCTGCCCAGTTTGGGGAAGCTCAGAGCAGCTCCCATCATGGGAGGATGAGGATGAGGATGATTAGGATGAAGCTGGAGGAATTTCCTGCCCAGTTTGGGGAAGCTCAGAGCAGCTCTCTCCCTGCCTGGGACCCCATGGTGGCCAAACTGGGCCACCAAAATAGGCCACTGGGCCAAGCCATTGGGATGTGGGGACGTGAGGAGGAGGAGGATGGGAGCCAGGCTGCGCTTGGGGTCACCCCGGGCTCCCACGGAGCTCCCCAGGGAGCACCGAGCTGCGTGTGCAGCAATAAATTAACTAAAGCCATCAAATAAAGCCTCACAACAGCCCCAGAGGAATCCGTGCTGGTTGTGTCGAGGGATTAATGCCCTGCCGGGATGGGTTGGCATTCCCAGCCTTTAATCCCGGTTTCGTGCTCGCCGGGAGCGGCGCTGTCAGCTCGCATCGCTCTCCGGAGCATCCCGGCAGCGCTCCCAGCCCGTCCCGCTCCGCCGGGGACCCCGCGGGGCCGGGATCGAACGGAACCAGCGGGGAAAGATCCAGGGAAAACCGAGAGATCCCCGGGGACCCCGCGGGGCCGGGATCGAACGGAACCAGCGGGGAAAGATCCAGGGAAAACCGAGAGATCCCCGGGGACCCCGCGGGGCCGGGATCGAACGGAACCAGCGGGGAAAAATCCAGGGAAAACCGAGAGATCCCCGGGGACCCCGCGGGGCCGGGATCGAACGGAACCAGCGGGGAAAGATCCAGGGAAAACCGAGAGATCCCCCCCGATCCCCGCCCGATCCCCCCGGAGAGCCGGGATGGGGAAGGGGGAGAGCGCGGCGGGGAAAAGATTCGGGGTTTTGGTAAATTGTTGAGTGTTGTGGGTTTTGATAAATTGTCGATAATTCCGAGGATAAATGGGAAAGGGACACTGAGCGTTGCAGCAAGAAAAGGGTTTTGGACATCAGCCCTAAAAGCACCCCCAAAATGCCAGGAGCTGGCGGGATCCTCGGCTCCGTGCAGGGAAAGGAAGGATCCCGAATCCCGCAGCTCCGGCGAGGGTTTTGGTGGGATTGGGGATGGGAAGGGTGGGATGGTGCTGCTGGGCCGTGTCCCCAGTCCTGGTTTGTGTCCCAATCCATCGCCAGGCTCAAATCCACCTCTGGAAAAGGTCACCGATGTCACCGAGCCCGGCTGGCCCCGTCCCCTCCCGCCAGGATGGCATCCAGGGAAGGACAAGCATGATTTATTGGGATATTGCAGCTTAATGAGTCGTTAATTTAGGGATTTTAGGGATTAGGAGTGGGAAACCAAACCAGGGAAAGGAAAGGAAAGGAAAGGAAAGGAAAGGAAAGGAAAGGAAAGGAAAGGAAAGGAAAGGAAAGGAAAGGAAAGGAAAGGAAAGGAAAGGAAAGGAAAGGAAAGGAAAGGAAAGGGTGAAAGGGAAGGGGAAGGGAGGGGAGAACAGGAAGGAAGTGGGGGAAAAAGGAAGGAAGTGAAAGAGAATGGAAGGAATTGGGAAAAAAGGAAGGGAAGGGGAAAACAGGAAGGAAAGGGAAATAAAGGAAGGGAAGGGAACGGAAAGGGATAAAAAAAGAAGGGAAGGGGGAAAAAGGAAAAAGGGAAGGGGAAAAGAGGCAGGGAAAGGAAAGGGGAAAAAGGAAGGAAATGGAAAGAGAATGGGGACGGAATGGGGAAAACAGGAAGGGGTGGGGAAAAAAAAAGAAGGGAAGGGAAAGGGGAAAAAAAGAAGGGAAGGGGGAACAAAAGGGAGAAGGGAAGAGTGTGGTGGAGCAGCTCCAGCGCTGTTTTGGTGCCGGGAGTTTCCCAGCGCCAGGATCCCCAAGGCCCCATCGGGAGCAGCCGTCCCGCCGGGTTTGTCTCGCTGCCAGCTCCTGCCCGGCGCTCCCGCGCGGCAGCTTGTGCTGCTAATTGTCTGTTAATTGTAATGGAGCTGTAGTCGGGGGTGCTTTAATTAGCGCCGTGCCTCATCCAGGGAGCGGCACACCGGAGCTCCTGCGGCGCTCAGGGATGGAGATGGGCAGGAAGTGGCGTGGGAAGTGCAAGGAAATCTCTGGGAAAAGCGTTGGGATGAGCAAGGGTGGCGGATTAGGCCTTTTTATGACCCAGAGATGGGGCAACAGAGAGGCGTTTTAAAACCTTTGGTGTTTTGAAATAAAAAAGGAGCTGGGATGGCTGGATCCGCGCAGGAGAGTCTCTCCCAGCCTCCCCAAAACCAGTTACCAGTGCTGCTTTGTGCTTCCCCTGTATTTTCCCACCCGTAAAACTCCCGGTAACTGCAATTATCCCGTTTTTTATCTTTACGGCCCTGGAGATATTGGATCCATATCGGAGCGCAAGAGGACATGAAAAAAGCTCCCAAAGCCGAGAGGAGATCACTCACGGGGCTTTGATGAAGCATCCTCAGCTAAGCCAGGTGGAATTTATGGCCCTTAAAATGCGCTTCACCCAGAGCCAGCAGCTGGATCCATTGGAGAGCCCGGGATTGGAGTAATGGGGAGTGGGAACACCCTCAGGGACCCCCCAAAAACCCCTCAGGACTCGGTTCTGGGAGGGTGAGAAGCGATTTGGTTGTGCTGGGATGGAGGGAGGTGACAACGAGTGACAGAGGAGGAGGATTCCAGGAGCTGGGATTTAATTCCTGCTGGGGTTGGGATCCTGTCCTGTGGCTGTGGGGGTGCTGGCACCCCCCCCCCGAGCCCACCTGGGCACATTTTGGGGTGGTTTTGGGGCTGATATCCAACCCTTTTCTTGCTGGAACCCTCACTGTCCCTTTTCCATTTATCCAGGGAAGTTTTTAAAATAAAAAAGGCGTTTTTTGGGGTGTTTTTAGGGCTGCTGTCCAACCCCTCTTCTTGCTGGAACGCTCAGTGTCCCTTTTCCATTTATCCAGGGATATTTTATGCTCCTCATCCCTTCCCTGTGCTGATCCAGGTGTTTGTGATCCCGCCGGGGTTATGATGTGTATTAAAATAAAAAAGAAAGTCAATAGGAAAGGGCCAGCGGGGATGGCAGCTCTCATCCATCACCGTCACCAGCGCCCAGGGTTATCCCGGGAAAAGGAGCCTGGAGCTGCTCAGCTCCTCCTGGGAAAGGGGGGGTTTGGTCACCCCCTGGTCATCTGTCACCTGGCCCAGGGCAGGATGGGACAGCCATGGAGGGATTTGGGATTTGTGGGGAGGATGGGACGAGGCCCTGGGAGGGATTTGGGATTTGTGGGGAAGGTGGGGCGAGGCCCTGGGAGGGATTTGGGATTTGTGGGGAAGGTGGGGCGAGGCCCTGGGAGGGATTTGGGATTTGTGGGGAGGATGGGACGAGGCCCTGGGAGGGATTTGGGATTTGTGGGGAGGATGGGGCGAGGCCTTGGGAGGGATGAGGGGGATTTGGGGTGCGGGACAGCGCGGGAGGGGCTCCCACCCCACTGCAGCCCCAATGGTGCTGCTCTGGGAGGGGCTGGGGGACAGTGGGGAGGGTGGGAGTGTGGGGTATGGATGGGTATGGGTGGGATATTGGTGAGTATTGGTGGGTATTGATGGATATTGGTGGTTATTGGTGGGTATTGGTGGGTATTGGTGGATATTGGTGGGTATTGGTGGGTATTGGTGGGTATTGATGGATATTGGTGGGTATTGGTGGATATTGGTGGGTATTGGTGGGTATTGGTAGGTATTGATGGATATTGGTGGGTATTGGTGGATATTGGTGGGTATTGGTGGGTATTGATGGATATTGGTGGGTATTGGTGGATATTGGTGGGCATTGGTGGTTATTGGGGGATATTGGTGGTTATTGGTGGTTATTGGTGGATATTGGTGGGTATTGATGGTTATTGGGGGATGTTGGTGGATATTGGGTGGTTATTGGTAGGTATTGGTGGGCACTGGTGGGTATTGATGGATATGGATGGATATTGATGGATATTGATGGTAATTGATGGACATCCGTGGATACCGATGGATATTGGTGGATATTGACAGATATTGATGGTTATCGATGGACATCCATGGATACTGATGGATATTGATGGTTATTGATGGATATTGATGGATATCCATGGATATTCATGGGTATTGATGGATATTGATGATTATTGATGGATATCAATGGATATTGATGAATATCAATGGATATCGATGAATATTGATGGATATCAATGGATATTGATGGATATCGATGGATATCAATGGATATCGATGGATATTGATGGATATCAATGGATATCAATGGATATTGATGAATATTGATGGATATCGATGGATATCGATGGATATCGATGGATATCGATGGATATCGATGGATATCAATGGATATCAATGGATATCAATGGATATCGATGGACGGAGGCCACTGGGACTCGGGTCCAGGCCCAGGTGTCCCCCCCAGCCCCCGGGTGCTGAGGGTGGGGCGCTGCTGCCTCTGCTCCTGGCTACCCTGGGAGGAAGATCCAAGAATTTTCCTGAATTATCCAACAGAAAGGTGGCATTGCAAGAGCTCTGATGCTGCTTGGGATGTCCCCCAGAGCTTGGTGGCTCTGACTTTGTCCCTCCCCACCCATTTTCGGGGAGTTTTGGGGCTCTTTGCTTTGGTTGCTGCCTCTGTTTTGGGGTGAGCAGCGAGGGAGGACGAGGGAAATCAGCCGGGATTGTCCCCCCCAAAAAAAAGGTGGTTCCTGGCACCTCTGGTTTATCCCAAATCCCACCCCGGAGAGCCTGGAATGTGCCTTCCTGGTGGGGAAAGAGCCACCCCTGCGGCGCTCCGGGGGTGGGGACTGTCACTTAACAGCGCTTAATGAGCACTTCCAGCATTATGGAAATTCGCTCTTCACCCCGAGGGATCCGAACAAGAGCGGGCGCCTTTCTTTTTTTTTTTTTTTTCTTATTTTTTTTTTTTTTCTTTTTTTTTGTCCTTTTCCCCTTTAATCTCGTCACGGATCGCTCTTTTCTTTTCTCCTCTCTGCTCCCTTTCATTTAGCAGCAAAGCAGGCGGGAGACGACGACGATTCCAGGGGGGACCTGCACATTCCAGAGGCCGGCACCACCGGGATACCTGAGACCTCCCCACACGAGGCCTTTCCCTCGGTCCTGATCCTTTAAATCCCTCCCTAAACCCCCTCAGCACCTGGGCACGAACATCAGGAAACGCTGGAGAAGCTTCTGGACCCTCAGCATTCGCAGCTCCAGGAAAAATCCTGCGTGTCCCCATCCCTGGAAGTGCCCAAGGCCGGGCTGGATGGGGCTTGGAGCAACCTGGGATGGTGAAAGGTGAAACCAGATGGGTTTTAAGGCCTCTCCTGACCTAAAATTATCCCTGAAGAGCCCCAAAATCCCATCCATCAGCCCATTTTGGGGTGGTTTTAGGGCTGATGTCCAACCCTTCTCTTGCCAGAACCCTCGGTGTCCCTTTTCCATTTATCCCAAGGATTTTTAATGCTTCCTCATCGTGCTGGATCAACCCCTTGGATCAACCCCTTGCACGTGCTGGATCAACCCCTTGGAAAAACACTTGGCTTCGTGCACATCCGCCTCCTGGAAGTACTTTTAGCTCCTTCCCTTTGTAATTATTCCCGCGATGAGCAGGCAGCTCCAAGACCTGGGAGGAAATGTGTCAGTCACTGAATGATTTCCTTGAGGTTCTTTATCTTTTTTTTCCCCCCCTCCTCTCCCCACTCCCCCCTTCAAATGAAAGTTGGCTAATGGCTCGTTATGAAAAAAATAATTGCCACTGATTTCTCCAAATTGCAGAAAATGTATTAATGACGCTTTTTTTTTTTTCTTTTTTCTTTTTTTTTTTTTTTTTTTTTTCCCGAGACAGAAATAACGCAATTTGCATTTAAATGCGGCCGATCTTTGGGTGTTTTCTTACAGCCACATAAAAATACCGAGCGATTTCAGCGCAGGTGCCGGGGGTGGGGACAGCGGGTGGCTTCAGCTCGACGTGGTGGCACTGCCAGCCCCGCTGCCACCGGGATTTTGGGATTGCGGCAGGAATCCACCTGGGAATCTCCAAACCTGTCCCCGTGCTGCCAGAGGGGAGCTGATTCTCTTCATTAATAACTTCAGCCATAATTTTATTGCTGCTTTATTAGCCAGACCCCCCCCGGGAATGGTAAAACCACGGATTTGTGGAGTGGGACACAAATCCTTTGGGATGGGGGCGCTCCAGGAGTGACCCCATAAGGCAGGGTGAGGATTTTGGGGTTTCTTGGTAACTGTGGGTGAGCAGATGAGGCGGTTTGGGGTCACCAGGGCCCTTTCTTGCCTTTCTGCCCCACTGGGATCCCACTGGGAGGTGATGTGGGAGCGGGGTAGGGATTTGGGATCATCCCCTGCACCCCCGCCCGCTCCTCCATTGCCGCTGCCGTGATTTAATTCCTGATCAGGCAGAAAATCGCTCGGTTTTAGGAGATCAGGACGGGCTCAGAACTGTGGAAATTGGGCTTTTCCCTGGATTTGGCAGGGCTGAGGAGCTGAGAGTGGAATCCCCCCCCTGGCAGTTTCAGTGGGAAATGAGGAGCCAAGTGATGAGGATGAATCCTTGCTCTAATCTTCCTCTTCCCTGAGCTCCTTGTGCCCAGCTGGGTGGGGAAACCGAGGCACGGGCCCCTGGGGAGGATTTAGGGGCTTAAGAGAAGATTTCCCTGTGGATCAGGGTCTCCCTGTCCCCTGGGATTCCTCCCTCCCGCCCCTTCTTGTGGGACAAACGCTTTTATCCGGAGAAGGGAAATATTTGCTCTATCCATGGAAAAAGAGCTCGGTTTTCCCCATCTGTGGGGTCACTGCTTGTGACCCTTCCTGGGGAATCATTTCCTGGGAATTCCTGGCTCTGCCTTGAAAGGAAAACCGGGAAGGAGAAATTCCAGGCGGGCCAGAGGGATTTGCCTGGCTGGGAGCTGGTGACTCCCTTCCCCTTCCATCCAGGGGGGTTTCCAGGATCTGTTCCGTCCCAGAGGGAGCAGATTTGGGGTGCAGGGTGCTGGGAGGTGCTGGGAATTCTGGCTGCCCTCGGTTGGATTCACCCGGTTGTGTTTGATGTGCAGCTCCCTCGGCTCCATAAAAAGCAAACTGCTGCCCTAAAAGCTGAAAGGAGGAGGAAAAACATTCCCTGGCTCATTCCCTGCTTCATTCCCTGCCCTCTCCTGCCTGGATCTTTCCAACAGCTTTTTCTCTTTTTCTCTTCTCCCTCCTCCTCCTTGAGGGGTTGCAAAACCTACGGAGAGGCCAAAAAAAAAAAAAAAAAAAAAAGGAGGCCGAAAAATCCCTCTTGGAGTTGGTTTTGGGATCATTCCTGAGCTTCCCAGCACCCTGGGGTCAGGGCTCATCCCGGGTGTTCCCAGTCCTTGGAGGGCACAGGAGGCTCAGGATGCCCCAGCCCAGGGTGTGTTTCCATGGTGTGCACGAGGTTCCCTGGAAAGAGGATCAGGATGCAATTCCAAGGGGTTTTTTGGTGTGTC
The DNA here is from genome assembly GCF_037042795.1 of Molothrus aeneus. Classification (NCBI taxonomy): domain Eukaryota; kingdom Metazoa; phylum Chordata; class Aves; order Passeriformes; family Icteridae; genus Molothrus; species Molothrus aeneus. Next base: position 2,091,434 of record NC_089668.1, read on the forward strand.
CCCATGGCAGGGGGGACCTCTCCAGCCTCTCTCTCTCTCCCCTCCCCAAGTTCTCCCTCCCTTCTCTCCCCTTGTGTTTTCCTTGCAAACAGCCTCGCCTTTGAAATTCAAATGTTGCCGTGGCCCTTTCCTCACCCTCCGCAGGAATATCTCCCTTTTCATCTGAAAATAATTAACAAATGAACAAAACTCCTGTGTGAAATTAAAATTCATGCCCAGAGGTGACCTTTGAAGCCCAGCACTGCTGCTGGCTTGGGTTGGGTTTTTATATTTTCCCTTCTCTCTCTTTTTTTTTTAAATTTTTTTTTTTATATTTCTCATGCTCTCTGCAGCTCCAGAGGGCTCCTTTCCACCTCCTTTCCCCCCTCTCTTTTTTTTTAAATTTGCCATAAATTGCATTTCTCCAGGGATTCTCCAGCCCTGGATGTCCCCATCAGCTCCAAGATCTGCTCCCACAGGGCTTGGGCACAACGTGTGGGATTTCTTTGGGATCAATAAGGTCCCTAAATCCCACACCACGGGGTCGGGGTCAGCTGCCATGGGAGGTTAATTGCTTATAATTAATTACAGAGAGATTTGTGCTGGAGCCCTGCCCTGAGCAGGGAACTCCCCATGGGGATGGAGATGTCTCATCCCTGCTCCTTGGATACTCAAGGATTTGCTGGGATTCGCTTTGGGATCCTCTTGCTTGCTGGGATGGAGTTTTCCAGGGTCCTCCATGGAGAATTCAACCCCAAACTGGTTTTGTCCTGGGAGAGGGGGGAAATGTTGAGCTGGGAATGGTTCCAGGTGCAGGGGATGGATGGATGGATGGATGGAGGGATGGACGGACGGACGGACGGATGGATGGATGGATGGATGGATGGATGGATGGATGGATGGATGGATGGATGGATGGATGGATGAGAAGGAGCAGGGATGGAGCAGAGAAGGAGCAGAGAAGGAGCAGGGATGGAGAAAGGAAGGAGCAGGGAAGGAGCAGGGATGGAGCAGGGATGGAGCAGGGATGGAGCAGGGATGGAGCAGAGAAGGAGCAGGGATGGAGCAGGGATGGAGCAGAGAAGAAGCAGCAGGGATGGAGGAAGGAAGGAGCAGGGATGGAGCAGGGATGGAGCAGGGATGGAGCAGAGATAGAGCAGGGATGGAGCAGGGATGGAGCAGGGATGGAGCAGGGATGGAGCAGGGATGGAGCAGAGAAGGAGCAGGGATGGAGCAGGGATGGAGCAGAGAAGGAGCAGGGATGGAGCAGGGATGGAGCAGGGATGGAGCAGGGATGGAGGAAGGAAGGAGCAGGGATGGAGCAGGGATGGAGCAGGGATGGAGGAAGGAAGGAGCAGGGATGGAGCAGGGATGGAGCAGGGATGGAGCAGAGATAGAGCAGGGATGGAGCAGGGATGGAGCAGGGATGGAGCAGGGATGGAGCAGGGATGGAGCAGAGATAGAGCAGGGATGGAGCAGGGATGGAGCAGGGATGGAGCAGAGAAGAAGCAGCAGGGATGGAGGAAGGAAGGAGCAGGGATGGAGCAGGGATGGAGCAGGGATGGAGCAGAGAAGAAGCAGCAGGGATGGAGGAAGGAAGGAGCAGGGATGGAGCAGGGATGGAGCAGGGATGGAGCAGAGATGGAGCAGGGATGGAGCAGGGAAGGAGCAGGGATGGAGCAGAGAAGAAGCAGCAGGGATGGAGGAAGGAAGGAGCAGGGATGGAGCAGGGATGGAGCAGGGATGGAGCAGGGATGGAGCAGAGAAGAAGCAGCAGGGATGGAGGAAGGAAGGAGCAGGGATGGAGCAGGGATGGAGCAGAGATAGAGCAGGGATGGAGCAGGGATGGAGCAGGGATGGAGCAGAGATAGAGCAGGGATGGAGCAGGGATGGAGCAGGGATGGAGCAGAGAAGAAGCAGCAGGGATGGAGGAAGGAAGGAGCAGGGATGGAGCAGACCCCGGCCCCCCCGCGGAGGCACAGCCGCTCTGTAATTAAGCCAAGTGGGAAAGGTTGCCATGGCACCAGGAGCAAAGAAGCGAAGCTGCACCTTTGTGGCTGCTCGGGAGCCTCGGGGCGTTCCCAGCCCCTCTGCCCGGGGCTCCGGGAGGCCGCGGGGCACAGGGGACCCTGAGCCAGCCCCTGGGCCCTGCCCTGCGCGGGTGGAGGGGCAGAGGCGCTGCCGTGTGGCCGTGCCGTGGCTGATGCTGCGGGATCTGGGCTGTCCCGGCGGGCTCCGTCCCGCTCTTCCCCCGCTGTGCCCCGTGCCCGCGTCCCTGCCCGTGCCCGCCGGGTGCTGGTGGCACTTGGGGGCTTCTCCTCCCGACCTGAGACTCGGGGGGCTCCCCCCATCACCCCAAAGCTGCCCCCACATCCCAACACCCCGGAGCCGGCCCTGCTGGAGGAGGACGAGGAGGAGGAGGAGGCTCCATCACATCGCGTTGTCCTGGCAACAGGCGAGGATGCTGCGGAGCCGGGCCTGGCCTGTCCCCTCCGGCTCCGGGAATGTCCCCCCTGCTCCGCTTTTCCCAGCCAAGCCGGGATGTGCTGCCTGTCCCCTCCTCAGCCCCACAGCGCACACGGGACTGGGGTGTTTGGGGACATTTGTGTCCCTTTGTCCCGCCCAGCTGAGGAGCAAAGCAGAGCCGGGGGCCGTGACAAAGCAGGACGGAGCCATTCCCGTGCCCGGGGTTTATTTTCCTCCCTCTGTCCCACATTCCGAGCCTTTCCTTGCCCTTTCTCTGGCCTTGCACTCCTGTTGTGGTTCTGCCGCGACAGAAATAGCCCGGGAGGTGCTAAAATAGAATTAAGGATATGTAAATGCTGTTTGTGCTCGCCCTGTTGCCTCCTTCTTTTCAGCAGCAATGATGATTTCCCTGCCAACCTCAGCCCGGGGAGGCGTTTGGGATCAGGGAATGCCAGGACACGGAGCTTTGCCCGGGGCTGGGATGGATTTGTGAGCTCCCCTTGGCACCATTGACCCTTTCCCCAGAAGCTCCTCTAAATCCTGGGGGTTTCCACCCAAATTTGGCCAAGAACCATCACCAGCTCCCTTTGGTCAAGCCGGGGGGAGCTCAGCATTCCAGGCTGGGGGAGGCTCTGAATTCAGGATCTTCCCAGCAGGAATTTGGGGGGGATCAGGTTCTGAACTCAGGATATTCCCAGCAGGAATTTGGAGGGGATCAGGCTCTGAACTCGGCATTTTCCTGGCAGGAATTTGGGGGGTTCAGGCTCTACACTCAGCATCTTCCCCCTGGCAGGAATTTGGGGGAGATCAGGCTCTGCCCTCAACATATTCCCAGCAGGAATTTGGGGGAATCTTCCTGGCAGGAATTTGGGGGGGATCAGGCTCTGAACTCGGCATTTTCCAGGCAGAAATTTGTGGGGTTCAGGCTCTGCATTCAGGATCTTCCCAGCAGGATTTTGTGGGATTCAGGCTCTGCACTCAGGATATTCCCAGCAGGAATTTGGGGGAATCTTCCTGGCAGGATTTGGAGGGGATCAGGCTCTGAACTCAGGGTATTCCCAGCAGGAATTTGGGGGAATCTTCCTGGCAGGAATTTGGGGAAGATCGGGCTCTGCACTCGGCATTTTCCTGGCAGGAATGTCGGGGGGATCAGGCAGGAATTTGGGGGAGATCAGATTCTGTACTCAGCATCTTCCTGGCTGGAATTTGGGGGGATCAGGCTCTGCCCCGAGGCAGGGGTTGGATTTTGGTGGAGGCAGAAGCCTCGCAGCTCCCTCGCTGCCTCCTCACGCGGCGAGGGAGGGATAACTCGGGAGCTCTGCCATGAATCTCCGCTGCTCCCGCGGCTGCCGAGGGGAAGGAATTAAGGGGAAGGAATTAAGCACTTTGAGAAGCTGGCAAAGATCCCTCTGGGAGCCCTGCGGCGGCTTCTTCAAACCCATCCTCCCCTCAGAAGTTCCAACACGCGGCCAGCGCCGATCCCAGCCCCGCTTCCCGTCCCACATCCCCGGCTCCAGGGGCGCCGTTATCCCGTTCCTGAGACCCGGCAGAGCCCTGAATTCCTGCCAAAACCTCCCGTCCCCCTTCCCCCGGCCTGCTGGGGAGGCTGGCAGGGCTCGGGGCCGTGGGTGTGAGCTCTGCCAGCCGGCGCAGATGCCGGGCTCGCTCACACGACAGCTCCGCTTCCCCTCTCCAGATTTTGCCCTGGAAAAGTAGGGCGCAGCCACGGCTGCCCACGTCCTCCTCATCCTCCCCATCCCTGGCATCTGCTGCTCCTCGTGCTGGGGATGGGGATAGGATTTGGGGCATTGGATTTGGGATGCGACCCCAAAAGTGGCTCCTCCTCATCCCCCCCTGCATCCCTGGCATCTGCTGCTCCTCGTGCTGGGGATGGGCTTGGATTTGGGCGTTGGATTTGGGATGCGACCCCAAAAGTGGCTTCTCCTCATCCCCCCCTGCATCCCTGGCATCTGCTGCTCCTCGTGCTGGGGATGGGATGGGATTTGGGGCATTGGATTTGGGATGCGACCCCAAAAGTGGCTTCTCCTCATCCTCCCCATCCCTGGCATCTGCTGCTCCTCGTGCTGGGGATGGGATGGGATTTGTGGGCTTGGATTTGGGATGCGACCCCAAAAGTGGCTTCTCCTCATCCCCCCCTGCATCCCTGGCATCTGCTGCTCCTCCTGCTGGGGATGGATTTGGGATGAGACCCCAGAGCGGCTCCCTTGGCGGGCAGGGTGGCACTCCCTGGCAGTGCCACCGCTCTGTGTCACCTCCCAGCTTGGGGAAGCAGCATCGGGGACCTCCAGGTGCTCTGTGGGGACAGGATGAGGTCCCAGCACGGCCCCGCAGCCACCCCCGGGCTCGGCACCAGGCTGGTGCAGGGAGGCAGCACCATCTGCATGGAAATGGGGATATTTAAAGCCGGAGCCGGGTGGGAAGAGAAGGAATCAATTTCCCAAGTGGGAGGGCGGGGTGTTATTTTTACATCGCGCTGGATACGCAGCTTAAATCTGGCCCTGGGAGATGGAGGGGAAGCGGGGCGGGCGGGGAAGGAGAATCGCGTCCCTTCGGCAGCGCTGCCATCCCCGCACGGTTCCTCTGGGAGGTGGCAGGAGGGGACAGGGAGCTCCGCGTGCTCTTTTTGGTGTCCCCGTTGGGTCCCCAGCTCTTTCTGTGTCACCGCTGGGCACGGCCTGCATCCGTGGGCGTCCTCACGGAGCCGTGGCTGCTCTTCCAGCAGCGCCGCCGGCTTTGGAGGTGGGCAGGGGCTCCTTTTGTGCTCGTGGTTAATTAAGAGGATCATTCAGAGCCACTCGTAGTGTAGTGTGTTGTCTTCTAATAGTTGCGATTCTGTCCCTGTGCCAGCTTCCATTAGCAACAAAACCCACTTATCTTGTTCTTCCCTATCTCTTCCCTTTATATTTTTATCCTCCCCTCTCCCTGCAAGTCTCTCTCTCTCTCTCTCTCCTCTTTTTTTCCCCAGCCCCGGCACCGCAGCAATAATTCCACCGGTCGTCATCTCGCTTGACAAAACACTGGTGATGTGACAGCTCCGAGCTATGAAATCTCCCTCACCGCTCGATAATTAATTTACTAATTGCGTGCTCTGCATGGCCCCGGGCCAGCTCCGAGGGCAGCGGTGCCACCCTGACCCCGCCGTGCCCGGGGTGTCCCCTGGGGTGTCCCCTTGGGAGGACGTGGCTCTCCTGGGAATGGGGAATTGGGGTGGAGGGAAGGGGGTGAGGTGCTGGGAAGTGTCCCCAGTGCCACCAGTGCCACCAGTGCCACCAGAGACACCCAGAATGGGGGAATTGGGATGCAGGGAAGTGTCCCCAGTGTCACCAGGGCCACCAGTGACACCAGTGCCACCCAGAATGGGGGAATTGGGGTGGAGGGAAGGGGGTGAGATGCAGGAAAGTGCCTCCAGTGCCACCAGTGCCACCAGTGCCACCTGGAATGGGGAACTGGGATGCAGGGAAGTGTCCCCAGTGCCCCCAGTGCCACCCAGAATGAGGTAATTGGGATGCAGGAAAGTGTCCCCAGTGTCCCCAGTGCCACCAGAGATACCCAGAATGCGGGAATCGGGGTGGAGGGAAGTGTCCCCAGTGCCACCAGAGATACCCAGAATGCGGGAATCGGGGTGGAGGGAAGTGTCCCCAGTGCCACCAGTGCCACTCAGAATGGGGGAATTAAGATGGAGAGAAAGGGATGGGATGCAGGGAAATGTCCCCAGTGCCACCTGTGCCACCAAGAATGGGGAACTGGGATGCAGGGAAATGTCCCCAGTGCCACCCAGAATGAGGCAATTGGGATGCCGAGAAGTGTCCCCAGTGCCAGCAGTGCCGCCAGTGCCACCAGGAATGGGGGGATTGGGATGGAGGGAAAGGGATGGGATGCTGGGGCTGCTGGGGAAGGCTGAGTGCCCCCAGTGCCCCCCGCTTTTCTGCCCGGGTGAGCTGCCAGCGCTGCCAGCCACGCTTGGGTGCCTTAACGTGTCACCTCCATCGTGTCTCACTGCAGAGAAGGTTTCAAAACCGCTCCATCGGCTGGGGAAAAAAAAAAAAAAACAAAACCCCAAAAACCACCAAACCGACCCTTTTCTGCCTCTATCCCGGTGGATAAATGAGCTTTTCCTGGTCCCAGTGCGGGATGGGATTTGCCACTGCCTTCCCATGGCGTCCCCAAAACCCCTTTGAGCTGGAGTCTCCTCATGCCGTAGGTTTGGAACGTTGATGGAGGGAGATCCGAGGTTTTTTTCCCTCCTTCCCAAACCCCTCCAGGCCCCTCCCATTCCCTCCCGGTGCTTCCAGCAGAATGTTTGGATCTGCCCTGATTGCAGGAGTCGGAACGAGCGAACTCTGCCGGGGCCCGGTGACATCTCTCACTCCGACACCGCATTCCTGCAGGGAAATGCTGGGTTTTGCCTTGTTTTGCTGGTTTTTATCGGTGTTTTTTTTCTTTTTCCCCGCTCCCTTCGCTGTCTCAAAGCCCAGACGGTGCTTTGTCATGGGCAGGAGAGCTTCGTGTGGCCGGTGGGAGGGATGGGGCAGCGCCTCCGCCGGGCAGGGGCTTCAATTGCTCTGTCAGGGGTGAAACCACCTCTGTTTGGGGCTAAAACCTCCTTATTTGGGATAAACCCAGGGGAAAACTCAGTATTTGGGGTTAAACCCTCCTATTTGGGGTTAAAATCTCCCTATTTGGGGTTAACCCCCCTATTTGGGGCTGACCAAGGGGCTAAGACTCCATATTTGGGGTTAACCCCCCCTTTTTGGTGTTAACCATGGGGTTAAACCCTGGTATTTAGGGTTAACCCAGGGACTAAGAGTCCATATTTGGGGTTAACCCCCCCCCCTATTTGGGGTTTACACAGGGGTTGCACCCTCATATTTGGGATTAAACCCTCCCTATGTGGGGTAAACCCAGGGGTTGAAATTCCATATTTGGGGTTAACCCTGATATTTGGGGTTAAATCCCCTTATTTGGGGTTAACCCCTCCCTCCCTATTTGGGATTAACCCAAGGGTTAAAACTTCATATTTGGGGTTAAACCCCCCTATTTGGGGCTAAAATCTCCATATTTGGGGTTAACCCAAGGGTTAAAACTTCATTTTTGGGGTTAAACCCCCCTATTTGGGGCTAAAATCTCCATATTTGGGGTTAACCCAAGGGTTAAAACTTCATATTTGAGGTTAAACCCCCTTATTTGGGGTTGTCCCCTCCTGTTTGGGGCTGAGGGAAGAGGACAGACCCAACCCACAGAAAATCCACCACGGGCTGGTTTAGGAACGGCTGGGACTTTTTCCTCCTCGAAATTTGCATCCAGGGAGGCTCCACGAGCCGGGAAGGAAAGGAAAGGAGATGAAAAAGGGAAACTGAGGCACGGCCAGTGAAATTTGATGTCCCGGCCCCTGGGCACGGCGCTGGCCGCGCCAAATGTCACCGTCACGGCCACTTGACGGGGGCCTAAGCGCCCTGTCCCCGGTGCCAGCAGCATTCCAGGGCCGCCACCTCGGTGAATGAACAACGTGTGGCCTCCGCCGCCGCGGGGCTGCCGGAGCCGTAATTGCTTTTTGGGAGCCGCAATTACCGGGCAATGTTGCGGAACGTGTCAGTGCCTGCGGGGCCGGAGCGCGCTCCCGCCGGGACCCGAGCCTGGCCCGGCCCTGGTGGCAGCTGGTGACACCCCCGGGGGCACCGAGGGCACCAGGATCTGAGCCTGGCCCGGCCCTGGTGACAGCCCCGAGGGCACCGAGGGCATCGGGACCCGAGCCTGGCCCAGCCCTGGTGACACCCCCGGGGGCACTGGGATCCGAGCCCGGCCCAGCCCTGGTGGCGCCCCCGGGGACACTGGGATCCGAGCCTGGCCCGGCCCTGGGGACACGCCCGGGGGCACCGAGGGCATCGGGATCTGAGCCTGGCCCAGCCCTGGTGACAGCCCCGAGGGCACTGAGGGCACCAGGATCCGAGCCCGGCCCAGCCCTGGTGGCAGCTGGTGACAGCCCCGAGGGCATCGGGATCCGAGCCCAGCCCAGCCCTTGTGGCAGACCCGAGGGCACTGAGGGCACCGGGATCTGAGCCTGGCCCAGCCCTGGTGGCACTGGGATCAGAGCCTGGCCCAGCCCTGGTGACACCCCCGAGGGCACCGAGGCCACCGGGACCCGAGCCCGGCCCAGCCCTGGTGGCAGCTGGTGACACCCCCGGGGGCACCGAGGGCATCAGGACCCGAGCCTGGCCCAGCCCTGGTGACAGCCCCAAGGGCACCGAGGGCACCGAGGGCACCGGGACCCAAGCCCGGCCCAGCCCTGGTGGCGCCCCCGGGGGCACCGAGGGCATGGTTGAGCTGTGGGTGCTGCTCGGTGGCACCGCCCTGCTCTGAGCTGGGCTCCCTGAGCATCCCAATCCTCTCCTGACCCCACTCCAGGTGGGCTTTGCCCCATAAGGGGGCAGGATCATGGTCCCCATCTCCTCCCAGATCCCTTTCCACATCTTCAGGCCGTCAAAGCCCACAAGGACAAGATTGGGATGCTCAGGATGAGAATCCCCATTTCCTCCCAGCTCCCTTCCCTCTTCTTCCGGGGGGAAAATCCACCTGGAGTGAGGTCAGGAGAGGATTGGGATGCTCAGGGTCACCATCCCCATCCTCTCCCAAACCCTGGAGGCGCTGCCTGGCTCCGGGAAGGTTTTTCCTGCTGGTTTTGGGGTGGTTTGGGAGAAATGTGCTCAGCTCGGTGTGGGGCTGTCCCTGCTCTGGAGGGGGCTGTGGATCCTCCTGGTGGCAGCCAGGGATCACCCCTGGGATTTTGGGTCACACCTCCCTCCAGGGCTTTGGATTTTTGGGATAATCCAGTGGGAATCTCCTCAAGATTCCCAGAGAATCCAGCCCAGCGGGGAGAGGGAGAGTGACAGATCCTGCCGGGAACATTTTTTTTCGGGGGAAAAAAAAAGCCCAAAATTCTTCATATTTTAAATATTTTTAATATTTATATTTTAAATAAAAATATTGAAACAAATAATAAAATTAAAATAATAAAATAATTTAATATTTCTATTATTTTAAATATTTTATATGTTTATATTTAAATATTTTAAATATTTTAAGTATTTTAAATATTTTTATATTTTTATATTTTTATATTTTTATATTTTAAACATTTTTATATTTTAATATTCTTAATATTTTAAAATATTTTTATATTTTAAATAGTTTTATTTTTAATTAAAATATCGAAATAAATAACAAAACTAAAATAATAAAAATATTTTAATAATTTTTTAAAAAATATTTTCCAATATTTTTATTCCTGATCATCCCAGCTCCATTCACCTCCCGTGGCAGGACACTCACTATGGATTAGCAGAGCTTCCCTATTGGAAGCAGCACCCCCTGCCCTGCAGGATGGTGACACCTGGGGACCTGGGACAACCTGGGGACACCTCACCATCCTCTGGAGAGGCAGCAGGAGCCTAGGGAAGCAGCAGGAGGGGATTTTTGGGATGGAGCTGTGTCCCTGCAGGAGCCAGGGGCTCTGGGGAGCAGCTCCAACCTGTGCCGGGGCCGTGGAACACCTCATTTACCGGGATATTTCTTCTGCTGGAACGGGAGGAAGCAGCTGCTATCTGTACAAACAAAATTAGGCCAAAGGAGGAAAGTAATTTTGTCAAAGAAATGAGGAGATGCATGGGGGAGATGGAGAGGAGACAGATGAATAAACACAATCTACATAGGAACTGATAAAAATTCAATTTCTGCTCACACACGTCCCGGTCTCACTCACACCCTTCCTCTCCTCCTCTCCACGCGCTCCCCGGCGTTGTCTGCATCCATCTGGGATGTGGGAGGCAAACACAATGATCCTCTTCTGTCTTCAGCATGCTGGAAAATTTTTTCCTTTAATTATGGTGCTTGAATTCCCATCCAGCTCCAGCTTTCTATCCCGCACTCTGCCCTGCTGAGCAGGGCCAGCCTGGGAGAGGGGATGGCCCCGGCATGGGGGGGTCCTGTGGGGGTGACCCCGTTCCCACTGGGATCCCAGTATGGGGATCTGGGATTGGGGATGGGAGAGGTGGAAGGAATTGGTGATTCCTGGGAGTTATCCCGGCTCTCCCTGTGGATTCCTGCTGGAGCTGTGGGAGCACAAAGGGCTCTCCTGGATGGGTTTTTAGGGCATTTTGATGTGGTTTATACAAAAAAACATCACTTCCAAAATCTTCATGGGGTCACTTGTGCCCCATGGTTAATCTGGAAGCCGGGATGGTGCGCTCAGAGAAGGAAAGATGTTCAGAGGGAAGGACAAACTTGGGGAGTGGGGACTCTGCTCCAATCCCTTCCTGGAGGGTTCGAGAGGCTCCAAATAGAGCTGGGAGAGGAGACAGAGGGTGTGAGGCACCCACATCCCTCCCTGCACACCCAGGTCCCTCCTGCACACCCCCGTTTCCCTGCACACCCCCGTGCGCGGGGGCTGAGCTGAGCTGCAGCCCCGTTTCCCTAGGAAACCAAGCGGAGCCCAAAATCCCGCAGGGAAGCGCTGGAGGGGCTCCAGGAGGAGGCTGGGAGAGCTCTGCACCCCGGCAGCCCCACTGTCCCAGCGCTGCTGCGGGGACACCGTGACAGTGACAGTGACCGTGACAGTGACCGTGACAGTGACCGTGACAGTGACAGTGACAGTGACAGTGTGGTGGCACTCGGGGACGTGCTGGTGGCGGGCTGGGGGGGTTGGAAAGGGGCATTTGGTGCTGTCCCCACCCAGAGGATCCCCTCCTGAGGCACAAGGATTTTGGGGGCTGTCCCTGCCACCCCGAGCCTGGGTTGCTGCTGCCACGGGGGGAATTTTGCTGGGAATGGCCCTGGGTGAGGGGGAGCAAGGAGCGCCTTGTTCTGGGATTGATCCCTGGGGACCGGAGAGGGAAGAGCCTCTCTCGAGGGTGGCAGGGTCACACCTTCACCCTCTGTGCCTCCTCCTCCTCCCCTCCTCCTCCTCCTCCCCGGGCCATTCACACCCTGCCAAGCGAAGCTGCATTTACCGGGGCTGCACGCTCCGAAAGTTGCTCCTCTCCCCTGCAGGCAATTAAAGGGAAGCTATTTCTCCTCAATCAGGCGTATTTGAATATGGAAATGATTTTTAATTACTCAGAGTCAATATCATTTTATCACCCAAATGTGTTTGAACGAGGTTCGCCCGTATTTGCAGGGTGTCTAATAAGCGGAATGCAAATTCCCCCTCGCTCCTCAGGTTCTCTGTGTCCCGCTGAGCCACACGGAGGTGCTGCCCTTTGGAAATTCATTCCCAGGCTCCTGACGGGACAGGGAATGCCGGTTAACCCCTGCCCCGATGGGAAAATCCAAGGGAAGGGACACGGGGACATCAAGTCGCGGCCATCGCCCCGAACATGCCCGGGGTCAGCTCCGTGCGGAGCCGGTGACAGCTCGGCAGCCTCAGATCCCCGGCTATTGTCTGCTGATTAATTTGCTAATTATGTTCTGCTTTAATCCGAGGGCCTGGCGGCGGTGTGGAAATGTCAGGCACTTGTTTATGCCCCGGGTTGCTGGCGGCGTGACAAAGGCAGCGTCCCGCAGGTGGCACCGCGCCTCACCTGGCTCTGAGCTCTGCCTCCGCCACCTCCCACGGCCCTGGCGCTGCCCCTCTGCCTCAGTTTCCCCCACAGGAGCTGGGAATACCTGGATCCACCCCTGTGCCTGCTCTGGGGTGGGGAGTGCTGGCACCACAGCCTCAGTGCCAGCTGTCACCAGCGCTGTCACGGGTGCTGGGCATGTCCCTGTCCCCACTGCCGTGGCTTTGTGCAGGATTGGCACTGCTCAAAGCTGGCCCTGAATGTCCCCTCTGGAGCCATGGGGGGTTTGGGCTATTTTAGATCCACACCCAAAGGGGATCGGGCCTGGCTGCTGTCCCTGTGCCTCTGTGGGGCTGTCACAGGGGGTGCAAAGGTGACCAGGGCAGCTTCCCTTGGCTCCCACTGTCCCCATTTAGGTCTTATCCAGCTCCAGCCCTCTGGGGAGATGCCACCTCCTCGCTAACAAGGTGACAAAGGACGCGGCTGAGCGCTTTCCCAACATCCAACCTCTGGGTTTTCCTGCTGTGCAAAACCCATCAGGTGTCGGGGTTGAGCTCCTTCCTGCCAGGCTGAGCAGCCGCTGCAGCCGGGCTTTCTGCAGCCCTCATGTTTATTAATCGCCATGAATATTTATGCAAAGTTCCTCCAGCTTCTGGAGCGGCTGCTCGAATGCAGGCGTGATCTGCCTGGCTGGGCAGTGAGATGGCTCCGCTGCAAAAGGGGCTGAGGGTGGCATTGCTCCTCGCCAGGCTGCTCTGGACCAGGGAGGATCTCCCAGGAAGCAGCTGGAGGTGAAAACCCCATGGTTGTCCCAGTGGTGTTGTGCTCATCTCTCAGTCCTACAGGCCCAGCAGGGAGGTCAGCTCCTTATCCGGCTGAAATTCCTCCAATTTTCCCCCAAATCTCACCCCTGCATGCCCAGCCTGGCCCTTCCTGGTGCCCTGCCCTGTGGCACAGCATCACCTGGCACCGCTGGGCAAGGACCAGCCCTGATCCATCGCTGACTGCAAAAAGAGCCTGGGAACACCAGGATGGGGATGCTGAGCTGAAATCCATCTCCCTGAGCACAGCAACACATCCAGAGGCCCGGGAGCCACCTGGGAAGGGTTTCTGGCCGTGCCCACAGTCTGGAACAACCACAAAGTGAAATTTATTCCATGGCTTGTCCTTCCTCTTGCTTCTCATCACCTCGCTCGTATTTCCTGGGCTTTTCTCCCTGGCCACCAGCGGGAGAAAGCTCCACGTGAAGGTCCCTGGGCAGGGCAGGTCCCTCCATCGCGGTGAGAGCTCCCATCAGAGCAGATTAGATTATCCTGCAACCCCAAACTCCCCTGTTTGCGGCTGGTTTTGTTTTCCCGCTGGAGCAATTCGCCGCCGCGTTTACGGGAAGCGATTCCGACAAGCGGCTGTCGTTACCGGCTGCTCTCGGGGGCCGCGTCCCCTCCCGCTTCGCCCCTTCTTCCACCCGAGGTGGTCCCGATGAACCTTTCCGAAAAGCCACAGCTCAGGGGGGACAATCCCTGGGGATGGAGCCCAGCGGGGGCGGGATGAGCATCCCCACCCCCGCGGCCAGGAGCTCTCAACTCTTCCCCGAATCCTCACGGGGGCACAGAGCAGCTGCCACCTCGGTGACTCTCCCTGGCCCTGATTTCTGTGCCAAATGAAGGGGAAACGAGAGCTCTGTGCTGGAAGCAGCAGCGCCGGGTGCCTGGGGAGCCCCTGCCCTGCTCGGCTGTCCCGGTGTGCCCGGTCCCCGCGGCGCTGGAGGCCGCTAATGACAGCGGTGGCACCGGGGACCTCGTGTCAGCCTGGCAGGGTTGTTATGGCCCTAATGGACGGCTCTGATTCCCAGCGAGCCAGAAAGCCCCGGTGTCACCACCTCCGCTCGCTGCTCTAATTACACCCTGCGAGGAGCTCTGCTCAGCCCAGCCCCCCAGCCCCAATCCCAACCCTTCGCGCACAGAGCGGTGTTTCCCCACATCCCAGCAGCTCACGGCGGTGAGGAGGAGGAGGATGAAGACTCGGAGCCTTCACACGCTGGGGGGGGGGGGGGGGTCTCCAGTGCTTTTCCAAGCTGTGCCTGCGGGGCTGGGGGGGGTGAGCACGCCCCTGGTTGGGGATTTGGTGGCAGCGGCGGCGCCGGGGGAGGTTTGCAGGGATGCAGCAGCAGCACAAGCAGCTCTGGAGAGCAGCACCCAGTTGTCCTGGTAACGGTGGGTGCCTCCCGCTCCCACAGCTCAGCCCCCCCAGAGCCGGAGCCCCCCAGCTCCTCTTTGCCCTCCCGGGGCAGAGGGGACTGGGCAGGGAGGGGACACAGAGAGCAGGCACGGCTCCCGGGCTGGGCGGGCAGCAGCAGGGCATGGTGGCCCTGTGGGACAGGGTGACACGAGCCAGGGTGTGCCACAGCTTTGGGGAAGTCCCCACGGGCATCGCATCCATCCTGCGCCACAACCTGTGTTGCATCCAGTATTGCATCCTGCATCCCGCACTGCATCTCATGTTGCATTCTGCAGTGCATTCCACGTTGGATCCTGCATCCCCCATCAATCCCACATTGCATCCTGCATCCCACATCAATCCCACACTGCATCCTGCATCCCCCATCAATCCCACATTGCATCCTGCATCCCACATTGCATCCTGCATCCCACATCCTGCATCCCATACCAATCCCACACTGCATCCTGCATCCCACACCATTCCCACACCAATCCCATGCCGTGTCCTGCGCTCCTTGCAGGGCAGTGGCAGCCGGTGCAGGAGATCCCTTTGGAAGTCCCCAGTGCCCTCAGCCGTGCTGGGCTGCTTGGCTGAGGGAGCAAACACCTCGTGGGAAGCTGGGAATGGCCCGGGGAGCCGTGGGTTTGGGGTTGTTCATCCACAGAGCTGTGCTGAGCTGTATTTACAGAGCCAGGCTCGGGAATATCCTCCAGCTCCAGCGGAGCTAATGCTGCTTTTCTCCTCGGGATAAAGACCAGCCTGAAAAGCTGGTTTGCTTCCTCCCAGCCTTGACCTGCAGGGCGCCAGTGTCTGCCTGGGGATGCTGGGTCAGGCACCCAGGGACTGCAGGGAAGCGCTGGGAATAGGGAATGCCAGGAAGGGAAAGAGCTGAGCTGCATGAAGCCCTGGGGTGGATGAGATCCTGCACTTCCAGCAGCACCGAGCTGGATCAGAGCCGGTGCTGAGCCACAGATCCCCAGGGTGCTGCACAGTTGTCCTAGAGCTGCCTCCTGGACTTTCTACCCATGGTGTCCAGCCCGGCTGGAGGGGACAGGGGACAGCTGTGAGCTGAGACAGCTGAGAGCAGCCCTGGCAGCAGCAGCAGCGCTGGGCAGGATGTGTCCGGCAGAGGTGGACAGGCAGCAGAGGGAATGTGCTGCATTTCCAGCTGCGCTGCTCCCGCAGCGTGGCAGCCAGGCCCTGCCGCATCCTGCTGAGCTTCTGCTGCATGCCCGGGGCTCAGGGGCCCTGACACCCCATCCCCTGCCAGCCAGAGCTCCTGGAGAGCTGCAGTGGAGCCTCTGTGCCAGTGGCTCAGTCGCCCCACGGAGCACCAAGATCCTCAAGTTTATCCTGCCTGTGCTTCCCCTCTGGGTGTGAAACCGCAGCTCTGCAGCCCCCCGAGGTCCTGGGGGCCCGGCAGGCTCCGTGTCACCCCCACACGTGCCACATCTGTGGTTGTGGCAGCCCCGTTTCTCAGCATCCCTGCGCCCCACACTCCCCTGCAGAACTCCCCGAGGCCTGCACACGTGTGGGGACACACACGGGACACACACACACACACACACACGGGACACACACGGGACACACACACACACACACACACGGGACACACACACACACACACACACGGGACACACACACACACACACACACACGGGACACACACACACACACGGGACACACACACACACACACACACGGGACACACACACACACACGACACACACGGGACACACACACACACACACACACAGCTCCACGTGCTTTGCACACGCTTGTGCAAACCCTCACCACCACGGCAGATCCCACCCAGCATTCACACCCCTCCAGCCGTGCACACACAGCCACAACCCCCCCGTGCCCGTGCACACCCACTCCACGCGTGTGACACGGCTGGGGGGGAGCCCCGTGTCACACGCGTGGAGTGGGTGTGCACACAGCCCCGTGTGCGTGTGCGCCGCTCCCCCTGTCCCCCCAGCGCTGCAGCAGCACCAGAACCCGGGGGTCTCCTCCCCTTGCACACACACGGCGGGGGCAGCAGAGAGGGGACAGTGAGGGGGGGTCCCCGCCGTGCCCGGTGCCCGGTACTGTCACACACCATGCCCGGTACTGTCACACAACGTGCCCGGTGCTGTCACACACCCGGTGCCCGGTACTGTCACACACCCGGTGCCTGGTACTGTCACACACCCGGTGCCCGGTACTGTCACACACCGTGCCCGGTGCTGTCACACACCCGGTGCCCGGTACTGTCACACACCCGGTGCCCGGTGCTGTCACACCCGGTGCCCGGTGCTGTCACACACCCGGTGCCCGTTGCTGTCACACACCCGGTGCCCGGTGCTGTCACACAAGCGGGGCCCGGTACTGTCACACAAGCGGGGCCCGGTACTGTCACACCCGGTGCCCGTTGCTGTCACACACCCGGTGCCCGGTGCTGTCACACCCGGTGCCCGGTGCTGTCACACACCCGGTGCCCGGTGCTGTCACACACCCAATGCCCGTTGCTGTCACACACCCGGTGCCCGTTGCTGTCACACACCCGGTGCCCGGTGCTGTCACACACCCAATGCCCGGTGCTGTCACACACCCGGTGCCCGGTGCTGTCACACACCCGGTGCCCGTTGCTGTCACACACCCAATGCCCGGTGCTGTCACACACCCGGTGCCCGGTGCTGTCACACACCCGGTGCCCGGTGCTGTCACACACCGCCCCGCGCCCGGCGCATGCAGCAAGTGCCCGAGCGGCGCGCGCCGCCGCCGCCCCCGCGCCCCCCGCTCCCCCAGCCCCCCCCTCTCCCTTCCCCTCCCCACCGCATCCGCCGCCGCCGCCGCCGCCACCGGGGCCCGGCGCGCTGCGCGCCCGCTCCCGGCCCCGCTCCCGGCCCCGCGCCCGCTCCCGGCCCCGCGCGCTGCCGCCGCCGCCGCCGCCGCGCTCCCCCGGGCGCGCCCGGGCACCGGCAGCCACCGCCGCCACCGCCGCCGCCGCCGCCGCTCGGGGATGGCCAGCCCGCTGCTCGCCGCGCCGCGCCGGGGCTACACGCGCTGCTAACGGAGCGCAGGTAAGGGCGGCCACAACCCGATATCTCCCCCCTCTCCGGTGACCCGGCACCCCCCCGTTATCGGTGAACCCCCCCCCCCCCGCCCTCCACCTCTTCCCCGGTGCGGCGGCTCCGCTCCCCCCCGGCGCGGCGCAGCGGGGGCGGCAGCTCGCCGGCGATGCGGGCTGCGGCGGCCGGTGCTGCCGCTTGGCAGAGCCCCGGTTCCACCGGGGGGATCCCCCCCCCCGGCTCTCACCCCAACCGCGGCCAACTTTGCTGCCCCGGCGGCGGCGGCGGCGGGGCTGCGGGAACGGGAGTTGCGGCCGCGCCGCGACACCGCGGGTGCCCCGTGCCCGGTGCTCGGCGCGGGCAGCGGCATCCCCGAGGCGGCCCCGGCCCTGCCGGGAAGTTGCGCGGGGCTGCGGCGGCGCGGAGGGCTCGGCACCGGGGCTGGCTGAGAGCCGCGGCGTGCCCGGAGCTGCCGCTCCTTCCCTCGGGGCGCCGCTCCCCCGCTCTCCCGGCGCTGCGATCTCCTCCTCCCGCTCTGCCGGTCCCCCCTCCCCGGTGGTTCCCGCTTCTTCCCCCCTCTGCCGCTTCTCCCCTCGGCTCCGCCGGTTCCCCGGGGACCCCCGTGCCCCCCTCCAGGCTCCGTTTCCTCCCGCGGGGTGCCGGTTCCTCCCGGTAGAACAGTGCCCGGCTCCGACAGCCCCACGGCGGAGGGGCTGCGCGCGTGTCCGCGGGCACACGTGTGTTCCCGGGCACACGTGTGGCACCGCGGTGCGTGTTACACAGCAAGCAAGGCCACGGGTGGGTGCAGGGCTCCCTGCTGGCATCCCCGCTGTGGGCACACGCGTGGATTGTGCCAGCCTGGCCAGCGTGGGTGCTCGGGGGGCTTTGGTCACCCCGCGTTGTCGCCCCTCGGGCAGGGCCCCGGGGGCTGCGTGGGCGAACCCCGGCCGTGGGTGGGTGGGTGGGTTGTGGGTGGGTTCTCAGCCCTCCCCTGCGTGCCGAGGCTTTGTTCGGTGCCAGCGTGGGGCGGCTGCCGTGCCACGGCACCCGGGGCCCGTGGGCGTGCGGGAGGGCACACGTGGGCACCCGGCGTGTGCCACCGCGGGCACGTGCGGCACGCAGGTGGCAGCCGGGGCTCGGGGGGAGCCGGGGGAGACCTGCGAGCCCTGCGAGCGGTGGCACGGAGCGGTGCCAGGTGCGCCTCCCGCGTGTGCCCGCGCCGGTCACTTGTTGAGGACGGGGGAGGTTTTTGCGCAGCCGGCGCGGGGGGGACTGGCGGCAGCGCGGCGTGTGAACAACCCTTCCCTTTTCTAGGTCATGTCACTGCTGGCTGTGCCGGCTGCCGCCTGGCAGCCGGGGCCGCCGGTGACGAGGGGAGGCGGCCCCGGGGCGGCCGGGCTGTGGCGGAGCGCCCGGCCGGGGGTTCGGTGCGGGGCGCACGTGGAGCCGGTGGCACGGGGCTGGCTCTGAGCTGCGCCGCTGGGACGGTTCCCAGGGCTTGGGGACAGCTCTGTCCCTCCTTTGAAGGCCGTGGCTGAGCTGAGGGGGGTCGTGGGGAGGCACCCGGCTCCGTGGGCTCACACGGGGAGGAGCGGGGTGGCGCAGCTGTTGTCACTGTCACCGTCACCGTCACCTGGCTGCTCTCCAGCCGCCCTCGGCAGGGAGGGTCTGCTCCCCGCTCCCAGCAGGGCTCCTTGGTGATGGCACGGTGGTGGCAGTGGATGTGGAGCTGGCCGTGTGGCAGTGCCAGCCCTGCTGTGCCAGAGCACGGAGCCTGGCAGCAGCTCCTCTCCCAGGCCTGCCCAGTTGCCTGTCAGGCCTTGTCACCGGCCCCAGCTTTGATCCAAGGAGCCAGGATCCTACAAATTTGGGCTGTGCTGGAGAGAAAACGGACACGGAGCGGGCACAGCGGGATCTCACTCTCCAGCTGGGAGCCGCGTGGCACAGGGGCTCCAGAGCTGGCTGGGACACGCTGCCAGCTCTTCCCAGCTCCTTCTGGTTCTTCTCCACACCTCCAAGGACCTTTGGCAGTGGAATTTTCTCCCTGGAGTCGCTCCCTGCCATGCTGGAGATGGCACTGGGGGAGAGCTCTGCCCTGGCACCGAGCTCACCGCTGTGGGATGAGATGGGATTTCCACCAGCCAGGGTGCCCCCATTGCTGCCACATCCCCACATCCCACGGGGATCTTCAGATGGGATGGGAGCTGCAGGATGGATTCCCCATTTCCTGGAGGAAGATGATGCTCCAGCCTTGCTCCAGCCCTGCGCTGCTGTGATGCCTCCACGCTTCTCCATGGGAATTTGGACTGAGGCCCTGCAAACTCATTTCCTACCACGGGCCCGTCCTCTAATGGGGACGGGGTTGGCTCAGGGCCACCTGGCTCGGTTGCCAAATGTCAGAAGCTCTACAGCTCCTCGCTGCTCACGAGGGCCATCGTGTCCCCCCTGTGCTGCTCCTGTCTGTTCCTTCTTGATGTCCTCCAAGAGCAGGATGGAGCCAGGCCCCTTCTCTCCCTGGAGCACCTCGGAGGCTCACGGTGGGGCTGGATCTCATGAGATGATGGGTACAAATACAAAATCCCCTTCTGAGGTGAGAACAGATCCTGCTGCCAGCACTGGAACTCTGAACCCCTCTTTGGAGCCTTCCCGGGTCTCCCAGCCCTCCGGAATGGAGCTGATGGAAAAGAGGGACTCACATCCCAAAGATGTGCAAGAAACTCCTTGGAAGAGGCTGTGGGAGCACCGTGGTTGCTGCAGCTGAGGGGGGGCTGTGACTCCAGGGACCCCCCAAGCCGTGCAGGGCCGGGGGGGAGGCAGCACACGCCGTTCCCTGGCTGAGCAAATCCCCAATCCCGGCAGAGATTCCTCTGTGCTGTCTCCCGGCCTTGCTTTTTGGAGTGGAGTTTTACCAACAGCAGTTAAGTAAAATAAATAAAGGGGCCTGTGCCTGCCAGTGCTCGCGAGGCCGCGCCAGGGATTGGCAGAGCGGCACCATTAATTACAGCTCGGCACCGCTGCCAGCCTGCCGGCTCCAGGAGGGGCCGTGGCAGCACGCCGGGGAGCCAGAGGGACAAGGGAGACGTGGAATCATGGAAGGGAGGGGAAACGTGCTCCTGGATGCTGAGGGAATTGTGCCAGAGAGGGTGGAAGCAGCTGGGAGATCGCTGTGCCCCGCTGGGTGTCTGTGTGTGCACATGCTTGCACACACATGTGCCGAGCAGGGATCTGTGTTTTCGGGGGGATTGCAGGGGAGTTTTTCCCGGGAGTGGTGCTGGTGTGTTGGTGGAGGGGCTGGGAAGGCTCAGGACACCCCATGGAGATGCTTTGGGGCAGCTTTGGAGTCCCCGGATGCCTTTGAATGCCGGGGGTTGGAGGGCGCTGGGAATTTGTGGTGCTGCCTTTGTCACTGTCACCTCTGGAGGGGCAGGGATGGCATCCCATGGGATGGAGCCCCACTGCCGGAGAGGGTGGAAGCAGCTGGGAGATCCCTGTCCCCGCTGGGTGTCTGTGTGTGCACACGGGTGTGCAAGCCTGTGCCGAGCAGGGATCCGCGTTTTCCGGCTGGAGGATGGGATTGCAGAGGAGTTTTCCCCAGAAATGGTGCTGGTGTGTTGGTGGAGGGGCTGGGAAGGCTCGGGACACCCCGTGGAGGTGTTTTGGGGCAGCTTTGGAGTCCCTGGATGCCTTTGAACGGCCGGGGAAGATCCCCGGGGATTGGAAGGTGCTGGGAATTGGGAAGAGCCTGGGGATGGGAGGGTGGTGGGAATTTGTGGTGCTGCCTTTGTCACTGTCACCTCTGGGTGGGCAGGGATGGCATCGCATGGGATGGAGCCCCACAGCTCTGCTGTGCCTGTTCCTTTTGTCAGGGAAGAGAGGCTGTTCCCTGCTGGATCAACCACCCAGGATGCCCCAGCCCTTCCTCACTTTTTATTCCTTTATCCTAAGCCATGCTCACGTTAGGAATTTTCCTGCATCAGGTCCCTGTTTTTTTCCCATGGATTTTATATTTTCTACAGCCTGTTAAAAGAACGGTTGGGTTAAAAACCACATCCCTCCACCCCCAAATCTCCTTTGCTCTGCCGTTAATCGTTTCTCAGATTATTGATGCCGAGGGCTTTGGTGCTGCCCATTTATCACTTTTTTGCGGACTGGTCGGTTGTCCTTGGCTTTTCCTGATCACCATCTGAACTCCTGCCGTGCCGGGATGATGGAGCTGGACGGGGATCCAGCCAAAATCCAGGCAAAACATCCTCAGGGAAACAACCTGTGTGTGCGTGGGGAGCAGTGCCGTGCCGTGGCCGGGGAGAGCCGAGCCGCGGTCGGATCCTGCTTTTCCCGGAGCGATATTCCAGCAGGGATGCAGAGAAACCTCGCTAAGAGCACGGGGGAGCCCGGGCTGTCGCTTCCTCCCGCCCGGCCGCTTTCCCAGCTCTGTGATGGCTCTTTAAAAGCTTTAATTAAAGCTTTAAACCCACCCCCTTCCCTGCGCCCGGGCGGGAACAAAGGCAGATGGAAGGGGCTGGAGCGGGCGCCTGCGGCGGGCGAGCGTGCCAGGCTGTGCCCGCCGTGCTCCGGGTGACATCGCTGTCCCCAGGGAGCACCAGCCGCCCCCGGCGGGGCGCAGGGTGGCCGCCAGCTGCCCCCAGGGACCCGGGTGGTTCATCCCGCCCGGAGCGAGGAGGTTCTGGGGGCAGCGGGGGTGATGCCAGCGCGGCCGTGCCCTGGCACCGCGGCCGGGCTGGGCTCCCCCGAGCCGGGGAGCGCAGACGGTGACGCTGCAGGGCGCCAGGTCCCCGCCGAGCTGATGGCCGGGGCTGATGGTGACCCCTGGGCAGCTCCAGCCGGGTGACTCCGCGGCACAGATGTTAAAAACCTCCTCGGCCCCCTCGCAGATCAGTGAAATATTTTCACTGCAGCAGCAGCAGCGGCGGCGGCGGCGGCGGAGGAAGCTCGGGCGCTGCAGGGAGCGGGGCCGGTGCCCAGCGAGCTCCGGCAGCTCCGGCTCAGCCCCGACCGTGGCTCCGTTCAGGCAGCCGCAGCGCGGAGGTTTTGGGGCTGGGAGGAAGCTCCTGATATCCCAGAACAGCTGGATCATGCGTGCCTGGAGAGGTGAGGCGTGGGCTGTGTCCATCCCCGAGCCTTCCAGCGGGCGGGATGGGTGGAGGATGCATGGATGGAGGGATGGATGGATGGATGGATGGATGGATGGATGGATGGATGGATGGATGGATGGATGGATGGATGGATGGATAGATGGTGCTGCCGGAGCGTCGCTGCTGCTGGCCGAGGGAAGCAAGCACCATCTTGTGTCCCTGCCAGGCTGCGGGAGCCCCAGGAGCTCGCTGCAGAGCAGCAGCGTGTCCCTGCCTGACCTCCTCCTCCTCTCCCTCCTCCTCCTCCTCCTCCTCCTCCTCCCTCCCCCCACTCCCGGCTCTCCCGGAGCAGCCGAGGGGGCCGCGACTCTCGGGGGGACCCCAGCTCCTCGGTGGCCGCTCGAGTAGCACCGGAGGGGGATGCCCCGCTCCGGCTGCAGTTGGAATTCGGGGCTTTTGGGTCTCTCCTGTTGCATTTCCTGGGGGCTCTGGCTGGAGACCAGAGGAACCAGAGGGTTTTACTCCGGGAAAGTGGGGTTTTCTTTCACCCCAGATCGCCCTGCTGGCATCGGGGGGATCCAGCCCGGTCTGCTCCTGCTGGATCCCTCCCAGCGCCTCTCCCCCGTGGCCTGGAGGGGGGATCCAGCCCCGAGCCCTCCCCTCGGTGCTGCAGGAGCCAGCGCCAGCCTGTTGCATGAGAATCGGGATATTTTTAGCTCTCTAATGTCCCCGGAGTGGCTCCAGCGCAGGCTCGGCCAAATGTCCCTCCCGATGAGCCGGGGGATGCCCCAGAACCAGCACCTCTGCGAGGGATGGCTCGGGAGCAGGATTTGGTGTTTGAGGGTGACTCAGGAGCAGGACTTGGTGTTTGAGGGTGTTTTGGAGCAGGATTTGGTGTTTGAGGAGCAGGATTTGGTGTTTGAGGGTGTTTTGGGAGCAGGATTTGGTGTTAGAGAGCAGTTTGGGAGTAGGATTTGCTGTTTGAGGGTGACTCAGGAGCAGGATTTGGTGTTTGAGGGTGTTTAAGGAGCAGGATTTGGTGTTTGAGGGTGGTTTTGGAGCAGGATTTGGTGTTTGAGGGCAGTTTTAGAGCAGGATTTGGTGTTTGAGGGCAGTTTTAGAGCAGGATTTGGTGTTTGAGGGCGGTTTGGGAGCAGGATTTGGTGTTTGAGGGCAGTTTTAGAGCAGGATTTGGTGTTTGAGGGTGGTTTTGGAGCAGGATTTGGTGTTTGAGGGCGGTTTTGGAGCAGGATTTGCTGTTTGAGGGTGAGGAAGAGCATCCCCCGTGCTGTGCCAACGCTCGGCATCCCCAGCACACGGCTGGGCGGAGACCTCAGCGATTTTGGAATCAACCTCAGCCATGGCATGTGGCCCTGTGGCCACCTCCTGGATGTCCCCTGATGTCCCCAGGGCTGTCCCTTTGCCACCGCTGCCCTGGGCACGCGCTGAGTGATGCTGACACGTGCGCGGCAGCCTCGGCCTCTGTAGAGCCGTGCTCCGGGCTCACTTAATAAGGCCACGGCGTGCATTATTTTATTAATGAGGTATTAAAAAGCTGTTCATGGCCATGCTCTGCATTCCCAGAGAGGCATCCAAGAAATCTGTACTGAGCAGTGGCTGCCCACGCTGTGCTTGGTTCTTAGGACAGCTGTGGGGACACCACGCTGCTGGCGTGTCACCGTGCACCCCCAGCACGTCACCCTGAGCTGCCAGCCTGTCCCCACCGTGCTCCAGGGCACCAGGATGAGCTCCAAGGGCTTTTGTAGCCCTGTCTGAAGTTGTTTGGTGGCTCCATGCTCAGGCTGTGCTTGGCCAGGGGTGAGCTGAGGGTGGGAAGGTCATTGCAGGGGGACCTGCAGGGCCGGGACTCTGCTCTGGTGGTTTTGGGGTGAAATCCTCGCTCTGTGCTGCGCTGTTCCCAGCCTGGGCACTCATTGGCACAGCAAGGAGTCCCCTGTAACCCTGCAAGGTGGTAGATGGGGACAGGGACCAGATGGGGACAGGGACCAGGTGGGGACATGAATCAGGAGGGGACAGGGGGTGACCGGGATGCTGCTCGCACACCGGCGGGGCTCAGGGCAGGGCACTGACCCCCAGCCCAGCTCCACAGCGGCCAAACCTCCGGGTAAGCCTCTGTCCGTGTGTCCATCTGTCTGTCTGCAGGGCAAATGCCATAGGATGACCGCTGCTGGTCCCCTCTTACTGGCTGTGATTTCGTCTGTCCTGTGGCTCACGCGGGGCTTCGACCCGGCTCCCAGCGCCTGCTCCGCCCTGGCCTCTGGCGTCCTCTACGGCTCCTTCTCCCTCAAGGACCTGTTCCCCACCATCTCCTCGGGCTGCTCCTGGACCCTGGAGAACCCCGACCCCACCAAGTACTCGCTCTACCTCCGCTTCAACCGGGAGGAGCAGGTCTGCACCCACTTCTCGCCCATGGTGCTGCCGCTCGACCACTACCTGGCCAACTACACCTGCGACCCCCGGGGCGAGGCCAGCCCTGCGCCCACCCCCCAGCACCCGGAGCAGCAACAGGAGGAGGAGGAGGAGGACGAGGAAGCCGAGCTGGAGCTGTGCGAGGGCACAGGACCATTCACTTTCCTGCACTTCGACAAGAACTTCGTGCAGCTGTGCCTGGCGGCCGAGCCCGAGGCGGCCCCGCGGCTGCTGGAGCCGCAGGCGCTGGAGTTCCGCTTCGTGGAGGTGCTGCTCATCAACAACAACAACTCCAGCCAGTTCACCTGCAGCGTGCTGTGCCGCTGGCTCGAGGAGTGCCTGCAGGCTCCCGGCGCCCGCCGCTGCGGCTTCACCCACGCCGGCTGCAGCTGCCAGGCCGAGAGCCCCCCGGCCCCCCGGCGCAACGGCACCCGGCCCCCCACGCCCACCCCGCTGCCCGCCGCACCCGACTGCTGCCCCACCGAGCTGCATCCTGCCAGTGCCAACGAGCTCGAGCTGCCCGAGGTGCCACACGGTGAGCGGGGAGCGGGGATGGGCCCCCGGTGCGGTGATGGGGGTCTCTGGGTGATGCTCGTGCTGGTGGGATGGGTGGGCTCTGCCCGTGCGGGGTCCACGGGGAATGGGGAGGGTGGGAGTTGTGCAGGGGGTGGATCCAGCTTGTGTGAGCTCTGTGGGGCTGGAATGTGCCAGATGGGGACTGGGAATGGGGCAGGGAATGGTGAAATGGGTGGATCCTGGGGCTGGAGGTGCCAGCTGGGAATTGGGAATGGGGCAGGGGATCTGTGCAATGGATGGATCCTGGGGATGGAGGTGCCAGTGTGGCACTGGGAATGGTGAAATGGATGGATCCTGGGGCGGAGGTGCCAGTGGGACACTGGGAATGGTGAAATGGATGGATCCTGGGCGGAGGTGCCAGTGGGACACTGGGAATGGTGAAATGGATGGATCCTGGGGCGGGAGGTGCCAGTGTGGCACTGGGAATGGTGAAATGGATGGATCCTGGGGCGGAGCTGCCAGTGGGACACTTGGAATGGTGAAATGGATGGATCCTGGGCGGAGGTGCCAGTGGGACACTGGGAATGGTGAAATGGATGGATCCTGGGGCGGGAGGTGCCAGTGTGGCACTGGGAATGGTGAAATGGATGGATCCTGGGGCGGAGCTGCCAGTGGGACACTTGGAATGGTGAAATGGATGGATCCTGGGGCTGGATGTGCCAGTGTGGCACTGGGAATGGTGAAATGGATGGATCCTGGGGCGGGAGGTGCCAGTGTGGCACTGGGAATGGTGAAATGGGTGGATCCTGGGGCAGGAGGTGCCAGCTGGGAACTGGGCATGGGGCAAGGAATGGTGAAATGGATGGATCCTGGGGCTGCAGGTGCCAGTGGGGCACTGGAAATGGTGAAATGGATGGATCCTGGGGCGGAGGTGCCAGTGGGACACTGGGAATGGTGAAATGGATGGATCCTGGGGCTGGAGGTGCCAGTGGGACCCTGGGAATGGTGAAATGGATGGATCCTGGGGCTGGAGGTGCCAGTGGGACACTGGGAATGGTGAAATGGATGGATCCTGGGGCTGGAGGTGCCAGTGGGGCACTGGGAATGGGGCAGGGAATCTGTGCAATGGATGGATCCCACCCATGCACACTTCTGGGGTAGGATTGCTGCCAGCTGGATGGCATGGAGCAGGGAAATCATGCCATGGGTGAATCCTTCCCACGCACACTCCGTAGGGCTGGAAGGCGCAACTGGGCGCTCTGCATGGAGCAGGAAAACTGGTGCATGGAGCAGGGAACCCATGGGATGGGTGAATCCTGCCTGAGCACACTCCTTGGGGCAGGAGGGAGCTGTGAATGGAGCAGGGAACCCATGGGATGGGTGAATCCTGCCTGAGCACACTCCTTGGGGCAGGAGGGAGCTGTGAATGGAGCAGGGAACCCATGGGATGGATGAATCTTCTCCGAGCCTACTCCCATGGCAGGATGGTGCCAATTGGGCACTGGGCATGGAGCAGGGAACCCATGGGATGGATGAATCTTCTCTGAGCCTACTCCCATGGCAGGATGGTGCCAATTGGGCACTGGGCATGGAGCAGGGAACCCATGGGATGGGTGAATCCTGCCTGAGCACGCTCCTTAGGGCAGGAGGGAGCTGTGCATGGAGCAGGGAACCCATGGGATGGGTGAATCCTGCCTCAGCATGCACCCTTAGGGCTGGAAGTTTCCAGTGGGACGCTGAGCATGGAGCAGGGAGTCCCTGCATGGAGCAGGGAATCCATATGAGTTCAAATCCGTGGAGCTGCAGCTTGCTCTGCCCTTGCCACGGCCCAGCCATCGCTGGGAACGCCACGGTGACCCCACCACTGCCAGGGCTGGTGCCACGGCTGCTCTGGCACGTCCCACGTGGCTCCCTGGCCTCCCTGGCACGGGGCAGGAGCAGGAGCCAACTCGCTCTGCCCCGCTGGAGACGTGGAAAACAATTTGCAGGTAAAATGACCCTTTGCCGTGGCAAATTACCCTTGACTGCTGCAGCCCCGGCGCTTGTTATTCCAGGCAGGGTGTCACGGCCGGGCTATTAACCAGGCGGAATGAGGCCATTTGCTCGTTCCGGGATTGTGGGAACGGCTGAGGATAAAGGAGCCGGCCCCGGGATCCGCCTGGCCCTGGGGTGTGAACGTGTTCACAGGTTGAGGGAAGAGATGAGGATCTGACTCCATGTTTCAGAAGGCTTGATTTATTATTTTATGATATATATTATGTTAAAACTATAATAAAAGAATAGAAGAAAGGATTTCATCAGAAAGCAAGCTAAAAATAGAATAAGTAAGAATGATAACAAAAGTTCTGTCTCGGACTCTCTGTCCGAGCCAGCTGGGCTGTGATTGGCCATTAATTAGAAACAACCACATGAGCCCAATCCCAGATGCACCTGTTGCATTCCACAGCAGCAGATAACCATTGGTTACATTTTGTTCCTGAGGCCTCTCAGCTTCTCAGGAGGAAAAATCCTGAAAAAAAAAGATTTTTCATAAAAGATGCCTGCGACACTGGGGTTCTGCCCGTGCCTGTGGTGCCGAGCCCGGCGAGGCGATGAGGGGATTTTGGGACACATCTGGCCAGATGTTTTCCCTTCAGCAGCCTCAGGGTGATGTGTGGGCAGGAGCAATCCCCGGCTGGGCTGTGCGGGGTCTTTATCCGGCAGATTAGGTGGCGGGGCCGGGGGTGGGTGTAGAGATAATTTCATTGGGCTTTAGCATTTATTTCAGGAGCTAAATGTCATTACGGGCAGATCCCCCACTAAATCCCCGGTCCCTTACAGCTGCAGGGCTCTAAATCGCCTCATCCCGAGGGGAGCTGCTTGAGCTGGTTTCATTTTTCATTTTATGGGGTTTTTTTCCTGTTTTGTTTTATTTTCCCCCCTTTAAAAGCCACTCCCCGTGGGTGATTAAGAGCTCAGAGCCGGGGTCAGGTGCCAGCCCCAAGGTCAGCCTGGCTGACCCTGTGCCCGAGGGGTGACACCGGCGGTGGCTGGGGCTGCCTGTGGAGAAGGGAGATCAGGATGGGATTGGGAATTGGGATCTGTGATGGAGAAGGAGGATCCAGGATGGGATTGGGATTTAGGATCCAGGATGGGATTGGGAACTGGGATGCAGGATGGGATGGAGAAGGGGGATGCAGGATGGGATTGAGAATTGGGATTCAGGATGGGATTGAGAATTGGGATGCAGGATGGGATTGAGAATTGGGATGCAGGATGGGATGGAGAAGGGGGATGCAGAACTGGGTGGAATAGTGGGATTCAGGATGGGATTGAGAATCGTGATCCAGGATGGGATTGAGAATTAGGATCCAGGATGAGATTGAGAATTGTGATCCAGAATGGGATTGAGAACAGGGATGCAGGATGGGATGGAGAAGGGGGATCCAGAATGGGATTGAGATTTAGGATGCAGGATGGGATGGAGAATTGGGATCCATGATGGAGAATTGGGATGCAGGATGGGATGGAGGAGGGGGATCCAGGATGGGATGGAGAATTGGGATGCTCCTTCAGGGGACCCAGCACATCCCCAGGGGTGGCTCGGTGGGGTTGTTTCCCCCGAGCCTGACACAGGGCGCTGGCCCTGGGGGTCCCTGCAGAGCTGGCAGGGCTCAGTGCCACATTCCGCCTCTCTCTGGCTGCCACGGCCGCAAACTCCGGCTCCTTCTCCAAATTACATTTGACATTCAATTAAAGGCCGGAGCGCCCGGAGGCTCAGTGTTATTGCAGTGCCAGAGCCACGGGGGTGACGCGCTGCCACGGCCGCCCCTCGTGCCACGCCGCTGCCACCGTCCCCGCCGGGTGTCACCGCGCCGAGCCACATCCCAGAGCACCCTTCATGCGGCTGGGGAGGGCCCCAGCTCCCACCTGGCCTCCCCCCAGCCCCCGGGGGTGGAGAATGGTCCCCTTTGAGGGGGATGGATGGTGGCACGCAGGGCCGGGGGGCTGAATGGCGCCTGTGAGCCGAGGCTTGGCGGGCGCCCAGCACTGATCTCAGCGGCTCCTCCGCCGCAGCGACGTGGGGCTGGCGCCCGCCCAGAGCCTCCCCACAGCCCTGACCCCGGGGTCCCTGGTGCCCACGTCATCCCCGCTCCCCCAGGGGGTTCAGGGATGAGGTCGGAGATATGTGGGCAGGCTGGAGGTTTGTGGGGTGACTTTGGGTGTGTTTGATGCCCTGACTCCAAGGTCCCTGGTGCCCGCGTCATCCCCACTCTGCCAGGGGGGTTCAGGATGAGGTTGGAGCCACGTGGGTGAGCTGGAGGTTTGTGGGGTGACTTTGGGTTTGTTCGATGCCCTGACCCCGGGGTCCCTGGTGTCACCCCCACTCTGCCAGGGGGGTTCAGGATGAGGTTGGAGGTACGTGGGCAGGTTGGAGTTTTGTGGGGTGATTTTGGGTGGGTTCCACACCCTGACCCTGGGGTCCCCAGTGCCCACGTCATCCCCACTCTGCCAGGGGGGTTCAGGGATGAGGTTGGAGCCACGTGGGTGAGCTGGAGGTTTGTGGGGTGACTTTGGGTGTGTTCGATGCCCTGACCCCGAGGTCCCCGGTGCCCACGTCATCCCCACTCCCCCAGGGGGATTCAGGGCTTATGTTCAGCTCCCACCCTGCTAACCCCTTGCTGAGGGATACAAGACCTTTGGTTCCAGCCCTTCTGCCCCAGACCAGGTGTCCCCTGTCTCTGTTCCCCTCTGGGCACCTTGGTCCCGTTCCTTTTATGATACAAATCCACGCTGTATCGAGTCCCATCCTTTTAAAAGGCCCTGGGGTGCTGTGAGCTTTCAGAGCCATTGGGGATCCCTGGGGTATCCCTGGGGATGTGGGGAGGGACAGTGACAGGCTGGCAGTGCTCTACCAGCACCGTGGTGACAATCAGAGATCTGTTGCTCAGCGAGTCCGTGACGTTGGGCCCTCGTCCTTTGGAGATTTCTGTGATGTTCAAACCATCAGAAGGGCTCCATGCTCCAACCTGAGAGGAAGCAAAGCAAAAGAGTGAACCCCCCCCATCTCCAATTCCTCAATCCCTTCCTGCATTCCTTAATCCCTGCCTTGCATTCCTCACTTGCTCCCACGTGGGTGGGTTGGAGTTTTGTGGGGTGACTTTGGGTGTGTTCGACCCTGCTGCTCCACGATCCAGGTGGTGTGACCCCTCTGAAGACCCCCAAAGGTGTGACCCCCCTCTTTTTGCTGTGTCGAGGCCAAGCAGCTCCAATTTTGGGTTTCCCCCACCCCGAACCCATCCCTGCTCAGAAACCAACCCCCAGTGAGGTGCTGCTGGGACAAGGACACAGCCAGCCTGGAAATTCACCTTGAGGTCCCCAAAAAACACCCCCGATGTCCCCAAAATCCCCTCCCATCCTTGTCCCCACCAGCTGTGCTGTGGTGGGGTGCTGGGGGGACCCCAGGGCAGGGCGGGGTGTGGTGTTGGGGTTGGCTGCAGCCTCCTGGTGGTGACAGGCAAGGATTTAGTGCTCTCCGAAGGAAATTGAATTTGGTGTCTCTGTCGAACACAGCCAGGGAGAACGCCCTCGTATATCCTCGGGATTTATGGCTTTCCCCAGGCTCTTGCTGTGCCGTGTGTGATTCTGCTGTGGCGCTCCCAGAGGGGGTGGCCCTGTGGGGAATTCACCGTGGTGGCCCCCACAGACCCGCCCTGGGTATCCCCTCAGGGTGCCCAGGTCCCCCTGTGCCTCCCATGCCCCCGGGAGTTCCGCAGTGCGATGTCCAAGGACAGGATCTGAGGGTGCCAGCAGGGAGCCCTGAAGGGTTACCCCGAGTCAAGGCAAAACTCAGTGAATTTGGGGCTTTTTGACAGCACAAGCAGTGCCAGAGCAGGCTGTGCTCCCTGCCTGGGGCTGGGTGTCCCTGCTCTGTGTCCCAGTGGGTGCCACCATGTGCCCAAAGCACGCTGGCAGCGCCAGGTGTCCCCATGCCACCTCCCCTGCATCCCTTGGGGACATGGCTGTGTTTGGCTGGCAGGTGCTTGTGCCATCCCTGGCTGCTCTCCTGGCTGTTACAGCAGTGGAGTGACCACAGCATTTCTGGGGGTGACATCCCTGGGGTGGCACCGATGCTGCTGTCCCTCTTGTCCCCATGGCAGGAGCAGCTGGGATGGATCCACAGGAGCTCCAGGGCCCGGATTTGGGGACAGGAGTCCCTCTGGAGGACTGGGAGGTGGCCCGGGGGTGTGGGGGAGGCTGAGGGAGGTGTCCCCCTGTGCCTGCAGCCGCGTCCCCCGCCGGGCCCCGCACATGCCAGTTAATTTCACGCCAAGTGCCCTTGATGGATCACTTGTTATTTTTGGTGAGCCGAGCCATAAATTTGTGCCACCTCGCTGCAGCGAGCTGATAAGTGGGGACAGGAGAGCGCCTCTGCTTGGCACTGTGGGGACATGGGCACCCTGCCTGCAGCAGGGACGTGGCACCCCGGGCTGGGGTCCAGCTGCCACCCCTGGGACATTTTGGGGTAGCTGTGACACATTTGGGGTGCTGGGGGTGTGCTCAGTGATGCTCCACCAGGTCTTGCTCCCAGGGGTGTCAGCATGGGGCCAGGCACCCCTGTATTCACCTGGAATGTCCTGTGCTGGCCTGTCCCCATCCCTGTCCCCATCCCTGTCCCCTGCCCACTCTCACCTGGGCATTTCTCTCTCCTAGGCAATGCAGTCGAGGAGAACCAGAAGGTGAAGACCCAGTGGCCACGGTCAGCAGATGAACCCGGGGTCTACATGGCCCAGACAGGTACCAGGAGCAGGCAGGGGGACACTGGTGACACCAGGCTCGTGCACCTGGGCAGGGGTGACAGAGATGGAGCGACTCCCTTTAGCTTCCTTCCCACGGACTGCCTTAATTTGCTCCATTTATAAATTTTTGCCTCTGCACTTTCCTCCGAGGGTTGTAAAGCAAAAGCAGGGGAAAAAAAAAAATCTATTAATTGTTTCGTTCAAACGTATTTATTTGGCAAATCCATCTGGGTAATTTGAACGTGCTGCTCCCCCCTCCCCGGCCTCCCTGATTTATGGTCGGAGGGCTCGGAGGCGAGCAGGGAGATGGATGGGCCCCGGCTCTGCTCCACATGCAGAATTCCCACCACACTCGGCTGCTCACGGGGTTCCTGCCCCACTGGGAGCTCCTGGGTGACCCCGGTGGTGGCCCTGTCCTGCTCCTGTGACAGGGAGCAGCCCCAGCACGTTGTCACCGCCGCGGGTGACGCGGAGCCCACGTTCTGCTTGTCTCCAGGACAAACGGTCCCCTTTGGAGCCCTCCCCCATCTATCCCTGTTTAATTTAAACGGATGGGCTCTGCTGCTGGGCTGTCCAAGAGCCTCAGAGACATCATCAACCTTAATAAGAGCCGGTTGTTGTAAATGTCAGCGTGTGACGGGGTGGGGAGAGGGAGCCGCGGAGGGCTGCCCGTGCTGCCCGTGCTGCCCGTGCTGCCCACCCTGCCCTGCTCACCCTGTCTGTGCTGCCCGTGCTGCCCACCCTGCCCGTGCTGCCCGTGCTGCCCACCCTGCCCGTGCTGCCCATGCTGCCCACCCTGTCCGTGCTGCCCGTGCTGCCCGTGCTGCCCACCCTGTCCGTGCTGCCCGTGCTGCCCGTGCTGCCCATGCTGCCCACCCTGCCCTGCTCACCCTGTCCGTGCTGCCCGTGCTGTCTGTGCTGCCCACCCTGCCCATGCTGCCCACCCTGCCCGTGCTGCCCGTACTGCCCACCCTGTCTGTGCTGCCCACCCTGTCCGTGCTGCCCATTGCCCACCCTGCCCACTCTGTCTGTGCTGCCCACTGCCCACCCTGTCTGTGCTGCCCACCCTGTCCGTGCTGCCCACCCTGTCTGTGCTGCCCACCCTGTCCGTGCTGCCCATTGCCCACCCTGCCCACTCTGTCTGTGCTGCCCACTGCCCACCATGGCTGTGCTGCCCACCCTGTCCGTGCTGCCCACTGACCACTCTGCCCTGCTCATCCTGCCTGTGCTGCCCACCCACTCACCCTGTCCATGCTGTCTGTGCTGCCCACTGCCCACTGTGCCCACCCTGCCCACCATGGCTGTGCTGCCCACTGCCCACCCTGCCCACCCTGCCCACTCTGTCCACGCTGTCCACCCTGCTCACCCAGCTCATCCTGTCCGTGCTGTCTGTGCTGCCCACCCTGCTCACACTGTCCATGTCGTCCGTGCTGCCCACTGCCCACTCTGTCCACCCCACTCACCCTGTCCCCGATGCCCACTGCCCACCCTGCGCTGCCCACCCTGCCTGCGCTGCCATCCCCTCCCAGGACAGACCCTGTCCCTCGCACCAGCTGCCATCCCGTGCCCCAATCCCTTCCCCACCTCTCCCCCAGACCTCACCTCACTGACACCCACACCCCCTCATCCTCCCCTCTGTGCTCCCCGCTGCCACCTCCCTGTCCCTGTCCCTGTCCGTGTCCCTGTCCGTGTCCCTGCTGGCATGTCCCCTGTCCCCCGCGGCCTCTCAGGCTCGCTGTCTCCCTCAGGGGACCCCGCGGCGGAGGAGTGGTCGCAGTGGAGCGTGTGCTCGCTGACGTGCGGCCAGGGCTCCCAGGTGCGGACGCGCTCCTGCGTCTCCTCTCCCTACGGGACGCTGTGCAGCGGGCTGCTCCGGGAGACCCGCACCTGCAACAACACCGCCACCTGCCCAGGTACGGGGCACAGCAGCGGGGACAGCGCGGGGACAGCGCGGGGCTGCGCTGCCGGCTCCCCGCAGGCGGGTGGGGACAGAGAGGATGCGTTGCTGGGACGTTTCTGGGGTGTCTCCGGGGTGCTGTGGTGGATGGGAAGGGTGGCTTGGCGTGGTTGTGGTGCCCAGCCTGTGCTGGGATGCTCCGAGTGCTGTTGGCATCCCTCCATCCTCTCTCGGGGAGGTGTCTGGAATGGGTGCCTGCACCCTGTGCCCTGTCAGGGGTGCTGCTGCCAGGGATTTACCTCGGGATCTCCTTTCCATCCTCTCTCCTGGTGAGCTGTGGGCTCCTCCTGGGTGTCCCCGAGGTTTGTGCTGGAGCCTGAGGGATTTGCAGCATTCCAAGGGGTTCCCCTTGATGTGGGGCAGGAAGGGGCTGAGCTGCTCGGTGACTCGAGCAGGATGCTGAGGATCTCCTGTCTGTCCATGGTGGTGTCCGTGTGTCTCATGTGGGACACAGGCGGGACCTCAGGGTGCCACAGTGGCAGCCACACTGCCCTGTCCTAATCTGGGGTGTTTCAAGGGGACATTTTCACCCTCGGGACATGCAGTGTGCATACCGGGGAGTGCAGCCCTGTCCTGGCACCCCGAGGATGTCAGAGCTGGAGTAGGAGCATCCTTTAGGATGGTCCCTGGTGCTTTCCTGTGGATGTGAGGGGCAGACGGTGCTGGGTGCGCTGACAGGGATCAGGGAGACCCGTGTGTGTGGCTTTGGGGGGACACGCGCCGCCAGTGCCAGCACCCCACAAGGGAGGCTGGAGCATTGCTGCCAGCTCAGGGATTTGGGATAACAAATTCGGGAGCTGTGCCCGGCTGAGCACTGGGCAGGGCACAAGGGGTCTGCTGTGCCAGGACCCCTCGGTGCCAGGGCCCCCCAGAGGCTGGAGTGGCTGCGGTGGCAAAGGGACAGCCCTGGGGACATCAGGGGACATCCAGGAGGTGGCCACAGGGCCAGATGCCATGGCTGAGGTTGATTCCAAAATCGCTGAGGTCTCCGCCCAGCCGTGTGCTGGGGATGCCGAGCGTTGGCACAGCACGGGGGATGCTCTTCCTCACCCTCAAACAGCAAATCCTGCTCCAAAACCACTCTCAAACAGCAAATCCTTCTCCAAAACCGCCCTCAAACACCAAATCCTGCTCCTGAGTCACCCTCAAACAGCAAATTCTGCTATCAAACTGCCTTCAAACAGCAAATCCTGCTCCTTAAACACCCTCAAACAGCAAATCCTGCTCCTTAAACACCCTCAAACAGCAAATCCTGCTCCCAAACCGCCCTCAAACAGCAACCCCCCCTGGGCTGTGCTGTGTTGCAGCTGCTGGCGCATGGCAGGAGTGGTCCCCGTGGAGCCTGTGCTCGGTGACCTGCGGGCGCGGCGCCAGGACCAGGACGCGGCGCTGCGCGGCCCCGCGGCGCCCAGGGAAGGCCTGCGAGGGCCCCCAGCTGCAGGCCAAGCCCTGCAATATCCAGAGCTGCCCCAGTCAGTACCTCCCTCCTCTCCCCACGCTCCTTCTTCCCGCTGGGAATGCCAGGAGATGGTGCCAGCTGAGCGCCAGGGCTGCTGCTGGTGCTGGCGTGGATGGGTGGCACCGCCACGGGCTGCTGTGACACTCGGTGTCGCACCGTCCCGTCCCTGCTGGAGATCCAAGAGGAAATTTGGTGCTGTTGGCTGTGCCGGGGTCTCAGGACCCCATCATGGGCAGGGCACCACAGAGGAGGCGGCTCCTTCCCTCCCCTCTGCCGTGCCTGGCACTGGGGTGGCACAGGGACATTGTGGGGCACAGGGAGGTGACAAAGGGGGTTGGCTGAAGGGTCTGCCTGCGCACAGGTGGCAGTGCCACAGCTGTCCCTTCCTCCTGCGTGCCACGAGTGTCCGTGGTGGCGGCTGTGGGGTTTCTGTGCTGACGGGCAGGGATGCCGTGTCTCAGATGTTGTTCCTGTGGGGACACCACGTGTGATGTGGGGCAGCCGGAGCAGGAGGGAACGCGGGAGCTGCTCCTGCAGCAGCTCTGACAGGGATGTGGCACCCATGGCACGCAGCTTTGGCCATGGCTGTCCTGTGGAGACGCTGCTGGAGTCTTGAGCTTGGCAGGGAATGATGCCAGGGCTGCTGGATTTGGTTGGAAGTGATGCCAAGGTTTCTGGATTTGGCAGGACTGATGACAGGGATTCTGGATTTGGTTGGACGCAATGCCAGGGATGCTGGATTTGGTAAAAAGCAATGCCAGGGATGCTGGATTTGGCCAGAAGCGATGCCAGGGATGCTGGGTGTGGTTAGAAGTGATGCCAGGGCTGCTGGGTTTGGCAGGACCGATGCCAGAGACGCTGGGTTTGGTTGGAAGCAACACCAAGGCTGCCAGAAACGCCAAGTTTGGTGCGAGCAACACCAAGGTCCCCACCCTGAGCGTGTCCCTTGTGTCCCAGCCGGCGCAGGGGCCGGTCCCAGTGACAATCCCCCCTCCCAGCATTGCCTGGCCAGGATGAGCTGGCACATCTGTGGCTTGGACCCATTGCCCAGCGAGCCTGAGCCGGGGCCGCAGTGCAGCGGGAGCTGACACCTGTCAGAAAGCAAGGCAGCAAATAATGGATCTGACTCCACTGATATCAGAAGCAAAATTAATTGCTTTATTGTGCTATATTATTCTATACTATATCACACTGTATTACACTGAATCTGCCAAGCACTCAGCTCCACTTAACTGCCCAAAATCTCCTGATTGTCTGTGACAGTGTTCACAGGGGTCTGAGGATGAGGGAAGAGACGAGGATCTGACTCCATGTTTCAGAAGGCTTGATTTATTATTTTATTATATATATTGTATTAAAACTATACTAAAAGAATAGAAGAAAGGATTTCATCAGAAGGCTGGCTAAGAATAGAATAGGAAAGAATGATAACAAAGGCTTGTGGCTCAGACAGAGAGTCCGAGCCAGCTGGGCTGTGATTGGCCATTAATTAGAAACAACCACATGAGCCCAATCCCAGATGCACCTGTTGCATTCCACAGCAGCAGATAATCAATGTTTACATTTTGTTCCTGAGGCCTCTCAGCTTCTCAGGAGGAAAAATCCTAAGGAAAGGATTTTTCATGAAAAGTTGTCTGCGACAAATGTGAATCCCAGTGGGAAGCTGTGCCTCGCTTTTCTCTGTGAAGGGAAAGTGAATCCCCGCAAACATCCTGGGGAAGCTGTGCCTCGCTTTTCTCTGTGAAGAGAACCGCGGCTACAGACGCCGCTCTCCTTGTCCCCGCAGTGGAAGGGCAGTGGCTGCAGTGGGGCGCCTGGAGCCGCTGCTCCGTCACCTGTGCCAACGGCACCCAGCAGCGGACGCGCAGGTGCAGCGTCTCAGCCCCCCAGGGCTGGGCCGAGTGCCGGGGGGCCCACGCCGACGCCCGGGAGTGCTCCAACCCCACCTGTCCCAGTAAGGCCCCGCGCGCTGGGGGGGGAGCGGGGAAACGGCACCGCGCACCCAGCACGGGACACGGACAGGGGAACAGGGACACGGACAGGGGAACAGGGACATGGACAGGGGAACAGGGACACGGACAGGGGAACAAACAGGGACATGGAGAAGGGAACAGGGACACGGACAGGGGACAGTCACAGGGGAACAGGGACACGGACAGGGGAACAGGGACATGGACAGGGGACAGTCACAGGGGAACAGGGACACGGACAGGGGAACAGGGACACGGACAGGGGAACAGGGACATGGACAGGGGACAGTCACAGGGAAACAGGGACACAGACAGGGGAACAGGGACATGGACAGGGGAACAGGGACATGGACAGGGGAACAAACAGGGACATGGAGAAGGGAACAGGGACACAGACAGGGGAACAGGGACACGGACAGGGGAACAGGGACATGGACAGGGGACAGTCACAGGGGAACAGGGACACGGACAGGGGAACAGGGACACGGACAGGGGAACAGGGACATGGACAGGGGACAGTCACAGGGGAACAGGGACACGGACAGGGGAACAGGGACATGGAGAGGGGAACAGGGACACGGACAGGGGAACAGGGACACGGACTGGGGAACAAACAGGGACATGGAGAAGGGAACAGGGACACGGACAGGGGACAGTCACAGGGGAACAGGGACACGGACAGGGGAACAGGGACATGGACAGAGGAACAAACAGGGACATGGACAGGGGAACAGGGACATGGAGAAGGGAACAGGGACACAGACAGGGGAACAGGGACACGGACTGGGGACAGCCACAGGGGAACAGGGACACAGACAGGGGAACAGGGACAGGGAAACAGGGACACAGACAGGGGAACAGGGACATGGACAGGGGAACAGGGACATGGACAGGGGACAGCCACAGGGGAACATGGACATGGACAGGGGACACAGACAGGGGAACAGGGACATGGACAGGGGACAGTCACAGGGGAACAGGGACACGGAGAGGAGGACAGGGGCAGGGGACGGCAACACAGACAGGAACACAGGGGCAGCAATGCCACCTTCAGGACTGTGATGGGGACAGGGGGACAGCAGTGCCAGGTCCAGGACAGGGACAGCGACACAGGGACAGGGGACATGGACAGCAACAAGGGGACAGGGACACGGAGAGGAGGACGGGGCAGGGGATGACAACACGGACAGGGACAGAGGGACAGCAATGCCACCTCTGGGACTGTGATGGGGACAGGGACAGGGGACAGCAGTGCCATGTCCAGGACAGGGACAGTGACAGGAGGACACGGACGTGTGTCACACAGGGTGACAGGGGCAGCAACAGTGGGACAGGGACAGAGGGACACCCCTGGGGTGGGGACGGGGGGACGGCAGTGCCACCCCCGGGAGGGGGACACGGGGACAAGGACAGGAACTGGGACAGGAGAGTCCCAGTGCCACCCCCACAGTGTCCCCGCGGTGTCTCCGCAGTGTCCCCGTCCCTCCCAGCGCTACCAGCTCGGGGCCAGGGGCCGGTCCCCACCCCCGGGAATTCCTTGGGAATTTTTCGGGAATTGGGGGGGTCCCCACGGGCTGGGGGGTCCCGGCTGGGCCTTGGGGTGTCCCCGCGGTGACCTCGCGGTGTCGCGGCTCAATAAAGGTCCCTGTGCCTCCTGAACTGGGAATACCGGGAATTTCGGGAATACCGGGAATGTCGGTGATGCCAGGGATCACCGGGCACATCTCAGCTGGAGGAGCCGGGGGTTGGCACTGTCCTCGTCATGGGCCGCGTTGGGGACCCGTCGGTGCCAGGTGGCGGCGGGTCCCGCCGTGCTTTGGGCGTACAAGCACGAGGGAGATGTCACCGTGCACACGGGGCTGGGGACAGCGCTGGGCGTGGGGACACCGGGCAGAGGATGGACCATGAGGTCCTCGTTCTGTCCTTTGAGCCGCTCCTTGTTTGTGGGAGAGGTGGTGGCACCGGTGGCAGCCACAGGGCGGGAGGTGGTGGCTGTGTAAGGTGGCTTTTTCTACACTTCCCACAAATTTCTCCTGAGGAAATCCACAATATTCAGTTTTGGGACAAAGTAGGGCATGAATTGATAACCTTGGGAAAGTCTGGGAATGCGTCCTCAGTTAAATTCGTGTTGTGGAGTCGACAAGTTTGAGCAGCCTTGCTCAAACAAAGGGAAATGGAGAAAAAGCCAAATAACAAGGAATGTACATGGATGGTGGCAGGGAATGAGGGGCATCTGCAGCAGGATGGGCATCATCTGCAGCAGGATGGGCATCATCTGCAGCAGGATGGGCATCTGCAGCAGGATGCCAGTCTGCTCTAAAAGAGATTTGAGATTTCAATCACTGATCAACGCATTTCACACCCCGCGGGATTGCGGCTCACAGCGCGTGGGGCAGCGCCGAGGGTGCCCCATCCCTGTCCCCACGGGTGCCACTCTCTGTGAGCGGAGCCAGGTGTCCCACAGTGTCCCCATCCCCACAGCAGACAGCAAGTGGGGCCCTTGGAACCACTGGAGCCTCTGCTCCAAGACCTGCGACACCGGCTGGCAGCGGCGCTTCCGCATGTGCGAGGGCACGGGCATGCAGGGCTACCCCTGCGAGGGCACCGGCGAGGAGGTGAAGACCTGCAACGAGAAGAAATGCCCAGGTATGGGGTACCCCCCACCCCACAGCGGCCCTCGCCCCACATCTGGGCTGTGCTGATCCCCCCTTCCCCGCCCAGCCTACCACGAGATGTGCAAGGATGAGTACGTGATGCTGATGACCTGGAAGAAGACGGCTGCAGGGGAGATCATCTACAACAAATGTCCCCCCAACGCCACAGGTGAGCCCAGATGTCCCCAGGGCTGGCACAGGGTGGTGGGTGGCTGGGCACCCCAAACCCCAGGGCCAGTGGGTGGCATGAGGGACAAATGGCCCAAACCCCTCTGGCCTGGAGCAGAGTGGGGGGTGTGGGTGGCATTTGGGTTGAGCTACCCCAAAGCCCCAGGGGCAGGGGGTGGCATTGGGGTCAAGGCATCTGGAGGAGGGCAGGGGGTGGTGGGTGATGCTGGGGTCAAGCACCCCTAAATCCCCTGGAGGAGGGCAGGGGGTGGTGGGTGATACTGGAGTCAAACACCCCTAAATCCCCTAGAGCAGGGCAGGGGGTGGTGGGTGATGCTGGAGTCAAACACCCCTAAATCCCCTAGAGCAGGGCAGGGGGTGGTGGGTGATGCTGGGGTCAAGCACCCCTAAATCCCCTGGAGCAGGGCAGGGGGTGGTGGGTGATGCTGGGGTCAAGCAGCCCTAAATCCCCTGGCCCCGGAGTTGCTCAGGGTGGCATGGGGGTGCCAGGGAGGGGGTGGCAGTGCCAGCCCCAATCCCAAATCTCTGTCGCAGGGACTGCCAGCCGCCGGTGCCTGCTGAGCCCCCACGGGGTCGCCTATTGGGGTGTGCCCAGCTTCGCCCGCTGCGTGTCCCACGAGTACAGATACTTGCATCTCTCAGTAGGTGCCCACTCTGGCACGGCCCCTTCTGTCCCCTGTCCCTGTCCCTGGGGCTCTGTCCCATCCCTGGTGCTCCAAGAGCCACCTGACCTCATTGGCATGGGGAAACTGAGGCACGGCTCCGTGGGTGGGCAGGAAAAGGGGGAAATGGTTCTTGGGATGGGAAGGTTCCCTCAGATCCCCATGGAATCCCCTGTGGGGTGGGAAGAGGGATCCCATCCCAGAGCTGGAGGGGGGTTCTGCTTGGAGTTGTGTTCCTGTGTGTTTGGGAAAAGGCTTTTGGGATGGACAGGATGCCCCTTGACCCCCATGGATGTCCCCAGATTTTTGTGACCACCCACAGATCTCTGTGGGCTTGGAAAAATATCCCAGTCCCAGAGTGGCGTGTTTGAGTTGCGTTCCCACGGGTTTGGGAAAAATGTGGACAATGACCCCAGACCCCATGGATGCCCCCAAACCTCTGTGAATGTTCCCAGACCCCATGGATGCCCCCAAACCCCTGTGAATGTCCCCAAACCACCCTGGATGTCCCCAAACCCCTGTGAATATCCCCAGACCCACCTGGATGTCCCCAAACATCTGTGAATGTCCCCAAACCACCCTGGATGCCCCCAAACCCCTGTGGATGTCCCCAGACCCACCTGGATGTCCCCAAACCCCTGTGAATGTCCCCAAACCACCCTGGATGTCCCCAAACCCCTGTGGATGTCCCCAGACCCACCTGGATGTCCCCAAACCCCTGTGGATGTCCCCAGACCCACCTGGATGTCCCCAAACCCCTGTGAATGTCCCCAAACCACCCTGGATGTCCCCAAACCCCTGTGGATGTCCCCAGACCCACCTGGATGTCCCCAAACCCCTGTGAATGTCCCCAGACCCACCTGGATGTCCCCAAACCCCTGCGGACTCCCTCAACCTGCACATCCTTGCACCTGCCTTAGTTAACTCCGCAGTGTCCCCCGGGGCTCTGGGGACAACAAGGGACACTCAGCACCGCTGTGGGGTGGTGGCAGCGAGGTGACACCGCTGTCCCCTCCCTGTGCCAGCTGCGGGAGCACCTGGCCAAGGGCCAGCGGGTGCTGGCAGGGGAGGGCATGTCCCAGGTGGTGCGGAGCCTGCTGGAGCTCATGGCCCGCAAGAGCTACTACAGCGGGGACCTGCTCTTCTCCGTGGACATCCTGCGCAACGTCACCGACACCTTCAAGAGGGCCACCTACATCCCGTCCTCCGAGGACGTGCAGGTAGCGGGCAGGGGGACGGAGAGGGTCCCCCCAATCCCCGGGGAGGTGGCGGTCTGTCGGTCGGCTGGTCCGTCGGTCTGTCCCCAGCCCCGCTGAGCCCCGTCCCCGCAGCGCTTCTTCCAGGTGGTGAGCTACATGGTGGATGCTGAGAACCGGGAGAAGTGGGAGGATGCGCAGCAGGTGAGTGGCACAGGGGTGGTGGTGGCAGCTGGGATGTCCCCACCACGGGGGTGTCCCCACCACGGGGGTGTCCCCACTGTGGTGACAAATCCGGAGCTGCTCCCATCTCCCGCAGGTCTCTCCCGGCTCCGTGCACCTGATGAAGGTGGTGGAGGACTTCATCCACCTGGTGGGGAACGCGCTGAAGGCTTTCCAGAGCTCCCTCATTGTCACTGACAACCTGGGTGAGTGGCAGGGTGTGACAGTGCTCACAGGGGTCTGAGGATGAGGGAGGAGACGAGGATCTGACTCCATGTTTCAGAAGGCTTGATTTATTATTTTATGATATATATTATATTAAAACTATACTAAAAGAATAGAAGAAAGGATTTCATCAGAAGGCTGGCTAAGAATAGAAAAGAAGGAATGAATAACAAAGCCTTGTGGCTCAGACAGAGAGTCCGAGCCAGCTGGGCTGTGATTGGCCATTAATTAGAAACAACCACATGAGCCCAATCCCAGATGCACCTGTTGCATTCCACAGCAGCAGATAACCATTGGTTACATTTTATTCCTGAGGCCTCTCAGCTTCTCAGGAGGAACAATCCTAAGGAAAGGATTTTTCATAAAACATGTCTGTGACAGCAGGACACGTGCGGAGCCATGATATTTTCTGAAAAATCCTTTCCTATATATATTATATATATATATATAATATATATTATATATATATTATATATTATATATATTATATTTTATATATATATATAAAAAATAATAAGTTCAATCCGAAACATGGAGTCAACATTCTCACCTCTTCCCTCATCCTGGGGCCACCACCACCCGAGTGTGGGGGCCTGAGGGGACCCAGGAGCGGGGAGGTGACCCCGGTGTCCCCTGACAGTGACCAGCATCCAGCGGGAGCCCGTGTCGGCCGTGTCCAGCGACATCAACTTCCCGATGCGGGGCCGGCGGGGGATGAAGGACTGGGCCCGCAGCTCCGAGGACAAGCTCTTCATCCCCAGGGAGGTGCTGAGCCTCGCCTCGGCAGGTGAGCGGGGGGAGCCCAGCTGTGGGCACATCTGGCGGGGCGCGCACAGCTGGAGGCGGGAATCTGTCCACCTGAATGCTGCTGCACGGCCGGGACAGCGCACAGGTGTGTGCTTGCACATCTGGAGCTGTGCGTGGTGGGAGCGTGCAGGTGTGTGCATGAACATCTGGCTGGGCACAGGTGTGTGAGCCTGCACACCTGGGGATCAATGAGTGTGCACATCTGGAGATCAATGAGTGTGTGTATCTGGGAGCGTGCAGGTGTGCGCACAGGTGTGAAGGTGAACATCTGGCTGTGCACAGGTGCGTGAGCCTGCACATCTGGAGGTGGGCACGTCTGGGAGTGTGCAGGTGTGTGCACCGGTGTGAGCCGGTACATCTGGAACTGTGCATGTTGGGAGTGTGCAGGTGTGCGCACAGGTGTGAAAGTGCACATGTGAGTGCACATCTGGGAGTGCACACACGCCTGCACATCTGGGAGTGTACACACATGAGCGTGTGCATCTGGAGGTGTCCACAAAGTGCACACCTGCTGCAGGTGTGGGC
The DNA here is from genome assembly GCF_037042795.1 of Molothrus aeneus. Taxonomy (NCBI): domain Eukaryota; kingdom Metazoa; phylum Chordata; class Aves; order Passeriformes; family Icteridae; genus Molothrus; species Molothrus aeneus. The sequence continues at coordinate 2,135,408 of NC_089668.1, forward strand.
TCACATCTGGCTCCCATTCACACACACGTGAGCTGCACCCCCGGGCGTGTGCAGGTGACCACGTGTGCTCTCGAGCCGTGTGCCAGCGCACATCTGGGCGCACATCTGGCCTGCCCTGCGTGTCCCCCACTCCGTGTCACCCAGCCTGTGGCTCTCTCTGTCTCTGCAGAAGCCGAGGAATCGTCGCACTTTGTCATCGGGGCGGTGCTGTACCGCACGCTGGGGCTCATCCTGCCCCCGCCCAGGTGAGTGGCGCCGCCCGCCGTGTCCCCTGCTGTCCCCGGGCCTGTCACAGCCCGTGTCCCTTCCCACAGGAGCCCCCTGGCCGTCACCTCCAAGGTGCTGACGGTGACGGTGCGCCCGCCCACCCGGCCCGCGGAGCCGCTCGTGCTGGTGGAGCTGTCCCACATCATCAACGTGAGTGTCCCCTCCCGTGTCACCAGGAGTGTCCCTTCCCACGTCATCAACGTGAGTGTCCCCTCCCCATGTCACCATGAACGTCCCTTCCCGTGTAATCAACGTGAGTGTCCCCTCCCGTGTCACCAGGAGTGTCCCTTCCACATCATCAATGTGAGTGTCACCTCCCATGGTATCACGAGTGTCCCTTCTATGTCACCATGTACCCCTTCCCATGTTACCAGTGTGAGTGTCACTCTTCCATGTCACCAACATGAATCCCATGTCATCAATGTGAGTGTCCCCTCCCATGTCACCGGAGATGTCCCTTCCCACGTCACCATGTTCCCATTCCCATGTCACCAGTGTCAGTGTCCCTGTCCCATGTCACCGTGAATGTCCCGTCCCATGCCACCAACATGAATGTCCCTCTCCCCATGTCACCAGTGTGAGTGTCCTTGTCCCATGTCACCGTGAATGTCCCTTGCCACGTCACCAATGTGTCTCCTCCCACGACATCAACCTAAGTGTCCCCCTCCAATGTCATCAATGTGTCCCCTCCCCATATCATCAGCCGGTGTCCCCCCTGCCACGTCTGTGTGACTGTTCGTGTCCCTCACCATCACTGAGTGTCCCCTCCCATGTCACTGTGAGCGTCCCCCTCTGTGTCATCCACACAGGAGTCCCTTGTCCCACATTGCCATCATGACTGTCCCCTCCCGTGGCGTTGCCCTTCCTCATCATCAACCCTCCTGTGCCATCAACGAGTTCCTTCACCACCGCCATGAGTGTCCCCTCCCACGCCATCCATGTGTCACCCTGCTGTCACATCACTGTCCCATCACCGTGTCCCCTCCCAGTGCCATGTGGGTCCCTGTCACCTGCAGGCACTGAGCCGGGCAGGGACCAGCAGTTCCCAATTCATGGCACGGTCCCTGTGCCCACGGTGGGGACATGCCACCCCTGGGACACCCAGGGAATGTCCCCAAGGGGTGGCATGTCCCTCGTGGGGCGGGGACAGGGCTGGGGGCAGCTCTAACCTGTCCCTGTGTCCGCAGGGCACCTCCCACCCGCAGTGTGTCACCTGGGACTACTCGAGGACGTGAGTGAGGGGCAGGGACACGGGGACACGGGGACACTCTGGGGACAGGGTGGGGCTGGCAGTGCCAGGGGGCTGCTGGGGGAAAGGGGAGAAGGGACTGGGGGAAAGGGATGGGGACAGGGAGGGGAACAGAGATGGGAACAGGGATGGGGACAGGGAACAGGGATGGGGAAACAGGGAACAGAGATGGGGAAACAGGGATGGAAACAGGGACAGGGAACAGGGACAGGGAGCAGGGATGGGAACAGGGATGGGGATGGGGACAAGAAAGAGGGATGGGAACAGGGATGGGAACAGGGATGGGGACAGGGAACAGCAAACAGGGACAGGGAGCAGGGATGGGGACAGGGATGGGAGCAGGGACAGGGAACGGGGATGGGGGAACAGGGATCAAAACAGGGACAGGGAACGGGGACGGGGAGCAGGGATGGGAACAGGGATGGGAACAGGGATGGGGAACAGGGATGGGAACAGGGACAGAAAGCAGGGATGGATACAGGGATGGGGGAGCAGGGATATGGGAGCAGGGATGGGAGCAGGGATGAGAACCAGGGATGAGGAGCCAGGACCGTCCTTTGCCGCATCCCAGCCCCACTGGCACGGGTGAATTGAGCTCCCACGGGATCGATGTGGCCCCGGAGCCGCTGCCAGGCTGCCAGATGTGATTTGTTAGCGCTGGCAGGAATGAGGGAAAGTAGGGCAGGAAGGGGGGCGGGCAGCGCTGCGGGCTGGGGGAGGGCACTGCCAGCCCCCCTGCCCAGGTAGCCACGGGAACCCCACAGTTTGGGGTCACTGGTTCCATTCACCCCCCAAAGCGGTGGGGAGGTGCTGGCTGTGATGAGCATGGCAGGTCTCAGCCCTGCCCCAGGGACAGTCCCCAGCTGTCCCACAGACACAGTTCCCGGTTTTCCTGACGTGCTGGAAGCTGTGGCTGCTCTCCCAGGGCGTGGCAGTGCCACCCCGCTCTCTGCCCCCTCACTGGGGGCATCCCCTGTGGGGTCCCTGTGACAGGAAAGGTCCCCAGGGTGGAGAAATCCCTTTAACAGGAAGGGTCCCCATGGCAGGAGGGGTCCCTGTGACAGGAAGGGTCCCCAAGGTGGAGAAATCCCTTTAATACAAAGGATCCCCATGGCAGGAGGGTCCCCAAGGGGGTGGGTCCCCATTAAAGGGTGGTCCCCATAGTGGAGAGATCTCTCTAACAGGAGAGACCCCATGACAGAAGGGTCCTCAAGGGTGGGAGGGGTCCCTAAGGCTGGGAGGGGTCCCCAAGGGCAAGAGAGGTCTCAAAGACAGGGGTCCCCATAATAAGGGATCCCCATAATGAGGGATCCCAAAGACAGACGGGTCCCCATAATGAGGACCCCATGGAGGGAGGGGTCCCCATGGAAAGAGGGAATCATCGCCCCCCTGGGAGGGGACACAGGTGCCAGGGGGCTCTTGGGGCTGTTCCTGCCCCTCCTGGCACTGCCCAGCCTCTCTCTGTGATGTTTCTTCCCTCCCAAATCTCTGTGGGATGATTGAACCCGAAGCCTTCCAGGGCAGGGATGGCTTCACCCCTGTCCCCAAGCTCGGGAGGGTCCCCTGGCAGTGCCCCCTCGGTGCCCTCCCCCTGGGCAAGGCCAGGAAGGGGTTAACTCCGGAGAGGCGCGAGGGGCTGCCGTGTGTTTGATCATTTCAAATTGCTCTCCCTCTGCTCTCTCCTGCCATTAATCAGGGATGCTGGCTTGGGAAACTGGGACACGGAGAGCTGCCAAACCCTGGAGACCCTCCCGGCGCACACCAAGTGCCAGTGCCGCCAGCTCGCCACCTTCGCCGTGCTCGCCCAGCTGCCCAGAGACCTGGTAGGGGACAGGGACGGGCTGGGGACAGCCACCAGCCCACTGGGGACACAGGAAGTGGCTGGGGGGTGACCCCTGAGCTGGGCAGAGGGGGTCCTGAGGGAAGGTGGGGATGGGCACAGAGCATTTCTAGGATGAGGTGGGTGCTGGAGGGTGGGGATGGGCACGGAGCATTTCTAGGATGAGGTGGGCACTGGAAGGTGGGGATGGACATGGAGCATTTCTAGGATGAGGTGGGTGCTGGAAGGTGGGGATGGGCACGGAGCATTTCTAGGATGAGGTGGGCACTGGAGGGTAGGGATGGGCACAGAGCATTTCTAGGATGAGGTGGGCACTGGAGGGTGGGGATGGGCACGGAGCAGTTCTAGGATGGGGTGGGTGATGGAGGGTGGGGGTGTCCCCAGCAGCAAGGGAAGGGTCCCAGCACCCCCCAGCACCCCCAGCACGCCCAGCAGGGTGGGATTGTGTGGGCAGGGGCTGCCGTGGTTCCTAGAGCTCAATACCGGGCACTGCTGTGTGCCAGGAGGGGAGGGGGCACCCATTGCTATTCCTCCCGTGTCCCCTGTTGGCACAGAGTCCCCTCTGGCTGTGCCACCGCTGCCACCGACCCCTTCTGGCACCCGGGGGCCCCAATGAGGGGCTGGAGGGCACAGAGGGGCTGGCAGGGAGCAGTGGGGAGGGGGCTGGGCTCAGCCTGTGTTGTGTCCCCCCCCAGGCCATGGACCCCTCGGGGACGCCGTCGGTGCCACTGATGATCGGCTGCGCCGTGTCCTGCATGGCCCTGCTGACCCTGCTGGTGATCTACGCCGCCTTCTGGAGGTGACCCCAGGGCACATGGGGACCTGGGGGGCTCCTGGAGCCTGGGGCGGTGTGAGGAGGGGGTGGCAAAGGGGGACAGGGCACCGGGGAAGGCTCAACATCAATGGGATTAATGGGAATGGAAAATCTGGGTGGGAGAAGATGCCTGGGACTGTCCCCGCCCCAGGAGAGTGCCCACCCTGTGGCAGCATGGGACAAGGGATGGGGACATGGGACAAGGACAAGGGACAAGGGACATGGAACAAGGACATAGGACAGGGACAGGGACAGGGACATGGGACAGGGACAGGGACAAGGGAGAGGGACAAGGACAAGGGATGGGGACATGGGACAAGGGACAGGGACATGGGACATGGAACATGGGACAGGGACAAGGGACAGGGACAAGGGACATGGGATAGGGACAAGGGACAGGGACAGGGACATGGGATAGGGACATGGGACAGGGACAGGGACATGGGACAGGGACATGGACACAGGACAAGCGACAGGGACATGGACAGGGATATGGGACAAGGACAAGGAGCAGGGACATGGGACAGGGAAAAGGGACAAGTGACAGGGACAAGGGACAAGAGATAGGGACAGGGACATGGGACAGGGACATGGGAAAGGGACAGGCTCAGGGACAGGGACAGGGACAGGCTGGCCCCACGCCGCTCCTGCCGCAGGTTCATCAAGTCGGAGCGCTCCATCATCCTGCTCAACTTCTGCGTCTCCATCCTGGCTTCCAACATCCTCATCCTCGTGGGCCAGTCCCAGATGCTCAGCAAGGTGGGTGCCACCATCCTGCCACCACCCTGCCACCACCCTGCCACCTTTGGCGGGGTCCCAGGCCACTCGCCTGGTCCCCTGCCGGTTCCCAGCTGCAGATTGGATTTGGATTAACTCGATCCCGGGATTAAATCCCCCGCGCCCGCCCCTGGCTTTGACACAAACCTCGCCGGGCGTGGGGGTTTAACCACCGCGGTGCCAGACACGCTGTCCCTGTGATGTCCCCGTGTCCCCCCCTGCAGGGCGTGTGCACCATGACCGCCGCCTTCCTCCACTTCTTCTTCCTCTCGTCCTTCTGCTGGGTGCTGACCGAGGCCTGGCAGTCCTACCTGGCGGTGATCGGCCGGATCCGGACACGCCTGGTCAGGAAGCGCTTCCTGTGCTTGGGATGGGGTAAGAGCCCGGCCTGGCTGGCAGGGGGGCACCCCTCACCTGTCCCTGGTACCCCCAGGCTCATCAGTGTGACCGTGTTCACAGGGGTACGAGGATGAGGGGAGAGACAAGGATCTGACTCCGTGTTTGAGAAGGCTTGATTGATTATTTTATGATATATATTGTATTAAAACTATACTAAAAGAACAGAAGAAAGGATTTCATCAGAAGGCTGGCTAAGAATAGAATAGGAAAGAATGATAACAAAGGCTTGTGGCTCTCTGTCCGAGCCAGCTGGGCTGTGATTGGCCATTAATTAGAAACAACCACATGAGGCCAATCCCAGATGCCCCTGTTGCATTCCACAGCAGCAGATAACCATTGGTTACATTTTGTTCCTGAGGCCTCTCAGCTTCTCAGGAGGAAAAATCCTAAGGAAAGGATTTTTCATAAAAGATGTCTGCGACACATCAGAGGGGAAACTGAGGCACAGCAGAGGAAAGCACACCCAGGTGTCTCAGCTGTGGCACCCTCAGGCTGTGGGGAGCTGTCAGAGGAGCTCCATCACTGTCCCCACCCCTGGGTCTGGCACAGGGGGGACAGTGCCACCTTCCTCCAGCTTCTCCAGCCCTGTGTCCCCTCTCCAGGGTTGCCAGCCCTCGTGGTCGCCGTCTCTGTTGGATTCACGCGGACCAAAGGCTACGGCACAGCGAGCTAGTACGTGGGGACAGGGGCCATGGGGTGGGGACAGGGGACACAGGGTGGGGCACGGTGGCTGCTGCGGGCGTGCTGGGAGCAAGGGACAACCACAGCGCTGTCCCCTGACACGCCACCCTCTGTCCCCTACAGCTGCTGGCTCTCCCTGGAGGGCGGTTTGCTCTACGCCTTCGTGGGACCCGCTGCTGTCATCGTGCTGGTGAGCCCTGGAACCCCCCAAAACCCACCCTGGGGGGGGGCTCATGGCAGCTGCTGCCGTGGGCAGGGGGCTCCGTGCCAGCCCTGAGCCCACCCTCCCGCAGGTGAACATGCTGGTGGGCATCATCGTCTTCAACAAGCTCATGTCCCGCGACGGCATTTCAGATAAGTCCAAAAAGCAGCGAGCTGGGTAAGTGCCCTGCGCCCCACGAGGGGGGGGGGGGGGGGTCCCGGGGCTGCCCCCCGACCCCCACAGCCTGCCGGGGGCTGGGCATGGGGTGCCCAAGCAGCGGGCACGGGCTGGGGCAGATTTCATCAGTGGGCGGCGGGGGCCAAGCCCGGGGTGAGCACAGCCCCTCCTTGTCGGGGGCTGCTGGAGGGGCAGAATTTGGGGGGCAGCCCCTCGGGGAAAAGGGGGGGGGGTCCGCAGGCCGCAGCCCCCCCTCCGTGCCCGCCCCCTCCCCTGCCGCTTGGCCACCCCCCCTCGCCATTAACAGCCGCCGCCCTCGACTAACCCGACGCTCTCTTTCTCTTTCTCTTTCTCTCTCTCTTTCTTCTCCTCCTCCCATTTGCTTCTTGCCTGTGTCCGTCCATCCCTCCATCCATCTGTCCGTCCATCTGTCCATCCTCCCCGCCCTCCTGCCTTGCTCCCTCCCCTCTCCCCGTGCCTGCATCCCTCCTCCTCCTCCTCCTCCCCGCGTGGCCCGGTCCTGGCCGCGGGGCGCCGGGGGGGCGCTGGGCTCGTAGCTCCAAGCCCCCCCCGTGCGGCAGCCTGCTGCTGAAATGCACCAAGTGCGGCGTGGTGTCCAGCGCGGCCATGACCTCCGCCACCGCCAGCAGTGCCATGTTAGTGCCCGTCCCGCGCCCCCCGCCCCGAGCACAGCGCGGCGAGGGGGCTCTGGGCATCTTATGGGGCGGGCTGGGGGTCCCCGAGGGGAAGGAAGGAAGGAAGGAAGGAAGGAAGGAAGGAAGGAAGGAAGGAAGGAAGGAAGGAAGGAAGGAAGGAAGGAAGGAAGGAAGGAAGGAAGGAAGGAAGGAAGGAAGGAAGGAAGGGTGACGCTGTGTGCTCGGGGCGGGGTGTCCCATCACGTCTGCATGGCATGGCTTCCCATGGCAGGTCACCTCATCGCTGGGGTTGGGGGGCTCGTCTGGCCTCTGGGTGGGGGGGCAGCAGCTCGGGATGTCCCCTCCTCCTGGAGCGTGGCTGCCAAAGTCCCTGCTCACGGGGGTTTGGTCACAACACAGGCAGCCCCAAAATTCTCGACTAAAAATATAAAAAATCAAAACAAATCCCCTCTGTGCTGTTCTGGTGGCCGTGGGAGGGTGGCGGTGTCCCCCACGTCCCCCCAGCACCCTGTGGCTGTGTGGGAACAGGGACACACCCGGGGGGCTGGAGCCCGCAGATCCGCTCAACCCTCAGTTCCCAGCCAGCGCTGGCTTGGGGACACCGAGGGAGAGGGGACAGCTGTGTCACACAGCCCCGGCCGTGCTTGTGGGGCGCGGGGCAAAGCTCGGGGGGCTGCTGTGGGGAGGGGGGCGATGCTCGGGGGGCTGTCCCAGGGCAGCCCCACCCGTTGGGCTCACCCCGGCCCCTCTCTCCCTGCGCCAGGGCATCGCTGTGGAGCTCCTGCGTGGTCCTGCCTCTGCTGGCGCTGACCTGGATGTCGGCCGTGCTCGCCATGACCGACCGGCGCTCCATCCTCTTCCAGGTCCTCTTCGCCGTCTTCAACTCCGTCCAGGGCTTCGTCATCATCACCGTGCACGGCTTCCTGCGCCGAGAGGTGGGGGCGGCGCCGGAGGGGCGCCGGGGGACAGCCCTGGCCGCGGGGCCGTGACCGGCTCTGTCCCCGCAGGTCCAGGACGTGGTCAAGTGTCAGATGGGGGGGTGCAGGAGCGAGGAGAATGAAAACTCGCCCGACTCCTGCAAGAACGGGCAGGTGCAGATCCTGGTGAGTGGGTCCCCCCCTGGAGACCCCCGCCGCTGCCCGTGCCCGGCCATGGTCCTTCATTTCCCCGTCTCTGTCCCTCTCTTTCTCTCCTCTCTGTCTCGCTCTCTCCCTTCTTTCTGGATTTTTATAGACAGATTTTGAAAAGGACGTTGACCTGGCGTGTCAGACAGGTGAGCTCCCCCCTGTTGTCGCCGTGCCACACCTGGGAGGGACAGGCAGCACGGGGGGGAGGGTCTCTCCTGTGCCCCCCACCCTCCGTGGGACCCTCAGGGCCGGCTCTGACCCCGCTCCCCGCCCACAGTGCTGTTCAAAGAGGTGAACACCTGCAACCCCGCCACCATCACGGGCACCTTGTCCCGCATCTCCCTGGACGGGGACGAAGACCCCAAGCTCAACACCACCTCGGAGGGCGGCCTGGGCTTCTCCAGCCTGCCCGGGAACATCCCCCCCGCCAGCATCCTGGTGCAGGTGCCCAAGATGACGCCGAACGTGGTGGCGGGTCTGACCGAGCTGGGCGAGCCGCCGGCGCAGCAGCTCGGCCTGGAGGCGCCGGGTCCCGTTTACCTGTGCACCGAGAGCAGCCTGAGGCCCCTGGAATACGGCTGGATCCGGGCTCCCGAGCCCCCCCGAGAGAGCGATTACATGATGCTGCCCCGCCGCACCGGCAGCCTCAAGCCCTTCCCCCGCGAGGAGGGAACGCTCGGTGCCGGCGCGGAGGAGGCGGTGCCCGGCGGGACGGGGCGCCCGGCGGCCGAAGGGGACGCCTATCCCGGCTTTGTGGCCGTGGATCACGTCAATGTGAACCTCAACCAGCCCTACGCCACGGTGAAGGCGCCCTACGGCCTCCAGTTCAAGCAGCACCCCACGGTGAGGCAGATCCTGGCCTCGGAGCTGTCGGAGCGCAGCCGCACCATGCCCCGCACCGTGCCCGGCTCTGCCATGAAAGTGGGGTCCCTGGAGGTGAGCGGGGGGCTGGTGCCCGTGTGCAGGCGTGTGGGGAGGGATCCGTGTGCCCGGGACACGAGTGCACGTGTAGGGTTGCATGAATTCCCCCCTGTGCTGCCCCCTGGCCATCCCAGGTGGGATGAGCTCCGTGTCCCCGGCCGGGCATGGATTGGGGCTGGCATGAGCCCCTAAACCCTGTTCCCCCTCATCCTGGCCCTGCAAAGAACTTTCCCTTTTCTTCTCCATCTCCTCCCCTGCTCCTGCCTGTCCCCCTGCCAGAGGAAGAGGTTGCGGTACTCTGACCTGGACTTCGAGGTAAGTCCTGCCATGGAGGTGGCACCGGTGCCATCGTGGGGGACTGATCCAGGTTGTCCCCACTCCCTTTGCTCCGCCAGCAGCTCCTGAGCTCTGAGGGGTTTAGACCAGGCAGTACCAAGCGTTGGCTCTGGATTCAAACACCCGTGATGAGCCTGGAGCGGGCTCTGCTGCTGGTCTGGGGTGCGCCAGGAAGGCAGGGATGGGGACAGGGATGGGGACAGGGGGCAGTGCCGAGGGACAGCGGGCAGAGCCGATGGCCACAGGCCCTGCTCTGCCCCCGCAGAAGGTGATGCACACACGGAAACGCCACTCCGAGCTCTACCACGAGCTCAACCAGAAATTCCACACGCTGGACCGGTACCGGGCTCCGTCCACCGGCTCCTCCAAGGTGAGGTCCTGGAGGCCCCGTCCTGCCCTGGTGTGCACCCTGCCAGCCTTTTCCTCCTCCTGCATGGACTGTGGCACCCCGGGGACACTCAGGGCACCCAGGGGCGCCGCCGGGGCTGAGCGCTGGGGTTTTTCTGCAGCGAGAAAAGCGGTGGAGCGTCTCCTCGGGCGGCGGGGACAAGAGCACGGCCAACGTAAGTCCTGGCTCCCCCTGGGGGTGCTGTGGAGAGGGCAGGAGGTGGCTGTGCGACAGAGCCTGGCCACAGCTGCCCCTCACCGTGCAGGATGTGACCAGCCCCGAGGAGCAGCGGCCGAAAGCTCCGGCAGCGCCGCCCAAGCCGTGGAGCACATTCAAGGCGATGACGCTGGGCTCGCTGCCCAGCGCCCAGCGGGACCGGCTGGAGCTGTGCAGGGCAGACTGGGACAGCCCCTGCGCTGGCCTGGATGCGGCCGACGGCGATTTCCAGACGGAGGTGTGAGCCCCGGGGGTGTGAGCCCCGGGGGTGTGAGCCCCGCGCCCGCCGCCGCCGCCGCCGCCGCCGCCCCGTGCGCGGCCCCGCTGGTTTTGCTCCGTGCTCCGGGGCAGCCGGGGGGTCCCTGTCCCCCGACAGAGCCGCCTCCCACTCGTCCTCGCGCGGTTCCTCCTCCTGCCACCCCCAGGACGCGGGTGTGGAGGGGACCCGCGCCCTCTCCCCCCTCCCCAAAATGCTCACCCACGCTCACGCCTGCACCCCAACCCCCGGGGCAGGACCGGCCCGTGGAGGCCCTCAGACCTTTGTTCTTTTCTACCGGGATGTTTCTTCACGCCGTGCACCGTGTGCACGCGAGCGGCCGCCCCCCGGGACCCCCCCCGACCCCGGGAGCCCCGCGGCCGCCCCCTCCCAGCCCTCCCCACCGTCCCCCACCCCACGGGGCAGGTGCTGTCGTTGTTGGAAATAAAAGTTCACTCTCTGTGGTGCCGTGGGGCAGCGGCCGCCGCCTCGTGTTTCGCCTGGGGGTGGCTGTCACCCATTGTCACCCAGTGTCACCCATTGTCACCCAGTGTCACCCAGTGTCACCCTGCTCTGCCTGCACCCCCCTGCCCCAAAAAAACCCCCCCTGAGCAGGGCTGATCCTGCACCCCCCGTGCTGCAAATGAGCGCCTGATCATGGGAGCCAGGAGTGGTAATTATAGAGTAATTAATCTGTGAGTAAATGAAGGAATTTCGGAGGTCATCACCACGTGGAGTCGCTCCAGGTGGGCTGCACAGCACTGTGGGAGCTTCCCGGCATCCAGAGATGGAGGTGGGAGCTCCAGCGGGAGCAGCAGCTGAGTGTGGGAATGCCCAGAGCAGGAGCTGGGTCAGGACATCTCTGCTGGTGGCTCCGGGCGCATCTGGGATGAGAGATTCGGATCCATGGTGGGACCACAGCACCAAAACCCTCCTGCTGTGAGTGCCATGGCTGTGCCGTGGTGGGAGCAGATCCCTTTCCCTCTGGGAAAAGCCTCCTGAGCTTCCTGAGGGCTTCCCTTGGACAGGACAGGCTTGGGAGGAGCAAAGGGCACAGGCCAGGCTGGGCTGGTGGCCACTGACCATGGGACAGGACAGGACAGGGCTGGGACACTGGGACAGGATGTGACCCTTGGAGTGGGGGTCCTCTCCCCAGCCACCCCAGGGCATGGAAATCCCAATTTCATAACCCAGTTCATCCCAGCAGTGCCCAGTTCAGGTCTGGGGCTCTGGAAGAAGCCATTTGGGTTCCCACGTGGTGATGGGAGTGACGAGGAGGGGGTGGAAGGAGCCAAATTGTTCCACTGCCACCTCCTAAGGGGGATCCAGCTGTGTGGGGAGGGGGCTGGCACAAGCACAGACATTTTTGGCTGCCCATGCCAGGGGGTCAGAATCACGAGTGGCTGCTGTGGGGCTCCCAGCCCCATGGAGGGTGCGGGTCAGGGGCACCATCCCCTCCTTGGGGTGTCCCCCCCTGCTGGTCCCTGTAATTCTGCTGGAAAATTCTGCTGGAAATTAATTCTGCTGGAAATTAATTCTGCTGGAAATTAGTTCTGCTGGAATTCTGCAGCCACATCCTCCAGCTCTGGTTTCTCAGAGCTGCCACGCACTGGGATCCCCCTGCCCGCTCCCCCTCCCTGCTTTGGGGGATCCGGGGCCTGCTCCAGCTCCCCTCCTCTCCTTTCCCAGCCAAACACAGCCGCGAGAGGCAGCGTCAGGGTTTCCTGGGGCATCTGTTGGCAATTAGCAGCTTTTATTACTCATGGAGACGCCAGATGGGGCGAGGGAACGGAGCCCGGGCCAGAGGCACAGGCCCGTGGAGTGTCCCAGCATGAGGGGACAAGGGACAGCCCCCAGCCCTGCCGGACAGGGGGGACAGGGTGGGTCAGAGCAGATCCCAGAGCTCTGGAGCCGCTTTCCATCAGCCGGACTGAGTCCCTCCAGTGCCAAAAATGTGAATTTTGGGGGGCGGAAATGATGGAGAAGCGGCTCTGAGGCTGCGCGTCCGCGGGGGGAACGGGAGCTCGCATCGGAGCTTCTCCCCCCGCTCCCCGTGGAAGAAACTTCACCAAAAAGAGGCAAAAAGTGCTGTTCTAGCACCGCGGCTACAGACGGCCCAGGGAAACTGGAAAGAATTCCTGCAGCGCTTTCCTTCCTGGCTGGAATTAGGCAGGGAGGAGCGGGGAATTGTGCCTGGATTGGAGCAGAAATTAATGCTGAGCCGCTGAAGCCCTCAGTCCTGCCAGACAGGGGGTACGGGGTGAGTCAGAGCAGATCCCAGAGCTCTGGAGCCGTTTTCCATCTGCAGCTCCCATCGGAGCCGTGCTGAGTCCCCCCAGTGCCAAAAATGTGAATTCTGGGGGGCGGAAATGGTGGAGAAGCGGCTCTGAGGCTTCTCCCTCGGCTCCCCGCGGAAGAAACTTCACCAAAAAGAGGCAAAAAGTGCTGTTCTAGCACCGCGGCTACAAACAGCCCTGGGAAGCTGGAAAGAATTCCTGCAGGCGCTTTCCTTCCTGGCTGGAATTAGGCGGGGAGGAGGGGGGAATTTGTGCCTGGATTGGAGCAGAAATTAATGCTGAGCCTCTGAAATCCTCACCGCAGGAATTCCCTCCTGTGCCTTGCCCAGGCCGGCAGCTGCCTCTGAGCCAGCGCGGTCCGGACGGCGTCATCCCAACCCTCATTCCATGGATTTGGGGAGCCTTTCGGGGGAGGGCTGAGCTCGGGGTGAGACGTGGGGAGCCCCAGGGTAACAAAACCGCCGCGTTGCTCGGAGGCAAAATTGTCTCCAGCCCCGAAATTGCCGGGCTCTGCTCCGGCTCGTGTTTTTTGGCAGGCGGCGCGGCAGTTTCTTGGAAGCGCAGCGCGCCTCTGCTTTTTCCATGATGGGATGGAGGGTGGGCAGGGGCTGCTTGCTGCAGGATCCTGCTTTCCATCCCCCCGCTGGGCGCCGCTCCAAGCCCGAGGTCTGGGGAGGCGGGATCCGGCTCCTTTCTCCCTCTGGAAATGCCGATCCCGTGCTCTGGAACAGCCAAGGGAAGCAGGAGCTGCACGGAGCCGGGGTTTTCCACGCCGCTGCCACCCCTGGGGATGTCGGGGTCGCTTCGTGCCACCGGGCTGGGGACAACGAACCCAGGGGAGCACCCTGGGAAGTGAGGGGAGCTCCATTGTAAACCCTCCCAAGTGTTTTGCAGATGGACTGAGGGTCCTGGGAGATGCAGAGGATGGGACGAGGCTTCATCCCTGCTCTGCTCTGGGCTTGGGGTGGGATGTGGGGCCAGTTTTGGGGCCGTGCCCCGCACCCACAGGACACACAAACCCAAGTTTGTGGCCCCAAACAAAGAACAGCTCGAGGAGAACAGTCATCCCAAACGAGAGAACAGAGGAAAATTCGCTGTGTTTTCATTCCCACTTGCTTTAATTACCCTTAATTACCTCAGCAGGCACCTCGCGGGAGCGTTGTCACCACGTCGCCGGGACTGGCTGGGCTTGCCCACGACAGCTTATTTACTGCCTGTGCACAAGCAGCAGTTGTTAATTAGCGACTTTATTGAGATCCATGCGTCCCTCACGCGTCTCTAAAGCTGCCGCCTGAATAGATCCATCACAATTTGGGAGAAAACGCAGCTGGGCCATCCTGAGGGTCCCTGTGCCACCCCAGCGCGGTGACACAGCCATGGCGATGCCAGGGGATGCTTTGCACCCTCCAGATCTAAAATTGCACGAGCTGAGCTCGTTCCCTGCCTGTTTTTGGGGGGTCAGGGCGGCCTGGCACGCACGGGAACGGAAGGATGGGGCAGCCAGGCCCCGGGGCAGCATTCCAGGCTGGCACATCCCGGCTGGGATGGGCCGGGATCCCTCCAGGGCTTGGCAGGGCTCTGGGAAATCAGCAGGACGCGGGAGCGGCGGCGGTGGCAGCGGCAGGGATGGTGGCAGCGGTCCCGTCTCGTCGCTCTGACCCCGGGCACCTCGCCCTGAGCCAGACTGTCCCCAAGCCACCCCCGAGGCTCAGGGAGGGGACAGCAGCTCCGTGTCACACGGCGGGATGGCCTCGGGGGTCTGCCCGGAGCTGCTCCGGGGGCCGTGCCCGTGCAGGAGCATCCTTGAGGGACACCCTCCTTCCTTGGGGACATATTCTGGGCAGCGCTGCCACCAGCGCTGCCACCCCCGGGTGCCCTCAGCTCCCTGTGGGCAGGAACAGCCGCTCCACAGGGGGGACAGCCAGGGAATGGGATCCCCCCCAAATCTGGGATTGGGGCCGGAGGGGGGAAGGAGGGCGGGGAGGGAGCGGAGGCGCTGCCGGGGGAGGCGCCCGGAGGAGGAGGAGGAGGAGGAGGGCGGGGATGCGAAGGCGGCCCCCCGGGTTTGGGGGGGGGTGCGGGGGGCGGGCAGCGCTTGGGGGGCGGCTCGGGCTCCCCTCGGAGGGAGGCGGGGAAGGCGGCGGGGGCGGCGCGGCGGCTCCCGGTGTCCCGCACTGCACCGGAGTTCCCGGTGTCCCGCACTGCACCGGAGGTCCCGGTGTCCCGCGGTGGAGCTCCCGGTGTCCCGCACCCCCGCAGAGCCCCGTCCCCGCCGAGCCCCGCGCAGGTGAGCCCCGGGCAGCGCCGCACCGGGGGCGGACGGAGCCCCGGCCCTGCGGCGGGACAGGACGGGACGGGACGGGACGGGACGAGGGGGGATTCCCCGTTAATCCCCGGCGTGAATCACGCCCCGGGGCCGCGGGGACCCGCCGGTGCGGAGGGTGCGGCGCGGGGAAGGCGGGGAGCGGCCGGGGGGAGCTGCGGGGGTGGGCGAGGGCAGTGCCAGGCCAGCGGAGCCGAGGGGCAGCACAAGAGACAAGCGGTGAAGGGGGGCTGGAAAGAAGAGCTGGGGGTGCCAGAGAGCCCCGGGCAGGCAGGGCAGGGGTGGCCCCGCTGCCGGGGGTGCCGGGGGCTGTGCGTGGGTGAAGGACGGGGATGTCCCGCTCCGGTAGCAGCTCCGGAGCCGAGGGTGTCCGTCTGTCCCGGCTCCGGGCCCCGCTGCAGCCCCAGCTTGCCTCGTGGCAGGAAGCAGGAGGGAGGCCAGGTCGGGGTGACCTGCAGGGACACCCCCGGGGATCCACACGGGACCGGGAGATGGAACGGGAGGTGCTGAGCCCTTCCCGGGCGGGTACACCCGGTTCCACTCTGGGGAGCTCCAGTCACTGAATTGTTGGAGTAAATTGTTGAGTGTTTGGAGTAAATTCGGGTGCTGGCCTTTGACACCCAGGGATGCTGGGATGCTGCAGCTTGGGCTGGGTGTGGAGCAGAGGGATGGGGGCCACAGTGACCCCCCCAAAACATCACCGAGCCATGGCCAGGAGGGTCAGTGCCACTCCATGCTGGTGGCTTCCCTGGTGTGGGCAACCTCATGGGCCACCAGGTGCCCATCTCGGGGTCTCTCCCTTGCAGGTGGCCCTGAGGGCCCTGAGCCTCTGCCACAGGCACCATGAGCAGTCTCTGGGCCCTGGTGCTTGCCGGGCTCCTCAGCGCCTGCCAGGGGATGGAGCTGCTGCCAGCAGAAGGTAAGGACCAGCGGGGGCTTGGGAGCCACCTCCCTCCTCCTCTGTCCCTGCCACAGCTGGGTCAGTGCCAGGGGTGGCAGGGCAGAGATGACAGACACTGTGAGCTGTGCCAGGACCCGAGTGATGGCTCCAGACTGAGCTCTGGGCTTTGCTCAGCATCCCCCGTGGGCAGGGGGCCAGGGAGAGCAGATCCGAGTGATCCCGGCTGCGGGGAGCCAGCCCGGGACACCCCAACACCGCCCCCACAGCCTGGCCATGGGCAGGGATGGATGGGGCTGGGCCACTCTGGGGACACTCGGTGACAGCCGGGACAGCGCGGCTGGAGCCGGGTCCAGGCGGGGCAGGTGAGCCAGGACAGGGCAGGGTGAGGATGCACGGAGCTCCCGAGGGAGGTTTGGCCATGACCCACACCGTGGTGGAGGGCTGGGGAGGGTCCAGGTGCAGCTGGGGACACGGGGATGGTGGCAGAGGATGGGAACAGGGATGGGAGCAGGGATAGGGAACAGAGATAGGGGAATGGGGATTGGGGAATGGGGATGGGGACAGGGAACAGGGATGGGGTTGGGAACAGGGATGGGAGCAGGGATAGGGAATAGGGATGGGGGAATGGGGATTGGGGAATGGGGATGGGGACAGGGAACAGGGATGGGGGAACAGGGATGGGGAAATGAGGATGGGAAAAGGGATGGGGGTACAGGGATGGGGACAGGGAACAGGGACAGGGAACAGGGATGGGGACAGGGACAGGGAACAAGGATGGGAGCAGGGATGGGGAGAGGGATGGGGGAACGGGGATGGGGACAAGGACAAGGAGCAGGGATGGGGGAACAAGGATAGGAATAGGGATAGGGAACAGGGATGGGAACAGGGATGGGAACAGGGATGGAAACAGGGATGGGAACAGGGACCGGAACAGAGATGGGTCCCGGTGTGGGATGAGCCCCGGGCCCCGGGGGAGGAGCCGCTGGAAGCGACACCGGGGTTGCATCAGGCTCGGTGGGGGTGGAGCGGTGGCTCGGCCCGCGGGGTCTGCCTGGGAGGGGACACTGACACTGTCACTGTCACTGTCACTGTCACTGTCACTGTCACTGTCACTGTCACCTGCTCCTGCTGCCCGGCACGGTGTGGGCTCGTGTGTCCTGGCCTTTCCTAAGGGACAGACGGTTGGACAGGCAGGATTTTCCCTTCCCAGTGCTGGGAGAGGCTGCAGAGCGATGGCATGGGGTGGTTTAGGCTCCTTGGTGTCCCCTGCCCTGCTGAGGGTGATGTCAGCGCCGGCAGGAGGGGACACTGCCCTGGCTGTGACATTCTCTGCTGTAACATTGGCCCAGGCATGTCCCCACATCGCTGCTGGCTCCTGGTCAGCCTGGGCCACAAGCCACGGTGGTGCCAAGCTCCTGACAGAAGTGGGGAGGGTCTGGAGGGCGTCAGAGACCCCCAGGAACATCCTAGGAAGGGATGGGAGAATCTTTGGTGCCCATCCTGCTCCAGGGCCGCTCTGCATGGAGACAAAACCAATCCTTCCCTCCCCCCTTGTTTACTCCTTTATCTCGCACCTCCCAACATCTGGCGCATCTGGAGGTGGCTCGGTGCTGCCGGGGCTGGGATTTATCCCTGCAAGCAGCAGCAGCAGCACCCCCGTGACCGCTGCTGACACGGCATTTCCTGCTCCTCAGCCTCGGGCTGGACCCTCACGCCTGTCCCCGAGGGCCACCGGCTCTGAGCTGTCACCGGGAAGGGGCAGGAAGGGACAGATGTCGATGGCGCTGTGGGTGTCCCTGGCAGCCGTCCCAGTCTCCTGACGCTGATTGCAGCCGCGGGGCTGTCTGCAGGCAAAGCAGCCAGGGCTGGGAAAGCGTTTCACCTGTGGGAGGCAGCAGCGCCAGCTCTGTCCCCTCCCAAGCTCTGTCCCCTCCCAATCTCTGTCCCCTCCCAAGCTCTGTCCCTTCCCAATCTCTGTCCCCTCCCAACCTCTGTCCCCTCCAAAGCTCTGTCCCCTCCCAATCTCTGTTCCCTCTGAAGCTCTGTCCCCTCCCATCTCTGTTCCCTCTGAAGCTCTGTCCCCTCCCAGTCTCTGTCCCCTCCCAAGCTCTGTCCCCTCCAAAGCTCTGTCCCCTCCCAGTCTCTGTCCCCTCCCAAGCTCTGTCCCCTCCCAATCTCTGTCCCCTCTGAAGCTCTGTCCCCTCCCAGTCTCTGTCCCCTCCCAAGCTCTGTCCCCTCCCAATCTCTGTCCCCTCTGAAGCTCTGTCCCCTCCCAATCTCTGTCCCCTCTGAAGCTCTGTCCCCTCCCAGCTGCTCCTGGAGCACTCCAGCCTCCTCCTCCCGACTCCCGCGATTGGGATTTGCTTGGTCAGCGCTGCCTCGGGAAGCTGGGGCTGGCTCCTGGCAGCACCCCCAGACGCTCCAGGGCTTGGGGAGCTCTGTGCAGTGCCACCCTGCTCATCCCACCGTGCCTGGGGACACGGCAGTGACAGTGATGTGCTGGTTTGCCTCACAGGAGAGCTGTGCCCGCCGCTCTGGGACGAGGATCTGGTTGGGGACAAGTACGAGAATGTCACAGGTAAGGAAAGGCCCTCTCAGGGATCCTCTGACACCCCAGGATGGGCTCTGTGACCTGCCTGGGGACTGTCACCTGTGCCAGGGCCAGGTCTCATGTCCCCTGCTCTGTCCTGCAGGTTTTAACCTGGTTAAAAGGTTTGACCTGCTGAAGATCTCGTCGGTCAAGAAGATCCGCAGTGCCCGGGGGCCGGTGGTGCTGCGCCTGGGCACCGTGCCCCTGGTCCAGCCCACGCAGTGAGTGACCCTGGGTGACCTTTCAGGTGGCCTTGGGTGACCTGTGGGGTGGCCCTGAGTGACCCTCAGGTGACCCAAAACTCCTCCAGGTGTAAATTTGGGGTCTGGATGCAGCTGGGTGTTCACAGGGGTCTGAGGATGAGGGAAGAGACGAGGATCTGACTCCATGTTGGAGAAGGCTTGATTTATTATTTTATGATATATATTATATTAAAACTATACTAAAAGAACAGAAGAAAGGATTTCATCAGAAGGCTGGCTAAGAATAGAATAGGAAAGAATGATAACAAAGGCTTGTGGCTCTCTGTCCGAGCCAGCTGGGCTGTGATTGGCCATTAATTAGAAACAACCACATGAGGCCAATCCCAGATGCACCTGTTGCATTCCACAGCAGCAGATAACCATTGTTTCCATTTTGTTCCTGAGGCCTCTCAGCTTCTCAGGAGGAACAATCCTAAGGAAAGGATTTTCCATAAAAGATGTCTGCGACACTGGGTGGGCTTTGCCCTTAGCTCATGCCAGGGATGCCAGGCAGCTCCGTGTCACCCCTGGGGACACTGAGGACCCCGAGGCTGCCCCAACACCTTTCTCCTCGAAAGGAAACCCCAGGCTGCCAGGGCTCTGCTGGCTGGTGGCCAAGCCTTGCGCAAGCAGGGCTCTGTGGCTGATCTGTGGTTGCTCTTGGCAGAGCCTGCAGGGTCCAGACGAGCTCCAGAGGCTCTGAGCAGGCACTGCCGGGTGTGTGGGGGGCTGCTGGGGGGCACACGGGGCCTGGCCCTTGTCCCCTCAGTGCCCGCGCTGCCAGGGCTGGCAGGGACAGTGCAGCGTGGCAGGGCGGGAGCAGATCCATGTCCTTGGGAGCTGCTCCTGCAGGAAATGGCTGTGGCGTGTCCCCACATTGCCCCGGGGCTGGCACAGAGCTGTGCCGGGCATGGGGCTCTCCAGAGGGCCAGGAGATCCAGCCTGGGCAGCCAAATCCTTGGATGGCTGCGGGTGGATGGTGGAGAATCCAGACTGGTGTTGCTCTTGGCTGGGGCATCCCAAATCCAGCTTTGGGGAGTCTGGAGATGGGCACAGCCCAGGCTGTGAGGTCCCATGGGTGCCCACCCACCTCAGCGCCCTGTCAGGGTGTCCCCGTGCCCCATGGAGAGCAGAGGGCACCGCTGGCCCTGTCCCAGTGCCCATCCCTTGGTCCAGCTCCAGAGCAGTGGCTTGGAAAGCTGCGGGTGCGGAGCCAAGGCTGGGAGCGGAGCGGAGCCCGGAGCAAATATTTCCAGTGGTTGAATGGGCTGTGGGAGAGCTGGGAAAGGCTGCCAGGGCCTCCCTGGGGATGATGGATGCATTTCCTGGCTGCCCTGGGACAAAATTTTGGGATAAGAGCTGCAGCCACACCAGCAGGGGTGACAGTGAGGGGCAGAACCCACTGTGATGCCATCTGGGGTGCCACCGGTGGGGACAGCTCATGGCAGGACCCACAGGGGGTTGTTGGGGTGGTGCTGCCACTGTAGGTGCCCTACGGATGGGTGCCACCGGTGGGCACAGCTCATGGCAGGACCCATTGGGGTTGCTGGGATGGTGCCACCACCTGTAAGTGCCCTACGGATGGGTGCCACCCTCCTGGGTGCCAGCTCCGTCCCCAGAGCACCCCAAGAGCTGTCCCCACAGGCAGGTGTTCCCGCGGGGGCTGCCCCCCACCTTCACCCTGGTCCTCACCTTGCTGCTGAAGAAGAACAGCACCGGGGAGCACTGGTACCTCTTCCAGGTCACCGACCGCCAGGGATACCCCCAGGTACACCCCGGGGACATGGGGGGACACCCCAGGAATGAGCAGGAGCCGTCCCTGAGCGCGCCACTGTCCCCTCTGTGCCCAGCTCTCCCTGTCCGTGCACGGCCCCGAGAGAAGCCTGGAGTTCCAGGCGCGGGCACCGGGTGCCAGCTTCGTCAGCGCCACCTTCGCGGGCAAGGCGGTGGCGTCGCTGTTCGACGGGCGCTGGCACAAGGTGGTGGTGGCCGTGCAGGGCCACGCCGTGTCTGTGCACCTGGACTGCGCCTCCATCGCCTCCAAGCCGCTGGGGCCGCGGAGAGCCCTGGCACCCGAGGGCAACGCCTTCCTGGGGCTGGACGCCGTGCGTGGCACCCCGGTCAGGGTGAGTCGGAGGGGTCAGTGCCCCTGAGTGCCAATGAGTGCCAGTGAGTGCCAATGAGTGCCAATGAGTGCCCGAGTGCCCCTGAGTGCCCCTGAGTGCTCCTGAGTGTCACTGAGTGCCAATGAGTGCCCCTGAGTGCCAATGAGTGTCCCCGAGTGCCCCTGAGTGCCCCTGAGTGCCACTGAGTGCCAATGAATGCCAATGAGTGCTAATGAGTGCCAATGAGTGCCAATGAGTGTCACTGAGTGCCAATGAGTGCCCCTGAGTGCCAATGAGTGCCAATGAGTGCCCCTGTGTCAGCGCCCCCGAGTGCCAATGAGTGCCAATGAGTGCCAATGAGTGCCCCTGACTGCCCCTGAGTGCCAATGGGTGCCCCTGAGTGCTCCTGAGTGCCAATGAGTGCCCCTGGCTCTGCCTGCGGTGTCAGGGCCACCCCTGACCTGTCACCCGTGTCCTGCTGCAGTTTGACATCCAGCAAGCTCAGATCTACTGCGACGCCGAGCTGGCCAGGCAGGAGGGGTGCTGCGAGATCTCGGCCAGCGGGGTGAGTGCCCTGAATGCCACTGAGTGTCCCTGAGTGCCCCTGAGCATCCCTGAGTGCCCCTGAGCGTCCCTGAGTGCCAACGAGTGTCCCTCAGGGCCCAGGAGTGCCCCTGAGTGCCCCTGAGTGCTCCTGAATGCCACTGAGCTCTCCTGAGTGCTCCTGAGCATCCCTGAGTGCCACTGAGTGTCCCTGAGTGCCCCTGAGTGCCCCTGAGTGCTCCTGAGTGACCCTGAGCACCCCTGAGCACCCCTAAGTGTCTCCACCCCAACCGCAGACCCTGGAGCTGTCCTGTCCACACTCAGGGTTTTCCCCACAGGGGAAACTGAGGCGCAGTGAGGGCAGGTCTGTCCCCTTTGTGTCACCGCCTCGTGCTGCCCGTCCCCAGGAGCTGGCTGTCCCCCGGCAGCCTCCCCGTGACCCTGCTGTCTCCCTGCAGTGCCAGACAGAAACGCCCAAGACCCGCCGGCAAGCGGAGCTGATGCAGAGCAGCAACCTGATCGAGATGGTGCCGCAGCCCGAGGGCAGGGTGTTCACCCGCTGCTTCTGCCTGGAGGAGCCGCTGGGCACCGTGAGCTCTGCCAGTGCCACCCCAGCCCCATCCCAGTCTCCATCCTCACCCCGTGCCCATCCCGGCCCCTGTTCCCATCTCCATCCCCATCCCAGTCCATCCCCAAGCCAATCCCCATCCCAGTCCATCCCAGTCCCCATCCCCGAGCTCAGCTCCATCTCCATCACCAATCTCATCCCAGTCCCCATCCCCATTCCTATGTCTGTTCCTATCTCCATCCCAGTCCCATCCCAGTCCCCATTCCCAGTCCCCATCCCCATCCCAGTCCATCCCCAAGCCAATCCCCATCCCATCCCATCCCAGTCCCCATCCCATCCCATCCCATCCCATCCCATCCCATCCCATCCCATCCCATCCCATCCCATCCCATCCCATCCCATCCCATCCCATCCCATCCCATCCCAGTCCCCATCCCATCCCATCCCATCCCATCCCATCCCATCCCATCCCATCCCATCCCATCCCATCCCATCTCCATCTCCATCCCAGTCCCCATCCCTGTTTCCATCCCCGTTCCTATCCCAGTCCCCATCCCCATCCCCATCCCATACCTGGCCGGTGCAGCCACCTTGCTCCAGCCCCTGGAAAATCCTTCCTTACTTTTTCCAGTTTGAAGCTGGGGAGGGAGGGAGGGAGAGAGGGAGGTGTCTGTGACCTGAGGGGACAAGGGACAGGAAGGTCCCACCTGGGCAGGGAGGTCCCGGTCCCACCTGGGCAGGGAGGTGTGTGTGACCCGAGGGGCTGAGGGACAGGAAGGTGCCACCGCTGCCTCCTCCTCCTCCCTGGCTTCCTGAGCAGGACAAACCCAGGATTCACGGACAGGGCTGGGATGCTCCAGGCAGGTGCCAGCACCAGCTCTTCCCTCCCTGCAGGAGCCGGGCAGAGCCTCGGGAAGGAGCAGCCTGAGGGATGATGCCAAGGACAAGGTGAGCGTGTGCCAGCCCTGCTCCCCTTCCAGTGCCACCCACGGTGCCACCCTCTGTCCCACACCCTGGCTGCCTCTGTCCCTGCCAATCTGGGATCTCCCAGCGCTGCAGGGACGCCGTGAGGAGCGGCTGCTCTGCTCCCCCCGAGCAGGGATTGAGGCCCCACTGGCTCCGTGCTGCTGCTGGAGCCATCCCAGCTCTGGCCAAGGGCCTCTTTGTTCCCTCCGAGCGACTCCAGAGCACTGCCAGAGCTGGGAAATGTCTCCAGAGCTCCTGTTCCTCATCCCTGAATGTTTCTGGGATGCCTCATCCCCGTGGTGATGGTCCCAGGGTGCAGATCAGGGTGGGGGGTGATACATGGTCTCATAAGCTCTTGGAGATCTATTTCACACCCAAGATAGCTCAGCTAAATTAGAAGGTATAAAATCAGCAGGGTGGCTTCTGTGGGAGTGGTGGAAACAAAAAAGTTTTAGTAAAAGGCAAAATAAAATAATTCTTTACAGAGAAAAACCGAGCCAGGTGCAAAAGGTTCTTGCTCTTGGTAAAACACCTCACAAAAGCAATTAGTGTCTTTGTTCTCTTCTTTTTCTAGTAAATTGCTCAGGCAGTTTTTTGGTTTCTGTCCAATTGGCCATCCTTAAGTTTGAGGGGAAGTCCCCCAAGTCCTATGAGGTGTCTTTTCAACTAATTAAGGAGATAAATTTCTGAGCTTTTTTAAGGAGACAAAGATCATTTTGTCACTCCATCGATGGGGCTGGAGGTCTTGGGGACAGAGCCACATCCTGCCTGTCCTCAGTCCCATGGGTGTCCCCAGTCCCGTGGATGCTGTGGGGTTTGGGGTGCTCTGGGTTGGAGTGCTCTGGGGTTTTGGGGGTGCTGTGATGTTTTGGATGCTCTGGGGTTTAGGGAGCTCTGGGGTTTTGGTTCACGGGGGTTTTGGGAGTGCTGTGGGGTTTGGGGTGCTGTGGGGTTTTGGCTGCTGTGGGGTTTTGGGTGCTGTGGGTTTTGGCTGCTGTGGGGTTTTGGGGCATTGTGGAGTTTTGGGTGCTGTGGGGTTTGGAAGTGCTGTGGGGTTTGGGGGTTGCTGTGGAGTTTGAGGGTGCTGTGGGGTTTTGGGGTGTTATGGGGTTTGGGGCATTGTGGAGTTTTGGAGTTCTGTGGGGTTAGGGGTTCTCTGGGGTTTGGGGGTGATGTGGGGTTTGGATTGTTGTGGGGTTTAGGGCATTGTGGAGTTTTGGAGTTCTGTGGGGTTTAGGGGCGCTGTGGGGTTTAGGGGTGCTCTTGGTCTTTGGGTGCTCTGGCATTTGGGGTGCCTGGTGTTTGGGGTGCCAGGGGCAGTGCGTGCAGCTGCCCCAAGCTCCCATCCCTGTCTCTTCCAGTGCCCTCCCTGCTCGCCCCAGGTGGCACCAGGAAATGTGAGTGTGGCACCGGCCATGGGGACCCCGAGCTGGCCAGGCTGGGCTGTGACCTGGGGGTGGCAAAAGCCACCGGGGTGCTGTCACCAGCCCCCCATGACCCCACAGGTTCTCCAGGCCCTACAACATCTGGAAGGCCCCTGATCCTTTCCAGATGTGGCCCCATTCCTACAGCAACCTCTGGCTGGGGTTTGGGGGGATGGCAGGGGGTGGCAGCCATTGGGACACCTCATGCCCCATGGAGGCACTTGGGGACAGAGTGCTGGGACAGTGGGGACTGTGCTGGGCTCAGGGCTCTGCTGCTGCCACCTTGGGGGACACCTTTCTCCTGTGTCCACAGGTCACCCTCGGTCCCCCAGGTCCAAAGGTTGGTTTGTCACCTCCCAGGACACCCAGCGCTCCCGCAGGAATGTGGGGATGCTGTGCCAGAGCATCCCTGCCCGGAGCTGTGGGCACACACGGGGACATGGGGACGCCCTGTGTCTGTCACCTGTGCCCATTTCCACCCATCCTGTGCCCACTTGTCCCCCTCCCTGTGTCTGTTTGTCCCCCACCCTGTGTCTGTTTGTCCCCCACCCTGTACCTGTTTGTCCCCCACCCTGTGTCTGTTTGTCCCCCACCCTGTGTCTGTCACCCTCCCTGCGCCCGTTTTTCACCCACCCTGTGCCCGTTTGTCACTCATCCTGTGCCCATTTGTCCCCCACCCTGTGCCCATTTGTCCCCCACCCTGTGCCCATTTTTCACCCACCCTGTGCCCATTTTTCACCCTCCCTGTGCCCATTTGTCACCCACCCTGTGCCCATTTTTCCCCCACCCTGTGCCCGTTTTTCACCCACCCCGTGCCCCTTTGCCCCCCTCCCTCCCTCCCTCTCTTGCAGGGCACCAAGGGCGAGCGGGGCCTCCCTGGCGCGGCGGGTGGCAAAGGGGAGAAGGGTGACCGTGTGAGTGTCCCCGGTGTCCCTGTCCTGCCTGTCCCCTCCTGCTGGCTCCCTGGCACACAGGGACGCCCTGGGGGTGCCCCTGTGCCCCCAAAGCCCCCACCCTGTCCCTGAGCCACCTCCCCCCTCCGCAGGGCATGGACTGTGTGCGCACCCACCCCGATGGCCCCGTGCAGGTGAGACCCCCCCAAACCCTCCCCAAAGCCCCTCCCCATCCCTCCCTGCCCTCTCACCTCCTCCTCCTCCTCCTCTTCCTCCCAGTGTGCCGAGGGGCCGCGGGGTGAGAAGGGGCAGCGTGGGCAGGTGGTAAGTGACGCTGCGGGGACACTGTGGGGACACTATGGGGACACTGCGGGGACACTGCGGGGACACTGCGGGGACACTGTGGGGACACTATGGGGACACTGTGGGGACACTGTGGGGGCATTGCGGGGACACTGCGGGGGCACTGTGGGGACATTATGGGGACACTGTGGGGACACTATGGGGACACTGTGGGGACACTGCGGGGACACTGCGGGGGCACTCTGGGGGCACTGTGGGGGCACTGTGAGGGCACTGTGGGGGCACTGCGGGGGTCCCCCTGCCCTGGGATGGGATGGGGGGTCCAGCTCTGCGGGTCCAGCTCCGTGTGGGCATGAGAGGAGCAGGAGGTGACCCTGCATGAGCCCACCTGGGCACCCTCATGAGCCCACCTGGGCACCCTCATCACGAGCCCACCTGGGCACCTGCATGAGTCCACTTGGGCACCCACCCAAGCCCACCTGGGCACCCTGCAGGAGCTCACCTGGGCACCCTCATCAGGAGCCCACCTGGGCACCTGTACGAGCCCACCTGGGCACCCTCTTTGTCCCCTTTTTCCTGTGCAGGGACTCCCAGGCCTGGCTGGCACTGAGGGGCAGAAGGTGAGTCCAGCCCACCTGGGGTCCTGGCATGGCAGGAGGGACACCTGGGATGGTGGCAGAGGTGCCAGGACCTGCCAGTACCAACCTTGGGTGACACCACAGGTGACACCAGAGGTGACATCTGTCTGTCCTGCAGGGCCAGAAGGGTGAGAAGGGTGACGGGGGCCTGCAGGGCAAGCCCGGGCGCCCTGGGCGTGATGTGAGTAGTGCTGGGGGGTACCTGGGCACCCCCTGGGCACCCCCTGGGCATCCCCCAGGCCAGGGGGGTCTGGCCACAGGAGCCTTCAGACCCCACTCCCCTCCTGGCAGGGCCGGCCCGGAGAGATCTGCGTGGTGGGACCCAAGGGACAGAAGGTACCAGGGGGGTTTGGGGGTGACAGGGGGGACATGGGGCACCTGGTGGCACTGCCAGCACGGCCACCCTCCCCTCAATGTCCTGCAGGGTGACCCCGGCCTCGTGGGACCAGAGGGTTTGGCTGGTGAACCAGGACCCCCGGGCATGCCAGGCTCTCCAGGGGTTGGCATTCCAGGGAAGCCGGTGAGGAGCCCTGTGCCAGGGTGGTGTCCCCACGGTGGGCATTGCCATGGGAAGGGCAAGGTGCCACCCCACAGCCAGAGCTGGCTGGCCACGGCACCCCAGCAGGGTTAACACCTCCCTTTGTCCCTTTCAGGGTGACCCTGGTGGCCCTCCAGGTCCGAAGGGAAAGAAGGTGAGTGCAGGGAAAGGGGTCCCAGGTGCGCCCCAGTGCTGGGAATCCCATCCAGAGCTGGATCCACCAGAGCTGAGCTGCACCTCAACCACTGTGGGTGGCCCAAGGACCTGGCTTGGGGGGCAGGACACCCCCGGGGGGACAGGGGTGTCACACCCAGGGCTGTGGTGTCACCCCCATGGGGACAGGGGTGTCACACCCAGGGCTGTGGTGTCCCCTGGCTGAGCTCAGGATTTCCCATCTCTGGCTCCAGGGCAGCCCGGGAGCTCCTGGACCCGGAGGATCGCCTGGGACACCCGTGAGTAGCAGAGGCAGGAGCCAAAGCCGGGGTCAGGGCCGGGTTTTTGGCTCGGGGTTGGGGCTGCTTGGCCAGAGAGGGGCTGGGATCAGAGCCCAGGAGCTGAGAGGGCTTTGGGAAATGAGGGAGCTGAGAGGACTTGGGAAAAGTGGGAGCTGAGAGGGATTTGGGAAAAGCGGGAGCTGAGAGGGCTCTGGGAAATGAGGGAGCTGAGAGGGCTTTGGGAAAAGCAGGAGCTGAGAGGATTTTGGAAAAATGGGAGCTGAGAGGGCTCTGGGAAAAGCAGGAGCCATGAGGACTTTGGAAAAGTGGGAGCTGAGAGGGCTTTGGGAAAAGTGGGAGTCGAGAGGGCTTTGGGAAAAGAGGGAGCTGAGCCAAGAGGGCTTTGGGAAAAGTGGGAGTCGAGAGGGCTTTGGAAAACCAGGAGCCAAGAGGGCTTTGGGAAAAGAGGGAGCTTTGGGAAAACCGGGAGCGTTGCTCGGGGCCGGCATCACCCATGACGGGGCTGGTGGCCAGCTGAGGGTGCAGGGTGGCACTGCTGGGGCACAGCGTGGCCTCCCTGGAGCAGCCCCGTCCCCGCTTTGCTCCTGCAGGGTCCCCCCGGCGCACTGGGGCCGAAAGGAGACAAGGTGGGTGCAGTGACGGGGTGGGTACGGTGACACACGGTGACACCACGGGTACGGTGACACACGGTGACACCACGGGTACGGTGACACCACGGGTACGGTGACACGGTGGCCACGGGCACAATCCCCGGCCCTGGGGCTGCCTGGGACGTCCTGGGGGCCACCACAGGCTCTGTGTCACTGCTGTCACCGGGCAGGGCGAGCCGTGCCAGGCGTGTCCCGCCGAGGGGACGCTCGGTGCCATCGGAATTCCCGGAATTCCCGGCCAGCCGGGGCCGCGGGGGGAGCCCGGAGCGCCCGGCAGGGACGGGATCTCGGTGAGTCTGAACCCGGGGATGGGGGGCAGAGCGGTGTCACCTCAGCATCCCTGATGTTCCCTCTGTTTCCCCCTTCCCAGGACACACCCGGCCCCGCAGGACCCAAAGGGGACAGGGTAGGTGACACGGGCTGGGCTGGCTTGTCCCCACCTGGGCGACACCGAGCCAGCGCCCATCTCCTGCTTTTCCTTCTCAGGGCGATCCCGGCATCCAGGGCATGAAAGGCGACAAGGTGAGTGTGTGACCCTCCGTGCCACCCCTTGCTCGGCCACTGCAGCCCCTGAGCTGTCCCCTGCTGTCCCCACCAGGGGGACTCGTGCCAGCCCTGCGATCATCTCCGCGTCCTCGCCGCGCTGCGCCTCGAGGGGGAGCCGGGGCTGCCGGTGAGCGGCGGGGAGGGACCCCCCTGTCCCGGGCTGGGGTTGGGACCTGGGTGTTGTCACCTGGGCAGGGTGACAACCTGGGATGCTCTGGGTGCCGGGACAGTGACCACACGTGTGTCCAGCAGGGCCAGGAGGGGCTGTCCGAGCTGGCCGGGATCAAGGGTGACAAGGTGAGTGACCCCTGTCCCCTCTGGACATCCCAGGCTTGGCTGATCCCGAGCCTAATTCTGATCCTGGCCCTGCTCTCTTTCAGGGGGACAGTGGCCATGTGGGACCCACGGGCAGGCCGGTGAGTGGGGACACTGTGGGGGTGGGTCTGGGGTGTCAGAGCTGAGTTTTGGGGACCGTGGTGTCACCTGTGCTGTGGATTCTCCGTGCAGGGAATGCCAGGAGAGAAGGGAGACCCAGGTGTGAGGGGGCTCAAGGGAGAGAAGGTGGGTGCAGCACTGGGGACACCCCTGTCCCTGCCCTGTCCCTGCCCTGTCCCTGCCCTGTCCCTGCTCTGTCCCTGCTCTGTCCCTGCCTTGTCCCTGCTCTGTCCCTGCTCTGTCCCTGCCTTGTCCCTGCCTTGTCCCTGTCTTGTCCCTGCCCTGTCCCTGCTCTGTCCCTGCTCTCTCCCTGCTCTGTCCCTGCTCTCTCCCTGCCCTGTCCCTGCCCTGTCCCTGCCCTGTCCCTGCTGAAATCTGGGTTGGAGAGGTCAGGGGGCCGTGTCCAGGTCCCCAAGGCCACCTCCCAGCCAGGATGTCCCCCTGCAGGGTGACCAATGCGGGCAGTGCCCTCCCACCCCTCAAGCCCTCCAAGGGACAGCGACAGTGGTGGCAGTGCCGGGGCCACCGGGTGAGAGGGGTCCTGCTGGCCCCCCGGGCAGAGCGGTGAGTGCCCCCCGTGCCCCCCGTGCCCCCCGTGCCCCCCGTGCCCGTTTTTGGGGGGGATGCCCCACCCTGACCCCTTGCTGCGTTTCCCCAGGGCAGACCCGGCGAGGCTGGTGACAAGGGACAGAAGGTGAGCAGAGGGGCTCGGGGTGGCTCAGCAGTGACAGAGGGCACTGTGACCTCTGTGTGTTGTGTGTCCCCTCCCTCCCCACGCCACCTTTGTCCCCTCTCTTTGCCAGGGTGACGCTGGCAGCCCGGGGGACCCGGGCACGCCGGGCATGGCTGGTGTCCCAGGGCTGGCGGGTGAGCCTGGCATCAGGGGACCAGCCGGTCCTAAAGGTAACAAGGTGAGGACAGCCCCAGTTCTGGGCAGCTGGACCCTGTCCCTGCAGTGCCACCCACCCCTCTGTCACTCTCCTGTCCCCTCCCTGCAGGGAGAACCATGTGAGCCTCACCCCGCCATGCTTGGGCACCTCCTGGACGCCGAGGGCATCCCGGGAAAAGCCGTGGGCATCCCAGGAAAAGCTGGGCCCAAAGGGGAGCAGGGCCCGCCGGGCATCGGGCAGCCTGGCAGACCCGTGAGTGTCCCCTCCCCATGGCCACAGAGCCCCTGGCACCGTGCCCTCGGGGTGACCCTGCTGTGTTTTAGGGCAAGCCGGGGCTGCCGGGGGTGCGGGGTCCTGCCGGGCCCAAGGGGCTGCAGGTGAGTGGGGTGCAGGGGTGGGGTGCTGGGGACAGCTCAGTGTCCCCTCTGTGTCCCCAGTGGGGTCCTGGGGACACCTCCCTGCCCCTCTGTGTCCATAGGGTGAGCCAGGACCTCGGGGGATCAGCCAGCCAGGACCACAGGTGGGTTTTGGGGTGCCTGTGCTGTCCCCTGCTGTCCCCTGCCGGGTGGCTCTGGTGCCTTTCACACCCTCTGCTTTCCCCAGGGAGACCCCGGGAGCCCCGGACCCCCTGGACCCCCTGTGAGTAGAGTTTGGGGTGGGCTTTTGGGGTGCCCAGCCCTGGCTGATGGGGTCACACCCCTGCCAGCCCTCTGTGTGCCTCGTGGTGGCTCTGGGGACAGCATTGTCCCCTCCATGGAGGGGGAACCAACACCCTGTCCTGCCCCCAGGGCCCCCCAGGACCGCAGGGACCCCCAGGGATGGCAGCAGAGAAAGGTGCCAAGGTAAGGGAGCGTCCCCCAGCCCTCGGTGTGCCCTTGGTGTGTCTCCTGTCTCACACAGGAAGGCAGGAGCCTCCCCTGAAATGGAGAATGTGAACCCTCCCCACCCCTCTGAATTGCTATAAACTTTAAATTAAGGGGCTCTCAGGCAAAAAATATGGGAGCAGGAAATAACAGTTCTTTAATAGGGAAAAGAAAAAAATAAAAGGATAAAAAGGATAAAATGAACAATGCAGTACACTAGAACAACAGTGCCAGAGTCAGAACCCAGCCTGACACCCTGTGGGTCAGGCTGGTGGCAGCAGAACCATTGGAATTGTGGCTCAGCCCTCCTGCAGTGCCAGGGCTGGTTCTGCTGGAGCAGGGATCCTGGAGAAAGGTGCAGTCTCTGCCTCTGCAGATCCAGGGCAAGAGGCAGCTGCTGTTCCTCTGGGCAATCCAGTGCAGAAGCCGTGCTGGTGTTCCAGAATCTCCAGAGTATATCTGGTTAAGAATGTTTGAAATCTCCAGGTTATATCCAGGTAGGAATGTTTGTAATCTCAGATTATATCCAGGTAGGAATGTTTGAAATCTCAGATTATATCCAGGAAGGAATGTTTGAAATCTCAGATTCTATCCAGGTAGGAATGCTTGGCTCCTCCCTCTGGGCTCCCATCTGCCAATGGGATGCTGTAGTTCTTATCAGCCATGCAGGGACATTCCAGAGCTGTTATCAGCAATGTCCCCTCCCAAGGGAGGTGTGACTGTGGTCACTCAGAGAGAGAGATAAGGCAAACTGCCCACTTGACCAAGGCAATCTGCCATGCAGATGGTTATAGAAAACATCTTTCATTGCAATCTTCAACACCCCTGCTCCCCATTCCTGCTGTCCTTCCTCTGCAGGGCTCTCCGGGCCCCAAAGGTGCCACGGGACCCCCTGGGCCACCAGGGAGCAGCGTCACAGGGCCACCGGTAGGTCCTGCCCTGGGGGTGGGCAGTGCCACCCTGCTGGCACCTTGATCCTGGTGCAGCCAAGCACTTCCCTCACCCTCCTCTTCCTCGCAGGGCCCCGAGGGGCAGCGGGGGCTCCCTGGCTCCAGCGGGCAGCCGGTAGGTGAGGGGGGTGCCAGGAGGGGGTGCCAGGGGTGTGGGGGGTGTGACCGTGTTCACAGGGGTCCCAGGATGAGGGAAGAGACGAGGATCTGACTCCATGTTTGAGAAGGCTTGATTTATTACTTTATGGTATATATTACATTAAATATATATAATGTATTATATTATATATAATATATATTATATAATATATTAATATGTATTATATTATATATATATAATATATATTTAATGTATATTATAATACATATAATATATATAATTCTATAATAATATTATAGAATTATATATAATATATAATTTATATAAAACATATATAATATAATACAATACAATACAATACAATACAATATAATATAATATATTAAAACTATACTAGAAGAATAGAAGAAAGGATTTCATCAGAAGGTTAGCTAAGAATAGAAAAAGAAGGAATGATAACAGAGGCCTGTGTCTCAGACAGAGAGTCCGAGCCAGCTGGGCTGTGATTTGCCATTAATTAGAAACAACCACATGAGCCCAATCCCAGATGCAGCTGTTGCATTCCACAGCAGCAGATAATCAATGTTTGCATTTTGTTCCTGAGGCCTCTCAGCTTCTCAGGAGGAAAAATCCTAAGGAAAGGGATTTTCCATAAAATGTGTCTGTGACAGGGGGGCACTGGGGGTTGCCCTCACTGTGATTGGCCCTTAATTAATGCTCTAACACCCATCTCTGTTTCCCTCTGGCAGGGGGAGAAGGGTGCCCAAGGAGAGAAGGTGAGTGGGGGTGTCCGGGTGGAGCCGTGCCCCCCGTGCCACCCCAAACCCACCCTGCCCTCACCCCCTGTGCCCACAGGGAGACCCTGGCGAGTGCTCCTGCCCCTCCAGCCCCCGCCAGGACCCCAGCTACAACGGGATGCCGGTGAGTGTCACCCCCCTGGCACCGTGCCACCCTCATGGGCACCCCCAGCCCCGTTCCACCCTCTGGGATTCTCTCACCCCCAGGGAGCACCAGGATTATGGACTGGGATGTCCTGGCAGCCCCAGCCTGGCCCTCAGGTCGGTGCCACGCCTGTCACCCCCTCACCCCTCACCCCTCACCCCTCTCTGATTGGTTTTTGGGGTCTTTCAGGGCCCTCCTGGAGCTCCTGGTCCCCCCGGGCCGCCCGGTGCCCCCGGTCGCCAGGTGAGCGCTGGGAGAGGGGAGCGGGGCCCATCCTGAGCTTTCAGGGCAGGGTTTGAATATTCCCCTGGGATTTAGGGAATGCCAGGACACAACGGCCTGCCCGGACTGCCTGGACCAGCTGGAGACCTGGTAGGTGGTGGCAATTCCCGTGGCAATGTCCCCCTGTCCCCATGGCGGGGACAATCCCTCCCTCCATCCCTCCCTCCATCCCTCCCTCTCTTCCAGGGACCTCTGGCCGTCATGGCTGAGAGGAACATCGAGGTGCTGAAGGTGAGAGGGTGGGGACGGGGTCACCCTCCTGCCTTTGGGGACCCCTCAGGGCACCCCCTGACTCCCCTTTTCCCCCCCTTTTCCAGACTCTCTGCGGGGACTGTGCCCAGCTGCAGGCAGCCCTGGAAGCTCCTGAGGGAGTGGAGGGGGAGAAAGGGGATGGAGGCATGCCAGGCGCCCCTGGCAGTGAGAACTGTGCCAGGGTGAGTTTCTGAGTGAGGATTTGGGTGCCAGGATGTGCGGGGTGGGGTTGGAGAGACGCCCCCAAGTCCCAGGGAATTGGATTTGGTGGCAGTTGGGGTGGAGGGGGAGAAAGGGGATGGGGACGAGGGAAGAGATGAGAATCTTGACTCCATGTTTCAGAAGGCTGATTTATTATTTTATGATATATATTATAGTAAAACTATCCCAAAAGAATAGAAGAAAGGATTTCATCAGAAGGCTAGCAAGGAATAGAAAAGAATGATAATAAAATCTTGTGACTGACCAGAGAGTCTGAGACAGCTGGGCTGTGATTGGCCATTAATTAGAAACAACCACATGAGCCCAATCCCAGATGCACCTGTTGCATTCCACAGCAGCAGATAACCATTGGTTACATTTTGTTCCTGAGGCCTCTCAGCTTCTCAGGAGAAAAAAAAAATCCTGGCAGAAAGATTTTTCATCAAACGTGTCTGCGACACCGGGGAATTGGAATTGGTGGGATCTGGGGGAAGTGTCGCCCTCTGGGGACACTGGCCCCTCTGGGAACGTGGGCACAGCCCCAGGGAGGATGCCAGGGAGGAGGGACAGGCGGGTCCTTTGTCGCGCTGGGTGACTCCGGGGCTCTCTTGCAGTGCCTTGCGCAGTTCCCGCGAGCGGAGGAGGCGCGGGTGAGTGGCAAGAATTAAATTGTTTAACCAGTCCTGGTGCCCAGGGACGGCCCCTGCCGGGCACCCAGCACCGTGGGGGCTTTGGGGGGGCTTGGCAGGGCTCAGCGTGGGTGGCAGCGCCACCTCGGTGTGCTGACGTGTCCCCACCCTCCGCAGGGTGACAGCCCTGACTGCGCGGGTCACCCCGGGCTGCCGGGAGCGCCGGGGATGCCAGGAGAGCGAGGAGAGCAGGTGGGTGAGCCCCGACCCATCCTCCCTGCCAGCCCAGCCCTTCCTGGGCGCTGTGCCACGTCCCGTGGTGCTGTGCCCACCTCGGTGGTCACACCTGGCACCTCCATCCCCACCTCAGGGCTCCCCAGGGCTGCGTGGACCCCCAGGACCACCCGGACCCATTGTGAGTACCCCTACCCGGGCTGGGGGGGTCTGGGGGGCTCAGAGCCCCTCAAAGCAAAGGTTGCCAAAGGGACCTGGCACCCTGCCCTGAGGCAGAGGGCCATGGCCGTGGTGAGGTGTGACATGGCACGGCACGGATGTCCCCACGGATGTCCCCAGGGAGGCTGGAGAAGGAGGTGACGCTGCTGCCAGCCCGGAGGTGGAGCAGGAGCTCTGTGGCACCCCCAGGGCTCAGGCCAGGCTCCCCAGCTCCTTTTCCAAGCTGTGACCTCCCTGTTTCTCCCCTCAGGGCCCCCCAGGCTTTCCCGGAACGCCGGGCGCCCCCGGACTGCCCGTAAGAACCCAGCACGGCTCCGCTCTGTGCCCCTTGTGTCGCTGCCGCTTGGTTTGGCTGTGTCCCCTGTCCCTGTCCCTGCTGGGGACAGCCCAGCACAGCTGCGCCTCCCCTTCCACTCCATCTCCATCCCACCATTCCCGCTCCTCCATCCCAAAGCAGGGGGTCCCGGCGGGCCCGGATTTGTCTGGGATGATTTGGGGATGATCTTCCTCAGCTCAGGGACCTGGTGGTGGCACTCGCCACCTGCTGGGTCCCCTCGGCACCGCGGGAGCTGGTGTGGCTCCAGGGAGGTGCCACCTGGGCCAGGTGACCCTGTCACAGCTCCCCTGATGGCCACCAGGGACACCAGGAGGATCCCGTGTGCGGCCTGAGCTCCTCCTCTGGTCACTCCTGTGTGGTCACTCAGCCTCCACCTCCATCTCCATCTTCATCTCCATCCTCATCCTCACCTCCACCACCATCTCCATCTTCATCTCCATCTTCATCCTCACCTCCATCTCCATCTTCATCTCCATCCTCATCCTCCCCTCCACCTCCATCTCCACCCTCCTGCTGCCCCCTGCTCACTGCCCACAGGAGCTGGTGGCGGGGCTGTGCCGGCGGCTCTCGGAGGATCCCGCGCTCCTGCTCGTGTCCCCTCGTCCACTAATGTCACCGTCACCCCAGGGCCTCTCTGGGGCTCTCTGTGGGCCGTGCTCTGCGGTGTGCCAGCGTGTCCTGTCCTTCTCTGTCCCCTCGGTGCCACATCACCCCACTAACCCACCCCGTGGCGCCCCAGGCTGTCCCTGTGTCACCCTGGGAGGACGGGGAGCACCAGGCTGGAGCTGAGGGCTGCAGCCAGACCTGGGCACCCCACACAGCCCCCCCAGGGCTGGCATTTCCATGGCACCAGGGTTTGAGCGTCCCCACCACGCCTGGGCACCCACCCCGGTGCCTGCAGGGGTGGAGGGAGCCCAGGCAGGTCCCAGCAGGCTGGCAGAGGTCACCGAGCCCACGGGCTGTGCCCAGGTCCTGCTGCCAGGTGGGCACAGCCCTGGGAGGGGCTCTGGGAGGACCCTCCTGCATCTCCTCTCTTCTCCCCACCAAGGGTCTGCAAGGGGAGCGTGGCCCTGCCGGGCTGGCTGGAGCCAAGGGGGAGCCGGTGAGTGCTGTGGGACCAGGGGACAGGGGACACTGGTGGCCCATGGGGTGGCACCTGGCCGGGGCGCTGCAGGTGCTTCAATGTCATCCTCACACACAGGGACCTCCAGGACAACCCGGATACCCCGGGGCCACGGGGCCCCCCGGCCTTCCTGTGAGTGCTGGGGGGACCAGGCAGCCCCTGCCAGCCCCCATGCCCCAACCCGGCCTCAAATCCCACCCCTGCCCCAAATCCCACCCATGTGGAAAGTCCTGTTCATGCCCTATGTCACACCCATGCCCCAAACCCCACCCATGCCCCAAATCCCATCCCTGTGCCATGTCCTATCCATGCCCCAAATCCCATCCCTGCCCCACATCCCACATGTACCCCAAATCCCACCCATGTCCCAAATCCCATGCATGCCCCAAATCCTACCCATATGCTATATCCTGCCCGTAGCCTGAATTCCTCCCGTAACCCAAATCCCACCCATGCCCCATATCCCATCCATACCTCAAATCCCACCTGTACCCCATATCCCATCCCTGCCCCAAATCACATCCCAGTGCCATGTCCTATCCATGCCCCATATCCCAAATCCCACCTGTACCCCAAATTCCACCTATGCCCAAATCCCTCCCATGCCCCAAATCCCTCCCAGGCCCCAAATCCCACCTGTACCCCAAATTCCCCCCATGCCCCAAATCCCACCCATGCCCCACATTCCCACCCTGTCCCTCCCCTCGCAGGGCATCAAAGGCGAGCGAGGCTACGTGGGTCCCCCCGGCGAGAAAGGGGAGCTGGTGAGTCCCTCAGGGCCCCGCTCTGGGGGCAGTGGGGCGGGGGGCTCCCCCAGGTGCCCCCTCTCCGTGGGCACCGGGGCTGGCACCTCCCATCCGCCTCCACCTGATCCCATTCCCGTCCTTCCCAGGGACCCCCCGGCGTGGACGGGCTGCCCGGTCCCGTGGGGCCAGCGGTAGGTGCCCCCCCCGGGGGCTGTGGGGAGGGAGGGGGGTGGCTGGGGGGGTTTCGGGGTGCTCCCACCACCCCATCCCATCTCTTTGCAGGGTCCCAGGGGTGAGCGTGGGCTGCCAGGAAGTGCCGGAGAGAAGGGGGACCAGGTGAGTGTCCCCAAAGGGGACAGGACCCCCAGGAGCCCCCCCCTCACCATGGGCTGTGGGGTCCAGCTCAGCTCCTGTCTCTCCTCAGGGTTTCCAGGGCCAGCCTGGCTTCCCGGGACCACCGGTGAGTAAATCCCACTGGGAATTCTGAGTAAATCCCACTGGGAATTGAGTAAACCCCACTGGGAGTTCTGAGTAACCCCACCAGGAATTCTGAGTAAACCCCATTGGGAATTCTGAGTAAATCCTGCTGGGAATTGTGAGTAAATCCCACTGGGAAGTCTGAATAAATCCCACTGGGAATTCTGAGTCAATCCCGCCGGGAATTCTGAGTAAATCCGACTGGGAATTCTGAGTAAACCCCACTGGGAATTCTGAGTGCACTCCATTGAGAATTCTGAGTAAATCCTTCTGGGAATTCCAGCACCCTGGGAGATAGATCTCATTCCTGGCTGTGTGTCCCCATGTCCCCACAGCACCAGGGATGGGGACAGGGGGTTCCACAAGGGGGACACGAGTGGGCTGAGGAGTAGGGAGCAGCCCCAGATCAATCCCATAAAATCAAGCCGGGAAAGAGCGGGATTTATGGGCTGGGATCCCCCTTCACTCAGCACCCCTCTCCTCTTCAGGGCCCTCCTGGTTTCCCAGGAAAGGTTGGTCCAGCCGGGCCACCAGGGCCTGTGGCAGAGAAGGTGAGTGCCACCTTCAGAGAAGGTGAGTGCCGCAGGTGCCACCGGGCAGTGGCTCCGTGCTGTCCCCACCTGTCCCTCGGGCTGGGACCGGGTTTGGTGGCCCTGCCTGTGACCTCCTGTGGCTCTTGCAGGGCAGCGAGGGCATGCGGGGCCCCACGGGGATGCCAGGGCCCCCCGGGCCCCCTGGACCCCCCGGAATCCAGGTATGACCCCCCCATGTGCCACCCTCAGGTGCTCCTGAGGCTGTTCCCATCCCCAGGGACTTGTTCCCATTCCCAAGGATCTGTTCCCATCCCCTGGGGTCTGTTTCCACTCCCAGGGATCTGTTCCCGTTCCCAAGGATCTTTTCCTATTCCCGGGGATCTGTTCCTATTTGCAAGGACCTGTTCCCATCCCCAGGGACTTGTTCCCATTCCCAAGGATCTGTTCCCATCCCCTGGGGTCTGTTCCCATCCCCTGGACCTGTTGCCATCTCCAGGGACCCATTCCCATTCCCAAGGACCTGTTCCCATCCCCAGGGACCTGTTCCCATTCCTGGGATCTATTCCCATGGCCTGGGGTGCCCTGAGCAAGTCCCTCAGGCACCCCCAGAGCTCCCCAATGCCTCCCTCCCTCTGTCACTGTCACCTTGTCCCCACAGGGCCCTGCTGGCTTGGAAGGACTGGATGGCAAGGATGGCAAGCCAGGGCTGAGGGTGAGGCTGGGTTTGGGTGGGGGGCAGCCACCCTGCACCCCCCAGGACACCCCCAACCCCTGTCTCTCTCTGTCCCCAGGGTGACCCCGGTCCCCCCGGGCCACCAGGGATGATGGGTCCTCCGGTGAGTGACAGCCTTCCTTGTCACCTCTCGCTAGTGCTCCGTGCCTGGCATGTCCCTTCAGCCAAGCCAGGCTCCCCTGAGCCAGGACTGTTCCCTGTCATGTTCCTGCTGACACCGAGCTGAGGGTGGTGGCCCTGGACCAGCACTGCAGGGTCAGGGTCACCGGGCATCACCTTGGCACCCCCACCCAGCTCTTTTCTCTCTCCAGGGC
The DNA here is from genome assembly GCF_037042795.1 of Molothrus aeneus. Classification (NCBI taxonomy): domain Eukaryota; kingdom Metazoa; phylum Chordata; class Aves; order Passeriformes; family Icteridae; genus Molothrus; species Molothrus aeneus. The sequence goes on from NC_089668.1 coordinate 2,173,956, forward strand.
TTCAAGGGCAAGACAGGACACCCAGGGCTGCCAGGACCGAAGGTGAGCCCTGGTGATACTGCCTGGTGACATCCGCAGGGACCTCAGGCCTGGCCAGGACTCCCCTCACTGTCCCTTCTCCTTTTAGGGTGACTGTGGCAAACCCGGCCCCCCGGGCAGCATGGGCCGGCCGGGAGCTGAGGTGAGCGAGGCCTGGGTGACCCCGGGCACCCCCTTGTCACCATCCCCTCTTCTTCCTCATCCTCACCTTGCCTTCCTCAGGGTGACCCCGGACCCATGGGACCCCAAGGCCGGCAGGGACCCCCAGGGCTCATCGTAAGTTGCTGCCCCCATCATGGGGGGATCCCTTGGGGACACCACCTGTGACCCCCAGCTGACCCCCCTGTCTCTGTCCCCAGGGTCCCCCTGGCAGCCCAGGACAGCCGGGGCCCGCTGGCCTGGCTGGGGTGGTGAGTACAGCCAGGGCTGGAGCTTTGGGGGTTTGGGACCCCCTGATCCTGGTGCTCCTGGTGCTCCTGGTCCCTCCTCCCTGCAGGGGCTTTGGGGGTGGGGATTTGGGGGTTTGGGACCCCCTGATCCCGGTGCTCCCGGTCCCTCCTCCCCACAGGGGCTGAAGGGTGAGCGTGGCTCCGTGGGCGAGCGGGGTCTGCCGGGAATGCCAGGACAGCCGGGACCCCCGGGACACCCAGGACCACCGGTGAGCACAGCAGGACCCTGTACCCTGGAGCGTGGGGACCTCGGGGGTGGCCCCGTGGTGTCACCACCTCACGCTGCCCCTCTTTGTGCCCGTAGGGAGAGCAGGGACCGGACGGACCCATTGGGAAGGAGGTGAGCAGGGTTCTCTGGAGCCTTTCTGCCCTGCTGGACACAGATTTTGTCACCCCCTGGCCTGGGTGGGGTCACACCCCTGTCACACTGCTCCTGTTTTCCAGGGACCCCCAGGAAAACCGGGCATTGCGGGCCCAGCCGGACAGAAGGTGAGGCTGTGACACCTGGCAGTGCCACCACGGCCACCACAGCTGTCCCGGCACACCAGGACTGACCTTTCCCATCCACAGGGTGACGCTGGAGCTCCCGGCGAGCGCGGCTACCCCGGGGAGAAGGGCAGAGCTGGAATGCCCGGGGGGCCGGGCAAAAGCGGCTCCATGGGGCTGGTGGGGCCGCGGGGACCCGCGGGGGAGAGGGGACCCCCGGGCTCGCCGGGCCCCGCGGGCAGCCCCGGCCTGCCGGGACCCCCGGGCATGATGGTAAGGACAGTGGGTGACCCTGCTGGGGGGCAGGACGATGTCCCTGTGGCGGGCCTGGTGGCCGTGTCCCCTCGTGTCCCCTCACCTGTCCCCTCCTGTGTCCCCTCGCGTGTCCCCTCCTGTGCCCCTGGCGTGTCCCCTCGTGTCCCCACAGGGAGACGTGGTCAATTACGACGAGGTCAAGCGCTTCATCCGCCAGGAGCTGAACAAGATGTTTGATGGTAACGGGGGGGGGGGGGGGGGGGGTGGTGACCCTCCCCGTGTCCCCACCCTGTCCCCGCCGTGTCCCCGCCGGCTGAGCTCGGTTTTTGTCCCCGTTTTTGTCCCCGTAGAGCGGATGGCGTATTACACCTCCCGGCTGCACTTCCCGGTGGAGATGGTGGCGTCCCCGGGCAGGCCCGGTCCCCCCGGCAAGGACGGGCTGCCCGGCCGGCCGGGACCCCCCGGCTCCCCGGGGCTGCCGGGGCAGATCGGCAGAGAGGGGCGGCAGGGCGTGCCGGGCATGCGGGGTACGCGCTGCTCCCCGGGGCGTCACCGGAGTCCCTGTGGTGTTCCTGGTGTCCCCAAAAATTCCTGGTGTCCCCATCATGTTCTCGATGTCCCTGGGGCGTTCCCGGTGTCCCTGTGGTGTCCCTGTGGTGTTCCTGCTGTCCCCATCATGTTCTCGATGTCCCTGGGGTGTTCCTGGTGTCCCTGGGGTGTTCCCGGTGTCCCCAGGATGTTCCCAGTGCTCCTGGGCTGTTCCCAGTGTCCCCATCGTGTTCTTGATGTCCCTGGGGTGTTTCCAGTGTTCCCAGGACCTTCCCCATGTCCCTGGGATATTTCTCAGTGTCCCTGGGGTGTTCCCATTGTCTCCATCATGTTCTCAATGTCCCTGGAGTGTTCCAAGTGTCTCTGGGTGCTCCCAGTGTCCCCAGCATGTTACCAGTGTCCCCATCATGTTCTCGATGTCCCTTGGGCATTCTCACTGTCCCTGCAGTGTTCCCGGTGTCCCCAAGATGTTCTCAATGTCTCTGTGGTGTTCCCAGTGTCCCCATCATGTTCCCAGTGCTCCTGGGGTGTTCCCAAAGTCCGCAGCACCTTCCCGGTGTCCCCGGGGCCTTCCCGGTGTCCCTGGGGCATTCCCGGTGTCCCTGGGGCATTCCCAGTGTCCCTGCGGTGTTCCCAGTGTCCCCAGAATGTTCCCAGTGCTCCTGGGCTGTTCCCAGTGTCCCCAGTTCATTCCCAGTGTCCCAGGGCTGTTCCCAGTGTCCCCAGTTCATTCCCAGTGTCCCTGGGCTGTTCCCGGTGTCCCTGGCACTGGGATGCTGTGGCTGTCCCAGGTTCTCACCCCTCCTCTCCCTCCACCTCTCCCCCAGGTGAGCCGGGTGCCAAAGGAGAGAAAGGCGAGAAGGGCGTGGGGCTGATGGGGGACAGCGGCCCCCCGGGACCCCCAGGTGAGCCCCCTCCCTCTGCCTGGCCCCCAGCCCCACTCTGACCTTTGCTGCCACCCCCTCACCGTGTCATCCCACTTTTCTTTCACTCCATCTCTTCCAGGTCCCCAAGGGCCACCAGGCTACGGCAAGATGGGTCCCCCGGGCCCCGTGGGGCAGCAGGGCATCCCCGGCATCCCCGGCCCTCCCGGTGCCACGGGGCAGCCGGGCAAGACGGGGCACTGCAGCCCTGCCGAGTGCCTGGGGGCTGTGCCCATGGAGCAGCCGCTCTTCCAGCCCAAGAACGTCAAGGGTCCCTTTGGCTGAGCCCCCCGTGCCCCCCGAGCCCCCCCAGATTTGCTGTTAATATTGTTCATGTTGTTCCCCCGCTGTGCCGGGGCCGTGCCCGTGGTAGGGGGCTCGGGGCTTGTACAGGCAATGGTGGGGGCAGGTGGATCCTGCCCCAAAAATACACCTGTGAGTGGACACGGGTGGGTCTGTGCCTCATCCCCTGCCTGTCCCCAGCCCTGTCACCACCCTGTCCCCATGGTGGGGGCTCAGGGCTTGTACAGCTCTACGGCAATGACAGGGGCGGGTGGATCCTGCCCCAAAAATACACCTGTGAGTGGACACGGGTGGGTCTGTGCCTCCTCCCCTGCCTGTCCCCAGCCTGTCCCCAGCCTATCCCCAGCCTGTCACCAAGGGATGCTGCTCGGGCTGGTTCTTGGGCCACTCTGGTTGGGGACATGGTGACCCTGAGCTCCCTGGGATGGATGGGGGAGTGCCAGTCCTGATGCCAGGGGATCCTGGTGCTGTCTCAGGGCAATCCCAGCCGTGATTTGGGGGTATCCCAGCGCCGTTCCTGGAGAGATCCCGCTCTCATCCCAGTTCCAGATCTAGGATGGGTGGGATCCCAGCCTTGCCTCTGGAGGAATCCCAAACTAATTCCCGTGGTCTTGTGGGGTTGCCAGCCCTACTCTCAGGCTGACCCCAGCGCTGCTCTTGGATTTTCTGGAATCCCAGAAAATTTTGCCATCCCAGCCCTGCTCCTGGAGGGATCTCGGTCCTACTGCCAGGGGAATCCCAGCCCTCATTTTGTGGGGTCGCCAGCCCCATTCCCGGGCAGATCCCGGCTGAGCTCCCGGGGAATTCCAGCCCCATTCCCGGGCTGATCCCGGCTGATCTCCCGGGGAATTCCAGCTCCGCTCCTGGGTTGCTCCCGGCACTATCCCCGCTCCCGGTGGGCCCCACCCCGCCCAGGCGCCGTTGCCGCTTTAAGGCCTCCCTCGGGCGCGCGCTTCCCGCGCGTCACCGCTCTGCCTCCGCCCCGCCCAGGGGCGTGGTCACCGGCAACCGTAGCCAATGTGTGCGTGTCGTTTGTGTGACGTCATCTGGGCGTGGTCGGGGCGGAAGACCCGCTATGGCGTACCCGGGGCAGGTGCGGGACCGGGACCGGGACGGGGACCAGGACGGGGACCAGGACGGGGACCGGGACCGGGACGAGGACCAGGACCAGGAGCGGCGGCGGGGAACGGGAACTGGGACCGGGACCGGAGGAGTGGGAGGGGCGGCAGGGACCCCGACCGGGACCGGGGGGCAGGGAATGGGGACCGGGGAGCGGAACCAGAGAGGCAGCGGAGAGTGGGACCGGGGAGAGGGACCGGAACCCGGAGCGACGCCGGGAACCAGGGACCAGGATGGGGACTGTGACCGGGACTGGGACTGTGACCGGGATCGGGAGTGTGATCGGGACCGTGACGGCGATCCGGACTGTGACCGGGATCGGGATCGGGATCGGGGTCGGGGTCGCGACCGGGGTCCGGACCGTGACCGGGAGCGGGACTGTGACCGTGACCGTGACCGGGACCGGGATGTGACCAGGGCGGGGGTCGGACCGGGGGCTGGTCCTGGGGTCGGACCGGGGGAGGCGCGCGGGTCTCCAGGGTGAGCGACACCAGCTCCGTCCCCGCGCCCATCCCGGTGCCCGGTGCCCGGTGTCCGGTGCCCGCCTCACACCGGCTCTGTCCCCTCCCCAGGGCTACCCCGGCGCAGGACAGCCCCCCCCGGTCGGGCCCTACCCCGGGGCTCCCTACGGCGGGGGGCCACCCCCGGGACCCTATGGGCACCCCCCGCCCGGGGGTCCCTACGGCGGCCCCTACGGCGGCCCCCAGCCCGGGCCCTACGGCGGGCCGGCCCCGGGAGGTGAGTCCGGGGGTCTCCGGTACCGGGACAAGGCGGGGAGAGATGGGGTTCCCAGCCCGGTGCGGGGTCGGGGGGCTGGGGAGTCCCCACCCCGGTGCCCGGGTGGGGGTTGAGGGGGTCCCCAGCTCAGCAGAAGCCACCACGAGGATGAAATTGGGTGTCCCGGTTTATTATTTTGAAATCCTGGAGGAGGAGGAGGAGGAGAGGGAGGAGAAGGAAGAGGAGGAGGAAAAAGAAAAAGGGGAGGAAGAGGAAGTGCCAGGCAGCCCTAAAACTTTCACCCCACACCAATCTCCCGGCGCTGCCGGCTTTGTGGGGCAGCACCGTGGCTCTCTGTCCACCCCAGGGCTCCACCAGGCTCAGGTTCCCAGCCCATTCCCGGCTCCAGCTGCTCCGTGCCCATCCCAGCCCTTCCTGCCCCGTTCTCCCGGGGAATTTTACCGGGCTGTAAATCCCGTGGGAGGAGAAGCTCTGCCCGGCCCTGAGAGCCACCCCCAGGGCCAGCCCAGCCCGTGGCCTGTGCGAGGGGAAGGTGACAGCTCCGATGGCCTCTCCCCGAGCAGGGAATGCCCCCCCAGGGGTGGATCCCGAGGCGTTTTCCTGGTTCCAGACGGTGGATACGGATCACAGCGGGTTCATCTCCGTCAAGGAGCTGAAGCAGGCTCTGGTCAACAACAACTGGTCCTCGTTCAACGATGAGACCTGTCTGCTCATGATCAGTGAGTTTGGGGTCTCCTTCCCCTCTTCTCATCTGGTTTGGTTGGATTTGGGGTGAAGCCCATCCTGGCAGAATTCCCTTTTTTCCCTGGGTATCGTTCCTGGCTGGAGCTGGGCAAACCAAGCAGTTCCCAGTGGTGCAGGATAGAGGTGAAGGGCCCAAAATCCTGCTTGGGAAAGGAAATCCCAGCTCTGCACAAGCCCCAGATCCCAGAAAAAACAGGGAGGAAAGGGAGGAAAGCCCAAAAAATGCAGAGATTCACCCAAAGCTTGCCCAAACCTCAGCTTTTGGTGCCGATTCTTACCAGCCTTGGGGCTTGAATGGTCCCAGACGATTGCAGTCCTGGCCAGGGGGATTTTTGGGATCAGAGCTGGATTCCAGGGAGCCACGGCGTGGATCCTGAGCTCCCTGGAAGCTTCTGCAGCTTTTCCACTCCCTCCTCCCTGCCCAGACATGTTTGACAAGACGCAGTCGGGGCGCATCGACGTCTACGGCTTCTCCGCCCTGCTGCGCTTCATCCAGCAGTGGAGGAGCCTCTTCCAGCAGTATGACCGGGACCAGTCCGGCTCCATCAGCTTCAGCGAGCTCCAGCAAGGTGGGTGAGGGGCACAGCCACCAGCCTGGCCCCTCCAGACCCCCTCCCCATAAGCACTGCCAGGCTCTGTTCCCAGCTGGAAACTGGAGTTCCTGCTGGAGTGGTCCCTGCAGCCAGGCTGGAGGGCTCTGAGCTCCTGGGAGGTTTCCTTGGGAATTGTCCACGGGATAAACCAGGAGCTTCTCAGGGGACAGGAGGTGATGAGCTGGAGCAGGGGTGGGGCACAAAGTTCCTTCAGGAAGCTCAGAATTCCCCCTCAACGATGAGTGGCTGGAGCCTGGTTTTTGGGGAGGAGCTCCTGGGTGTGTGTAAAAGGGAAAAATGCCTGGAATTTGTGGCTTGATTCCTCTGGAGAGCCCTGCCCGTGCACACCCTGAGTGGGAAGTGTGGGAAGGGTGGTGGGAGTGGGAGATGGGGTGTGTGGGGCACGGGGGAGGAGGACACAGCCACTCCCTCTCCATTTGGGAAGGTTGAATCCGAGTTTTTCTTCCTCCCAGCTTTCTCCCAGATGGGCTACAACCTGAGCCCCCAGTTCAGCCAGCTGCTGCTGGCCCGGTACGCCCAGCGTTCCCCCAATCCCAGTATCCAACTGGACCGGTTCATCCACATCTGCATGCAGCTGCAGAGCCTCACCGACGCCTTCCGGGAGAAGGACACGGCCATGGTGGGGAATGTCCGCCTCAGCTACGAGGATTTCCTCGCCATGGTGGTGACACGGATGCTCTGACGTCCCCACTCCAAAGGCTGGCGACTCTGGAGCTCTCCAGAAGCTTCAGCCGTCCTCATCTTCGCTGTTGGATGATGCTGAGCCCTTCTGAGAGCTCCCCCCGGGGCCAAATTTCCGGCTTGATCCACCCCAAATCCTGCTGGGGTTTTCCTGGCTTGGATTCCTTGTGTCCGTTTTGTGGGAGTCAGGGTGAATCCCACGCCAAACTGGGACGGCCAAAACAGCTTAGATCCCATGCCAACCCCAAATTCCAGCTTCATCCCGAGGTGCCTGCAGCAGAACGTCCCCGTTTCGGGGAGGAAGAGCTGAGCCTTGGGTTTGGAAGCAGCAGGAAAAGGGGAAAAGTGAGGACAAAGCTCCTTCCTTCCCTCCCTGAGTACCCTGGGAGCGCATCCCACCCTGGGAATGCATTCCTGGGGGTCTCATCCCTGTTTTTACAGGGGCTGCTGGAGTGGGATGTGCTGCTGCAGCCCCATGGGATCGTCCTCTCGCTGTTGCCAATCCTGAAGCCAAATCCAGACAAAGTTCAGAGCTCAGTTTTTCCAGCTTTGGAATAAAATGTGTTCTGCTCCGAGTGCTCTGTGGTCTCTGTGTCCAGGGGGGGCTCCAGGGGACATCAGGTGCCTCCCGTCCCCTGTGGTGGCACCAGGGGACACGTCCCAGGGCTGGACACCATTCCCTAAAATCAATTCCTAGGAGTTTCATGTCCAAATATAGGAAATAAAGAATCGGGGGAGGCTCCAGAGGCACAGAAAAATCCCATCAATGCCGGAGTTTTCTTCCCGAGTGATGAGCCTGGAATTTACCCTGAGGAATCTCCAAGAGCTTTGGAGGAATTCTTAAGGAATGAAAAGTTCAAAGGTCTGAGATGAGCAGGAGGAGCCCAGGCTCGGTGTTTTCTGTGACCTCGGTGTTTTCCAGCCCCGGGCAGGACTGGCTGTTCCCAACCATCCCCAAGCATTCCAAGGATATTTTCCCCTGAGCATTTCCAATATTTCTGTTGAGTCAGAGCTCAGCCCTGCTTGGGCTTGAGGCAGAGGGGTTGTAAATACATATAAATATATTTATATGTATACATATATTTATAAAAATATAAATATCTATTTCATAGATGTATGTTATATATTTTATACATGCATATATGTATTTTAATATATTTTATGTGCTATATATATATATTAAATACATATATGTAAAATATATATAAAATACATATAAATATATTTAAAAATACATACCTGCATTATATATTTGTATATATATTTACATATAAACACACATACAGTATACATACACTGGTGTACATATAAATACATATATAGGTGTGTATAGATGCATATTTTCACGTATAAATATATATATAGACTTTTAAAAATATATATATGCATGTACATATATAGGTACACATAAACATATAAAAACCTGTTTACATGTATATATACACATGTAAATATATATAAAGGAATGTGTTTATATATATATTTACATGTGTATATGTAAATACATAGACACACACGTTTTGTATTTAATATATTAAATATATTATAAATGACATATAATATATTTTATATCTTATATAATATACATAATATATATTATATACTATATACTATGTTATACATAATCTATAATGCATAATACATTATATATTATATTATATATTTTTTATATTATGTATATTATATCTGTGTTATTACATGTATGTATATACACATATAAAAATATATACAGGGTGGGTTTTTTTGCATATATACAAATATACAGGTATATATACACACAGAGAGATGTATATATATAGACATATTGATACCTATATCTAGATATATATTGATATATATATATATAGATATACAAAGGGTAGTGTTCACGTCTGAACACAAACAGCCACCTGTATATATATATATAGATATATATATAGACATATATAGATATATATATAGATATATATATAGATATAGATATACACATCTGTATCTCTATCTATACATAATAGAGATATTTTTTCATATTTTAAAATATATAAATATATAAATATATAAATATATAAATATATAAATATATAAATATATAAATATATAAATATATAAATATATAAATATATACGCGCCCATCCCTGCAGTTGCACGCAGCCACCACCAGGTGGCACCGCCCTCCACCCTGTGAGTGTCCCCTGCGGGGGGACCCGGGGGTGACCGAGGGAGGGGACGCGGACAGGGACCGCCAGCAAAACGGGCCTTTGGAAAAGGCGACAACGGCCCCAGCGCCACCCCAGGGAGGGCGCGGGGTGGCTGCGGGGACACGGGAGCTGTGGGGACAGCGTGGATGTGGTGGCGCATTTCACTGTGGTGGCACTTGGGGTGGCACATTTCATTGTGGTGGCACTTGCAGCTGGCATTTGGCCGCCCAGCTGCACGGTGGCTGTGGTGGCAATAGCTGGCTGTGGTGGCACAGCTGGGTGCGGTGGCACAGCTGGCCGTGGTGACATAGGTGGCCATGGTGACATAGGCGGCAGCCGTGGTGGCCGGAGTGGCTGCGCGTGGCCAGCGCTGGCCGCGGTGACCGGAGCGGCGGGGCCGGAAGGTGGACAATGAGCGGGGCCTTATCTCACCCCCCCAGCCCTTCCCGCGGCCACGCTGGGCCCCCACACGGGGGTGACAGGGGCCACGTGTCCCCCTCGGAGCACTGAGTGCACCCTCTGGCCTCTGAGGCTTCCATAACTTTATTTACAAACAATAAAAAGCAAAATAAATACAAAAAAATTGTCTTAAAAGTACAGCCCTTGGGTTGGGGGGGAGGGGGCTGTGCTGGCTGCGTGGACCCCATTTGTGCCCCCCAGGACATGGGGACACCACGGGGCTGAGCCCTCCCTTGTCCCTGCTGTCCCCCAGGGGGGTGGCAGGGCCATAGCACCATAGGGACGGGCTGGGGGGGACGGTGGGGACCCCATCCTGGCGACACCCAGCCCTGGGGGCTCAGGGGACCCCCGCCACGGGGTTATTTCACCCCCGAACTCCAGCGCTGCCCTGCTGGGGGGAGCTGCTGGGGCCAGGACGGGAAGGGCAGGAATATGGGGGGGAAAAGGGGGGGGAAAATCCCACAGCCAGGATTGGGGAGGGGGGTGCAGCTGCCTTTGAAGAGCCCCCGGCCACCACCGCAGCCCGGCCGAGCCCCGGGGCAGGGGGGATTAGCGGGCAAATCCCATGGGAGACGGGAGCAGCCCCCGGGGCACCCCCCTCGCACGCCCCACTGCCCCCAGCCGCTGTGTCAGCACGGCGGGGACACGCAGCCCCCTCCAGGGGACACGGGGGACAGCGCCAGCCACCTCCAGGGGACAGCGCCAGCCCCTCCAGGGGACACGGGGGACAGCGCCAGCCCTGGCCAGGGGACACGGGGGACAGCGCCAGCCTCCTCCAGGGGACAGCGCCAGCCCCTCCAGGGGACACAGGGGACAGCGCCAGCCCTGGCCAGGGGACACGGGGGACACGCAGCCCCCTCCAGGGGACACGGGGGACAGCCCAGCGTGCTGTGAGCTGGGCGGGGCGGCGCTGGGGACATCGGGGCGGGGGGGGCTCACTTGTGGGGCATGTCCTCCATGCTGACGCGGCCCCAAACCCCCACCACGAAAGTCTCCACCTCGCACTCGTTGACGCCGCGGGCGATGCGAAAGTGGCCGCCCTCGCCCCACGCCGTGCCCCACGAGTTGGCCGCCGTCTGCAGAGGGGACAGGGGACACGGTCAGAGCGGTGACACCCCCGCCAAAAAAAGCCAAGCATGGGTGCAGGGAATGGCAGCGCCCCCGTGGCTGAGCGTCCCCCCCAAACTCACCCAATATTTTTGGGTCTGGCCATCAGGCAGCTGCTCCTCTCCCCACCTGCAGAGGGACAGGACAGTGAGCGGGTCCCCAAGCACCCCCAGACTTTGGGGTCCCCCCAAGCACCTCCAGACCATGAGGTCCTCAAGCTTCCCCAGGCTGTGGGGTCCCCAAGCTCCCCCAGACTGTGGGGAGGATTCCCAAGCACCCCCAGACCATGGAGTCCCCCCCAAGCTCCCCCAGACTGTGGGGTCCCCAAGCACCCCCAGACTTTGGGGTCCCCCCACCCAGCACCGTGGTGGGATTGGGGCACGGGGGGGCTGACCCTGCTCATTTCCTGCTCCCGGCACCTCCCCAGGGCCAGGCCGAGGTTGGGACATCCGCTCCCGGAATAGGGGCAGGAATATTTAACCACGGCAGGAGGAAGGAAACAGCACAGGGCAGATCCATCCCCTGCCCGGTGTCTGCACCTCCAAACTCCCCCTTTTCCAGGGTGCTGAGCATCACACTTGTGTCCCTTGTGTCATCATTCCCATCCCTGCTCCCTTTCCCAGCTCGGGGACACCCAAAGGGAACATTTTTGCCACCCTGAATGGGATAGGGAATGGGATAGGAAAGTTGTGGGGTGGGATGGGAAGGGAGTGGGATGGGACAGGACAGGATGGAATGGGGCAGGGTGATATGGGACAAGATGAAATGGGAATGGGAGAGAATCGGATGGGGTGGAACACGAAGGAGTGGGGATGGGATGGGATGGGATGGGATGGGATGGGATGGGATGGGGTGGGATGGGGTGGGATGGGGTGGGATGGGGTGGGATGGGGTGGGATGGGGTGGGATGGGGTGGGATGGGGTGGGATGGAGCGGGATGGAGCGGGATGGGGCGGGATGGGGTGGCTCACCCCCCTGTGAGCCCCCCCAGACCTACCCAGTGATTTTCACCGAGTGGGTCCCGTGCCTCTGGTGCTTCGGCCCCTTCCCCTCGGCCACAGGCGTGTGCCGATAGATCCCGCTCTTGTACATGAAGAAATCCTCGTGCACCTCCAGGATGGCTGTGGGGATGGCCAGAGGGTTTGGGGACACTGCCCCTATTCCCGAGGGAAGGGGATCTGTGTCCCCGTGGGCACAGAGGGGTGTGGGGGCATCGAATTCCAAACGGGAGGGGAGGCAGCAGCCGGAGCCTCCCCGGGGCCATGCAGCAACACTCCCAGGAGGTTTCAAAAAGCACAAATAAAGTTTAAACAAACGCAGCTGCCAAGGCGGTGATTAAATCTCAGGAGTTAATGAGCAACCCAGTGCCCGCCGGGGTGGGCAGCGTGACGGGCACTGGGGCAGCCCCGCCCGGGCACGCAGGGGGAGCAGCTCAGGGGGGTTCTGGCTGCCACCACAGCTCCCCCAGCATGGACAGAGCCGTTTCCCCCTCCTACTTTGTCCCCCCGACCTTTTGGGGTGCACAGAGAGGTGCCCCTGCCTCCCCCATACCTTGCACGGGGCCGTTCTCCAGCAGCTCCTTCATGATCTCCTTCTCCTGCAAGCACAGAACAGGGTGGCAGCGGGTGGCAGCGAGGCCGGGACCCCCGGCACTGCCCTCCCCAGCCCCGGGGATGCAGCAGAGCAGCTCCAGCACCCACAGGCGGCTGCCGGGGAGGAGCCGCTCCCCGCGGGCTCCGCAGCGGGGTTTTCCCAGCCGCATTCCCAGCCTCGGTTCTCCCAGGTAAAGCAGCCCGAGCCAAGCCCCCTCCCGCTCCCGAGGGCTCCCGCTCCGCCCCGGGCCCGGCGCTCACGCTGGAGGAGAGGCGGTAGGCGGGGGTGGACTGGTAGATCTCGTTGGAGTGGGTCCGGGGGTTGGGGCAGCGCGCTGTCGCCTGTCGCTTGCCCCGGCCCGTGGAGCGGCTGTGCATCATGCAGAGCGGCGCCGCGGGCTGGCTCTGCTGGCTCGTGAACGGGTAGCACTCGTCTGTCACCACCCTGGGATGCAGGAGGGGAAGGACCGGCTCCATCCTCATCCCAAACCGAACTTCCAGTCCCATCCCAATCCCATCCCCATAGCGAACCTACTCTCCATCCTCACACCAAATCCCTCTTCCATTCCCATCCCAAAACCCGCTCTCATCCCAATCCCAAACCCCACTCCCATCTCCACTCTGATCCCCACTCCCATCCTGATCCCAAACCCCACTGTCAATCCCTGTCCCAAACCCCACTGTCCATCCTGCCCTGGCAGCCTCATTCCCCAGCTGTCCAAGGCACAGGATGAGCATGGGGATCCCATCCCATCCCATCCCATCCCATCGTGTTCCACCCCATCCAATTCTCTCCCATTCCCATTTCATCTTGTCCCATATCACCCTGCCCCATCCCATCCTGTCCTGTCCCATCCCACTCCCTTCCCATCCCACCCCACAACTTTCCTATCCCATCCTATCCCGTTCCATCCTGTTTGGTGCCCTCCCCTCCAATCCCATCCCATTCCCATCCCATCCCGTACCATCCCCTCTTATTCTCTCCTATTCCCATTTCAGCTTGTCCCATCCCATTATCCCATTATCCCACCCCATTATCCCATTATCCCACTCACCCCCTCCTGCGCAGGTACCACCAGGCTCCGTCCAGGCGCCCCCCGCTGCAGCCGCGCTGGTTTCGGGTGTCACAGGACAGGAGATTTTGGGGGGACAGCGCGGGGGTCATGTGGCCCATGGAGTGGATGGAGATGCGGTCCGAGGCCACGGCTGGGGAGGAGCCGCGGCTCAGGGGGAGGCGGCTCCGTCCCTGTCCCCGCATCCCAGGGGGAGGCGGCTCCATCCCTGTCCCCGCTGTCCCCAGAGCTCAGAGGGACGTGGCTCTGCCCCTGTTCCCGCTGTCCCCGCAGCTCAGGGGGAGGCGGCTCCATCCCTGTCCCCGCTGTCCCCGCAGGTCAAGGGGAGGTGGCTCTGCCCCTGTCCCCGCTGTCCCCGCCCCGCCGCCCCTCACCGGCCGTGGAGAAGGCCCAGGAGCCGGCGCAGTTCCCCTGGTCCAGGGGCTCGTGGATCATCCCGGGCCACTTCTCAGCAGCGTCGAAGTGACGCGGCAGCACCTCGTTGGAGTCCATGTTCATCTGCGGGCCAGAGATGGGGGGCTCAGCTCACCAGGACCCCCCCAGCTCCTCCTGCCACCCAGCCATCCTTTGAGATGGTCCCCAGTGAGCTTTAGTGTCCCCCAGTCCCACTGTGGGACCCCATGTCCTCCTCCTGCCACCCAACCATCCTTTGAGATGCTCCCCAGTGAGCTTTAGTGTCCCCAGCCCTGCTCCTCCTCCTGCCACCTCTGAGCAGTGTCCCCACCCAGTTTTGTGTCCCCCAGCCCCACTGTGGGACCCCATGTCCTCCTCCTGCCACCCCAGCCATCCCCTGAGATGGTCCCCAGTGAGCTCTAGTGTCCCCAGCCCCCTATGGGACCCCTCAGGACAGGGAGGTCACCCTGAGAGACAAAGATTTGGGTTCCCCGTTATCCCAGAAGGGCCACACCCCTCAATTTCCCCTAAATTTGGGCTCCACATCCCCAGCAGCTCCTTAGAGAGCACCAGCACCCCATGTCCCATCCCAGAGCCCAGCAAGGCCCTCGGTGGCCGCCCCGAGGGTGACCCAGCCCCTCAGGGTGGCCTCTGGCCCTGCCTTTCCTCCCTGGAGCGGGGACAGAGCCCCCGCCCTGGCCTTCCTGGGGAGGACAGGGCCACCGCTGCCCGCAGGAAACGCCTCTAAAATTAAACCTCGGGCTCTAGAGCGCGGGGCTGGGGGTGCACCAAGCCCTGCCAGCACCCCGGGGACCCCCGGCGGGTGCCCAGCCCGGGTTTGGGTGCGGGCAGAGGCAAAGAGAGGCGGCTCTGCTGAGTCAGCAGCGGCGGGGCCGGCGTTCCGATGGGAAACCAGCACGGAGGAGAGGGGGAAAAAACAACACTGGCAGCCCGGGGATTGTCCGGGGGAATTTGCTGAGCTGCTGTCTCCAAACACGAGGGCTGCCCTGCCTGCCCCCCTGCTCTGGGAGCCCCTTCGCAGCCGTGGGCGTGCCTCAGTTTCCCCCCCGGGGGCACTCACGTGCATCTCGTTCATGTTCATGACGGTGGGAGAGGGACGGAAGGTGCCCAGGCGGTGCCGGATCCCGTCCTCCAGGGTCATCCCCCAGAACTGGCTGTAGTTGGCGGCTCTCCAGCTGCGCGGGGAGCGGGGACACGGCTCAGGGGTCACCCCGAAAAGCACCGAGGGGTGCAGCATCCCTGTGCCCGCTCCTTACCCGTAACTGCCCCTGTTGACGGCATCGATGAGCTCCCCATCCATCAGGCAGGCGTGGTCCTCGCACTGCCACTGCCCGCCGGGCCCGCAGGTGCTGCAGAGGGGACAGGCGGCGAGAAATGATGTCCCCAGGGTGACCGGGGGGACACTGAGTGGGCGTTGCCCTTCCCAAACTGGCTGCTTCTGTTAGGGGTCACCAGAGCCTGGCACCTCACAGCGGGGTGAAGCCGTGGGCAGCCCTCTGGGTGCCTCCGAGTGGCCTTTGGGTGACACTGGTGGCCTTTGGGTGACACTGAGTGGCCTTTGGGTGACACTGAGTGGCCTCTGGGTGACACTGAGTGGCCTCTGGGTGGCCCTGGGAGCTGTCCCCCCCTGCCCCAGCCCCCGCAGGAGCCCCGAGGGCAGCCAGGCCATGGGACAGAAAACCTGAAAAGCTGCCAGGGCTGCAGACATCAGAGAGGGGCTTGGACAGCAGCCCGGGGCTGGGGGTCAGGGCTGGCTGTCCCCATGGGTGACCCACAGTGACCAGGGCACCCCATGGGGACAGCTGGGCCAAGGGGGGGGCTCTGGGGGTGTGGTGGGTCCCCAGGGGAGCCCCGGGCTGTGCTCCCCCCGTGCACTGAGCAATGCTTGGCATGCTCAGATCCCGGCACATTTCCCTTTTATGGAGCTGAGCGAGGCCGTGTCCCGCCAGACACCCCCATCCCGATCCCGGGGCAGCACCTGGATTCCAGCCTTCCCCCATCCATCCCTGAGCGCTCCCGGTGCTCTGGGTGACACCTGGGGGCTTGGGAGCACGTCAGGGTGCCACCAGATGGGTGCCACACACACCCTGTGTCACCCCGCCATGGGTTTTGTCCCCTGGCACCCCCCCAGTGGGACCCCAGCAGGGACAGGGCTGGGGGTGACACTGCAGAAATTCCTCTTCTCCCGGCACCAAGTGTGGGGGAGGAGGGTTTGGAAGGGTTAGGAAGGGAAGAGATGGGTCAGAGATGCTCCCCCAGCAGCAGAGAGGTGACATCCACCTGCGGGGCTCGGGGACATTCCCAGGGGAACGGGGACCTCCTCCATCCCTGAGTGCTCCGTGCCACGATCCCGGATAAACTCCCCAGAGCTGCGGGGAGGCTCGGGCTGGCTTTTCACCCGCAGCCCCAGCGCACACACACATGTTCCCACACGTGCCCCTGCCCACGCCCCAGACGCTGCCTTTGATTTCCGCTTATCTGCAGCAGCATCGCCCCTCGGGCTGCAATCCTCGTCTCCAATCCCCCACCTCCGCATGCCAGCAATACCAGTACAGGAACAGCAGAATTCCCAGTTAACCCCGAGCTCCGGGAGCGCCCAGCAGGAGGCACAGCTGGCACGGAACCCCGGTCAGGCTTGGGCAAGCTGGGCTGGGACCAGCGTGGCCAAAACGCCCCTTGGGCAGCGCCGGGGCGAGCGGCTCCCACGCAGGCGTGCGCTGGAACCCGGGAGAGGCTCAAGGCCCTTTTTGGCTCCGGATTTGTTGGAGCAAAGGCATTTTGGCAGCAGCTCCCGCCACCCAGCTCGGGCCTCGCTCGCTGAGGTTTACAGGAGCATGACACCTTCCTCTGGTGACATGCTGGTGACATGCCACAGGTGCCCGCACTCACCACAGGTTGCAGTTCTCCCGGTACGTGGCTCCCGTGGGATAATTGTGTCCGGCACGGGCACAGCCTGCAGGGGAATGGGAGAGCCCCTGGTGAGTGCTCGGGGTCCCACCAGCCCCCCAAATTCCCCCAAATTCCCGGGGCGGGGGGAGCAAACCAAAGGGAAAATCAACGCTGTTCTTAAATCCAGGCTGCACCTGGGCACCCCAAAGTTCTGCTGGGGGTCCGTGGGTGCAGGGCGGCAGCCTGGCTCGGCGCCGGGAGGGTTAAATGTGCTCAGCCTGGCGGGACAGGGGATAAAGGGGCCGGTTGTGCCCGGGAGCTGGCTCTGCTCCGCTGCTGGGACTTCTGAGACAGCCTTGTGCTGGGAGCCGGGGGCTGCCCGTGCCCCCAGCTGCCGGCAGGGTTAAGCCAGGGCCAGCATCTGCCTGCCCCAGACGTGACCGGGCAAGCTGGGATGGTGTCCCCTCGTGTCCCCCTTCGTCCCTGCTCTGCCTGCAGGCACTGATGGGAACGGGCTCTGGGATCACCGGCTGCTCCCACACCTCTTTTTGAGGGAATCTGTCCCCATCCCGGACACTCTGTAGGAGTTCCCACGGCTTCGAGGGCTCTGCAGCGAGGGCAGGACCGCGGGGTGCCACATCCATCCCCCCGAGCAGCAGCAGCAGCACCCCAGGGCTGAACCCCAGCACCTGGGTGCACTCACCGGGGGCTTTGGGGAAAGGGGCTGGAATTCCCAGGCAGTACTCCCAGAAGTCGGGGCAGCAGTCGGACACGGTGCGGTTGCAGAAGAGGTCGCAGTAGCAGAGGGTGTCGTGGTAGGGCACGGTGCAGCCGTCGTCGCGGCCGTGGCAGCACACGTCCCCGCGCTGGCAGTAGGAGCCGCCCGCGTCGTAGACGCCGTGCTGGTACAAACCGGGACCCAGCTCCCGGCGGGCGCGGACCCGCGAGGACAGGGCCACCCGGGCCACCTGGGCCACCAGCCAGAGGCACAGCAAGGCCCGCATGTCCCCGCTCATGTCCCCACACCTGCGGAGGGAGGGCGGTGAGGGCACGGCGGGGTGGGCGCTGCTCCCACCCTGCCCTCCCCAGGCTCCTCAGGGCATTCCGGTTTTGTAACTCCCCTTGTGACCACGCAGCTCAAGCTCCAAAACAGCCTTTCCTTCACCCATTCCTTCACTCCCGGCTCCAAAACCAAACCCCCACGGGAAGGGGCTCCCTGGACACTCGGGGCGCTGCCCGGGGCCGTCCCCAAAGCCACCCCCAATCCCCACCGCGGGCAGCGCCATGAGCTGCCAAATCTCAGCCCGCGGGCTTCGGGGGGTGATGGGGGACCCCAAAACGGGGCGGTGGGGACAATCCGGGGTCACACGGGGAAGGACCCCCTCCTGCCGCCTCCGTCCCGCGGCTGTGCAGCCTGGGGGCTCCCGGGACCCCGATAAAGCGGAGAAGGTGACCCAAAACCCCACGGGGACCCCAAGGGTGGCACCCCCCTCCCCGTTCCCGGCCGTACCTGCCGCGCCCGCCGCGCAGAGACCCCGGGAGAGGAGCGGAGGGTCCGGTGCTGGATCCCTCACGGAACTCATGGGGCGGGACCCCCGTTCTCCTCCTGCCTGGCACCCCCCCAGCCCCACCGCGTCCCCCCCGAGCCCGTACCGTACCTGCCGCTCCCGCCGCTGCCGCCGCCCCGCGCCCGCCGCCGGCCCCGCCGCTCCTTATAGCCGCGCCCCGGCCGGGGGGGCGCGGGGAGGCGCCGAGACAGCCGCGACCGGCCCGGGGCGGAGCGCAGCGGGGCGGGGGTCGGGCCTGGGGCTGCAGAGAGGAGCCCCGAACCTATGGCCCGCTCTGTCCCCGCGGGGCCGGGGTGTCCCCGGTTCCTCATCCCCTCCTCCCGGTGCCCCCCGGCAGTGCCCTCGCCAAATGGGGGGGATCCCGGCTATCGGGGCAGCCCCCCCTGCTCCGTGCAGGGCCGGGAGCTGTCCTGGGGAGCTTCCCCATTGCCCAGGTGTGCGCAGAGGAGGGGAGGGGGCTGCATTCCTGCCCCTTCCAGGGGTCCAGCTGCGACAGGGACACCCCAGGCCGGCCCAGGGCACGGGGCTGGTGTCACTTGGATCCAGCCCGGCTGTCAGCGCCCAGCCTCGCCCTCAGGGACCACAACAGAGGGGGGCTCTTGGCCACCCCCGCGGCTCCAGCACCTGCTGCGGGACCTCGGCCGCCCACGCGGGGCTCCGGCTGTCCCCGCCCGGCCGGGAGCGTCTCCAAAGGATTCCTCGAGGATGCCTCACGGCAGCCAGGACGGGAGCACCGCGGCGTTCCCCGGGCGGCCACGGGCCAGGGGCTCCGGGGGGATGCCGCGGCCAGGGTGGGCTTCACGCCGGGCCAAGTGGGGAGCACCAAATCCCGCCGGGCTCGGGGGCTGCCTGCTCCCCGGGCTGCTCTGGGCGCCTGCACCGGGGTCCTGTGGAGCCCCCTCGGCAGGGAGCCCCTGTTCCAAGCGCTCTTGGAAGGGCCTTTTCCTGTGAGCGCGTCCTTGGGCAGCGCACGCAACGCGGAGCTGGAGCTGCGCAGGAAGGAACTGAGTCCAGCCCAGTCCGTCTCCAGCATGACTGGACTCGCAGGAATCCACAGTGAGTCACGAATTCCCCCAAGACCCCCGGAGAACAAAGCAAAGCCACTGGCACAAAGGACATCCCCGGCCGCTGCTCTGTGTCCTTGTGCCCCCGCCAGCTCCCTGACAGCTCAGAGACGCCGGGGGAGCAGCTGAGCGTTCCCGTAACAACCCTGTCCCCCTGCCAGCTGATAAGAAAGAGGCGCAGAGCGGAGGCGGCAGCGGCGGCGGTCCAAGTGTTTGGAGCATCCCCTCACCCCGTTCCTGCGGCTGGGCTCCGGCGGGATGCGGCCAGCTGGCCCTGCCAGGTCACAGCTCCCTCTCTGTGTCACTCTGCGCGTCCCCCCGGCGGGGAGTGGCAGCCTCGGCACACGTGGGGTAACCAAGGTGCAGAGGGACAAAGTCCTGCCGGGGCACCTTGCGCCCGTGTGACGGCGGGAGGCAGAGCCGAGGGCTGGCACAGGGCCCCTGTCCTGCCCGTGCCACCGTGCTGGGGGAGGGACAAGCTGCCAGCACCCCGTCCCCACTGCTCAGAGCCACGGGAAGACCCCACAGCCGGCTGGCTGTGAAGACCCCACTGCTGCAGGGATGAATCCCCCCAAACCCACCCGGGAAAGCCGCCCGCCCCTCTGGTGGGTGGTGCAGTGCCCCCAAAGCCAGCCCCCCACTGACCGCACCCCACACATCGTGCTCTGAGCGGAACCGGGCTGCTGGAGCCCCCCCGAGCCCCCAGCCCCGGGCAGGGCAGCTCTGGGGCGCTGCCCCCGCAGGGCTCGGCTCCGAGGCGATCCTGGAGAAAATTTCTTGGCAGGAGGCAGCCAGGAAAGGCAGGGACCGAGCCGCGGCCAGCCCCGGCTTCCTCCCCGGCCAGCGGCACGGGAAGGAGCCGCCTCAGCCCCGGCATCGCTGCAGGACGTGCTGTCCCCCAGGGGTGAAGCTTTGCTGTCCCCACAGGGGTCTGGGGGCTCCTGGGGGAGGGGGCTCCACCCTCACCTCCCTGGGGTGGCCTTGGGGACATCGCAGCGATGTCGCCATTGGAGGGGGACACACCAAACAGGCAGGGGGGGCACAGCCCTTCCCGGGGCAGCGACCTTTCCCTGTAAGGTGCCAAAAAATCAGGGCACGGGTCCTTCTGCAGTGACACCAACCCTGCACCCCTGCACGGACAGGAGGGAGCTGGAGCTGCGCTCTCAGCCCCATCTCGGTGGCTTTAAGGGGTCAGGGAGGCGTCCGGATATTTGTGTCCCCTGCTGGATACTTGTGTCATCATCCGGACATTTCTGACCCCTGCTGGACATTCGTGTCCCCTGCTGGACATTCGTGTCCCCTGCCGGACATTTGTGTCCCCTGCTGGACATTCGTGTCCCCTGCTGGACATTTGTGCCCCTGGCTGGACGTTTGTGTCCCCTGCCGGTCATTTGTGTCCCTGGCCGGACATTTGCGTCGTGTCCCCGTCCGGTCATTTGTGTCCCCTGGCCGCGGCTCGGTGGCAGGGCTGCAGTGCCACCTCTCGGGAGACAGACGGCAGCAGGCGGGCGGCCTCTACTCCAAATTTTAATGAAACAAATAAATTAATAAGTTAATCAAGTGAGGTAACTACCGCTGGCTCTGGGCGGGGGGGGGATCTGCGGGGACCAGCCAGCCCCGGCAGGGGGGTTCTAAAGGGTTAAAATTCCTGCGTGCGGCTGCGGGCAAAGCTGTCACATTGTCACATGCACCTCGCCCAGCGCTGTCCCCTGGTGCGGCACGGCCCGGGCACCCGCGGGATGGGGGGGTTCGAGCAGCCCTGGCACGGCCCGCGCTGGCCACATGCACTGATGGGGAGAGGGGACGAGCAGGGTCGGGAGCGGGAGAACCTGGAGCAAATCCCGCTGTGCCAAACGCAGAGAGGGGGAGCGGTGGGAGCAGCCCAGGACAGGTCCTGGCACTGTGGGGTGACCACTGAGCCCCCCCTGGAGCCGCTCGGGCACAGCCCCAGCGTTGCTGGGCAGCGCAGGCGGCTGGGGCAGCGCGGGAGCGGTGGTGGCGCTGCTGTAGGTGACATGCAGGGACACCACCACCCTGTGGCAGGTCCCCTCCGGGCCCGGCCCGTGCTCCCCGGACCACAGAGGAGACAGGGACGGGGACAGGGACAAACTGAGCACCGCAGGACCCAGCCGGGAGGAAATCCCCTAAGCAGGAGCAGGGGCACAGCGGGAGGGACAATCCTTGGGGACAGCGCTGTCCCCACAGCCCCATCTCAGCTTCCTGGCTCCAGGGCCACCCTCGGGTGGAGGTTTCCCCCCAGCCCTGAGCTCTCAGGGCCTCCAGGGCAGCACAGTCCAGCCCTGGGAGCTGGCAGGGGGTTGCTTATTGCCTATGGCCCCTCGGGTTGCTCTTCCCAGGGGTGTTGCATATTAAGACATTATTGCATAAATATATATATATATATATATATATATATATATAATCTATATATATATTGCCCTGGGAGCATGCACGGGCAGGCAGAAGGCTCTGCTGTGCTTCTGGAGAGGTGCAACCTGGGCAGGGGGGACAGTCCCCTGCTCCCCACACTGGGGACCCCCAGTGACTCGGGTAAAACCACCCTGGGTCGTGCCCCCACACCCCTGCACTGGCAGCAACAGGGAGATGGGACCTTGCATAGCTGGTGGTGGCCCCGGCTCAGCTCTGGGGGACCAGGCAGGACCTGTCCTGAGGGCTGGGGATGGGGTTCAAACCAAACCCCGGGGGATGGGGCCAGCCCAGAGCATCCCCACCACAGCTGGGGAGCACCCAGGACCCCAGAGCTGGGGGGGTGTCATCCTACAGGAAGCCAGGAGCACCCCAGGAACATCTCAGGAGAAACCCAGGAACATCCCCAGGAATATCCCAGGAATATTCTAGGAGCATCCCAGGAGCACCACAGGAACATACCAGGAGCATCCCAGGAATGTCCCAGGAGCATCCCCAGGAACATCCCAGGAGCGTCCCCAAGAATATTCCAGGGGCATCCCCAGGATCACCCCAGGAACGCCCCAGGAACGTCCCAGGAGCATCCCCAGGAGCCTGGGCTGGCCATGCCCCAGTGCCACCCTGCCGCAGCCGTGTCCCCGCAGAGGAAGACTCGGTTCAAGTAACGCCCTGAGTGACAGCGAGGGGACAGCGAGGGGACAGCGAGGGGACAGCGCCCCGGCTCCCCCATCGCCCCGGGTCCATCCCGCCGCCTCCTGCTCAGTCCATGTTGGCGCTGGCCGACCTGGAGCTGCTGAGGGTCTGTGCAGACACGGAGATGTCCTCGTGCTCCGCGGGGCTGTGATAGTCCGAGGTGACGTCGGGCTCGCCGGGCGGCGCCCGCACCGCGGCCAGGCTGAAGGAGTTGCTGGAGCCCTTGCGCAGGCACTGCGAGTAGAGGCCGAGCAGCAGGTCCAGCTTGTGCTCGATGGATTGCACCTGGCAGGAACGAGGATTGAGGCGGTTTAGGGCTAGGATGCCCCCCTGGTTTGTTTGGAATTGTTACCTTGGTTTTTTTAAGGTTTTCTAAGCCTTCTGATGTTGACGTTCTTGTAGTGAACTTTCTCACACACTTTCTGTAAATAACTCATTGTTTTGCATTTCTTTCTGGAGGAGGAGAAAGTTGATGGACTGTTGGTTTGACCAGTGTCATCGGAGAGGTGGCTCTGTCACCCTCCAATCCCCTGTCACTCTTGGAAAACTATAAATGTTGGAGTCAGAAAATAAACTTCTCTTTATCTTTACCTTGAGAACAGCAGTGTGAGCTTGTGTTCTTTCGTGTCCTTTAGTGACAGGAATGGATTGGAGGATGGCAAATAGGAAGTATCATTCGGGTTTGATGTGTGGAGGAGTGACCAGTGGGTTGGCTGGTGTAAAGTTTGCTGGGTCACCCAAGAGGCTGGGGGAGAATAGGGCCAGGGAGACGAGTAGGGAAAGTACCAGTACGAACCCTAGAATGTCTTTAATGGTGTAGTCTGGGTGGAAGGGGATTTTGTCACAGTCTGAGGGGGTTATTTGAGCCTGTTTCGTGGAGGAAGGTGAGATGGACGACTGTGAGGCCTACGATGACGAATGGGAGGAGGAAATGAAGGGCAAAGAATCGAGTTAGTGTAGGGTTGTCGACAGAGAACCCACCTCAGGCTCATTCGACTAGTGTTTGCCCAGTGTAGGGGATGGCTGAGAACAGGGGTGTGATTACAGCAGCCCCTCAGTGACCCCCGGCTCAGCCAGGCCCAGCCCCGCGGGAGGGGTGGCGGGGGGCTTGGCTGTCCCTCCCAAGGGACGGTGACACTGCTGGGTGTCCCCTCCTGACCTGCCGCTCCACCTTGACCACGCGCCCCATCATGCTGAGCTCGTCCACCAGCTCCGCCTCCAGCGCCGGCTTCTCCCCCTTCTCCCGAACCTTCCTGTCCGCTGGGAGCGCCCGATCCCTGCCCACGATCTGGTCCACGCTGGCAGGGAGGGAAGGAAGAGGCCACCCATCACTGCCGAGACCCCACCAGGGAATGGCCCAGGGTCGGGAATGCCCCAGGGTGGGGAAGGAAGGGGCAGAGCCCATCCATCACTCCTGAGAACCCACCAGGGAATGGCCCAGGGTGGGGAAGGAAGGGGCAAAGCCCATCCATCGCTCCTGAGGGCTCAGGACTCCACTAGGGAATGACCCTGGGAATGCCCCAGGGTGGGGAAGGAAGGGGCAGAGCCCACCCATCACTCCCGAGGGCTGGAGACCCCACCAGGGAATGCCCCAGGGTCACCTGCAGGGCACCTCACCGTGTCTGCAGGCTCTTGATCCTGCCCAGCATGTCCAGGTGTCCGGCCGAGTACTGCTCGATGACGTCCTTGACGTCATAGGGACGCAAGGTCTCCTTGAACTTCCTCTTGGCCACCAGGAACTTCAGGATCCTGCAGGGACAGCCGGGATGGAGGCACGGACAGGGTGCCCAGGGTGGGGGGCTCTGTGCACGCTGGGGGACACGGGAGGGGACAGTCTCACCTGACAGCCCGGATCAGGGTTTTCACGGCCGGCATGATGTCCTCGAAGGTCAGCTCGCATGGGGAGCTCCTCTCCTCACCGCTGTCCTCCGGTGGGCAGTCGGCTGTGGGTGACAAGAGGGGGCAGATGGCAGAGCCCCAGGGCTGTCCCCAACCCTGCAGCCCCCCCAGTGTCCCCCAGGGCCTCACTGTTGAAGATTGCAATGCAAGATGTGTTCTATTACCATCTGCATGGCAGATTACCTTGGTCAAGTGGGCAGTTTGCCTTATCTCTCTCTCTGAGTGACCACAATCACTCCTCTCTGGTAGGGGACACCTGCTGATAACAGCTCTGGAATGTCCCTGCATGGCTGATAAGAACTGCAGCATCCCATTGGGAGATGGGAGCCCAGAGGGAGGAGCCAAGCATTCCTACCCGGATAGAATCTGGAGATTCTGGAACACCAGCACGGCTTCTGCACTGGATTGCCCAGAGGAACAGCAGCTGCCTCTTGCCCTGGATCTGCAGAGGCAGAGACTGCACCTTTCTCCAGGATCCCTGCTCCAGCAGAACCAGCCCTGGCACTGCAGGAGGGCTGAGCCACAATTCCAATGGTTCTGCTGCCAACACCACACAGGGTGTCAGGTTGTGTTCTGACTCTGGCAGTGTTGTTCTAGTGTACTGCATTGTTTATCCTTTTATTTTTTTCTTTTCCCTGAACTGTTATTTCCTGCTCCCATATTTTTTTTTTTGCCTGAGAGCCCCGTTAATTTAAAATTTATAGCAATTCAGAGGGGTGGGGAGGGTTCACATTCTCCATTTCGGGGGAGGCTCCTGCCTTCCTTAGCAGCCTCCTGGCTTTCCCAGCCAAGACACTCACCCTCAGTGGGTGTCCGCGGTTTGAGCCTCAGCGATGCTCGGAACCGGGTGCGGTCGTTGAAGCTCCAGCTTTTCTGCACCTTGCTGGGGCTGGAGGCTTCGGGGATGTCCTCGGTGCTGGGGGAGCGGTGCAGGGGCGGGCCCAGGTGCTGCTGCTGGCGGCCGCGGCCGCCCTGGCGCTGCGAGCTGCTCAGCCGGATCCGCTCCTTGATGGCCATCTTGTTGCTGCGCGGGGACAGCGGCGTCAGGGCCGTGGGGACAAGACAGGCACGAGGTGGCCCCTGTTTGAGGTGGGGGTGGCCGTGCTGAGCTCACAGAGAGCCCCCAGCGGGTGATGGGCACCAGGAGCCAGGTGGTTCCTGCTGGGCAGCTCTGGGGTTGTTCCTTTAAATCCCTTTTTTTTTTTGGTCCCAAGAGCAGAGAAAGGAGGTGACAGACAGGGAGAGAGGGGACAGATGGGTGTGGCAGCAGGGGACACGCGGCAGAGCCACCGCCGAGCTGAGCAGAGCTCTGCTCCTGCTCCATCCCTCCAAACCCAGCCAAGCTGCTTCATCCTCCTCCTCCTCCTCCTCCAGGCTCTGCTCCTGCCCTACCGCGAGTTCTGCTCCCAAACCCAGCTGCAATTTTGGGTTTTGGGGGGGAAACACCAGGCATTGTTTATGCAGGACCTACTCAAAACCCCCAGATTTTGTATGGTGAGAGACCCCAAATGCAGCTCAAGGGGACGCACGGGGAAGGACCCTAAAGCTGGGGAGGGCACGGAGTGAATTCCACACCCTCTGCAGGACAGGATCCATAAAACCCGGGTGTTTGGGGAGGTTCCTGGATTTCCTCAGGCAGGGCAAGGCAGGGATAGAGGCAGGGTCCTGGCAGGGATACAGGGAGGGATTCAGGCAGGGTCCTGGCAGGGAAATAGGCAGGGATGGAGACAGAGATACAGGCAGGGATTCAGGCAAGGTCCTGGCAGGGAAATAAGCAGGGATGGAGACAGGGATTCAGGCAGGGATTCAGGCAGGGATTCAGGCAAGGTCCTGGCAGGGGTAGAGGCAGGGATACAGGCAGGGGTAGAGGCAGGGATACAGGCAGGGTCCTGGCAGGGCACGGGGCTCCCAGCACATCCCTGTGCTGGCAGGGGGGGCTGCCACACATTCCACACATTCCTAGGCTGGGAAGGGCTGTGTCCCGGGAATCAGGCCGCAGCACACAGCTGGGATTTATGGGATTTATGGGATTTATCCAAGTGCTGGAGGTGATTGCCACCACCCCGTTCCCATCCACATTACAACGGGGAAACTGAGGCAGTAAGGGACAGCGGGACAGCTCAGCCCAGGCCATGCACAGCCTCCCTGCCCTCAGAGGGACCCCCAGTCCAGCCTCCACCCCCTGTCACGGTCCCAGCCCCGTCCATGCCGCAGGCACGCAGGCAGGCGGTGCATCCATGCATCCCGAGGCTCTCAGCAGGACACGGTACCTCCTTCTCCACGTGCCCCACGTCTGCAAGAGCCTCCTCTTACCACTAAAGATGGGGCTGGAGGGGCAGGGCCAGGAGAAGACACAGGAGAAAAGAGAATCAGCCCCGGTGGGCAGGAGCGGAGCGTCCCGGGGCCACCGCCCGCTGTCCCCGCGGTGCCACCGCTGCGAGGGCAGGATGCTCGTGTAGGTCCTGCATAAACACCTGGGCGCCGTCTCGGCTCGGCCAGAAGGATCTGGGGACAGTCCCCGAGCAGAGGGACCGCGGTGGGGGCTGCCCGCGGCCGGGGGCGAGCGTTACCTGAGGCGTAAACACCTGTGGGGCTGCGCGTCCTCCTCATTCCAGCTTGGGGAAGGGCGGAGGGATGGAGAGAGGAGGAGGAGGAGGAGGAGGAGGAGGAGGAGGAGGGTGAGCGGGAGAGGGGAGGAGAGAGAGAAGATGAGATGTTATGAGAGGTGATGCTCGCGGGGGGAGATGAGGGGGTTTCGGTCCTTCCCCTGCCGGTTCCTGGTTGGTCACAGAGCCCAGGGAGGAGCCCCCCGAAGCCCCGAACTCACCTGGGGGAGCAGGTGCCGCTCATCCCCACAGCTGCACGCTCAGCCCTGCTGATGGGGCATCACGGGGGAAACTGAGGCACGAGGCCTCTCCCCACCTAACCCTGGCGCTGTCCTGGGGGGAGGCCAGCGTTGGTGGCACCCTGGGATCTCCTCTTGAGGGCAGAGGGGACAAGGGACACGGTGCAGAGCAGCCGCCGGCAGCAGCAGGGCAGCCCCAAGCCCTCCCTTCTCTCCTTAAGGGCTCAGGGAGCCCTTCCCAGCCCCAGGCTCTGGGATTTGCTCCTTCCCACGCTCTGGGATTGGCTCCATCCTGCCAGGATGGCACCGCTGCCCCTGCCAAGGGGTTTCCTGCCACTCTCAGTTGCCCTGTGCCACGTCCTGGGGTCACGGCCACATGGAGAGGGCAGCGAGGTGACCTCACAAAGGTAAAACAGCCCAGAGGGTCCCCTGGGATCAAATCTGCCCCTTCTGGAGCTGGAATGGAGCTGGGTGTCAGAACTCAGTGCATCCCTCCAGGTGTCCAGAGTTGCCAAGGACCCTGTTGGCTCAGAGACCCTGGCACACAGCCCAGAGCACCTGGGGATTTGATTTTGACCCCTGGAGCAAGTTGCCAGCTTTATATGAGGACCTGAAAGTCACACAGGTTTGAATGGTGTAATAATAAAATGATCACAGGGTGAAAATGTAGATTTTAGGATTTTTGGTATGGGGGTTATGGGGACAAGATGGAGGAACTTGGGCGTGTCCAGCCTTTCTCCTTCTTCTTCTTGTTCTCCATTTTCTGCAGTGCTGTTGGCACTTTGGGATTGGTTTAGAGTAGAAGTGCACTGTCTAACACAGGTGATAGGTATTGGGAATTAAGTGTAAATATGTTATATGTGGTTTGTAGTATAAAAGGACAACACCACCCCGGGGGCGGTCACAGTGCCTGTGGCTGCCCTGCTGAGCAGACCTCGGCTGGGCAGAAAGAAAATTTTATAGATAAGAATTAATAAACAACCTCAAGAGCGAAAAGTGAAGAGTCCAGACCCTTCCTTCTCGAAGCAGAGACATCCTGCACATCTCAGGGCAGCAATTAACAACCAAAACCCGAGGGCTGGGAGCAGCAGCAGCAGCAGCAGGGGTGCCCAGCACCAGGGGGGAGCAGGGGACACTTTGGGGTGGTGGCACTCGGGTCTGGCCTGGCAGTGGCAGTGACAGTGACATCTCAGGAGGGCACAGAGGAGACAGAGCAGAGAGGAGGGAGAACACGGGGGCTGCCCCCTCCTACCTTTCCCCTGAACACACGGCCAGGCTGAAGCTTTTCTGGGCAGGGGTGGAGCAGTGATAGGGTGGTGGGGCTCTGTCAGGCCATTTTTTCACCTCTGAGTTCCTAAATCCTCCGTTGCGGACCCGGTGCAAGTGGTCAAACATAAGGACCAGCTCTCTGAGGTCGGGGTGAAATAAAAACGGGGAGAAATTAAAGTTTCCAAAGCAAACAAAACCAGCAAAGCGAGGCTGAGCAGCGCTGGGTCCTCCTGAGCGCAAACCAAAGCAAAACCAGAGGAAAACAGAACAACAAAACAAAAAAATCAGCATTTTTGTTCAAAAGATGGTTTCTTAACTGGGGGTTATGGGGCTGGGGAAGAGTCCTGGGACAGGATTGCACTGAAGGAAGGGCTGGACGTGCTGAGAGGGATGGATCAGGAAAGGACAAATCTGGGACGGGGTGGGGACATGGGGACCTGTCACCATCAGATCCTGGGCTCCAGGCAGAAGGGGAAAGCTCCGACCCAGCAGGGGTGGAATCTGGCTCTGTGTGAATTCCGCTGCAGGGAACACAGCTCCTGGCACAGCAGGAAGGGCAGCAGAGCCCCCAGAGATCCCCAGGATCCGGGGTGATGCTCAGGAAGCTGGGACTCAGGGCTGTGGATGCTGAAAGCTCTGCCTTTGGAAAAACTGAGAGTGGGACAGAGGGATGAATTTGTCACAGGGCCAGAGCAGGGCGGGCAGGAGGGCAGGGATTGCTCACAGGGATGTGAGAAACCCTCAGGATCTGGAAGAGAAGTCTGGAAAACCTTTGGGAAGCCTTTGATCCACCCACAGTGCCAAAATCCCAGGGATCACGGGAGGGGCACGGTGCAGGCACGGGACATGGGGCTCCCACTGGATCCCCCCGTGTCCAGAACTGGAACCAGCTCCTGTCCTGCTGCAGCTCCACCACCACAACCGTGGGGTCCCCGAGGCACCACCCCATTCCCTGTGCTGCTGGAGGAAGGCTGTGGATGGAGTGAGAGGGGATGGGACGGGCGCTGTGAGGATGACGAGGATGAAGGAGGCTCCTTCAGCAGACTCCCGTCTTGGGAAGGTGTGGGCGCTGCTCGACCCCACCGAGCTCCTGGGGGTTCCACAAGGTCCCTCCTGGTTTCCCAGGCCGTTCATCCCCACGGGGAGCCCCGGGAGCCGCCCAGCCCTCTGCCCCGCTCCTGCCTACCTGAAGGCGGGCAGGAGGCTGTCGTAGTAACACCAGGTGGCCGTCAGGTAGCCCCGGCTGGCATCCGTGGAGTACAGGCGCCAGGCAGCCTGCAGGGAGCGAGATTCCCGGGAATCCGGGTTAATTGGGACGGGAGAACCCTCCCGGCCCCCTCCATCCATCCTGGCCCCCGCAGGCGGCAGCAAACAACCCGCAGGATGCCAGCGCTGTGCCACAGACGTGGTTTCTGAAAAATCCCTTTCCTTAGGATTGTTCCTCCTGAGAAGCGGAGAGGCCTCAGGAACAAAATGCAAACATTGATTATCTGCTGCTGTGGAATGCAACAGCTGCATCTGGGATTGGGCTCATGTGGTTGTTTCTAATTAATGGCCAATCACAGCCCAGCTGGCTCGGACTCTCTGTCTGAGCCACAAGGCTTTGTTATTCATTCCTTCTTTTTCTACTCTTAGCCAGCCTTCTGATGAAATCCTTTCTTCTATTCTTTTAGTATAGTTTTGATATAATATATATCATAAAATAATAAACCCCTAAATAAAATAAATATTAAATTAATTTAATATTTTGATTTGATTTTGATTAATAATTAATTAATATTTTGATGAAATCCTTTCTTCTATTCTTTTAGTATAGTTTTGATATAATATATAGCATAAAATAATAAATCCCTAAATAAAATAAATATTAAAAAGAAATAAACAATAAAATAATAAATTAATAATAAAATAATAAATAAATAACAAAATAATTTAAAAATAAATAAATTTTATAATAAAATATAAAATAAAATAATAAAATAATAAAAGCCTTCTGAAACATGGAGTCAGATCTTCGTCTCTTCCCTCATCCTCGGACCCCTGTGAGCACGGTCACAGTGCTGGATGTGGGGCCGGGGGTTTGGATGGGCAGAGCAGAGGAGGGGACAGCAGAGCATTCCTGGGAAGGGGTGGGGTGGGACAGGCCAGCCCTGCCTCACCTGGATCAGGTTGGCTGCTGGAGTCCTCCTCTTCTCAAAGTGCTTCTGCCGATGCTGCTCCTGCACTTTAAGGGCAAAACCAGAGCCCAGGATCCCCTGGGGACAGGAGGGGACAGGGCAGTGGGTGCCAGCACAGCCTGGGCCCCACACAGAGGCAGCTCTGCCCCTTTCCCCCCCTGTTTTGAGCTCTCCCAGCCCTACTCACGGCGGGCAGGGCGAAGAAGGAGATGCCGAGCAGGGCGAATCCGGCCGCCAGCATCCGGCCCAGCCACGTCTGCGGCGCTTTGTCCCCGTAGCCGATGGTGGTCAGGGTCACCTGCCCGGGGGCACAGCAGCCGGGGGCCTGCAGGGCGCTCCCCCAGCACGGCCCCGTCCCCTCATGTCCCCGGGGAGCCGCGGGGGCTGAGCTTACCGTGCCCCACCACAGGGAATCGGCGTAGGTGGCGAACTGCACGTTGGCGTCCTTCTCGGCCAGGTAGACGAGGAAGGAGGCGAAGATGAGCACCAGGAAGCCGATGTACCAGGCGGTGATGAGCTCCTGCAGGGCATGGTGAGGCTCAGGGGGGTGTCCCTGGGTGGTTTTTTGTTGTATTGTGCTAAATAGTTACTTATTTTTTTGTTTTGCACTGGGCGATTGGAGATTTGCGCTGTGTGGTCTTTGTATTGCACTGAATTTTATGTTATGTTTATAAGTTTATGTTATATCACAGGTGTGTCAGTCACCTCTCCTTTCCCCTCCTGGCACTGTCTGTCACTCCTGGCATTCCAGAGGGCATTGAGTGATTGGCAGATCCAAAGGATGCCCTCTGCCCCTGAGGCACATTGGGCCATCCAGGTGTCCTTTGTCCCTTTGTCCCTCCCCTCCTGTCCCTGCTTGGTGCCTCCCTGCCCCTTCCCTGCCCCTCTCCCCGGGGTTAAAGGAGCAGCAGCCACGGGCTCAGGGAGTTCTGTTGGAGCTGGTGCTGCATTCAGAGGCCTGAGGGCCAGAATAAAGCTCTGGATCCAAACCCTCCATCAGAACCGACTCCTTTCCTTCACCATCCCCTTAAAGCTTCTCTGCCAGAGGGAAACCCCAGGAGCAGCCCCTGTTATGGGGGGAAGCTCCATCCCAGCACCACCAGAGCTCCTGCAGGCCTGGACTTGTCTGCAGTGCCAGCTGCAGCACCCAGCCAGGCAAAAATGTCTGTGGGGTGAAACACCACACACCCAGCCAGCCAAAAGTGTCTGTGGGGTGAAACACCACACACCCAGCCAGCCAAAAGTGTCTGTGGGGTGAAACACCACACACCCAGCCAGCCAAAAGTGTCTCTGGGGTGAAACACCACAGTGCTGCTGTTTGGTTCAGACACAGGGGCCAGACAAGCCAAGGAACCTCCCGTGGGCAATATTGGTAACAACAATATCTTACAATTTTTCTCACCTTGCTGTGGGCGTAGACGACGGAGCCCAGCAGCTTCCAGGTGCCGCCACGGCGGTCCATGCGCACCATGCGCAGGATCTGCAGGAAGCGCATGCTGCGCAGCGCCGACGTGGCAAAGATGTTTCCCTGCGTGCCCGCGGCGATGACGGCCACCGAGGCGATGAAGACGATGAAATCTGAGGGGGCAAAGAGGCTCAGGGGGGGTACGTGAGTTATCCAGAATTCCACCCGTAAAAATCAAAGTCGTCGTGTTGTGGTAACGTGTTGTATTGTTAATTTATTATTGTGAGGTTGTCATGTGGTACGAACGTGTTGTATTGTTAATTTATTATTGTGAGATTGTCATGTTGTACTAATGTGTTTTATTAATGTATTATTGTATTAGCTGGTAAAGGGTTTGAACATAAGTCCTGTGAAGAGCAGTGGAGGGAGCTGGGGTTGTTTAGCCTGGAAAAAAGGAGGTTCAAGGGTGATCTTAGCACTCCACCGCTGCCTGGAAGGAGATGTGAGGACACAGGAGTCTGTTTCTTCTCCCAGGCAACCAGTGAAGGATCAAGGGGAAATGCTGTGAGAAGTTCAGAGGAAAGAATGAGAAACAATTCTCATCTTAACCTGCTGCAGCTGGTGTTGTGCACATGAGGAATGTGTTATGGAGATTTGTTTACCAAAGGGTGATTTCTTAATTGGCCAATGGTGACGGTGTTTGGATTCAAGAACCAATTAGATCAAAACTGTATTGGACTGTCTGTAAGGGTGATGGGTTTCTCAATTAGTACCTTAAAGTGATTGATCAGCCTTCTGAGAATCATGGAGTCAATGCTAATTATTACACATGGTTTTTCTCTTTGTCCCTGATCCCTTCAGCACGCTTTGGAATAAACCTTCACTGAAATCCATCCTACAAAACCCCTTCCTGTCCTTCCTCTGCTGAGCTATCCACGTCGTGTGCGTGTGCATGGACTTGAAATGGCTGCTCTGGTGGCCTGACCCTGAGCAGCTTCTGGGGGAAACACCTCAAAGAAAGTTGCAGCATTTCTACCACCCTGCCACGCTGCAGCAGAGAGAGCTGGTCGCACTGGCAGACCGTGTGGTGATAAGCTAGAAAGTTGCAAACTTCTCTGGATTTCTCCAAAACTGAAGCTGCTGGCAACTAGGACCCTGGAAGTCCTTAGAGCCCCAAAAGTCACCTTCAAGTAGATACCCAGACCCTGAGGAAATCACTTTATCCCATGGAAAATGGCCTCTGTTTGCGGCCACTCGCCCTGGCAGATAGGGCGGTGCCAAGCTAGAAATTTGCAAACTTTTCTGGATTTCTCCAAAACTAAAGCTGCCAGCAACTAGGAACCTCTAAGTCCTTAGAGCCCCAAAGGCCACCTTTAAACTGATACCCAAACCCTGGGGAAATGACTTCTTTATCCCATGGAAAATGGCCTCTGCCTGTGGCCACTCGCCCTGGCCGACAGGACAGTGCTTAGCTCGAAATTGGCAAACTTTGCTGGATTTCTCCAAAACTAAAGCTGCCAGCAACCAGCACCCTGCAAGTCCTTAGAGCCCCAGAGGCCACCTTTAACCTGACCCCCGAACCCAATGGAAATGAGTTCTTTCCCCGTGCCAGCCCGTACCTATCACGCAGAAGGGTTTCCTGGCGAAGCGGAAGCGCCCGCGCCAGCCGCGGTAGCGGCAGCAGCAGCCGGCGGCCCACACGCGGATGATGTACTCCATGCCGAACACCACGATCATCACAAACTCCTGCCAGGGGAAAAAAAAAAAACGGGGGTAGGGAGAGTGGAGGGCTCCGATTTGATGGGGGAAAAGCGAACGGGGCTGAGCGCGGCGTGGGGCGGGCGCGGCAAGGCCGGCGGAGCTGCCCCAGGGGATGAGGGACGGAGCTGTCAGGGCTGTGAGGGAATCGCTGCTCTCCTCCTCACCCCGAGCTGGGTCCTTTTCCTCCTCTGTCAGCATTGTCCTCCTACCTCTCGCACAAACAAGCCCCCGTTCTGCTTACTCGCAGGAAAGTCACAAGGACCTTCCCAATTTAGTCTCCATCACTCGGGAGAAGTCCCTGCGTCAGCTCTTTCTGACAGTTTGGGGGAAAGTTGCCTTTTTTAGCCCCTCGTGCCCTGCCTGTTCCAGCGGTTTTTGCACGGGGAGACAATGGTGGGGTGGAGAGACAATGGTGGGATGGGCTCTGGTGACACCCACGGCCAGGCCACCCCCGAGGTGCCATCAGCTACTCGTGATGAGGTCACAGGGGCTCTGTCCGTGATCTTCCCCGATTCTTTTAGGATATAAAGTGGGGAAAAGAAACCTGAGCAGCAGCCCCGCTCGTGCATCACTCACCAGGATGAAGAGGCACTCGTTGGCCAGTTTCTGGTGCTCCTGGATGGTGGAGAAGACCGACAGCACCAGGCAGCTGAAGACGAGGAGGAATCTGGAAGGACAAAGTGTCAGTGGGGGCACAGGGACAGCCAGGAGACCCCAGCCCACAGTGCTACCCCCCTCTCACAGCCTGAACCCCCAGTCAAGACCTCCCCAGGCCGTGGCAGAGCCGCTGGGGACACGTTTTGCCTCTAGATGGTGGCATGGAGCCTTTGGGGAGCCCAGGAGCTGCCGTGGGGCTCGGTGCCAGCTTTGCTGCAGCCCTGCAGCTTCTTAATTAAAGGCAGGGAGGGACACGGGGGGCCCGGCACTATGGAGGGCCCAGGAGCTGCAGGAAGGGCACCAGAGCTGCTCAGGACTGTCCCCAGCATCACTGCCACTGTGGGCACCTGCCAGCAACGCCTGGGAAGTGTCAAAAAAAAGGGGAAAAGTCCCCAGGAACAGCTCTGAGGCTGCTCCTCCCCAAGCGCTCAGGCACGAGGGGCTTTGGCCCATTTAAAGTAAGGAGGGGAATTAACAAAAAAAAAAAAAAAAAAAAAAGAAAAGAAAAAAAAGAAAAGGAAAAAAAGAAAGTCGACTCTGAAGCTGAAGCAAATGAAACCTCCAAAAATACATTTTTTTCCCCTGATCCAGCGATTCTAAAAAAGGAAAGTGGAGGGCTTGTGCCACCGGCCCACGTGACACAAAGGGCCACTCGCTGCTCTGTCACCACTGCCCTGGGTGGCACTGGGGACCATGGGCACACCAGGGACCATGGGCACACCAGGGACCATGGGCACACCGCCCTGGCTGGCACTGGCACAGCCTGGCTGAGCCCTGGTGGCCCTGGCACCTTGGTGGCACCCATCTCAGCCCCATGGCTGTCTTCTCATGGTGACAATGCCCAGGGGCCACCAGG
Source organism: Molothrus aeneus (assembly GCF_037042795.1). Taxonomy (NCBI): domain Eukaryota; kingdom Metazoa; phylum Chordata; class Aves; order Passeriformes; family Icteridae; genus Molothrus; species Molothrus aeneus. The sequence goes on from NC_089668.1 coordinate 2,209,188, forward strand.
GGTGGATGAAATGTCCCCAAGACAATAATGAAGACCCAATGGGGAAGGAGAAATCTCCTCAATTAATCTGGGGGTTGCTGGGGGCTCATCCCCCCCCTCAGGAGGACATTCCCATCTCTTTGTGTTGTTGATGTGGGATTTTTGGGCAGAATCAGCTGCCTGGGCCATCAGAGGGGTGAATCCTGTCCCAGCTGTCCCAGTGGCACTGGGAAGGCCCCAGGGGACACAACAGAGAGGGGCTGATGCTCTGCCCCTCAGTGGGACCATCCAGGACCTCTCCCCACTGACCCCACAGCCCTGTGTGGGGCTGGGGGCTCTCAAACCCAGCCCTGCCATGAGGGGCATGAGGGTGGCACAGCCTAACGGGGACCTTCTCTGGGTCCTTTTCCCCAAAATGCTGCTGGAGGTGGGACCCACAGCAAAAAAATCCTCAGGAATGGGAGAAGGGCTGGATGCAGAGCAGGGAGGAGGGAGATCTGGAGCCAGGAAGGGGCCAGGGGTGTCACAGCCATGTCACCACCCTGTCCTCCCTGCGCTGCTGCTCTCCCGGGCACTCCCCAGCCGCAAGGCAGAAGGTTGGAGCCAGCTCCTTCTCCCTCTGAATTATTAATTGGGTTTTTTTTTTCCTCCAGCACAGCAGTTCTGGAGTGAAACCCCACAGGGAACAGCAGCAGCCCCGTGGCACGGGCAGGAGGTGCCAGGCTTTGAGCTGAGGAGCAAAACACGGCCCAGGGCAGAGCTCAGAGCTTGGAGCATCATCAGCAATAAAAGATTACCCAGGCAGGATTTAGCAGGCAATTACACGGGCAGCGAAGCACAAAGCAGAGGAGAAGGCAGAAATCTCCCAGCCTGCAAAGATTTGTGCCCCTTCTGCAAAGATTTGTGCCCCTTGCCTCACGCAGAGAGCCTGGGCACATGTGGGGACTCTGCTGTGGGTGGCCCTGGCCCTGGAGCACCACCGTGATGGGGTGGGGAAACCTCCCCGGAGTCATCCCGTAGGATTTGGGGAAGGACACAGGCAGGAGAGGCCCCACGGGGCTGGCTGGGAAAGGAACTTTCTGGGAACACATCACCTGCTAGGAATTAACTCGCAAAGCCTGGGCAAACGCCCCGTCCCGGCTGCCGGCAGCGCTTAAGCGGCTTAGGGAAGGGTCAGATGCATGAAGGCAGAGAGGGGAGCCAGGAACCAGCGTCCCCCGTCCCTCCCGGGCAGGAATTCCGCTCTACCAAGCACCCAGGGGGGATTTTTACACCCTCAGCCCTGCACCGACACTGGCAGGGCTGTCCCTGTCCCTAACCCTAACCCTGTCCCACTTTGCCCTCGCCCCGGGGTTGGCATGGGGGTGACACCGGCCCTGCAGGGCTGTCCTGGTCCCCACTTTCCCAAATCCCTGGGGGTGACACTGGCCCTGGCAGGGCTGTCCTGGTCCCCCAGTTTCCCAAACCCCCCATGGGACAGGCAGTGCCAGGCTCCCATCCCAGTCCACTGCTCTTCCCACCCTCCAAGAGGAGCTGGAGAACCCAGGAATGCTGGCAGGGGAATGGGGAGGGGGCAGAGAGAGGGACAGGAACTGCAGGGCTGAGGCTGAGCTGGTTCTTCACTTCTCCCAAATAAAATTCCCATCTCCAGCCCCCTCCCCGCAGGGTTCAGCACGGACACGGGGACAGGACCCAGCAGGAGCAGAGCCCGGCCCCAGCAGCAGCGAAACCTCCCCGAAACAATAATGAAAACCCGGCAGGGAAGGCAAAATCTCCTCAATTAATCTTCATTAGGGTGGGCTTTGCCATCTGCTACCGCCCGAGCTGGCCTGGGAACAGGTGAGCCCGGAAAGCTGCTGAGCTCAGGGGAAGCAGGGCCAAGTCTGCATGGGCAGGCGGGCACCACTTGGCTCCCAGTGCCCCCCAAACACCGCTGGGCAAAGGGGCTGCACCCCAAAACAGCCTGGGATGAGCCAAAGGAGTGGGATCCTTGGAGCTGGTGGGGTGGGATGGGGCAGCACAGCCCCCCCGGGATTCATCCCCAAAGCCCCGGGGTTGGCACGGGGGTGACACCAACCCTGGCAGGGCTGTCCTGGTCCTTGCTTTGCCCTCGCCCTGGGGTTGGCATGAGGGTGATACCAGCCCTGGCAGAGCTGTCCTGGTCCTGCTTTTTCTTTGCCCCACGACTGGCATGGGGGTGGCACCAGCCCCATCAGGGCTGTCCCAGCCCCACTTTTCCCACTTTGCCCTCAACCCGGGGTTGGCATGGGGGTGACACTGACCCTGGCAGGGCTGTCCTGGTCCCTGCTCTGCCCAAACCCCCCAGGATTGGCACGGGGGTGGCACCAGCCCTGGCAGGGCTGTCCTGGTCCCTGCTTTCCCAAATCCCTGGGGCTGGCATAGGGGTGGCACCGGCCCTGGCAGGGCTTCCCTTGTCCTTGCTTTGCCCTCACCCCGGGGTTGGCACGGGGGTGGCACCAGCCCTGTCCCGGTCCCGCTTTGCCCTCGGGGATGCCCCGGGCAGGGGCACAGGCAGCGATAACTCAGCGCAAGGCAAGCACCATCCAAACAGCTCCGCCGCGGGACGAGCGAGCAAACCGGCTCCGGGAAGGCACGGATCCCTTCCCCGGCAGCATCACAGCACCTAAACCGTCCCCTCCAGCTGTGCCACCGCTGGGAATTCGGCATTTGGCCCAAAACCGCCCGAGCGCAGCTCCAGCGGGGATGGGGATGGCGTTTCACCCTCCCGGCTCCCCAGGCCGCGAGGTTCAGCTCGGTCTGCAGCTGTATAAACAGCACATCGCATAAATCCCCGTCCCTCGGCCCCGCAGCCCTCCAGGAGAGGTGGAGCAGGGGGATATAAATAACCGGGCTGTGGCGGCCCTGTTTGCGCCCGTAACCATGGCACGGAGCGTCCCACGCCGCCCAGAAGAGAAGCAGAAAAGCTCCGGGAGTGTTTCCCCACGGGCAGAGGCGCAGCAAAGCCCGGCACACGCTCAGAGCCCGGCCCTGAGGCGTTATCAGAGCTGTTATCAGGAGAGTGATGCTCTCAGAGCCCCGGGGAAGAGGCAGCACGGGATGGCCCCCGAGATGTTATCAGAGCTGTTATCAGGAGGGTGCTGCTCCCTGAGCCCCAGGGAAGAGGCAGCACGGGATGTTATCAGAGCTGTTATCAGGAGGGTGATGCTCTCAGGGCCCCTCAGCCCCAGGGAAGAGGCAGCACGGGATGGCCCCCGAGATGTTATCAGAGCTGTTATCAGGAGGGTGCTGCTCTCAAAGCCCCTCAGCCCCACCACAGAAGCAGCACGGGATGTCCCCAAGCTGTTATCAGGAGGCTGCTGCTCTCAAAGCCCCACAGCCCCAGTGGAGAGGCAGCACGGGATGTCCCCCCAGATGTTATCAGAGCTGTTATCAGGAGGCTGCTGCTCTCAGAGCCCCCCCTCAGCTCGGATGTCCCCCGAGATGTTATCAGAGCTGTTATCAGGAGGGTGCTGCTCTCAGGGCCCCCCCTCAGCTCGGATGTCCCCAGCAGCCTGGGGAAGGCAGGCAGCAAAGCCAGGATGCGAAGCCTTTCCCCCACCCCATGGCAGCAGCCAGAGGCTGACGCCCCACAGAGCACCCAAGCCCTAAAATCTCGGTGTTTTGGGAGGAGAATCTCGCTGGGGGCACCCCCGTGGGCGGCAGGCGGCACCGGCCGTGGAGCCCGGTCACAAGGCTCCTGCGGCCGTGCCAAGGCGCTCACACGGAGCAGCCGGGATAGTTTTGCTCTTGGATCATCTGGCAAGGAACGGGCTGGAGCGGGGGGGGGAAGGAGCCAGAGTGTTTTCTGAGGCGCCCCAGCAGAGAGAGAGATCGGGGCTGTCACCCTCTGCCAGCACCTGGGGGGACATTTGGGGCACGGGGGTGCGAGTGACCCCAAAGAGTGGAGGGGAGGTTTGGGATCAAACTGAGGGGGACAAAGAAGCAAAAATTCTCCAGCATCACCCCTGCACCCCACTGGGGTGCCAAACTGGCACCCCCTGCACTGGTCTGGGGGATCCAGAGGGAGAGGGAAGAGGGGAAAAAGGAAAAAACCCAGAAGGAAAAATCAATGCACCGTTTCATGTTGCGCCGAAGTCGCTTAATTTTATGCCCCGGTGACACCACATGGGGCTGGGGAAAATGCTGTGCCGGCTTCTCCTGCCGCTGGCGCTGCCCCTGGAGCAGCTCCCGTTTCAGCCCCGGGCAAGGTGGCCCTGGGGGCACAGCCCCAGCTCGAAGGGAACAGCCCGAGTCCCTCTGGTGTGGCCGTGCCACCACCCAGCTGGGGGACACACCGGCGACGGCGAGGTAAAAACCTTCAACGAGCTAAATTCAAAAGGGGAGGGTTCAGAATTGAATTCAAGAGTTTAAGAGAGGCTGAAGAGTTAAATTGAAGAGTTTAAGAGAGGCTGAAGAGTTAAATTCAAGAGTTTAAGCGAGGCTGAAGAGTTAAACTCAAGAGGTTTTTCCAAGCAGGCGTGGAGAGTCAGCACTGAGCGGGGCTGGAAGGATTTTCCTGCAATCCATGCCGGCCTCCAGGCCTAGGAATTGCCCAGAGGGTGTTGGCAAGGGCTGGGCACTGGCCATGGTGGCACTGATGGGGGTTTTCTGGCTCTCCAAGCGGTGCTGGAGGGATGTGACACGGTCGGGGAGTGGCGGGGGTGACAGCCCTGTCCTGCCCTCCACACCTGGCTGGAACAGGAGCTCAGGGATGCTCCAGGAGGGACAGACTGCCACCACCCAGCTCCCTGGCCACAGGGGGACACGTCCCACTGCCACTGCCCCAAACCAGCCGGGATTTCCCTCTGGAGGCCAACCCTGAGCAGGGACAGCCCGTGCCTGGCACCCCTCACCCCGTGCCAGGCTTGCCCTGCGACTCTGCCACCACAATGCCACCAAATACCCGGCAGGAACAAGGCTCCTGTCCATCCCTTCAGGGGAATTCCTCTCCCAGAAGGGAAATAAACCCCAAGAACCAGGGAAATTCCTCTCCCAGATGGGAAATAAACCCCAAGAGCAGCACAGAGAGCTGGGCCTGGCACAGGGGACGCTGCTCCAGGCAGGGGATTGCGGCTGCTCCTGGTGCTTGCCGCTGGCTCAGGCTTCCCTAATTTGCTCCAGGTGAAACTGTTCTGCACGGAAATGCTCCTCCAGGACCGGCAAAAGTGCTGAGCCCAGCTGCTGGTGCCGTTTCATAACCATGGGCACCAGCAGACCCCGGGAGCCGCCGGGAATTTGGGAGCCTGGCGGGTGGGCAGGGACAAACCACAACGGGAATAGCTGGAATTGGACACCTGGGAAAACGCATGGAGCAGCTCCAAGGTGCAAAAAAACCCCTGGCAGGGCAGCCCCTGCCCACGGGCACGCAGCCGTGCCCGTGCCAAGCCCGCAGCAGCTTTGCCGGCAGCAGGGAAGAGCCTTCCCGCCCACTAACGAGGAGGAGATTGCAGAAAGGAAGTTCTTATTTTGCCTCCTGGCTCTAAAGCCTCTGGCTTAATGCTCTGGGCTCCCTCCCGGATTTGCTCCGTAAGCTCCAGGGCTGGGAGTTCTCATTCCAAGCGGGCGAGGCTCGGCTCGGTGAGGCCGGGCAGCGCCTCCCTGCATGGGCTGGAGGGGCTGGGGGACACCTCGGAACTCGGATTTCCACCTGCACGGGCTCCCATGTCCTCACCACCCCCCTCCCGGAGCATGGGGGGCTTTGGGGACGTACATCAGAGCCCAAAAGCGGCTCCAATCCCTCCCAGCCCCCAGGGCCAGGAGCTGCTGCAGAAATGATTCAGTCACCAAAGCACGGAGCCCAGAGCAGGTGCTGGGATAAGATTTGGGATCAATTCGCCGAGACAGAAAGAGGCTGAAGTCGGTCAATAAGCGCGATGGGCTCGGCCCCGCTCCGGGGAGGGAAGCGCGTCACTTCTCAGCGGGTATTTCCATTTTTGCAGCTTTCAGCCCTGTCTCGGAGCCAGCCCGCTCGGGGGAGGCAGCGCTGGGGACCCGTTTGTGCCACCAGCGCTGCCCCGACCTCGGGCCGGGGGCTCCGTCCCCTGCCGTGCCTCGGGGTGGGGAAAAGGGGAGGGGGTAACACCTTCCTCCACTTTTGTTAAAACCCAGGGACTGCGGCACACAAATCACCCCCGACAACTTCAGAGCCGCTGCAACAGCTTCGCAGCTCCCATCTGCTGCGAGAGAGAGAGAGAAAAAAAAACCCAACAAAAAAAACTTGGAAGAAGCCAGAAATGAGCAACATTACGGGAGAGGCTTCACAGAACAGATGTCTGCACCTTGCACCCACCGCGGCGTCTTCCCACAGCATTCGGGGGGTCCCTGGCAGGACTCTGCCCTGCAGCTGCCTAAAATTAAGCGAGCAAGTGAACAAAAAGCCTCCCCAGCAAAGGCTGGAGACGTTTGGCTGCTGCTGCCGGCGGCTGCACATCTTGTGGAACAAAGCCCAGCACCCGGGAGCTGAGGCCAGGCACGCTGGGGTGGCAGGGGAGGGACTGGGGGGGCTCTGCAAATGGGGCCGCTTGTGCCACGTTGTTGTTTTTGGGGTAAAACAGGCTCGAAGCGGTGGAGGATGCTCAGGGGTGTGTGTCCCAGCTGGGAGGTGAGCAGGGGCACGGCTCTTCCACTTTCCATGGGTGTGTGTGTGTGTGTGTGCCATCCATCCCCACCGCCTGCCCTGGCAGGGGCTTTGGCCGCCTTTCCCTGCTGGAAAAGCTCTTCCCAGGGTGGGATTTTCCACGCAGGGATTCTGGCGGTGGGAGCCCGCTCTGGAGGTGCGGTTTACAAATGGGCCCCGGGCTCGTGTCCCGGCTCCCTGGGGAGCTCCAGGTGCCCTTTCCTCCAGTGACAAATCCCTGCTGCCATCTCGATGTGCTAACTTAGGCAAGACCCATTTTCCTGCCTCTTAACGAGCTCCGGCTCCCGCAGCACCCCAGGAACGACGCAGCCCCGCGGCACCGCTCCAGGTGAGAGGGAAAGAGGCGAAATCTTCCCTCGTGCCTCACAGAAGGTCCGTGCCCACACCTGGAACGCACCAGGCAAAGAGGGGAAAACACGTCCTGCCCCTGCAGCTGTGATGTCCCGGCAGTGTCCCCAGCAGGGTCCCCAGCTCCTGGCTTGGGACAATCCCAAGAATGGAGCCCCCCCTGTCCCTGCAGCCTCCAGGTGTGTTGGGGACCTCCCCAGCTCCCTGTCACAGCCCCCCCCCGAGGCAACAAACCCGAGGGGTGAAGCTGTTCTGAGCCCCGAGCTGAGCCCGCACGCCAGGAGCCGCGGGATGCTCGGATCCAGCGAGGGAAGCTGGAGCAGAGCTTAGGAAAACACCCGGAGCAGGGAAAGGAGCAGGTGCGCTCCCGGGAACATCCCTCCGGCCATGGAGAGGCATTTCCAGTGCTGGGGATCCACGGTGAGCCAGGAATGGGCGCAGCTCTCGGGGTACAGCAGGGACAGGGTCACCCCCGCTGTCGCCATCCCAGCCCAAGGGTGGCACTTCTGCGTTGTCCCAGCAGTGCCACAGGTACAGGACAGCAGAGTGTCCCCGCTCCCACCCACAGCTGTCACCCCCCTGCCTTTGAGGGTCCCCCCACGCCCAGAGACCCCGGCAGAGCGGGACGGTGACACCGGGAATGGACTCGGGGCCACCCCGGAGGTTGAGTCCCATCCCCGGGGACGCGCTCCGCTCCTCGCCCCGGACCCTCCGCCACCGACCCGGGACCGGCTCCGGGGCAGGAACGGCACCGGAGAAACTTCCCGGTGGAGCCCGGGGGGGGTCTCCCGGTACCCCCGGTGCTCCGGGCAGCCCCGGGGCTGCGTGTCCCCGTGCCCCGCTCGCGGTGCCCGGTACTCACATGAAGACGTGGTAGATGAACGCCCAGCCGCGGGGCCGCTCCAGCACGTTGTACAGGCAGTTCTGGAGGCGGCGGCGGCAGCAGCGCGGGGCCCCGGCGGGGCGGGGGGCGGCCCCGGGGCGCGGCCCCGCCAGCAGCAGCCCCCGGCGGCGGGGAGGGGGCGGCGGCGGCGGCGGGGGGGGGCCGGGGGTCCCCTCCGAGCCCTCGGTCCGCACCGCCGTCAGCGCCGCCCGCCGCTCCCCGCCCGCCGCCGCCGCCCCGGCCATGGCCGCCCCGCTCAGGCCGCCGCCCTCCGCATGGCCCCGGCCGCCGCGGGACCCCCGAGCCAGCCCGGGGCCGCTCCCGGGGCCGCCACCTGCCTTTAGCTGCCCGCCGCCGGCTGCGGGCCCTCCCCCGCCGGGCCGGCCCGCCCCGCCGTACCTGGCCCCCGCCCCCGGGGCTCCGCGGGACGGGGCGGGCGGGGAAAGCGCCGTGCGGGGCGGGGGGGGCGCGGCTGTCACCGCCCGGGTGTGTGCGGGGCGCTGCCGGGGATGGGCAGAGTCCTGGGGCACCGCATCCCGACCCGCGTCCCGCAGCTCATCCCAAACTGCGCCCTGCACCGAGCGGCATCCCAAAGCGCGTCCCAGCCTCATCCCGCAGCGCAGCCCAAATCGAATCGCGTCCCAAAGCACGTCACTGCCTCCTAAACTGCAGCCCAAATTGCATCCCAAACTGGATCCCACAGCACACCCCAAACAGAGGGTGGGGAGCACCTCTGGAGGAGATGGGGCATCCCTGGAGGAAATTGAGCACCCCTGGAGGAAATGGGGCATCTCTGGAGAAGATGGAACATCCCCGGAGGAGATGGAGGATCCCTGGAGGAGATGGAGGATCCCTGGAGGAAATGAAGCATCTCTGGAAGAGATGGGGCATCCCCGGAGGAGATGGAGGATCCCCGGAGGAGATGGGGCATCCCTGGAGGAGATGGGGCATCCTTAGAGGAGATGGGGCATCCCTGGAGGAAATGAGGCATCTCTGGAGGAGATGGGACATCCCTAGAGGACATGGGACATCCCATCCCCTCCCATCCTTCACAGACTGAGCCTCGAGCCGGGCTCCAAGTGTTTCCCAAGTTCTGCCCTTTGCTCTTCCACCTCTCCCCAACACGGCGGGGAACTGAGGCAGGGGCTGGGAATTCCCTTTCCAAGCTGGATCCCAGCTGGCTCCGTGTGCTCCCGCACCTTTGGGGGGTCTGAGTGCCCCCACTGCACCCCTCCAGCTCCTCCTGGAGCAGAGATGGAGCTCAGGGCTTTGGGCAGTGAATTATTTAGTGGCAGTCAGAGATCCTGGCGCAGCACGGGGCCCTCGTGAGCACTGCGGGATTTGGGAGGCCTGGGCAATCACACACACAATAAATAGACAATTTTATTGACTTGGAGGAAATGGTGCTGTTAAAGCCACAGTTCCCCCCCAAGGACGCCACAAAAACTCCACACAGGTGGGGTAAGAGCCGTGGAGGCTGAAATGCTGAAATCCAAAGGAATTTCTCTCCTCCATCCATCCCTAACTCCTGCATCCCTCCCAAAAAGTGCATCCCAGAGCATCCCCAGCTGCTCTGGCCCTGCTCCAGCAGGAGCACCCTGACCTTCATCCCGCTGCCTTTGGAGCAGCACATTCCCCTCACTGGAGGTTTAGGTTTCACCTGGGATTGATTAAAACCTCGGGGCTGCGGGGGGAGCAGGGTTGAGGTGACCTGGAAGGGACTTGGTTGGGTATTCCTGGGGCTGGGGGTCACCACACGTGGCGGGGCAGGTGCCATTCTCACCTTGTCACCTGCCCAGAGCCTGGGAATCTCCATGGATCTGGGAGCTGGGAGGTTTTGGGATGGAGCCAGGCAGTCTGAATCAACATGGCACCAACCCATCCGTCAGATGGGTGGAGGTTTTGGGAAGGCATCCCAGGATTTGCTGATTTTACCCCACAGCTGCCCGGTTTTGGGGGTCCCACAGAGGCACTCGTGTCCCCAGCCCTGAGGAGACTTTGAAGAGGATTCCAGAGGCCGGGAATGGCGAGGGGGAGGCCTCTGTGCTTGGAGCCTGCTGCCCTCTCGGGATTGCAGCTCGAGTTCCTGGCACAGACCGGCGGCCAGGATTTGCATCCACAGGATTTCCAGTAAGTTTTGCAGGCTTGGAATGCAGCTGCAGGGCTGCGGGGCTGGGGACAGGGGCTGTGGCACCAGGGACAGCCAGGACCCCTCACCGGGACACAGAGACTGGGGACAAAGCCCCAGTTTGTCTCCCTGGGCGGGGGATACCGGGAGGACACCGTGGAGGGGAGGATTAATCCATTGTGAGCAAGGGAGCCCGACTGGGGTGACTGGGATGGGCAGAGCTGGGGACAGCGGGCGCGGGGGTCGCAGGGGTGGCATTGTCGCGGTGGGGGGAGCGCTGGTGACAGCGGTGACAGCGGCGAGGGGAGCGGGGAGGGCTCAGCACCTGCTCGGCCTCATCCCAGGGCAATCAACCCCTGGCAGCGGCGCTGGGACAAAACAGCGCCTGGGACAGCCCGGGATGGGGAGCCCCGAGCAGGGGATTGGGGGCTGCTCTGCCCCAAAGCCACCCGAGCTGTCCCCGAGCTGGGACAGCTCCAGCGGCACCGCCCGGAGCTCGGGCACGGCCGACGAGGAGCAGGGAGGGGGACGGGGCAGGGCTCGGCTCCGCAGCTCCGGAGGCGAGGAAGGAAGGAAGGATGAGGACGCCGAGCGCTCGCCAGCGCTGGGACCAAACCCCTCCGGTCGTGCCAGGTCCTGCGGAGATGGAGCAGAGCGGAGAAGAGGCAGAGCCGATCCCCGGGGAACGGGACTTTGGTGGCGCTGGCTGCAGGTGGAGACTCCAGGACCTTCACCAGGAGCGCCTTCCCCTGCTCCAGGGTCCCTCGGGGGTCCTGCACCCACAGCGGCAGCAGGACCCCCACGGCAGGGAGATTTCCTTGGAAAAGGGTGGCCGGAGGTGGCAGATTCGGGTGGGGGGACAGCGCCCTGGAGGGGGACAGCAGCCCTGGATGGGGACAGGAGCACTGGAAGGGACAGCAGCTCTGGAGGGGACAGCAGCACTGGAAGGGACAGCAGCTCTGGAGGGGACAGCAGCACTGGAGAGGGACAGCAGCACTGGAAGGGGACAGCAGCCCTGAGGGGGACAGCAGCTCTGGAAGGGACAGCAGCCCTGAAGGGGACAGCAGCTCTGGAGGGGACAGCAGCACTGGAGAGGGACAGCAGCACTGGAAGGGGACAGCAGCCCTGAAGGGGACAGCAGCCCTGGAGAGGGACAGCAGCACTGGAGGGGACAGCAGCCCTGGATGGGGACAGGAGCACTGGAAGGGACAGCAGCACTGGAGGGGACAGCAGCCCTGAGGGGGACAGCAGCACTGGAGGGGACAGCAGCACTGGAAGGGGACAGCAGCCCTGAGGGGGACAGCAGCCCTGGAGGGGACAGCAGCCCTGAGGGGGACAGCAGCTCTGGAAGGGACAGCAGCCCTGAAAGGGGACAGAAGCCCTGAAAGGGGACAGCTGCCACCAGCCAAGCCCGCAGCAAACCGAGCGTGGCAGCGGCCGGTGCTGCGCTCATCACCCCGGTGAGAAACGGGATCTCGAGCCGCTCCTTGGCAGGGGAGCGCTGCCTCCTCCTCCTCCTCTTCCTCCGCCTCCTTCTCCTCCTCCTCCTCAGCTTCATCCCGGGTCCCTGGGGGTGCGACCAGCTCTGCTCCTGTCGCACTTGCCCCGCAGAGAGGTGGCACTCACAGTGTCACACACAGAAGGGCCGGTGTCCCCCCCGCGGGTGCCACCGCTCTCCGCAGGGACGCGCGTTTGCCTCTGTGCCATCCCACGGCGCCCGATTTGTCACCGCGGTGCCCTGGGCAGATCGAAGGAACCTTCCTTGCAGGGAAGGTCTGGCTCCTGTCAATGCCCCGGGTTCCAGTCCCTGTGACAAACGATGCTGGCTGTCCCCAAAGCAGCCATCCCGTCCCAGTGTCCTCTGGGAGGGCAGGCAGAGCTTTGCCTCTGTTATCACCTAAATAAAAAAAGAACTTTCGCCCCGTTAAGGTTTATTTAAATATTAAAACCCACATCTTGTATATGCTAATGAGGTTAATTAAATACGCACTCTGACGTCCATGATTATTGCTCAGCTCTCTGCCCAGACCCGTGAAGGAGGAGAAGATTCCATCCTGAAACTCTTTCTGTGCCTTCAACAAACTCTATTTTTGTGCATCTGATCGGAAAGTTTTTTATTGAACATGACCACATTTCCCCTGCCCAGTTCGACACAATCAGGAATTAAAATAATCATCCCGGCCACCCCCAGCCCCTCTGATCCCTCAGAACTCAACAGGGTTTATTTCCAGCCAAATTTCATTCACTTCATGCAACAGCTGGAAACTCCCTTGGGGGAGCAGCGTCTCCCTCCCATTTTCTGTCCTTTAAACGATTTATTCCCATTCAAATTTAACCAATTTCCAGCAAACCCGGCTGCTGCGGGTAAAGCGCTTTTCCCCAGCAGCCGGGGGCTGATAAAGGCGAGCGGCGCCCGTTCCGCTCTCCAGCTCTGCCTTCCAGGTCTCTCTCCATCCCCACAAGCGGATTCCCAGCTCTCCCAAACCCGAGGGATGCTTTTCCAGAGGGGTTTTGGGGGGCACAGGAGGTCACTCATCTCCTCTGGCTGCGGGGAGGGCGGTGGGGCAGCCCCCGATGGGTGGGATCAGCTCTTGGGATCGGAGATCCAAAACCCCATCCCTGGAGCAGAGGCAGGGCTGGGGCTGCCGGGAGAAGGCACCTCCGAGAGCCCAAATCCAGGAAAGGAGGGACCTCTGAGCCCCCAAATCCAGGAAAGGAGAGACCTCTGAGCCCCCAAATCCAGGAAAGGAGGGACCTCTGAGCCCCCAGCTCCAAGGAAAGGAGAGACCTCTGAGCCCCCAAATCCAGGAAAGGAGGGACCTCTGAGCCCCCAAATCCAGGAAAGGAGAGACCTCTGAGCCCCCAAATCCAGGAAAGGAGGGACCTCTGAGCCCCCAAATCCAGGAAAGGAGGGACCTCTGAGCCCCCAAATCCAGGAAAGCGACCTCTGAGCCCCCAAATCCAGGAAAGGAGGGACCTCTGAGCCCCCAAATCCAGGAAAGCGACCTCTGAGCCCCCAAATCCAGGAAAGGAGGGACCTCTGAGCCCCCAAATCCAGGAAAGGAGGGACCTCTGAGCCCCCAAATCCAGGAAAGGGACCTCTGAGCCCCCAGCTCCAAGGAAAGGAGGGACCTCTGAGCCCCCAGCTCCAAGGAAAGGAGGGACCTCTGAGCCCCCAAATCCAGGAAAGGGACCTCTGAGCCCCCAGCTCCAAGGAAAGGAGGGACCTCTGAGCCCCCAGCTCCAAGGAAAGGAGGGACCTCTGAGCCCCCAAATCCAGGAAAGGAGGGACCTCTGAGCCCCCAATTGCAGGGAAGGGTCCTCTGAGCCCACAGCTCCAGGGAAAGGACCTCCGGCACCCGAATTCCAGAGAAAGCAACTCTGAGCCCCATCCCGGGTGTCCCATCCCTGCTGTCCCATCTCCCTGTCCCATCCGGGTGTCCCATCCGGGTGTCCCATCCCCGCTCCAGCCCTTCCCACGGGGGCCCTCTCGTGGCCAATCTCACGCTCGGAGTTTTCCCGAAAAGTTCCTTTTCCACCTCAAATCCATCTTTTCCCAGCCCAGGGGATGCTGCTCCAGCCTGGCACATCCCGGCTCTGCCCCGCACACCGGCGACGCTCCGAGAGCTGCAGCTCCTCCTTCCTTTCCCTTTCCTTTTCCCTTTTCCCTTTCCTTTTCCCTTTCCCTTCCCTTCCCTTCCCTTCCCTTCCCTTCCCTTCCCTTCCCTTCCCTTCCCCTTCCCCTTCCCCTTCCCCTTCCCCTCCCTCCTGCTGCTCCCAGGAATCTGTGAAAATTCGGGGAAAAAAACCTTCGGGAATCAGGAAAAGGGATATTTAGAAATATTGACAGATATTTTCAGATATTTACAAATATTTACAGATATTTTCAGATATTTACAAATATCCCCAGGAGAGCCAAAGGCTGAGGCAGAGCTTTGCTTCTCTTCCTGCTGGGTCTGGCAAGGGGCACCTGTGCCAGGTAAAGGGGACATCTGTGATGGGGTATGGGGGACACCTGGGCCAGGTAAAGGGGGAAAACTGTGGCACAAGGTGGCACCTGTGCCATGACAAGAGTGGCACCTGAGCCAGGTAAAGGGGGAAAACTGTGCTGGGACAACTGTGCCAGGAAAATGGGGTTAATTGTGCCAGGGACACCTGTGCCAGGTAAAGGGGGGCACCTGAGCCAGGTAAAGGGGACACCTGAGCCAGGTAAAGGGGACATTGTGCCAGGTAAAGGGGGACATTGTGCCACACCAAGGGGACACATGTGCCAGGTAAAGGGGGACATTGTGCCACACCAAGGGGGCACCTGAGCCAGGTAAAGGGGGCAATTTTTTCCAGGCAAGGGAGACAACTGTGCCAGGGACAGGGGGACACCTGTGATGGGACAAAGGGGTCACATGTGTCAGGATAAGGGGGGCAACTGTGCCAAATGTCACAGATTTACCCCCAAACCCCTCACATCACCCGAGCTCTCAGCCAAGCCCTTTTCCAGGCGTTCTGTGGCTGATTTCCCTGCTCCAGGTGTAACAATTCCAGGGGTTCAGGCTGCTCCTGGCCCTGCATCTCATGGACAGCACACACAGGATCTGACAAAAAGCAAATTTATTTCCTTTCATGAAGCTTATATTACATGCACGGACCAAAGCCAGGACAACAGGTAACAGCAGGGTTGGGGTTTTGTCCAGATTCCATCAGTTCTTCTGGAATCCAGAGGCCAAGTTCAAGGATTTTTTGCTCTTAAAAAATACAATCATAATACAAGGAATGTTTGTTGTTGTTTTTTTTTTTTTTTTTATTTTGTTTCACTTCAATTCCTCCTCCTCCTATTCCCTGCATACAGCAAATGCTCCAAAAAAGGAGGCAGGAGGGAAAAAAATTCTAAACCACACACACTCCCCCCCCCTAAAAATTCCCTAAAACCCACTGAGATGGGAGGACCAAACCTAGCTCTATATCCAGAAAAAAAAATAAAAATACAAACAGAACAGCAGGAATAGAGCTCTGACAGGAGCAGTACCCTCAGGATTCTCCTAGAAATAAAAACATTTCCCACATTTGTTCAATGAGATGCTCCAAATCCCTTCGGATTGCTTCTCCCAGGGTTTGGAAAAAGCAGCTGGATACACAAAGATTGGTTTGGAAAATAAAAATATTGCATTCTTGGCAGAGTCTGCTGGATATCCTGGATATTCCCACAGCCAGCAGAGCGAGGTGGAGATGGCAGAGCCTGCCACAGGCTCAGTCCCAGGTGTGTTGCTGGGCCCAGGTGGGGCTGGCAGAGGTTCAGGGCTGGATTTGGGGACTTGTCCCCAGGTCCCTGCTCAGTCCCCTGTCACCTGTGTGGCCTGGGTGTCCGAGCTCTGGTTGGTGGACTGGATGAACATGGGCTGGGTGATGTCCTGGCCCGCGGGCATTGTCACCTGCTGGATCTGGTACAGCTGCTGCAGGCACACAAGGTGACAAAGGAGCCTCTGTCAGTGCTCAGCACACCCACAGCTCGCCCACATTTGGTCCCTCTGAGGTACCCTGAAACCCCAAACCCACCGTGAGCTGCCACCAAATCTGCTGCTAATTCCCACCAAAGTCCTTCTGGGAATTGCTGATGCCCAGGCTCACACCAGGGCCCCTCTGGATTTCCCAGAGCAGCTGTGGCTGTTCCAGGATACCTGGGAAGTGTCCAAGGCCAGGCTGGGAAGGGCTTGGAGCACCCTGGGATGGTGGAAGGTGTCCCCCACATGGCTGGAAGTGGATGAGCTTCAAGGTGCTTCCAACCCCAACCATTCCATGATTTATGATACTTATAGACCATCCAGATGTTAAAACCTTTATTCCTTAATTAGGAATTCAGGATTTCACCCAGAGTGCCAGGGACTGGATTAATTCAGAGCAAAGGCAGCAGAACTTTAAAAATCCACCTGAATTTAGACTGGCACAACATCCCCTTACCCTGCTGCAGGCCAGCAGTGTTTTATCAGGAGGAACAGGTGGGTTTAGGACAGTCCCTGTGCCCCTTGTGCCCCCCAGCTCTTACCTGTCCATCCGTGAACTGGCTGAACTGCTGCTGCCCCTGCTGCACCTCCGTCTGCGTTATCTACAGAGATGAGAGCAGCTGATCACTGCCAGCCCTTCCCAGAGGGTCACAACCCCACCAACACCATCCTGCTGCTGCCTGGCAAGAGGTTTTTAACCTTGGCCAACTTTTCCAGCACCCCAAACGCGAGAGGACACCTCCAGACCAAACACCACCTTCCAGACCAAACACCAGGTCCTTCCAGACCAACACCAGGTCCTTTTAGACCCCAAACCAGGTCCTTTTAGAGCCCAAAACCACATCCTCTCTGCTTCCCCCAAGGAGAACGTGGCCTCCAGATTTTTATTTCTTTTTTTTTTTTTTCCTCTAACAGGTGTGGTATTTTGCAGCTGGGAAGGATCCCTCAGCCTCAACGCCGCTGCCGACGTTCTGCCTTTCCTGCACCCTCACCCAGGCAAGAAGGAGAAGGAAAGAGAAGGTTGATGAGCCCAAAATGTCACCTGCAAGCAGCTCAAAAGCAGCGGGGGCTTCACCCAGAGCCACACACACACACGCACACACAAACGAGCTCTGCATGCACCTCTCACCGACACCTAAAGGAGGTTTCTGCTACGCTCCTTTATTTTTAAATAAAACCACTCTGACAAAAAAACAACAGGAAGAAAAGAAAAGTAGGAATCCTAAGCCAAGAGGTGGTTGAAATCCCAACTTCAGGAGCTGGGGAAGGAGCCTTGGAGGCAGCTCTGTGGAGTGCATACCTGCTGTGCATTGGTTGCAAGCGTCTGGATCTGCCCCTGGACTACCTGGGTGCCTGACACGGGTTGGGCTAAGCGGATATACTGCAGCTGGCCAGCATTCAACTGGACCTGGAGACAGGTGGAGGGGGCAGGGAAAGAAAATGAAACAGGTCACTCTGCACCCTCAACACACAGCAAAATTCCCTGCTCGATTCCACCACGGGAGCTGGAGTTAACGGGGGAGCTCTCCCCCGGAGCTTCGCGGAATTCTGAACCACCACGAGGGACCCTAAAGGCAAAACCCCAGGGCACAGAGCTCCTGGGTAGGCACCACATTCCTCCTTTTTTTCCAGCCTGGGAAGGGTCAGTTAGTAGCTAAAGCATATTAATGGCTCAGTTTCTCAGGGATTTAGAAGCAATTTTGGTTACAAGGATTGAGTTTTACTCCTTTGAGGCAGCGTTTGACATCAACCGTTAGGAGCTGGCGGCACCAAATCAAATCCTGCACCCCTACCAAATCCTGCACCCCTACCAAATCCTGCACCCCTATCAAATCCTGCACCCCTACCAAATCCTGCACCCCAATCAATCACATCTGCCAAAAATGAAGGAATAGACAGGAATTTTCCCCACAAATAAAGCCAGCAGAGATGGCAAACCCCAAAGATATTTTTGGAGGCTTTGAAGGCAGCTCTCTGCTCACACCTGTCAAGTCCCACCTGGCACAAGGTTTTCAGCTTTTTGGTGTCAGTGATTCATGGGAGAGATTCAACCCCAAATTTATTCCCTAAATCCGCTCATTTTGGATCCTTGGGAATGTGGCACATGGAGAAAATACAGTTAATACACACCTGAGAGCAATAAAAATGTCACAGATACCACTGCTGGATTTTCCTTCTGTTCTTTAACTTTACAACATTGAAATTCACAGCTTTCAGGGTAATTTTATACCAAAAATCTTTTTTTTTTTCCTTTTTAAGAAGGGGAAAGAACACACAGAACACTCTAAGAAACTGCTGACTGATAAAGAAGTGCCTGGAACGTGGTCCTGGCACCAACTCCCTCATTTGTGTCTGAAAGCTCCAAAAATTATTTCAAGAGCAAATAAACTTCCCCTGAGCAACAAAATTTCAATAAAGAATTGGTTTCTGCCTTGAGAACTGCAGGGAGATCAAGTTTTCCATGCTGGGGGCAATTAGGTTTTAATTACATGATTAAAACACGGTGGAAGAGATTTGGGAAAAGCTCTTCCAACAAGGAGAGGAAGCCCTAAAGAACCTGCCCAAAATGAGGCCTGGCTAAGACAAAGATTAAATTTCACATAAAATTCATATGGCCAAACAATTATCACTTCATTGATGGATTCCCTTCCAATTTTTCTCTGTTAAAAATTCCCTTTTCCACTTCATTTCTGGAATAAAGAGCAGCAGGAACATGTGGAAAATCAGGAGTAAGATGCTCCCAACACAGCAGAGGCAATTCCAGTTTCAGGAGAGAGTTTCCAACTCTTGTTTGGGTGATCCAAGATTCTCTGCTGAGCCCTCAGAGTGCACAGAGCTGTCAGAAGATGGCTCTGACTGTGCCAAAAGAGAAAGGAAATAAAAGGACAAAATAAAAGCAAAGCAGAAAGAGCAGAACAGACCAAGGACTGGAATTTCGTGGAGCCAAATCCAAGTTTTCCTCCAAGTTTTATTTTATTTCACTTGCTGGAAGCTCCTTCAGCACCAACTGTGGCTCTTCAATAGAAGAATCCTCTTGGTTGCAGGCAAACAGGATCTCTGCTGGATGGGGGGCTGGAAATTGGGATTATTCCATCCCATAGTTCAGTCCGGAAGCTGTCAGAGATCCAGGTATTCCCAAAAAGATTCCACACTCCAACCCTTGGCAGCTCCTGAGGAGCAGCCACAGCTCCCTGTTCTCCCACAGTCCCAGGGAAGAGGGAGGAAAAAGCAAATCCTTGGTCAAAACCAGACCCTAAAACCCCTGCAGTCTGTCCAAAAGCACAGGATCGCTTCCCAAAGGATCCCCTTGGATCTTCTTCAGGAGGTTTTGGCTCCTTGGTAAGGAATTCTTCCTCCCAGGAGATGTCCAAGCCCCTTTCTGTAGTTCCGGCGTTCTCTGGGGACAAATCTGAGCTGTTCTTTTTCTTGCTGAGGATCCACTGGGGATCTCCTTCCACGATTCTTTGAGGTACAAGTCTCTCAGAGAGATTTTCACAAGGAAAAGAAGAGAAAAAAAAAGAAAAGGAAAAGAAAGGGAAAAAAGAAATGGACAAGAAAATGAAGAGAAGAAAAAGGGTTCCTTGTAGTAAAAAAGACAAATTGGGAATTTCTTCCTTCCTGATCAACACCTCAAGGCAGCAGGAATCAGCTGAAGACTCAAGAGGATGAAAAGAGCTGGAAAAATCTGGCACTCCCCCAGTCCAAACCCTTTCAAGATGCTCTGGCCACGAGCAGAGGGAAGCTCAGGCTGGAAAGGCAAAACCTCTGTGAAAGCTCCAATTTCACAGCACAACTGAAACCCAAGTGAAATGCCTGGCCCTGGGTGACCTTTGGGTTCTGGAACACAGAAATGGCTGATTTTTATTTATTTTTTTCCTCTAACAGGTGTGATATTTTCCAGCTGGGAACCAAAAGCCACAGCTTTGTTGTAATTCTAAGTTAATGTGACTTTTTTTACTTCTGTGTTTACTTAGGACACATTTCAGAAAGTTTGGGTTATACTGGGCACCCCAAATCCCATTTTTAAGGCTGATGTAAAAGTGAGGAGGTATCTCCTGGTTCTGCAAAGCCATTTCTCCAACCAGCTCCAAATATTTTGGAGAAATATTTCTTTTAACATCAAAGTTTATTAATAACTCCCAGATGGCAACTTTCCCACTCAGCCTGCCAGGTCACGATTTCAGATTGCAGAGGCACAACCAAGTAAAGGCAAAAGAAATGAATTCTCTTTTATTCAAACCAGGCTGTGGGTGAAGAGCTGAGGTTTAGCCAGGAAATCTTTTGATTTATTGCTTCCTAATCACAACTATTTCACTTAGGGGAAGGTGTTTGGGGGTGAGCAACAAGTCTGGATTAAATGAGTTAAGATTTATTTCCCCCTTCATGTCACACTTGGTTGGTTTTCCTAAGTGCAGGAACCACACCACTCAATCCAAACTTGCTCTGCCAGTTAACAAAGCAAACAGAAACAAGCCTCATGCTCACAAACTTGCTCAGGGGGGACTTTTCCACCTCTATTCCTGGCCAAATCTTACCGGGATTTGTTGGATTTCTCCCGTGTTGGTGATGATTTGCTGCATCACTTGCATGGTTTGTCCTGTGCCGCTCTGAGCCTGCTGGCTCTGGCCCTGGGGCTGGGCCTGCACGATCTGGACCTGCTGCCCCTCTCCCACCTGCATTGTCACAGGGGTGGTCTGCACAAAAAACAACAGGGATGAGGGTCAGGAGGTGGAAAATCCATGGGATGTCAGGATTGGGGCAGACTGAGCCTGTCCTACACCCACAAACTGTGGGGATTAAACCACCACAGATGGAGCTCAGAGCCTGGTGAGGCACTGTCCTGGAGGATCTGACCCAGGAACAGGACCAGGAACCCCATTTGGCCCTGAAAAGCTGAGGTTGTCCCACAGAAACGTCCAAGGTAAGGCAGGACAAGGATTGGAACAACTTGGGACAGCAGAAGGTCCCTGATCATGGAACAGGTGAGATTCAGTTCCTTCCCTCCTGGAAGGATTAAACCCATAATTTCCATGCTGTCACTGATGTTCCTGAGCAATCCACCCCTGAGGACTCTGTCCTGGAGGATCTGACCCAGGAACAGGACCAGGAACCACATTTGGCTCAGGAGAGCTGAGGTTGCCCCACAGAAATGTCCAAGGTGAGGCAGGACAAGGATTGGACCAGGGTGAGATTTCAGTTCCTTCCCTCCCAACCCAACCCAACCCAACCCAACCCATCCCATAGGTTGAACCCATGATTTCCATGATGCCATTGATGTTTCTGAGCAATCCACCCCCAAGGATCCCCCTCAGGCCTGGCTCACCTGGCCCTGCTGGGGCTGGGCAATGATGATCTGGCCCGGTTGGATGGTGGTGGTGGCCGTGGTGGTCTGCTGGCCCTGCTGCTGGCCCTGCACCTGCACCGCTGCTGGCTGCTGGGCCAGGGTGAAGTAATACTGCACGGGCTCGGCCGGGGTGACGGCCTGGCGCACCTCCTCCTGCAGGGAAACACCAGGAATGGGCATGGCAACATGGCACCCACCCCATGGCCAAAGATCCCCCCAGACACCTCCCTCAGAACACTTCAACCCGGTCAGGGTGAGCTGGTAAAAGTTTGAAACCTTTTTACCAGGGTTGAGCTGGTAAAAGTTTGGTTGTTGAGCTCTGTGGAAATCAGGTGCCCTGGTGCACCTCCTCCTGCAGGGAAACATGGCATGGGAACATGGCAACGTGGCACCCATGGCCAAACATCACCCCCAGACACATCCCCTGGCACAGGAGCTTCAACATCTCCCTCAGAACATTTCAACCCAGTCAGGGTGAGCTCCATTGCTCAGCTCTGTGGGAATCAGGTGCCTGGAGCACCTCCTCCTGCAGGGAAACATCAGGAATGGGCATGGGAACACGGATCCCTCCTGCCCCACAGCCAAACTTCACCCCAAACACATCCCCTGGCAAAGGAGCTTCAACATCTCCCTCAGAACACTTCAACCCAGTCAGGGGGAGCTGATAAAAGCTCCATTGTTGAGCTCTGTGGGAATCAGGAGTGTTCCCAATAAAGTGTGGATAATGTGCTTTAAAAACCTCAGCCACCTCACTGCTGAGGTGGAGTCACGGTGAGGAAGAGGAGGAAATGAATCAAACTACCAGAGCTGAAAGCCATGGAACTTCCTCAGGGGTGAATTCCAGGCAAACACCCCAGGAAAACTGACAGAGCCACCCAACCCCTCATCCTGAGCTCATTCCCCACCTTCCACTGAGCTCTGCTGTCAATACAAGTTATGATCTGACGCTCACTGTTGTGCCTGGAGTTATTCATTTAAACCCAGCTTTTCCAGGCTGACAAACATTCCCTGCTGAGGGAGCAGGGACAAATCAGCAGCGGGAAGCCCCAGAGGGCTCTGCTCTGCCTCCCTGGCAGCAGCAACGCTGCTTTCTTTCACCTCAGAGCAGAGAAAAACCCCTCACGATCAACGACATTCCGGGATATTCAGAGATTATGGGATGCGAATACTCCAGGATCACAATTCCTGAGCTCCTCAGAGCAGTTGGATGAGGGCAGGTGCAGCTCCCAGGCGTTGACTCCATGGCAGAAGGCGTAAACAATCCTCTCCCAGCCACCTCGAGTTCACAGCTGAGAGTGTAGGATGTTTACACGTGCTACAGCATGGGACATTCCCACTCCCAGCAGCCTGCTGGAATCCCTGCTTTTCTCAGGCTTGCTCATGGATTCCCCTCCACTTGATCCAGCTGGGCAGGAAAAGGAAAATTCACATTAAACAGGAGCATGTCTGGGTGGGCATCAGGCTGGAGTGAGGAGTTTGTTGGCTTAGAAGTTGTTTTTTCGGGGAGCAGAACAACTCAGGAGTTGCTCCTGGGAGGTTTCCCAGCGTAAGAATCCCAAAAATTCAACTGCTCCCAGCTGGTTGTAAAAAAAGAGACCAACTTTGAGCCTGGCTCTCAGGGTAAACATCATCACAAGCACCACCAAACACAACAATTCCTACTCCTCCTCCCTGTTATTCCCATTCCTCCGAAGGGAAGGAGTAATAATATTCAAGATATTCAAATCTATTTTCACCAGGGCAGGTCTGCAGTGAACCAGAGCTGGGGCTGCTCTAAGCCCAGTCCTCAGCTTATTTCTGGAGTGCCCCAATCCCCAATCCCAGCTGAATCCTGAAATAATGAAGGCCACTGAGCCCTTCCCTGAGCATCTATTCCAGGGTGCTCAATCCTGTTTGCAGGAATGGCTTTAAATCCAAATCTGCTTCCACTCCCTCCCACCCCAGCATTTGCCATCTTTTATTTCCAAGCTGGAGCTCCCAGAGCCAACACAACCCCAGGATTTCATTCCCAGCTCCTCCAAAAACCAACACTGCCTCGTCAAAGAAGAGATAAATACAGATTGTAACACCAGGAAAAATAAAATTAAAAAAAAAATTAAAAAATATCCAGGCACAGGCAGCTTTTCCACAGGATTTTCTTTGTAAATCCTTAATCTACATTGCTACATTTAACTTTTCCTGCTGGAAAAAAGCATTCCTGGTGATCACAGATGGGTGAGGAACATCTCCTCAGCCTCACTGCTCATTTCCATCCAAAATTCCCAGGATTTCCTGGCTGGGATGGATCAGAAGTTATTCCAGATGCTGAAGGCACTCCTCAAGTGCTCCAGGAAAAATTCCTTGGACTCCAGAGCTTGGATGTTCTGTAATCACAAGGTCCCTGATGGGAATCAAGCAAGGAGAAGCCACAGGGAATGCTCTCCCCTCCCAAACATGGTGCACTGCTAAAAATAGAAAAGGAACAGGAATGAGGCACCTCAAGGATAAAAAAAAAAAAAAAAAAAAGTGGATTTCCAATGCCAGAATGGAAATTTCAATGATTCCAACTGTAAAAGAAATTTTTTGTCTTTTAATTAACAGCAAACTAATGAGTTTGGGAGGAATCATGAGGATTTGTGTTGATATTTCTGTTTGATGTTGAGTTCCCAGCACACCTGGCACACTGATTTTAAGCCCAGGAGCAGCAGGATGGACTCTCCCAGATTTTGGGACATGGAAAAGTGTTTTCCTTGTTTTCTAGACCTTCTGGAAATGAGGATGGGAAGTTAAAAGCCAGCTCAGGGCAGCATCCCAAAGGAAGAGGTGTGGATTTTATTCCCTCCCACCACTGTGACTCCAGGAACAGCACCAGGACACAAAATCCAGCTCCAAATGGGAACACTGCTCTGTGCACGCAGAATTTTCCATGCTAGCCAGGGTTTAGAGTGGAAAAGGGGAAAAAAATTTCAATTTTACAAACAAACTTCCAAGCCAAGATGTTCCACAATGTCCCAAATCCCTCAGGGGTTTTTTTTTTGGGACAACTTAAACTTTTCCACACTTCAAACCTCGAGAAGCAGCAGGAAAGAGTTTGTTTAAACAATAATTTTAATTTTTACTTTTGCAGGAGGCAAGGAGCAAAATGATGCAAAGCTTGAGGGGGACCCAGAGGTTTTGATCCAGCAGGGAAGGGATAAGAAGGGATTTGCAGGAAAGGGATGGGGAATTGTTGCAGCTCAGCTGAGAGCAGCAGCCTGCTGCTGTAAACATCCGACTGAAAGCTCCTTCCAGCACCTTCCAGCTTCCAGTCAAGGATGTTTACAGAGGCACTGACTGCCCCAAAGGATGCAGGAAGGGGATTTTTCAACCCAAAATGCACAGAAATCCAATTTTTTTTCATGTTCAATTCTTCCCACTGGCACCATTTGGGATCAGAAGTGGGTTTGGTTGGTTGGTCAGACTGGTGTGATCTCCACTAAATTGCTATTTCCATAAAAACCCCAGTGGGTTTTAGTTTTATTTATCAGTTCTGTTTTTTATTGAAGAATTTTATTTTTATTTAAGGACTTAAGAACCTGAAATTTAAAAATTTTAAAACTTGAAACGAAAGAATTTAAGAACTTGAAAGAATTTAAAACCTTGAAATGAAAGAATTTAAAACCTTGACATTAAAGAATTTAAAACCTTGACATTAAAGAATTTAAGAACATGAAATTAAAGAATTTAAAACAATGAAATTTAAGAATTTAAAACCATGAAATTTAAGAATTTAAAACCTTGAAATTAAAGAATTCAAAACCTTGAAATTAAAGAATTTAAGAACCTGAAATTTAAAAATTTTAAAATTTGAAACGAAAGAATTTAAAACCTTGAAATGAAAGAATTCAAAACCTTGAAATTAAAGAATTTAAAACAATGAAATTTAAGAATTTAAAACCTTGAAATTTAACAATATAAAACCTTGAAATTAAAGAATTTAAAACCATGAAATTTAAAAATTTAAAGACATAAAATTAAAGAATTTAAGAACCTGAAAACCACAGAAAATAAAGAAGAGAACAAATCTCACGTTTGAATCTGTTTTCCATCAGAGGCTGAAGAAAAGGATAAAAATTGCAGAATTTTGTGTCTCACCTGCCTTTTTGGAGGCTTCAGCTCATCCCTGGGGACGATATCGATCAGGAAATCAAACTGATCAAATTTGGTGATGGCCATGGCGATGTCATTCCTCTGCAACAACAAAAGGAAAAACTTCCCTCAGCTCCAGGAGGAATTCAGGGGTTTGGCACTGGATAAATGAAATCAGAGGTGTTTAAAGCTGATGGGAAAAAGGGGGGAATGTCTCCTGCAGGTCCCAGCTGGTGGAAATTCAGTTTTGTGCTGAGCAAAGAGTCTAAAATGTGCAATACAAAAGGTTTTTAGCAACTTTAGCCCAGTTTAATGGATACCAGTCATGGGTGCCTGCCTCTAAATCAGCAATTCCTGCCCAGGGACAGAAGAGCTGATGTGGGCCTGAATATCCCAATTCTTCCCCTGACCTGAGGGCTGAATTCATGCTTATTGCATTTTCCAGCAGTTCTGCTCAATATGTAAGACTAAAAGTGAAAACCTCTTTTCTTCCTCCCTAAAATGACCTTAATAGTTCTATTTTACTCTTTACTTAAGAGTTATATTTTACTCTTCAACCATTAAAAAAAAAAATAGAGTATTATTGAGGAAATGGATTCTCTCTCCAATAATCTGTATTTTGTTGTATTTTTATTTTCACCTCCCCACTTCAATCACCACAAAGCAAACCTCTACAAATTTAAATCACAGCTAACAAACAAAACCAACCAGAAATTCAACAGCTGCAGCTGTTCCAGCAGGTCACAATCAGCTGAGAGACGGAGATTTATGTTTGGCTGGGTTTATTTTAATTAAATTAACAAAAAAAAACCCTTTCAGCTGGGCAGTTCTGTGTACAAAACACGGGTGGCGTTATGGAAACAAGGAGTGGGGAAGGGATTTAGGAGCAGCTGGGATTTAGGAGCTGCTTTACCTGCAGGGTCCTGCGTTTGTTGTCCTCTGTGTGGATCCAGGCTCGCAGGGTGAGCTCGGTGATGAAAATCTGAGCAGCTTTTGCAAACAGCACAGGGGCCTCTGCACTGATCATCTGCCACAAAATCAGATTATTGCAAGTTTTAGCACTCAGTTTTAACGGGGCGAGGAGGAATTTCACTGCCTGAGTGGAAATTGGGTGGTTAAATGGGAATTTGGGGGAGTTTTCACCTCAGGATTTCCTCAGGTGTGACTGAGTTAAGATGAGCTGGGTATCTAAAATATTCTCTGGGAATCTGAAATATTCTCTGGGTATCTGAAATATTCTCTGGGTATCT
Source organism: Molothrus aeneus (assembly GCF_037042795.1). Taxonomy (NCBI): domain Eukaryota; kingdom Metazoa; phylum Chordata; class Aves; order Passeriformes; family Icteridae; genus Molothrus; species Molothrus aeneus. The sequence goes on from NC_089668.1 coordinate 2,235,377, forward strand.
GAAATATTCTCTAGAAGAATTTTTTGTATTTTTTTCACCAAATTTCCTTTTCTTAAAAAAATATCTGGCTCCAGTTTAACTCAAAAGAAGGGGGAGTTTTCACCTCAGGATTTCCTCAGGTGTGACTGAGTTAAGATGAGTTGGGTATCTAAAATATTCTCTGGGTATCTAAAATATTCTCTGGATATTTAGAGAATATCTAAAATATTCTCTAGAAGAATTGTTTATATTTTTTTCACCGAATTTCCTTTTCCTTAAAAAATATCTGGCTCCAGTTTAACTCAAAAGAAGGGGGAGTTTTCACCTCAGCATTTCCTCAGGTGTGACTGAGTTAAGATCATGGGAGAAGAGTTCTGGATATGTAAAATATTCTCTAGAAGAATTTTTTGTATTTTTTTCACCAAATTTCTTTTTAATTAAAAAATATCTGGCTCCAGTTTAACTCAAAAGAAGGGGGAGTTTTCACCTCAGGATTTCCTCAGGTGTGACTGAGTTAAGATGAGCTGGGTATCTGAAATATTCTCTGGGTATCTGAAATATTCTCTGGGTATCTGAAATATTCTCTAGAAGAATTTTTTGTATTTTTTTCACCAAATTTCTTTTTAATTAAAAAATATCTGGCTCCAGTTTAACTCAAATGAAGGGGGAGTTTTCACCTCAGGATTTCCTCAGGTGTGACTGAGTTAAGATGAGCTGGGTATCTGAAATATTCTCTGGGTATCTGAAATATTCTCTGGGTATCTGAAATATTCTCTAGAAGAATTTTTTGTATTTTTTTCACCAAATTTCTTTTTAATTAAAAAATATCTGGCTCCAGTTTAACTCAAATGAAGGGGGAGTTTTCACCTCAGGATTTCCTCAGGTGTGACTGAGTTAAGATGAGCTGGGTATCTGAAATATTCTCTGGGAATATGAAATTTTCTCTGGGTATCTGAAATATTCTCTAAAATAATTGTTTGTATTTTTTTCACCAAATTTCCTTTTCCTTAAAAAATATCTGGCTCCAGTTTAACTCAAATGAAGGGGGAGTTTTCATCTCAGGATTTCCTCAGGTGTGACTGAGTTAAGATCATGGGAGAAGAGTTCTGGATATGTAAAATATTCTCTAAAGAGAATTATTTGTATTTTTTTTAACCAAATTTCCTTTTCTTAAAAAATACCTGCCTCCAGTTTAACTCAAATGAAGCAGTTTGGTTATCAGCTGCCTTGGCATTAAAGATTATTAATTAACATTTAAATAGGAATATTCCAGACAGGCCAGAGACTTTCCCTGTTCTCCACTCTGCCTTAAAATCTCATTTTCCCCTTTTTATCATCACAAATTTGGCATTTTCTTGGTTCAGACAATGAGTTGGGCCCTCAGAATTCTGGGATCATCCTTTTCCAGGCAGTCTGAACAAAAAATTTTCAGGATCTCATTTAAAGTAAGGGATGTCCTGACAGGAGGATGGTGTCACAATGAGGGAAAAAAAAGAAAAAAGGACAAAAAAATCTCTTTTCCCTCAGGAATTAAGTGGCAGTTTTCCAAATTAAAAACCAGGGATGAGTGGAGCAGCACAGAGTCAAAAACTGCAGGTGATTCCTTTTGCCTTCTTTCAGTGTCAGGGAATTTTCATCAATTTGTGTGTCCTTGTCATCAAAATCCCAAATACTGGGATCAAACCCAGGTTATCCACCTGAATTGTTGCTTAATTTTCCATAAAAAAACTAAAATAAATGGCACAAATTTAAGTGATGTCAATCTACTGGGATCAAACCCATGTTATCCACCTGGATTATTATTCTTTTTCCATAAAAATGGAATTATTGTGGCACAAAAATCACTCTAAATCTTTGTGAGAGTGGAGAAAAACAAAGAGGGAACTTGAGAGGAGACAGTTAAGCACTAGGGAAAACAGGAAATAGCCAGAATTATTTTTGTATTTATTCTACCCTTAAAGTGGTATTTATCACAAGAAAACAAAACTGCAAAATCAAAACCAAAATCTCAAATATTTCTGCTTTCCCAGCCCAGTTTAATTACACAAGGCCAAGGGAATTTTGCTAAAAAATGCTTTAAAAATAATAATAATAATGAGAAGAATAATGAATTTCAAAGAACAATGGGTAAAATATCCAGGAAAAGGATCATAAATTCCAGGTAAAAACCCTGAATATACCTTCACATCTTCATCCAGCTTCATGATCTTCTTAATCCGAGCCAGGGGCAGCTCCTGGACTCTGAAATCTTTCTGCAGAGAGATTTGAGAGACTTTTTACTGATATTTAACTAAAATAAAGGTAAAAAAAATGTTAAAACAATCAGTGTTTCCTGGGATTGATGATTCCAGCGTTGGGATCCTTTCCTGTTGTCTCTTTTCCTTCCCTGCCCTCAGTCCCCAAAAACCAGGGACCAACAGAAGTAATTTCAATAATAAACAGAATAAATTTCAATATATGATTCCACAGCATTAGAATGATTTCCTATTATCCCTTTTCCCTCCCTGCCAGGGACCAACAGGGGAGCAATTTTAATAATAAACAGAATAAATTTCAAGATTTGATTCCACAGTATTTGGATTGTTTCCTGTTATCCCATTTCCTTCCCTGCCTTCAGCTCCCAAAAATCAGGGACTAACAGAATTTTCACCCCTACATCCACAGGAGTAATTTCAGTAATAAATTGAACAAATTTCAGGATTTGAAGATCCCACAGTGCTGGGATCTTTTCCTGTTATCCCTTTTCCTTCCCTGTCCTCAATCTCCAAAAATCAGGGACCAACAGGGGAGCAATTTTAATAATCCCAATATTGTAGAATCAAATCTTGAAATTTATTCTATTTATTATTTCCTGTTATCCCATTTCCTTCCCTGCCTTCAGTCCCCAAAAATCAGGGACCAACACAGGAGGAATTTTAATAATAAACAGAATAAATTTCAGGATTTGATTCCACAGCATTGGGATTATTTCCTGTTATTCCTTTTCCTTCCCTGCCTTTAGGTCCCAAAAATCAGGGACCAACACAGGAGGAATTTTAATAATAAACAGAATAAATTTCAAGATTTGATTCCACGGTATTGGGATTATTTCCTGTTATCCCATTTCCTTCCCTGCCTTCAGTCCCCAAAAATCAAGGACCAACACAGGAGGAATTTCAATAACAAACAGAATAAATTTCAGGATTTGAAGATCCCACAGTGCTGGGATCTTTTCCTGTTATCCCATTTCCTTCCCTGCCTTCAGTCCCCAAAAATCAGGGACCAACACAGGAGGAATTTTAATAACAAACAGAATTAATTTCAGTAAATTTCAACAAATTGATGATCCCACAGTGCTGGGATCTTTTCCTGTTCTCCTTCCCTGCCCTCAGCTCCATTCCCAGTGACTCCTGAGCTGGCAGAGCAATAAATAGATCCCAGTGACAGCTGAAAATGAAGCTGCCCATCCTTGAGAAGCTGTAGAATAAACCCCTTTCATGTGGAGATGAAATTCCAGCTCACAAGAATCCTCTGTGCTGAAAGAGCAGAGTAATTAATTCTGGTTATGCATACAAATTTCTACATCTGTTTCTTTAATCAACTATCTACACACAGGAAAAAAAAAAATAAATAAATCAGCTTATCCTGGGCCTGGTGGGTTTGGGTTTTTTGTACTTTGAAGAGCCCAGCTTGGACTTGGAGTTCTTTTGTTTTCAGCTGCATTAAAAGCACCAGGAGAGTGATTTTTGGATCATAGGAATGCATCAATCTCCCCTCCAAAGTCGTTTTTATTATGTGCCCTTGCTCCCACAGCTCTTGTGGGGATGGAAAGGAAAAGAAGTTCCTTGGTGCAGTTGTTAATCTCAGCCTAGATGGGATTTTTATATCAGATGTCTTTCATTTAATAACACAACTGATGATGACACACTTGGAATCTGAGTGATTTCAACACTTCAGGGCTCTCAGAGGCTTGGAGCTTAATTTTTCTCCAAATCTAAATATTTTAATTGGGATACTGGAATTGCCAAGGAAGACCTGGAATTGTTCTATTTTAATTCCCAGTTCCTGTGCCCAAGGGACAGGGACAACCCTGAAGATCTTTTCCAAACCAAACCATTCCATGATTTTATGACTCTGCCACAATTCCATCTCCATTTTTTGGAGATTCCTGGATTATTCCTCACTCCCTAAACCATCTCATCCCACAGAAACACTTCCCAGATCCCAGAGCAGGAAGCTGAGCTTTCACAGGGGTTTTTCCATTATTTTTTTGGGAATATCTCAACCCTGGGGATGCTCCTGGTTCTATTTTAATTCCCAATTCCTGCACTTAAGGAACAGGGAAAATCCTGATTTTTTCCAAGCTAAACCATTCCATGATTTTATGATTCTGCTACAATTCCATCTCCATTTTTTGGGGTTTTGTTTTTGGAGATTCCTGGCTGATGGATTACTCCTCACTTCCTAAACCCCCTTATCTCACAGAAACACCAATTTCCACATCCCAGAGCAGGAAGCTGAGCTTTGACAGGGATTTTCCCTGGTTTTTTCTGGGAATGCCCCAGCCCTGGGGTGCTCACCACGGTGAGGTTGCGGATCTCCTCCATCACCCGTGGCCAGAAGCTCTGCAGGCTCTGCTGGGCATCGCTGTTCCCTGTGCCAAAGCCACCGTCCGTGGACATCCTGGCACCTTGGAGAGGGAAAAAGAAACGGGAAAAAACCCATAAAAATCAGGAAAGAAACAGGAGGAGGAACAGGAGGAGGAACGCTCAGGAGTGGCTTCAAACTGACGGGTTTAGGTTAAAGATTGGGAAGAGATTCCTTCCTGTAAAGGGTTGGGATGGATTTCCCAGAGAAGTGTGGCTGCCTCATCCTTGGAAGTGTCCAAGGCCAGGTTGGAGCCATGGATCCATCCATTCCTTCATCTATCCATAGATCCCTGCATGGATTGATCTGTGGATCCATCCATTCCTTCATCCATCCACAGATCCCTGCATGGATTGATCTGTGGATCCATCCATCCATGGATCTGTCCTCCTCTCCATGGATCCATCCATCCATGGATCCATCCATGGATCCCTCCATGAATTTATCCATTCCTTTGTCCATCCACCCATCCATGGATCTGTCCTCCTCTCCATAAATCCATCCATCCATGGATCCCTCTATGGATTTATCCATTCCTTTGTCCATGGATCCATCCATTCCTTCATCCATCCACGGATCCCTGCATGGATTGATCTGTGGATCCATCCATTCCTTCATCCATCCATGGATCCCTGCATGGATTGATCTGTGGATCCATCCTCCTTCCTTCCATCTCTTCATCCATCCATGGATCTGTCCATCTCTCCATGGATCCATCCATCCATGGATTCATCCATGGATTTATCCATTCCTTTGTCCATCCATCCATCCATGGATCTGTCCTCCTCTCCATGGATCCATCCATCCATGGAACCATCCATGGATCCCTCCATGGATTTATCCATTCCTCTGTCCATCCATCCATGGATCTGTCCTTCTCTCCATGGAACCATCCATGGAACCCCTCCGTGAATTTATCCATTCCTTTGTCCATCCATCCATCCATCCATCCATCCATCCATCCATCCATCCATCCATCCATCCATCCATCTCTCCACGGATCCATCCATCCATGGAACCATCCATGGATTTATCCATTCCTTTGTCCATCCATCCATCCATCCATCCATCCATGGATCTGTCCTTCTCTCCATGGATCCATCCATGGATCCCTCTTTGGATTTATCCATTCCTTTGTCCATCCATCCATCCATGGATCTGTCCATCTCTCCATGGATCCATCCATCCATCCATGGATCTGTCCTTCTCTCCATGGATCTCTCCATCCATCCCCTCCATCTCTGGATTTCCTCCCTCAGGATCCCTGATCTCCCAAGGTGTTTAAGAGGAAAGCGGCCGCTCCAACCCCAAATTCTGCTGCCAAACAGGGAACAGATCCCAGGAATGGCTGGAGCTGTTCCAGAGGGGATTTAGGTTGGATTTGGGGCAAAGTTCTTCCCTCAGAGGGTGCTGGGCACTGCCCAGGCTCCTCAGGGAATGGGAACATTCCCAAGGCTGCCAGAGCTCCAGGAAGGTCTGGACACCACTCTGGGGATGCCCAGGATCTGGATGATCCTTGAGGACCCTTCCAGGATATTCCAGCTGTGCTGGGATGAGCTGAACTTTCCAAGGGAATGTTCCCATTGCCTTGGAAAGCTTTTCCCTCATTCCCTGCTGGCAGGGATTGGATTTTTGGGAAGGGTTTATTTCCTTCAGAGCTGTGTCCATGGATCTCCTCATTGGGATCCTCCCAGCCTGGATTTTGGGTGCTTCAGCTCATCCCAGCACAGCTGGAATATCCTGGAAGGGTCCTCAAGGATCATCCAGACCCAGGGCATCCCCAGAGCGGTGTCCAGACCTTCCTGGAGCTCTGGCAGCCTTGGGAATGTTCCCATTGCCTTGAAAAGCTTTTCCCTCATTCCCTGCTGGTTTTTTGGGAAGGGTTTATTTCCTTCAGAGCTGTGTCCATGGATCTCCTCATTGGGATCCTCCCAGCCTGGATTTTGGATGGTTCAGCTCATCCCAGCACAGCTGGAATATCCTGGAAGGGTCCTCAAGGATCATCCAGACCCAGGGCATCCCCAGGGGCTGTTCAGGGCTGGCCTGGGTGATGGAGTGAATCCCAGGAAAACCAGGATTCACCTCCATCCATCCCATCCTCACCACCTCTCCAGACAGGAAACCATTTTATTTTCCCAGACTGAGAGGAAAAAACAAAAAGCAGGAAAAGCTGAGGCCTCGCTGATCCCCGAGCAGATCCCGGGAATATCCCAACAGCTGCTGGAGCTTTTCCACCCACCAAACATCCAAACTCCCCAAATCCTGCAGAGCTGACAAAACCTGGGAGGGTTTCGCTTCGTGGAGAGCAAAGGAAGCGTGAAGGAGCCTCTGGATGGGTTTGTTTTGGGGTTTTTTTTGGGGTTATTTTTTGCTTTTTCTGCTCTTTTTTTGTTCGGGCGCCCTGGGAAGGGGGAAGCAGCCAAACGGAGCCGGCTCCCCTTGGATTTGGGAATCCCTTGGGAAATTTGTCACTTCAGCTGCTGGAAAACACAACCCAGGGGGAAAAATCCCAATGAAAAACCCAAAAGCTCTGAGCCTGCAGTTCCACCCTGAGGTTTTTTTTCCCTTGGACAAACACCAGATCCAGGGCACAGCCACATTCCAAGGGAGGCGGGATGGGGACAACGGCCCCATCCAGGGAGGGAAGTGGCACAAGTTTAAAATTTTTGAAGATTTCATTTCATTTTAAATGTGATTTTGAACTTTTGCCAAGTTCCTCCTGTGTAAGAAGCCGAGCAAATCCTAAATTTCCAATGTTTGGAAATTTGTCCAAATTTTCCAAAGGATTTGCAAGCAGGGAATGTCAGAGGGAAGGAATCCCGGTGGCATCACAAATTCCAGCTGCTTTCCATACAGAATTCCCCAAATTCTGGGGAAAATCCCATTGTTTTCTATGGAAAAAGCAGCAATTCCTGCCCAAAATCCCATTTTTCTCTGTCCTCTGGCACTGGGAATTTATTCCCCCTCATCCCTTATCCCAAATTCCTCTCCAAAGTTGTCCCAATAAAAATAAAGCACAAAAAGTTGAATAATTCAATAAATTAAATAAATGAATAATTATTAAATTAAATTATTAAAGCTAATTAAGCACTGAACCCACAGCTTCATCACCATTCCACTGTAATTATTCAAATATTAAAAAAAAATCCCAACATTATGGACAAGCAACAAATAAAAAACCAATTAAAACCAACCAGAATAATTAAGATTTTTTTTTTACATTGAACACTGATTTATTTATCCAAAAAAAGATTCTATAAAATGATGTTCTAAAATCCAGCAGAACAGTGGGAAATGGGGATGGACACAAACTCAGGGGAGGCTGAAATTCTGTTTAAAAAAAACTCATTTTCAACTGAATTTTAAGCGTTTAAAAGGTTATTTCGAGAATTAAATGAGGATATCAGAGGTTCAGGCTGCAAATTCTTGGGTTGGTCTTGGAAAATTCAACACCTGAGCACTCCAGGTGCCTCCAGGAATATTTAGAATTTTTCCAGCTTTAAATTTCCATAAATTCTGCACCACATCCCCTGTGCTGCCAGCCTGGGACTTTATAGGGGAAACTTTAGGAAATTTATAGAAAAGCCCCAAAGGGAGTGGGGGGATCTGGATCCCAACTTCCAGCTCCTCATTCCAAGGAAATTTGGTACAAATAAATTATTTTAATCTGTATATTTCTATAAATTCATTTATTTCTGTGTCTATTGAGAAATATCTATTGAATCCTATGATATTCAATATTCCTATTGCTGCCTTTAATCAATTTTATAAATGAAATCATCCAAATGAAAAATTAATTCTTTTTATAGAAGTTTTCCAATCAAACCCAACCTGAAGTGCTCCAAGGCAGCCAGGATGGTTTTAATTCCTTTTTTTTAAATTTTTTCCTTTTTTTTCTTTGATTTTTTATTGAAATCAAAATATTTTGGTGTTATAAAGATGCAAATCTCCCATAAAAAGGGACAATTCCTGCTCTGATTTGAGTGGGAAGTGAAATAAACAGAAAATCCAAGAAAACCCCTTGGATTTTGGGAATAACTCCCAAAAAAATCTCATTTTTGAACTCCCAGGATGCTCTGGAGATGGCCTGAAGGGTTTTTAACCCTTTGAAACAAAAGTTGAATTATTCTCGATCATAATTCAAAAGTTGAACTAATAAAGAACATTAAATCTTTAAATAATTGATGATTTTTGGTTCAAAACTCCCCAAATTGAATTGATTTACAACACAATGAACCCTGAAACGAAGAAATCACCTCGTGAGGGAATTGAATTCAAATCCAGATGTCAGCCCCATTATATAATTCTAAGGTATCAGCTTGATTAAATGAAATAAAAATCCAAATTTAGGGGCTGGAAGGTGACCTCATGTGGGCACCCAAACTCCTGCCAGGCTCAAGTTGGGGACAGCAACGTCCCCTCCCCAAAAGTGTCCCCAAGACTTTCATTGGTGCAAAAAAAAAAAAAAAAAGGGTGAAAAATTAAATTTAAAATAATAATTAAAAATAATAAAAAAAAAAATTGAAGTTCCAGGTTAAAATTTGAAGGGGAATTAAAAATTGAAATTTCCAGGAAAAGCAAACTGCTGGGAAATCAAGAGGGGATTAATTAAATAAATTAAGTTTAGAGAGAATAAAAGAAAAAAAATCAAATTTGTATAGAGAATAAAAGTAAAAAAAATCAAACTCGTAGAGAATTAAATTTAAAAATCCAACTTCTAGAGAATAAAGTTAATAAATCCAAATTATAGGGCATAAAATTAAAAAATCAAACTCATATAGAGAATAAAGGTAAAAAAACCAAACTCATAGGGAATAAAACCAAAATAAAACCAAACCCATAGAGAGTAATATTTAAAAATCCAACTTCTAGAGAATAAAGTTAATAAATCCAAATTATAGGGGATAAAATTAAAAAATCAAATTCATAGGGAGAATAAAAGCAGAAAATCAAACTCGTAGAGAATAAAATTTAAAAATCCAAGTTCTAGAGAATTAAGTTAAAAAATGCAATTTATAGGGCAAATTTGATCCAATTTTAGTATAAAACGAAAATAATCAAACTCATGGAGAGATTAAAACTAGAAAATCAAACTCTTAGAGAATAAAGCTAAAAAATCCAACTATTAGAGAATAAAATTTAAAAAATTCAACTTCCAGAAAAGAACAACACAAAGAAATCCCTGGAGATTTTTGGAGCAGAAGGGCCAAAATTCACTCCTTAAAACGGGACCTTCCTACCCCTCCAAAGCTGGAAAAAATCCAAAGGAACTGGAATAATAATAAATCATAATTTATTTGTTAATAAATCCATTTCCAGATTTCTTGCTGCTCTTGACCTAAAAAGATCAAGCAGAACTGATTCTTCCTCAGCCTCCTGCAAGCTGAAAGCATCGAAATATTCCAAATTTTGGGTGGAATCAAGATTTCTGCAGGATTTTTATTGGGATTTTTTTATTCTGTAGATTGTCCTCATGCGCTGCCAACACTTAAAAAGCTGGATAAATCCTAATTTCTAGGGAAATCAATGATTCTAGGGAAATAATTCTAGGGAAAAAAGAAATGATTGTTAAGGAAATAAATTGAATTTTCTTCTTTTTTGCTTCAAGATGCTGACAATGACCTTCATGCTCACGGGGAATTCTCCAATCCTGGCCCACAGGCGGCTCCAGAAGTTCCTCCAACATTCCCCAAAATATGAAAATGGGATTTTTTTGGGGACATTTCTCCTCTTATTCCCTTCTTCACCGCAACTGTGACAACACCGAGGAGTGGAATAACCCTGAGATGAGGCGCTGGGAGCGTTAATTTGGAATTAAAGCCCAAATCACACTTGGACTAAAACTCAAACCTCAGCAAACCCTGACAGGAGGCAAAGCTCAGCTTCAGGCCCTGCACCCTCACCCTAAAACCCTTCCATGAAGTTTCACCAATTAATTATTATTAATTTCCCAAACCAGCGCTTTTAACCTCAACAACCACCTACTAGAGAGGGGGAAAAATGTGATTTTTCACCCTGAGAGGAGCAGAAAGAGCCACGGAGCGCTCCCAAAACCCAACTTTAATCTAAGCCCGGACTATCCCCGTGTCCTTGATGCCCTCGGCCACCGCCAGCGGCTCCGGTTTTTTTTTCCCCTCCTCTTTTATTTATTTTTTTTTTCGAATTTTTTTTTTTTTTCGGTCCAAAGTGCCGCAAACAAACTTTGTCCTTCAGAGTGTCGGCTCGCAGCGCTGGCATTTCAAGGTCACTCGTGCAGGCCCCGCTCCAAGTTGGGGCTGCGCCGGGGCCGGAGCCGGAGCGCGCCCGGCCCGGGGCTCACCGGGGCCGCGGAACCCCTCAGATCCTCCAACCCCCGCTCCCCCCCGTGACCTTCGGCACCGACTTCCCCACACAAACGACAACAAAGAGCCGCCAGCCCCGCCGGGGGTCCGGGGGTGCCGCGGCTCCGCTGTCGCCCCCCGGCCCCGCGGGGTGATGGCGGCCGGGCCAAGGGCACCGCGGAGCCCCCGCCGCGCTCGGGGCACCCCCGCTGCTTTGCCCCCCCCGCCTGCAGCGCTGCCCGCACGGCGTTACCGGCGCTGCGGGAGGCTCGCCGGGGGTTTCACCGCGAAGCCCGCAGCGGGTACGTCCCGCCGCGCCCCCCCCTTCCCGCACCGGCACGCACGAGCATCCCCCGCCGCCGCGGCCTGTCCCCGGCGCACGGGCCGCCCTCCCCCGCCGCCACCGCGGCGACGGCGCCCCGGACTCACCGCCGGCCGTGCCCGCGGCCGGGAGTTCCCCGCCATGGCTTTGTCTTTGAGTGACCCCGGGAGCCGCAGGGGCCCCCCCGGGCCGGGCCGTGCCCGCGGCCCCTTTAACGGCGGCGGCCCCGCGCGCCCCGCTGCGCGCGCCCGGCCCGCCCCGCGCCCGCGCCCATTGGCTGCGCGCCCCGCGGTCGAGCTCTCCCATTGGATGCGCGCCCCGCGGCCCCGCATTCCCATTGGTCAGCGCCGCGGCGCAGCCTCGCCGGCCGCTTCCTGCTTTAAAGTTACCTTGAGCGGCGGCCGCAGGGGTCAGGCAAGCCCCGCCCCTCAGCCCCGCCCCGATTGGCCGCCTCGCCTCCTATTCAAACGCCTGAAGAGGCTGGAGGGGACGGCCGCTAATTGGCCCGCGCGCCTGTCAATCACGGCGGTTCCCGCCACACCTTCCCGGCGGGGCCGCACGTGCGTGAGGCGCGGCGCGAGCGCGCGCGCTCCGAGCCCCGAATTCCAGAAATTTTGGGAATTTTGGAGATGAACCAGCCCAAACCCCCTGCCAAGGGGGAGCGGGTGACACAGGGACAGCTCCAGGTGGCGTTGGGATGTCCCCAGAGGGAGCTCCGCCACCCCCGTGGGATGTTCTTCCTTGGGGAGAGGAGGAACTCGCTGTGGTTTTTAATTTATGAATTATGGCCATTTATGAATTTATATATTATTATATTATTATTTTTATATGTCCCCTGATATATTAATTATATTATATTAATGCTATATATTATACTACATTATATTATAAATTATATAAATATTATAATATTATATTAATATTATATTAATATATTAAACTATATATTATATATTATACTACATTATATTACATTATATTAATCCCCTGATATTATATATATATATATCAGGAGATACCTCTATATGCAGAAACCCCAATTTTATCAACATCACCACCATGGATTTCCAGCTGTAATTCCAACCCATAATTTCCTGCTGACAGGATTATCCAAGGGGGAAAAAATATTGGGAAGCACAGCCAAGCCCTGCAGATTAAATCATTCTGAATCTGATAACGAGGAGAGATTAATTTAAAAATAGATCTTCCTGATGATTTGAGGGAATGGAATTGGTTAAAACATGGCCTTAAAAAAAAAAAATACACTCTGTTCTCTTCCTGTGGCATTCCTCAGATAAAAAACAGGGCCTGGAAGCTGTGGAATTCTGACTATTGGAATTATGTGAGGTACTTTGGGTGGTATGAAAAACAAAGCCAGCACCTTTCCTGCACAACAGAGGAATGTCTGCCTGGAATTGTGGAATTCTGAGGGGTTCTGACTCCCCAAACACATTCCCCTGTGCCTTGGCACATCCCAAGGGTCCTAAAGCTGCTCACAGGGTCATTAGTAATTCCTTATGACAAAAAAAAAAGGGGTTTTTTTCGGAAGTTCTGGAGATAAAAACCCCAAATAAATTTTTGGGAGGTCATACAGTAATGGGTTTATTTGTGGGGGATAAAAACCCCCATTAATTTTGGGAAGATCTACAGTAAAAGATTTATTTGTGGGAAGAAAAAAAACCCAAATTAATTATGCAGTGTATGGGTTTATTTGTAGGGGGATAAAAACCCCAAATAAATTTTGGGAGGTCATACAGTAAAGGGCTTATTTGTGGGGGATAAAAACCCCAAATTCATTTTGGGAGGCCCTAGAGTAAAGGGTTTATTTGTGGAAAGAAAAACCCCACTAAATTAATTTGGGAAGGCCTAAAGGGTTTATTTCAATCATTGCAGCTGTTGTTGCTCTGTAATCACACAGGGTTCTGATTAATTTTGGGAAGGAATTCTCTCTTGGGAGGGGCTGGGATGGAATTCCCAGGGAAGCTGGGGTGCCCCTGGATCCCTGGCAGTGCCCAAGGCCAGGCTGGCACATCCTGGCACAGTGGAAGGTCCCTGCCCGTGGAATGGGGTGGGACTGGATGGGATTTAAGGTCCCTCTCAACTCAAAGTATTCCATGAATTACAGAGTTACTGGGGAAAAAAGGGGGAGAAAGGAATGTTCAGCCCCCTGGAGCTGTCACCTGCCTCTCTGAGACACTTCCAGGAATCCACCAGTGATTCCTGTGGAGCAGGAAAACGTGCTTGGACAAACAGGAATTATCTTGATCAAGCACAAACTAATGAGGGACAGAGCAGCCAGGCAAGAAAAATGCCCAGCTCAAGGTCACCAGGGAATTGCTGGGATCCCACCTGGAATGAGCACTCAGGGATCGTGCTGGATCCCAGAATATCCTGAGCTGGGAGGATCCCCAAGGATCATCCAGTCCAATCCCACCCTGGGCATCCCTGGGAGTGGTGTCCAAACATTCCTGGAGTTCTGGCAGCCTTGAGAATGTTCCCATTCCATGGGCAGTGCACCAGCAGCAAAAACCCCAAAACCTTTCCCTAAATCCAACCTAAATCCCCCCTGGAACAGCTGCAGCCATTCCCTGGGATCTTGTCCCTGGTGTGACACTGTTGTCACCACGATGCCCAGGTGAGCTCAGGCTGTCACAGGGCACGAGGACAAACAGACCCAGCAGGAACAGTCCAGTCCAAAACCAAAATCTCATTTCAGGAAAAACCTAAGGAAAGGCCCTGGATGTTGCCAAGGAAGTTTGATGGTTTGGTTTGTAGGGCTGGAGGAAAAGGTAAAGAGCTCATGGGCTTTGAATTGCCCATGCTTAGCAATGGAGACAGGGAGGATTTATTTCCAAATCCATGGGAAATATTCCACTCACCAAAAAAATCACTCAGAAAAATCACCCAGTGCCACCCCCTGCCATGGCAGGGGCCTCTTCCATTGTCCCAGGTTGCTCCAACCCCATCCAGCCTGGCCTTGGGCACTTCCAGGGATCCAGGGGCAGCCACAGCTGCTCTGGGAAATCCATTCCAGCTCCTCACCACTCTCACAACCAAAATCAAATCTAAACCTCAACATCCGAGCTCCTCTCTACCTGCTTCCTTCTCAGGCACGTCAGGATCACAACCCGCCCTGGAATCACAGAACCAGGAACGCTTTGGGTGAAAGAGACCTTAAAGCTCATCAGCTTTAAAGCTAAAGGCTCAAGGCCTTCTCCACCTTGGTTTGGACTCTCCGAGGGATGAGGCACCACAGCATATCCGTGTGGCGGCCCGGTAGATCCCACCCGGGAAAACGCCGGGAGGCCTCCGCGCTCTGTTCTGCCCACCGGCCGTGAGGCAGCGCGTTCCCCGGGCACTGCCAGCCCCGAATCTCGGCTCTCGGGCCGGGGGTGCCGAGCACTGCCAGCCCCGAATGCCTGGCTCTCGGGCCGGGGGTGCTGGGCACTGCCAGCCCCGAATCTCGGCTCTCCGGCCGGGGATTCCGGGCACTGCCAGCCCCGAATCTCGGCTCTCCGGCCGGGGATTCCGGGGTTCGCCGGTCCCGGGTTCCGCCAGCGCCGAGCCCGCCCGGGCCTGCCCCGGCCCCGCTGCCCCCCCCCCACCCCGCGCCCGCGCGGGACAACGGTCCGCTCGCTGTCCTCTCCCCGGTCCGCGCCCCGCCAGCCAATCAGCGCCCACCTCCCCGCGCCCGCCTCCCCCTCGCGGGCCAATCAGCGCGCGCGCCGCGGCCCAGCCAATCGCAGCGCGGCCGTTGCTGAGGGGGGGCCGCGAGGACCCCTCGGGCCGCCCCCGCCCCGCGCCCCCTCACGGGCCGCCGCCGCCGCTTCCCCCCCGCCGCGCTCCCCGCGTACTCACCGGGGCGGCCGGCGCCGCGACCTCCGCCTGCTCCGCCCGCTGCCCGCGCTGCCTCCGGCGCGGCCGGCGGGAGGCGGGGGGGGGAAAGGGGGGGCGGCCGGAGCGGAGTGAGCGCCGAGCGGCCGAGAAACAAGATGGCGGCGGGGCCGTGAGGCGGCGGGGCGGAGGCTCCGCCCTTTTTTGTCGTTCCCCCCCCCCTTCCCCGTCCCTTCCCCTTCCCGGGCTGGGCCGCGGCGGCGCGCGCGGGCGCGTGACCCGGCGGG
Source organism: Molothrus aeneus (assembly GCF_037042795.1). NCBI lineage: Eukaryota > Metazoa > Chordata > Aves > Passeriformes > Icteridae > Molothrus > Molothrus aeneus. The sequence continues at coordinate 2,250,745 of NC_089668.1, forward strand.
GATCTCGCGAGATTTGCGGTTTGGGCGGGAGTGGGCGGGGGGACCGTGAGGGAGCGTGAGGGACGGGGTCAAATCGGGAGGGACAGGAACAGTGACAAACTGTGCGGGAGCGGGACAAACCTGAGGGACCGGAGCAAACCGGGAGGGACACGGAGCAAACCTGAGGGACCGTGAGGGACGAGGACAAACTGAGAGGGACAGGGACAAACCGTGAGGGACCAGGACAAACGGGGAGGCATCTCAGAGGTGACCGTGCCTTGAGGGGCAGCCAAGCTCTGGCTCTGTCATAAATCTGCCCTGTCCTAAACCCTCACCTGTCCAGCTTTAGGCCTCGTATTTAGTCTTCCAGTGTTTTTCCTGCTTTATTAAAACAACCCAAACAGGAATGCTGCATTGTTTTCCAAGCTTGTTTGCTTCTTTGTCAAGTATCCTCGTAATAAATTGTGTGGTAAATAAACTTGTTAAAGATGTTGGATAAAAATGCTTTAGGTGTGTGAGTTGCAATGAACCAATGAACTTTTTTTTTTCACACCAGGATTTGGCATTTTCTGGGATTTTTTTTAATAGGAGTTAGTTTGAAATGGAATTTAAATATATCCAGTGTTCCTGAGTTGACTCACTCCCAGAGTCCCATTATGTAGCTTAAGTATATCTGCCCACAAAAGAAGAAAAAGAACTATTTTACATATCTGGGAGACCACAGAGTTCTGATTGTTCACACTGTGGGAGAAAAATATTCCTGAAATCGACTTAAATAGATAAAGGAATTAGAGATCCTTTTTCTCTCTGAGTGGAGACTCAAAGCAGCTGATAATCAGAAAAAAAAACCCCAAAAAGCAGCACCAAAGGGAGGGGAAGAAAAGGCTGTCTTGACATTCCCATCAAATTCTTCAGTTCTGGAACGAGATCCAATGGGAATAATGAGGAAAATTAGTGAGGGGATTTATATTTTCATGAGGAAAATTAGTGAGGGGATTTATATTTTCCTTTTAAGCTTTTCCTCGAAGCCACAGAGGGCTGGAGCTGCTGCTGCCTCATTCCCAGCCCCTCATTTAGGAATTGCCATCTCCTTTCCTGCAGGGATCCCATCCCAAAGATCCTCCAGGATCCTTTCCCCATGGGACAGTTTCATCCTGTGGATCCTCACAATTCCATGGAGGAACCCAAGGAATTTATTCCCACATAGATGTATGGAATATATATATATATATATATATATATATATATATGTAGTCTCTGGAATTCTGCTTTAATGGATTGATTATATCAATTAATAGATCAGTTAAGTAATTTTTTTGCATTTCCAACAGAATTTTTTTGCCTTTCTGCACATCCATTTACCTGCAACTCCACCAGGGTACCCCTGGCAGTGCAATCCCAGGGATCATCCAGGGACATTCCAGTGAATCCTCCCTCAGCACAGGAAGATTTTTCTCCTGCCATCCTGGAGCTGCTTCAAGCCAAAGTCTGTGCCCTGCTCCTGCCAGCTCTCCCAATTCCCAGATTTCCTGGCTCCAGGACACACTGAGAGGTGATTCATGCTTGCCTCAGGATTTCTCCCATTAAAAAAAATTCCCTTTTCCTTAGGAGTGACTCCCATCTTTTTGCCTCCTCATTGTCCTTCTGGTGGCCCAATTTGCAGCCTGGCCAAGTTTCTTTTTTTAAAATAGCGTTTTTAATATCATTGTTCAGGTTATAAAAATAAATCCCTTGAAATATTGTTTGGGATGAGAAAGGAAAGTCAGATCCCACGGGACTGCTGCACTTCCAGTCACCCTTCCCAAAATTGATGGCTGGGTCTGCCCTGCTAAAGGACAAAATCCCATTCCCTGCAAGCAAAGGGAATTTGGGATTTGTGGTTTTTGAGGAAGAAATGGAGGAAATGGGACAAATTTCTGTGTCCTCCATGGGCTGGGAGCTCGGCTGGCCCGGAGGCTCCGTGCTGGCACTGGAGTGGGAAATGTCTCACAGCGAAATTCCTGCAGTTTTATTGGAACTCTTGAGGCTGAGGGCACTTGCAAGGCAGCCAAGAGAAATAAAAGTCGGGATCGTGGAGCGGTTTGGGTTGGAAGGACATTCAGCATCACCCAATTCCACCTCCTTCCCACTATCCCAGCTTGCTCCAGCCTGGAATTGAGCCCTTCCCAGGATGGGGCAGCCACCCTGGAAATCCATTCCCCACCCTTACGTCTGCTCCACTTTGGGGTGGTTTTGTTTTGAATTCCCGAATTTCTGAGCCATTTCCTTCTGATCCATCCCCACAATTCCCTGGAAAACGCCTCATTTATTAATTAATTACCCAGCACTGCTGCTGCTGCTGCTGCCAGGCCCAGCTGTCAGAGCACCCAGCTTGGATCCAGCCCCTCTCCAGGGATTTCTGGACAATCCCCCCTTGCTCCTCCTCCTCCTCCTCCTCCTCCTCTTGCCGCGGATCCTTTTGTGCGGCTCTGTTTCCTCCCCACCTGCTCCCTTTCCCAGCAGCAATGGATCCATTGTCTGGAGCTGCTCTGCTTTTCCCACAGGGATTGCAGCTCCACAGAGCTCCCTGTCAGCCTGCCCAGAACGTGCGGGAGCCAAGGAAAACAAGAAACAGGGAGGAAAAAAAGAAAGGAGAAAGTGATTTAGCAGGAATTTGGATGAGTTTGGACCCATCCAGCACCTTCCACCTGCTCATGCCATCCCTCCAACGCTTCCCACTGCACCCCAGAGCTGGATTTGGGAGCTGTGGATTTGTTTGGTGTGGAGGAAAATCAGCTCGGAGCAGCAGGAACCAGGCTGGCCCTTCCCAGCTCAGCCCCCGCCATCCCCCGGGATTCCCGTTCCAGCAGCACTCTGGATTTATCCCAAACAAGCTGTTGCTTTGGGGCAGAAATCCACAGGAGGCACGGGAAAACCTGGATAGAAATTCTTTCTGGACATGGACACGCAGCTTTGTGGGTCTGCAGGGAAAAAGGGGCCATTTAGGGCCAGGTTTTGGGGCCTGACCCTTTGTGCCACATTCCCAGCTGGAAGTGCCACCTCCCACCTGCTGTCTGTCCTAGCTGGGATGATCCATATAATATTTGAGGATATTTAAGGATATTTAGGAATATATCTGTGCCTGGACACTGATTTTTTTAACCCTTCTGCTTTGAAATGGAACCCCTGGGAAGATAATTTGAGCTATGGGTGTTGCCAGAGGATCCCTCGGGAGCCCAAAATTCCTGAGGGATGATCCAGGATCAACTCTGGGCTTGTGGGTTCCCTTTTGTGCTCAGGTTTGAACCTGTGTTCTGGGAAATCTTACCTTTTCTGCTCCAGATGGGAATTCCCAAAGGAATCCTGCTCTCCCTCATTCTCCCAGCCCTCATTTCCTAAGGAAGAGCTGACAGGAATCAGGAAAATCCCCCAAAACTTTAGGATCAGCACTGGCAGCTGAGATACTCATCCTGATGCTGACTGGGAAGCCTCATTCCCAATATTCCCACTTTGCTGGGGAGAGGATTTCCCAGGAGAGCACTTCCTGCCCAGTGCAACGCCCTGGCTGTCCCAGTATCCAACTGGTGAGCACTGGTGACCTGATTGCTCCTGCCAGGAGATTTTCCAGGTCTCCACATGGCTCCTGCTCCTGCCAGAAGTGGGACACGGCCTCCGGCAGGGAAGGAGCTGACCCAGCTCCAGAACTCATCCCACTGGGCACTTCCAGAGGGGCCAGGGCTCACCCCACAGCCAGGGCAGGGACTGGCACCATCCCAGGGCAGGGTTATTCCCCCTTGGGATTCCAAATCCTGCCCTAAACCAGCCCATTTCCATAACCCTTCTCCAGGTGCAGCTTCTCCTTCCCCGAATGCAGCTGCAGGACCTCCAGAGCAGCCTCAGGGCCTCCAGGACAGCCCCAGAGCAGCTCCAGGATCCTTTTGGGAAATCTCAGTCCTCTGGAGAGCTCCAGGAACCTCCTGGGAAGTCCCAAAATCTCCTGGGGAGCCCTGGGATGCCCCAGAACAGCTCCGGGAGCCTCCTGGGAAGGCTCAGTCTTCTGGAAAGCTCCAAGAGAGTCTTGGGAAACACCAGGATACCCCAGAAAAGCTCCAAGACTCTCCAGAGCAGCTCCAGGACCCTTCTGGGCAGCCCCAGAATTCTGTGGGCAGCCCCAGGATGCCCCAGAGCAGCTCCAGGATCCTTTTGGGAAATCTCAGTCCTCTGGGAAGCTCCAGGACCCTCCTGGGCAGCCCCAGGACATCCGTGGGAAGCTCCAGGAGGCTCCAAAGCAGCTCCAGGACCCTCCTGGAAAGCCCCAACACCTTCCCAAAAAGCTCCAGGACCCTCCTGGGAAGCTCCAGCACCTCCCTTGGGCAGCTTCAGGACATTTCTGGGAAGCTCCAGGATGCCCCAGAGCAGCTCCAGGACCCTCCTGGGAAGCCTCAGCCCTCTGGAAAACTTCAGGACCTCCCTGAGAAGTCCCAAAATCCCCTGGGAAGCCCCAGGACGTCCCAGAGCAGCCCCAGAGCCCCGACATTCCCACCCTTTCCCAGTGTCTCCCTCCCCATTCCCTCCTCCTCTCTCCAGGACCCATCCTTGAGCATTTCCCACCCTATCCCAAGGAATGGCAGCTCGTGGCACCCACGGGGGCTGCAGATGCCGGGGTCACCCTCACAGGCTCCCCCACCTCCACCCAGCGGGATCATCCCTGTCCCCACCCTGAGCCGAGCCTGGGAATCCTCTTAGGGCAGTTGGAGCGGGATAATCGCGTTAAGCCGCCCCGTGGTGCCGGCACAAACCCAAAAGGGAAAGCAGGAGGTGCCGAGGAGCCGGCAAAGCTGAGCTCCTTAAGGAATTAAGAGACATTGGAGATGGGAGAGCTCTGATGGGATCTCAGGACAAGGCTGAGCTTTGGGGTTTGTCCACCCAGGGAGGCGATTCCCAGGAAATTGGTGCCACGCAGCCCCAGCCTGGAATCTGCAGCGCCGGAGCCTTCCCAGTGTGAGGCTGGTGATCCCAGAAAAACCAAAGGGAGCAAAAAACTTCCAACGGAACGGAGAACTCCAGTCACTCCAGCCACTCCTATCATCAAAAAGCAGCTGGGAAAAAAAATCCCACAGAGAATCTTTTAGGGACGTTGTTTTCATTATCTCTTCCCCCCGACAATGTGTTCCCAGGGGTGGCACTTCCTCCACAAAGCTGGAAATTTCATGGAATAGCCTTCCCTGCTGGGAGAATTCCAGCTGGTTTTCCAAACTCTTCCTCACCAAGGCCCCTCTGGACAACCTCCCTCCTCCCTGAGTTTGTTTATATGCTTTGAATCCCGTTAGGAAACCATCTCCCTCCTTCAGCGCTGGTTTATCCAAGTTTCCATATTTAGTTCTTTCAGCTATTCCTGTTCCTGAACCAGCTTTCCTGCTGCATCCCAGTTTTTCCCTCCAGCACAGGAGGGAATTATCCCTCATCCTCCCTGCACCGATGGATGCTTGCACTCACTGAGCCACCCCGATCCCAAATCTCTCCCCAGCCAGGCCCTAATCCCAGCACTGGGAATGCCCCGTGCAGCCCCAGGTGCTGCCCATGGGATGGGGAGCTGGGAATTGCGGGATTTTAGGGAGGGACAGAGTTAAAGGCGGTGAAGGAGGCTTTGCTCCTGGCACGTGGCTCCATGTCAGCCGGCAGAGGCAACGCAGGGAGAGGAGGAATTCACCCCGGAGGAATTCACCGGGAGCAGGGAGACGCTGCCTAGAGGGAAATCGGTGTTTGGATCCCGGCAGCCAAGGTGAGTCCAAGGGCAGTGCTGGAACCGCCGCCTCTGCGCCCAAACCTCCTCCCTCACCAGCATCCAGGGCACCCCAGTGTCCCCACGGTGTCCCCATGGTGTCCCCATGGTGTCCCCACGGTGTCCCCATGGCTGCTGCAGTGGGATTCCCAAAGCCCAGCTGAGCAGGATCAGCTGGGGGCTCCGGCTCCGAGGTCCTGGGGCTCTGGCTGGGGACCCTTGGGGTCCAGGGGACAGCAGGGAAGGGGATGGCGACTGCTCTTGGGGTCCAGCTGGGACAGAAGGGGCAGGTGGCAGCTCCAGAGTCCAACTGGTGGCTGGAGGGCCCAGCTGGAGGGTTTTGAGCTGCAGCTGGGGGGGTCTGGGGTCTGGCTGGGGGCTTTGGGGTTTGTTTGACGGGTGTAGGGTCCAGTTGTTTGGTGTAGGGTCCAACTGGAGGCTCTTGGGGTCCCATTGATGGGTGTAGGCTCTGGCTGGGGGCTCTTGGGCTCCAATTAATGGGTGCAAAGTCCAATTGATGGGTGTAGGGTTCAACCTGAGGCTTTTGGGGTCCAGCTGATGGGTGTAGGGTCCAACTGGAGGCTCTTGGGGTTTGGTTAATGGGTGTCGGGTCCAGCTGATGGGTATAGGGTGCAGCTGGAGCCTCTTGGGGTTCAAGTGATGGCTGTAGGGTCTGATTGAAGGCTGCAGACTCCATCTGGTACCTCTTGGGGTTCAATTGCTGGGTGTAGGGTCCATCTGGAGGCTCTTGGGGTTCAATTGCTGGGTGTAGGATCCATCTGGTGGCTCTTGGGGTTCAGTTGCTGGGTTTAGGATCCATCTGGTGGCTCCCAAGCTCTGGTTAATGGATCCATACTCCAGCAGAAGGCTGTAGGGTCCAGCTGGAGAATTTTGGGGTCCAGCTGGAGAATTTTGGGGTCCAGCTCCTGCCCGCAGGATCCACTTGAAGGCTGCAATGTCCATCTGGAGCCTCCTGGGGACCGGCCGCTCCTTCCATCACCCCTTAGCACCCACCTGATGGCTGCGCGCTCCTGCCGCTGCCCTTTGGCTTCCCCGGGGAGCTGCCGGTCCCGCTCCGCTCCGCTCCGCCCGGGCCGTCGGGGCCGGGCCCGGGGCTCCCCCGCCCGCCGCTCCCAGCAGCCCGCCGGGGCCGGGGGAGGAGCGGGCACGGGCGGCGGCGGCGGCGGCGGCAGCGGTGAGTGAGTGCCCGTGGGGCTCCGGGACAGCCGCGACAACCCCGCGGCCACCGGGGCCGCACCTGCCCCGGAGCATCCCCGGGGAAGGTGAATGAATTTGGGGATGGTGAATTTGGGGATGGTGAATTTGGGGATGGATGGTGAATTTGGAGATGGTGAATTTGGAGATGGTGAATTTGGGGATGCCCGGCGCGGTTGCGCTACCGGGGAGCAGCGGGATGGGAGCTCCGGGAGGAGGGAGGGAAGAAAACGAGGGGTCTCGACCCCCCCGTGGGGACAACACCGGGGTCCCCCCCATGCCCCACGGCACCCCTAAATCATCGCCCAGGCTCCGAGCCGCGATGCGAACCCCCCCAAATTCATCGCTGCGCCGAAAACGGGGGAGCTGCGGCCGCGCTCCCCCCGTTCCCGAGGGCTCCCCGGGCCGCTTCCCCGGAGCCTCTCCCGGTGCGGGGCGGGCAGCGCTTCCCGGCCGGCGGCTCGGCACCGGGAGCGCCTTCCCGTGCCATCCATCATCCCGCTGAAAGCCCGTTGACGTCAAGCCCGTCCCGTGCACGCCGGTCCCAGCGCCGGGAAAACCGGGATAGGGACCGGGAGAAGCGGGGAGGGTCTGCCCCGGGGCATCGCACCGGGCTCAGCTCGTCCCGGGGCTTCCCGGCGGCTCCAGCCCGGGATTTGTGCGTGGATTTGCCTCTTCCTTCATCCAGAGCTTCCTCCGCCTTCCGTGGGGTTTGGGGCAGGTGCTGGGGTCCGTTCTGGAGGCAAAATTGTTCAGGAAGGGACGAGGAGCAGTGAGACCCTGCCCTGGGATGGGCAGAGCTCCTGTGCTGCTCCCTCGTGCCACAACCAGGGCGACAACAAGTGGGGACAGCCCGAGGGCAGCGTGGGCATCACCCTGGCACCCCGAGGGGCTCGGGGCTGGCTGGCCACAGGGTCCCCTCTGTGCCCCAAAAGGGTCCCCAGGGCCACTATGTGGGAGCTGGCAGTGAGGGTGGCCCCCACAGGAGGTGGTGGCTGTGAGGGGCTCTGTGGTGGGCAGTGCCCATTCCAGGGGTTTGAGGGGGCTCTGTGGTGGGCAGTGCCCATTCCAGGGGTTTGATGGGGCTCTGAGGTGGGCAGTGCCCATTCCAGGGGTCTGAGGGGCTCTGAGGTGGGCAGTGCCCATTCCAGGGGTCTGAGGGGCTCTGTGGTGGGCAGTGCCCATTCCAGGGGTTTGATGGGGCTCTGTGGTGGGCAGTGCCCACCCTCAGGGGTTTGATGGGTTCTGTGATGGTCATTGCCCACTCCCAGCGTCTGGGACCCATGGGAAAGGGGCTTCCAAGGCTGAACCCCCATGTCAGGGTGCCCAGGGAGCACCCCAGGGCTGTGCTGCTTGTTTCCATTGTGAGCTGGGGGCGGGAGGCTGCGGATCCTCCGGGAGCACGGGATGGGCTTTGCTGCCAGGCACGGGAGCCTGGGGGTGTTCTTCCACCCCAGGGCAAGGGAGCACCTGCCCAAACCAGCCCTGGCTATTCCCAAACCACCCCTGGCTGCATCCCCTGGCCATTCCCAAATTATCCCTGTTTATGTCCCCTGGCTGTTCCTAAACCATCCCTGGCTGTTCCTAAACCATTCCTGCCTGATCTCCTGGCTGCTCCCAGACCATCCTTGCCTGATGCCCTGACTTCTCCCAAACCATCCCTGCTTTCATCCCCCTGGCTGCTCCTAAACTGTCCCTGCTTTCATCCCCGGCCATTTCCAAACCATCCCTGCTTTCCTCCCCCAGCCATTCCCAAACCATCTCTGGTTTCATCCCCTGGCTGCTCCCAAACCATCCCTGTGTTCATCCCCAGCCATTCCCAAACCATCCCTGGTTTCATCCCCTGGCTGCTCCCAAGCTATCCCTGGTTTAATTCCCCAGCCATTCCCAAACCATGCCTGTTTTCACTCCCAAACCATCCCTGGTTTCATTCCCAAACCATCCCTGGTTTCACTCCCAAACCATCCCTGGTTTCATCCCTGGTTTCATTCCCAAACCATCCCTGGTTCCATCCCTGTTTTCACTCCCAAACCATCCCTGGCTGATCCCCTGGCTGCTCTCAGCTCTCCTCTCCAGCCCAGTTCTCCTGTGCCCGTTTCCTCCCGCACCGACGCCTCCCCAAGGCCACTCCCGCTGTGCTCACACCTCTCTCCCTCTGTTCCATCTCCCACCTCCCTTTGTGAGGCCAGACTCCTGCCACCTCCCACACTCCAGCCTCTCGCTTTGTCCCCATTCCAGCCTTTGTGGGACAGGGACAGAGGGTGACATTGCGGCAGCTTGGCCCCAAATCCGGGGGTGAATCCCCCCCTTCCATCCACCCCTGGAGCTCAGCTCTCCGTGGGCTCCCACTGCAGCACAGCCCTTTGGGGAGCCTCACACAGATACAAAATGCAGTTTAAGGTGATGAAAATCCCTAATTTTCCTGCTGATTAAAACTGGAGCTGTGTGACAGCAGCTCTTGGCGTCCCTGTCAAGGCACTTCAAATGTTTTGTCACATCTCCACGAGCAGGGAGAGAGCCTCAGTTAGGAATTATTGGGAAGGGATTGACAGCCCCACTCCTCCTGCTGCCTGCTGGGATCAGGAGCTCCTTCCTCATCCTGGGATGCTCTGCTGGGAGCCTCTCCAGCCTCCTCATCCTTTCCACAGACAAAAAGACTCCTGGAGATGGAAGTTTCACTCCGAAAATTGGGAACTGTGCAGATTTTAGTTGTTGGGTGGTGAAGCAACACCAGAGCTTTTGGCCTTGTCTTCTCACAAGTGCTCTGGGGCACAGCACCTTGCTGGGATCATCCCGTGTCCTTCATCCCATCCTCCTGCTCTTCCAGGGATGCAGGAGCTGCTGCCACCCCCAGAGAGCCACCCCAGCTCCCCGTGCCACAGCGAGGGGCGTTTGCCGCAGGCTCTGCCCTCTCCTGGCATCGCTCCGGCTCCCAAAACTCTTCCCAAGTTTTCTTGCTGATCCCTGAAGAAGCTCGGGGATAATTGTGCAGCCTTAGCAGTTAAAAAAGCAACTTTTTCTGCAAACAAAGCTGCTCACCCCTGGCTCCTGCTGGGCTCGGGAGCCAGCTGGGATCTGTGAGATGGATGTGGCTGGGCAGGGAATGTCAGATCCAGCCAGGCTGTTGGCACATCCTGCTGCTGGATGTGGATTTGGGGATGTGGCCGGGTTTGGTGACCCATCCTGGAGCTGGTGGCTCATCCCTGGAGACCCCAGGAGCACTGGGCAGGTGCCAGCGGGCGAGGGTGGCACCTGAGGGATTTCAGGATCCAGAGCTACCGGAAGGCACAGGCATATTTGCCAATGTGGAACGGGGAGGACCAGGGCGATCTGCTGGGTGCTGCTGGAAGGAAATCAGATGTTCCCTGCTGGTAGGAGCAGCAGAAAGCCAGAGCTGAGAGCAGCCCTTCCCCTGGAGGAAGCAGCTCCATGAAATATTGATGGGATTCACACACAGCAGCCGAGCCGTGCGAGCTGCATTGCAGAGCTTGGAGCCGGAAAGGCAGCGGCAGCCGGAACGGGAAAAGCTCCTCTCCCCCTTCCCTCTGTGCCAGGCACATCAGCCCCAGCCTGGCACGGCCCCGCCAGCCCTCAGTGCCACCAGGACAAGGGGCAGGATCTGACTGGGGCCATCCCATTCCAAACCCATCCCAGGTTTCTTGCATCCCCACAGAGCTGCCCCAGTTTTTGGGGCCACGTGGCTGCAGCGTCCCACTGGCCACAGTGCCAGCTCCTGTGTGTCCCCAGCCAGGTCCTGCTCCGTCCCCAGCTGCCCGTGGTGGCCACGGCCAGCACCGAGGTGCCACCAGAGCAGATTATCCATGCTCTGGATTATCTCCAGGATGGGTTGGACCATCGGGAATGGCCGGTGCTTGCCGCAGTGCCCCCGTGGCTCTGGTGGCCAGTTGGGCTCAGTGGACGCTGGCTGTCCCCCAGCCTGGCCCTGCTGGGTGGCTTTTGCTCCTCGGATTCCTTGATGTTGCCAAGGAAACGCTGGGATTCAGCACAGATCTGATTTAACCAGGCGCGGACGTCACGCAGGGACACGGGGGACAGGGACAGCGTGGCCAGGGTGCAGCTTCTGCTGTCCTGCACCCCTTCCCCACCAGGAAGGGCTCCAGCATGGATGGCCTGGAATTCCACACCTGTCCCACCTTCCCAGTGGAAGATGGGCACAAAGTGGGAGCAGGAGGACTCTGTGTCCCACTGGTTCCCCATGGAGGATCCCACTGGATCCTCCTGGAGCTGTGGCATCCAGAGGTGGACACATCCTCTGGGAATGGGCATGGAAAGGGAATTGCCATGACCAAGGTGTGTTTGGCCACAGCAGGACTCAGGAAGATTCCCATGGGACATTTCTCCTGTGTCGCTGCTGCCTGGAGATCCCATGCTGGGTTGTGGCTCCCAGTCTGGATCCCAGTGGTGCTCCCAGCCTGGGTCCCACTGGTGCTCCCAGTCTGGATCCCAGTGGTGCTCCCAACCTGGGTCCCACTGGTGCTCCCAGTCTGGATCCCAGTGGTGCTCCCAGCCTGGATCCCACTGGTGCTCCCAGCCTGGATCCCAGTGATGCTCCCAACCTGGATCCCACTGGTGCTCCCAGCCTGGATCCCACTGGTGCTCCCAGCCTGGATCCCAGTGATGCTCCCAGCCTGGATCCCAGTGGTGCTCCCAGCCTGGATCCCAGTGGTGCTCCCAGCCTGGATCCCAGTGATGCTCCCAGCCTGGATCCCAGTGGTGCTCCCAGTCTGGATCCCAGTGATGCTCCCAGCCTGGATCCCAGTGGTGCTCCCAGCCTGGATCCCAGTGATGCTCCCAACCTGGATCCCACTGGTGCTCCCAGCCTGGATCCCAGTGATGCTCCCAGCCTGGATCCCAGTGGTGCTCCCAGCCTGGATCCCAGTGATGCTCCCAACCTGGATCCCACTGGTGCTCCCAGCCTGGATCCCACTGGTGCTCCCAGTCTGGATCCCAGTGATGCTCCCAACCTGGATCCCACTGGTGCTCCCAGCCTGGATCCCACTGGTGCTCCCAGCCTGGGTCCCAGTGGTGCTCCCAGTCTGGGTCCCACTGGTGCTCCCAGTGCACAGCCCCATCCAAACTTCCCAACTTTTCCAAGGAATGGAGCACATTTGCACCCATCCTTTAATTTTAAGCTGATGCAGCAATAACGCTGCACCTGCAGCAAATCCCAGCCAGGACAGAACTTTGCTAACCTGCCTGAGCCAGGAGAAGCTGAATTCCAGGACCTGGAGTTCCTCCCAAATTCCCAGCTCACGTGCACCCAATTATAGCCCTTGTTGGGCAATTAAAATTATACAAGCAGCTGCCTATCAAAGCTGAAGCAATTAATTAGAATGAAATACTTTTAGGGGAAATAAGCCTTGCCTTATTCCCAAATTCCTGCAGGAGCAGGTGTGTGGGAGCTGGGATGCTGCAGCTTGTCCTGGTGTGCTGTTGCCTAGACAGGGCCTTGGGGTGGCAGCTCTGGCAACCTTTTTATTCCCAAAAAAAGCTGATTTTAGGACCTACCTGTTCCAGACATGCACAGTTTTCAGTGCTTTCTTTCCAGGCTCGAGGCAGCCCCAGCCTCACAAGGACAGGAAGAACCTCCTGCCCCAGTGCCAGGGTTTTTTACAGCCCCGTTTTTCCCTTGGTGGTTTTGAGGGAGCAAACAGCTCCTAAAATCCCTCTGCCTCCTTCCCTGGCAAGGCAGCACTCCCAGCCACCCCCACCGTGCTCATTTAGCACTTTCCTCCTCCTCCTCCTCCTCCTTTCCCACCTGTGTGGGGGCACCTGCAGGGCTGTTCCCTCCTTCTCCAGAGCTTTTCCCAAGGCACCCACTTTTCCCATCAATATTTTGCCCCTCATTCCTGTTTCTGTGCCATATTTGGGGCCAGCACTGCCTCCCAGCCCCAGGCTGTCCCTTCCCACATTTGCAGCCCCCCTGGCACTGCCCAGTCACCTGCGGCCTCCTGTCCTGCCTTGAGCCCCACTTTTCCCATCCCTGCCCTCTGTAGGGATCATGGGGGGGGTCATCAGCTCCCTGAATCCCAGCCCAGGGATGCTCCCAGCCCATCCCACCCCGCTGGACCACTGTGGCCCTGCTCGGGGCTGGGAGGAGAACTGGGTCAGCCGTGTAACCATGGAGATGCTGAGGGAGATGCTGAAGCAGCGCCAGCACAGCCCCGGCTCTCCAGAACCCTGGAAAGCTTCACCCGCCCTGGCACCCTCCGGATCCGGCCGGGATGGGGCTGGGAAGCTGAGCCGAGCCTCCTCCTCCTCCTCCTCCTCCTCCTCCTCTTCCCCGGCGCAGGGCCGGTAAGACGCCTCCATCTCTTATTTTCTTTTCATATTTTTTTGGGGTGCCACCAGCGGGGAGGGGCAGAGCTCGGCCCCCGCCATCCGCACGCAACAGGGATCCCGATTTTCCTGCCGCTTGCGCTCATCCACCGGGGATGCTCCAGCCATGACACGGCTCCCGGCGCTGTCCGCGGGCTCCGTGCATCCCTCGGGCTCGCCGGGGAACTCCCCGGGGCTGCCGGTGCTCGTTGTCTCCCGCAAGGACGGAGCGCGGTGGCGGTGAGCGCTGCGGGGGCTGCGGCGCTGCCCCGGGAGCTCGGAGCGCGGTTCCCATGGAGCGGGCTGGATGCGGCGTCACGGGGATGGCTCCGAGCATCCCTGGATCGGGAGCCGGGGAATAAATACACGGAGGGCAAGGAGAAATGGTGTTCGAGGGGAAAGCTCTGCGGTTCCTGACTCCCCCCGCGCTGCCGGGAAGGGGGAGCCGGGGCAGGGACAGAGCGGGCTGAGGGGGCTGTGGTGGCATCAGGGGTGCTGTGGTGGCATCAGGGGGGCTGTGGCCAAGCCAGAGATGCTGTGACCATGCTGAGGATGCTGTGGTGGCATCAAGGGTGCTGTGGTGGCATTAAGGGTGCTGTGGTGGTACTGAGGATGCCTTGGCCATGCCGAGGGTGCTGTGGTGGTACCAAGGGTGCTGTGGCCATGCCAGAGATTCTGTGGCCGTGCTGAGGATGCTGTGGTGGCACCAAGGATGCTGTGATTGTACCAAGTATGCTGTAACTGTGCCAAGGGTGCTGTGGTGGCATCAGGGGTGCCGTGGTGGCATCAGGGGTGCTGTGGCCATGCCAGAGATGCTGTGGCTATGCTGAGGATGCTGTGGTGGCACCAAGGATGCTGTGGTGGCATCAGTGATGCTGTAGCCATGCTGAGGGCACTGTGGCCATACTGAGGATGCTGTGGTGGTGCTGAGGATGCTGTGGTGGCACCAAGGATGCTGTGGCCGTGCTGACAGCACTGTGGTAGTGCTGAGGGCACTGTGGTGATACTGAGGATGCCGTGACCATACTGAGGTTGCTGTGGCCATGCTGAGGGCACTGTGGTGGTGCTCAGGATGCTGTGGCCATGCCAAGGATGTTGTGAGGATGCTGTGGCCACACTGAGGATGCTGTGGCCACACTGAGGATGCTGTGGCCATACTGAGGGTGCTGTGGCCATACTGAGGATGCTGTGGCCACACTGAGGATGCTGTGGCCATACTGAGGGTGCTGTGGCGATACTGAGGGTGCTGTGGCCATACTGAGGATGCTGTGGCCGTGCCAAGGATGCTGTGGCCGTACCAAGGCCAGCTCAGCCGTGACAGCCACAGTCTCCAGCACTCAATCTCCAGCCCAGCTCGTATCAGCACCAGGCACCCCTGAACCCCCCACCCAGCACCCACTCTGGGCAGAAACAGATTGTGCAGGGAGATACGGGGTAAAATCACGGGCAGGGGAAAGCAAATCCTCCCTTCAGGCTGAGGAGCTGCTCGGCTTCCTTTGCAGTGGATTATCCCCGTGTGTGTTGCATTGGAAATGATCCCATTAGCGCTCTGCTCTCCTGATCTAATTTGCTCCCACCAGAGCCTGGTGCTCTCTGGGCGGCTGGAGTAGCCGGTGGGGAACAGCAGCAGGAGCCCTGTGTGCTCTCCTGGGCTGGGTTGTCACAGGGATTTCTCACCTGGAGCGTGGAGGGGCCTGGGCTGGGCCTGGCTGAGCCCTCGTGCAGAGGGATTTGTGTTTGCTCAGGCACAGCCTAAGCCAGGATTGCTGGTGGGGAAACTGAGGCATGGGGAAGTGTTTGGGATCCATTCCCTGTGTCAGGTGCAGCCTAAGGGAAAACTCAGGGACTGCAGCAGGTTTGGAGCCTGAGAGTGGTGGGTGGCATTGGGAAATGCCACCCCAAAGGTCCCCAGGGCAGCAGATCAGCCCTGACCCCTCCTCGAGGAGGTGCTGGACATCAGCACGGGGCTGTGATGGGGCAGATCCAGAGCTGGGATTGCACCTGGTGCCAATGGCTCCATCCCTCTGGAGCTGGGCTCATCCAAACCGACAGCTTTATCCAAGGGCTCCATCCCTCTGGAGCTGGCATACATCCCATAGTGATGGCTTTATCCAAGGGATCCATCCCTCTGGAGCTGGGACTCATCCAAACCAATGGCTTTATCCCAGAGGATCCACCCCTCTGGAGCTGGGATACATCCCATAGTGATGGCTTTATCCCAGGGGATCCACCCCTCTGGAGCTGGGATACATCCCATAGTGATGGCTTTATCCCAGGGGATCCACCCCTCTGGAGCTGGGATACATCCCATAGTGATGGCTTTATCCAAGGGATCCATCCCTCTGGAGCTGGGGCTCATCCCACACCCATGGCTTTATCCCAGGGGATCCATCCCTCTGGAGCTGGGATACATCCCACACCCATGGCTTTATCCAAGGCCTCCATCCCTCTGGAGCTGGGGGGTCAGTGCTGAGCCCCCCAGGCACCAGGAGTGGGGGCAAGGCCGTGGGTCAATGCCTGGGCAGAGCCAGGAGGGAAAACCCCAGCCAGGAGGGAGCTAATTAATGATATTAATGGTATTAATGACTAATCACCCGCTCCGCCCTGCCATTGAAAAATCCGCGAGTTCAGCAGTGCTGGAGCTGATCCCACAGCTCCTGCCAGGTCTCATCCATGATTCCCATCAGGTCTCATCCCAGCAGAACCCCCACCCTGCCCCACTCCCCATCCCTCTCTCCTGAAAGGGAAACATTTTTCCAGGCGCTGCCTCCATCCATTATCACAAAGTGGCTTCACTTGGCCTGCAGTTAATAATTCACCTTTCCCTGGAAGATGGATGCTCCATCCTGCTGGAGTTTAAATATTCATGGCCAAGGGAAGGCAGCAGGGCCGTGTGGGAGCTCTGCCATCCACCCCTAGTGCTCCCATCCAGGGATTCCCATCCCATCACCTGGAGATGTGCAGATGTGGAGATGTTTGGAGAAGGGGGTGTGCAGGGAAAACTTGGCTGGATGTGATTTTGGGTGTCCTCAGGGATGGATGGGGCTGTACCCAAGGGACCCCTCACCCCTGGCTGGGCAGGCTGGTGGCACTCAGAGCCTTCTGCTCATCCAGGTGTCTCCTGGATGTTGGGAGTGTCTGGGTCCTGCAGGGAGCTGAGGCAGGGCTGGATGTTCACCCCAGGGTTCCTGACCCCTTCCTGTTGCTCTCATAGGTGGGGGAAAAATCTTGGAATATACTGAGATTAAAGGAACCCACAAGAATAATTCAGTCCAACCCCAGGTCCTGCACAGACACCCTAAAATCCCACCTTGGGCATCCCTGGGAGTGGTATCCAAATGCTCCTGGAGCTCTGGCATCCTTAGGAATGCTCCTGAGGGAGCCTGGGGAGTTCCCTTCCTGCTGCTCCCATGGGTGGGGGAAAAAATCTTGGGATATACTGAGATTAAAGAAACCTACAAAGATCATCCAATCCAACCCCAGGTCCTGCACAGACACCCCAAAATCCCATCCTTTGGCATCCTTTGGAATGCTCCTGAGGGAGTTCCCTTCCTGCTGCTCCCATGTGTGGGGGAAAAAATCCTTGGAATATACTGAGATTAAAGGAACCCACAAGGATCCCCCAGTCCAACCCCTGGCCCTGCACAGACACCCTAAAATCCCATCCCTGTGCATCCCTGGAGCTCTGGCAGCCTCGGGAATGCTCCTGAGGGAGCCTGGGGAGTTCCCAGCGGGAAAACATTTCCCTAATTTCCACCTCTCCGTGGGTTGTGCCACCTGAACTTCCTGGCTTTTTTAACCCTTCGATGGCACCACCCATCCCCATGGGGACAATGCCACAACCGCTGTGAACGTCCCCAACTTGTCCCCGCAGCTGATCCCGGGCAGCAGAGCCGGTGCCGGTGCCGGCGGGCGCGCTGACCATGTTCAACGGGGATGCCAGCTCCTCATCCGCCAGGAATGTGGTGCGCAGCTCCAGCATCAGCGGCGAGATGTACAGCCTGGAGAAGAGCGCGCGCGGCAGCGCCGACTCCGTCTCCGTCACCGTCACCGCCAGCAAGAAGCGACGCTCCAGCCTGGGCGCCAAGATGGTGGCCATCGTGGGGCTGTCCCAGTGGAGCAAGAGCACCCTGCAGCTCAACCAGACCGGTGAGAGGCCGCCCTGATCCTGTTCTTGGGGTTTGAGGCGGCCGCCAGGCAGGATTTGGTGGCCCGCGTGCGATGGAGGCGTCTAAAAATGGCGCCTGAGAAATGGCACCCAAAAATTACACCCCAAAAATGGCACCTAAATACCTTATATTATAAAAAGGCATATTATATAATATTTAATATATATTATATAGAATATATTGCATGTATACTATATTATATAATATATGCATATTATATATTGTATATTGTATATTATATATTGTCTATTATATATCATATATGTATAATGTAAATATATATAATATAGTATAATATGTATATAATAATTATATTATTATATAATTATAATTATATACATTATATAATTCTAACAGCTTCAATCACTCCCCAGTTAATTTTTCCCTCAATTTTAAGGCAGTTCCAGGGAGCTGCCAGGACCGGGCAAACCCTTGCGTGGGGACAGCCCTGAACGAGCAGGACAAAGCTGGCAATGCCACCACTCACACATGGTCACACAGCGGGGCCTGGGGACAGTGCCAGGGGTGGCCGCTCGTGCCACCCTCCTCCTCCTCCTGCTGCCATCTGCCACCACCAGGGACACGTGGCGGGGAGCGGGGTGGAGGAAAGGGGACATCAGGTGGTGTTGGGGCTGTGCCCACACCTGTGGCACTGCGGATTGTCCCCTCTGGCATGGGGACAGGGATTTTGGAAGCCCAGGGGACATCAGGCAGCGTTGGTGCTGTGGCATTGCAGGTTGTCCCCTCTGGTATGGGGACAGGAGAACAAAGGGATGGAGAAAGGGGACATCGGGAGGCTCTGACATCGTGGATTGCTGTCCCCTCTGGCATGGGGACAGGGGCACTGGGAGAGTGGAGAAAGGGGACATCAGGAGCGTTGTGGCTGTGGCATTGTTGGGATACTCTCCATGGGGTTGGGATTGTTTCCTCAAAGGAGGAAAGGGGAAAGGTTCCTGTCCCCTCTGGCACGGGGACTTTGGAGGCCAATGGACGGTGCCAGCTCTTGTGGGGTGAGCGGGGCAGGTCTCAGTTGCAGAGGGGACCCTCAGCCATCCAAAACTGGGACAGAGTGAGGCTGTGGCAGATGGAGTGGGGACACGGGGACATGGGGACACAGAGCCAGCCCCTGGCTCTCCTCTCCTGCCGCACCGGGGTGTGTCCGTGCAGGATCCCGTGGGGATTCACCCAGGGAACGGCGCACAACTCCCTGGAATGATGGAAACCAGGAAACCAGGAAGGCAGGGAAGGGCTGGGGGCAGGAGCTGGAGCTGATCCCGTCTCCAATTCCAGAGGGCGGCCCCAAAAAGCTGCGCAGCACCATCCGCAGGAGCACCGAGACCGGCATCGCCGTGGAGATGAGGACCAGGGTGACCCGGCAGGGCAGCCGGGAGTCCACGGACGGCAGCACCAACAGCAACAGCTCCGACGGCACGTAAGGAACGGGGCAGGCATCGGGAGGGGAGCCGGGGACCCCTCCCGGCAGAGGGGGATGCTCCATGAAAATCTTTTGCAGGTTCATCTTCCCCACCACGCGGCTGGGAGCCGAGAGCCAGTTCAGCGATTTCCTCGACGGGCTGGGGCCGGGGCAGCTCGTGGGGCGGCAGACCCTGGCGACGCCCCCGATGGGTGAGCAGGGGAGGCTCCGGAGGGAGGGAAGAGGGGAAAAGGCCGCGTGTTTATTCCAAGAGGCCGCGTGTTTCTCCCCAGGGCTCCATCCCAGCCCATCCCGGGATGCTTGGGGATGCTCTGCCCCATGCAGGGGAGCAGGGCTCAGGGCAGGGCATCCCTGGGAAGCAGCGGCTCTGCCTTTTCCCGGGGCTTCCTCGTCCCTGGGCTTCCTTTTCCAGCATCCTGGAGCCAAACCCTCCCCTCTGTCCCCTCTTTTCCCTCTGAAATCCCAAATGGGGATCAAAAGTTGCACCCCAAGTGTGAATTCCCAGCCAGCAGCAGCAGCTGGGGACACATCCCAAGGTGACCCCTGATCTGCCTGGGCTGCAGATGCTGGGAATGGCAAGAGCTGCCTGGTGTCCCCAGTCCTGTCCCCTCTGTCCCTGTGGTACTGGGAGCTGGTCCTGAGTAAATCCCAGAAGGAGCGAGGTTCAGGGAAGTTCAGGGAAGGGAAGGGCAAAGGGGAAGGGAAAGGAGAAAGGAAAAAGGGAAAGGGAAAGGGGAAATGGAAATGGGAAAGGGAAAGGGGAAGGGGAAGGGAAAGGGAAAAGGGAAAAGGGAAATGGGAAAGGGGAAATGGGAAATGGGAAAGGGAGAGGTGTGGTTGGACCCCTCAGAATTCCTGCCCCCTGATCCCTCCTGTCCCAGCCTCTCGTTTTCCTGGGGATCACCTGGCCCGGGAAAATCCCAGCCTTATTCCCACCATGAGGGATAAAATGCCAGTGACAGGGATGGAGCTGATGGGGAGGGAGGAGGGGCTCCCACCCAGATCTCTGCAAGCTCCTTCCCATCCACTGAGCCCCCAATTCCCAGCAAACCAGGCATCCAGTGGGACTCCGTGTGTGCAGATGGCCTCTTTGGGATCTGCTCTGTTCCCAGTGGTGATGGGGACACGGGGCTGTGGCTGTCCCCAGGGGAGGGGACCATCAGGCACGGCCCTGAAGGCGTGTCCCCCCTTGCAGGCGATGTCCACGTGGGCATGGCTGACCGCAACGGGCAGCTCGAGGTGGACGTGATCCAGGCCCGGGGGCTCATCCCAAAGATGGGCTCCAAGTGCATCCCTGGTAGGTGGCTGTGGAGGGAGGGGGTGGCTGCCGTGCTGGGATCATCCCAGGATCCTGCTCCACGTCCCTGCTTGTCCCTGTCTCCCACGGCAGCCACCTATGTGAAGGTTTACCTGCTGGAGAACGGCGTCTGCCTGGCCAAGAAGAAGACCAAGGTGGTGAAGAAAACCTGTGACCCCTCGTACCAGCAGCCCCTGCTCTTCGAGGAGAGTCCCCAGGGCAAAGTCCTGCAGGTAGGCAGGGACACCTTCCCCTGTCCCAGGTGGCTCTGAGCCCCATCCAGCCTTTCCTTGGACACTGCCAGGGATGGGAAAGGGAAAGGGAAAGGGAAAGGGAAATGGGAAAGGGAAATGGGAAAGGCTGTCCAGGGATGGGACAGCCGCAGCTTCTGTGGGCTGCGATGCCCTCCTTGGAGCTGGGACCTTCTCCTTGAGGTCTGGGTGCCCTTCTTGGGGTCTGGAATGCCCTGCCTGGGGTTGGGATGTTCTCCTTGAGGTCTGGAATGTTCTCCTCAAGGTCTGGGATGCCTTGCTTAGGGTTGGGATGTTCTCCTTGAGGTCTGGAATGACCTCTTTGGGATCTGGAATGCCCTCCTTGAGGTCTGGGATGTTCTCCTCAAAGTCTGGAATGCCTCGCTTAAGGTTGGGATGCTCTCCTTGGGGCTGGGATGTTCTCCTTGAGGTCTGGAGTGATCTCCTTGAGGTTGGGATGCTCTCCTTGGGGTTGGGATGTTCTTCTTGAGGTCCAGGATGTTTTCCTGGAGGTCTGGAATGCCCTGCTTGGGGTTGGGATTGTTTCCTCAAGTTTGGGATGTTTTCCTCAGGGCTGGGATGCTCTCCTCGAGGTTGGGGTGCCCTCTTTGGGATCTGGGATGCCCCGTGCCAGGAGCTCCCGACCCTCACAGGGTGAGAGGAGCAATTCCAGGGATCCCCAGAGCCCTTCCTGCTGTCCCTCAGACCTTCCCCAGCCCGACCCCAGCAGGGATTTCCCATCTGGGCATGGATTTCCCCACAACTCCCAGCTCCATCACCCGTTCCCTGCCCGCAGGTGATCGTCTGGGGCGATTACGGGCGCATGGACCACAAGTGCTTCATGGGGATGGCCCAGATCATCCTGGAGGAGCTGGATCTCTCCAGCGCCGTCTCGGGCTGGTACAAACTCTTCCCAACCTCCTCCCTGGCCGACTCCAGCATCGGACCCCTGACCCGCCGCCTCTCCCAGTCCTCCCTGGAGAGCTCCACCAGCCCCTCCTGCCCGTAGAGGCTGGGATGGGCAAGGAGACATCCAAGGAGACCTTGCAGAACTGGTCATGGAGAGCTGTAAATATCCTTCTTTTTATTTTATTTTTTTTCCCCTTTTTTTTTTTAATTAATTTTCAATCTCCTTCCCCCACGAAAAAATCTGCCCTGGACGCCCTCCCTGGGAAGGGAGAGGGAGCAAGGACTGGGTGTGAGGCAGGGGGGAAGGAGAGGTGAAAATTCCCCCCGAGGGCTGCGACTGCCACCGAGCCCAGACTGTTCCCAGACCTCGTCCTGGGAGCTCCCAGCTCTCCCCCAACCCTGCTGGGAGCAGCCCAGCCTGGCTGAGGACGAGGTTCCTTTTTCCTGCCTCGGGGTTGGGATGGTTTCCTCAAGTTTGGGATGCTCTCCTCGAGGTTGGGAATGGCCTCTTTGGGATCTGGAATGCCCTCCCTGAGGTCTCCCTTTCCCTGCCTCCCAGGAAAAGGTGGCTTTCCGAGGGGAAAAACCCCACCGAACTCAGAACAGATCCAACTCAGCACTATTTTTTTGTTTTCTAAGGAATGTAGCATCTTCTCTTATGTAGCTTTGCCACGTGCTAACAACACATTCACTGCAATACCCAAGAGAACTCCGGATGGACCGGGAACATCTGCCAGTCTCATCCCGTTTGGTCGCTTTCCCAGCACTTTTGGTGGCCATTTCCCTGCCTTTTTTTTTTTTTTTAATTTTTTTTTCCCCCAATTTTTGGGTTTTTTTTGGGTTTTTCCCGGGAGCATGTAGCCTGTGACCATTGCCAAAGCAAGAGGGGACAGGGAAAGGGGCGCTGGGCTCCCCTTGGTGTCCACTGGGCTTCTCCTCGTGTCCGGCCAAAACCAGACCCAAAGGACAAACTCTGGGAATGCCTCGTGGGAGGAGGGAGAAGGCGACACAACGGAGCAGGAACACCAGGATCCTGGTGGATCGGCTGCCTCCCAGCCCCCTCCTTCCCAGCTGGAGGGCTGGCACGTTCTCCTCGAGGTCTGGAATGCTCTCCTTGGAGCTGGGATGTTCTCCTCGAGGTCTGGAATGCTCTCCTTGGAGCTGGGATGTCCTCCTCAAGGTCTAGAATGTCCTCCTTGGAGCTGAGATGTTCTCCATGGAGCCGGAATGTTCTCCCTGGAGCTGGGATGTCCTCCTTGAGGCCTGGAACGCTCTCCTCGGATCTCGGATGCCCTCCTTGAGGTCTGGCTGTCCCTCCTTGGGGTCTGGGAAACCCCTGCTCGGGGTTGGGATGCTTTCCTCGAGGTCTGGAATGCTCTCCTCGAGGCTGGCATTCCCTCCTCAGGGGCCGGGATGCCCCTTCTTGGGGTCTGGAATAGCCTCCTTGGAGTAGGATGCCGTGCTTAAAGGCTGGGATTCCCTCCTCAGGGGTTGGGATACCCTCCCTGAGGGCTGGGATGACCTTCCCAGGATCTTGGATCCCCTCCTGGAGATGCCCTCCTTGGAGCTGGGATCTCCTCCTCCGCCTCCTCCAGACCAGGCTGTCCTCCTCAAGCTGTGGGATTCCCTTCCCAAGCTGTGGGATTCCCTTCCCAAGCTCTGGGATTCCCTTCCCAAGCTGTGGGATTCCCTTCCCAAGCTCTGGGATTCCCTTCCCAAGCTCTGGGATTCCTTTCCCGGGCTCTGGGATTCCCTTCTCAAGCTCTGGGATTCCCTTCCCAAGCTCTGGGATTCCCTTCCTGGGCTCTGGGATTTCCTTCCCAAGTTCTGGGACTCCCAAGCTCCGGGATTCCCAAGTTCTGAGATTCCCAGGTCCTGGGATTCCCTTCCCGGGCTCCAGCACGCTCCCCTCGAGATCTGGGACATCCTTGGGGTTGGGACACCCTTCTGGAGATCTGGGATGCCCTCCTGGATATTTGAATTCCAAGCAGGAGCGGAATCCGAGCCTGGTTCTCTCCAGGGGGACATCTCAAGAGCAGCTCTGGAATTCGGGGGGCAGACGGAGGAGCTCCTTAGCGGGGTGAGCGTTTTTGGGGGGGTTTTTTTTGTTCGTTTTGTTTGTTTTTTCCAAGCAGCATTTTGGTTCCCTCCGATGGGATCCAGTTCTTGTAGCAAACCCGGGAATTAACGGAAGCTTTTTTTGAAGGTGCCTATTGAAATTTGCTGAAATTACTCAGGGGAGACACCACTAGAAACTCTTGGTTTCTTCATCAAATATTCCTAAATCCAATGACTGTCCTGAAGGATCAGTTCCCAAGAGAGAAGGAACAAAATCCCGACAACACCAAAAGTTGAGGAGACTGGAAGAGGACAAGAGGTTCATGGGGAATTTCACGGGGCTGGCTCTGACCTTCAGTCTTCACCACAAAGCACCCCACAGCAAGGCTGGGGGTTTTTATAGGATTATTTCTTGGCAAAACGCAGAATTCCACGATGCACAGAGCACAACAAACCCACCTGGGCTTCTCCTGGTGGCGCCGGGAATGAAGAACCAGCTCAGCCACAGCAGAACAAACCCAAACCCGAAGGAAAAGACTGTTGGGATGAAGCTGTTCCCTCCACAAACCCAGCCCCAAACCTGGGGTCCATAAAACCAAACGTGGGAGTCCTCAACCCCAACGCTGGGGTCCGCAAGTCCAAATCTGGGGGATTGTACATCCAGTCCCAGGGGTCCACAAACCCAAACCTGAGGGTTCACAAATCCAAGCCTTGAGGTCCACGACCCCAATTCTGGGGTGGCGTAACCCCAAATCTGGGGGCTCAAAACCCCAAACTTGGTGTCCCACAACCTCAAATCTGGGGTTCCACCCACCCAAATCTGGAGGTCCACAACCCCAAACTTGGGGGTTCACAAATCCGGATCTGGGCAATCATAAATCCAAACTTGAGGGTTCACAAATCTAAACCTTGGGGTCCACAAGCCCCAAACCAGGGGCTCCGCCAACCCAAACCTGGGGTTCCATAACCCCAAAGTTCCACAACCCCAAATCTTGGGGTCCACAAGCCCCAAACCAGGGGCTCCGCCAACCCAAACCTGGGGTTCCATAACCCCAAAGTTCCACAACCCCAAATCTTGGGGTCCACAAATCCCCAAACCAGGGGCTCCGCCAACCCAAACCTGGGGTTCCATAACCCCAAAGTTCCACAACCCCAAATCTTGGGGTCCACAAATCCCCAAACTTGGGGGTCTACAAACCAGATCTGCAGGTCTACAAATAAATCCCCAAACTCTGGGGCCTCAAACCCACACTTGGGGTTCCACAGCCCCAAACCCGTGGCCAGCGGGACTCTGTGCTGTGGCCAATCCACCCGGCGCTGCCACAGCTTTGGTGCCATCGTGAAGGGGACTCGGAGCTGCTTCTGTGACTTTGCCAACTCCAAACCACCCAGAAGGGAATTGTCTGGATCCTGCTGAGCTGGGATGGGGAAAAGTTCATCCTTTCCCCCCCGTGAAGGATGAAGGATGAAATCCTCCTCAGAGGAGGAGCGTGGGCTGCGATTCCCGGATGGAGATCTCTGGGAATGTGGGAGATCCTGGATCTCTGGTGGTTTGGGGAATAAACTCAGCGCCCTGAGCACTGAGACAGGAGCAGACAACGGCTTGGACTCAATGTTCCCTCCTGAGCACGGAGCAATTCCATGAGGCCAGCATGGAATCACGGCAAGCAGAATTCCAAGAGGCTCAACCTGCGCCAGATTTTTGACTCTCCACGAGGGAAAGCGTCCCAAAATGAGAAGCTTTCTGCTCCTCCAAGCTGCTGCTCTTCCCTCTGGCTTCACCAACTCGATTCTAATGGGAAAAACTTCAGCTCTGCCGCGGTGGGATCATCCCGGGCACGGAGCAGGAGCGTGGGCAGAGCAGGGAGCTGAGCAGGGACCTTGTGCTGCTGGCGTGGGCACAGCTTCCCACCCCCCTCCGCATTCCCGCATTCCCTGCTCCGTCCCGGCTGCCAGGAACATCCCAGGAACATCCCACGGCCCTGCCTGACGGGAGCAGGGGCGGGGGAATCAGCAGAGCGCGGCCACCGGGGCCAGCACGGGCTTCGCTGGCTTTCTGCTGGAAAAATCACGGTGAAAATCCACATGGGAATGAGGAGAACCCAAAGATTTTCGTGAGGATGAGCTGGGGATGACTTGAGGGAGCCACCGTGCACTCCCCAGGGCCAGCACAAGCATCCCTGGCTTTCTGCAGTGAAATTCCACCTGGGAGTGAGGAAAACCCAAAGGTTTTGGCTTGTGAGGATGAGTTGGGGGAGCCACCATGTGTTCCCCAGGGCCAGCACAAGCATCCCTGGCTTTCTGCTGGAAAAATCCCAGTGAAATTCCGCCTGGGAGTGAGGAAAACCCAAAGGTTTTGGCTCGTGAGTTGGGGGTGACAAGGACAAAGTGCAGCCCTCCATGGGAGAGGTTCCTCCTGCTCCTGGAGAAGTGGGAATGCCATGAAATGACACCAAAATCCAGGAAAACGTTCCCTCCTTCCCTTCCATTCCCCCAGGAGCTGCCGCTCGCCTCCCAGCAGGAATGACCCACCTCAAACTGGAGTGGGAAACCCAAACCGGGGCAGAAGCCAGGACTGGGCCACGCTGGGGTTGCAACATCAGCTTCTCGTTTCTCAAGCCCCAGGAGCTCGTGTCAGATGTTTTCCTTCCTCAAACAAGGAGAAAAACACGGCCAAGACGCCCAGAAATCCCAAACTGAGCCCCGTGCCAGCTCCTGAGGAAGGGAACCCCATCCCAGGATGAATTCCTGCACTCCAAGATGGGACTTTGGTTGTTTTTCTGGGGGAATATTTTCTCAGAAAGGGCATTTTTTGATGTGCAATTTGATTTTGCAAAATTCCCTGGAAGGAATTTTGGGTTTGATGGTTTTCTCTGTTTTCTATCGAGAAAAGAAATCCGAATCACTGGATTTGCCAGAGATTTTTTTTTTTTCCTAGAAAGAGGAATTAATATGGAATTACATCAGTTTTGCAGCACATTTCACACCCAGCCCCCAGCAGAGAGGAGCAGCCCCCACCTGACACTGCCAGAACTGAAATCCAAACCCCCAGCTGGGATCACGAGGATGGACTTGACAAAAAAACCCAAAAAAACCTTGGAATGATGCTGGAACATCCCCTGGAAGCTGACAAAACTCACACAAAGCACAGAGAACACTCCGAGATTCCAGGCCTGAGTTATCCCTGGTCTGGAACGGACCAGATTTGCCAAAGTCCAGGGAAAATTTCCAAGAAATTGGGATCAGCCAGAATGCAGCTGCTGTTTCATCACCATCAGGGCGCGCTGAAAAACCTGGGAGAGGAGGTTTGGGTGGGAGTTTTCCCAAAATCCAGTGGAATCCAGCACCAATTC
Organism: Molothrus aeneus; assembly: GCF_037042795.1. Classification (NCBI taxonomy): domain Eukaryota; kingdom Metazoa; phylum Chordata; class Aves; order Passeriformes; family Icteridae; genus Molothrus; species Molothrus aeneus. The sequence goes on from NC_089668.1 coordinate 2,277,511, forward strand.
CCTGAATCCACTGCCACAGAGCACCAGAAAGGGGAGGGAGGAAAAATCCTCTCCACCTTTCCCAGCTCTGCCAACCTTTCCTCCAGGAGCTCCCAGCTCCTGCTTCCACCCAGACCAGGAATTCCTCAGGAATGGGATCAGAATTCCCTTGGCTGACAGGGAATCTCTTCTGTTCACTGCCTGACGCCACAGCTTGGGAAATCCAGCCTGGATTCCACCATTCCCACCTGGACTCACAAATCCCACCCAGCAGGGCAGGAAGGATTTTTTTCCCTCCCACGAAAAACTGCACCAGGGATGTTTTTCCAGGTGGAAAGTGTTTTTTTCCAGTTGACTTTCTGGATGGATGGGGAAATGCCTGGATGTGGGAACCTCTGGATTGGTTTGGAAAATACCAGAATTGTGCAGATCAAGGACCAGCGGGCTGAACCCAACCTGGATGTGTTTTTCCTCGTGGATGGGAAGAGCCCTCCCTGCTTTCCCTGGGGATTTCATGGCTGCAGATGGATCTGGAGAATTCCCAGCAGGGTTTGCATCCTGCTGTGCCAAGGCCTTTCCCAGTGTTCCAGCTGGAAATCTTCCCTCTGCTCCACAGGTCCCAGGCTGGTTTGGGTGGGAAAGACTTTAAAATCCATCAAATTCCAGCCCCTCAGAGGCTGCTCCAAGCCCCATCCTGGGACACTTCCATGGACAGGCCAGGATTTTTTTTTTTCATGGAGAAACCCCCTCCCAATCCTTGGCTGGTTGGTTAAAGGTATGAAAATCACTTTTAGGAGTTGAAAAGCTGCAGGAAAGACTTTTTAGGGAAAAAAAAAAAAAAAAAAAAAGAAGAAAAAGCATCCCAAACAACAGGGTTGGAATTTTGGGGGTCACTCCGTGACCGGGTGGGAGAATCAAACCCGCTCACCTGAGGAAGATTTTGGGTTGAAAAAGACACAGAAAAGTGTCCAAGTGTTGGTCTGGGTGACTGAGGAACCTCCACGTTGTGGGACCCCTGAGCATCCCTCAGGAACACCGGGATGGACTCCAGGGATGCAGGAGATCCCAGTGCTCCCCCAGGGCCTGGAGCTCCGGTTGTTGCTATACCTCATCCTTTCCTTTTCCTTGGATCCTTCCCTTTTCCCACTTTTTCCATTCCTTTAGGACCCAGAGCTTGTGCACTCGGCCACATCCAGGGTTTTTATTTTTGTTTTGGTTTTTGTTTTGGTTTGGTTTTTTTTTGTTGTTGTTTCTGTTTCCCTGTGGAATGAAAAGCAATCCATGATTGGGGTGGGCAACTCCCAGCCCTGCTCCCTTTGGGATTTGAGCCCAGGGCAAGGGAATCCCGGGGCTGGAGGGATGATCCAGAGGGATCCCTGTGCCCCTTCTCCACCTTCCCTGTCCAGCAGCCCCTCCAGGGCTGCCCTGAGCCCCCCAAAACCTTCCCAGGGGTGGGCGAGGGGCTCGACTCCAAAATCCAGCGCTGCTCCCGCCCCTGGGAGGGGCACAAAGCTCTGTCCAAAGCCCTGGGAGGGGCACAAATCCCTCTCCAAAGCATTTGGAAGGGCACAAATCCCTCTCCAAAGCCCTTTGAAGGGCACAAATCCTTTTCCAAAGCCCTTGGAGGGGCACAAATCCCTTTCCAAATCCCTTGGAAGGGGCAGAAATCCTTTTCCAAAGCCCTTGGAAGGGCACAAAGCCCTTGGAGGGGCACAAATTCCTCTCCAAAGCATTTGGAAGGGGCACAAATCCCTCTCCAAAGGCCTTGGATGGGCACAAATCCCTCTCCAAATCCTTTTCCAGAGCCCTTGGAAGGGCACAAATCCTTTTCCAGAGCCCTTGGAGGGGCACAAATCCCTTTCCAAAGCATTTGGAAGGGCACAAATCCCTTTCCAAAGCATTTGGAAGGGCACAAATCCCTCTCCAAAGCCCTTTGAAGGGCACAAATCCTTTTCCAAATCCCTCTCCAAAGCCCTTGGAAGGGCACAAATCCTTTTCCAAAGCCCTTGGAGGGGCACAAATCCCTTTCCAAATCCCTTGGAAGGGGCAGAAATCCTTTTCCAAAGCCCTTGGAAGGGCACAAATCCTTTTCCAGAGCCCTTGGAGGGGCACAAATCCCTTTCCAAAGCATTTGGAATGGCACAAATCCCTTTCCAAAGCATTTGGAAGGGCACAAATCCCTTTCCAAAGCATTTGGAAGGGCACAAATCCCTTTCCAACGCCCTTGGAAGGGCACAAATCCCTTTCCAAATCCCTCTCCAAAGCCCTTGGAAGGGCACAAATCCCTTTCCAAAGCCCTTTGAAGGGCACAAATCCTTTTCCAAAGCCCTTGGAAGGGGCAGAAATCCTTTTCCAAAGCCCTTGGAAGGGCACAAAGCCCTTGGGGGGGCACAAATTCCTCTCCAAAGCATTTGGAAGGGGCACAAATCCCTCTCCAAAGGCCTTGGATGGGCACAAATCCCTCTCCAAAGCATTTTCCAACGCCCTTTGAAGGGCACAAATCCCTTTCCAAAGCATTTGGAAGGGCACAAATCCCTTTCCAAAGCCCTTGGAAGGGCACAAATCCTTTTCCAGAGCCCTTGGAAGGGCACAAATCCCTTTCCAAATCCCTCTCCAAAGCCCTTGGAAGGGCACAAATCCCACCCCAGGGAATTTCCCAAAGGAATTCCCGGTCCCAAGGGGGAGCCCCTGAATGTTCAGAGCACTTTGAAGTTGGTGGCCTTGTTTTCTTAAAGGGCTTTGATCTTTTCACGAAAAGAGAGAATCTTCCCCATCCCATCATCATCCTCCTCCTCTTCCTCCTCCTCCCCAGCTCGGAATTCACCCCTGGAATGTTCAGGATGATCCAGGACTCTGGAATCTGTCATTAATCCCTCAAGTTTACACCAAAAAAAGGGGAAAAGAAAGTTGGGAATTTCTCCTGGAATTCAGGTTGGCAGCAGCACCAGGGAAATCAAAGCAAAGGGGAAAAACCCCGATGGGCTTTTGGGAGTGGGCAAAGTGGAGTTTGGGAATGTTTATCCCATGCAAAAATTCTGGATTTCCATTCCAAATGGAGGGATTTTATCCAGAATAAGGAAACTTTCAACCCAGATTCCCCCTAAAAGGTTTGAGGGGGAAAAAAATGGTGGAATTTCAGGCTGGTTTGGATCCATTGAAAATAAAATAAAAAGGGAATAAAAGGGTGGGAATGATGAGGGATTAAAGGCAAGGAGATGCTCCCAGAGCTCTGCCAGAAATTCCAAACCCTTGGAAGCCGAGGCTGAAAGGAGGGACAGGGGTGAAAAGTGCAAAACCCCACAAGGATTTGAAAATTCTTCACATTTTAGCCTCAAATCCCCCAAAATTTGCATGGAAAGGGATCACCAGGAAAGGGGGGGAAGCGTCAGAGCTTAATTAACCACGAGTTAATTGGCACTGAATGAGAAGGTGGCAGCTGAGGGGGGAGGGAGAGCCAGGGGAGGATTTCCCTTGGATATTTCAGGGTTTTCTGGGATGGGAGCAGATTTTAGGATTTCTGGGAGCATCATTTAACAATTTATGCTAAAATGGGTTTAATGACAGATTCCTCCCATTCCACAACCCCACCCTCCCCAAAAATCACCGGGCAGGGGGGACCTGGAGCATCCTTGGAGCCCCAGCCCCACATCCAAGAGCAGGGGACGGGTTTGGGATGGCGACAGAAAAGTGGGAATATTTCCAAAAACGAGCAAATGGAATTTTCTACCTGTGTCCTGTCCCGTTTTCTATGTGCGTGTGTGGTCCTTTCTTAAATGTCAAACTCTTGTATTTTTGTGGTTTCTATCTGCGGGACTGACGGCTCCGAGGGCGCACGTTGTTTTGTAAAATATTCCTGACATTTTCCTCCCCCCCCAAAAAAAAAAACTACACAAAAAAAAAGAGGGAGGAAAAGCTGAATTATTCACCTTTTAATTGGCTTTGCATGTACAGTATTGGGGCAGCAAGTGGAGATGATTAAAGCCAGCTTGAAAACTTTTTGCTTGTGCTTGGGTTGAGTTTTTTTTCCCCCAAAAAATAATAATAAAAAATAAAAATCTCACAATCCCTCGTGGATGCTCTGGGAAAGAGGGGAATGGAATAAATATATATATATATATATTTTTTTTTTTCCCTGGAAAAAGCAGGAAAGAAATCCCATAATGAATAAAAGACCCCAAAACCTCCCTGGTTCCCAAATCCCCTCCAGCTTCCCAGGAAAAATGGGGAGGGACAGGAAAAATGGGAATGGGCAGGGTTGGGTGGGATTTTGGGATGAAATTCCTCCCTGTGAGGCTGAGGAGGGGATGGGATGGGATTCCCAGGGAAGCTGTGGCTGCTCCACCCCTGGAAGTGTCCAAAGGAAAAATCTGGGATGGGGAAAGGAGCAGGGGGTGAATGGGACCCAAACCATCCTGCAATTCCACAATTCTCTGATTTTCCCTGCCCCTTCACGTTTTCGGATGAGCCCCCACAAGGTTTTGTTAAACCCGAGTTTAAAACGGTTGGAATAATGGAATTAAAGCTGGAATGAAATAATTTCATCCCAGCAGCTGCAGGAATTCTGCTCCACCTTCCCCCCATCCCAAAGCTGAGGGGTTTGTATATAAAAGTGTCAACTTTGGATTCTTCCAGGCCTGGCTGTGCTCCCTCAGCTCCCTGGCATTTGGGACAGAGCCCAAAACCAGAGGGAATTTGGGCTGATTTTTGGGATGAAATCCCCTGAATTCCCACACCTGGAGTGACCACCAGCACCAGAGGAGTCCACTGCAATGTTTTATTTGGGAATTTACATATCCACAGGAGAGAGCAGACCACAAGTCCGACTTCTTGCTGACTTTTGAAGCAGTTTTGGGTTCTACTGGAGATGAGAAAAGAAATCTGCCTAAGATTAAAATGTCCCAAGCGAGCCAGGAAAGGGAGGAACCAGGATTTTACACAGGAACAACGACAACAAGAACGAAACAAAACAGAAAAAAAAAAAAGAAATAATATGAAAAAAGTATAAATTAGGATGTCAGAATAATTTTTTAAAAGTGTAAGAAAACTTGCACAGGGCTCTGGGCCCCGGAGAATTAACTCTGGTTAAGATTGTTAAAAGTGAAATCCCATCAAATCTTAACACCAGCCAGAAAAGTTCACTCTGGAGTGCAAGTTTTTCACATTCCATCGGCTTTGCCCCCACTCTGGGCGAGATTCCTGCTTGCTCAGGGTGGGTGGGTGGGAGAGGGGCTTTTCCCAAGGACTTTGGTTCCAAGGAGGGTGGGAGCAGGGAGAGCTCCCCTCGAGGGAGGAGGTAGCAAGGCTTGCTTGCCCCTGGGCTCGGCTTAGATCCAGTTCCTCAGCACCAAATGAGGTTCCCCACCCCCCCCCAAAAAAAAAAAAAAACCCACCAAAAAAACCCCCCAAAAATAATAAATCTAACACTGCAAGTTGAAGTGAGAAATCCCAGCTTTCTGGGCAGGATTCAGTCCAGATTTCCCAGTCCCACCTGTGCCCAGGTGCCCAGCAGGGCATCAAGTGCTACCCAGGAGCTCGGGTGGAGCTTTGTGCAGGGAGGTTTCCCCTCCCCTGTGTGCATTGACTGTGCTGAGGACGGGGCTGAGCTCGTGGTGGCATTGCCACCCAGCTGTCCCCGTGGCTGTGACAGTGGAAAGGCAGAGATGGAGCTCAGGGATGGAGGAAAAAAAAAAAAAAAAAAAAAAAAAAAAAAAATTCAGGTTGGGCTGGGTCACCCCCCACCCAAAACCTGAAAGCAAAAAACCCTGAATGTCTGATGGAGCAGGTCTGGAGAACAGAACAAAGGCAGAAATGGTCACGTGCGAGCGAGGGCTCATTTCCACAGCGGGGAGCTGAGGGAGGGGTTGCTGCCCTGGGCTCCTCCTCCTCCTCCTCCTCCTCCTCCCATGGACTGTCCATAGCCCATCATTCCATTGGCTCCATAGAAGTTCATCCCAGCCATCTGCTGGGTCATCTGCAAACGGGACAGGAGAGAGGTCAGGGATGGGCCTGGACGCTGCCCACAGCTCCCAAAACCAGCAGAGCCCCGAAGGGGAGCAGGGGGGGGCTCCCCAGCATGGGGGGACTTGAGGGTCCTCGGGATAGCAGCAGGAATTTCCCCATGGAAAGAGTAAGCAGGCCTTGGAATTGCCCAAGGAGGTTTGGAGTCCCCAGGTATGGGAGGACTTCAGGGCAAGAATTTCCCCATGGAAAGGGTGGTGAGGCCTTGGAATTACCCAGGGAATTTTGGAGTCCTCGGGTATGAGAGGATTTCAGGGCAGGCTGGATATCAACAGGAATTTGCCCATGGAAAGGGTGATCAGGCCTTGGAATTTTTCCAAGGAGGTTTGGAGTCTCCAGGTATGGGAGGACTTCAGGACAGGATGGACATCAGCAGGAATTTCCCCATGGAAAGGGTGGTGAGGCCTTGGAATTGCCCAGGGAATTTTGGAGTCCCCACCCCTGGAGGTGTCCATGGGAGATGAGGCTGGGATTGGACTCAACCTCTGGGATTCTTTCCCACCCTGAGCCATCCTGGGCTCCCTCAGGCTCTCCCACTCCCCCCCTCCACAACCAACCCCGATCCCACCCCAAGCCCAACCCGCTGCGTATCCCCTCATTCCTCCCCTTCCCAACTCCAGAAAAAACCCCTGGAAAACCCCTCCAGGAGCCTCCCCCTCACCTGGGCGAGGTTCCACTGCAGCTGCTGCGTTGGCTGCACCCCGTACACGGCCGGGGGCACCGCGGCCACCCCGGCCACGTACCCGGGCTGCTGCGTCCCCATCATCCCGTTGGGAACGCCCAGCACGTTGCCCACGTAGCCTGCTGGGATGGCCACGGGTGCCACCATGCCAGCAGCCCCGGGCTGGGCCAGCATGCCCACGGACGGGGCCATCAAGCCCCCCATCATGCTGCTGGAAGGGGGCACCCCCGGGAAGGCGGCGTAGGGAGCGGCGGGATAGCCCAGCTGAGCCGGCGCCATGAACATCGCTCCTGGAAAAAGGCAGGGAGGGAAAAAACGGGTCAGTTCAGGGGCTGGGATGTCACAATTCCAGCCACAGCCTGGTTGGGGATGCCCAGGCTGAGCTGTTCTTTGTGCTGCTCACAGCTCTCAGTGAAGATGGAGAGGGAATTTGGGCAGCGGCGTGCAGGAATAGGTTCCCAGTGCCAGAGGGTTGGGTTGGATATTGGGATGGAATTCCTCCCTGATTCCCAGTGTTAAAGGGCAGATTTGGGTTGGATATTGGGAAGAAATTCCTCCCTGGTTCACAGAGCTAAAGGGCAGATTTGGGTTGGATATTGGGAAGAAATTCCTCCCTGGTTCACAGAGCTAAAGGGCAGATTTGGGTTGGATATTGGGAAGAAATTCCTCCCTGGTTCACAGAGCTAAAGGGCAGATTTGGGTTGGATATTGGGAGGGAATTCCTCCCTGATCCCCAGTGCCAGAGGGTTGGGTTGGATATTGGGAAGGAATTCCTCCCTCATTCCCAGTGCCAGAGGGTTGGGTTGGATATTGGGAGGGAATTCCTCCCTCATTCCCAGTGCCAGAGGGTTGGGTTGGATATCGGAATGGAATTCCTCCCTCATTCCCAGTGCCAGAGGCAGGGTTGGATATTGGGAGGGAATTCCTCCCTCATTCCCAGTGCCAGAGGGTTGGGTTGGATATTGGCAGGGAATTCCTCCCTGTGAGGGACTGGAATGGATTTCCCAGAGAAGCTGTGGCTGCCCCACCCCTGGAAATGCCCAAGGCCGGCTTTGGAGCACCCTGGGATCGTGGAAAGTGCGTGGCTGGAACAGGATGAGCTTCACATTCCCTTCCCACCGTCCCCATTCTGGATTCTCAGGGATCACCCACATTCCCATTTCTCCTGAAGTTTGTCACCCCCAGGGCACCCCACCCAGCCTCCCCTGGTCCCAGCTCACACCAGGGTTACCTTGTGCTGGCACCTGGGACGTTTGGGAGCCGTACAGGGACAGGATGGAGTCTTTGGAGAGCTGCTTCTTCCCCACCTCCTCCCCTTTGCCTCCGGGCTCCGGGAACAGATTCAGATTTTCGGGAACGGAGCCGGCGCTTCCAGAGGTTGGCATGGAACCAACAACCTGGGAGAGACAGACAGACAGACAGACAGGATCAGGACAAAACCCAGCATGGGGCAAAGGGGAATACCCATCCACACACAGGGACGTGCTGGGGTCGTGGAAGAGGGACATTCCTCATGCTTCAACGTGGAGGAGGGAGATTTAATTTTAGATTAAGAGGGAGATTTCAGGATTTAGTTGAGAAATTTGGATGAAGCAAGGTTTAGGGCAGGCAGTTGTGTGTGGTGAAACAGTGGCACAGCTTTGCCAGATGTGGGAATGGAAGAGGGACACTCTTCATTCTTCAACGTGGAAAAGGGAGATTGCAGGATTTAATTAAGGGAAATTTAGATGAAGCAAGGTTTAGGGGAATGGAAGAGGGAGCTGTGGGAATGGAAGAGGGAGATTTCAGGATTTAATTAAGGGACTTTTAGATGAAGGAACATTCAGGGCAGACAGTTGATGTGTGTGGTGAAAACAGTGGCACAGCTGTGGGAATGGAAGAGGGAGATTCCTCATTCTTCAATATGGAAGAGGGAGATTTCAGGATTTAATTAAGGGACATTTAGATGAAGCAAGGTTTAGGGCAGACAGTGGTGAAACGCTGCATTCCCAGATGGATTCCCCATCCCTGGAAGTGTCCAAGACCAGCCTGGAGCACAGTGCAAGACATCCCTGCCCTTTAATGTCCCTTCCATCCCAAATGACCCCGTGGTTCCGTGACCCAACCAGGCTTTTCCAAGCCCCAGCACTCCCGGCTCACCTTCCTGGAGGAGTCTGAGCTGGATCCCACGGATGCAAAGAGGTCCAGGTCCTTCTCCAGGCTGCAGGGCCGGCCGTTGGTGACGGGCGCTGTCACCGGGGCGTCTGCAGGGACACAGATGTCCTGGGTGTGCCCCTCTGTGCCACCCTCCCAGACACCTGATCCCCACCTTCCTCATCCCTCTGCAGCTGGGAAGGGCCTGGAGAAGGATTTGGGAAGTGCCCCTGGGTTCTGTTTGTCCCATGAAGCTCCAGGTGCTCCTGGAACACCACAGGCTCCAGGAGAAAGGGAAACACATGGAAAACTCTTCCCAAACTGAATATTCCTGCAGGATTCCTGGAATTGTTCACCTGACAGGGAAAATTTGGACTGGAATGCCTCAATTTCCGACAATTTCTACATAATTGCAGAAATGATGTAGAAATTGTGGGAATTTGAGGAGCTCCAGATGCTCCTGGAACACCACAGGCTCCAGGAGAAAGGGAAACACATGGAAAACTCTTCCTAAACTGAATATTCCTGCAGGATTCCTGGAATTGTTCACCTGACAGGGAAAATTGGGACTGGAACTCCTCAAATTCCCACAAAACCCCTCAATTCCCATAAAGCTCCAGCTGCCCCTGGAAAACCACGGGCTCCAGCAAAAAGGGAAACACATGGAAAACTCTTCCTAAACTGAATATTCCTGGAATTGTTTACCTGACAGGGAAAATTGGGACTGGAACTCCTCAAATTCCCACAAAACCCCTCAATTCCCATAAAGCTCCAGCTGCCCCTGGAAAACCACGGGCTCCAGCAAAAAAGGGAAACACATGGAAAACTCTTCCTAAACTGAATATTCCTGCAGGATTCCTGGAATTGTTCACCTGACAGGGAAAATGAGCACTGGAACTCCTCAAATTCCCACAATTTCTACATAGCTGTAGAAATGATGTAGAAATTGTGGGAATTTGAGGAGCTCCAGGTGCTCCTGGAACACCACAGGCTCCAGCACAAAAGGGAAACACATGGAAAACTCATCCCAAGGTGAATATTCCTGGATTCCTGGAATTGTTCACCTGACAGGGAAAATGAGCACTGGAACTCCTCAGATTCCCACATTTTCTACAGCAATTTCTCTTACCCAGGCCCAGCAAGTCCATGACTGGCTCAGATTTGGGGGAACTTTTCCTGGATTGCTGCGTTTCGTCCTTCTTTTGAGGCTGGGGGAAAAGAAACAACACAAACCTTGGGCAGCTTTTGGGATCACTCTGAAATGGTTTTACAAGATTTACAATGGTTTTTAACAAGATTAACCCTTAAAATCCCCTTTTTTTTTTTCCCAGTGGATTTAAGTAAAAAATAAATTAAAATTCTCTTTGCTCTCCCCGAAATGAGAATTTCAGAGCGAATATTTTCCCAGTTTTTTATTGTCCCAATAGGTTGTCAAATCCAAGGAGGCTCTAAACCAGGGAGAAGCAGCTGCTGGAGCTGGAAAAACCAGCAGGGAAGAGCTGGATTCCAACCCGCACATCTGCTCAGTGTCCGGGGAGCAGAGCAAAACAAACTCCCAGCGGTGACTCAAAGCACCCAGGCTGTGACTGAGGCCAGAAAAATGCTCCCAGAGGAGGCTGGAATCCCTCTGCTCTGCCTCAGGGGTGTCTCCCTGGCTTTTCTTCCTGATCTTACCATTTTCACCTTCTCAAAGATGATGGGTTCCAGTTTTCTTTCTGACTCGTTGGTCCTTTTCCATTTGTCGTCCTTTTCTTTCTGTGAGGGAAAATAATCACTGATATGAGGGGAAAAGTTCCTGATTGCACCAAGAAAAAGCTCTCACCCAGTGCTGTTACTGATCTAAAACTCCCCAGATCGAAAATCCCTCAGAAAAAGCTGAATTTGAGGTAAATTTTGCATTTTTCCTGCTCTGAGGAAGGAATTGGATAAAATCCTTTCCAAGACCTCCTCCAATGTGAGACATCCATCCACACAAACCAACCAGTGAGATGAAGAGGAGGGAAGAAAAGAGGAATTTAAACCACCCAAAAAACTCCAACCCCCTGATCTCTGCCATGTCTGTGACCCTGCTTTTTTTCCTGGATAACCTGGAATATTCCCTACAACAAAACCCATTCAGCACCTTCAAATCTCCTCAGGAATTCACTCCATGGAGTTCAAGCAGCTCTGGAGAAGGGATTTCTCATGACACAGGGAATATTTCAATACATATATTTCAATATTTCGTTTTAATCACAATTTTAGGCCTCCAGACTCACCCTGAAGGCATTGATGTCGATGCTTCTGTCCATGTATTTCTTCTTTTCATATTTATCCCGGATAAAACTCTCCACAGCTCTACAGCAGCTGGTTAAGGACAAAGGATTCCAGAATAGCAGCCTTATTTGACAGGGAGGAACAAGGTACAGGCTGTAACTAAATTAAATCATTGTTTAAAGAGCATTTCCAGCAGTAACTTTCTTAAAATAATTTACTGCTGGATCCCAACTTGCTTTTTGCCCCTGGGTTATTTCAGGTTATTTCAGTGCTATAAAAAGGGAATTAAATCAGGATTTAAGCTCTTGCTGTGTTTTCTCCACTGTTTTTTTGTTTTGTTTGCCCCAAGCATCCCCTCAGCACATTCAGATCACAGTGGTCACAACAGGATCCTGCACCTCAAAAAACACCTCAGGTACCAGGTGAACTCAAAAAATGATGGTGGAAAGGTGCTTTTGTGGGTGTTTTTTTTTTTTAGGTTCACATCATTCTATCCCTGCTTACTCAGCATTCCTGCAAGGTGGGAGTTACAGCTGAAGCACTGAAAATTCCATCAGAGATTTCCCAGCCTGGTTTGGGTTGGAAGGGACCTTAAATCCCACGGGCAGGGGCACCTTCCACTATCCCAAGCTCCATCCAGCCTGGGGAACACTTCCAGGGATGGGGCAGCCACAATTTTTTTTTTTTTTTTTTTTTTGGGAAATCCATTCCAGCCTCTCCTCACCCTCACAGGGAGGAATTCCTTCCCAAAATCCCACTTCTACCAAAATCCGCCCCCTCCATCCTGTCCTTTGTAAATCATCTCTCTCCATCTCTCTTGCAGCTCCTTCAGGTCCTGGAAGGCCACAGTTAGGTCGCCATGGAGCCTTTGGAATATTCAGCACTTTGGAAAAAACCCAACCCTCCCATTCCCTCCAAAACCTTCAGCTTTTGGGTTCACTCTGAAACGTCAGAGATCTGAATGAGATAAATCCCACTGGAAAAAAGGGATTTTGAGGGTTATTTTCCATTCCAGTGCATTTTTTTTTCCCATTTAAGCCAAAAATAAAAGCGAAATTCTCTTTGCTCTTCTAAGATGAGAATTTCAGAGTGAATATTTCCCAGTTTTTTATTGTCCCAATCCAAGCAGGCTCTGAAATAAGGAGAAACCTCCTGTGGTCACCTTGGTGTCCCAGTTCTCCACCCCAACCCCTTCATTCCCATTCCCTGCCCAAGGGAACAACCTCTCCTACAGGGAGGTTTAACCACACAGCTCCAGGATGGAAATCTCCATGGAATTTTCCACGTTTTCCCAGGAAATGAAAAGGATGCTGGTCTGTCTGGGGCCTCCGGAAGTTCTCGGGCAGGTAGGCTTCGTAGAGACGATTGGCTTTGCCATTCCCCATCTCCTGCACGCACTGAAATCCAAAAAAAAACCTCCTTCAAATTCTCCTTTCCCAAACATTAAAGCTCTCCCACAGCACCCCAGGCTGCCAGGGAAGAGAAATCCAGGGAAGGGGGATCCTCCTGAAAGCCACTTTTCACCTCCCGGGGGATGCTGAGGCAGCTGCTCCAATCCCCTCCCGCCCCATTTGCCAATTCTAAGCAATTTTTAATCCAAGGCAGGATAAATATCCTGTTAGCAACCCCAAATCCCTCTGGAAGGAGAGGTGGGAAGCAGAAATTGGTAATTTAACAGAGATTTGCAGCTCCTTAAGCTTTACTCTCTGCTGTTTGTCCAGCTTGGAATGAGGACATTTTATTGCTCTTTTCCCTCCCAGTCCATCCCAGCTGGAATTCTTCTTCCTCCTCCACTTCCCCCGTATTTTTTTGGGCTATCCTGGCTTGGTTTATTAAAAAACAAAACCCTCAGTGTGTTACCCCAGCCCTCACCTGGATCTGTTCCTGTGTCCACTGGTCGAGGTTGACAGATTTGACCCTGGATATGTGAACTCCCAGGTTCCTGTGGATCCCAGCACAGCGGATGCAGATGAACACCCCAATATTCCAGGATGCCCATCGTGGCCCTGGGAAGAGACAAGAAAGTGTTTTCCACCAATCCAACCCTTTTTTAATTTTTGTGTTTGCCTGGAGGAACTGGGAAACTGCACCAAGTGAACTGGGATTGAGGCCTTTGGGTTCTCATCCAGGCTGGAAACTGGAATTCCACCATCAGGAGGAAGTTCTCAATCTTTATCCTTGGGGATTTATTGCCTCCCTCTTCCATCCACACAAATCAAACAGCTCCAAGAGGGGAAAAAAAACTCAAGAATTTACAGTTTTGTTCACCTTTTTTTTCTGTGAGGGAAAAATCATTGACATGAGGGAAGAAATTCCTGGTTTCACCAAGAAAAAGCTCACACCTGGTGCTGTTACTGATCTAAATCCCCTCAGATCTAAAATCCCTGCAAAACAGCTCAATTTGAGGTAAAATTTGCATTTTTCCTGCTCTGAGGAAGGAATTGGATAAAACCCTTCCAAGATCTCCTCCAGTCATTGTCCCTGGAGATTTACTGCCTCTCTCTTCCATCCACACAAATCAAACAACTCCAGGAGGGAAAAAATCAGGAATTGAAACAGTTTTGTCCTTTTCTTTCTGTGAGGGAAAAAAATCACTGACATGAGGGAAAAAGTTCCTGATTTCACCAAAAAAACCCTCACACCTGTGCTGTTACTGATCTAAAACCCCTCAAAACTAAAATCCCTCCAAAACAGCTGAATTTGAGGTAAAATTTGCATTTTTCCTGCTCTGAGGAAGGAATTGGATAAAACCCTTCCAAGATCTCCTCCAATCATTATCCCTGATTTATTGCCTTCCTCTTCCATCCACACAAGAAGAGGGAAGAAAACAGGAATTTAAAGCCCCCAAAAAACTCCAACCCCACTGAGCTCTGCCATGTCTGTGATCCTGCTTTTTTTCCTGAATAACCTGGAATCAGCTCCAGAATATTCCCTACAGCAAAAAAAACCCCACTCAGCATCTTCAAATCTCCTCAGTGCTGGGCAGGAATTCCCAGCTGAGCCAGGACCGAGCACCAAGCCCAGGATTTGGCCCCAAAATCAATCCCAGCCCAAGGAATGATCAGTTCACTCCAGTTTCCACAGCTCTGATGGACATGATTTGCTTTTCCTGGGTCAAAATAAAATAAAGGCATTGATTAATAAGGTCAGACATTCCTGGTTTTCATGCAGGACAGCTCCAAGCTGTGGATGGGAGATCATGCCAGGGATCAAAAACCAAAAAACATCCAGAAGGGAAAGATAAAGGAGCTCAGATGCACCCAGGAATCCCAGCAGGGCATACAGAGATCCACAGGAGTTCCCACCCCTCTCCCAGACCCTCAATCCTGAATATCTTAGGAATTTTTAAAAATTAAACCTTTTTCTCCCAGCTCCCAACACAAACTGGTGTCCCAGTGCACGAGAAACTGGGAAAACACAGAATTAGGGATCAAACATCCTCCACCAGCCCTTTTTTCCCAGACATTCTTCTGGATGATGAAGAGTTATCCTGCTTTTCTTGCCACAGCTAAAATAGCAGAGCCTCGAGTTAATGAGAGGGAGGTGGGAGGGGGAAGAGAGGGGGAAAGTGTAATTTCAAAGCCCTAAAAAAGCAGTGCTGTATTTGAGATGCTGTTAACAGTTTAATTCCTGTTCCTGGGGAAAGCCTGGAGCATCCTGAGGGATTTGGAGCTGATAATGCACTCAGAGACCCTTCCAGAGCACAGGTATCCAACCTCCAACAGGTAACTCCAGCACCTCTTCCAGGGAATTCACTTTAAAAATGCCTTTATTAAATTTTCTGGCCTTTCCTGCCATTATTTGCTGTTTTTTCCCTCTCCAGGAGTGGCCTTTGGGAATGATATCAATTTAATGGAGCTGAGAAATTCACTTCCCAGACACTCTTGCCTACACCTCAGTCCCTTTATTACCTCCTTTATTATCAAAGCAAAACCCACAGCTTCAGCACCACCTGAACATGCCCAAAAAACTGGGAATAAAAACCTTTAGCCGGGATCCTTCCTGTGATTTCTGCATGGAATTCTCTCCCAGATCCACCCCCAGGGCTCTAACGTGAGACTGCTGGCAGGATTATCATGAGATTCAAGGTTAGATTTAAAACTCCAGATAAATTTAGCCTTGATAGGACTAAAAGGATTAATGGGCAGCTCCTGGAGTAATCAGCTCACTGGGTTTGTCACATGGACCAGCTCAGGCCACCACAACCTCCCACTAAAACATGACTCAGGGTTAATGTCACATCCTCCTGCTGCTCCAGTGTCCCCTCAGGGCTCTGGGACAACAAGGGAACCACGTCTGGAATGTGCTGCAATTCCTGAATCCAAATTCTGGGAGAGCCAGGATGGAGCAGCTTGGTTATATTTAAATTAAAATGAATATTTAGGGGGTTTTTGCACCCCTCCCAGCAATAAACTCATTATACAACCAGGGGGGAGCTGTTCCCTGGGGAGATTCCAGCTGGGATTTGGGTGTCCCTGCACAGCCAGGAGGAGCTGCAGGAAAGGTCTCAAACCCGCAGGGAATAGAGGATCTGGGAGATGTGGGGTTGGTTTTCACAGACTGTGACCCCAGCAGCTCAGGGCTCTGCTGTGTGACAGGAGGGACTTCAGAGCCACACAGGGAGGAAATCTGAATTTCCCAAAATGCTCCCTAATCCTGCAGCCACAGCAAACCCTGCTGGGGTCCTGTTGGATCCAACATCCCCTTCCCAGACACCCAGCTTAACTAAACCAACACTTTAACCTTCAAATGCCTCCAAAAAATGTTCTTTTAAAATGTCTCATAAAGCCCTGAGGTTGTGGGAGGGGGGGAAGGGTTTGGTGCAGATGTAAACAACCTCCCACTTCCCTCTTTGGAGCAGCTCACACTGGAACATCTCCCACTAAAAATCTCCCTGCAAGTGCCCAGCGGCTCAGATTTGGCTTTTTAGGGCTTTTTGCAGGCATTTCCCCAGGGTTTCACAGCTCTTTTCAAGGTGACTCGACTCGAAAAAGCTCCAGGTGGCATCTCCAGATGTGACTTTCAGCCCGTGCTGCTGCTTTCACTTCCCCAAAACTCAACCCCAGCTCAGACTCTGCAGCAGCTTCAGTGATAAAAAGGGGGAAAAACGCCTGGGTTGGAGTTTAGGGGAACATTTTTTTCTGAGAAAAATGGGGTGATATCAATAAATAACAACGGGGCAGCTTTAATCAGCGCTGCAGAGCTGCCTGGGGGAATTATCACCCCTCACAAAAAGTGGGCACACCCTGACACCCACCTCTAATTGAGGACAGGGGCACCTCACCCTCCTGGCTCAGGGGATTATGGATTTATTTATCTCCCAGAGGTTGAGGACAAGGCCAACAGAAACATTCAGCTCCTTAAACCACTTAAAAAAAATGTTTCTTGCATAAATCCTCGGGTTGATGTTCTAAAATCAATTCCCCTGAGGCTGAGGGCCCTCAGAGGCACCAGGCCAAAATGGAAACCCCATTCCCACATGGAAAATTGGGAGTTTGCTCCAGTGCCAGCCTTGCCTGGTGCTGCCACTGCTTCTGTCTCAGCTTTATGATGATTTTATGTCTCATTTTATGATGCTGGGGTGATTTTTAACAGCCTTGGAAAGCAAAGTCACCTGGCACCAACCCTGCTCTGAGGAAGTTTGTGGAGCTTCACCTCAGGCCTGCACAAATCTCTCCTGGACTGAAGGAAAAACCAATTTGGAGTGAGAATCCCAACATTTTCCAGAGCCTGGATGCCCACTGAGCAGATTTGGGTTAGCTCAGACCACCTTGGGATGCACTCCCAGCCTGGCAGGAGGATCACAAACCCCAGAGCATCCCTTGCTCAGTGAATTTTCATTCCCAGTTTTCCTGAACATTCCCAAGGGAGGAGGGTCCAGCAGGGATTCAGTGCCCAGCCCCTGCTCCAGGGAGTTTGCTCCAGTGACCACCAGTGCCAGCCTTGCCTGGTGCTGCCACCGCTTCTGTCTCAGCTTTATGATGATTTTATGTCTGATTTTATGATGCTAGGGGTGATTTTAACATCCATGGAAAGCAAAGTCACCTGGCACCAACCCTGCTCTGAGGAAGTTTGTGGAGCTTCACCTCAGGCCTGCACAAATCCCTCCTGGATTGAAGGAAAAACCAATTTGGAGTGAGAATCCCAACATTTTCAGAGGCTGGCTGCCCACTGAGCTCTGGCACAAGATTTGGGTTAGCTCAGACTCCAAGCTTGGCAGGGGCTGCAGGAGGATCACAAACCCCAGAGCATCCCTTGCTCAGTGAATTTTCATTCCCAGTTTTCCTGAACATTCCCAAGGGAGGAGGGTCCAGCAGGGATTCAGTGCCCAGCTCCAGGAGACAATTCCAGAGCCTGTTTTACATCCCAGCCTGTCAAAACAAACTCCACATACCAAGCTGCTCGTGCCAGCTCCAGTCCCCATCTAATGCTGCTCATTAATGCTCCAAGGGCTGCTGAATAATCTGAATGACTGAAAAGGATCCTAATTCCCTTTAAAACCCCCAGCCTAATTCCCTTTTCAATTCCCAGCCTGAGGAGCCTGCTCCAAATGAGTCACTTGCTCCAAGTTCACACCCTGGAGGGGTTTTAATTGAGAAATCCTGAGGGGATTCACTCCTCACCCCTCACTCAGGCACCAAATTCTGGCCCAAGTTCCTGAGGCAACTTTTTTTTTTTTTTTTTTTTGCTGTAATAACTCTGCAGAAAGCATTTAAAAATAAACCAGGAGCTGGCTGCAAAACCACAGCTCCTTGGAAAAGGAAGAGCAGGGAAAAAAAAAAAGAAAAAAAAGAGCTGCTTCCATGGCCAGGATTGAGGGAGCATCAGAATGGAGAGCCTGGTGAAATATTCCCAGTGGAAATGAGCAGCTTCTTCCATGGATCCCAAAAAAATGCCCCATGTCTGGCTGTGGAACCATCCAGCTGAGGAAAAGGGATGTGGGGAATTCTCCTTGGAACAAGAAAATCCCTGCCAGGGGTTATCCACACCCTCAGCTTTTCACCAGGGACAAATCTCCTCGAGTCCAAACTGAATAATCCTCTTTTTTTTTTTGCAGAGTCAAAGGAGGAAAGAACTCAGTTTCCAAGAGGTTCCTCTGCCTTGTGGTTTCCTTGTTCTGGAAAGAAATTGCTCAAGGATTTTCTGCCATTCACGCTGCTCAGAGCTGTGACAAGGCCTCTCTTGCAAAACAACTTCCTCTGCTCTTTGCTGGAAATGTCGATTCTGCACTTCCAGGACTTGGGGGAAACCAAAGGAAAGCCCAAAAACCCCACTTAAATGATGTTACTGAGTTATTAACACTATGAATAACTGAGCTGAGCGTGGGTCCTGCCGCAGGGATCAGGGATCCACCTCGGATTTGGGATTAATCCCTGCTGCGCTCCCAGATCTGGGCCCAGACTGAGGGATTTGTGCAGCTCTCAGGGGATGCTAAAGCCAAACCCTCACCAGAACACCCACAAAATGTGTTTGATAAAAATCTGCACCTGATCAAGTAGTTTAATCACCCAAAAAAATCAACTTTATGCCATCCTTTGAAAGAAGAAAGGGCTGTTTGGGGGTTTTATTTTCATTTTCAGTTTTTTTCCCCCCACACAGTAATTACAGGCCTCAACCACATTTTGCAAGAAAAACAAAGGTGCTGGCTCTGATTTCTGACAGAAAATTTTCCAGTTTAGCAAAAAATATCCAATATTTGAGGGCTTGTGGCCTTGAAGCCCAAGATTTGTGTGTTTTTGGGTAAAGATGAGCAGTTTTATCACTGCTACCATCGTGTTCTTTGAAGTGCAGGTGGAGGAAATGAAAATTTCTGTGAACAGCAGGGTGGGGCTTTCCTGCTGCTGCAGAAAGGGTTGGATGTTCCTCCAGTCAATAAAAAGGTGACAGGGACAATTTCAAGCAGTTTTATCACCAGGATCCATGAAAAACAACTGGGTGACATCATCAACACTGATGGTGACACAGCTTAAAAATATAAATATACATCAAAAAAAAAAAAAAAAATCAGTCAGTTCCACAAGCCATGGACTTCCTGTGGCATCATTTTTTGGAGCAAAACCACACATCAGCCAATCCTAGAAATTGCAGATTCCAAGGAAGTCTGAATTTCCATGAAATGCAAATAATTTAGGTGATAGGTGCACCTGTAAACAGAGCAGCAGGGTGGAAGCTCTGCCATCACTAAGTTGGCTTTTGATGCTGTAAATAGAATTTTGCTGCTTTTAAAGATGTTTTTAATTTGTCACTTGGTGTTGAAAATATTTAGACTCTGTTTTTCCAATTTAATTTAAGGATGTTTTAGAAGCCACCAAGTCCTTAAAAAAAGCTCTGAGCAGAGGAAGGTCCTGGGTCAGTTTTGATGGATTGAGAATTTTTGCAGTATCTAGAGCTAAACATGATAATCATAATAATCTGAATGAATATCTTGATTACAGTAATACTGATTTTCAGTCTCATGAGCTAAACATCCCTTGAAATTCCTAGGGAAAGGGGCAGGAAGAAACGGCATATATTACCAAAAATAGAGAAAAACCAATTTATTAAGGCCCAGGTAAACCCAGCCTTGCACTCACTGCTCCAAGTTCAAGACAGCTCCTCCTAAAAGCTCCAATTTTGTCCCAGATTTCCTGGGACACAGGGAACAATCACTACCAGGGACCAACCTGAAGGAGCCCTGAGCTATTCCTGACTTTTTGCTCGCTTTCAAGACCTACTTTGCATTTTGGAGCACGAGCTCCCTTTGCACTGCAGCTGCCATTTCCTTACATAACTCCTGGCAGTTTCTATAGGAACAAACTTTACTCCAGCTGGGAATCACGTGGGGTAATTTTATTTTTTTTTGGGGGGGGGGGGGGGGGTTGAATTTTCTTTTCCCACCTCCACTCCCCAGGTGGGTCAGCACAGAGAGCCCAGGTGCTGCTGCTGCTGCTCTGGGGATTATCCCTATTTCTGGCAGATGTAGGGCCGAGTGTGACTCAGAGCTCTGCTTAAAAGGGATCTTCCCACAACCAATTCCACACTAAAGCCCTGTTGGGAGCACTGATGCTTTTTTCCCCTTGCTTGAGTGGGAAGTTGCAGCTCCAGGCAGGCTCAGGGTGGACAGAGCTGTGTCCTCTCCCAGTTTTACCCTGCTGAGGTGAAGATTCCAGAGGGATAAAGCGAATCTTGGAGCATTTCCACTCCCTTTGTGCACCAGATCTGAGCTGGGAAGAGCAGAAAAGCAGAATAATGGAAGATCCCAGAATATTGTGGCTGCAGCTGAGGATTCAAATGAACACACACACAACCCACAAGGATCCCTCTGGCAAGATTCCCTTGCCTAAAGCTGAGCTTTCTCCTCATCCCAGACTTCCTAAGCCGAGCTGAGCAGTTCCAGCCCCTCCACTCTGGGTTTTGGAAGGCACAGGCTGCACCACTCCCCCTCCATCAGCATTGCCATCCTCATCCTCCTTCCTCCCTCCCATGCAGCTGTTCCAGCAGCTATTTAAATTAAAGTTCCTCTTGGAATTGCTCTGCCTGCAAAGGAAATTCAGCTGCAGCTCAAGAGGCTGCTGGAGGAGGAGGAGTTGAGTCACGCAGATTTTCAGGGAATGTTTGGTTTGGATTAACAGGAGTTAGGCTGGACTAAAGCAGCTCCCCCAAAGGACAATAATAAGAAGTCAGGCTCCCCATACCACCTACTCCACCCCAAGCTTTTCCCCCTTCCCATCCCATATTTACCCACCTCTGGGCAGGGATTTCCCCAATCCTACCCCCTTTTTTTTTTTTCTTGGTGAAGAATTAAACCTGGATTTATGCTGTGTTCACTTCTCCCACCTAATCCCTCAGGATATAAGGGATGGATTTAGGCCTGGAACCCATGGATCTCACAAGACAAAGGGATGAAGGGAAGAGCCAGACAGACCAGGGGCGAGCACAGGGCAACCTGAAATTCCTAGGGATTTTAACATCCATAGAAAGCAAAATCACCTGGCACCAACCCTGCTCTGATGAAGTTTGTGGAGCTTCACCTCAGGCCTGCACAAATCCCTCCTGGATTGAAGGAAACATCCAGTTTGGAGTGAGAATGTCACCTTTTTCAGAGCCTGGAACGCCTGGATCTCACAAGAGAAAGGGATGAAGAGCCAGACAGACCAGGGGGGAGCAACCTGAACCCTCTGGGGAACCTCTGGGCTCTGCTCCCCAGGGAGCTCCCGCTCCGACGGCACCGCCCCGGGATCCACGGAGCCTGCTGGGTGCATGGATGGGACTGGAGAGCAGGGGGAAGGATTTGGGAGAAGGAGAGAACCAAACACAATTAGCTGGGGGCGCAGAGCAGCTGCGGGAGCAGCAGTGAATCCACTCCGTGTCGCTCCATGGGAATTTTCCAGATCCCAACGGAGATTTCACCTCATCCCTCCCTCCCTCAGCCATCCCAGCTGCAGGTTCTCACATTCCAAGCAGGGAATGTGCTGCTGGATGCTCAGCTGAGGCTGTGCAGCAGCTCTGGTATCTCTCAGACACACACAGGAACACCACAGCCACCCCTTGGAATGGCACCAGCAGCAAAAATCCCACCTGCCCAGCAAGTGCTGCTCTCTCCAGGTGTTTTTCCAAGTGATTCCCACAGCAAAGACCTCCAAGGAGAGGACTTAGAACTCATCAAGTGCCCTGGCTCAGCTCTCCCAGTTCCCCCAAACACGAGGTTGGCAAAACAAAAAGAGGAAGACAGTGAAGAGACTTCACCCAATTTCCTGCAAAACAACAACTCTGAGCAGTTTTTGCAGCAGCAAAAGCACCCTGGGATTTCACAGAGTCTCACACTGGCTCGGGTGGGAAGGACCTTAAATCTCATTTAATTCACCTCTGCCATGGGCAAGGGACATTTCCCACTGTCCCAGTTTGCTCCAGTCCCTGCCCAGTTTTGCTTCCAGACACCCCTGGAAGTGCTGAGGGCCCCACCTGGAGCCACCCCAGGCTCCTTTCCATGGGCAGAGTGGGATGCTGCAGTTATTCCATGAGGAACATCAGGACTTCCTTGGCATCAGAGCTGGGAGAGCTCCATGTTCACCAAAAGTACCCAAACTGCCCCAAAACTGCAGCAAATCCCTGGAGCTCTGGGCAGAGACAGCTCCAGTCACCAAAACTCCCCCAAAACTGCAGGAATTCCTTGGAGCTTCAGGCAGAAGCAGCTCCAGTCACCTAAAGTATCCAAACTACCCCAAAACTGCAGCAAAACCCTGGGACTCTGGGCAGAGACAGCTCCATTCACCAAAAATACCAAATCTGTCCCAAAACTGCAGCAATTCTTTGGAGCTCCATGCAGAGACATCTCTTGTGGCACCACATTGATCAAAAGTACCAAAACTGCCCCAAAACTGAAGCAATTCCCTGGAGCTCTGGGCCAAGACAGCTCCATTCACTAAAAGTACCCAAACTGCCCCAAAACTGCAGGAATTCCCTGGGAGTCTGGGCAGAGACAGCTCCATTCACCAAAACTGCCCCAAACTGCAGGAATTCCTTGGAGCTTCAGGCAGAGACAGCTCCAGTCACCAAAAATACCAAAACTGCACCAAAACTGTAGGAATTCCTTGAAACTCTGGGAAGAAACAGCTCCAGTCACCTAAAGTACCCAAACTACCTCAAAACTGCAGCAATACTCTGGAACTCTGGGCAGAGACAGCTCCATTCACCAAAAACACCCAAACTGCCCCAAAACTGAAGCAATTCCCTGGAGCTCTGGGCCAAGACAGCTCCATTCACCAAAAATACCAAAACTGCCCCAAAACTGCACCAGTTCCTTGGAGCTTCAGGCAGAGACCGCCCCATTCACCAAAACTGCCCCAAAACTGCAGCAAATCCCTGGAGCTCTGGGCAGAGCCAGCTCCATGCACCAAAACCACCAAAACTGCCCCAAAACCGCAGCAATTCCTTGGAGCTCTGGGCAGAGCCAGCTCATGCCCTGGAGGAGGAGATTCCCCACTGCCAGGAATGTCATTAGTGCAGGGGGTAATTAGTGGATCAGATAGCTGGGGGCAGCCCCAGCCTGCTCTCCAGGATCGGTGCAATCCCAGCTCCCAGCCAGGAGCAGCTTCCAGCTTTGGAAAAGCTCAACTCCACACCAGAGCTTCATTATAATAAATAATAAATAAATAATAAATAAATAATTAATTATCTGGAGTCCTGACCAGGAGAAGCTCCATCACCCAGAGCTGTGGGGTTGAATTTATTCCCATTTTGGTGGAATTTGCCCTCTCCCAGGCCTGGGAGCTGAGATGAAGGAGCTATTGCTGCCCTCCAGGAGGTGCCAAGAGATAAAGGATTGGCACAGTGGAGGAACATCCTGATCTCCACCACCACCAGGTGTGCTCCAGGCAGGCGGCAGGGATGAGGCTATTGTGGATTGGGGTGAAAAGAAATCATAATTATCTAATTCTGAACGTTGTTCAAGGGGGCTGTGCAGTTTTGGAGGTCACACTGAGGTCACCAAGGCCTTTGTTTACAGATGGATTTGGCCAATCCCTCCTCCAAGTTCAATTCCAGCAGCTCTTGGGAAACAGAGGCTCAAGTCCAGATCTCCAAGAGATTATGGCAGCTCATTAAAACAGGATTTTGGGCAACTTTAACTCTTTTGCTGCAAGAAAACAAAGCAGCATCCACAGGGGACAAGGAACAGTTTTATTCCTTTGTTTTATCCTCTGAAATTCAAACATTTCCTCTCTCAGATAAGACCAGGGTCATAACACACCTTGGAATCAGAAAAACATGGAATGGTTTGGGTTGGGAGGGACCTTAAAGCTCCTCCTGTCCCTTTCACTATCCCAGACTGGCCTTGAACAATTCCAGGGATGGAACAGCCACAGATTCCTGTGCCAGGGCCTCACCACCCTCACAGGGAAAATTCAGGTGGGGAAGGAGGACAGAAACCTGAATTCCAGAAACCTGAATTCCTCCTGTGGTCCATGATGCCGGGGTGAGGTCACAGCTCCCTCCCTGTGCTCCCAGCATCCAGGGCAGGTCCTGCCGCTGGCATTCCAGCCCCAGGGGACAGGATGTGACTCCCCAGCTGGAATTCCCTCAATTCCACAGCCCCGGGTTTTCCCGGTCCCTCTTCTTCCCCCCTTTCAGGAGAGGCCCCCGCACCCTCTCTGGGGTGTTTCCCGGGATTCCCCACAGGGAGATTTGGGGCCGGTCCCTCCCCATCTCCCCTTGTTCCCCCAGCAGCTCCTCCCGGTGCAACTCGCACCAAACCCAGCTGGGCTGCAGCCAAAAATCTGGGGGTTTTCTGCTGAAAACCACCGTGTTCTCCCCCCCAAAACCACCCTGTTCTCTTCCCCAAACACAGCCTGTTCTCCCTCTCAAACCACGGAGCTCTTTCCCCCAAAACAACCATGTTGTGCCCCCAAAACCACCCCGTTTTTCCCACCCAAAACCATCCTATTCTCCCCCTCAAACCACGGAGTTCTTTTCCCTAAAACCACCGGGTTCTTTCTGTCAAAACCACCGGGTTATTGCCCCAAAACCCACGCTGTTCTCCCTCTCAAACCACGGAGTTTTTTCCTCTAAAACCACCGGGTTCTTTCCAGTAAAACCACCCTATTCTTGCCCCCAAAGCCACTCTCTTCTCTGCCCCAAACCCATCCAGTTCGTGCTCCCAAACCCATCCAGTTCGTGCCCCCAAACCCATCCAGTTCGTGCCCCCAAACCCACCCCGTTCTCTGCCCCAAACCCACCCCGTTCTCTGCCCCGAGCCCCCCGGGCTGGCTCAGCCTCTTCCCCCGCACAACCCCCGTAACCGCCGGGCCAGCACCGTTGTCCCCTCGCCACCACCGGAGCGCTCCCCCCTGGTGGAAGCATCACCCCCACCAGACCCACCCGGGGGTGTCCAACCCTCAGCGGAGCGGCCACACCGGAGAGCACCGAGCGGCGAGGCCGGTGCGGTTGGGGTGGGGGGGGGGGGGGGGGGGCACCGAGGGGGTGCATCCGGTGCGGCGCGGGCTCCGCAGGCTCCGCCGCCCATCCGCGCTACCTTTGGCCTGGCAGTCGGCGCAGAACTTGTTCTCGTCCTCGGCCAGCAGCCCGGCCAGCACCGCCTGGTAGCGCTCCACGTCCCGCACCGATTTTCCCGTCATGGCGCGGCCGGCGCTGCCCGCCCGCGGGTCACGGCCGGCCCGCCCGCTTCCTGCTTCCGCTATGGGCGGGGCTACGGCCAGGGGAGGAGCCAATCAGCGCCGGCCCCGCGCGGCGACGCCCCCCTCCGCGCGCCGCCGGCGCTGGGCGGTGATTGGCTGCGGCGCGCGGGCGGAAGCCAATAGGAAGAGAGGGGGCGGGGCCATAGAGGGTATGAATGGGGAGGGTCACGTGACGCTGGTGGGGGGGGTTAATGGGGGATAATGGGGGGCCAGGCAGGGGAGGGCGATTTTGGGGGGGCTCAGGGGTGCTGGGTGGGGGATTTTGGGGGGGCTCATGGGTGCTCAGGGGGCTTTCTGCTGAAAAAAGGGGTACAGAGATGCTTTATGTGGGATTTTGGGGTGCTCAGGGATGCTGGATGGGGGATTTTGAGGGACCCTGGAGTGCTCAGGGCTACAGAGCTGCTGTGTGTGGGATTTTGGGGGGCTCATGGTGCTAGGAT
The DNA here is from genome assembly GCF_037042795.1 of Molothrus aeneus. Taxonomy (NCBI): domain Eukaryota; kingdom Metazoa; phylum Chordata; class Aves; order Passeriformes; family Icteridae; genus Molothrus; species Molothrus aeneus. The sequence goes on from NC_089668.1 coordinate 2,303,190, forward strand.
GCTGGGTGGGGGTCCAGGGATCTGAGGTTTTGGAGGCTCTGATGTGCTGGGTATGGGACTGGGGAGGACTCAGGGGTACAGCCGTGCTGGGTGGGAGATTTTGGGGGACCCTGGGGTGCTGTCCCCTGGCCTGGAGGGGGGACCTGGCAGTGCAGGAGAGAATTTCAGGACGGGCAGTACCCGAAAAGCCGCGATAAAACGATCAATGGCACCGACAGGAGACAGAAATCTGTCACTGAAGCACTGAAAAAACAGCCGGAATTACATAATCCTCCCAAAAGTGACACTCGTGTCCCAGAAAGGGACAGTGCTGGGACACAGGGGCAGAGCAGGAGCATCCCAGCAGCCAACCTAAAGGAGATGCTCCCAGATTCTCTTTTTTTGCCCCAAACCCCCCCTTGCCAGGTTTTGGTGGAATCGCTTCCCTGTCGGGAAGAAGGATCCGGGAGCGATCCCAGCGCGGAGCGGAGCATCCCCGGTGCCAACCGGGCCGTGCTGGGATGGCCCCGTGCCCGGCGGGGAGGGTGCCCGGCCCCCTGTGCATCCCCCAGAGGCGATGAATCAGCGGCGCTCCGAGGAGGAGAGGAGGAGGAGGAGGAGGAAGGGGCCGGGATGAATCATCCCGTGTTCCCTGGGAATGGGGGGTGGCTGCTGGCGAAGGCGGGAACTGGGAACGGGAATGGGGATGGGAAAGGGGACGGGGATGGGAACGGGAATGGGGATGGGAAAGGGGATGGGGGTGTGAGCAGGACATCCACCCCCCCATGGAACTGCCACTGTGACCCCCCCTTCCTTCCCTCTGGGGATATGGGGACATCCCCGAGGACAGGAACTGGGGCAGGAATCCCCCAGGAGCCTCCCCGGGCTGGCAGGAGCTGGTTCCCAGCGCCGCCCCCATCGCAGGGTGTGCCCGGTGGCACCGGGGTGGCGTCGTGATGGGGACCCCACGGGGACATCCTGGGACAGCCTGGCTGGGCTGTCCCCGCCAGCAGCTCCCGAGTTCATCCCCGTCCTGTCCCAGCCCCTCATCTGTGCCAAATCCCGTCCCCATCGTGCCAAACTCTGTTGCTACCGTGCCAAACTCTGTCCCCATCGTGCCAAATCCCGTTCGTGCCCCCAAACCCACCCCATCGTGCCAAACTCTGTCCCCATCGTGCCAAATTCCATCCCCATCGTGCCAAATCCCGTTCGTGCCCCCAAACCCACCCCATCGTGCCAAATTCTGTCCCCATCGTGCCAAATTCCATCTCCATCGTGCCAAATCCCGTTCGTGCCCCCAAACCCACCCCATCGTGCCAAACTCTGTCCCCACCATGCCAAATCCCGTCCCCATCCTGCCAAACTCTGTCCCCATCCAGCCCATAATCGCCACGGGCTCACCTGAGAGGGGCGGGGACCTGCCCTCCTCCCTCTGCTCCATATTCATGAGCCCCTTCCTCCTCCTCCTCCTCCTCCTCCTCCTCCTCCTCCTCCTCCCGGTGTCCCGGAGCGCTGCCGGCGCTCGGTGCCAGCCCGGCTCGCCATGGCCCGTGCCACCACGCTGGTGTCGCAGCTCTGGCTCCTGCTCCAAGCCTCCTGCCTCTGCATGGCCCAGCTCGTAAGTGCCGCGCTCCATTCCCGGGCTGGAGAAGGGGATGCAAAGGGGACATTCCCCATCTCCACTCCCTCGCAGTGCTGAGCCCTTTGCGTTTATTCCCCCGGCATTTTCCCCTTGTTTTTTTCCCAGCAATGTCCCCCTGGGAGGGTGGGAACAGCCACGGCCTCCACCCGCCAGAGATCTCTCAGTGCAGACTTGGACATTAACTCGGCTGAACCAGTTTAGTTTGATTTTCCCCTCTGGAGCAGCAGTGGGGGGCTCTGTCCTTCCCACTGGATTTTTCTGGGGGATTTGCTCCTGCTTTCCTGGGATGTGCTGCAGATCCGTTCTGAGCAGGGCTGGGGGGGCTCTGACCCTCCCGGGGTGGTCTCAGGGCTCGGTGGGGGCTGTTTGAGGGTCCCTGTGGACTCCTGGACTCACCCAGGAGCAGGAGAAAATGGATCTGGAAAAAGGGAAGGTGAGCCCTGGAGAGGGGCAGGCAGAGGGAGTCCACCTAGGAAAACTCTCCTTGTCTTATAGCTGCAAAAAAAATCAGATTTTAGAGCTTTGGGTGAATTTTTCCATGTGGTTCCTTGCAAAAAACCCAGATTTTAGAGGTTTTGGGGATTTTTTTCCGGTGGTTCCTGAGCTGCCTGATGGAAACGGGGGGACAGCTCCTTCCTAAACCCCCCCTGGGTCCCCATGGGCTTGTGGAGGCAGCAGAGTGGAGCAAGGGGGATGTGGGAATTTCGGGAACAAGGAACCCTTTGGAATTGGTTCCTTGGGCAGGACAAAGGTGCCATTCAGGGGAGATCCCAGGGACGGGCTCAGGGATTGATCCACGGTGGAGCTGGGGCTCTCCTGTTGTGTACACGAACCAGCAGCACCCCTCACCCCTCTAGATTTACATTGATTCCTACATTTATTCCCTATATTTATATTTGTTTTTAAATTGATCCAGCCTGGGAGGCTGGAGGAGCTGCAGGAGCGCAGCCCAGGCACCGTCTGCTCCCCATTTCCAGGAACACCAGGGCTTCAGTGTGCAGGACTGGAATCTCTTCCCCCTGAAGCCCCTGTTAGGATAACAGAGGTTTCTTTGCAGAGTCCTGTGCAAACCTCAAAGCCAGGAGCAGGCTCTGGGAGCTTCCCTGAATGGAGCTTTTGTCTGGAGCCTGGGAGCGGAGCCAGCCTGGCCCAGGGAGAGCTCACACAGAGGGGCTGGGGGTCCCCACCTCATCCTGGGGGTTTGGGCACCTGAATCCTGCCAGTGCTCCCAGAAATCCCACTCTGAGCTAAAAGGGGTCTTGGAAGCGCTGCTGTCACCCCATGGATGCCCTGATCTGTTGGGGCAGGAGCTCTGGGAGTGGCAGGGAAAGGGGGAGAGAGGTGGGGTAGAAATGCTTGGAGAGCCTGCTTCATCCAGGCAGGAGTAAAGGGGAAAGAGGGAGCAGAAATGGGGTGAAAACTTCACCCCATGGAGTTCCTGCTCTGTCGGGGCAGGAGATCCTTGGATACCAGGGAGAGAGAGAGCAGAAATGGGGTAAAAACTTCATCCCATGGAGATCCCTGCTCCTTTGGGGCAGGAGATCCTTGGATACCAGGGAAACAGGGAGCAGAGGTGGGGTAAAAATTTCACCCCATGGAGTTCCTGCTCTGTCGGGGCAGGAGATCTTGGATACCAGGGAAAGAGAGAGCAGAAATGGGTAAAAATGTCATCTCATGGAGAGCCCTGCTCCTTTGGGGCAGGAGATTCTCAGATACCAGGGAGAGAGAGAGCAGAAATGGGGTAAAAATTTCATCTCATGGAGATCCCTGCTCCTTTGGGGCAGGAGGACCTCGGGCACCAGGGAGAGAGGGAGGAGGGGTAAAAACGCTGCCACCACCCCATGGAGACCCCGCTGTGTTCCCCATGGACAGCAGGACAGGAGAGGGGAGAAATGGGACAGAAACTGGGCAGGGAGTGAGGAGCTGGAGGCGCCAGTGGGAGAAATCCTGGATTTCCCCATCCATGCCTGTGCTGGGGGACCCACAGCAGAGGCAGAGCTCTGATCCCTCGGGCTGTTCTCCATCCCAGCTCCCTGGAATTGGATTCCCAGCCCATCTCGGGCTCCTTCCTGACGTGGATCCCATCCCTTTTCCCCACAGCGAGGGCCACCAGGAGAGCCTGGCCCACGAGGGCCCCCTGGTCCCCCAGGAGTGCCAGGAGCTGATGGCATCGATGTGAGTGAGCAGGAGCCTGTGCTGGCTGTGGGAGGGAGGGAGGGAGGGGACACGCAGCACAAACGGGACATTGTGAGTGGCACAGGGCTGGGGGTGCCTCTCCCTGCTGTTCCCACTCCTCATTTAGGGCACACAGAGCAGCCCCAGCTCTGTTTGGTGCTGCACCCCCAAATCCAGCTCCATCCACAGCTGGGGAATTGGGGATGGGATTGGTTTCTGGGGAATTGGGGATGGGATTGGTTTCTGGGGAATTGGGGACGGGATTGGGTTTTGGGGAATTGGAGATGGGATTGGTTTTTGGGGAATTGGGGATGGGATTGGTTTTTGGGGAATTGGGGATGGGATTGGTTTTTGGGGAATTGGGGAATGGGGTTGGTTTTTGGGGAATTGGGGAATGGGATTGGTTTTTGGGGAATTTGGGATGGGATTGGTTTCTGGGGAATGCAGGACGGGGAGGTTGGGGTGCAGTGGGGGATGACTGGGGCAGGGAGCTCCCCAGAGGTGCCCAGTGAAGGGGGGACCTGGGGGGGACAGGGATATCCCAGTGGGGTTCTGCAGAGGGATGTGGTGGGGGATTGTGGCTCTGGATCCTCCGTGGGTTGTGGGATGGGGGCCCGAACAGAGGGGAGCCCTGTGAGGCAGCAGAAAGTGCCCTTTCTCCAGGATGTGGTGTTATTTTAATGTTGTTTATACCCAGAGCAGCCGCAGCGCTTCAGAAACCCCAGAACAACCCTGACAAAACCCCAGAAGAACCCCCACAAAAACCCACTTCACAAACCCCATCAAAACCCCAGCAGAACCCTCACAAAATCCCACTAGAAACCCCACAAAAGCCCCCTCAGAAACCCCCTCAAACCCTCACAAAACCCCAGCACAACCTTCACAAAAACCCACTTCACAAGCTCCAGTAAAACCCTCACAAAACCCCAATAAAACCCTGACAAACCCCAAAAAACCCTCACAACCCTCCCAAAACCCTCACAAACCCCAATAAAACCCTCACAAAACCATAGTACAACCTTCACCAATTCCCCCTCACAAAACCCCCAAAAAACCCTCACAAAACCCCCAAAAACCCTCACAAAACCCACTAAAACCCTGCCAAACTCCAATAAAACCCTCACAGAACCCTAGTACAACCTTCACCAATTCCCCCTCACGAAACCCCAAAAAACCCTCACAAAACCCCCAATAAAACCCTCAAAAACCCCTCACAAAACCCTAGTACAACCTTCACCAATTCCCCCTCACTACACCAAAAAAAACCCCTCACAAAACCCCCACTAAACCCTTCCCAAACCCCAATAAACCCCTCAAAAACCCCAATAAAACCCTCCCAAACCCCCCAAAAAACCCCTCACAAACCCAACCCACTTTCCCAACCCCAGCCCCATCCTGCCCTGCCTGTGGGATCCAGCAGCTCCCTCCTGTCCCAGGGATTGGGGTCCCTGGGATGGGCTCTGTGGGGTGCCCCCATCCCTTTTCCCACCTCTCCCCTTTCCCCAGGGTGACAAAGGCCCTGTAGGATCTGCTGGCTCCCCGGTGAGTACCCACCCCACCCCTCAGCAGTGATCCTGCTCCTTCCACGGGGTCCCCTTCCCGCCTGATCCCGATTTTTCATTTTTCCAGGGTGTCAAGGGTGAGCCTGGAGCCCCTGGCCCGGATGGAGCCCCAGGGAAGCCGGGCATTGATGTGAGAACTGTCCCCTGTCCCCTCCTGTCTGTGGGGTCACAGCAAACTGCCCCCGTCCCCAGGGTCTGCCCCACATTAAAACGTGCCCAAATCCCTTTGGGCAGGAGCTGGAAGCACTTTGGGAATCCCAAATGAGCTCGGGAAGAGCTTTTGCCGCCCTTTTTCACCTTTAGGATCCCAGCAGAGCTCAGGAAGAGCTTCGGCCACTCCTGCCCACCTTGGGGATCCCAAAAGAGCTTCGGCCACCCCCTCCCAAACTGGGAATCCCAAAAGAGCTTGGGAATTGCTTCTTCCACCCCCTCCCACTTTGGGAATCCCAAAAGAGCTTCTGCCACCCCTGCCCACCTTTGGAATCCCAAAAGAGCTTGGGAATTGCTTCTTCCACCCCCTCCCACCTTGGGGATCCCAATAGAGCTTCTGCCAACCCTTCCCACACTGGGAATCCCAAAAGAGCTTGGGAATTACTTCTGCCACCCCCTTTTCACATTGGGGATCCCAGAGGAGCTTGGGAATCCCAAAAGAGCTTGGGAATTACTTCTGCCACCCCCTTTTCACATTGGGGATCCCAGAGGAGCTTGGGAATCCCAAAAGAGCTTGGGAATCGCTTCTTCCACCCCTTCCCACCTTTGGGATCCCAGCAGAGCTCCTCTTGTTTCCTCCAGAATAAATCTGAAGTGTCCCCCACTGTCCCCACTTCCCTGGCACCCATAAGGTGGCACCGGTGACTTTGCCACTGTCCCCTCCTTGGCACAGCCTGGCAGAGGAGGTGGCAGGAAGGGGACGGAGCTGCCACCTCCCCCTGCCTGTCCCCAGGTCCCCCGGGTGCGTGATGGGTGCCTGGGGAGGTTTGGGTGGGTTCCTGCCCCATCCCAGGGGTAAAGCCGGGGTCAGGGACGGGTGGAGCTGCCCATGTGTCCCTGCCAGGGCTGGGTGTGCCCAGGGGGTGCGTGGGGGTCCCTGTGCCGTGAAATTCCTGATGGATTCAACCCAGCAAGAATTCCTGGCTGGAGAGGAGGAGGAATGGGAATAACTGGCTGGGTCCCTTCCCTTGCAGGGCCTGACGGGAGCCAAAGGGGAGCCAGGACCCACTGGCAGGCCAGGAACCAAAGTGAGTGAGGGGCAGACCCAGGCTCCTCATTCCCAGGATCCCAAATTCCCACCTTCCCAAATTCCAACATTTCCAAATTCCCACCTTCCCGTATTCCCACCTTCCCAAATTCCAACCTTCCAGAATTTCTACCTTCCCAAGCTCTCTCATTCCCAGGCTCCCACCTTCCCAAATTCCCACCTTTCCAAGTTCCCACCTTCCCAAATTCCCATCTTCCCAATTTTCCACCTTTCCAAGGATCCCACCTCCCCATATTCCCACCTTCCTAAATTCCCACCTTCCCAAGCTCCCTCAATCCCATGCTTCCACCTTCCCAGGCTCCCACCTTCCCAAATTTCCACCTTACCACTTTCCCACTTTTCCAAATTCCCACCTTCCCAAGCTCCCTCATTCCCAGGCTCCCACCTTCCCAAATTTCCACCTTTTCAGGTTCCCTCATTCCCAATTTCCAACCTTCCCAAATTTCCCACCTTTCCAAGGATCCCACCTTCCCCCCCAGCCCCATTCTGGGGCCATCCCCATCCCCATCACTCTGGAAGGGACCCATGGATTCAGGAACTCCCTTGATGGAATTTTTGGCCCTGAGGCTGCATCCAAGGAGGGGGAATTGGAGCAGCTGCCAGAGCAGATCCTCCTTTTCCAGCTCCTGACTCTCCTCTTGTGTCCTGGCAGGGCCAGCCCGGACTCCCAGGGCCACCAGGGCTCCCTGTGAGTATCTGCTGCTCCCATGGGTGGGGTGGGCACCCCCCAGCTCCCCCCCTGCTCCATCCTTGGTGCTGGGGTGGGAATTGCTCTCCTTGGGGCAGGAATTCTGGAGGATTTGGGGAATTTGAACCGACTGTGATTTTTATTTTTGTCGCAGGGTCCTTCGCTGCCAGGGCCTCCTGTAAGTGCCACGCTGGGGCTGGGATGGGTGGCCTTGGAATTGTGCAGGAGGAGCTCAAAGCTCAGCACCCCCAGAGGGGAGGAATCAGGATGGGACCTCTCTTAGTCCATGAATTTCTCTCCTTTCTCCCTAAGGGGCTTCCAGGCCAGGTTGGACTTCCCGGGGAGATCGGAGTGCTGGGACCCAAGGTGAGGAGTCAGGAGAGGACAGGGAAGAGCCTCCCCTCCTTGGAACCTCCCCTCCTTCCACCAGGAGCTCCCTCTCTGCCCTCCAGGGCTCCTGGCACGATCAGGGATGACCCTGAAACGTGGGGATGGAGGTTCCCTTGGTGCCATCACCCTGGGATGTCCCCATTCCTGCTGGCACATCCTGGCTCTCCACCTCCCCTCCTCATCCCAAATTCTCCTTTCCTGGCCTTCTTTCCTAGGGTGACCCCGGACCCGACGGCCCGAGGGGTCCCCCAGGCCCTCCAGGGAAACCTGTGAGTATCTCCCAGCCGCCTCCAGGAGGGAGAAGCTTCCCCAGGCTCATCCTGGGAATTGGGGCTGGAATTTGGGCTCTGGCTCTCCCCTCCCACCCCACTCCTTGCTCCCTGCTCCTGTGAAACCATCCTTATGTAAAATCCTGGAGTGCTGATGGTTTCCTTCCCTGCAGGGCCTCCCAGGACACCTCCAAGGCCTGGAAGGCAGCGCTGATTTCCTGGTGAGAGCTGCCATGACCCTGTCCCCCCACTGTGTCCCCTCTCCCTCCCTTTCTTCCCAGCCTTCTCCAGGTCATTCCCACCTCATCCTTGTCCTTGCTCTCCTCCCAGTGTCCCACCAGCTGCCCCCCAGGTCCCAAAGGCCCCCAGGGACTGCAGGGACTGAAGGTAAGGAAGTCCTGGAGCTGCTCTGGGGGGAAAAATGGGAATTGTCACCTCCAGGATGTGGTGGAGTGAAGGATCCTTCTCTGGGATCTCTGGAGCACCAGGACAGGGAGGCCTGGAGGAAAAGGTGCTGTGGGAAAGGTCCCTGTGGGTCCCCAGCCCCATCCTGGGGGTGGCACCCTGTGCCAAAGCCCCAACCCCAGCTCAGGATGTCACCTGCGGGATTCTAAGCCTCTCCAATGTCCCCAGTGGGATTTTGAGGCCATTCCAAGTCACCTGTGGGACTCTGAACCCCCCCCCAAAATGTCCCCAGCGGGATGTCCCCACTCATCAGTGTCACCAGTAGAATTCTGAACTCCCCATTGTCACCTCTGGGATTCTGAAACCCCCTCCCAATGTCCCTATTGGAATTTTGAGCCCCTCAATGTCCCCAGTGGGATTCTGAACCTGTTCCATGTCCCCAGTGGGATTCTGAGGCCCCCAGTGTCACCTATGGGATTCTGAACCCCCCCCCCTAAATGTTCCTATTGAAATTCTGAGCCCCTCAATGTCCCTATAGGGATTTTGAGTCCCCCAGTGTCACCGATGGGATTCCGAGCCCCCCAATGCTCCCAGTGGGATTCTGAAGCCCCTCAATGTCCCTGTTGGGATTCTGAGCCCCCCAATGTCACCTGTGGGATTCTGAGCCCCACCACATCCCCAGAGGGCACCCCCAGGGTGGGATGTGGTGGCAGGGGGTGCTCTGTGGGACGTGGCCACCAGGATGGTGCCAGCTCTGCCAGGGATTTTCCTCACGGATTTCCTCTCTCCTCCCAGGGACACCGAGGCCGCCCCGGCGCCCTTGGAGAGCCTGGAAAGCAGGGAGAGCCGGTGAGTGCTCCAGCAGGATCCCCAGCAGATCCCAGCTGGGTCTCAGCAGGATCCCAGGAGGATCCCAGCAGAATCCCCACCAGATCCCAGCCAGATCCCTGCAAGATCCCCACCAGATCTCAGGAGGGTCTCAGCAGGATCCCAGCAGGATCCCAGCAGGATCCAGCTGTGGCTGCCCCTGTGGGGCTGGACCCAGGGAAGGAGTTTTGGGAAGGGAAAGGAAGAAGGGAGGAAAGAGGAAAATGGAAAATGTGGGAATGGGAAACCAGGATGGCCTTTCCAGGGTGGCTTCCTGGGCAGGGCCACCTGTCCTCATCCCCGGCCGGGTGCCAGGCGGGGGCTGTGGTGTCCCCAGAGTGCTTTGTGTCCCCTCTCCCTCCAACATTCCCTTTTCTCTCCATTCCCAGGGCCCCAAGGGAGACGTTGGTGCCTCTGGAGAACAAGGAGTCCCAGGCCCTCCGGTAAATCCTTCATTCCTCTTTTCCCCTGTCCCCCAAATGCTGCAGGATCTGGGGGTGGCCTCTTTGTCCTTGTCCCCAGACACCAGGGCGGTGACACCGTCCTGTCCCTGCTCCCAGCACTGGGGCTGAAGCAAAGCCTCCATCCCCTCCCTCTCCCAGCCATGGATGCCACCAGCTCTCCCTCTGGAGAGCTCCGTGGGCACCTGCGCTGTTCCCAGGGATAATTTGGGATAAATCCCTGCTGTCCCCTGAGTCCCCCTTGCCCTGGCGGGAATTAAAGCCACAGGGATTCTCGGAGAACTTTGAAGATGAAAAACAATTACTGGGCTGAGCCCTGCAGGCCAGGAAAGGGCAAAACTGCTTTGAAGCCAGGAGTTCTGGCCCAGGGAAGGGGCTGCAGTTTGGATCTGCTGGAGTTATGGAACTGACAGCTGGAAAAGCACCTGCTGGGGGGCTCTGGAATTAGGAGGGACTGGAATTCCTCGTGTTTGGATTCCCAGTGTTGGGTTTTGCTGTAATTGCTGCTTCCCCCTGGGCTGCTCCCGTTTTTTGGTTTGTTTTTTGTTTTTTTCCCAGCTGAATTTGCTGTAATTTCCTTCCCTGCAGGGACCTCAGGGCCTCAGGGGGTATCCTGGCATGGCAGGACCCAAAGGGGAGACGGTGAGTGCGGGTGGCATCCCCTGGCTCTGGGCTCCAGATGCCACTGAGATCCCTCCCAGCAGCATCCCTCCATGCTGGGCCATGCCAGGGGTGCAAGGATGGATTGGGATGGGAATTGACCTTTCCATGCTCTCTTTCCAGGGCCCTGCTGGCTACAAGGGCATGGTCGGGAGCATCGGAGCCGCCGGGCGGCCGGTGGGTGCCCCCTCCCTCAGCCCTGGCTGCTCTGGGGTCGCACTTGGCCCCGCTCAATCCTTGTGTTCCTCTCTCCTCCAGGGCAGGGAAGGCCCCAAGGGACCACCCGGGAGCCCTGGTGACAAGGGAGAGCTGGTAGGTGACACCCCAGAGTGCCAGTGTCCCCTTTTCCCCAGCTTGGCACCGTTCCTACATGGAAAGAGCTCTGCCCTGGTGCTCTCGAGGGGCATCTCCACCTCCCAGCTCTGTGCCCTGCACCAGCAGGACACTGACACTTGTCCCCTCCTGCTCTAGGGTGGCCGTGGCATCAGGGGACCCCAGGGTGACATTGGCCCCAAGGGGGAGAATGTGAGTACAGCTGGTGGCACCTGTGCCCTGCCTGGGCACAAGCCCCCTGTCCCTGGCTGTGCCACTGTGTGTCCTTGTCCCCTCCAGGACACACCTGGAACGTTCCTTTCCCTCCCCACGTTTTTTTGTCCCCACCGTGAGCCTTTGAGTCCCTTTGAGGTGTCCCATGAGTGGCTCTTGCCCCTTTTCAGGGTCTCCCGGGCATCGATGGCAAGGATGGCACCCCAGGGATCCCAGGAGTGAAGGTGAGGGAATGCCACCCGCTGGGAAAAACGGGAATGGCAAAGGGAACAACGTCCCTTGGCACCTGTGGGCACCCCATTCCTGGTGACACCCCCTCTGTCCCTCGCAGGGTGGCACAGGACAGGCCGGACGGCCGGGAACGCCGGGACACCGGGGACAAGCTGTGAGTGCAGGACCCCCCAGCCTGTCCCCTGAGGGGTGACACCGCTCTGTGACACCCCTCTGCCAGGGCCAGCACACCATGGGGACACTGAGCTGTGCTGGGGGTGACACCCCGAAGGGACACTGAGCTGTGGCGGGGGTGACACTGTGCCAGGGGTGACACCCCGAGGGGACACTGAGCTGTGCCCAGGGGTGACACCCCGAGGGGACACTGAGCTGTGCCCAGGGGTTGATCCCGGCTTTGTTCCCTTAGGGATTGCCAGGCCAGCCGGGAAGCAAAGGTGGCCCAGGTGACAAGGTGGGTGACGCCTCTGAGCATCCACCCCGTGGCTCTTGTCCCCTCCCTGTCCCTATTGTCCCCTCCCTGTCCCTGCTGTCCCTCCCCTGTCCCCGCTGTCCTCCCCTGTCCCCTCTGACCCCCCTCTCTGTGCCTCCACAGGGTGAATCGGGTCCCCGCGGCCACCCCGGTGTCACCGGTGCCCCAGGGCAGCTCGTAAGTACCGAGATGTCGCCGTGTCCCTCCCGGGGACAGCCTCGGGGCTGAGCTCTCTCTTTTTTCCTTTTATTTCCCCGTTTCCTGCGAGCTAAAAGAGGAATCGGGCACTTCACTGCCCCCCTGCTCCTGCTGGCACCCCCTGCTCCTGTCACCACCCTGCGGTGGCGACAAGGACAGGGCCACACCATGCCCATCAATCCCATCTTCTGTGGGGTTTTTCTCTCCCGTTTTTAGGGCGAGCCTGGGCCTCGGGGTGAGCAGGGCCCGCAGGGTGTCCCCGGGCCGAAGGTGAGTTGGGGACACCGCGGGGTTGTGGCAGTGCCAGGAGGGGGTGGCCCTGACTCTGCTCCTTTCCCGGCTCTCCGCAGGGTGACAGGGGCGAGCGTGGCCTCGTGGGACCGCCCGGGGAGCAGGGCAGAGCGGTGAGTTGTCCCCAAAGCCAGTGAGTTGTCCCCAAAGCCGGTGAGTTGTACCCAAAGCCGGGCTGGGACACAGGAGATGCTCTGAATTGTCCCTAAAGCTGGGCTGGGACACAGGGAATGCTCTGAATTGTCCCCAAAGCTGGCAAATTGTCCCCAAAGCTAGGCTGGGACATGAGAGATGCTCTGAATTATCCCTAAAGCCACTCTGGGACACAGGGAATGCTCTAAGTTGTCCCCAAAGCTGGTGAATTGTCCCCAAAGCTGGGCTGGGACACAGGAGATGCTCTGAGTTGTCCCCAAAGCCGGTCAGTTATCCCCAAAGTTGGGTTGGGACACAGGGAATGCTCTGAATTGTCCCTAAAGCCAATCTGGGTCACAGGGATGCTCTGAGTTGTCCCCAAAGCTGGGCTGGGACACAGGAGATGCTCTGAGTTGTCCCCAGAGCCAGTGAATTGTCCCCACAGCTGGGCTGGGACACAGGGAATGCTCTGAGTTGTCCCTAAAGCCACTCTGGGACACGGGAGATGCTCTGAGTTGTCCCCAGAGAGGGGCTGGGACATGGGACAGGCTCTCAGTTGTCCCCAAAGCCACTCTGGGACATGGGAGATGCTCTAAGTTGTCCCCAAATCCAGGCTGGCACACAGGGGAATTACAAGCCTGGATTTGGGATCAGTGGGACACAGCCAGAGCTCCCCCTTTGATCCCGGGCTCAGTCCCATGCCTGTCCTGCTGCTGAGGGATTAGGGAATAGCTCAGGGATTAATGGGACCCCAGCTGGGACAGGAATTTCCTCCCATCCCAGGAGAGCTCAGCCCCTCTCCAGAGCTTTCCTGCACTGGAAGAACAGCCAAAAATCTGATTTTTGGTGCTTTTTCTGGGGACAGGAATCCATCCCTGGAAGATCACTGCTCTGGGCATGGCTTCTCCCTGGTTTTGTGCCCTGTGTCCCCTCAGAGCTGGGATTTAGGGAAGGTTGGGATGCTGGCATCAGCTGGAGGATGGAGAGCTGCCCGTGCACCTCAATGCCTTGGGGACAATTCCCTGATGGGTAAAAGTCTTCCCATTGTCTCCTCTCATTCATTTTCCCATATTCCTTGGATTTCTAGGGGCCAAAGGGTGAGCAGGGCCCACCAGGCATCCCAGGACCCCAAGGCTTGCCTGGAGTCAAAGGAGACAAGGTGACAGCTCTGGGGACAGCAAGGTGGCTTCTTGGGGACACTGCTCTGAGCTGGGCTGATCCCACTTTTTCCTTTTCCCAGGGCTCTCCAGGGAAAACTGGCCCCAAAGGCAGCACTGTGAGTACATCCCAGGCTGTTTAACAGAGCTGGGTTTAACAGAGCTGGGTTTAACAGAGCTGGGTTTAACTCTGGCTCTAGGCACCTTCTCCATGAATTCCCCCCTCATCCCAGAGAGGGAATGTTTCCTTTGGGAATGTTCCCATCTCTCCTTGCCTTTCCTTTAGGGAGATCCAGGTGTCCACGGCCTGGCAGGGCTCAAGGGAGAGAAGGTGGGTGCTTCCAGAAGATTCCTGGGAATGCTGGGGGATCCCTTCCCGTGCTGGGGAATCCTGGCATTAAATCCCAACCCTAAATCCCTGCTGTCTCTTCATCACCTTTCCCATGTCCTCTGTCCCCAGGGGGAGTCAGGAGAGCCAGGACCCAAGGGACAGGTGAGTGATAGGGGATTTGGGACCAAGGGGACCCCAAAACTTGGGGGGATTTGTGGGATCCTCAGCTGGATCCTCCTGGCTGAGGTGCTGAGGGAATATTTTCCCTGGAGATGGGAGCCAGTGTCCACAGTCAGCCCTGTGGATTCAGGCTCAGCTCCTCTTTGGGGTTAAACCCTGGATTCAGGCTCAGCCCAGGTTTTTCAGATCTAGCCCTTGATTCAGCCCCAGTCCCAATTTATGGGATCCAGACCCTATTTTTGGGATCCAGCCCTTGATTCAGCCCCAGCCCAAATTTTTGGGATCCAGCCTCAATTTTTGGGATCCAGCCCTGGGTTCAACCCCAGCCCAGTGTGGGATCCAGCCCCAGCCCAAATTTTTGGGATCCAGCCTCAATTTTTGGGATCCAGCCCTGGATTCACCCCCAGCCCCGTTTGGGACCCAGCCCTGCCTGTGGTTTTTGGGACATTTTGGGCTCTCGGGGTGCAGCCCCCATGCTCAGCACAGCCTGAGCGCCTCATGCCCGTCTCTCTCCATCCCTCCTCCAGCAAGGCATCCAGGGCGAGCTCGGCTTTCCCGGCCCCTCGGGGGATGCGGGAGCGCCGGGAGTTCGGGGCTATCCCGGCCCGCCCGGCCCGCGGGGGCTGGTGGGGGAGCGTGGAGTGCCGGGAATGCCGGGCCCAAGGGGCACAGCCGTGAGTATCCTGATCCCACGAACCTCCTCACCCTCCCTGCTCGGCAGGAATTGCCTCTCCTTCTCACCCAGCTCCTCTGGGAACACGCTGCCGTTCCGCTCAGGAGCTCGGATCCCGCCTTCCTGGGGAGGAATTCTGTCTTTCCCGCTGTGTATGGCATCCCAAAGCCGTCCCTATATAAACCAGCCAGCAGCAGGGATTTGCAGGGTTGGGATTTTTCCCTAAAAATCTCATTTTGGACTCTGATGTTATGAGTGGGATGAACGGAGCGAGTCGAGTGTGGAGCACTTGCCCTGGGACAGAATGGGGAAGAGCAGGGTGGGAAGGTGACCTGGGATGCAGGGAGGGGATTGGGATTTGGGCTGGGAAGGGCTCTTGGAAGGGACAGAAGGAGCGAAATTCCCTTCCTGGCAGGGCCGGGACGCTGGGGACCAGCACATCGTGGACGTGGTTCTGAAGATGCTGCAAGGTGAGGGCGGAGAGGGGCCACCTCATCCCATGGATCCCATGGATCCCTTCCTATGGATCCTTTCTCATGAATCCCATCCCATGGATCCCTTCTTATGGATCCAGGGGATCCCATCCCATGGATCCCACACGGATCCCTTCCCATAGATCCCTCCCTATGGATCCCATTGTTCTCATCCCATGGATCCCATGGATCCCTTCCTATGGATCCTTTCTCATGAATCCCATCCCATGGATCCCTTCTTATGGATCCAGGGGATCCCATCCCATGGATCCCACACGGATCCCTTCCCATAGATCCCTCCCTATGGATCCCATTGTTCTCATCCCATGGATCTCTTCCTATGGATCCCACCTCATGGATCCCATCCTATGGATCCTGTGGATCCTACCCCATGGTTCCCACCCCGTGGATCCCTTCTTATGGATTCCGTGAATCCCATCCTATGGATCCCACCCTATGGATCCCATGGATCCCAACCCATGGATCCCATGGATCCCAACCCACGGATCCCATGGATCTCACCCTATGGATCCCACCCTGTGCATCCCATCTCTGCCCCACAGAGCAGCTGGCAGAGGTGGCCGTGAGCGCCAAGAGAGCCGCCCTGGGCGGGGTCGGGGCCATGGGACCCCCTGGTCCCCCCGGCCCCCCAGGGCCACCCGGTGATCAGGGACCCCACGGCCCCATGGGACCCCGAGGTGTCCCCGGAATCCTGGGAGCTGCCGGGCAGATCGGCAACGTCGGACCCAAAGGTGGGTGGTGGCGGCACGGTGCCAGGCGCAAACCCTCCTGGGGCGGCACTGCCACGCTTGTCCCCGTCCCCGATCGCCCATCCGGGGTTTCCATGGAGTCCTTCCCTCCTTTTTGTACCCACAGGGAAGAGAGGAGAGAAGGGCGAGCGGGGAGAGGTTGGCCGTGGCCACCCGGGAATGCCGGGTCCTCCAGGGATCCCAGGTGAGACCAGGTGTCCCCAGGTGGCCTTTGTCACCTTGGGGTGATGAGCCCAGCGGTGGCTGCGGACCTTCTGATCCATCCCACAGAAACTGACCGGGTTTATCCCACAAAACATGCTCAGGTTCATCCTGTAAACTGGTCAGGTTTATCCCACAAAAGGTTCATCCCACCAAACTTGCTCAGGTTCATCCCACAAACCTGCACAGACTCATCCTGTAAATCTGCTCATGTTTATCCCACAAAAACTGCCCAGGCTCATCCTGTAAATCTGCTCAGCTTTATTCCACAAAAACTGCCCAGGATCCTCCCACAAAACGAGCCCAAGTTCATCCCATAAAACCTGTACAAACTCATCCCACAAAACCTCAGCTTCATCCCTATTTCTGAGGGAAAATCCCTATTTCTCAGGGAAAAAAATCCCTATTTCTGAGGGAAAATACATATTTCTCAGGGAAAATCCCTATTTCTGAGGGAAAAAAAATCCCTATTTCTGAGGGAAAAATTCCTACATCTCAGGGAAAATCCCTATTTCTGAGGGAAAAATTCCTACATCTCAGGGAAAATCCCTATTTCTCAGGGAAAATCCCTATTTCTGAGGAAAAAATCTCTATTTCTGAGGAAAAAAATCCATATTTTTGAGGGAAAATCCCTATTTCTCAGGGAAAAAACCCTATTTCTGAGGAAAAAAATCTCTATTTCTGAGGAAAAAATCCATATTTTTGAGGAAAAATCCCTATTTCTCAGGGAAAAAACCCTATTTCTGAGGAAAAAAAATCCCTTTTTTTGAGGGAAAACCCCTATTTCTCAGGGGAAACTCCTATTTCTTGGGGAAAATCCCTATTTCTCAGGGAAAAATCCCTATTTCTGAGGAAAAAATCCATATTTTTGAGGGAAAACCTCTATTTCTCAGGGAAAAACCCCTATTTCTGAGGAAAAAATTTCTTTTTTTTTAGGGAAAATCCCTATTTCTCGGGGAAAACCCCCTATTTCTCAGGTAAAACCCGTTTCTCAGCACCCCACCCCGTTGCCTTTCCAGGTCTCCCGGGCATCCCCGGCCACGCTGCGGACGGCAAGGCGGGCGAGCGGGGCCAGCCGGGCTCGCCAGGCGAGGCGGGCCGGCCGGGCCTGCCGGGGCCCGCGGGCCTGCCCGGCTTCTGCGAGCCCGCCGCCTGCCTGGCAGCCTCGGCCTACGCGGCCGCCCGCCTCACGGAGCCGGGCAGCGTCAAGGGCCCCTCGTTCTGAGGGGGTTCACGATTGTGAAAATCCCCTTCCCAAAGTGACCACAACGCTGCAATCCCGCGGGGAGCAGCTTCCAGGCTTTCCTGCGGTGAGGGTGGAGGTGGGAGAAAACACGCCCTTAAATTGTTCATTTCGGGACCTGTTTTTTTTTTTTTTTTACGCGGTTTTGGCGGCATAAAAAAAAAAAATCTTAGAGTGGGCATAAATTTTGTTTAAGTACACTTTAGGGTTGCTCCGTTCTGAGCAATTCCCCAAGGAAAATCCCTTCCCAAGGTGACCACAACACTGCAATCCCACAGGGAGAAGTTTCTGCGCTTTCCCGGTTCTGGTGTGAGGGTGGAGGTGGGGGGGAAAACACACCCTTAAATTGTTAATTTTCTGACCTGATTTTCTTTGACACAGTTCTGGCAGCATAAATTTTATTTAAATATACTTGAGGGTTTTTCTCTGTGCTGCCCCCCGTTCTGAGCTATTCCCTCATGAAAATCCCTTCCAAAAGTGACCAGAACACTGCGAGAAGCGGCCTCACATTCCCGGTTCTGGTGTGAGGGTGGACAGCAGGGAAAACACAGCCCTAAAATGTTAATTTTGGGACCTGATTTTTTTTTTACACAGTTCTGGCAGCATAAATTTTATTTAAATAGACTTTATGGTTCCTCTGTGTTGCCAGAATCTTTAAAGGGGTCTTAATGTAAACCAGAATCAGGACCTCTAATCCTGTTTCCATCCATGGGGTTTCAAATCTGCTCCCTGCACCCTTTCCCTCCTCCCAAAAAAATTGGAATAAATTTTATAGTTCCCTGTGATGTTTGGAGGAGCTGGTGGAAATTCTCTTTTTAGCCTTCCCCTTTCTTTTTTAAATGGGAATTTTTAAAGTCCCCCTCCAAAACCAAAATCATGGTTTGATTATTTAAGAGAATTCCCAGCTCCAACTTGGTCACTCCCAGAGCTGTAAATCTTTGTAAAATAGGGATAAAAAAATAGGGATATTTTATAACTGTGACGAGGAAAACACCAACTTTTGGAAAAACTGGACAATAAAACCAAGCTGGATTCTTAATAACTGGAATGATGCGTGGATTTCTTTGCAGAATTTTGAGGGTAAAAGTTGAGGATTGGGATGAATTTGAGTGATAAGTTTTTCTTTGAGCTAGGTCTTATGAGCTCTTAGAGAATTTATTACACTTGAGATAGTTTTATTACTCCAAATTGCATAAAATTAGTAGGATGGCTTCTGAGTAGTATTGGAAACAGAAAAATTTTTAAAAAGGTTTTTAAACAAAGCTTTTTCAGAGGAAAAACTGAGGTAGGGGTAAGGTTTTTAGTCTTACTAAAACACTCTACAAAAGCAATTATTTCCTTCGTTCTCTTCTTTTTCTAGTGAATTATTTAGGTTAGACTTTTTAGTCTCTGTCTAATTAGACAGCCCTAAGTTTAAAGTCTCAAAAGTTCTATAAAGTGTCTTTTTACCAAATTAAAGAGAAAAACTTCTAAGCTTTTTTTTTTCCTTTTTAAGGAGACAAAAGATAATTTAGTCATTCCATCAACAAAAAACACATTCCTACCTTTGGGAAGAGGGTAATCCCATAAGGAAGCAGCTTGGATGCCATTCCAGAGAGATTGAAACTCAAATGTGGAGATGGAACGGCTGGGAAACATCCAGCCCTGTCCCAAATCCCAAAAATCCCTTTGGGGAGAGGGGAGGGAACAAAGGGAACAAAAGGGATCTTCCGGGGAGATTCATCCCCATCCTTTTCCCCGGAATTCCCCTTGAATTCCCGTTGAATTTCTGTTGAATTCCCATTTTCCAGCCCCTCGGGGAATCCCGCTCCAGCTGTGCCGCACATCTGGGCACATCCCAGCTCTTCCTGCCTTTTCTCCCCACGAGAGGGAGCTGCCAGCCCGTGAATTGGCTCTTCCAGACCGGGATATTCCCGACAAAACGCGTCTTTCCTTCTGGAAGGGGCTGGAGCATCCCCCGGCCCCGGGCTGAGGGGGGAAAAGGTGGAATTCCCTTCCTTTGACCCCTTCCCACTTTTGGGATGGACACGGAAGGGCTGGAAGGGGCTGGGAGCTGAGTTTTGGTCCTAAAGCAGAGAAAAACCACTTCCAGGAGGGATCAGGGGCTGAATTGAGGTCCTGGAGCAAGGAAAAACCACTTCCAGGTGGGATCAGGGCTGAGTTTGGGTCCTGAAACAGGGAAAAAACACTTCTAGGTGGGACCAGGGGTTGAGTTTTGGTCCTGGAATAGGGAAAAGCTGCTTCCAGGTGGGATCAAGGGTTGAGTTTTGGTTCTGGAATAGGGAAAAGCCACTTCCAGGAGGGATCAGGGGCTGAGCAGGGAAAAGCCACTTCCCAGGACAGAGCAGGAAAAGCTCTGCTGTGCCAGTGGAGCATCCTGGGCATCCAGGAGGATCCAGGAATCCTTGGGAGCTCCTCAGTCCCACACTCAGCACATCCCGGGATGGGATGGGATGGGGTGGGATGGGATGGGATGGATGAGCTCCAGCACATCCAGGGATGCTGCTCCAGCTGATCCCGCACCTTCCAGAGCCAGCACAGCTTCCCAAAAATCGCTGAGGGCAGCAGTGAGGGAGCTCTGCCTCGGCAAGGAGCAGCTCTGACCTTCCTGATCCATCCTGGCAGGCACCTGGAATCCAGAGCTTGGCAAAGCCGGCGTCTGGGAAGACTAAAAAGCTCAGGAATTAATTAAAATTCCGGGAAGCAGCTGTCTGGAGCTCCTGCCTCTCTCTCTCTCTCTCCCACCTGCTCGTGCCTCATGGATTCTCCTGGGAGCCAGCCCAGTCCTTGTCACCTCAGCTGATCCCCGCTCCCAGACAGCCAAACCTCAAGATCCCAAGCCTGGCCAGGCAGGGCTTCTTTTCCAAGCAAAAGCAGGTGGAATGTTTCCAAATTATTCCGAGGGTTTTGGGAATCTGCTCCCCGGGAATACAGGGGGAGGAGTCCAGCGTCCTGCCTGCCTTCGGTGGGATGGGAAAGGCAAAAGGGAAGAAGGGAAAGGGAATTGGGGATTCCCTTTGGGATTCCAAATTCCAGACCTGAGACCTCCCGCGGGAGCTTTCCTTTGCTTCCCAGCTCCTTGGGAAGCTGTGGGAAAAGAGGAAAGGAAGAATCGGGATAAATTATAGCCTGGAATAATGAAATTAAATGGGCAGGGACACTTTCCATTATCCCAAGTTGTTCCAACTTGGCCTTGGACACTTCCGGGGATGAGACAACCACAGCTCCCCATGGAAATCCATCCCAGCCCCTTCCCACCCTCCCAGGGAGGAATTTTTTCCCAAAATCCCATCCAAAGCATCCTTTTCCCCAAAAGGCACCGTGTCCCCCTCGGTTCTGCTCCTGAAATCCCACCCCGGGACATTCCCGTGGCCATGAATAATTCAGGAATATCAGGAAAGTTTCCCGGAGCTGATGAGCCCAAATCACCTGGAGGAGGTGAAGATGAGCTAATCACCGTTTGTTCTCTCTCGATAGCTGATTAACTGCTAATTAGAATATTAAACAAGGGCTTAAATACGTAAATGAGCTTCTGAGGATGGAGTTCGTTATTGGAAGTGCCATAAAATTCCTGATTTTTATTCTTGGATTATTGTTTGATGGGTTTGATTATTTTTTTTTCCTCCTAAAAGGAGGGATTTGTTTTTAAAGTGCTTTGTTCTGCTGGAATGTTGTGGGATTTGGGATAAATTAATCCCAAACTCCATCAAAACACCAGGAATGGTGCTCCCAGCTCCACAAGCAGGATGCCCAAAGTTCAGGAAGCTCCTCCAGGAAAAAAAAAAAAAGGGCAAATTTTGGATGCTCTGCCCAAAACAGCTCCAAGATTCCTGCAGGGTGAGAAGAGGGAATGGGGAGTCACAGGGAATTCACTTTCACCCATTTCCATGGAATTGGCTGCGGGAACGAGGCCGGGAAATCCTGAGAGCCCAAATTAAAGGTGGGGAAGGGCAGGATTGGCCTGGCAGGGACAGGGGGGGACAGAGGTGTCACCCACAAGGGTGGCACCCAGGCAGAAAGCAGGGATGGAAAGCGCAGGAATAATGGAATTGTGGTGGTTGGAAAAGACCTCCAGAATCATCAAATCCAACATTCCAGCACCCATCCTGCCATGGAGCCCATGGACAGGGGTGCTGCTGATGGGATGAGGGCTGGGAAAACCCTTGGGGATGTGGCTGGAACGTTTGATCCCCTCCCTCAGGACTCAAACCTGACCCCAGATCCCATCCCAGGTATCCCTGCTGGACAATTCCTGGCACAATCCTCCCTGTTTGGGAAGCAGGGAACAGCTGCCTACCATCTGTAAAGGAAATAATATTAATTAGGCCTCTTAATGAGGGTTTGTTGTGGCATTAATTAACCCCCAGGCCTTGGCAGAGGCTGTGGGGTGGGGTTCAGCCCCAGCACTTCTGAGGAATTCCCAAAACCCCAATTCCCAAGATTCTTGTTGGGATTTTCCCTGCCTTACCCTCAAATCCTGGCAGCTGTCCCTACTCCGGTCACCTCTCCGGGCTGCCAAAATTTGGGATGTGATATCCTTAAACCTCTCCCTGCTGCCAACACCATTTTGTTCCCATCTGTTTTCCAAGGGTTTTTCCAAAGGAGCTCAGCCCAGCCCAGCTTGGCAGCGCCCTCCTGCCCTAAAACCATTCCTTGGGAGCAGCAGAGAATTCCAGAGGGGTTTGGGATGGAGGGGACCTCAAGGACCATCCTGCCATGGATGCCAGGTTTTTCCATCCTGGCCTTGGACACTTTTCAGCCACAAGTTTTGCTTGGGAATCCTGCATCCAATTTGTGTCGAATTCCAAGGGTTTTTGCCCTCCAGGGTGTGAATTCCCAAAAATAATTGGGAATTGTGCTGATTGTGGAAACCCCTCCCATCTGATCCCACATCCAGGAATTCCAGGGCAAAGCTACTCCAGGTTCAAGCAGCTCCATCAGCCTCACCCTGAGCTCTTTTTTTTTGTGCCTAAACACTGATTTTAAACAATTTTTCCCATTTTTTGCCAGATTTCCTGGCAGATTTCCAAAGGAACGCTCTGGGACAGCACCTGCAAGCCCAAAGCTGTCCCAAAGTGCCCAGTGTTTGCTCCAGTGATGTTCTCCAGGCGCTGAGAAGTGGTGAAAACAGGGAAAATCAAATAATTACAATCCCAGCGCCTCGGTTCTGCTGGTGAGCCGTGTTCTCCCTGCTGAAAAACCTGGGAATTGCGAAGGAAAAGGGGAAAAATGGGGGGAAAAAAGGGAAAAAATGGGGGGAAAAAAGGGGGGGGAAAAGGGGAGGGGAAATGGGGGGAAAAAAGCGGGGAGGAAGGGAAAAGAAGGGGAAAAAAAGGGGGAAAAGGGAAAAGAAGGGGGAAAAAAGGGGAAAGGGGAAAAAAGGGAGCACAGAACTCCCCTCTGTGCCCTCTCCCTTTTAACTTCCCACACCCTGAATTCCCTCGGGAAGATCCAACCACGCCCCTTCGGTTTGGAAGCTGAATTTAATCACCCTTTAATGGGAGAGAGACCAAAGATTCCCAAGGATTTGTTCCACAATCAGGGGAATGGCCGCTGGAAAGGGCAAATGGAGCAATAATTCCTGGATGTGGAATTATTGTTATTATTATTCCTGACACCCCCTTATCCCTCCATCCTCAGGCTGAGTTAAGGTGATCTTTAAAGTGACATTTAATTAAAGAGATATTTAATTTATAGTTTATTTTATAAATCCCAGGTGGGACAAGGCAATGATTCCATCTTTTCCGTCCCTCCTGCACTTCCACTCTCCTCACGGGGAGTTTCCCACTTGTTTTTACTGGAGCTTGGAATATTCCAGGCTGGCAGATGGAAGGAATCGAACTCAGGGGGATTCATTTTCAAAGAAGAAAATCCTAATTAAAAATATCTCCCAGATTTTTTTTTTTTTTTTTTGGGATCAGCCAACTCCTGCCATCAGGGCAGGGATCCCTCTGAGGAATCCCATGGGATTTTCCTGAAGAAATCCTCAGTTTCCCTGATGGTCCTTTCCTGTTTTTTCCCCCAAAAGATTCCCAGTGGCAGCTCCAGTTCCTCCAGCTCTCTCTCCCAATGTTTTTTTTTCCCCAAAATATTCCCAGTGGATGCTCCAGCTCCTTCCAGTTTCCCTGCTGGTCTCTCCCTCAATCAGCAGCCACTGGAAGATCTGTGGGGATTTTTGGGATCTTTCATTCCAGGGAATGCTGGCAGAGGTGTTGGGAAAGCTTTGGAAAAGCACCAAATCCCTGTTTTGGAGGAGATTCCAGGGCTGGAACTTGGTGGCTAAAAAATGCTTGGGAAATGAGGAATTCTCTCCTGAAGAACACCCAAAAGCTGAGCCTGGGTCAGGGATTAAACCCCAAATACCGAGGGAAATTTTGGGAATTGGAAGCAGGAAGAATCCTGGAATGGTTTGGGTTGGAAGGAACCTTAAGGATGATCCCATTCCACCCAAAATTCCATGGCCAGGGACAGCTCCCACTGTCCCAGGCTGCTCCAAGCTCAGACATTCCAGGGATGGGGCAGCCCCAGCTCCTCTGGGAAGCTCCGAAGGTGTTTTGGATCCTCTTCCCTCCCCGTGAATCCATGGAAATCCAGCAGGATCCCTTCTGCTGCCCCAGAATCCCAAGGAACTCATCCCATCCCATCCCATCCCATCCCATCCCATCCCATCCCATCCCATCCCATCCCAAAAAACCTCAGCTCCCTCACCTGCCTTTATTTTGGATAAACCAAGCCAAGGAGGGAACAAATCCAAGGATAAATCCAAGGATAAATCCAAGGATGAAGCGTCTGGGAGCGGGAAAAGCCAAATAAAAGGCAAGGGAGCATCAAATCCAGACGGGAGCAGCCTCGGGACATCAAAGATCCCTCCAGGGCCTTTTTCATCCCAAATTTCCTCGATCCCGAGTTAATTCCTGCCAATCACCGGGCGCGGCGAGAGAGAGGAGGCGTTAATTAAAACCTCATTAAGGCAAATTGGGGCTCCTGGAGCAGGAATGCGGGGGTTGGGAAGCGGGAAGGGTCTCGTTCTCCCTTCCCATGGGATATTGCTGATAAAATCCTGCTGGAAAAGCCAAATCCATTCATCCAAATCCACCCAATTCGCTCGGATTTTCCCCCTTCCTGAAACTGGGATGTGATGGAAAAGTCGGGAATTTCCATCCCTGCACGAGTGGTGTGTGCACATCCAGAAAATCCCGGGATAAACCTTTTGGAATTCACACATACCCTCACAAAAAAACCCTCAAAACCCTAAAAAACCCCCCCAAAAACACACACGCAAAAATAAAGAAACACCCAAAAAACCCTCCCAAAACAAAAAAAAACCCCAAACAAACAAACAAACAAAAAAAACCCAAAAAGAAAACAAACCCAAAAGAAAGAAAAGGAAAAAAAAAAACACCAGGGGGCTGTAAGAAAAAGCAATGCAAAAATCGAGATTTTTTATTATTTGGAAGTCCAAAATCGAAAATAGCTTTGAAATTCCGCAGGGAACGCTGGGAACACACGGAAAAGCCTCATATACAGAGACAGATAAATTAACTGGGAATTCTGCAGACAAGCCAGGGGCATGGAGAGATTCCATATGTACATTTTTATGGAAACCATTTATACACTTTATTACATTTACAAAAAAAAGCTGATTTTTTTTTCCACTACTTTTTTTTGTTCTTGTTTTTCCCTACGACAATGAAAAAAAAAATTACATTTTGTTTTTTTTATTTATTTTTTAGCTGTACAAACTTTTAATTAATAAAAATATATCTCTGTACAAAAGAGGGATTTGAGCTTTTTTTGTGGTTTTTTATAATTTTTCTCATTTTTTCCCTTTTTTTTTCTTCATTTTTTTCCCTTTTTTTCTTCATTTTTTTCCCTTTTATTTTCATTTTTTCCCATAATTTTTTTTTTTTTACCATATGCAAGTCCTCTGGGCACAAGGATGGAGAATGGCATGGAGCAGATCTCAGCCAGCTTGCAAAAAAATGGGATTAAACCCCTTTTCCCACTTCCTTGGCTCCCTGGGCAACAGCAGGAAAAGGGAATTCATGGATCCAAAGCAGCAAATTCCATTAAAGTCGAGCTCCCTCTTCTCCCTGCCTGGGTGGTTATAAAATATTTTTGATTTATTTTGCACTCCTGGACGTGGGTTTCTCCTGGATTTTCCATGGAATCAGTGGGAGCCAGGTGTGGAGCAGCCAGGGGAGGATTGCCTGGAATTTGGAGAAGAACCTGGAAGGATCCAAGCTCTGCTTCCAGGGATTGCTGGAATTTTGGGCCCTGGAACTGGGACTGGGACGTGGCAGGGGTTTGGGTTGGGCTCTGGGGTTTTTAGGGATAATTGAGCTTGGAAAAGATCAGGGATAGGCAGGGTGGGATCCAAGGATTCCAAGGGGCTCTCCCAGCCTTGTTCCAGCCCTGGGAGGATGGAGGGGGGACAAGGGAAGAGGGGAATATTCCCTTGGAGTCCTGCTGGGATTGACACCCCCCCAATCCATCTGCCCATGGAATTCCACCCTGGGATCCTCCCCAAATCCATCTGGGAACATCTCCCCGACCCCTGCCCACGCTGGATCGGGGCTCAGGATCCGGCTCCCACTTCCCAGGGAGAAATCAGAGCACCTTGGTGAGATTTTTGGGAGCAGAAGTGGCATTTTTGGGAGCACAGGTGGCATATTTTGGCAGGCTGGGAATTCTGGTCCCCTGTGGGAGAGCCAGGAGTAACAAAAAATAAAATACTGATGTATTTACACCCAGAAAATCAAGGATAACCAACAAAAATTCCCAGATTATCCCAGGCAGAGCTTCAGGGAGGAGAAAATCCACGCTGGAATGGGAGCATGGATGGAAAACCCCATTCCAAAGGGTTCATCCTGATTTTCCTTGGAGTCTCCTGGACTCAGTGACCTGGGAATGGCACTTCTGCCTCCCCTGATCCTAAAAAAAGTGACTCCAAGCAAACTTTGGATCATAAGGATCGAGAGCCTTCCCTGCTCCCACAAAATCCCGGGAAACCTCAGTGCCCCTGGGAAATAAAAGGAACAGCTCAGGATGGGAATTAAAACTCCTCTGGCATTGCCCTTTGGAGGATCAGTTTGGAAAGGGCAAAGGATTTGGGAAGCTTTTGGGGGAATTAGTGTTGAGTTCTTTTCAGAGAGGATTTTTGTCCCTTTGGATATTCCTGTCCCTTCAGGAATCGTCTGGCAGTGAATTCCTGATCAGGGATTTGGGCCCAGCTCAAATCAGGGGGAACACGAGGCAGGAAAAACCCAGCCAGGAATGCCCAAAGGAAAATCAAACACAGGGAAGAGGGAAGCTTTTGGGAAGGTCCCATTTGGAAAACTCTTCCTGGGATAGAAAATCCAACCGAGAAATAACCCAGAGACCCAAATGCAGAAACCCCAAATCCTCCTCTGGTCCCATCCAGGTGTTATCCATAAATCCAGTCAGGAATGCCCAAAGGAAAGCAAAACACAGGGAAGAGGGGAAAAGCTTCCCAAGTTTTGCTTGGAAAGGCCCCATTTGAAAACCCTTCCTCTGCTCAAGCCCTGGGGTAAAAAAACCCAACCAAGAAATGAACCAGAAGCCAAAATATAGAAACCCCAAATCCTCATCCTGTACCATCCAGGTGTTTTCTGTAAATCCAGCCAGGAATGCCCAAAGGAAAACCAAACACAGGGAAGAGGGGAAAAGCTTCCCAAGGTTTGGAAAGCTCCCCTTTGAAAACCTTTCCTCTGCTCAAGCCCGGGGGTAGAAAATCCAACGAAAAAATAACCCAGAAACCAAAACCCAGACACACAAATCCTCATCCTGTCCCATGCAGGTGTTTTCCACGGAATCCAGCACCTTGTGCACAACCTCTTTGTCGCCCAAGCTCTTCCCAAAGTTTGGGAAGCTCCTTCCAGGAGCAGCTGGGGAAAGCCTTCCCACCACCAGGCCTTCCCGAGGTCTGGGAGCGGGGCCGGGGCAGAACCTTTGGCTTGGAGATCCAGCAGGATGGAGGTTGGAGGTGGATCCAGCAGCCCCTCGGGAATTCCAGGGAGGTGCAGCAGCTTCCCCACGGCCTCGGCAGGAGCAGGGAGCAGGGAGGAGGGGAGGGGATGGATGGATGGTGAGGTGGGACAGGCGTCCACGCTGGACACCGGCCACGGGAATCTGGGGAAGCAAGGGGTTGGTCATGGCACGTGGGAATTCTGGGGAAGGGGTACCCGGAAATTGGAGTGTTCCAGGTGGATTACTCCCTGCATTCCCTGATCCCATGAGAACCCTTCCAACTCCCTGCATTCCATGATCTCAAACCTTTCCAAATCCCCTCATTCCACGATCCCACGGGAACCCTTCCAACTCCCCACACATTCCATGATCCCAAACCCTTCCAGCTCCCCACATTCCATGATCCCACGGGAACCCTTCCAACTCATTGCATTCCATGATCCCAAACCCTTCCAGCTCCCTGCACTTCATGATCCCATGAGAGCCCTTCCAGCTGCACACATTCCATGATCCCAAGAGAACCCTTCCAACTCCATGCATTCCATGATCCCATGAAGATTCCCATGAGAACCCTTCCAACTCCCCATGTTCCATGATCCCAAGAGAACCCTTCCAACTCCCCACACACTCCACCATCCCAAACCATTCCAACTCAATCCATGATCCCATGGAGACCCTTCCACCTCCCCACACTCCATGATCCAACTCCCCACACACTCCATGACCCCAAACCCTTCCAACTCCCCACATTCCATGATCCCAAGAGAACCCTTCCAACTCCCTGCACTCCATGATCCCAGACCCTTCCAACTCCCCACATTCCATGATCCCAGACCCTTCCAACTCCCCACATTCCATGATCCCAAGAGAACCCTTCCAACTCCCCTCATTCCATGACCCCAAACCCTTCCAACTCCCCACACACCCCATGATCCCAGACCCTTCCAAATCCCCACATTCCATGATCCCAAGAGAACCCTTCCACCTCTCCACACTCCACGACCCCAAACCCTTCCAAATCCCCACATTCCACGATCCCAAACCCTTCCAAATCCCCACATTCCACGATCCCATGAGAACCCTTCCACCTCCCCTCATTCCATGACCCCAAACCCTTCCACCTCTCCTCATTCCATGATCCCAAGAGAACCCTTCCACCTCCCCACACACCCCATGACCCCAAACCCTTCCCCCTGCCCTCATCCCAGGCCCCACAGCCCCGAGGGCAGGCCGGTGGCCGCGGCGGTGGCCGTGTCGCACTCACCGTGCGGGGACGGCGCTATACGGCCGTGCACACCGTGCTCACTGTGAACTCGGCCTCGCCCGCCATGATGTCTGAGGGCTGCAGGTTCCTGTCGTACATGGGGTTCTCGAAGGTGCCCCTCACGTTGGTGTTCTCGTGGCCGGCGTAGCCGTTGAACGGGACTTTGGGTCTCCTCCTGTGGGATTGGGGGACAAAAGCCACGCGGGTGATGTCACTACAGGGCACGGAACGCGCAACGCTGTTCTCAAGGTGAAAAAAAAAGGGAAGTTTATTTTCTGACTCTAACGTTTATAGGTTTCCAAGAGTGACAGTGGGTTGGAGGGTGACAGTGCCACCTCTCCGATGACACCGGGCACACCAACAGCCCATCAGATTTCTCCTCCTCCATAAAAGAATGCAAAACAATGAGTTATTTACAGAAAGCGTGTGAGGAAGTTTGTTACAAGAATGTCAACATCAGAAGGCTTGGAAAATCTTACGAAATCAAGATGACAAGGTGACAGACCTGAGGCAGGGCACTGACAGGGGAAACCTGTGGGGATGGGGCAGGAAAATCCATCTGGGGGTTTGCAGCATTGATCAGGAGCAAAACTGAATTTACACCACATTCAAAGCCATGAGGAGGAGGGGGGGGATTTGCTTTTTATCCTCCTAAATGTGGTCACAAATCCCATTAATGGCCAGAAAAACCCTCCTTGCTCTCCTCTCCTCTCCCAAATTGCCATCCTGCCATATTTTATTTTCCCATCTCCTAAATTAAACCAACCCTAAAAGGGGGATTTTAAGCCCAGCTCACTGATATTTCTCTCAAATCCCTGAATTTCTTTTACCTTTTGGAATTACTCTCCCAATTTCCCAAACCCTCTTTGTTGCTGTCCCATCTCCTGAATCAAACCAACCCTAAAAGTGGGATTTTAAGCCCAGCTCACTGATATTTCTCTCAAATCTCTACATTTCTTTCACCTTTTGGAATTCTTGCCCCAAACCCACCCGTGTTTGCAGAGATAAATCACAAACCCTGCAATAATCTCTCAAACCTTCTGTTTTTGCCCCATCTCCTGAATTAAACCAGCCCTAAGGGGAGGATTTTAAGCCCAGCTCTCTGATATTTCTCTCAACTCCCTGAATTTCTTTCAGGTTTTGGAATTCTTGCCCCAAACCCACCTGTGTTTGTAGAGATAAAGCACAAACCCTGCAATAATCAGGGCGATGAAAGGCACAAGGATGGCGGCTGCCACGGAGCTGCTGTTGGATGCAAAGTGGTGGCCTATGGATTCAGGATCATTTTCCATCATGCTGATGTCTGGAACACAGCAGAAAGGAACACATTTCCTTCGTTTTCCTTTCACATTTCCCACATTTCCAAACCCCTGCTGGGGAAAAAGGGCTTGGCTCAAAGTACAGGTGGCACCAGCAGCAAAATGAGTGAAGGGGTGCTGGAAAATGGAATTTAAAAATGGATGTGCAAGGATGGAGATCCAGCCTATTAGGTCTCATAATTTATTTACATCTTCAATTGAAGAGAGATATAAATTGATTTATTTTGCCAAAAAGGTCCAACTTGGATGCATGAAGTTGGGCTTTAAGGAGACTCCGAAACGCTGCAATAATGAGCATCCATAAAGGTGACGAGATTCCAGCAATCCTGAGGGATTAAAGAGCTCAAACCATGCTTTAAGAGGTATTTAGGAGCTTAAACTTTGGGGGGTTTAAGCTCCCAAGAGCCTCTGTGATTTCTGATGGAGACACTTGCTGTGGTGGGAATGGGATTTGGGCTTGGCAGGGATCTGGGAATTTGGAAATAAATACATCCAGGTGCTGTTTGTGCTTCCAAACTCTCCCTGCCTTTGGACAGCAGCCTGGTTATCCCTCATTTTGCTCCCAAATTACAAATTTTATTCTTGTGCTGTTTGTTTTGTGCTGTTTGTCTCCCACAAACCTCACACCAAGTTCAGCAGAACTCGGAAAGCGCAGAAAATTCAAGCCAGGGGTTGGAGAAAAATTCCCTGCCTGGAAACCCCCAACCAGGCCAAAATGGAGCTTCTGGAATCGAGGAGAAAAGTGCAAATCCAAGGAATTTTACCAAGTCTCTGGAGGCCAAACTGCCCGAAGCCTTTGCCACGCACAAAGCCCTGGTACACGAAGGTGCCGCTCGAGGACTCTGACGAGACCTGTGGAGAGTGGAAATCAATGGATTTACCCAACTTTTCCCTGGATTTAACACCCAGCTCATCCCAGCTCCTCCCAAGTGCATTAATTTGAAGCAATTCCCCAGAAAACCCTGGCATTTTTTAAGGAGTTTCACCGCTCAACGGCTGAAAATTCTCCTGTCTTGAAGGAAGGGAAGCTAAAAAAATCTTGTTTGTGATGAGCTGGAGAGGACATTGCTGATTCCAGAGGGAGAGGGGGAAAAAGTGGCCATAGGTCAGTTGGATCCACATTTTTTCCAAGCTACCTTGGATCCCTAAAGGGCTTGGGAAACTCCCAGACACAGGTAAAGGGTGAAGAGTTGGCTCCAGCAGGGAAAATCAGCTTTTCCAGCAAGATGTTGAGCAGATGTAAAACATCCACGAGGGACGAATCCTGTTGGTTTCTCCCCCAGCATTATCTGGGAGGTGATGGATTCCAAACCCCAAGGCAACAAAACCAACCCCCAGCTGCAGGAGGAGCTGTCACCTGCTGGAGAAGTGCCACATGTCCCCTCCCAGCTCTGGGAATTATCCCTCAGCCCCAGGGAAGGGAAATCCAGGCTGGCACAGCCAAGGGAGGGTGGATTTTGTGCACTCACGTGTCCATCCAGAGCCCATTTGTCATTCCTGAACTTGTTGGCAAAGATCTCCAGTGGTCCCATGATCTGGTACACCTGGAGCAGCAGGTGCACATCTTCCTTCTTGTAAATCCCTGGAAAAGAAGGGATTTTTGTCAGCTCTGGATCACTCTGGTTGGAAATAATTGAGTGGGAGAGCAGAGAAACCACGTCAGGATTTGAGTGGACACCAGCCCTGGCATTGGGATGCACTGGGAAACACAGCCCAGGATATTGAAGGTATTTTCCACAAGGGAAAGGATTCAACTCAATATTTAATTAATATTTAATTAATATTCAGGTTCTGCTGCTGGATCAGGAAGAGCCTGGTGCTCCAGGAGGGCAGGGACATGGAACACTCAGAATCATGAGCTGGAAGGGACCTCCGAGGATCATCAAAGTCCAGCTCACATAATTTCATGTTTTTTGCCAAAAAGCTCCAAGTTCGACCTTGGACACCTCCAGGGATGGGCACTCCAAACTTCCCTGGGCAGCTCCAAGGTCTTTCCATGGAGAAATATTCCCTAAAATCCAACCTGGCACAGACTGAGGCTGTCTCATGCTGGGAGCAGAGCCTGACCCCTCTCCTGTCAGGGAGTTGTGGGGAGCTCCCTGAGCCCCATCAGGAGTTCTCCAGATCCTTTTCCAGCTCCATTCCCTTCTCTGGACACACTCCAGCCCCTCAACGTCCCTCTGGTCAGGAGTGACCAGAACTGGACACAGCCCTAGAGGTGTCCCAGTGTTGCAGACAGGAAGAGAAATTATAAAAGAGAGGCCTCATAAAATCAGGCCTAAATTAATGGCTGCAAGTTCCCATGAGAAAACAATCTTGGTATGAAAGATTCATTAACACTAAAATCTATTCCTAGAGTGAAAAACGAGTGCACCAGTATAAACAATAAGATCTGTCTCATGAGAATCAGTAGAAAAACTGTGCAAACTAACTAAAAATACAGAAGTTTGACAAATGTGCAAAACACCGTGCACCGACCCACAAATTAAGTGTGAACGTATTGTCCACCAGTAAGATTTGACACGGTACCTTCTGATAATCCTGTAAAATATGACCTGTCCAGTCAAGAATGGGCTTTTACCACAACGTCCCAGCACAGGGGACAGTCCCTGCCCTGGCAGTGCCAGTGCCACCCCCTCCCAAAGGCCACGCCGTGTCCCTCACCTGACACCTGGAGCTCCACCCCGCTGTGGTCGATCAAGGTGGCGTTGACCTTGCTGGTGGCAGGGTCAAAGCTGGTGACAGAGAGCATGGCTGGCTGCTTCTTCCCCATGTACTCATAGGAGCCTTTCCACAGGGAATTCCTTGCAAACACGTCCGCAGGCACTGGAATTGCAGCAGTGGGGAGATGTAAAAAAAAAATTAAAAAAAATTACCCAGCAGCATTTCCGTTTTTTTTCAAGGGGGGAAAATATAAAACAGAGCAAGATTTCTGCTTTCTTTGGATTCACTGAAAATAGATTGTTTAAAAGATTTAATATTTCAAAAATATTTTGTGTTTTAAGTATCTTAAATCCCAGCCGCTCTGAGCCATCACCATGGGGGACAAAGCCAAAACCAGTGACTTCAGTTTGGCTGTTGGGACCAAAAACACAAGGGAATTTTAAAAACGAACTAACCCCCAAAATAATTTATTAGGAAAAGTTCAAGTAAACTTGAGGAAATAAACTTATTAGGGAAAATTCAAATAAAAAAGGTCAAATGCACAAAATCCTGGAAGGGCTGGAATGCTGTGGGGAGGGCAGTGGGTGTTGGTGTCCAGCTCCTGTAAGGATCCTGTTTGTTCTCCATGGAATAGGATGGGGGCATGTGGCAGTTTCAGAGTGTGAAAAATGCATGTATTTTATGATTGGCTTTTTGCAAATATTCAAATGAATATTATATGTGTTGTGCTAGAAAGTGATGCTGTATTAGTTCTCTTAAGTACTGTGTTAAATATAGTTTTGGGTTATAAAAAATGTTAAAATAGAAATGATGCTATGTAGGATGCTTTTTTGAAGAAAGGACTTGCAGTGAGATAGCGGCCACAGGACACCTGAATCTTTCAAAGAAAAAGAATTTATTGCCCCATTATCAAAAGAAACAAAATTCTTCCCACCTCGAAGGTTCTGTTAGGATTCAGAGGAAGAAGCTGACACTGCCCAGACAGAATCCTGTGTTTGAATGGAATTTCTGCATCATGGATGAGGTGTATGAATATGCAACAGGCTGTTGTTTTTAAGGGTTAATCCTCTGTTAACGTGGGGCCTTTTTTGGGCTTATGCTGCCCAGAAAGAGGTACCTGGACTGTCTGTAACTCTTTGTTTTTATTGTCTTATATTGTCCTAATCCAAATTGTCCAAATTATTATTACTCTAATTGTATTACTATTTTTATAACCATTTTATTACTATTAAAAGTTTATTAGTAATAAAATAATAATAAAACAATATAATAATAATAATAGTAACAGTAATAATAGTAATAATAGTAATAATAATAATAATAATAATAATAATAATAATAATAATAATAATAATAATAATACAATTTTAAAACAAGTGACAGAGGTTTTTCACACAGAGGAAGGGATGCAGGAGGGGGATCTGAGGGGTGCCAGGGCTGTGCCCATGGGCAGGAGCCCCCCCGAGCCTCACCTGAGGCCTTGGCGAGCGGCGGCTCCCGCGCAGTGCCCACGGGCCGCCCGCTGGGCCGGACGTCAGCTGGGACAGGGACAAAGCACAGCTGGTCAGTACTGCATGGTGGGGCCTGGCACTGCCCACCCCAGAGCTCCCGGGGCTGGAAAAGCCCTCCAAGGTCACAGAGGCCAAGCTGTGCCCGATGCCCAGCTTGTCACCCAGCCCAGAGCTCTGAGTGCCACGTCCAGGCTTTCCTTGGGAGCTCCAGACCTCTCTGGGCAGCCCCTGCCAAGGCCTGACCACCGTTTTTCCCAATTTTCCACCAATTTTCCCTAAAATCCTACCCCAAACTGCCCTGGCCAGCCTGAGGCCGTTCCCTCTGCTCCTGTCCCTGTTCCCTGGGAGCAGAGTCCAATCCCCCCGGCTGTCCTCTCCTGTCAGGAGTTGTGCAGAGCCACAAGGTCCCCCCTGAGCCCCCTCTTCTCCAGGCTGAGCCCTCTCAGCTCCATCAGGAGTTTTCCAGCTCTGTTCCTTTCCCTGGACACTCTCCAGCCCCTCCATGTCCCAAATGGAGGTGCCCAGAACTGGACACAGCACTTGGGGTGTCCCTCACCAGTGCCCAGGACAGGGGACAATCCCTTTCCTGCTCCTGCTGGTCTCTCCCTGACCCAGCCAGGTGCCACACCACCATGGCACCCCTGGCTCATGTCCAGCTGCTGTCCCTCAGCACCCCCAGGTCCCTCTCCAGCTTTCAGCCACTGTCCCCAGCCTGTCCTGCCTTTCCCTCTGCTCCAATCCCAAGTATCCAGAGTGACCCTGGCTCCAGGAGAGCCACAGGGCTCCATTTCCATGGATCAGACCATGTTCCTCATCTGTTCCTCATCCAAGACTCTGTGGCAGGTAAGATGCGGGGGAGATAAACAATTTTTGTCCTGTGCAGGTGCTTCTAGACCCAAAAGCTCCCCAGAAGATCCCCAAGTGGCTCTTCAAGGAAAAACAGGAGGTGGCACCTGAGTGTTGGGTCACAGGTTGGACTCGATGACCTCAAAGGCCTTTTCCAACCAAGTTCTGGGATTCTGCTGTGGAGACCAATGATGGAGACCCTCCCACCGAGTGAAAATCAGGCTGGGCCATCCCACAACTTTTAAGGGAACAAAATCAAGGCTGAAAAAACCTCCCCCTCCTTCCTTGGAGTTCTGACACCAGAACCGAATCTTGGGTTTATCTGCAGGTTGAAAACCACCTTTGAAGGACCTCAAGGCCCAATCTCCACAACCTGAGAGCCTGGGGAGGGTCTCAGAGCCCAGCTGGTGCTGCCAGCCCCTCACCCAGGCAGATGGGGGGCTTCCCTGTCCAGCTGCCGTCGGCTTTGCAGGTGCGGTGCTCGGAGCCCCCGGTGAGGTAGAAGCCGCTCTGGCAGGAGTAGATCAAGGTGTAACCCAGGGAGGGCAGGTCCAGGGCACCCACGTTGGCATGGGATGGGGTCTCGGGCTGCTTGCAGTGGTGGGCTGGAGAGGACAGGGAAAACAGGTGAGAGAAACCAGCCAGGTGGGCACGGGGAGGGTGAAAAGTGACACTGTGACAGCAACAGGGGAACCCTCCTGGAAGAGTTTCCACACCACAGCTCACAGGGATTTTTCCCAGTTGGAAGAGTTTCCCATGCTGTGCTTCTCTTCCTGGCTAAAGCTGAACCAGGCTCCAGCTGATGAGCTGAAAATCAGGATTGGCCACCCCCATTTTTAAGGGAAAAAGACAAAACCAAAAGATGCTGAAGCACCTCTGAACCCAGAACTGAGTGCCAGGTGTGGGTGCAGACTAAAAACTGGCTTTGCAATCTCCAATTCTCCCTAAAATCCAACACATTTCCTCCAAGGATTCCTTTTGCAGAGCCTGGCTGAGGGCCCCAGCTCCCCGTGGCATCCCCAGGACTCACGGA
The DNA here is from genome assembly GCF_037042795.1 of Molothrus aeneus. Classification (NCBI taxonomy): domain Eukaryota; kingdom Metazoa; phylum Chordata; class Aves; order Passeriformes; family Icteridae; genus Molothrus; species Molothrus aeneus. The sequence goes on from NC_089668.1 coordinate 2,339,068, forward strand.
CGCAGTCGGGCTGGACGCCGCTCCAGGTCAGGTTGGGCAGGCAGGTCCTGGTGGTGGAGCCCTGCAGGAGATATCCCTTCTGGCACCTGAAGAACAGGATGCTTCCCACCTATCCCAACAGGAGACAATCACTCAGCTTCCCAGGGATTCCCAGACCTTCATTCCATCCCCTTGACACCATCTCACCCCTCACGGGAGCAGCTCCACTCCCAGCTGAGCAAAAATCCCACTCGTGGTGTCTCCAAATTAATTAAACCGAAAAATAATTAATTAAACCCCAAGATTAAGGTAACTAATTAGCAGGAAAATGGAAGGATCCACTCTGGCATCCACCATCCCAGCAGGGAATGGGTGGGAATGGAGCCCCCCCAAGGGAGTCGCTGTGGGATTTTTGTCCCCATTCCAATGATTTCCTGCTGGATGAGAGATGGGATTAGCAAAAGCACCTGCAGGATTTGGCCTGAAAATTAATGAGAATTAATGTGAATAGCAGCAACTATTAATTAGCACTGTAATTAATTTCAGATACAATGCACTGCCTAATTAATGCTGTGCAAACACACTCGGAGGGCTAAAGGAGCACGCTGGGGTGTCCTGCTCCCAGGAGGAGACAGGAATCCATGGAAGGACACTGAATCCATGGGATAACACAAGAATCCATGAGAGGGGATAAGAACTCATGGGAGGACACAAGAATCCATGGAAAGATGCAAGAACCCATGGAAGAAGGATATGAATCCATGGGAGGAGACATTAATGCATCAGGGGAGACATGAATCCATGGGAAGACACAAGAATCCATGGGAGGAGACATGAATCCACAGGATAACATGTGAATCCACAGGATAACATGTGAATCCACAGGATAACATGTGAATCCATGACAGGAGGCATTAACTCATGGAAGGACCCACGAACCCATGGGAGAACAGAACAATCATGAGAGGAAACGCGGATCCATGGAGTAAAACAGGAATCCATGGGAGGATATGTGAATCCATGGGACAACACATGAGTTCACGGGAGGACACGTGAATGCAGGCCAAGGACCAAGCAGGGTGGCACACCCCTCTTCCACAGCCATACCTGGTATCCCTGGGAATTGTTCTGCATCCCAAAAAGAGGCACTCCAGGATCTGCACACGTCGTGAGGCTGGGATCTGTTAAAAACAGGGAAGGGATTTATGGGAGGGCACACGGGTCCTGCTGCACCTCTGGAACACAAATGGGATTTGGCTATGAGGGAACACACAGCAACAAGGAGAACACATGGATCTTCTTGTTCCTTAAATCCCTGCCTGCTGCAGCACGAAGCAACCAGAGGCACTTCACCCCTCAGGAGAAAAACTGGGAACACACACCTTGGATCAGGACAGCTCTTCCCCACACCCCAAGCTCCAAGCACTGACCCCGTGATATTTTATGAAAAATCCTTTCTCCTGGGAAGCTGGGAAGCTTCAGCTTCTCCATGTTTTGCTCCTGTGAAATGTGGCCTGGAGATTGTTTATCCAAACATGGGAATTGTTTTTAATGAACGACCAATCCCAGCCAGCTGCGTCGGACTCTCTGAGTCTGTCACGGGTTTTTATTATTCATTCTTTTCTGGCCTTCTGATGTCTCCTTTCTCTTTCTTTAGTATAGTTTTAGTATATAATATAATATAGTATAGTTTTAGTATATAATATAATATAGTATAGTATAGAATAATATAATATAATATAATATAGTATAATAATATATAAACAATACATATAATGTTATAATAATAATTTTAATTATATATGATATTATATATTATATAATAAAATTATATATAATATATATTATACAATATTTTAATAATATTATTTATATTACATCATATTACATTACATTAATGATATGATATGATATGATATGATATGATATGATATGATATGATATGATATGATATTATATTATATTATATTATATTATATATTTAATATAATATCATAATATAATAAATTAGCCTTCTGAGAACTTGGGAGTCAATTCTCATCTCTCACCTCGTCTTGGGGACCCTCGCAGCACCGCAACAAAGCACCACGGTCATCCCGCCCTCCTCCCTGCCCTCTGCTCCCATGCTGACCTCCAAGGACCCCGGTGGGTTGGGACTGGAAGTGGAGCGAGCCCCCAGATGCTGCAGCTGTGCCCCCCTTACCGATGCAGCTGGGCTGGGTCCCGCTCCAGGTGCCGTCGGACTGGCAGAACCTCCGCGCCGAGCCCACGAGCACCAGCGGGGCCAGGCAGGAGAAGGACACGGAGGAGCGGTAGGTGAAGCCTCTGTCCTCCCTCCTGCCCTGGGCTGGGGTCCCCGGGTCCCCGCAGAACACGGCTGCAACGGCAAAGGGACAAGGGGGTGGCCACAGACGCCTCAGGAATGTCACATCCCATCACAGCCCGTCCAGCTCCACGATCAGCTCGGGAATCAGCGGTGGCTGAAGGTGTTGCTGGCTGCTTTCCTTGTAATTATCTCCTTTTGTCAATGGTTGTTAATTAACTTCCACCTTCTCCCCCGGATTTGCCTTTTTTTCCCCCCCTCTTTTTTCTCTCCTAATTGCACGGTGTCACTTTGTTCCTTGGCTCTGTATCACACTGAAAGCCCACTAATTATCCCAAATCCTGGGACAGGTGTGAGGAACAGTGAGGGGTTTGCGGGATTTAATATGAAAATGGATATTGTGCAGCTGGAAAAGGGACTCAGAGCTGCCTTTAGCATCAGGAGATGCTAATTCTCTTTTTTTAATTCTCTCTTTTTTTTTTTTTTGGTGTTTGCTGTTATATCAAACCCACCCAGCCTTCACAAAACATTCCCAACTTCTGCTGCAACACAGTGCTCTTTGCCCAAGGAATTTTTTTGGCAGTTCCAGGAATCCTGATTGCAGAAGATTGGGTTGCTGAGGGCAAACACCCATGTTTTGAGGATGTTTTGTAGGCAGGAACATGGAAAATGCCCGGATTCATCCCAAATGTGGCCTCACCTCTCTGTCACAGGGGTAGAGTGACCACCTGTGTCCCTGCCTCCTCCTTACAGGTGCCAAAACAAGGCTCCAAAAAAACCAAGCCCTGAGGGAGGTGGGAGAGCAGCCAGACTTTAGCTCCAGATCCTGAAGCATCCCCATAGCACCAAAAATTCCCACTCCAGCTGCTGGAAAACTCCATTTGGGAACAGGGCACGAAGCACAGCAAGATCCCTCTAAACCCTGAGCTGCTCAGTGACACAGAGCTTGGGAAAAACAAGTCGGGAAAAGCCGCGAAAAGCTGGATTTGAGGCAGAATCCTGCTGGTTCCTGGTGGAGAAGAGGGAAGGTGGCACTCACGGAAGCACTGGGGGATCTCCCCGCTCCAGGAGCCGTTGCCCTCGCAGGTGAGCACGGCGGGCAGGGACAGCTGGTAACCCTCCAGGCAGGCGTAGCTGACGCTGGAACCCCAGCTGAAATCTGAACCCACCACCTTCCCGTTGGGAATGGCCTGGGGAGCTCTGCAGGTGATGGCTGGGGGAGGAGGGAAAAGAGGAGGAGGAGGAGAGGAAGGAGGAGAAGGAGGAGAAGGAGGAAAAGGAAGAGAAGGAGGAGAAGGAGGAGAAGGAAGAAAAGGAAGAGAAGGAGGAGAAGGAAGAAAAAGAAGAAAAGGAAGAGAAGGAGGAGAAGGAGGAGAAGGAGGAGAAGGAGGAGAAGGAAGAGAAGGAGGAAAAGGAGGAAAAGGAGGAAAAGGAGGAAAAGGAAGAGAAGGAAGAGAAGGAAGAGAAGGAAGAGAAGGAAGAGAAGGAAGAGAAGGAAGAGAAGGAGGAGAAGGAAGAGAAGGAGGAAAAGGAGGAAAAGGAGGAAAAGGAGGAAAAGGAGGAAAAGGAGAAGAAGGAGAAGAAGGAGAAGAAGGAGAAGAAGGAGAAAAAGAAGGAGGCGAAGGAGAAGGAATAGGAAAAGCGGAAAAGGAAAAAAGAAAAAGGAAAAGGAAAAGAAAAAGGAAAAGCAGGGTCAGGACTCTCCACTTCTTAATTATTTCCATTAACAAGCAAATTCCATGTAGGAGCAAAGTCACCTCCTGTTCTCCAAGAGCATCTCCCAGGATTGGCACAAAGTGGGGTCAAACCCTTCAAAGTTTGGAGTTCAATCCCAAATAATAAAATATCTTGTGGGAAGGGATCCACGAGGATCATCCAGCCCAAGCCCTGGCCCCAGACACCCCAAAATCCCACCCTGTGCATCCATGAGAGCCTTGTCCAAACATTCCTTGAGATCCTGGGGCTGTGCCCATTCCCTGGGCAGCCTGCTCAGTGCCCCACCACCCTGTGGGGGAAGAATTTTTTCCTCAGCATCTCCACAAATCCGATTTTGAAGTCAACGCTCGTTCTCAGCTGAAGGTAAAAACCTGCCCTGACATGGTGTGAAAGCTCATCCCAGATTTCCCTGAAGATTCACACATTTTGGACAACCTGGCTGAGGCTCAGACGAGCAGTTGAAGCCACAACCTGTCGGGTTTTCACCCACTCTGGGGTGTTTGGAGATGACATTTTTGCAGCACTCTGCTCTTCAGCTCAGAGGAGCTAAACCTGTGCCTCCAAATGAGACTCTTGGCCACATTCTGGATCATTTCTGCAGCATTTGCTCAGTGCAGAGAATGAAAAAGGAGAGGAAGAATTGCTCTTTACAGCCTCTGAAGGACCTGGAGTGCATTTGAGGGGTTTTATGTGGCCTGTTTTTATATCAGCTCCGTGACAGGTGAATTTTCCACATTTTTAAAGGAATGCAGAGATGCTGCCACACATTTTATCTGCGCTGGGGGGGTGAGGAAAACAGATCCAGCCTGCCCAGCCACTGCTTTCCTATTTCCCTTTTCTATCTCTGAACCACAGGAGCCATCTCAGAATAATGAAAAGACTCGCAGGGAACATTTTTCAGATGTTTCTGGGTGATGCCAGCACAGCGTCCGCTGGAAAAACACAATATTTCATCTGAGCCTGATACGAGTTTTTGTGCAAAATCACTTTACTCCCTGGGCTTTGAAGGAGAGGAGCAACTCCTTCCCTCCCTGCCAGGCGCAGATTGATGGCCCTGAACACAGCAAGGTGTTGCTGCTTCCCTGACAAATGCCAAACTTTGGGTGGAACGAGGGAGCTGGGGAACGCCCAGCCAGGCTTCCAGGGAAACTCTGGTGGCCTCCAAGACTCGTGTCCTGCAACACCCGCGGGGCTCCTACCCTTGCAGACGGGCTTGGTGCCGTTCCAGGTGCGGTCTTTGGTGCAGGTGAGGGCAGCTGCTCTGTCTGACTCCATCATGAAGCCAGGAGTGCACTGGAACACCACGGATTTGTTGTAGGTGAAGTCACTGCCCAGCCTCAGCCCGTTGGCCGGCACGCCGGGGTCTCCACAGTTGATCACTGCCGAGGAAGGGAAAAAGGGGAATTTCTGGCAGCTGGAACCACGCCTGGGATGGTCCCGAGTGGTTTTTTCCAGGTGGGATTTAACCAGTTAAATGTAGAGCAGGCTTGTAGCACAAGCTGGAGTTTAATGGCTCATTAAGACCTTGAAAGGAGCTGGATTAACACTCATTAAACATTGACTCAAAGCCGGGTCAGATCTGGGTGAAGGGAAGGCAGTTTGCCCGCAGCACTCCCCGCTTAGCCCACTCACTGCCTCCGATGTAAATCCACCTTTGCCACCACCCCATTCCCAGCCCTGAGGTCACAGCCCTGCCCCAGCAATGTCACTCTCAGGGGCAGCCCCAGAGAGCCCCTCCAGCTCAGCCAACACCCACTCCCAAAATTATCCTAGAGCTTCCTCCATCCAGCTGGAAAACACAACCCCAGAGCAAGATTTTTCCATTAGGTCCCAGCAGAATTCCCAGGCTGAGCTGCTGCTGGTGCCAGGCCAGGCTTTAGCAGAGTTTCTCAGGGTGGCACTCGTGTGTTTAGGATTTCAGCTTTCCTATTTTCCAGATATTTGTAATCCTGCAGTTCTTTAGTGTGTAACTCCAAACTCCACACACAGTGTGAGCTGCTGCTTTCCCATTTGGGGCAGACACAGCAATTCCTTTCCAGGCCTGGCAGTCAGGGACACCTCACTGCCTCAGGCCCCAGAGATGGAAACAAAAGTGACCTGGGGGGAGCAAACTTGGGGTCAATGACTTCATTAGCTGAAGCTGTAATTGGAATTAATTAACCCCCAATATGCAAATGGACCAAACTTATAAAAGTGTGAAACCCATGACCCATTGTCCATTTTTTGGGTGCAGCCCCTGGGGGGCTTTGTCTGCCCTAAATGTACCCGAAGGCCCTTCAATAAATAGAAGTGCTTTTTATTCCTTTCACTTTGTCTGGCCTCTGTTTTTAGGTAGCCCCAAAAGGCACCATGTGGGCACAGCTGGGCCTGGCAGCTCATCCTTCCCCTCTCCCTGTGGCAGGATTCCATCCCAGTGATTCCTGGGGAAGGCTGCCCTAAAACAGAGGCTGGACAGAGTTAAAAAATAAAGCAGGGATTTATTAAAAGGCCTCAATGGATCCACCTTGGGCAGCACAAGAGCCCAGCCAGGGCTACGCCCAAGATGAACCAAAATGGTCACAAAAATGGATGACTGGTTACAAGGTCTCACATTTTTATAAGTTTTGGTCCATTTGCATATTGGGGTTGATTGTCCAATTATGCAGTCCCACCCTGCTTGTTTTTCTCTCTCCAGCCCACGGTGTTTGTGCTCTTGGGCCTGAGATTTGGATCATTTGTCCTTGGTCCCCAGCTGGAGCAGGAATTGTTTTGTCTCCCTGCTCTGTGCACAGAGCTCAGCATCCCCTGACATGGAGCCCAGACCCACGCACTAAAACAGCACAAAACCTGAAAAATAGAAAAGTTAAAACCTGAGGTGCCACCAGTGCTCACCAGTGCACTCGGGGCTGGTCCCAGTCCAGGTGCCATTGACGGTGCAGTGCCTGCTCAGCACCCCAGTGGAATAATAACCCTCCCTGCACTGGTAGATGATGGAGCTGGAGAACACCAGGCCGTCGTTGAAGATCACCCTGGCATTGCTGGGCGTCCCGGGGTTCCCGCAGGAAATCACTGCCAGGGGAAATGGGGAAATCGAATTAAAATCGCCCAAACCAACCCCCAGGGCTCTGAAGGGGTTCCTCCTGCATTGCCTGTCCTCAGGAAAGCCAAATTCTGGGGACGTGAGAACGCTTCTGGGGACACCAGAGCCATTCTGGGGACACCAGAGCAGTCCTGGGAGTATCAGAGGAATTCTAGGGACATCAGGGCAATCCTGGGGACACTGCAGGAATTCTGGGGACAGTACAGCAGTTCTGGGGGACACTGGAGGCATTCTGGAGACACCAGGGCAGCTCTGGGGACTCTGGTGCAGCTCTGGGGACATCAGAGAAATTCTGGGGACTCCGGGGCAATTCTGGGGACACCAGAACAGCTCTGGGGACACCAGGGCAGCTCTGGGGACACCGGAGCAGCTCTGGGGACACTGGGGCAGTCCTGAGGACACTGGGGCAGCTCTGGGGATGTCAGAGCAATTCTGGGGACACTGGGGCAGCTCTGGGGACACCAGAACGGCCCTGGGGACATCAGAACAATTCTGGGGACACTGAGGCAGCTCTGGGGACATCAGAAGAGCCCTGGGGACATCAGAGCAATTCTGGGGACACTGAGGCAGCTCTGGGGACACCAGAACGGCCCTGGGGACATCAGAGCAGCTCTGGGGACGGCAGAAGAGCCCTGGGGACGTCAGAGCAGCTCTGGGGATGGCAGAAGAGCCCTGGGGACACCGGGGCAGCTCTGGGGACGGCAGAAGAGCCCCCGAGGCGCAGCAGTACCTTCGCACTCGGGCTGCGTGCCGCTCCAGGAGCCGTTGGCGTGGCAGATCCTCTCGGAGGAGCCGCGCAGGGCGTAGCCGGGCTCGCAGCTGAACCTCACCACGCTGCCCACGTCAAAGGCGTCCCCCAGCCCGATGCCGTGGGAAGGGATCCCGGGGTCGCCACACACGCCCTGGCTGCCCCCTGCCAGGAGAGCACAGAGTCACCAGAGCCACCAGGGACGGTGGCTCCTGTCACCCTCATCGGGAATTCCAACCCCAGCAGAGCAGTGGAATTCCAAGTTAAACATTCCCTGGTTCCAGGAGCACCCCCTGGTTTTGAGCTGGATGCAAACGTGGCCACAATTCCTGAACCCCAAGGTGGAGGCTCCAGCGTCAGCCCCAGGGATGTTTCCCCTCCAAGAAGGAATTCCCACGTGCTCCAAGCCAGCCCTGAGCAACCTCAGGGAACAAGGAGGGGTTGGAGCATGGGAAGAAGGGAAGGGAAGAGGGAAAAGGGAAAAGGGAAAAGGGAAGAGGGAAAAGGGAAGGGTTGGGAACGTCTAAGGAAGGGAAGTTCAAGGAAGTTCAGGAAAGGGAAGTTCAGGGAAGGGAGGTGCCTCCTCCTCAAGGCACAAGGAGTAGGTGATGATGGGTGGGAGGTGATGACCATGGTGACCATGAATGGGTGACCATGGCTAGCTGACAGTGGCTGGATGACCATGAACAGGTGACCAAGAATGGGTGACCATGAATGGGTGACCATGAACGGGTGACCAATAACAGATGACCATGGCTGGGTGACCATGAACAGGTGACCGTGGCTGGATGACCATGGATGGGTGACCATAAATGGATGACCATGGCCAGCTGACCATGGCTGGGTGACCATGGCTGGGTGACCATGGCTGGGTGACCATGAACGGGTGACCATGAACGGGTGACCATGGCCAGCTGACGGTGTCTGGGTGACCACGAACGGGTGACCATGGCTGGGTGACCATGGATGGGTGACCATGGATGGGTGACCGTGGATGGGTGACCATGAACAGGTGACCATGAACAGGTGACCATGGCCAGCTGACGGTGTCTGGGTGACCATGAACAGGTGACCATGAACAGGTGACCACGGCCAGCTGACGGTGTCTGGGTGACCATGAACAGGTGACCATGAACAGGTGACCACGGCCAGCTGACGGTGTCTGGGTGACCATGAACAGGTGACCATGAACAGGTGACCACGGCCAGCTGACGGTGCCTGTGTGCCCCGCAGTGCCCCTGAAGGGCCCTCACCCGAGCAGTGTGGCAGGGAGCCGCTCCAGCGCCCATCCAGCTGGCACATCCTTGTGGCATTGCCCACCAGCGTGCGCCGGCCCAGGCAGCTGTACCTGACCACGGAGCCCACCGTGTGCTTGTCCCCCGAGATCTGCGCGTGGGGAGGGGACCCGGGGTGGCCACACGACACCACTGCAACAGAGACACAGCTTCAGCCCCCGGGGATCCCCAATTCTGGCTTGGGGGGACCTTAAATGTCAGTTAATTCCAACCCTTTCCATGGGCAGGGACGCTTTTCCCTATCCCAGGTTGCTCCAAGCCCTGTCCAGCCTGGCCTTGGACACTTCCAGGGATGGGGACACCTCCAGCTGCTCTTGGCACGTGTGCCAAGGCCTCCCCATCCTCACAGGGAAGTTCAACACACAGGAAACAAAAACATAGGAAAAATCTCCTTTTTTTAAAACTTTGAACTCCAAGGAATCCAAGGAATCAGTGGTAAAATTGACCTGGGTTTCCAAATGCCCACAAATCCTCCAAATCCCAACATTTATGGGAGATAAAATGGAGGAAGGAGATCCCTTGTGCTCAAGGGGGGTGAGGGAGCCTGGGATTGGGGTTTTAACAGGAATTCCCCCCTGGCTGTGGGAATATGGATCATCACTCACCAACTCCCCAGGATCCATGCAAGGGGTGAGGACAGGACAAAAGGAGAGGAAAATGTGCCCAAAACTGCTCGGTAGGATTTGGTGTGGAGGGATAAACGTGGAAAAAACAAAAGGAACAATCCCAGCTTTGGAACAGCTCAAGCCAATTGGAATGTCTGGAGCTGGGCAGAGAATGGGATTGCAGCTGGTTTAGTGCCCAAAGGGACAAACTGGTCATGCTGGGGTGGGGCTGCTCCTGCCTGCACCTCCCTAAGGCAGCTAAAATCCACTCTGGATCCCAAATTCCCAGTGTAGGACTGGGACCCACTCACTCACTCACTCAGGTGAGCCCTCACTCACTCAGGTGTAACCTCAGCCACTCAGGTGAGTCTCCACTCACTCAGGTGAGCCCTCCCTGTGCTCCAGAGCTGCTCCTGCCCTCTCCACCTGCACTATCCCAGCTGGATCCTTTCCTCAAACCCCAAACCCATTGGGATTCCACCTGGAATCCCCCAAATTCATCGGGATCTGCCTGTCCCTACACAGAGGACCTCCCCCACCAGGATTCTTTCCTCGAACCCCAAAATTCATTTGGATTCCACCTGGAATCCCCCAAATCCGTTGGGATCTATCTGCCTGTCCCTACACAGAAAATGCCCTCAGCAGGATGCCTCTCCTCAATCCCAAAACCCATTAGGATTCCACCTGGAACCCTCAAAATGCATCAGGATCTGCCTGTCCCCACACAGAGGATGTCCCCAGCAGTATCCTCTCCTCAAACCCCCAAAATTCACTAGAATTCCACCTGAAACCCCCAAAATCCATTGGGATCCACCTGTCCCTACACAGAGGATGCCCCCAGCAGGATCCTCTCCTCCAACCCCAAAATTCACTGGGATTCCACCTGGAACCCCCAAAATCCACTGGGATGCACCTGCCCTTACAAAGAGAACCCCCTCTAGCAGAATCCTTTCCTCAAACCCCAAACCCCCTTCCCTGCGAAGCTCCTGGAACCACTGGGGATCATTCCCACGCGGATTTTATTTTTTGGGTGGATTTTTTGGGGGCTTGATGGATTTTCCCTCATGGGCTGGACAAGGGAGGGTTGGGGCCACTTACAAAGGCACTGGGGGAGGGCTCTGTCCCACGTGCCATCTCCCTGGCACGTCAGGACGTGCGTTCCCAACAGATAAAATCCGTGGATGCACTGATAGGACACGGTGGTGCCGAAGCTGAACCTGTGGGGGCCGCTCGGCTGCACTTGCCGGACGCTGTTTTCCAGGTGCCCGGGGTCAGAACAGTTCACAACTGCAAACAAACAACAGAACAACACCCGAAAAAATAATGGGAGGCGAAGGGCGAGGCGGAAAATGTGGGGTTCTCCAAAAAAAAAAAAAATAGATTTTATAAAGATATAAAGATTTTTATGCTGCGATTTAATTTTTTTTTCCCCTCCTCCGAGATTTTTGAGGGTGGGAGTGGAAAAATTTCTTGTGGAAAGGGGTGAAAAAGGGAGTCCAGGCAATCCTGCAGGGTCTCACCCAGCAGCAGAGGCTGGATATCCAGCCCCAAATTGGGATTGAGATAATCCAGCTGGGGATAACTGATCCCAAACCGGGATTTTTTGGGAATAATTGATAATCCAGCATGGCGAGAGATCCTGGATTAGGGGAATGCAGAGGGAGGGAGTGCAGGGAGGGGAGGGGATTTGGGAAGTGAACCTGAGTGCTGATCCCATGGGGAAAGAGGGAAGAGGGCTCTGCACAAAGCTGTGGGAAGGTATTTCCTGGGAAGATAAACGAGGAGGTTGGGCAAGGTGATTTGTGGGGAGCAGAGGAGAGATCCTGATTTTCCATGGACATGGATTGTGACCAGCAGGGTGTGTTTGTAGGGCTGTGCCTGCCTTTAATACCCTCTGACCCCAAATTTGGGTCTGATCCCCAAATTTTATCTGATCTGTGCCTGCCTTTAACACCCTCTGACCCCAAATTTGGGTCTGATCCCGAATTTCCTTTTCCAACACCCTCCAACACCTTGGAGAACGCAGCAAGGTGAGAAAATCCCATGGGATTTACAGCATCCCTGGCATCTCCAGCATCCCCTGGGTGGCTTCCAGGGGTTTCTGGCTTGGGATCGTGGAGAAATCCCCAGGGAAGGCCCAGACTGACCTCGGCAGGAGGGCAGGGTGCTGCTCCACTGGCCATTGGCCAGGCACTGGGATTGGGATGCTCCCTCCAGGCGGAAGCCGGGGTTGCACTGGAATTTGGCCACGTCGTTGAGGTTGAACTGGGAGCCCTGGGTGAGGCCGTTGGGGGGGTTGCCAGGGTGGCCACAGGTGATGGCTGCAAGGACAAAAATGGAAATGTCACTGGATTTATTCCTGGAGAAAAGTGGATTATTCACTGGAAAAAGTTGTGAAGGGAGGAGAGCATAAAACCCCCCCCACATCAATCCCAAAACCCAAAGATTTGGGGCCTGCTCTGCTGAGATACAGGATGACTTTGAGAGAAAGGGATTTTTTAAGGTGTTATTGGCTCCAGGAACTACCTGCATCCAGGAATTCCCTTCATCCCTCTCCAGGCAGGCGAGTGCCAGGATCCCACTGATTTACACCACATATCCCTCTCCAAAAATCCCAGCTCCCGTTCCTAATCCCACACCACCCCAGGCATCCAAACTCTTTTGTTCCGTCCCTCTCTCCCCATGCCAGTCCTGGCTGCACCCTGCAGGGAAAAGTTACACCTGGAAGCAGAGGGAGAAGAAAGAAAATAGGAGGAAAATCAGAATTCCAGCACCGGGTCCGAAGAGATGAAATCTGCCCAAGCAGGAGAAACTTTGTGGGAAAATTTTACTTCCAAATCCCTGAAGTGAGGATTTTTTTTTGAGTTTTTTTTCCCCTGAGGTTGCTGTTGGCTCGGGATGAGGGGAAGGGCACAGGAGCTGCTCTGGCAACTCCCAGGGAAGCAAAGCCAATTCCAGCACACACATGAGGTGTGTGTCACTAAAACTACATAAAAAGGAAAACTGCATAGAAAAGATTTGATGGACACTAACCAATAAACCAGAAAGCTACCAACCAACTGGAGTCACACATGAGGTGTGTGACTAAAACTACCTAAAAAGGAGTTATGTGAATAAAGAATAGGGTTTATTCCTGCATGAAGAAAATGGAGTCTTGATAGAAAAACACCCTGAACGTGCGTGCATGGCCACCCCACACCTCGTGGGTGTGAGCTCTGCCCAGCCCTTTCCCCAACCCCTTTCCCAGCTCCTTCCAGGCCCTCCTGGCTGGAATGTTCCCCCCAGGGCTGAAGGAATGACAAGTACTTATACATGCAAGAATTTAAGAATAGAAAGATTTGATGGACACTAATCAATAAAGTAATTGGGAAGAAAGCTACTGAAAAATTGGAAAGACACATGAGGTCTGTAAAACTGTATAAAAAGGAGTTATGTGAATAAAGAACAGGTTTTTTTCCCTCCGTGAAGAAAATGGAGTCTTGTGTGATTTATTCTGATAGAAAAACGCCCTGAACGTGCGTGCACGGCGCCCCCACACCTTGACCACCCTACACATCAGGGGTGTGAGCTCTGCCCAACCCCTCCCACAGCCCCTTCCAGGCCCTCCTGGCTGGAATGTTCCCCCCAGGGCTGAAGGAATGGCAAGTACTTATACACGCAAGAATTTAAGAATAGAAAGATTTGATGGACCCCAACCAATAAACTAATTGACCAGAAAGCTACCAACCAACTGGAGTCACACATGAGGTCTGTAAAACTGTATAAAAAGGAGTTTTGTGAATACAGAATAGGTTTTTTTCCTGCATGAAGAAAATGGGAGTCTCGACAGCAAAACGCCCCGAACGCGCGCGCACGGCCGCCTCATACCTCAACCACCCCACACTCTGGGGGTGTGAGCTCTGCCCAGCCCCTTCCCCAAGCCCTTCCCCAGCCCCTCCCAGGCTGGGATGTCCCCCCAGGGTGAAGGAATGACAAGTACTTACGCACACAGACAGGCGTTTTCCCGGACCAGCGGTGGTCCTGCTGGCAGATGCGCACGGACATGCCGATGAGGCGGAAGCCGGGCTGGCACTGGTACACCACGCTGCCACGGTAGTTGTAGTTCTCGCCGTTGATCTGCCCGTTCACAATGGGGCTGGGCACGCCACAGTGCCCGGCTGGAGGGGGGAGAACAGCAGCAATCAGCTGGAGAGCCCAGCAAAGGCGTCCCCAAAGGGCATCGCCCCAAAGGATCTCTGCGGGATTGGGGTGAAGAGAAGCCCGGACTGGGTGGGGTGGGAAGGGAATGCAAGGATTGTTCACAGGGACACCTTCCACCATGCCTGGTCACCCTGTCCAACCTCTCCTGGGACACTTCCAGCTGTGGATGGGGCAGCCACAGCTTCTCGGGGCATGGATGGGGTTCATGATGCCCAGATTGGCTTGGGTTGGAAGGGAACGTAAGGACAGGGACACCTTCCACCACGGTTGGGAGGAAACATCAAGGTTGTCCACAGGGACACTTTCCACCATCCCTGGTCACTCCAATCCCTGTCCAACCTCTCCTTGGACACTTCCAGGCATGGGGCAGCCACAGCTTTTCTGGGCATGGATGGGATCTGGAGATGCCCAGATTGGTTTGGGTTGGAAGGGAATGTAAGGATTGTCCACAAGGACACCTTCCACCATGGTTGGAAGGGAATGCAAGGGTTGTTCACAGGGACACCTCCCACCATCCCTGGTCACCCTGTCCAACCTCTCCTTGGACGCTTCCAGCTGTGGATGGGGCAGACACAGATTCTCTGGGCATGGATGGGGTTTGGAGATGCTCAGACTGGTTTGGGTTGGAAGGGAACAAAGGGTTGTTCATAGGGACACCTTCCACCATCCCTGGTCACTCCAAGCCCTGTCCAGCCTCTCCTTGGACACTTCCAGGCATGGGGCAGCTGCAGCTTCTCTGGGCAGTCCATACCATGCTGTTCATAGGGAAGAATCCACCCCAATATCCAACCCAAACCCATCCTCTTCCACCTCCAGGCTCTGCAGTCCCAACCAGCCATCCCCACCCCAAAACTCTCCCAACACCTCACACCTCCCGAGGATGCAGGGATCCAACTCTGCCTCCCTTTTACATCCCCTCCAAACCCCGCAGGGTGGATATCAGTCCCTAAACCCCCCGTTCCCTCCCGAGGAGCCTCTCCCACCACCATGGGTGCCACAGGAGCTCCCAAGGGGTACCTACCCAGACACCTGACCTCAGCCCCGCTCCAGAGCCCATTGGCCATGCACTCCCTGACCCGGGAGCCCACCAGGGTGTAGCCAGTGTTGCAGGAGAAGATGGCAGTGGCCCCATAGCTGGTGAGGGTCCCGATCTTGTTCCCGTTGGGAGGCGTGGGCAGGTCCCCACAGGAGATAACTAGGACAGATCCCAAAGGACAAGTGAGAGAACAGGTTGAGTTTTGGAGGAATGCATTGAGGCACGGCACCAGGAGTTGTTGCTGGAGTGGGAAAGTTCATTAAATAATTCCAGGAATTGTGATGATTCCAGAGCCATGTTAGGCGAGGTGACAAAAATAAGAGCTGTTAATATTTATGCTTCAGGACACAGGGGAAGCACTAAAGACAGGCTGGGAAGGAGCCAAAGGATTTTTTCACACCCGAACTTCCTCACACAGGAATATTTTCCTGTCATTAAGCCTGATTCCCAGAAAACCCACAGAATCATGGAAGGGACCTTAAAGGCCATGACTGGGGACATCTCCCACTAGGCCAGGTTGCTCCAAGCCCTGTCCAGCCTGACCTTGGAATGGCACAAAGCTCCTAATTAAAAGTGACACCCAGCTTTCCCCCACAAGCTGAAATCCCAAGATCAGCAGATCCCAGCTGGGTCTGTGGGATGCAGGAGCCTCTGCAAACCCAACTCCCCCTCAGAACTCTTGGTTTTATCTTCATTTTCTCTGCCTTCAAGCTCTGCCAACCCTCCAGAGCTCCCGCTGGGTGCTCCTGACCTCGGGGTGCTGCCAAGATCCTGTCACTTGGATTTAGGTGGCAATAAGGCTGAGGGAACAAAAGGAGGTCAGGCTCCTGCTCCCGGATCCAGAGGAAGAGCTGGCAGGGGGAAAAGTACATCTGTCACCCACACCAGCAGTCACAGCTCCACAAACAAAGGCAGGCAGCAGGGAAGAAGAGGTTTTGCTGCCTCTGTCTGCACTTGGAGAGAAAAACCCTCCACCTCTGACAAAAGGAGAGATGCAAAGCACAGCAGTGGTGTCAGAACAACCGAGGGCTGCTGGCGTGCCCCGTTGGGTTTGATTTGCAGGTGACACTGTTACCCTTGTAAACCTGGTGTTTGTGTGAGAGCTGGGGCTTGACAGCAGAATTCTTTATTTTTCCTCCTTAAAAGCCCTGACTTCAGAGCAGCTGTGACAGAGAAGCTGCAGGGACCCCACAGCAACAGCTGAGCTGAAGGGCCTGAGATCCCAGGGAAGTGCTGGGATTAAACCAGGAGTCACATCCAGGCATCTCCCTGCATCCCAGCTCCCTTCCAGCAGCTCTGCTGTCTCTGCCTCAGCTGCTGCCAGGAGGAATTAAAGTTCTACCCCACAGCAGGGACACCTTCCATGATCCCAGTTTGCTGCAACATGGCCTGGGACACTTCCAGGGATGAGGTGGGTTGGGAAGGATGGGGCAGCCACAGCTCCTCTGGGAAATCCATCCCAGCCCCTCCCTGCCCTCCCAGGGATGGATTTCCTCCCAAAATCTGCGCCAAACCATCCCATCCTGTACCCAAAGGTATGGTCACCCACCAGCACCATCCTGAAACCCCCAAGGTTGGCATTTGCTGAGCCCAATCACAAAACCAGTCCCTGGTGATGCTGCCCTGTGAAATCCACCCACCCCAGCCCCTTCCTGCCCTTCTTGAAATAGATTTCCTCCCAAAATCTGCACCAAACCATCCAAATCCTGTACCCAAAGGTACGATCACCCACCAGCACCCTCCTGAAACCCCCAAGGTTGGCATTTACTGACCCCAAACACAAAACCAGCCCTGTGAAATCAATCCCAACCACTCCCTGGCCTCCCAGCTATGGATTTCCTCCCAAAATCTGCACCAAACCATCCCACCCTGTACCCAAAGGTATGATGAACCACCAGCACCACCCTGAAACCCCCGGGGCTGGCATTTACTGACCCCAAACACAGCCCCAGCCCCCAGTGCCACCCTGGGGTGCCCCTGCTCTTACTTTTGCAGGTGGGCACGGGCTGCCCGATGCTCCAGGTGCCGTTGGCCTGGCAGCGGATGACCCTCTGGCCCGTGTAGTAGTAGCCAGGGTCACAGATGAGCATCAGCTGGGCGTTGTAGTGGTACTGCACCTCGTAGGTGAGGCGCCAGCGGCCGTGCTCCACCGCGATGCTGCCCACGTCGGGGCACGTCACAGCTGAGGGGGAAATGGCACACGGGACATGGCACACGGGACACGGGAAATGGCACACGGGACATGGCACATGGCACACGGGACATGGCACAGAGAACATGGCACACGGGACATGGCACACGGGACACGGCACAGAGAACATGGCACACGGGAAATGGCACACAGGAAATGGCACAGAGAACATGGCACACGGGAAATGGCACACGGGACATGGCACACAGCACACGGGAAATGGCACACGGGACATGGCACATGGCACATGGCACACGGGACATGGCACAGAGAACATGGCACACGGGAAATGGCACACGGGACATGGCACACGGGACACGGGAAATGGCACAGAGAACATGGCACACGGGACATGGCACACGGGACACGGCACAGAGAACATGGCACACGGGAAATGGCACACGGGAAATGGCACAGAGAACATGGCACACGGGAAATGGCACACGGGACATGGCACACAGCACACGGGAAATGGCACAGAGAACATGGCACACGGGACATGGCACACGGGACACGGGAAATGGCACAAAGAACATGGCACAGAGGACATGGCACACGGGACATGGCACACAGCACACGGGAAATGGCACACGGGACATGGCACATGGCACATGGCACACGGGACATGGCACAGAGAACATGGCACACGGGAAATGGCACACGGGACACGGCACAGAGAACATGGCACACGGGAAATGGCACACGGGAAATGGCACAGAGAACATGGCACACGGGAAATGGCACACGGGACATGGCACACAGCACACGGGAAATGGCACACGGGACATGGCACATGGCACACGGGACATGGCACAGAGAACATGGCACACGGGAAATGGCACACGGGACATGGCACACGGGACATGGCACACGGGACACGGGAAATGGCACAAAGAACATGGCACAGAGGACATGGCACACGGGACATGGCACACGGGACACGGGAAATGGCACAAAGAACATGGCACAGAGAACATGGCACAGAGAACAAGGCACACGGGAAATGGCACATGGGACATGGCACACAGGAAATGGCACACGGGACATGGCACACGGGACATGGCACATGGGAAATGGCACACGGGACATGGCACACGGGACATGGCACACGGGACATGGCACAGAGAACATGGCACACGGGAAATGGCACAGAGAACATGGCACACGGGACACGGCACATGGGAAATGGCACACGGGACATGGCACAGAGAACATGGCACACGGGAAATGGCACACGGGACATGGCACACGGGACATGGCACATGGGACATGGCACACAGAGCTGGTTCAGTGAGGTTTCAACCCCCCCAAAAAAAGTCCCATTGTGGTGCGTTTTTAATGAGGGGTGTGCTACAGATAGATTTTATGAAAAATCCTTTTTCTCCTGAGAAGCTGAGAGGCCTCAGAAATGAAATGTACACAATAATTATCTGCTGCTGTGGAATGCAACAGCTGCATCTTTGATTGGTCTCATGTGGTTGTTTTTAATTAATGGCCAATCACAGCCCAGCTGGCTCGGACTCTCTGGTCAGTCACAAGATCTTATTATCATTCCATTCCTTTCTGTTCTTTTCCAGCCTTCTGATGAAATCCTTTCTTCTATTCTTTTAGTACAGTTTTAGTATATAATTTTCTTTTAATACAATATATATCATAAAATAATAAATCAGCCTTCTGAAACATGGAGTCCGATCCTCATCTCTTCCCTCATCCTGGGACCCCTGTGAACACCACCACAAGGGGTGTATCCCCTGGTGGGGCTGTTGTTGAGAATTAAAAGGAAAATTTTGTGGATAATGTTGTAAGTGGTGATGATGCCTGAAATCCAAAGAGAAAAGCCCCATGCAGTGGTGTTTAAATCATAAAATGGGAATCAGGGACACCTCACTGCTTCAGGCTCTGAGAAATGGAAACAAAAGTGGGTTGGGGGAGCTAACTTGGGGTAAATTACTTTGTTACCTGAAGTTAATTGGGAAATTAACCCCCAATATGCAAACGGATCAAACTCACAAAAGTGTGAAAAACTATGACCCATTGTCCATTTTGGGTGCAGCCCCTGGGGGGCTTCATCTGTCCTAAATGCCCCTGAAAGCCCTTCAATAAACAGAACTGCTTTAGACTTTTTAATTTTGCCTGGCCTGTGCTTTTCTGGCAGCCCCAAAAGGCCTCACTGCTGTGTGGAGAGCCCCAGTCCCCGCTCACCCAGGCACAGAGGGGGCTGGTTCCCGTTGCTCCACACTCCCTCCTGCAGGCACTCAGCGCTGGGCTCGGCGCCGGGCTGCAGCTGGAATCCTTCATTGCACTGGTACACGGCCTTGGTGCCCACTGTGTACTCCTTCCCAAAGACAACCCCGTTCCTTGGGGCTCTGGGAATGCCACAGGAGAGAGCTGGGAAGAGAAAACACATCTTAAACAAAAAATAAAAATCGGGGAGCTGCTGGTTTTATCCCATACCGCAATCCCGGATGCCTACTGGGAGCGCCCACCCTTCATAAAGGATTGTCGGGGCCTCTTGCTGGTCAGAGTGACCCCAAGAAATGCTAGAAAGTCTCTTTT
This sequence comes from Molothrus aeneus, assembly GCF_037042795.1. NCBI lineage: Eukaryota > Metazoa > Chordata > Aves > Passeriformes > Icteridae > Molothrus > Molothrus aeneus. The sequence goes on from NC_089668.1 coordinate 2,358,796, forward strand.
CCCAGCCTGGCACTTGAAGAAGGAGTCAGGGCTCTTTATTTCTTCATCTCAAGGTTGTTTATTGTATCTTATCTATAAAATTTTTTCTCCTGTCCAGCTGAGACAGAGGCACTCTGCCTGCCCCCGGGGCACTGATATCTTTTATACTAAAAACTACCTGTACAATATTTACAATAACTTCCCAATACCTGTCACCTGTGTTAGACAATGAGCCTGTGCAGCAGCAGCAGCAGAGCCCTGGTTCTCTCCCCATGCAAAGCCCAGATTTTATCCCACTCCTGCCCCAGCATGGAGCAGGATCCCAGAGCAGCTGGCAGGTGCTGGAATTCTGAGAGGTGCCAGCAGCTCCAGAGGCAGGATCAGACCCATCCCTGGCAGCACTGGTGGTGACAGGAGTGTCACTGCAGCGAGCTCAGGGCTGGCCAATCCCTCTCCAAGGCCTGATGTCTAGACAGGCTGCCAGGCTGAATACCAATGGCTCTCCCAGGGAACAGAAAGCACCTGGAAAATCCAACCTTTTCCCTGCTGCTCTTTTCCAGCTCCCAGTCATTCCCTTCCCTCTTTGCCATCTATTCCCAAAGCCTTGCGCACGAGGATCACCCTCAGCGCTCCGAGCTGGTTCTCAACACCCAATTACACAATTCCAATGCTGATTTTTTTTCACTGCTTTTCCAGGGACTCTCAGAACTCGATCCCAACGCATCCCTGCTCTCACCTTGGCACAGGGGGATGGCTTCCCTCCAGTGGAAGTGGCCCTGGGGGTGCTGGGTGCCAGGCTGAATACCAATGGCTCTCCCCGGGAAAAGAAAGCATCTGGAAAATCCAACCTTTTCCCTGCTGCTCTTTTCCAGCTCCCAGTCATTCCCTTCCCTCTTTGCCATCTATTCCCAAAGCCTTGCGCACGAGGATCACCCTCAGCACTCCGAGCCGGTTCTCAACACCCAATTACCCAATTCCAATGCTGATTTTTTTCCCCCTGCTTTTCCAGGGACTCTCAGAACTCGATCCCAACGCGTCCCTGCTCTCACCTTGGCACAGGGGGATGGCTTCCCTCCAGTGGAAGTGGCCCTGGGGGTGCTGGGTGCAGGTGGAGGTGCTGTGTCCCACCAGGCGGTAGCCGGCGTCGCAGCCGAAGCGCACGGAGCTGCCGGGGCGCAGCCCGGAGTGGCTCAGGATCATCCCGTGGGCTGGGGGCTGAGGGAGGCTGCAGTAGGGAGCTGGCAAGGAGGGCAGGGAAAAGCAAACCAGTCATTCCCTTCCCACTCCCAGAAATCACACCGAGCTTCCCCAAAAATCCCAGAACAAAAATCGGCGATGGATGAGCATGGAGTTGAAGCGGGGATGGAGTGCAAGGGTCTGGTCTGAGCTTCACCCAGCTCCAGGAATAAGGAGTTGTTTCTGGTAATTAAATATTCCTTAATTCATTTGCTGAGCAAAGCCTGGACAGACTTTTCCAGTGTCTGGCCACTGCCTCACCCAGAAACCTTTCCCAATATCCAGTCCCTGGCATCACTGGCTCTCCACATCAGGCTTCTGGTTCTGAGGGGTGCTTGGGAAATGAGCCAAAGCTCCAAGGTTTCTCCCTGGAATTTCTCCTGATTGTGATCCCACAATCCTGGTCCTGATTGTTACAGAGAGGCCGAGACTGAGCCAAAGCTCCAAGGTTTCTCCTGGACAGACCCTGCCTTTCCCAACCTCCCCAGCTCGGAACGCGCCAGGCTTTGTGCCTCCCCTGCCTTGGCAGCTCTTGCCCTGTCAGCTGGATCTCTGCAGGAATCCCATGGATTCTCCTGGCTGTGGAGCTGCTCCTGCTGCTGGCAGAGGCAGCTGGGACTCACCAGAGTAGCGGATTTTGAAGCCTTTCCTGTTGTAGGCATGGTCGGAGGACCAGCGCAGGAAAACGCTGCTGCCGCTGCTGGTGACGGTCAGAGGGGCTGAGTAATTCCCACTGAGGGACAGCAGCAGGGGGCTCTGCCCTGAGGGACCTGCCAAGAAGAGGGGACAGGGAAAAGGAACAAGTCACAGTGTGGTATTCATATTTTTTTTGAAAAAATCCCTTCGCCCAGGATTTTTCTCCTGGGAAGCCGAGAAACCTCTGAGAAAAAGGGAAAAAAAAGGAAAACAATATTATCTGATTTGCTTCTCCTGGTTTTGCTGCTTTGGAATGTGTTTAAAAAGGAAAACAATTCTTATCTCATTTGCTTCTCCTGTGTTGTGCTCACATGTGGAATGTGTTTGGAGAGTGTTTACCCACAGGGGATTGTTCCATTGGATTCTGCTGGGAGCTGTTTTGACTCTTTGGCCAATCAGGGCCAAGCTGTGTTGGGACTTTGGAAAGAGTCAGGAGTTTCATTATTATCTTTTTAGCATTCTGTCTGTATCCTTTCTGTATTCTTTAGTTAGTGTAGTATAGCATTCTATAATATAATACAGTGTCATAAAATAATAAATTAGCCTTCTGATGGAGTCAGATTCATCATTCCTTCCTGCCATGGGGCACCCCACAAGCACAACATCACAGCAGCCATGGAGCTCAGGGGGGCTCAGTGTCCCTGCAGGAGGAAGGGGCACAGGAGATTTCCCTGAGGAAAGGCAGCTCCCAGCTCCCTGTGGAGTTCCAGGGCTCACATCCTGCTCCTGGGATCCAGGAGCAAAGCAGATCACAGGGAAAGCAGGAATTTGCTCAGATCCCCATGGTGACCCCAGGAGCACCAGCACAGCCCCTGTGCCTGTTTATCCTGAGAATCCCCTCCCCATTCCCAAGAACTCCTGGGGCTGGAGAATCCACTCCCTGTGGCCTCCAAGGATGAGAATTCCCACTTTCCCAGCTCATCCCCTGCAGCAATCTCTGCTGCCATCCCCCTCCCAGGAGTTTCCCAACTGTCACAGACATGTTTTATGAAAAATCCTTTCCTTAGGATGATTTTTCTCCTGAGAAGCTGAGAGGCCTCATGAACTAAATGCAAACAATGGTTATCTGCTGCTGTGGAATGCAACAGGTGCATCTGGGATTGGTCTCATGTGGATGTTTCTAATTAATGGCCAATCACAGCCCAACTGGCTCGGACTCTCTGAGACATGAGCTTTTGTTATCATTCCATTCCTTTTCTGTTCCTTGCTAGCCTTCTGATGAAATCCTTTCTATTCCTTTAGTATAATTTTAATATAATGTATATAATAAAATAATAAATCAAGCCTTCTGAAACATGGGGTCAATATTCTCATCTCTTCTCTCATCCTGGGACCCCTCTGAACACCATCACACCCAACTCCTGCCCCTTGGAAAAATCCTTCAGATCCGTCCCAAAGAATCAAATTGTAGCTGTTTCCTGATGCCAGGAATCAGTGAGGAGCTTTCTAGAAGGCCAGCAGGAGGCTCCAGGTGGGAAGCTGGCCCTGGAATGCTCCTTCCCCCTTGGCTGGTTGGGATTATGGAACCCCAGGAAGGTTTGGGATGGAAGGGGAGGGAATCTCTCACCATCAAAGATTTCAAACTCGTCAAACTGCTTCTCGCTGAGGAAGTACTCGATGGTGAGGGAGATGTTGTAGCCTGGCTCCACCTTCACCACCCAGGAGCAGGTCTGGAAGTGGGGGTAGCTCCCCAGGAAGCTCTGGCTCAGGATCACCCCGGTGGAATCCGTCATCAGCTGGTTCATGGGGCAGTGCACTGGGGATGGAAATGGACATCCAGTAGAAATGAACATTATTTCAGAGGACGATGTAAGCACAGGGTCTGTCCTGATGAGCCAGCTCAGGGCAGAGCACGACCCCTGCACTCCTTGATCCCCGGGGCTCAAAGAATCCCCAAGTCCCACAAATCCCAACAATTGTCACACCCAAAGGAGCAAAAAGCAGCAAAGCCAACAAACCATTCCCACTGCCTTGACCTCTCCCAAAATGAGCAGCACCAGAACCAGAATTCTCCTGAGGCCCAAAAATCTCTCCAGGAATATCTGGAAACTTTGTCAGAACAAAAGCTGGAACCACAGCTCACCCCATGGAATTGTAACTGGGACATGAGAACTCCAATTCCTGCTCAGGGAGGGTCTCACTCCCTCCTCCCAAAATCCCATAAATCCCAACAATTGTAACACTCCAAGAAAGGAGGAAAAAGCAGCAAAGCCAACAAACCATTCCCACTGCTTTGATCCCTGGGGCTCAAAGAATCCCAAAATCCCACAAATCCCAACAATTGTCACGCTTAAAGAAAGGAGAAAGAAGCAGCAAAGCCAACAAATCATTCCCAATGCCTTGACCTCTCCCGAAACGAGCAGCACCACAACCAGAACTCTCCTGAGGCACGAAAACCTCTCCAGCAATATCTGAAAACAGCTCATCCCGTGGAATTGTTAACAGGGACATGAGAACTCCAATTCCTGCTCAGGGAGGGTCTCACTCCCTCCTCCCAAAAAATCCCACACTCCTAGAAATGGGAAAATGAACCCCAAGGATGAGAAATGTGCCAAAAAAAACTCCCCCAGGTCCTTCCCTGAGCAGGGAAGTGAGGGATTTATGGATTTTTTTACCTTCACAGGTGGGTGGGGGTCCCTCGAACTGCAGGTGGGTGCCCAGTTTGCAGGTGAGGATTTCGTTGCCTATCAGGGTGAAGCCAGGGAGGCACCGGTACCTGACGATGTCACCTGGGAAGGGATGGAAAACAGGGATGGGAGGGGGAAGTGCAATAAAAAAAAAGGGGGAATGAGGATGAGGAGGATGATGAGGGGAGGTTTTACCGATGTTGAACTCCTCGTTCTCTGTGATGATCTCGGCGTTGGGAACCATGGTGGGAGGCTGGCAGCGGAAAAGCTGGAAAGCTGGGAAAGCAAGGGAGGAGCAGCACATCCTGAAGGCAGCCATGATGGAAGCAGGGAAATTCCTCCCTCCCCACCAGGAAATTTCTCCCTTTCCACCAGAAAACTCCTCCTTTTCCACGAGGAAATTCCTCCCTCTCCATCAGGATGTTCCTCCCTCCCCACCAGGAAATTCCTCCCGCGCCACAAGGAAACTCCTCCTTTTCCACCAGGAAAATCCTCCCTCTCCACCAGGAAATTCCTGTCTTTCCACCAGGAAATTCTGCTTTTTCCATATGGAAATTCCTCCCTTTCCACCAGGAAAATCTTCCCTCTCCATTAGGAAACTCCTCCCTTTCCACAAGGAAATTTCTCCCTCCCCACAAGAAAATTCCTCCTTTTCCACCAGGAAAATCCTCCCTCTCCACCAGGAAATTCTGCTTTTTCCGTAAGGAAATTCCTCCCTCTCCACCAGGAAATTCCTCCCTCTCCACAAGGAAACAGAATTGGCCAAATCCAACCAGACCTTTCTCCCCCACAAATCCCACAGAGACAAAGGCAGGAATTTGTATCCTGATTTTCCGTCCACACCAATAGGAAGATTTTTGGGTGCTCCTGGACAATGTTTTTGGGAAAAAACTGGGCTGAAAAACGTCCTAGAAAAAACTGGTTTGAAAGATTTTGTGGAAAAACACTGAGCTGAAAAACTTCCTGCAAAAAACCTGGTTTGATAAACTTTGTGGAAAAAAAACTGGGCTGGACAACTTCCTGGAAAACCTGGGCAGAAAAACTTCCTGGAAGAATCTGGGCTGAAAAACTTCCTAGAAAAAAATGGTTTGATAAACTTTATGGAAAAAAAACTGAGCTGAAAAACCTCCTGGAAAAAAAAACTGTTTTGAAAAATTTTGTGGAAAAAAACTGGGCTGAAAAACTTCCTGGAAAAAAACCTGGTTTGATAAACCTTGTGGAAAAAATCTCAGCTGAAAAACTTCCTGGGGAAACCCGGCCTGAAAAACTTCACTGAAAAAAACCGGGCTGAAAAACCTCTGTGGAAAACTTGGGCTAAAAGAGTTTTTTTTTGTTTTTTTTTTTGCATTTTCCCAGAACTATTCCCCAACATTCCCAACATTTCCATGCCCGGGGAAGCAGCAGCTCAGACCATAGAAGTAGATGGCGAAGATGCCCCCGTTGGCGCCGTCGCTGTGGAACTTCAGCAGGACCTGGTTGGAGGAGCTCTGGGCAGATTTCTTGGCTGAGTTGCCTGTGAACACCCCCAGCTGGGGGGCTGTTTGCTGGGGCCCATCCCTGATGGCAGGAACACAAGGAAAATTGGTTTTTTCCAAGGGTTTAAGTCTAAGAACCCAACCTCCTCCCGCCCAGGGACTCCTCCTTTCCTTTATCCTCCCTTTCCCACAGCCACATTTCAGATCCCCTTGCTCCAGTTTAATCCCTACAACCTCACCTGGCTCCCAGCTGACAATCAGAAACGCAAATTTCACTTTTAACCTCAAAAACTGAGGAATTAGGACCTGTTTCCCAAAGGAATTTCACTCCCTGTTTGCCCAGCCAAACACGGATTCTGAATATCCCCTCCAGAATACCAGGGGATGTTCTGAAGATCAGACTTTGACAGCTACAAGCTCAAAATTTGGTCACAAACTCTTTAATCAGAGCTCCCCTGGCTACCTGAAGTTGATAATCTCCATTATTAATAAATAATGGAGATTATCCATTATAAACAATATTTTTATTTATTCATATTGAAAGAAAGCTCAAAAAAAATTTAATTTCTCTTCTTTTCTCCAAAACACCAGGAAGCTGCCAGCCTGCAAAGGGGATCCCAGGGGTCCCATTCCCAGTTGCTGCTATTTCAAAGCCAGGAGTATTTCCCAAAATGAGTCCTTGGAGTGACTCCTGACCCTCTGCACCCACCAGACAGTGATGAAGTCGTTGTAGGGCTCTGTCTGCAGCAGGGTGAAGTTCAGGTGGATCCCATATCCCACGGGCACTGTCAGGAGCCAGGTGCAATCCTGGGAATTTGGGTACTGGTTGGGGAAGCCAGGAGAGTAAACTGTCCCATTCTGGGCTGTGACATTGCCCCCACAAGGCACTGCAGGGGAGCAGAGAGAAACACAAACCCAGTGAGGAAATATCCCCCTAAACATCCTTATAGCCCATTTTTATTCTTTTTTTTTTTTGTACAAAGGTAACAATTCTGCATACAGAAAAATCCAGATCTTGGCCTAACTTGCCTGAAATAATTCCTCTCTGCTGCAAGCACAGAGCCAGCACTGAAAGAACAGCTGAGGATTCAGCTCTTTGTGCTTTGTGTTCTCTGGGGTTCAAGGACTTACAAGAGGGCAAATATCACCTCTCTCCCTCCTTGCACAGCTCCTGCAGAGCCAGTGCTGGGATAAAGGCCAGTGCTCCTGGGAAATGGGCTGGGAAATCTTCAATAACCAGGTCTGAACTTCTTAAAGGTTCACCTGAAACCCTTCTGGAAGTAAATCCCACAGAATTCCAGCCAGCAGCCCGAGGGGTGAAAGGCTGAAACAGCCATGAGGGGGTTGGAAAAGAGAATTTGGATGAGTTTGGATGCCTGGAATGTAAATCTTCAGCCTGCTGAGTCCTCTGAGCACAGTTTTCAGAAAAAAAAAAAACACCTTGGAAGATTCCTGAGGATCTCCCCCACCTGGATTATTTTGGAATACCCATGAAAGAGAGACAGGGACACACACAGAGCCCTCAGAGCTGCCGGGCTCTTTTACCAGTGACTATTTTTATTTATCAGAGCTAGATCAATGGAAGCTGGATGTTGCCGAGGGAATAAAGCAGCAAGGAATTATCACTCCAAGGCTCCTGGACTGTGCCACACAGAAATAACAATCAATGGAAGCTGGATGTTGCCGAGGGAATAAAGCAGCAAGGAATTATCACTCCAAGGCCCCTGGACTGTGCCACACAGAAATAACAGCTCCAGCAGGGAGGTGAGACACAGATTCTCCTCACCCACACCCCAAGACTCAAACCCCCCTCAGAAGCTGCCGAAATATTCACCAAAACACCTCATGGAGCCCACATTTCCCTCCAAGAGCTCACTGCCAGCCACACCTTTGCTCGCAGAGCAAAGCCAGCCCATCCCAAGGAGCTGAAGCGCCGTGCCCAGGTGAGCCCAGGCCATACCTTCACACCTGGGCAGGGGGTGGTCCCAGTTCCTGTTGGTGCCGTGCTGGCAGGTGAGCACGGGGTGCCCGATGAGCTGGTAGCCAGGCAGGCACTCGAAGGAGATGGACTGGCCAACGTTGTAGCCAGCTCCTCTCACCACCCCGTTGGCAAAGGGCTCCGGGTCGGGGCATTCCTGCAGCTCGTAGGCTGGGGAAACAAGAATGGGAATTTGTGTTTGTGTTTTATTTCCAGGGAAAAAGGGACAGGGCAAGGGGAAACGGCCTCAAGCTGTGCCAGGGGAGGGGAAGGATGGAGTTCAGGAGGAATTTTGCCATGGGAAGGGTTGGAAGGGGGTGCCCAGGGAGGTTTGGAGTCAACAACCACAGAGTTAACTCAGCAACCATGGAGTTAACTCAACCACCACGGAATTAACCCAATAACCATGGAATTAACCCAATAACCATGGAATTGACTCAACAACCAAGGAGTTAACTCAACAACAATGGAATTGACTCAACAACCACAGAATTAATGGAATTAACTCAACAACCATGGAGTCAACTCAACAACCACAGAATTAACTCAACAACCATGGAGTCAACTCAACAACTACTGAATTAACTCAGCAACCATGGAATTAACAACCACTGAATTAACTCAACAACCACTGAATTAACTCAGCAATCATGGAGTTAACTCACCAACCACAGAATTAACCATGGAATTAACTGAACAACCAGGGAACGAACTCAGAATTAACTCAACCACCATGGAGTTAACTCAACCACCACGGAGTTAACTCAACCACCACGGAGTTAACACAACCACCACAGAATTAACCATGGAATTAACTCAACAACCAGGGAACTAACTCAGAATTAACTCAACCACCATGGAGTTAACTCAACCACCACAGAGTTAACACAACCACCACAGAATTAACCATGGAATTAACTCAACAACCAGGGAATTAACTCAGAATTAACTCAACCACCACAGAATTAACTCAACAACCACAGAATTAACTCAGAATTACCTCAACCACCATGGAGTTAACCACCACAGAGTTAACTCAACAACTACGGAATTAACTCAACCACCATGGAGTTAACTCAACCACCACGGAGTTAACTCAAGAGCCGCCACCCCCAGGGCAGGACTGTCCCTGCTGACCTTGGTACTCCAGCTTGAAGCCGGGTTTGTTCTGGGAGTGGTCGCTGTGGAAGTAGACGGTGGTCTCGTGGGAGGTGGAGAGCAGGGAGCCGGGCAGCTCGGCGCCGCTGAACCGCCCGATGACGCTGCTGGTGTCGTAGGGCCCGTTCCGGATCTCCACAAAGTCGTGGTTGGGCTCCGTGGAGAAGTTCAGGAACTGGATGTGGGCACCTGGAGAGGGGGAACGAGGAGTTGGGCTCTAAAAATTGCGGCTGAGATTTTGCACCGGCACCAGCTCCAACACCAGCAACAACATCAGCACCAACCCCAGCTCCAATCCTAAAACCAAACCCAGCTCCAACACCAGCAACAACATCAGCGCCAACCGCAGCTCCAACACCAGCACCAACTCCAACATCAGCACCAACCCTGGCTCCAATCCTAAAACCAAATCCAGCTCCAACACCAGCACCAACATCAGCACTAACCCCAGCTCCAATAGCAGAACCAACCCCAACATCAGCACCAACCCTGGCTCCAATCCTAAAACCAAACCCAGCTCCAACACCAGCACCAACATCAGCACTAACCCCAGCTCCAACCCCAACATCAGCATCAACCCTGGCTGCAATCCCAACACCAAGCCCAACTCAAACATCACCTGTATCAGCACAAACCAGAGCTCTAAACCCAACATCAGCACCAGCCCCAGCTCCAACATCAGCACCAACACCAACCCCAACATCAGCACCAATCCTGGCCCCAACCCCAGCTTTAAACCCAGCTCCAGCCCCAACATCAGCACTAACCCCAGCTCTAACCCTTGCTCCAATCCCAATACCAACCCCAGCTCCAACCCCAACATCAGCACCAACCATCAGCACCAACCCCAGCACCAACCCCAACATCAGCACCAACCCCAGCTTTAAACCCAGCTCCAACTCCAAATTCAGCACCAGCCTCAGCTTTAAACCCAGCTCCAACCCCAGCTCCAGCCCCAGCACTGCCCACCTGTACAGCCCAGGACACCCTGGGCACTCAGCAGGACTTTATCTGCCCTGGGGACACAGAGTGCCTTCACACTGGCTCAGAGGAGATCTGGAGTGGAGGTTAGGAGGCATTCCCCCCTGAGAGGGTGGGGAGCTCCTGGCACAGGTGCCCAGAGAAGCTGTGGCTGCCCCTGGATCCCTGTCCCAGACCAGGCTGGATGGGGCTTGGAGCACTTTGGGATAGTTTCCCCTGGCAGGGGGTGGAATGAGATGATCTTGAGGTTCTTCCCAACCCAAACCAGTCAGGGATTCTCTGATTTTTCAGCCCCTCTTCTGTGATAGCTCCAACCCAAACCCATCTCTCTCACCAAAGCCCACAGGCAGCAGGATCCTCCACGTGCAGTCCAGGTTGCTGGGGTAATTTCCTGGAAATCCTGGGCTCAGGAGCACTCCTTCCATCTCTTCTGCTGTTCCTCCACACTGGGCTGGAAAAACCAACAGGGTTCATGGTCAGGATCCAGCCACAGGATCCCTTCCAGGATCCCTAAGGGGTCTGTCTGGGTGAGTGCCACGGGAAATGAAGGAATTAAAGACTCAGCTGAGAAAAAGGAACCAGCACCAAGTTTCCAGGCACTGATGGCCACATCAGAATGGATGTGCTTTTTCTCCTGCCCTTGGGAGATGAAGGCTGAGCCCAGGGATCCAGTCTGGACCACCACAGAGGGAGAGCCAGACCTGAGCAGTGACAGAGGGGATGGACACCTGCTCTGCCCACAGACACTGCATCAAACCAGGCACCAGCACTTGCTTGACACCTTCACCAGCTCAAAGAATGACTGTGAAGAAGCTGAGTGATCCTATTTTGACCCCAGTTACAGCCTCTTCTTTCCCCTGCCAGTCTCTGGGCAGTCTGTCACTGATAAATCCAGCACAGAGTGTTCGCTCGCTGCCTGCAGCCGACTGCCAGCCACGACAGCCCAAAAATATGTTTACAAAAGGCATCACATGAAATTTAAGCACTGACAGCACCTTCTCATGCTTATCTGGATGACCTCCACCTGGTCCCAGCAGCAGCACCCAGCTGAATCCAGCCAGGTGTTCTCTAACTTGCTGTGACAGCCAGGCACAGGCTCTTTGTCCAATATCTCATTACCCCAGACCTGCTCCTAACGAGGTTTCTCCCAGAAGATTTCTCTTTCTTTTTCCTCCTAATGGCTCTTTAATAGAACTGCTGCTGAATTATTTAGAAGCCCAGCAGCTGGAGGAAGCAGACCAGGAGAAAATCAGCACAGTTGCAAACAGTGCTTGGAGCAGGAGCTCTGGTGGACGCAGGGCAGAGCCCCAGGACTCTGTCACACCCACAAAGGTGACAGTCACTCCTCCAGGAGTGGCTCCAGATGTTCTTCTGCCTCTCTGCAGCTGCCTGACCTTTCCCAGGGAGGTGAAAAGACAGGAACAGCCAAAATCCTGCTGGGTTGGGAGGCTGGTGCTGATTCAAGGAACCAAACTTGTGGTTTGCCAGGTTTTGGGGTCCTCCTCCATGCTGGGATCTCCCAGCTGAGCCCAAGGACTTCTGCTTCCATTCAGAGCAGGTCCCAAGGGAATGGGCCCTTTAGCTCAGTCATTCTCCTGGAAATATCTCTCCATTTATTCCTGGCCTGCAGATCATCAGATAAAAGAACTGTTGGCTCTTGTAATTACTTTAAAGCCAAATGATGTAAGCTGGAACAGCAGGAGCCCAAAATAACTGTTAACTAAAGCTATTAAATGCATAAATGTCTCTCTCAGAGCTGCAAAATGTGCAATATGAATATTAAACATCTACATTTGCTAAAAGCAAATGACTGAAAATAATTTTAAAAACCTCCTGCAAGTTCCGTTCACCTCCAGGCCTCTTCCACAGGGAAAATGGAATGTCCAGTCCCTTCCAGGCCTGAGCATCTGAACAGATCTGAGGCTAAACAGTGACCTGGACAAGTGACCTGTGGACAGCAGAGTGGGCACAGCAAGCTGGGATCCTGGCAGAGACCAGGCCCCAGTGAAAGGAGCAGCTTTGGTGGTATCAGATACACTCCACAAAAATAAACCACGCTTCAGACGGGAAAAAAAATCCTCAAGCCATAAAACCAACCTGCTTCCAGCACGAAGAAATTGGAGGTTTTCCCTTCTGAATGGTTTTGTGCTGAGGGGGATAATTCTGTGTTTCACATTTTGTGCTAGAGCCACATCTGTAACATCCAAAACAAAGCACTCCAGGCAGCCCACGGGGACTTCTCGGGCACAATTTCCCTGGCAACCCAATGTTTCCCCACACTCTCTCCCACTTGCAGAACCAACCTGAATTTCTCTAAATCAGCTCTTTAGCCTTGCTTTTTGTTTGGTTTTTTTTTTGGTTTTTTGGGAAGTGTTATAAATATCAGCCAGGTAGAAAGAAGTGGACTCCTTACCAATGCAGAGGGGTGGAGGGTAATTCCAGCGTCGCACCGTGCCCGGCATGCAGGAGATGTGAGAGTGGCCCTGAAGGGATGGGAAACAAAACAGAGGTTTGGGAGGTGGATGGAAAACAAAGGGGGAGAGCCTCTCCCTGTCCTGGCAGGAAAAAATTCCTTGCAAGATGGATCTGATCCAGAGGGAGATGCCTGTTGCATCTGGGGTACCAGAAAAAGTGATGCCTTAAAGAATGTAGGAATAATTTTGGTCCATTTCCATATGGGGTTAACTGTCCAATTCCAGCTCCAGGTGACCCAGTCCCACCCTCCCAGTTTGCTCCCCTCCAATCCTGCTGTTTGCACTTTTTGGGGCTGAGGCTGCAGCGGCGTCCTTGGTTGTGGGGCTGGAAACTGCTTGTGGGACTGAGCTGTGAGGAGAACTTGCTAGAACACTTTATATGGAGTTCAGAGTCCCAGCCTGAGGCAGTGCAGGCTCTGGAGGAGCAGGGAGCAGGGTGTGGAGGAGCAGAGCAGGGAGCTGGGGCTGTACCTGCAGGGCGTAGCCGGGCTCGCACTGGAAGGACACCACGTCGTTCACCAGGTAGCGCTCGCCGATCTTCAGCCCATTCCCAGGAACTGCCGGCTCCGGGCAGCTGGAGAGGCCCACGGCTGTGGGAGGAAGGGAGATGGGAGCTCGGGGAGTGGGGATGGGGCTGTGCTGGGGGCTGGAGGGATGGGAACGCACGTTTTGTTTCACCCCGCTCCCGTTTGCCAACCGCAGACTCTGGGTGGGGGAATTCTGTTCCCTTTGGATCCTCCAGGGACAGCCCATTTCCATCCCCACACTCACAGCTGGGAATATCCTGCTGCAAATCCAACTAACAACCTGCCACATCTCCTGTGGGGTGATGGGCTCTCCTTCCCTTTTCCCTTTGCTTCCCTTCTTCCTTTCTCTTTCCTTTCCTTTCCTTTTCCTTTCCTTTCCTTTCCTTTCCTTTCCTTTCCTTTCCTTTCCTTTCCTTTCCTTTCCTTTCCTTTCCTTTCCTTTCCTTTCCTTTCCTTTCCTTTCCTTTCCTTTCCTTTCCTTTCCTTTCCTTTCCTTTCCTTTCCCCTTCCCTTCCCTTCCCTTCCCTTCCCTTTCTTCTTTTCTTTCCATTTCCCACATCTCCCTCCTTTTCCCACATTTTTTTCTCTCCATTTCCCACATTTTCTCCTCTCCTTTCCAAATCTCCCCTCTCCTTCCCAGGTCTCCCTCTCCCCTCTGCACAGCCCAGGGAGATAAAATCAATCCTGCAGGCTCCTCTCACCCTCTCCCAGCACCTCCCTCCCTGTGCTGGCAGCTCCTCTCCACCATAACCTCCTGCATCCCTGCAAGGGCTCCTGCTCTGCTCCAGCCCCACAGAGCCCCAGGCAGGGGGAAAATCAAAGAAAAAAGGAGCGAGGAGAGGCTGAGTCTCCTCCTAAAGCCCAGTCACGCTTCCCTCCCTGCTCCTGGATGTGCTGCTTGACCTTCAGAGAGGCAGGAGGGAAAATGGCTTTAAATAACTTCTCCTTCACATCAGTGCCTTTCACTCAGTCTCAAATTGTTCCTGGCTTTGGAGCATGCAGAGGTAAGAGCTCAGCCTGAGCACCACAGTGAGGGAGAAACCTGAGTTTTCCTCCCCTGTTTTAGCTCATCTCTCCCAGCTTCCTCCCAGAAAAAAAACCCCAGGGCTCAGGGCTGGGAGATTCCAATTGTACAAACAGAGCAGAAATCACATTATTTCCAGCTGCCATGAAAATCAACACCTATTAATTTCCTCAGCCAAGGAAACAGACAGGGCTGATAATCCCCAGGCTCATGAAAAACCTGGCCATGATTTTTGCAGGAGGGTGCTCAAAGGATTTATTGATTGGAATAGAGCTGGAGAAGAAACAGAGTCACAGCCAGAGGATTCCTGCAGCTCCCAGAGCACAGGCTGGGCACATTTTTTCTCTCCCAATCCTGTGGTGGCTGTAATCCTGCTGGATTCAATAATGGACAAGGTTTCAGTGAGTAAAGGCAGCAAATCCTGGAAGGTTTTAGTGCTGCTTGGCTTTAAAGCAGCCCCAGCTGTGCCACTGCAGGGAATCTCACACTGCTTTGGGTGGGAAGGGTCCTAAATCACCCAACTTCCCCCTGCCTGGGCAGGGACATCTCCAAACCACCCCTGGCTGCCCCAAAAGCTGCCCTTGGATACTTCAGGGACAATTCCCAGCACCCCAGGCTGCTCCAAGCTGCCCTTGGACACTTCAGGGACAATTCCCACCAGCCCAGGCTGCTCCAAGCTGCCCTTGGACACTCCAGGGACCATTCCCAGCACCCCAGGCTGCTCCAAGCTGCCCTTGGACACCTCAGGGACAATTCCCAGCACCCCAGGCTGCTCCAAGCTGCCCTTGGACACTCCAGGGACAATTCCCAGCACCCCAGGCTGCTCCAAGCTGCCCTTGGACACTTCAGGGACCATTCCCAGCACCCCAGGCTGCTCCAAGCTGCCCTTGGACACCTCAGGGACCATTCCCACCAGCCCATATCCTGAGCTGGGACCTGCAAGGATCATCCACCCCGCTCCTGGCTCTGCAGGATAACCCCGAAATGTTTAGGTTGGATTTAGGGAAAGGTTCTTTCCCCCAGGCTCCCCAGGGAACGGGGGCAATCCCAAGAGCTCCAGGAAGGTTTGGACAGGGTGGGATTGCTGGGGTGCCTGTGCAGGGCCAGGGTTGGGCTGGGTGATGCTGGTGGATCCTTCCAGCTCAGGATATTGCAGGGTTCTCTGCCAGAGCTATCAAACACTGACAGTAACAGATCCCAGGCACTCATTCCCCCTGCAGCTGGGCTGCCGCACCTCTCCTGATCAGGCATCAGGAATCAAACACAGACCCAGGGGAAAATGAGTTTTTGTCATCCCCATCCAAACCTGACAGTGATTTCCCAAAGGATTCTCTTCCCTGCCTCTCTCAGGTTTGTTCTCTCACCACTGGGGATTTCTTTTTGAAAACACATTCTCTGTCTAGAACCACATTTAGCCACGTGCTGGGGTCTGTATTCCCAAAAAAACCTGGCATGAGCCTTGCTAGGAGCAAAGTGCTGCCATTCCAGGGGGTGTTGGGATCATCCCTAACCAGGAACCCACTCAAGTGCTCCACACCACCACAGAATTTGGGTTGGAAGGGACCTTAAAGACGTTTTTAAGGTGTTTTTGTAAAGGAGTGGGTGCCCACACGACCTCAGAGCTTGCACAGGTTGTGCCAAGGTGCCCTTGGACAAGGAGGATGGATCAACCACCTTGGGAATGCTCCTGTGCAGGGCCTGCACAGCCCTGAGCACACAGCACAGAAATTCCTGCACCCAGGAATGTGCCCAGGGCAGCTCAGGGCGCTGGGGCCGTGGGGACAGGAGCACATCTGTCGCAGACATCTTTCATGAAAAATCTTTTCTTAGGATTTTTCCTTTGGAGAAGCTGCAGTTTCAGCAACCAGAAGTAACCAATGGTGTTATCTGCTGCTGTGGAATGCAACAGGCAGAGCCGTGATTGGTCTCCTGTGGGTGTTTGGATTTACTGACCACTCATGGCAGAGCTGGCTCTTGCTCTCTGTCTGAGACACAGATCTCTGTTGTTCATTCTTTTCTATTCTTAGCTTAGCTAGCTTCTGAAGAAACCTTTTCCTTTCTATTTCTTTTTAGTATAGTCTTAATGTAACATATATCATAAAATAATAAATCAAGCCTTCTGATCATGGAGTCAACATTCTCGAATCTTCTTCATCCTGAAAACCCTTGTGACCACGGTCACACACATCCAGCAGGTGAGGGAGGGGAACATCCCCAGCACCCACTAAAACACTGCAGAAAACTTTTTTTCTGCACTAAAGCACTGCAGGAAACCCCACCCTGATAACACTGGTAACACTGATAACAGCGATTGATAACACTGATAACGGTGGTAACACGGAGTTCAGCCCTCAGCTGTGAGCAGAGGCTGCCCAGGCTGTTTGTGCAGCTCCATCCCTGCAGTTTTTCCAAGCTCAGGCTCCATCAAAATGTTCAAATTGAGTTTTATCCTCATTCTGACCCTGCTTTCCTCATCACCTCCCAGGGGATGACCTCTGAGGACCCTTCCAGCCAGGATTTTTGGGATGAGGACCTGTCCAGATCTGCTGGTTCCAGCAGGGAATGCCAGGAGCTGGAGGTCCCTGGCCAGCAGCACTTCCCAAGCCCAGATCCCAGCTCTGCACCCACCGATTTTTACCCCTCTGTGCCACCACACAGCCACAAAAAGCTGCCACCAGGCCCACCCCACCCCTCCGCTCCATCCTTTCTCTATTTATCACTCCCTCCTTGAGAGCAGGGAGCCACAGCAGCTCCTTCTCCCATTTCCCCAGCCCTGCAGGCGCCTCCCCATCTGGCAGGGGCTGCGGGATCAAGGCTGGAGCTGCTCTTACTTTTGTATTCCAGGTGAAAGCCGGCAGCAGAGACGCTGATGTCGGAATAGAAATGCAGATAGAGCTGGTTTGAAGTGCTGTTGAGCAGCGCGGGCACTGTGGTTCCTGGCAAAACAAGAGGTGCACAAAGGCAGCGCAGAGAGTGTGAAAAATGCCTATTTGATGATTGGCTTTTGGCAAATATTCAAATGAAGGTTGTATGGGTTGTGTTAGAAAGTGATGCTGTATTCATTCTCTTAAGTAGTGTGTTAAATATAGTTTCAGGTTATAACAAAATGTTAAAATAGAAACGATGCTATGTAAGATATTTTTTTTAAAGAAAGGACTTGCACCAGATAGCAGCCACAGGACACCTGAACTCTTCAGAGAAAGAGAATTTATTGCTCCATTGTCAGAAAATACAAACTTCTTCCTGCCTTGCTCAGGCTTGAAGATGCTGTCAGGATTAGGAGGAAGAAGCTGACACTGCCCAGACAGAATCCTGTGTTTGAATGGAATTTCTGCATCATGGATGAGCTGTATGAATATGCAACAGGCTGTTGTTTTTAAGGGTTAATCCTCTGTTAACGTGGGTCCTTTTTTCGGGCTTGTTTTGCCCAGAAAAAGGTACCCAGACTGTCCGTAACTCTTGTTTTTATTGTCTCATATTGTCCTAATTCAAATTGTCCAAATTATTATTACTCTAATTATATTACTATTTTTATAACCATTTTATTACTATTTTTATTATTTTAAAATAAAATTTTAAATAATAATAAAATATATTATTTATTAATATATAACATATAATATATAATATATAAAATATATACTATATACTATATACACTATATACTATATAATATATAATATAATATATATACTATATACAATATACTACATTATATATTATATATTATATATTATATATGATATATTATATATTATATATTATATAGTATATATTATATGCAATGTGTTTTATTGTGATATGTAAAATATTCTAATAAAATAATAATATAAAATATTATTTTAATATTTAATATTACATTTACTATTAAACTTTTAAAATGTTAAAAATAAGTGATTGACGTTTTTCACAGAGGGGATCTCTCTCTCCCCCTCCTGGGAGATTTGCTGACAACACAAAGTCCTTAAGTCCTTTCAACTTAACGAGCTCCTCTTGGTTTTGATCAGGTTCTTTCCAACCAGGCCAATTGAGAAATACCCAGGGCTTTTCCAGGGGCTGCTCCTGGATTTCAGCCCGTGGAGCTTGGCCACCGTCAGACCAAAAACACCAAGGGATGGGAAAATTCAGGAAAATTCGGGATTCCTTCATCCCCTGGAAGCTGCTGCAGCTCCATCCCAGACCCTTCTCCTGCCCAGCTCAGGGCATTTTGGGCACATTTGTTAAATAAATGAGGTTTTGGGCCATTGTTCTGCCAGTGGTGCTGAATTTGAAAGCTTCTCAAAGCTCCTGGAGCTTGGATGCTCCCTGCTCCGCTAAAAGCCACAATTCAAGGAAAAACACAAAGGATTCCAAAGGAAATACAAAAATCCCAAGGAAAAATAAGAGTTTGTTTTGCAGCCCTTCACCCATTCTGGGGGACATCAAGGTCAGGTCACCCTGCCAGGTGTGGTGGCCTCACATGCCAGCAGAGCTGAGGGAATTCCCATTTCCAGGAATAAAACCCCACTGGTTTTAGGTGTTTAAGGCTCCCTCTCAACCCTTCCCACAGGCAGACGGGAGCTGAAATTCCCAACCCAACAGAGCACATGATTCCCTTGAAATCTATTCCTGGCTTTGGATGCTTTTTTAAGTTTAATTTTGTGAGGTGAATAAGACGAGGCAGGGACTGATGGGCTCGAGGGCCACGTACCAGAGAAGCTCCCCAGCATGGTGGCTGTGTTGTCTCCTCCATCAAACACTTCCAGGGAATCCCAGTTCTGCTCTGTGACAAAACTGATCACCTGGATCTGCAGAGAGAAACAAAGCAAAGGACAAAATTAACGGCACAATCCCTCAAATAATGGGAAAAAATCAAATTAACAGCAATTAAAGGGTCACTAATTGAGTTTACACACTCTGGGCGTTCAGCACGGGCAAAACTTGGAGACTCCTGCCTTTGACCATTCCCACTGGGATTTTCCAGCTATTTTCCCCCCAAACTTCTAAACAGAAATGTTGTTTTCTGCTGCTGCTCCAGAGCTCCTGGAACTGCCCAGCTCATTTTCAGCTGCTGAGAATCCCAGCCTTTTTTCCTCCCTGTTTGGAGAAATCCCTGAAGACTTTGAGCCCTTTCAAATGAGAGCAACCAGCAGCAACCCGGAGATAAAATAAACCCAAAAAACGCCTCACATTTAAACAACGGGATTTTAAAAATCCAATCGAGTTCCAGCCTTGTTCCTCAGCTTTTAATGGGATCACTCGAGTGCATTTTCAGATTTCACCTTTCCCTGCCATGCCCCACAAGGTTTGGAGGGCTTAGGAAGTCACTTGGCTCCATTAGTTGGAACATAAACACAAATCCTTGGATGAGAAACATTGGGAGAGCTGAGAAATCTGCATTTATACCGAAAAGCAGAGCTGAGAAATCTGCATTTATACCGAAAAGCAGCTCGTGCTTGAGTGAGGATCTCCAAGGAATTGCACAGCTTTGTTTACCATTAACAGGTATTTTGCCTAAATCCTAAATGCTGATGGTTCAAAGCCTTCAGTGTCCCATTAAAAACCCAAGTTTGGTGAATGGGGTGAGGGTGAGGCAGAAAATCTGAGTAAAAACCACCTGTTTTGGGGAAAACTCAGATTTGATCTGGAAGGTCTGGATGAGATTTTCCAACATTGGGTATCTCAAATTAAACTGGCAGGCAAAAAAAAAAAAAAAAAAGACAAATCCAAAAGGAGTCTGAGAGATAAATCAGGAGCATAAATGAGTTGTACAGCTTGGCTCCAAACAAGGAGAGTGCTGGAAAATTGGGAAAAATGAGCAGTGAGGAGACTTCACTGCCCTCAAATTTTGACTACACACGTGTGAACCCTCTTCCTTTCTCCCCAAATCCCCTGATTTCCTCATCCATCCCAATTCCCCACTTACCTCTGCCTTGCTGCGCATCAAATCAAACCCCCTCGTTTGAAAATAAGTAATAAAACCAAAATCAAATAAAATAATAAATAATAAAACCAAAACCAATCCCCCCCACTTCAGCCACTGAAACCCATTTCCTCCTCGATTTACTCCGGGTAATAAAACCGGCTGTAAAGTTCCTCCCAAATATATTTTTTAGCAGAAAGTGAGCGGAGTTCACCCAGCAGGAATCTCAGTGACCCCCACGGAGCCATCGCTGACCCTTTTTTCCCTTTTTTTCCTGCCTCATTACACCCCTATTGTGATTTACATTATTGGAAGTGGAGTGAGAATGAGCGTTTTGTTTGCTCTTACACCGCCTAAATTATTTATTCTCCTCTCTCCCCCCGTCCTCCAGCTTAACGGAATAAACATTTTTAAGGTCCTAATTCTAGTCTGACATGTGGATTCACAAGGGATCTGCATCTATTTACTGCCACGTGTATAAATTAATTCACTCAGGAAGGTTTGCTCCGGGAATGAATAATTCATGGCAGAAGTGCCAGCTTCTACCCTGATTACATAAAAATCCTGCTCCTGAGTGCTGCCACCAAGAAAGCTTCAATTTCACCTCCTTCCCTGATTTACAGTTGTTTAACCTTTAATTGTTGTGCAAAAAGGGGGTAAAGTGATGCTGGAATTAAGATCTAATAATGGAGAACCCAAAGGAAGCGGAGCCAGGATGGATCCAGCTCCAGCTCCAGCTCCGTGGTCATTCCCTCCCCGGGGGCTGCCCTGGGACCCCTCCCTGCAGCTGTTTCAGGTCCTGAAAAGCCAAAACCTTTCTCCAAGGGTTTTTCCCCCCCTCTGGAAGTCCCAGGGAAGCTGATGGGTCGTGACCAGGGGACAGCAGATCCTGGTGACACGTGAAGTGCAGAACTCAGCGCTGCTGGGGGCCCCAAAAATGTGGGATCAAAGAATTTTAAGGGTTTGGGATGGGTTTTAAAGCTCATCTTGTTCCAAAATCTCTGCTGTGGGCAGGGACATCTCCCACTATCCAAAAGTGGAACAGGTTGGAAGCCCTGCTCAACCAGGCCTTGGACACTTCCAGGCTTGGAGCGTCCACAGCCTCCCTGGACAATCATAGTAAAAAACTAAAATTGAACGCAGATTCTCCCTCTTTTGTGCCAGAGTAAGGGTCACACTGAGGCACCACGTCCTGCTCTTCCCCAGATCCCACCCTGTGCCTCCCTGGCACTGCTCCTGGAGCTCTGGCAGCCTCAGGGCTGTGCCCATGCCCTGGGGAGCCTGGGCAGTGCCTGCACCCTCTGGGGGAAGAAGAACCTTTCCCTAAATCCAACCTGGCACAGCTCTCCTTGCCTGGTCACAAACTGGAGCCATGATATTTTCTGAAAAATCCTTTCCTTAGGGTTTTTTTTCTCCTGAGAAGCTGAGAGGCCTCAGGAACAAAATGTAACCAATGGTTATCTGCTGCTGTGGGATGCATCAGGTGCATCTGGGATTGGTCTCATGTGGTTGTTTCTAATTAATGGCCAATCACAGCCCAGCTGGCTCGGACTCTCTGTCCCAGACTCAAGCTTTTGTTATTAATTCCTTCTTTTTCTGTTCTTAGCCAGCCTTCTGATGAAATCCTTCCTTCTATTCTTTTAGTATAGTAATATAATATAATATAATAATAATAATATAGTATAGTATAGTATAGTATAGTATAATATAATATAATATAATATAATATAATATAATATAATATAATATAATATAATATAATATATATAATAAAATAATAAATCAGCCTTCTGAAACACGGAGTCAGATCCTCGTCTCTTCCCTCATCCTCAGACCCCTGCAAAGATCATCACAACAAACATCACCAACGAGTCCCTGCCTCATCCTGGCAGTAAATGAATGCCTGATTCCAGAGAATTCCACCTCGATCCATCCCTGAGGAGCAGCATTTTCCCATCACGTGGCTTCTTTGAGAGCAGCACACCCTGAGTGTCCTCCCGTCCGTCCTGGCTGTACCTGAATCCCTGCTCCCTCGGGCACTGTGATCTTCCACACGCAGTTGAGGCTGTTCAGGTAGGGCTCAGGGAAGCCTGGGGACAGGATGGTTCCTTTCCTCTCTGTCAGGTTCCCCCCGCAGGGCACTGCCATGAGGAAAGCACAAGGTTTTGCTAAAAACATCGTGAAAATGACAAGAAATCAAGAGATGGTTGTGATTTAAGGATGGGATTTGTAGGAATAATCCTCTTCCCAGTAACTTTTTTTCGTGCAACTTTTGGCACATTCCTTGGGTGTGGATGATCTTCAGGAGCTGCTCTCCTTCAGAGGAGGTGAAAGCAGCTTTCAGCCAGATCTGATTTATTTGAGATGCTGTCCCAGATCTCACAAGAGTATTGGATCAAAAATGTCAATTCCCTGGAATTTGGGGTTAAACTGTTCTTATTCAGAGCCAGGCTGGGCTTTGTATTTTATCAGACAACCATGGAACAGTTTGGGTGGGAAGGAACCTTAAAGATCACCAAATCCCTTCACCCAGACACCTCCAACTGTCCCAGGTCGCTCCAATCCCTGTCCAACCTGGCCTTGGACACTTCCAAGGATGGGACAGCCACAGCTTTTCTGGACAGAGCCACAGGAGGTTTTAAAGAAGTTTTTTATATTTCATTCATTTACATTTACATTTCAATACATTAGTGCAAAGATGGGACATTCATAACCTTTCTGGACAGAACCGCAGGAGGTTTTAAAGAAGTTTGTTATATTTAATGAATTTACATTTACATTTCAATTCATTAGTGCTTTGTTTTGCTCTTGATTTTTTCCCACAGAACACCCTAGGCTGGAAGTTTTTTACATTTCATTCATTTACATTTACATTTACATTCATTAGTGCAAGGATGGGACAGCCACAACCTTTCTGGACAGAACCACGAGAGGTTCTAAAGAAGTTTTTAACATTTCATTCATTTACATTTCAATTCATTAGTGCTTTGTTTTGCTCTTGATTTTTCTCACAGAACACCCTGGGCTGGAAGGTTTTTACATTTCATTCATTTACATTTACATTTCAATTCATTAGTGCTTTGTTTTGCTGTTGATTTTCCCACAGGCTGGAAGAGACCCACCAACACCACCATCATCCAACCCCTGTCCCCTTTCAGGACAACCCAGAGAGTGGCACCACTCCCAGTGACTTTCCCAGTGCCACCCTCGCTGTTCCCACCTCCCCCAGTGCCACCTGCCTGTGGCTACAGGACATGAAATAAAACTCCACGGACACGCTGCTCTTTTCAAGGTCAAAAGAGAGCTTTTAATATCTGGCTCTATCATTTATAGATTTCTGAAAGTGACAGTGGATTGGAGGGTGACAATGCCACCTCTCCAGTGACACTGGACACACCAACAGCCCATCAGATCCCTCCTCCTCCATAAAAGAATGCAAAACAATAAGTTATTTATATGAGAAGGTTCGTTACAAGAAGGCAAACATCAGAAAGCTCAGAAAAACTTAAAAAAACTCTTTTCAAGGTAAAAAGAGAGCTTTTAATTTCTGACTCTAACATTTATAGATTTCTGACAGTGGATTGGAGGGTGACAATGCCACCTCTCCAATGACACTGGACACACCAACAGTCCATCAGATCCCTCCTCTTGAAATAAAACGCCGCGGACATGCTGCTCTTTTCAAGGTAAAAAGAGAGCTTTTAATTTCTGACTCTAACATTTATAGGTTTCCAAAGGTGACAGTGGATTGGAGGGTGACAATGCCACCTCTCCAGTGACACCGGACACACCAACAGCCCATCAGATCCCTCCTCCTCCATGAAAGAACACAAAACAATAAGTTATTCACATAAAGCGCGCGATAAGAACGCAAACATCAGAAAGCTCGGAAAAACCTTAAGAAAATCAAGGTGGCACTTACCCACGCAGGTGGGGACGGAGGAGTTCCACTGAGCCAGGGCCCCGGGCATGGCCAGGCACTGGATGGCAGGGGAGCCTCTGAGGCCGTATCCGGGGCTGCACTCGAAGCGCACCAGGGCGCCCACGGCGAAGTCGCTGCCCAGGCGCCGGCCGTGCCGCGGCTCCGGCACCGAGCTGCACTGCGTGGCGCTGGTGCGGGGCACGGCTGCCACAGAGGGGAGGCACACAACAGGGTTAGTGCTGGCAGGGAGCTGCTGGAGTGAGGGTTTGTCAGTTTTACACAGGAATTCCTGAGTATCTGAATGCCGCGAGGTGCTGGGGGCAGACTTGGCTGTTGAGTGGTTGTACCTAAAAGCCTGAAGTGTCAGGGTTGAATCCAAACATGACCATTGACTGACTGTCATACCCTAAAGTATCCAAATCCAAAGGAATGGCTGAATCCAAACTTGGCCACTGACTGATTGTATCTAAACCCTAAAGTATCAAATCCAAAAGGAATGCCTGAATTCAAACATAACCATTGACTGATTGTACCTAAACCCCAAGGAGGGGTTGAATCCAAACATAACCATTGACTGATTGTACCTAAATACCAAGGTGGGGTTTAATTCAAACATGACCACTGACTGATTGTACCTAAACCCCAAGGAGGGGTTGAATCCAAACATGACCATTGACTGATTGTACCTAAATCCCAAAGTATCTAAACCCCAAGGAGGGGTTGAATGCAAACTTGACCATTGACTGATTGTACCTAAACCCCAAAGAGGGGTTGAATCCAAACATGACCACTGACTGATTGTATCTAAACCCTAAAGTATCCAAATCCAAAGGAAGGGCTGAATCCAAACATGACCACTGACTGTATCTAAACCCCAAGGAGGGGTTGAATGCAAACTTGACCATTGATTGATTGTATCTAAAAAAACCTGAAGTATCAGGGTTGAATCCAAACATGATCACTGACTGATTGTACCTAAATCCCAAAGTATCTAAATCCAAAGGAAGGGCTGAATCCAAACTTGGCCATTGAGTGATTGTACTTAAATTCCAAAGTATCTAAACCCCAAGGAGAGGCTGAATCCAAACACGACCACTGATTGATTATACCTGAATCCCAAGGAGGAGCTGAATCTAAACTTGGCCCATTGACTGATTGTACCTAAACCCTAAAGTATCCAAATCCAAAGGAATGGCTGAATCCAAACTTGGCCATTGACTGATTGTACCTAAATCTCAAAGTATTTAAACTCCAAGGAGGGGCTGAATCCAAACTTGGCCACTGGCTGATTTATCTAAACCCCAAAGAGGGGTTGAATGCAAATTTGACCATTGACTCATTGTATCTAAAACCTAAAGTATCAGGATTTAATCCAAACATGACCATTGGCTGATTGTACCTAAACCCCAAAGTATTTAAACCACAAAGGGTGGCTGAATCCAAACTTGGCCATTGACTGATTGTATCTAAACCCCCAAAGTATCTAAATCACAAAGAGAGGATGAATCCAAGCATAACCACAGCTTGATTTTATTTAAATCCCAAAGATTGGCTTAATCCAAGCATGACCATTGACTGATTGTATCTAAATCCCAAAAACTGGTCAAATCCAATCATGACCATTGACTGATTATACCTAAATCCTAAAGACTGGCTTAATCCAGGCATGACCATTGAGTGATTACTCCTAAACCCCTAAGTATCTAAAGAATGTCTGCATCCAAGCATGACCATTGACTGATCATTCCTAAATCCCAAAGCACCTAAACCCCAAAGGTGGGCTGAACCCAAGAATGACCACTGAGAAGAGAAAAAAAGAACATTTCACTCCCAGTTCTGCCAGCTCAAGTGATCAGAGTTCAAGTGGCTCCATGCCAGACCAAGTGGAGGTGGCACTTGGTGACACAGCTGGGTGGGCATGGGGGCACCTGGATGAAGGTTGGACTTGAAGATCTTGGAGGTTTTCTCCAACCTTAATGATTTAATGATTCTATACCTGAAATAAAAGCAGCTGGGACATCCAGAACCCCCCCATTCACCCAGTTCTCCCTCCAGAGAACCTCCCCAGCACCAAAAGGTTGTTTTCCCCCAGGGGAACCAAAGGATTTGCCAGTGGTTTCCCAAAAAAATTGTTTTGTCACCCGACGCAGGAGCCTTTGGGTTCCTCAGCTCCCTGGGCCTCATGGCCATGAAGGAACAGCAATTGGGAAAAAAAATCTTCTTTGGAAAAGAAAGAAAAGGGGGATTTAAGTTGTGATGGTGCTGAAATTGTTCATATTCCTGTCAAATACTGGGAATTACAGTCAAAGACAGGAATTAATCTGGCAGATAAGTGAGGAGAAAAACTCATAAAAAAACCCCAGGTCTATTGCCAAGGAAGAAGTCAATTAATATGTTCCTCTGAGTTGCTTTAAATTTATGAGTGTTTAGCTAATTAGAGTCTGGCCAGGCAGATCCAAATCAGGATCGCCCTTTTCCCCTTGCTTCCCATGCAGCTCTTGCAGGAGGGAGGAGGAAACCTTCCCTGGTTTCATCAAAACCTTTGTTCTGCTGAGCTCTTTGAAGATTACAATCACAACCACGGCTGTTTCACACTCATTAGGCAGGAATTCAAGAGAACAGATCTTTAACTACTCCAAAATCCCAACCATGCTTTGCTTCACCCCTGGAGAAGGCTCAGGTCGTGCCAGTGTCTGTCCCCTCTTTGCAGCAAAAGCCTGGATGTTCCCACAGATAACTCCAGGGAGCACGTGGGTGAGAAATCCCTTCTGCTTTCCCACTGTTCCATGCATCATTTGCTATTTACTCCCATAAAATCCCCGAGTTGTTCTCGCCCAGTGCAGCACAAAGCTGTTACTGAAAGGATCAAGGGGCAGGAGTGTGACAGCCCCGAGCCTGTGACACGGCACAGAGGGAGGATTTCCGAGCTGCCAGACGGGATTTCAGCTGCTTACACCCAGCAAAAGTGCTAAAAATGCCACTGGGAAGAATTGCTGTGGGATAAATCTCCAAATTCCCTATGTGACTCTGGGCACGACGCCGGGATGGGGCTGATGGTAATCCTGGGATGTGCAGGGTTCAGGCTGAGTGGGAATGCAAGGGCAGAATACAAAGTACCCACAGCAGCCAGCCAGCCCTGCCAGAGCTCTGCTCCCAAAGGAATCCTAATTCCCTGTGATATTCCCTGCTCAGAACCCCCAGACTCCAAAAGCAGCTCAGGACACTCAGGACACCCCTGGGAGAGACCCGAGGACACTTCCAGAACACACCTGAACTCACCTTGGTAGACAAAATGAAAGCCTTTGGCTGTGGATTGACCCTTGGAGCTGAATTTGATGAGGATCTGGTTGGTGGTGGCCAATGGCAAAGATTCCCCTGGATGGGGAGGAGGGAAAACGGGAGAGAGAGGTGAAGGAATGAGCCACAGGGAGCAGGGGTTGGGTGTCAGCTGAGCCAAAGCTGCTGTCCCCAGCAGGGACAGGGGACAGGGACAGGGACAGGGAGCAGCTCCCTACCTGAGTGAGAGCCTGAGAGGGAGCTGAGCAGCCGTGAGTGCTCTGTGGGGCCATCGTGCACCTCCACCACGTCATTGAGCGCCGTCTGGAAAAAGGCAAACTGCCCGAAGAGCACTGTGGGGACAGGGACAGGGCTGGCACCGGCCACTGCTGTCCCCAGCATCGCCACCCTGCTGTCCCCAGTGCCACCACACTGCTGTCCCCAGTGCCACCACGCTGCTGTCCCCAGCATCACCATGTTGCTGTCCCCAGTGCCACCATGCTGCCATGCCACTGCTGTCCCCAGCATCGCCACACTGCTGTCCCCATATTGCTATCCCCAGTGCCACCACACTGCTGTCCCCACTGCCACCACACTGCTGACCCCAGTGCCACCACACTGCTGTCCCCAGTGCCACCACACTGCTGACCCCAGTGTCATCACACTGCCATCCCACTGCTGTCCCTGATGTCATCACACTGCTGTCCCCAGCATCATCACGCTACTGTCCCCAGTGTCACCACTGCTGTCCCCACACTGCTGTCCCCAGTGTCATCACACTGCTGTCCCCAGTGCCACCACACTGCCATCCCACTGCTGTCTCCAGCATCACCATGCTGCTGTCCCCAATGTCACCACACTGCTGTCTCACTGCTGTCCCCAGTGTCACCACACTACTGTCCACAGCATCATCACACTGCTGTCCCCACATTGCTGTCCCCACTATCACCCCACTGATGACCCCACTGCCATCCCACTGCTGTCCCTACACCGCCCTGCACAGCCAGGCCATGGGGCCAAGGCATTTTCTTGGAACCCCAGAACCCCCTGAGCTGAATCAGACCCCAAGGACCATCCAGCCCAACCCCTGGCCCTGCCCAGCACCCCCAGGATTCCCAGCATTCCAAACTGGGATCTGTTTTCCCAGCAC
Source organism: Molothrus aeneus (assembly GCF_037042795.1). Taxonomy (NCBI): domain Eukaryota; kingdom Metazoa; phylum Chordata; class Aves; order Passeriformes; family Icteridae; genus Molothrus; species Molothrus aeneus. The sequence continues at coordinate 2,387,201 of NC_089668.1, forward strand.
AGCCTCTGTCCTGTGTTTCAGCTGCCTTTATTCCAGGCAGGGAGTGACAGCCTGGAAAAATGGGAGCCCTTTATTTATCCCCAAATTCCAGAGGCAGCACCAGCTTTCCCTGGATTCATTAAGACAACATTTTCCCACTGATTCCCAGCCCACTGGGAATTTTCTGTGACTCATCCCCTTTCCCTGCCTAGGGAACACGAGGGGCAGAATTCCACTGAGGAACAGTAATTATTGATTAGCTGTAATGGACAAAATTGGACAAATCCAGAATTTTCTCTGACTCCTGCATAAAGAGCACCCAACAGCACCTCTTGCTACTCTCCCATCTGCCTTATCTCCAGTTCTGGATGAACTTATAAAAATTATCATTAAAAACCCAGCAAATAAGAAGAGAATCCCATAAAAATTCCAAGCATGGTACCATAGTCCTTGGGCACGACGATGGAGTACAGGCACACCTGGCCACTGGTGTAGTTTTGGGGATAATTTGGGGACAGGACGACTCCATCTGAGCCTGTGTACTGCCCTCCACAGGGAGCTGCAAGGCAAAAGGATCATGGAGCACCCCTGGAGCCTGGAAATGTCCCCAGCCACCACTCCCTGCTCCAGGTGCTGCTCCCTGAAAGGTCTCATTGAAAAAAATCAGGTTTATCCCACCCTGACTTTGTGCTGGCTCCACGTGGAATTATCAAACCGCTAATTAATGCGAGATTTGCACTGTTCCCCACCTCACAGCTGGGCATGAGCTCCTTTTGCCACCTTTCCCTCAGTTTTCCCTGACAGAGCCTTCCCAAATTAGGGATTTCACTCCTTCCCCCCATCAGCTGCCTCTTGATCCCCTTCTCAGCACGGGTCTGACTGCAAACCATGAAGTCAGAAAAGAAAACAAAATAAACACAGAGAAACCCTAAGGAAAAACCCCTTGTTTTGTCACTGAGCTCTGCTCCTGCTCAGCAACACCCAAGACTGAGGGTTTGGATTAGCAAGGATCAGGTTTAGCCAGGGTTTAAGTGGATTCCTGATTCCTGCCCTGCGCCAGGCACTGGATCAGCCACGTCCAGTTTCCTGTCTGTCTCCAAAAAAACCCTCAAGAAAACCCCCAGAAATCAGCTCTTCCTGTTAAATAAAAAGCTGCTAAACCCCTGAAAAACAATGAAAACTAAGTCCTGGTAAAACCCCTAAAAAGATTATGGAAAAACTGAGAAAACCCCTCTGAATTAAGCCCCAGTTTTCCATGGGGGATGCACTGAGGGCTCCAGCTCTGGGCAGATCCTGCCCCCAGCCCCTTTCCCGTGGGATTTACCTGTACAGGTGGGGCGTGGCTTGTTCCAGGTGGGTTTCCCATCCCCTCCCATGACACAGGTGAGGGTGGGGCCCCCCTCAATGTCGTAGCCCCCATCACAGTAGAAGGTGATGGTGGAACCCAGCTTCAGGTCTGTGCCCACCCTGGTGCCATTCTTGATGGACCCTGGGTCAAAGCAGGACTCCCGGGGGTTCTCTGCAGGGAAAGAGATGAAATTTTTTAAAAGTATTAAAAAAAAATTAGAAAAAATTAAATTCCCAGGATTTTTATTCCTCTGCTGTTTTGATCAGTGAAATGGGAGTTTTTTTAGGTTTTTTTTTTTTTTCACCTGGGAATATGTGGGATTTTCACAAGGACTGGCACCGTTGGCAGGGTGTGGATTTGGGATTTGGTTTGGATTCTGGCTGCTCCAGGCCCTCCCCTGGGAGAAGGGAGGCTCCAGTTCCCACACAGGCACCCAAAATCCAACCTCCCTGTTTTGGGAGCCACAGACACTGCCCATCACACATCTGTATCCTCAGCCTTTGAATCCTGAAACCCTGGCTTCTCCTGGGCTCAGTGGGGTCTTGATGCACAATCCAAACCAAAACCTTCATTTCACACAATCCCAGCATTGCTGAGGCTGGAAAATCCCTTCAGGATCCTCGAGTCCAAGCTGTGACCCATGCCCACCTTGTCACCAACCCAGAGCACTGAGTGCCACAAGGACAAATCATATTTGACATGGGGAGGTCCTGACACAGAGAAATCCTGGATTCCCCATCCCTGGAAGGGTCCAAGGCCAGGCTGGATGGAACTGGGAGCAGTCTGGGATGGTGGAAGTGTCCCTGCCTATGGATGGGTTTTAAGGTCCTTTCCAACCCCAAACCAGTCTGGGATTCTTTCATTTATTCCTTGGACACCTCCAGGGGTGGGGATTCCTCCCCTTCCAAGGCCTGACACCTTTTCCATGCAGAGATTCCTGCTCATATCCAACCTGAGCCTCTCCTGGCACAACTTGAGGCTGTTCCCTCTCATCCTGTCCCTGTTCCCTGGGAGCAGAGGCCAAACCCCACCTTGCTCCACCCTCCTGGCAGGTAGAGATGGAAAAACTCTCTGCCCTGCAGAGTTTAAAATCCCATTTCCACATAAAAATTCCAGGGAACATTACAGAGCTGTCAGGACTTAGATATTTCTTTCCTTCTTCTTCTTCTTCTTCTAACAGCTTTTTTTGAGGTTTTTCTTTATTATTTTTTCCTGCTTGCAATATAATTAGAGGCTTTGATTAATCCTGCTCTTTTGTCATTTGGAAATTGCTCATTAAAGACAAGGGCTTTTCTGAGAGCAGTGGCTCAGGGAACAATTCAAGTGTGCTTAAGCATGAAATCAGGGGCTCTCAGATTTTGGGGAAGGTGTGGAAGGAGAAACAGGAAACTGTAAAGCCCACAGGTTTTGCTTTTGCTTCTCTGCATAAAAAATCAGATGATCCCATGGTTTCCTGTCCACAGCAGCTGCACCAGGGGATCCAAATGAATGGGGCACAAAAAGATGGGATTTTTTTTTTTTCCCCAGAGCACCAATTCCCTGTTTTGGGAGCCACAGACTGGTCAACCCCCCCTGCCCATCACACATTTGTGTCCTCAGCCTTTAAATCCTGAAATCCTGGCTTCTCCTGGCTCTGTGGGGTCTTGATGCACAAATTTTGGACACTTTGAGCACCACTTTTCCTCTTTTCCTGTTTCACTCCTTTCCTCTTCACCTCCCTTTCTCCTCCCACTGCTTTGGGTGAGATGGACTCTCCCTCCTTTTCCCTCTGCTTTGGGGGTGCCAAAAGACTGGAATTCCACCTGGGATTCCCCCTGAAAACTCCACAGCATCTAGAGCCTCTCCACTTGCTCCAAAGAGCTGGAATAATCTGGGAATAAGCAGAGGGAGAGCCCCAGGGAGCTGCTGGTGGGGTCTTGAGGCACAAATTCTGGACACTTTTGAGCATCACTTTTCCTCTTCCTTTTTCATTCCTCTTCACCTCCCTCTCTCCTCCCACTGCTTTGGGCAAGAGGAACTCTCTTCCTTCTTTTCTTCACCCTCTGCTTTGGGGTTGTAAAAACACCAGAAAACTCCCTGGAGTTTTCCACAGCATCAAGAGCCTCTCCACTTGTTCCAAAGAGGCGGAATAATCTGGGAATAAGCAGAGGGAAAGCCCCAGGTAGCTGCTGGTGGGGTCTTGATGCACAAATGTTGGACACTTTGGGCATCGCTTTTCCTCTTTTCCTGTTTCACTCCATTCCTCTTCACCTCCCTCTCTCCTCCCACTGCTTTGGGTAAGAGGAACTTTCTTCCTTGCTTTCTCCACCCTCTGCTTCGGGGGTGCCAAAACACCAAAATTCCCCCTGGAAGTTTTCTACAACATCTCAAGCCTCTCCACTTGCTCCAAAGGGGCGGAATAATCTGGGAATAAGCAGAGGGAAAGCCCCAGGGAGCTCCTGAGCCCCCAGCCCTCACCTGTGTACTCGATGACGAAGCCGGCGTTGCTGACGGAGGCGTCGCTCCGGAACGCCAGGAAAAGGCTGTTGCTGCTGCTCTCGATCCTCTCGGGGAGCTGGGAGCCATAAAAACTCCCAATCAGGGGGCTCAGGGAGTCAGGTCCGTCGTAGATGTGCAGGAAATCATAGCCAGGCTCCAGGCTGAAGCTGCAAAAGCAAAGGAGGAGAGCTTGGGGTCAGGACACGTCGCTGGAGAATTCCGAGTTGAGGTCCTGGGATGCGGAAGCCCAGGGCAGGGATTGGCTGCTCCTGCTCCAAAATCCTGCCAGGCAGAGGAAATTCCTGCCTCCATTCATGTGTGAGGAATCCTGGAGTGGGGATGGAGTCAAGAGACAGAACCTGAGCTGGAGCTGCTGCAGGGATTCCTGGGCTGTGCCACATCATGTCCTGTTGTATTTGTGGGGTGCCCCGTGGCAGGAAGGAGTGATGAATCTGACTCCATGTTCTCAGAAGGCTCATTTATTATTTTATGATACTGTATTATATTAAAGAATGCTATACTAAACTATACTAAAGAATATAGAAGGCTAAAGAGATAATAATGAAAACTCCTGACTCTTTCCAGAGCCCTGACACAGCTTGGCCCCAATTGGCCAAAAAGTGAAAACAACCCACAGCAGAAACCAATGAAACAATCACCTGTGGGTAAACAATCTCCAAACACATTCCAAAGGAGCAAAACAGAGGAGAAACAAATGAGATAAGAATTGTTTTCCTTTTTCTCTGAGGCTTCTCAGCTTCCCAGGAGAAGAATCCTGGGCAAGGGGATTTTTCCAGAAAATGCGACTGTGACAATGTTCTGTGACAATGTTCTCCCCTCCAAAGAGGAGCTGCAGCTGGAATATGAGCATCTCCCCTCCAAAAAAAGTCTGGGAACAGATTGTCCAGGGGCATGGGACAGCTCCATCAGCTTTGGGTTGGTTCCTTTGCAGAGTTCAGATCTCCACACCCAGATCATCCCTCCCCTCTCTGTGGCCATGGCACCAAACCATGTGGCCCCTCCCCAGGGCCATGGCACCAACCCCTTGTGTACTCACACGTTGAACACCAGGGCAATGACATAGTCAGGGGACACTGTCAGCTTCCAGTCACACTCCTTCCCTGGGGGATATGGCTCTGGGTACTGCGGGGACAGGATCACCCCAGCCGGGCCCGTCAGGATCCCGCCACACGGAGCTGCAGGAAAACCACCAAGGGTGAGCCTTTTGTGAAAAATGCATGCATCTTATGACTGGCTTTTTGCAAATATTCAAATGAATATTAGATGTGTTGTGCTAGAAAGTGATGCTGTATTAGTTCTCGTAAGTACTGTGTTAAATATAGTTTTGGGTTATAAAAAATGTTAAAATAGAAACGATGCTATGTAGGATACTTTTTTAAAGAAAGGACTTGCACCAGATAGCAGCCACAGGACACCTGAATCTTTCAGAGAAAAAGAATTTATTGCCCTCTTATCAGAAGAAATGAACTTCTTCCCACCTCGAAGGTTCTGTTAGGATTCAGAGGAAGAAGTTGACATTGACCAGACAGAATCCTGTGTTTGAATGGAATTTCTGCATCATGGATGAGGTGTATGAATATGCAACAGGCTGTTGCTTTTAAGGGTTAATCCTCTGTTAACGTGGGTCCTTTTTCGGGCTTGTGCTTCCCAGAAAAAGGTACCCTGACTGTCCACAACTCTTTGTATTTATTGTCTCATATCGTCCTAATTCAATTTTTCCAAATTATTATTACTCTAATTGTATCAATATTTTTTATAACCATTTTATTACTATTAAACTTTTAAAATTTTAAAAACAAGCGACTGGTGTTTTTCACAATTTGGAGCACACAGCCTTCCAAAGCACCAAATGGGAAGCAGGAATGGAATAAAATAAAGGAGATATGATAGACAGGAGGGTTTGAGATAGCACAGAATCCTGGGGTATTTTAGTGGGAAGTGCCCCTGAGGCTGACTGTGTGCCACGAGGTTGTGGTGGCTCTGCCAGGTGAGAGCTCTGCCATTCCACAGGGGACAAACACCACAAACAGAGCTCTGGATGCCACCAGGACCTTCCTAAAATCCATAAGTGAGGAGCCAGGAGGGGAGAGAGAGGGAGAAATTCCACTTTTCTGCTGCATTTATGGAAGTCCCTGTCAAGGCCTGCTCGCCTGTAACGAGGTGAAAACACGTCTGGGCCTAAATGGCTCCGTGGTGTTTACTCCACTTCCCAGCACATTAAATGCCAAGCTGATTGAAAAATCAATTATTGCTTTTTTTAAGGCTCAAAGTGCCTGCTCGTGTTTCTCACTGTGGCAAAACATGACTGATATTTTTCCTGTCAGTTTTTTATGCAGGCTCCTTGTGAGGGCTCTGAGATTTCCCAGATCGGCCCTCACGTATTTGGGGTGAAAGGAAGGGTCTGAGAGCAGCTACAGAGTGGGAAATGAGCTGGGATGGGACAAAAATGATGGGATAAATCTTGGAAACGTTTTCCATGAAGGAGTGAGCACGTGGAATTGCCCTTTGGGCTTTGAGAAAGAAAAATATCAGGTAAAACCCAGTGGGGCTGGTCTAGAAATGCCATAGTAGGGATTAGAGAGCTTTTTCAAGTCCAAAAATGGAGAAATGTTGTCCTTCTGGGACACACCAGGAAACCACAGCACAGGTATAGAAAATTTGACTGAAAGTCCCCCAAAAATGCCTTGGAAAGACCCACCAGTATCTCTTCTGTGCCCATTCACCCCAGTTTTAACCCCAAGGGTGCTTTTTCTTCCCAGACTGTAACATCAGGGGAAAACTCCGCAGAAACTGAAATCTAAGGACTCATTTTTGAAAAGCCTGAGGGAGACAAGTGTTCAACACCCTCGGATTCCTTTGAAAATCCCATCCAGAGTCTCCAAAGGGTTTTAAGCAGGAGCTGGACCCAGCCAGTGCTGCCTGGGATTGGGAGAGATGCAAACTTCAAATGGCCCAAACCTCCCGGGGCTCTCCCAGCCCTGATTGTTCCACAGTTGTGCAACGAAGAGGGGAAAACGCATCTGAAATGCTAAAGACCCCAAATCAGCCCTCTATTTAACACTGAATTTTTCCCAGTTTAGCTCCAACCAAGCTGCCTCTCCCCCAGTTACTGATATTTCACTGATTATTCCTCCAAATCCTTTGTCACTTCATATTAAAATTGGCTGGGGAAAAAAACTATAAACAATTGAAGTATAATTTGAAGTACAATTTGAAGTGTTAGAAAAGCAGCTTTTCAAATCACAGCTCTGAAGACCTGAAGGGTATTTAAAAAAATATTCCTTAATTTTTTATGATGTGTGGAGTGAAATTTTACAACAGGGTTCAGGACAGGGACCTGTGTCTATGAGTTCAGGTCACAGATCTGTGTCCATGGGCTCAGGTCATAGATCTGTTTCCACAGGTTCAGGACATGGATCTGTGTCCATAGGTTCAGCACAGGGATGTGTGTCCATGGGTTCAGGACATGGATCTGTGTCCATGTACCCAGATCATGGATCTGCATCCCTGGGCTCAGATCATGGATCTGTGTCCATGGATTCAGGTCACAGATCTGTGTCCATGGATTCAGGTCACAGATCTGTGTCCATGGGCTCAGAACAGGGATTTGTGTCCATGGATTCAGATCATGGATCTGTGTCTGTGTGCCAGGACATGGCCCTTTGTTCATGGATTCAGCACAGGGATGTGTGTCCGTGTGCCCAGGACATGGATCTGCATTCCTGGGCTCAGATCATGGATCTGTGTCCATGGGTTCAGGTCACAGATCTGTGTCCATGGGCTGAAAACAGGGATCTGTATCCCTGTACCCCTGTGTCCATGGATTCAGGACATGGATCTGTGTCCATGTGCTCAGATTGTGGATCTGTGTCCATGGGTTCAGATCACACATCTGTGTCTGTGTGCCCAGGTCATGGATCTGTGTCCCTGTGCCAGGACAGGAGCCTGTGTCCATGCATTCAGATCTGTGTCCCTGTGCCAGGACAGGAGCCTGTGTCCATGCATTCAGATCTGTGTCCCCGTGCCCAGCTCATGGATCTGTGTCCCTGTGCCAGGACAGGAGCCTGTGTCCATGCATTCAGATCTGTGTCCCTGTGCCCAGGTCATGGATCTGTGTCCCTGTGCCAGGACAGGAGCCTGTGTCCATGCATTCAGATCTGTGTCCCTGTGCCAGGACAGGAGCCTGTGTCCATGCATTCAGATCTGTGTCCCTGTGCCAGGACAGGAGCCTGTGTCCATGCATTCAGATCTGTGTCCCCGTGCCCAGGTCATGGATCTGTGTCCCTGTGCCAGGACAGGAGCCTGTGTCCATGCATTCAGATCTGTGTCCCTGTGCCAGGACAGGAGCCTGTGTCCATGCATTCAGATCTGTGTCCCTGTGCCCAGCTCATGGATCTGTGCCCGTACCTGTGCAGGTGGGGGGGTCTGGCTGCCAGAAGAACCTGTTCTGGATCTGCACACAGGTGATCTGGGCCTCCCCTTGCAGGGTGTAGCCAGGGTTGCACTGGAAGGTGATGGAGTCCCCGGCCTCTCTGCTGTCCCCGCTCCGGCTCCCGTTCTGGGGGATTCCTGGGTCGTTGCAGGAGGTGGCTGTGGACACTGCAGGGAATTAAAAGCACTCTTGAATATCAATGTTTATTTAACACCAGGCCTGCAGCACTGCCTGTCCTCAGGCTCTGTCCTTACCCAGACATCCAGGCCATGCCTTGTTTCCCCATCCCTTCTCCCTCAGCATCCCACAAAGTTCCCCCTCACACAAAAAGTGCTTTTCCCTTTGCTCTGAGCATCTGCCACTCCAGCTGGGAAAGGCTCTGGGGACCAGCAAGTTCAAGAGCAGCACCCAGGGAGCAGCTTTGATGTAGAATTGTGCACATGGCTGTTTACTCCATCAGGCCAGACACCCACTGATCTTCCACGGTGCTTTTGGAGAGTTCTGTGCCAAGGCACATGCTGCAAAATCAACTCAGCCACCAGCACTTCACGCTTTCCCCTGAGTGCCAGAGAAATTTAGCCTCAAGATCTGTGAAGCATCAAGCCTGACCTTTCAGAAACGTGTTTGTTTCCTTTCCAGACTTGTTGCTGCCTCTCTTTGAGGTCTGAGATGTCCCCTGAGCTGGGGACAGGCAAAGCTTTGCTGCTGCCTGAGCTCAAGGTCTGCCAACAGCACAAGGATTTACCAGCAGGGAAAATCCTGGAGTAATAGGAGTTTTGTGAGCTTATCCACCTCATTAAAGCTCCCAAGATCCCAAAGTGGACAGGTCTGAGCTCAGGTCTGGCTGCTTAGTCACACCTGCTGAACAAAGGCTTTGAGCAGGAGCAGTCAATAAAGCCCAGCTCCAGATCAGGAGCTTATTTCCTGCTAAGTTGATGAGAGTCTGTTACAGCCAGGCAGTTTAGAGAAAGCTGCTCTTGAAAGAGCCAGAGGAAATCCCTCTCTTTCTGTGCAGCTGGAGATAAGGAAGTTAACAGCCCAGGCTGGTCCTTCCTGGCAGGATGAGACAAAAATCTGGCAAAAAAACCCAGGATGGCACCGCTGTGCTGGGTGACACAAAGCTCTGCCTCTGTCTGGGTCACCCCAAAGGTCTGAAACCCAGCAGAAATTCTCCCCAAAATGGTGCCTTGTTCCCCCAGCCAAGCAAGACACCCTAGACAGAAAGTTATGGGAAAAAAAAAATCCCCAAACTTGGGAAGATGTTTCAATGTGTGTCAGTCCAGGCAAAGCCACATCACCACTCACCCAGCCACTCCCTGTTTATTATCACTCCAAACCAGCTGCACAAACCTGGAACATTCTGTAAATATTGGAATGTATCACCCTAAATAATTGAAACGAACGTGTTTGCAGGGCTGAGGTTTGGTCGGGGTTTCCCTCTGGGTCTGGTCAGGTTTTTGAGGAACCCCTGCCCATCCCACCTGAGAACTGGATGGCAAAGCCCTGCTTGCTGGTGAAGAAGTCGGTGTTGAACTGCAGGATGACGGAGTTGAAGGTGCTGTGGATGTCCCCAGGCAGCCCCGAGCCGCTCATCTCCTTCAGCAGGATCCCGTTCTCCACCGGCCCGTCCCAGATCCGCAGCACGTCGTGGAACTCCTCAGTGTGGAAAACCATGAAATGGAGCCTGAGGGGCAAAAAAACACCTGAAATTCAGGCCTGGAGCGTGGTTTGTGCCACATTCAGGCAGCCAGGCTCACACAGAATGTGTTGTCTCATCTGGAATTCAGGCCTGGAGCGTGGTTTGTTGTGGCATTTTTTGAGTCCCCCGTTGTTGGGAGGAATGATTGAATTTGACTCCATGTTTTTAGAAGGCTAATTGATTATTTTATGTTATTATAGTACATAAATTATACTAAATGTTGTGTTGTTATATTATATAAATTATACTAAACTATACTAAAGAATAGAGAAAAGATAAAACAGAAAGCTAAAAGATAAAAATGAATCTTGTGACTCTTTCCAGACTCTGACACAGCCTGACCGTGATTGGTTATTAAATTAAAACAATTCACATGAAACCAATGAAACAATCACCTGTTAGATAACCACACGCTAAATTACATTCCAAAGCACCAAAACACAGGAGAAGCAAATCAGATAATTATTGTTTTCATTTTTTCTCTGAGGCTTCTCAGCTTCCCAGGAGAAGAAATCCTGGTGAAGGGATTTTTCAGGAAATGTTATGGTGACAGTTTGTGCCAAATTCAGGCAGCCAGGCTCACACAGAACATGTTTCATCTGGAATTCAGACCTGAAATGTGGTTTGTGCCACATTCGGGCAGCCAGGCTCACATGGAATGTGTTGTCTCCTCTGGAATTCAGGCCTGGAGTGTGATTTGTGCCAATTCTGACGCTGGATTGCGGCACCTCCAGGATTTTGATGTATTTTAGGAAGGTCTGGGTGTTGCAGAATGGGGTTTAGATCAGCAAACAGAGCAACTTCAGCAGAGAACAGAGAGAAAATGAGGCAGCAGGAGGGAGAGCTCCAAAATCCACACCAGGAAGGGAAGGGAGGGAAAACAGGAGTTAGGAAGGTGACAGTGAGCTGACACTGAGGGTTTATTTTGATGCTCCGAAGGCAGATTTCATTCCCTTCCTCTGGATTTCAGAATGGGGTCTGTCCTGGAGAGAGGGCTCAAGGGACCTCCACAGGGAATTCCTGAGGGAAAGCTGCAGGAGGGCTCATGGTGAGGGAATTCCTCTTGAGTCTGGGCCCGTGATGGACCCAAGGAGAGGCAGGAGGTCCCTCTGTGCCAGGTGAGGCTGGTGGCACTGCAGGACAGGACAGACATGGTCCCAACACATCCCTGGTGGGATCCCAGGCCCAGCTCTGCTGCGGGAGGATGAGGAGCAGGTGGATCCAGGCTTTCCCAAGAGCTTTGGGATCTTCCCAGGTCAGAAGAACCATCCAAGAACAGGATCCTGCCCAGGCTGTGGTGGCACCTGGGGGAGTCACCAGCTGAAGGATGCAGTTCTGAGTGTCCTGAGCGGGAATGGACCCACAGGGATCATCAAATCCAATCCCAGGCCCTGCAGACATCCCCAAATCCCACCCTGTCCTTGAGAGTGTTGTCCAAACCCTCCTGGAGCTCTTGGGAATGTGACCATTCCCTGAGGATGGAGCAGGAGCTGATCCCTTCCACTCCTGCACCCAGATCCCACCTGGAGAGGAGGAATTTCCCTGTCCCTGTTTGTCACTGCCCCATTTTCCCTCTGGCACAACAAAATCAGGCCAACCATGGGCAACTCAACCCCAGAGTGAAACGGGGACAGAAACCTAGAAACAGAAAAAAAAAAAACCCTGTAAAAAATAAACCCATCAGGTGCTGTGCTGAAATCCCTGCCAGCCCACAGAGGCAAACAGGGAAGCTTTCACTTGGCTGCTTTCCCATTTATCTGGGGCAAACATAAATAAATCAGGGGAGAGCCATAAAAAAAAAAAGGGGGGAGAAAAAAAAAAGAAGAAAAAAAAAGCCCCACTGCAAAATCCTCAGCAATAAAATGATGCCCAGAGAAGCTGGGAGAAACCAAAAGAGCTGAATCATAAATCTCCCAAGCAGAGACCTTGAGCAAAGAGAAATAAAGCCAGGCTTGAGGAAAATCAGGATGGATGGTGCAGAGCTGTTCTCCACGGCTGCCTTGGTGTGATTACATTTGTTCCCAGCCTTAACTGGGCCCAGTGAGCCAGAACTGCTGGGAAAAACTCATCCCTGGAGACCTTGGGATCAGGGAGAGGCTGCCAGAGGTTGAGCTGGGCTGGGGGGACACCCTGGGACTGCCAGCAGCAGCTCCAGGGCTGCCTAAACCACCCCCTTCTATCTGAGAAAAAACAAATCCAGGGGGAGAACACCTGGATCCAGGTGATCAGGCTGGAATCTGCTGAGATATCAGATCTGGAGTTCTCTGGAGCAAATCCATCCATTCCACAGGCACATCTCAGCTTTTCCCCTCAGCCTGAGGTGTGAGACCAGGCACAGCCCCTGCTGCAGCAGACAATGGAGGGGAAAGGAGTTTCATTCCTGAGGGGAAAGGAGTTTTATTCCTGAGGGGAAAGGAGTTTTATTCCTGAGGGGAAAGGAGTTTTATTCCTGAGGGGAAAGGAGTTTTATTCCTGAGGGGAAAGGAGTTTTATTCCTGAGGGGAAAGGAGTTTTATTCCTGAAGGGAAAGGAGTTTCATTCCTGAAGGGAAAGGAATTTTATTCCTGAGGGGAAAGGAGTTTTATTCCTGAGGGAAAAAAAGTTTCATTCCTGAGGGGAAAGGAGTTTCATTCCTGAAGGGAAAGGAGTTTTATTCCTGAGGGGAAAGGAGTTTTATTCCTGAAGGGAAAGGAGTTTTATTCCTGAGGGGAATGGAGTTCTATTCCTGGACTCTGACAATCCCAATTTCCCAATTACAGGCATGGAAATGCAGTAAAAAGCAAAAACCAAAAAAACCAAACAAACCGACAAAAAACCAACCAAACAAAAAAACTCTGCAAAAAACAAACAAACAAAAACAAACAAACAAACAAACAAACAAAAACCAAACAAAAAACCCAAACCAAACCACAAAAAAAAAAAGAAAAAAAAAAAAAAACAGGAAAACAGGGAAAAAAAACCAAACCCAAACCAAAACAAAACCAAACACCAAAACCCAAACAAAAAGAGAGGAGAGCCCAGCTCTGCCCTGAGAGTGTGAACAACCCTTGATCCCTGTGGGTCCCTGCCAGCTCTGGGCATTTTCTCACTGCTGTTTTCAGATGAAACTCTGGAAGGTGGAACCTGTCAATACCCATGAAAGTGGCATGAATTAACAACATCAGTGGATTTTTACAACACTGGGATCAAGGATGGGCCACAACCCACCCCTGCCATGTCTCTGTGTCCCCTGCTCCCAGCTGGCCAGGGAATTTCCATCCATTCCCAGCACAACCTCCTGCTTTTCCTCCACCTTTCTCCTCTCCCCCAGCCCAAGCAAGGCACTCCCAGCCCCAAATCAATCCCCTCTGCAGGAGCAGCCCTTTCCCTTTCATGGCTCTAAGGTGCAGACTCATTTTTCTCCCTGTCTCACCCCCCTGCCCTTCCCCTCGTGCTGTGCAGATACAGCTTCATTCCAAAAGCTCTGGTGATTAATTTTCATGTAAGTTATAAATGAGAGCTTTATACAATTGTATCATGCGTGAAGAGGATTATTTTTCCAACGGATTACCATAAAAATGAAGTTGCTGGGAATGTGCTCTCCCCACTCCCCTGAGATCAGCTGGGAGATGAAAGGGGCAGGGAGAGGAGCTCTGATCTCTGGGAAAGGCAGGGTCACCAGGTGTGTGTGGCTCTGACACCTTCTGGAACCTTCTCCTTTCACTGCTGGCCTCTTCCAAGCCTTTGGCTGGTCCCAAATCTCTGCTCATGTGGGTGCTTTCAGGGATTACAACAGCAAAGTTGCTGAAGCAGCCTTTGGATGGGGTTGGAAAAGGGACCTCTCTACTCTGGCCTATAAAAACCTTTTCCAGGAGAATAAAAATAGAGGAGATTTCAAGTGGAAGTTGCCTGTGCAGGGATTCAGCTGCTTTGGCTGTGCTTTTTCTCCTCCGTTCACACCCAAGCCCATCCATTATTGAGCCATTCTGAAGGACAGAGCTAATGGAGGGAATTTCTGCATTAAATAAAAATGAAAACACCGGCCCAAACCTGTCTCCAGCAGAACTCCACGGGCTAAAAGCAGCACAGAGCTCACCCTGAGGGACAGGCTGGGCTGGAGAGGTGATGGGTGCTGAGGCAGCAGGGAGGAGAAAATGGGACTGAGAGGGAAGGAATTCAGGATGGAACAGCCACGGGCTTGGGATGAGCCAGGAATGGCTGAGAAGCACTGGGAACTCTGATAGAAGAGGATTATTATTATTATTATTATTATTATTATTATTATTATTATTATTATTATTATTATTATTATTATTATTATTATTATTATTATTATTATTATTACCATAATCATTATTGTTGCTGTTGTTGTTGTTATTTAGAACTTTTAAGGTGCATTTCTCCCCCTCAAATCCCGCTCAGTCAAAGCTCGGCTTGCCCAAATATTCCGGTTTTCTGTGAGCTTTGGCCAGCCTGGAATCTCTGGGAACACCCAGGGCAGCCCTGAAGGGTTTGGCAGGGCTGGGCAAACATCACTGAAGGGGTGGTGGGGCAGAAGTGAATTCCCTGGAGCAGGAATTCCCTGGATTCTGGGACATTCCCTGTGATTTCCTACAGCACATTCCTCATTCCAGGATTCTGTGGCCATTCAGCACTTTTGGGAAGTTCCTCATTAATCTGGTGGAAAAAAGGGTTTGATTCTGGATGCATCCCATTAAGGAGAGGGGTGGGAAGCTGTCCATGGACTCCAAAGCTCTGGGATGTTTGAGCTGAGGAGCACCATGGGCAGGACCAGGACATGGTCTGGTGTCACCACCCAGGGCTGTGACACACAGGGCTAAAAACCAGAGGAGCAGTGATGCCACTGGGGGCTCTGAGCAGCCTGTGCTGGTGGGAAATAAATCCCATAAATCCTCAATCCCAGCCTAAACCATTCCCTGATTCTGGAACCAAAGCAGTGACTTCTCCCTGCTTGTCCCTCAGCTTCTCACTCCTTGCTTTATTTAATTTTTGACCTGGAAAAAATCAGCTCCAAGTGGGAAAGCAGCCAAACCACAGGAGCCCAGCTCACCCAATGGTGCATCCAGGCTCTGCCTCGATGGTCCAGATGCAGTTGAGGTTGTGGTCATAGGGAGTTGGATATCCTGGAGAAAGGATCCGTCCTGAGGTCTCTCCTCTGATTGTCCCTCCACACTCAGCTGGAACAAAAATATTGATGGGGTTAGGGAGGAGATTCGTGGCTTTCTGTGGCTCTTGCTTGGCAACAATCTCACCCTGCAACAGAGATTGTTCCTGTTTTAGGGATTCTAAAAGCTTACAAAGATGAAGAGAATTGTTGAATTCAGCTGACTTATCAGAATTATTCTGCATTTCTGTGCTCGGTGTGAACACCTGGCAAAGCTTCCCTGCACCTTTCTGAATCCCCAGGGAGCAGAGGCAGAGCCTGCCCGGATCCTGATTCCCTGCTCCACACCTGGGGGTGAAGGAGCTCTGCTCCTCTGCTTGGATTCATCAGAAAATGAAGGATAAGAAGCCAAAGAACTTGTAAATGTCGCTGTAAATGAACTGCAAAGAATGTGAGGATTTGGAATAATTTCCATAACATATCCATTCAAATTCTGTAATTTTCATTTCTTTCAGTTTTCTTTCATTTCTTTTTAATTTCCACACGCTCAGACACGGCCTCACATCCAGCACATGAAGAGCAAACAGGGTGAAGGTTAAGAAAACGCACAAATGACAGAGATTTATCTTTTTACATCAATAAATGAGGCCGAAATCCCAGCCAAGGAATGGTCCTGCCTCCTGGGAGAGGGAACACGGAGTGCCAGGGGCTGAGCACATCCCTGGGTGTGGAGATCTCCCAGGGGACTCAGTGTCCAACAACTTCCCCATGTCCTGGGCACAGCAGGACAGGAATCAGCAATCAGCCCCATTCATTTCACACACAAAACCCCAGAGCAGAATTTCCCGAGCAGGAAGAGCTGCAGGCGAAAAGGGAACTCTGCAAAGGGAATTGAAATGTCTGGGGATGGGATCAGGTGTCAGGCAGCTCTCAAATAAACCTGGCTCTGAGCTGTCACATGCCAGGACACACGCTGGTGTCACTGTCAGGAGGTGCCACTCACTTCAACATGTCCAGAGTGAAAGGACAGGGCTGGAACAGCACAAGGAAGCAAAAACCCCGTGTCAAATGTGTGTTTAGGGCAGAGCGTTTCATGTTAAAGCTGCTTCGGGTGCTCTCTGTCTCACACAGGATCCTCACTGCATTAATTAGTGCAGATGGGCAATTAAGAGCAGAGTTAATGTCAATGGATCAGCAAATGGTGGTCAGGGTGGGGAATCCACAAGGAAATAATTTCCTGGAGGTGCAGGAGGTGTCTCCACCTCGAGATGCCTCACAGAGGATCCTCACCACAACTTAATTAGTGCAGACGCAATTAATAGGAGAGGTAATGTCACATGGATGAGCAAAGCAGGGACAGAAGGTGGTCAAGGTGGGGCATCCAAGGAAATCAATTCCTGGAAGTTTTGGCAGAGCAGGAGGTGTGTCCATCTCAAGGACCCTCACCACAGACAACTTAATTAGTGCAGATGCAATTAACAGCAGAGTTAATGTCAGTGGATCAGCAAAGCAGGGACCAAGAGCAGGGCATGGAATCCACAAGGAAATAATTTCCTGGAGGTTTTGGAGGAGCAGGACCTGTCTCCATCTCAAGATGCCTCACAGAGGATCCTCACCACAACTTAATTAGTGCAGATGGGAGTAATTAATAGAAGAGTTAATGTCAATGGATCAGCAAAGCAGGAACAAAAAATGGTCAGGGTGGGGGGTGGAACCAAGGGTATTCAGGGTGTGGGATCCAAGGAAATCTCAGTCTGGAGAGTGCTGGAGGAGGAGGAGGAGGTGTCTCCATCACCACACATAACTCAATTAGTGCAGATGCAATTAACAGCAGAGTTAATGTCAATGGATTAGCAAAGCAGGGACCAAGGGTGCTCAGGGTGTAGGATCCAAGGAAATCTCTCCCTGGAGGAGGAGAAGGAGAAGGAGAAGGAGGAGAAAAAGAAGGAGGAGAAGAAGGAGAAGGAGGAGAATGAGGAGAAGGAGAAGAATGAGGAGAAGGAGGAGAATGAGGAGAAGGAGGAGAATGAGGGGAAGGAGGAGAATGAGGAGAAGGAGGAGAATGAGGAGAAGGAGGAGAATGAGGGGAAGGAGGAGAATGAGGAGAATAAGGAGAAGGAGGAGAATAAGGAGAATGAGGAGAATGAGGAGAATAAGGAGAAGGAGGAGAATGAGGAGAATAAGGAGAGGGAGTCTCACCCACACAGGTCGGCAGGGGCTGGTCCCAGGCTCTCCTCTCCCCAGTCAGGCACACCAGCACCCTGGTGCCCCTCAGGGTGTAGCCAGGGTCACAGCTGAAGGACACTGAGCTGCCAGCAAAGTGTCCCTCGTCGTGCACCTTGTACCCAAACTGGGGCACGCCGGGGTCCTCGCACTTGATGAGCTCAAAACCTGCACAGGGAGCAAGGGCAGCTGTTGGCAGCAGGAATTTCACAGCCAGGAGGGTTTCACACAAAGCCATGGTGGTGTTTTCTCCTTACAATCATTTGTTGGGGACCAAAAGGGGCCATGTTGGAAATCAGAGGGGTTTAATTAATGCTGGAGTTTTGATCTGAATTTCTGGATCGCTACAGGCTCGACAGGAAAGGCTTGATCAGATCCCTGGGAATAGGGACAGGAGAAGAGGAAACAGCCTTGAGCTGTGCCAGGGGAGGTCAGGTTGGACACCAGGAGGAATTTCTGCATGGAAAGGGTTGGAAGGGGCTGCCCAGGGAGGTTTGGAGCGCCCATCCCTGCAGGTGTCCAAGGAATGGCTGCATGTGGCACTCGGTGACAGGGTGGGGATCAGGCCCAGCTTGGACTGGATGGGCTTGGAGGGCTTTTCCACCCTCAGTAATCCTGGGATTCTGTGCTCTCCCACACTCCCACTCCACTCTGGGCACAAGATCACCCCAGAAAGGACTCTTTGCTCACGTGCAACACAAAACCACAAAAAATACACCTTGGCCTGTGGGATTGCCAGCACACACGGGATTGGAACTCACTGGAGAACTGCAGCTCGAAGCCTTTGCTGGTGTTGGCAGTGTCAGTGATGAACTCCAGCCACATGGAGCTGGAGGTGCTGTTGATGCTGGTGCCCAGCAGCTCCGAGTGGCTGAAGGTGCCCAGCAGCCGGGCAGAGCTGTTGGTGCCATCGTAGACCTGGGGGGAACAAGAAATCCAGCCTGGAAAAGCCATTCCTGGGATCAAACCATCACTGCCCACAGAGGCTCTGGCTGCCCCTGCATCCCTGGAAGTGTCCAAGGCCAGTTTGGATGAGGCTTGGAACAACCTGGGACAGTGGAAGGTGCCCCTGTCCATGGCAGGGGTGGCACTGGATGATCCTTAAGGTCCCTTCCCACCCAAACCATTCCAGGATTTCCTTAAGGTCCCTTCCCACCCAAACCATTCCAGGATTTCCTTAAGGTCCCTTCCCACCCAAACCATTCCAGGATTTCCTTAAGGTCCCTTCCCACCCAAACCATCCCAGGATTTCTCTGCAGTTTCACTGAGCTCTAGAACAGGGAAATGATGAGGAATTTATCCCACCTTGTCCCTGCTCTGCTCACAGCAACACCCTGGGTTGTCCTTTGGGTTTTTGTTTTTGGTGGAGAAGCTTCCTGGGAAGAGCCAGCAGCTCCTGATAAATGCCCTGATTTGGGGTCACCTCAAATCAAGGAATTTGCTCCTGGCACTGAGCTGATCCTGGGTATTGGAGGGAAAAGGGGAGGAACAACCAACCCCACTCTGAATTCCAGCTTCAGGCTGGAAAAGCAACTCTGACCCTCCAGGATTTGTCCCACGGATGATCCAGGAGTGGTCCCTGGATCCACAAGTGCAAGCAGGGACAAATCCTTCAGGCAATGTGAGCTGAGACCCAGGGATCCCAAACTAAAAGTCTGACTTAATGGAATTCCACAGTGCTGCCCACCCGAGGGGCAGGATTTCCACCCTGGAGGATCTGCACCCTCCTCCTCAGCCCTGATTTACTCTGCACACTGGGCTGCATCTCCTCAACTCCCTTTCCCAAGGAGCAGCTACTGAAAAAAACCCACATTTTTCCCCCAGACTGACTCAGAGATGAGCCTTGAATTTACTGTGATTTAAGAAAAACACAAATGGGTTTTTTTTTTTCTTCCTTCCTTTTGTGAGGACCAAGAGCAGCTCCTCACCAGTGGAGATCGATAGGAACTTTCCTCAGATGAGCAGCTGATGACAAACCTGCTGAGAGAATGTAATTCCTCTGACAAGGAGTACATTCCTTGCATTAACAGGAAATCTTTCTCCCTTTCCAGTCATTTGTGAGCTGGAAACGTGGATTACACCTCTCCTGGAGTGTGACACTTCAATGAGGACAGAGGCATTCCTGGGAAGATGGCTCAGCACATCCTTGCAATATTAATGCCTCCTTCAAAACCATTCCTTTGGTTAATAAAAAAACTCAGCCTGGATTTGTCTCCTTCTCCACAGAGTCCTGGAGCTTGAATAATCTCAGAAGAGTCTGGAGTTCTGCATTTCAATCAGCCCCCTTTTTTGGGACAAACCAGCCTTGATTCTTCAAAGCACTAAAATAATGCTCAAACCCTCACTATTCTGATGGATGAGGAGTTTTTCCTGTGCAATTCCACAGGTGAGAGCTGAACTTTAGCTGGTCTGGGGGAAATGTGGCCTTCCAAACTGCCATGGCAATCGCTCCATGGCACTGGGATGACACAGAGGTCACTCCCACCTAATCCCAGGAAAATTTGAGAGCATTTAGAGATGCTGCTCTCCACTGCCCAAGCCAGAATTACCTTGAGGACATCTCCTGCCTCCAGCTCGAAGGTCCTGGCTTTCAGCTGGATGCCCTTGCCAGGCTGGCTCTGGATGGAGTAGATGCACTCGTGGTTGTTGTTGTAGTTCAGGGGGTAGTTGGGGGACAGCAGCACGCCCTGGGTCCCCGTCACAGAGGAGCCACACTCAGCTGCAGCGAGACACAAGGGCACATTTCAGTGACCCCACGCGTCTCCGGGCCACACCACACATGCAGGAGACTCCTCTGAAGGCCACAGCTGCTCAGCCCCTCCTGCAGCAGCAAGTAGAGGGGCTTCTCCCTGTTGGGATTCACTACAACCTCTTGTTACTCACTACAACCTCTTGGTATTCACTACAAACTGTTGATATTCACTACAACCTGTTGGTATTCACTACAACCTCGTGTTATTCACTACAATCTGTTAGTATTCACTACAACCTCTTGTTATTTACTACAACCTCTTGTTACTCACTACAAACTGTTGGTATTCACTACAACCTCTTGTTACTCACTACAACCTGTTGGTATTCACTACAACCTGTTATTATTCACTACAATCCGTTAGTATTCACTACAACCTCTTGCTACTCACTAGAACCTGTTGTTATTCACTAAAACCAGTTGGTATTCACTACAACCTCTTATTATTCACTACAACCTCTTGTTACTCACTAGAACCTGTTTTTATTCACTACAACCTATTGGTATTCACTACAACCTCTTGTTACTCACTAGAGCCTGCTGTTATTCACTACAACCTGCTGGTATTCACTACAACCTCTTGTTATTCACTACAGCCTCGTTACTCACTACAACCTGTTGTTACTCATTACAACCTCTTGTTACTCACTACAACCTGTTGTTGTTCACTACAACCTGC
The DNA here is from genome assembly GCF_037042795.1 of Molothrus aeneus. Classification (NCBI taxonomy): domain Eukaryota; kingdom Metazoa; phylum Chordata; class Aves; order Passeriformes; family Icteridae; genus Molothrus; species Molothrus aeneus. The sequence continues at coordinate 2,407,916 of NC_089668.1, forward strand.
AGACTGTCCCCTTTTCCATCACATTTTCCTAGCCAGGCTTCTCTCCTCTTTCAGAATCTGTGTAAACGTAAATTTGGGGGGAATCTGGGGGGGAATCTGTGTAAATGTAAATCTGTGTGAATCTCTGTGAAATCTGTGTGGACCTGTGGGAAATCCGTGGGAATTGGGGGAGATTTTGGGGGAATCCGTGGGGGATTTGTGGGGAATCTGTGCAAATATAAATCTGCGTGAATCTCTGGGAAATCTGTGTGGATCTGTGGGAAATCTGTGGGAATTTGGGGGAACCTGTGCAAATATAAATCTGTCTAAATCTCTGTAAAATCTCTGTGAATCTCTGTGAAATTTGTGTGGATCTGTGTGAATCTGTGGGAATTTGGGGGGGATCTGTGTGAATCTGTGGGAAATCTGTGGAAATTTGGGGGGGCATCTGTGGGGAATCTGTGCAAATATAAATCTGTGTGAATCTCTGTGAAATCTACGTGGATCTGCAAAAAATCTGTGGGAATTTGGGGGGATCTGTGTGAATCTATGGGAATTTGTGTGAATCTGTGGGGAATCTGTGGGAATTTGGGGGGATCTGTGTGGATCTGTGGGAATTTGGGGGAATTTGTGTGAATCTGTGGGGAATCTGTGGGAATTTGGGGGGAATTTGGGGGGATCTGTGTGGATCTGTGGGAATTTGGGGGAATCTGGGGGGAATTTGAGGGGAATCTGTGAGGAATCTGTGCAAATATAAATCTGTGTGAATCTCTGTGACATCTGCGTGGATCTGCAGAAAATCTGTGGGAAATGGGACATAAACCTGTATGAATCTGCATGAATTTGTGTGGATCTGCTCAGAACAACCCCAGGCTGAGGATTTTCTGTTCCTCCTGCCGAGCTCCCACACGAGCCAGCCGTGACTCACTGTTTTCCCAGCCTGTTTACCCTGCAAGATCTTCTGCTGTCCAACACTGGCTGCCTGCCTGCTCCTCTGGGGCTCTGCGGGCAGGGCTGGGGACAGTCCCCCCACACCCACAGCAGTTTTTGGGATCGACCTCATGTCCCTGAGTCCCCATAGCTCCTGGAGATGAGGGAACCACCCCAGCTGAGGGAACCATCCCAGGGCAGCTCCTGGAGATGAGGGAACCATCCCAGGGCAGCTCCTGGAGCTGAAGGAACCATCCCAGGGCAGCTCCAAGAGCTGAGGGAACCATCCCAGCTGAGGGAATCATCCCAGGTGAGGGAACCATCCCAGGGCAGCTCCAAGAGCTGAGGGAACCATCCCAGGTGAGGGAATCATCCCAGGTGAGGGAATCATCCCAGGGCAGCTCCAAGAGCTGAGGGAACCATCCCAGGTGAGGGAACCATCCCAGGGCAGCTCCTGGAGCTGAGGGAACCATCCCAGGTGAGGGAATCATCCCAGGTGAGGGAATCATCCCAGGGCAGCTCCAAGAGCTGAGGGAACCATCCCAGGTGAGGCAACCATCCCAGGGCAGCTCCTGGATGATGAGGGAACCATCCCAGAGCAGCTCCTGGATGATGAGGGAACCATCCCAGGGCAGCTCCTGGCTCTGCTGCTCCTCCAGGGAAGGGTTAAGCAGCAGATGCACCCAGAGGAGGCTCTTTGGAGGTGACTCTTTGTCCTCTGCTCTTGCCATGGATGAAAAGCTGGATTTTTGGCACAGATTCCCCAGGGACAATGCTGGGGACATCTCAGGGAGCTGTCCTGGCCACAGGGCTTGGACAAAGGAACAAAAACCACTCTGAGTCCTCCCCAGACCATCTCTAGGACAGGAGCTGAATACAGAGTGTCTGGAAAAGCAATTAAATCTCCTGTGATCTTAATGAGTCAGTCTCCCTTTTCCATCCCTATCCAGGCAGATCTGAGCAGGCAGTGGGGACACTGTGACAGAGCTGTCACCCTGCCACAGAGCTCTGGGCCATCAGCCCTGAGTTTGCCCTGTTATGATCAAGCCAAGCTGTTAATTCTGAGCCAGGAACAGCAGCCAGGGTGTCCACTCAGTGCTGCTGTCTGAGGCTCCAGTTCAAAGCTCTGGAAATGATTTTTTTTTTTTTTAATTTTCATTCCCCTGATGAGCTTTATCTGCAGCCTGACTGTTATTCCTGCCTGTCCCAGCAGGATGAGGCCCCCAGAGCTCAGCAGAGCTGGGAAATCCGGCAGCACAGCTGGTTCTGCTGGGAGCTTTGCCCTGCAGTGGCCCTCAAGGGTCACCCAGAGCTCAGGACAATCTCCTGGTGAGAGGAGGTGAGAGCCCTTCCCTGGCTCATCTGGAGGAATCCCTCAGGCTCTGTGTGAGCAGAGCTGGGAATGATTTTCTATTGAAATTCTACATCAAAAAATAAAAAAGGTGTGACATCTTTTTGCCAAGGCCTGGAGCATCTCCCCCATCCCTGCTCTGGATTGGTCCCATCCTGGGGGGTGTCACCCATCCCAAGGGATGTCACCCCTCCATACCAGGGGTGCTCCCATCCACCCTGGGGGATGTCACCTATCCCAGGGGATGTCACCCATCCATCCCAGGGGGATGTCACCCATCCCAGAGGTGCTCCCATCCATCCCAAGGGATGTCACCCCTCCATCCCATGGGTGCTCCCATCTACCCCAGGGATGTCACCCATCCATCTTGGAGGATGTCACCCATCCCAGGGGATGTCACCCCCCTCATGCCAGGAGATATCACCCATCCCAGGGGTGCTCCCATCCATCCCAGGGCATGTCACCCATACCAAGAGATGTCACCCCTCCATCCCAGGGCTGCTCCCATCCATCCCAGGGCATGTCACCCATCCCAGGGGGTGTCACCCACCCAGGGCTGCTCCCATCCATCCTGGAGGATGTCACCCATCCCAGGGCTGCTCCCATCCATCCTGGAGGATGTCACCCATCCCAGGGCTGCTCCCATCCATCTTGGAGAATGTCACCCACCCCAGGGGCTGCTCCCATCCATCCCTGCCCACCTCAGGAGTGCAGCACAGCGGGGCCAGCCAAGCAAAATGAAAGCACATGACCACCTACCAACACACCTTGGCAGAGGCGCGCTCCACACTCGCCGTCTCCCGCCCAGGCAGGTGATGCGCGCCGCGCCCTCCAGCCGGTACCCGGGGAAGCACGAGAAGCTCAGCACGTCCCCCACCCCGAACTGCAGCCCCTTCCTGATGCTGTAGGCCGGCACTTCGGGCTCGTCACACGGCTCCAGGTCGTATTCTGGGGGGGAAAAGTGGGGTTGGTGGGATGGGAGATTGGGTTCTGTCCCTCCGCAGAGAGGAGATGAGGGTCCAAGGGAGCTCTGAGCTTTGATCCAGCTGCATTTTCCAGGGAGGATGGAAAAATGAGGATGGAATCCTGTTTGGGCCATGAAAACCCACTGCATTTCACCCCAACCTAAAATTCAGGGGTTCTGTCTTCCCTGGAAAGGACATGAGGATCTGAGGGAGGTTTGACCCAGCTGCAGTGAATCCGTGAGGATTGTAAGCTGTGAAAGGTTGTAGGTTGGATTTCACCCCAACCTACAACTCAGGGGTCTGTACTCTCTGGAGAGGACACAAGGATCCAAGGGAGCTCTGAGCTTTGATCCAGCTGCATTTTCCAGGGAGGATGGAAAAATGAGGATGGAATCCCGTTTGGGCCATGAAAACCCACCTGGATTTCACCCCAACCTACAGCTCAAGGATTCTGCTCTTCCTGTAAATGACATGAGGATCTAAAGGAGCTCTGAGCCTTGATTTAGTTGTTCATGTTCATGTCTGTCCTCCCTGGAGAGGAGGACAGACATGAACATGAAGGATCCAAGAACATGAGGATCTAAGGGAGCTCTGAGCTCTGATCCAGCTGCAGTGAACCCATGAGGATGGAATCCTGTTTGAGCCATGAAAACCCACCTGGATTTCACCTCAACCTACAGCTCAAGGATTCTGCTCTTCCTGTACATGACATGAGGATCCAAGGGAGCTCTGAGCTTTGATCCAGCTGCATTTTCCAGGGAGGATGGAAAAATGAGGATGGAATCCTGTTTGGGCCATGAAAAAAATCCACCTGGATTTCATCCCAACCTGAAACTCAGGGGTTCTGTCTTCCCTGGAGAGGACATGAGGATCTGAGGGAGCTTTGACCCAGCTGCAGTGAACCCATGAAGATGGAATCCCATTTGGGCCATGAAAACCCACCCAGATTTCACCCCAACCTGAAACTCAGGGGTTCTCTTCTCCCTGGAAAGGACACAAGGATCCAAAGGAGGTTTGACCCAGCTGCAGTGAATCCATGAGGATTCTAAGCCATGAAAATCCACCCGGATTTCACCCCAACCTGAAACTCAGGGTTCTCTTCTCCCTGTAAATGCCACAAGGATCCAAGGGAGCTCTGAGCTTCGACCCAGCTGCAGTGAACCCATGAGGATTCCCATTTCCCCCCAAACCTCCAACTCCCCCCCAGCCCCTGCATCCCCACCACCTCCAAAGGCAACAGGTCCCAGTCCCTGTCACAGTGACAGGGATTTGTCACTGTCCCTGTGCTGCAGCCCAGTGAGGATGGATTGGTCCAGGTGGGATTTCTGCTGCCTCTCCATTTCTAATGCTGGAAATGGATGATCCTGCTCAGGGAATGCAGGGGGGACACTGAAGCTGCTGCTCCAAGAAAGGTCACGTAGGATTTGGGCCAACAGCCAAACTCAAATCTCTGACCCCAAAGCAGCCTGAAGGAAAACTCTTTTGAGGGTGTTTTTGGCAAAATCTCCAAGTCCAAAGCTTGTATGTTAACATATATATATGTAAAGGGAGCTAAAAATAGAACTGACTCCTGCTTTTGCTTTTCAAGATAGGAAAGAAACCTTGAAATACACTGAAAATGAGAGTTATAATTAGAGGCGAGCTTTTGAAAGGCAAAAAGCCATTTTCCCCTCATCAAAATGGGAGTTAATTGGAAATTTTCTGACTGGTTTCCACATGCAAATCCCTGACTTCAGAGGCCAGGAACAAAGGCACTGGGAACCAGGTTTCAGCTGCATCTATGGCAACAGCTCTGCCCATCAGGGACGGTGCCAGACCAAGATCCACAGGAAAAATGGGAATTTCTCTCCTTCCCTGGGAGCTCAAGTGGCAGCTCAGGACTGGGAAGGACACGGGGACAGAGGCAAGAACAGCAATAAAGCTCCTGCCCTTCACTGGCTGCTGTAGGGAATTGCTTTTGGGGCACTCGGGCAGCAAAGATTGACATTCCCTGGAATGGCAGCACTTGGGAGTCACTTGGAGGACTCCAGCCCAGAGGACACAGTCAAACACCTCCTGCCCTTCAACCAGAGGCTGCCCCAGTGCCAGGAGCTGCCCTGCAGTGCCACATGTCCCTTCTTTGGGTCCCTCTCCAAGTCCTCACGCTCCCTCTGACAGACAGCTGCTGAAAAATCAGGATTTCCTTTGAAAAATCTGCATTTTGCATCAGCACGCCCACTCAGAGCTACCATCGCCGTGATGGCTGAGCAAGCTCAGCTCAGCATGGGATTGTTGGAACTTCTCTGGGCAGGAATTGCTCCCCTCAGCCTCCTCCTGGAGTCAGGAAAATCTGGATCAGAGCCCTGCTGGGTGCAGCAGGAGGGGGCTCCCATCTGGTAGCACAGCAAAGGAAAAAGAGGAGAAAGAGGGGAAAAGGGGGGAAAAAGGAGAAGGGAAGGGAAGGGAAGGGAAGGAAGGGAAGGGAAGGGAAGGGAAGGGAAGGGAAGGGAAGGGAAGGGAAGGGAAGGGAAGGAAAGGAAAGGAAAGGAAAGGAAAGGAAAGGAAAGGAAAGGAAAGGAAAGGAAAGGAAAGGAAAGGAAAGGAAAGGAAAGGAAAGGAAAGGAAAGGAAAGGAAAAAGGGAAGGGGAAGGGAGGAAAAGGAAAGGGAGGAAGGGAAAGGGAGGAAAAGGGGAAGGATGAAAAGGAAAGGGAGGAAAAGGGGAGGGAGGAAAAGTGGAAGGGAGGAAAAGGGGAAGGAGGAAAAGGAAAGGAAGGAAAGGGGGGAAAAGGAAGGGGGGAAAGGGGAAAGAGGAAAAGGGGAGGAGGGAGGGAAAGAAAATAAGGAAAAGAAGGGAGGCACAGAGGGAAGGGAGGCACAGAGGGAAGGGAGGCACAGAGGGAAGGCTTGGGCAGCTGCTGTCACCTGAGAAGGTGATGTTGAAGCCCTCGTAGGACATGGAGAAGTCGGAGATGAGGCGGATCTGGGCCGAGAAGTTGCCGAAGAGCCCCGCGCTGAGCGGGGCCGGCAGGCGCGAGCCCGTCAGCTGCTTCAGGGGCTGGGCAAAGCTGGAGTTCTCCGTGATCAGCAGGTAATCGTGCCCATTCTCCAGGTGGAACGTGTGGAAGGTGAAGAACACACCTGCAGAGGGTCGGGAAAGCACAGGCGGAGTCATCGCGGTGCCCAACTCCTGCTCCCCACTGAGGGCAGCGGGAAAATCACACTGAAATCGTGGATTTGGTTCTGCTGGAAGTGAAATCGATAAAAATCCTAAATCCGGGGTGTGGGAGCAGGGCCAGAGCAGGGCCAAGCTCTGGAAATGTTGGATTCCTGTGCCCTTGTCAGGGATGACACAAACTCGCTCCAGGGACGGAGCAGCGGCTGAGGGAGCAGCCCAGGGGAGCCTTTTATTCTAAAAGTGACTTTTAAATGGAGAGCAGCAAGGCTGGAGCTGGGAGGGCTCGAAAATGAGCGTGCTCCAGAAGGAATTCCTGCCTGGAAAAACAGGATTTAATCCCAGCCTCAAGGTCAGGGAGGCTTTTCCAGAAGCGTGTCAGAGGTGCAGCTGCAAGGACCTTCCCATGATGAGGTGAATCAGATAATCATGGAACGATTTGGGTGGGAAATGACCTTAAAAATTGTTTTATTCCATCCCCCTACCAAGGGAAGAGACACCTTCCCCTAAACCCGACTTTTATTCACCTTTTCTTGCTCAAAATAAACCCCACAACAGCTCCAGCCACGGAAATGCCAGCCAAACACAGCAAAACTATTTTGCCTCTTCCTCCCAAATTCAATTTGAAAGATTTGAAACATTTGGGGAGAAGGCTGTGACCTTGCTGCATTTGTAAATGAGCCGGAGAGGAGTAATGGATTACTTAAAGTCCCCTTCACACCTCCAGACACACAATGGGAAGCACTTCAGGCTCCTGCAGGAGCCTCCAGCGAGGTGATTTTTCATGCTGGAATTCAAACACCATTAGAAACACTCATTCTCTGGAAAATAATTCCAGCTTGGAAATAAAAAAATAAAAAAAAAATCAACAAAAAATGGCAGTGAGAGCAGGAGCCAGGCAGGATCTGAGCTCAGGAACTCTGTCACAGCATTGTCACACCGACTTAACAAGGCAGGGAGATGCCAAGCACTAAAAAGCCTTTTTGCATTTAGATGGATTTTTCCATCCTGATCTCCCAGCTCAGGGCAGGCTCCTGAGCCCCTGCTCGTGTGGGATTGGGATTGATCCTGCTCAGAACCCCTCTGGAGAGACACAGAGCCCTCCAGGAAACCCCAGGATGGAATTTGGCCTTTGGGAGGGATCCCTGCTTGGTTTGACCAGGTTATTTCATTTAACCCAGTAATTCCCACCCCAAGGGCTGGCTGTGCATGCCACCATTCCCAAAATACAGCATCCCAAAGAAACAGCAGGAAACCTGCAAAGAAAAAAGCCCAGAAGAAGATTCTCCTCCTTGCTGCCCATTCCCTATTAATTTCTGGAGATCAGGGAAAGCTCTGGAGATCCAATATCCAACCCCACAGAACCAAATTCCAGCTGAATATTCCATTTATTTATGCCTGGCCCTCTCCAAGTTCTTCCTGGGGCTTTGCTGCTCACATGGAGCTCTTCCCTTCCAAGAAGTAAAGGTCAGAGAGGCTGGAAACCAATAAGGAGCTTTTCCCATGGGATTGGGAATGAAGGAATTGTGGGAATATCCCAATCTTTATCCCTCACTGCCCTTCAGTGTCCCAAAAGGATTTTTATACCCAAAGCTTAGGACTGACCTTGATAATTCTTTTTTTATATTCGTTCTGTGGAGAACATTTTTTTTTGTCTGCAAAATTCCACAAAAGCAGGAAACTTCCAAGAGTTTCCAAATTGTTTGTTATTTCTACCAGAAGCACAAACCGGAAATAGATCTGACTTGAAAACTGGGATGTGGGGAATGCAAAATGAATTTATTCTCCCCTGACAGCAAATTTAAACCCTCAGCTTTAGCAAACCCAGCCTAAGGAGCAGAAATAACATCACCCCTCTGGAATCAGCACAAGAATAATTCAGTTATCCTGGAGAACATGCCCAAATTCCAAGTTTTTAAAAGTAAAACCTCCAAGCAGAGGGCATGAGGCTCCTCCAGCACTGAAGGGTTGTGGAACTGTAGCAAAAAGGGCTAATTATAAACTCACTTTTAAGGATTTGTGACCAATTAAACCTTTGCTCTGGTCTGCAATTTACTGTGGCACAAAACATCTCTGCAAACACAAGGTTGGGCTTTTTTTTTTTTTTTCTCCCCCCATTCTCTGCAGAAGAAACAGCAAAACAAATTAGAGGAGAAAAGAAATCACTTTGAAGCAGTGAGATTAAAAATAATGGTCTCTCTTTAGGCATTTAAATACCTTTAAAATGAAACTGCCTTCAAACTCCACTTGCACAGCCTGGGAGTCCATAAAGTGTCACAAGAAAATAATTGTTGGAGCAGTTGGGGCAATTCCAGGACATGTGGGAGATATTCCCAGAAAACCTTGGAGGGGAGGAGCTGAGCACCTGCAGAAATCCCTCAGGAGGGGCAGATCCCTCTCTGTGACAGGGAATGGTGTCAGGATATCTGCATCCACATCCTGACCTTCAGGATGGGGCCACAAAGCTCTGAAACAGGAGATAACACAAAGCTCTGCTTGGTAAGGATTTCCCCTTTAAAAGGATGAGGAGGTGACATCAAAACCCTCTGGATTTTGTCCAGGGATGATGGAATCACCATTCCTGAGAGGAACTCTTGGTTCCCACAGGGAAAAGTTTCTCTCCCACTGCCTCAGTCCTCTCCTCACCTTTGCCATGGGATGTTTCTATTGTCCAGGTGCAGTTCAAGTTGTTGGGATAAAAATCAGGGAAGCCTGGGGAGAGGATGGTGCCACTGGAGCCACGGATGTAGCCCCCACAGAGAGCTAAAAACACCAAAAAAAAAAAAAAAGGGAGAGAAAGAGTTTAATAATCCAGAATCTTTCACAAGCTGGGAGGAAAAAGTAAAAGCAAAACCCAGCCCAGGAAAATCCAACAAAAGAGAATGATAGACCCAAATCCAATCAACCCAAACGGGGTTTTGTTGGTCAAAATCCAACAAAATACATGGATAGACCCCCAAAATCCAACAAAACCCATGAATTAAACACCACTGGGAGCTCTCCAGCTGCTGCTTTGGCAGTGGGTGTGCATGGGAAGGGTTTGCAGCAGGTGGAACCACCATCCCTGTGGGATCCAACGAAAAGAGGAAAATCCAACAAAAGAGAACGATAGACCCAAATCCAATCAACCCAAACTGGGTTTTGTTGGTCAAAATCCAACAAAATACATGGATAGACCCCCAAAATCCAACAAAACCCATGGATTTAATGTCACTGTGAGCTCTCCAGCTGCTGCTTTGGCAGTGGGTGTGCATGGGGAGGGTTTCCAGCAGGTGGAATCACCATCCCTGTGGGATCCAACGAAAAGAGGAAAATCCAACAAAACACATGGACAGACCCACCAAAATCCAACAAAACCCATGGATTTAACGTCACTGGGAGCTCTCCAGCTGCTGCTTTGGCAGTGGGTGTGCATGGGAAGGTTTCCAGCAGCTGGAAGCACTGTGGGATCCACCTCTGGATATTCCCACGCTGTGAGCTCAGCTCTGCCTCCCAACACCAAGAACGCCCTGAGGCAGAGCCTTGCTCACCCTCACAGCTGGGCAGGGGCCGGCTCCACTGGAAGTTGGGCTCACACTCCAGGGCCTCAGCGTCACTCAGGGTGTAGCCAGGGTCGCAGCTGAACGTCACCAGGGCTCCCACGTAGAAATCGTTGCCGTGGCGCTGCCCGTTCACAGGGATGCCAGGGTCCAGGCAGTGGTCAGACTGCAGCTTCACAGCTGGGCACACAGAGCAGGGCACAGCCCTCAGGTGGGCACTGAGGAGCTCAGGGGGAGCTCAGCCTGCCCACGGGATCGGCCCAAATGTTGGTGGTTAACGCCAGGGTCAGAGGGTGGAAGGGAGAGAGGGAATTCCTCAAGGGAGGGGATGGAGAGAGGGAAATGGTCAAAGGGAGGGGATGGAGAGAAGGAATTCCTTCAAAGAGAGGAGGAAATGGAGAGAGGGAAAATCCCTGAAATGAGGGGATGGAGAGAGGAAAACCCTCAGAGTGAGAGGAGGAAATGGAGAGAGGGAAATCCCTGAAATGAGGAGATGGAGAGAGGAAAACCCTCAGAGTGAGAGGAGGAAATGGAGAGAGGGAAATCCCTGAAATGAGGAGATGGAGAGAGGAAAACCCTCAGAGTGAGAGGAGGAAAATCCCTGAAAGGAAGGGATGGAGGAGGGAATTGCCCCAAGGGAAAGGAGGAAATGGAGAGGAGAAAATTGCTGAAAAGAGGGGTGGAAATGGAGAGAGAAAAATCTCAAAAGTGAGAGGATGGAGAGAGGAAAATCCCTGAAATGAGAGGAGGAAAGGGAGAGAGGGAAACCCCTAAAATGAGAGGATGGAGAGAGGGAATTGCCGCAAGGGAGGGGAGGAAATGGAGAGAGGAAAATCCCAAAAGTGAGAGGATAAAGAGAGGAAAGTGAGAGGAGGAAAGGGAGAGAGGGAAATCCTCAAAGTGAGGGGAAGGAGAAAGGGAAATCCCTGAAATGAGAGGAGGAAAGGGAGAGAGGGAAATCCCTGAAGTGAGGGGATGGAGAGAGGAAAATCCTCAAAGTGAGAGGAGGAAAGAGAGAGAGGGAAAATCCCTGAAATGAGAGGAGGAAAGGGAGAGAGGAAAATCCCTGAAATGAGGGGATGGAGAGAGGGAATTGCCCCAAGGGAGGGGAGGAAATGGAGAGAGGAAAATCCCAAAAGTGAGAGGATAAAGAGAGGAAATCTTCAAAGTGAGAGGAGGAAAGGGAGAGAGGGAAATCCCTGAAGTGAGGGGATGGAGAGAGGAAAATCCTCAAAGTGAGAGGAGGAAAGAGAGAGAGGGAAATCCCTGAAATGAGGGGATGGAGAGAGGGAATTGCCCCAAGGGAGGGGAGGCCAAACCAGTGTGGGATGCAGGAAAAGCAGAAACTGCTCCTCCACTGGCAGCACCTTCCTTGAGCACTGTGAGCTGCCTGGCACAGGGAAAACAAAACCCAGGGTGCCCTGAGGAGGCCGTGGCGCTGCTGGAGATTGGGAATTGCAGGGAATTAATTGCAGGGAATTAATTGCAGGGGATTGCATGAACAAGGGGCCCTTACTTTCATATCTGATCTGGAAGCCGATGTCAGAGTGGCTCTTGTCCGTGGTGAACAGGAGGTAGAGGTGGTTGCTGGTGCTGATCAGGAACTGGGGCACCTGGGTGCCATCGTAGACCCCAATCAGGGGCGAGGAGTAGGAGCGGCCGTCCCTCACCTCCAGGGTGTCATAATTCACCTCTGTCTTGAACCTGGGGGGCACAGGGGGAAAATGAAACCCCAGCACTGCTCCCTTCTCCTCATTCCCTCCTGGAGCCACCACAGGGGCAGGGGTGGGTCCCTTCTCCTGCCTGAGTGTCTCACCGGGGGCACCTCACACGTATTTGGGGTTTTTTTTCACCTCTTCACCTGCTGGCCCCCACCTGAAACGTTGCCCAGGTGCTGAGCCAGCAAATGAAACAGAGCTGGAAGAGCCATGGGGCCCCAAATGTCACAGCAGTGGTGGCAGTGGCAGCTCCTCTCTGCTCTCTGGGGCATTGCTGGCACTGCCAGGAATCCAAACAGCAGCTGATTTTCAGGATATTTTTCAGGATATCTGGATTTGTATCCATCTACATGCCTGAACGAGCATTTTTTAATCTTGACCTTTTTTTTTTTTTTTGGTGAAATAATTAAACCATACACCCCTACATTATCCAAATCATTTGTCACCAATACACTCTCAATTAACCTTCCTCTGTATTTCCAAGTATCAAAACCAATAACCAACTGTCATCATCACCCCACAACCACCCCCAAACAAACACAGAATTAACCCCAGAATTAACCCCCCCCCAAAAAAAAAAAAACCAAACAAAAACACAAACCATGATGATAAATCCTCAACCAATCACCCACCAAATTTTACATTCTTGTAGCTTAGAAAAAGCTCAACAATGAAGGTGTTCCCTGCTGCTCCCCCCACCCAAGGATTATGTGGCAGCTCAGCCCCCAAAAATGGGTCTGAAACACCCCTGAAAATGAGCAGGAGTGCTTCAGACACAACACAACCATTCCCCACAGTGCTGGGTGAGTTTTAATTCCCTGCCAGGAGCCCATAACTTAAAAAGGGGAGAGGGGAGAAGCTCAGAGCCCGACATGAGGTGGAGCAGCTCATTCCCCTCTCTTGGCTGCACCTTGGAATCACCAAAACCACCAGAGCAGGGAATTTGGGGGCAGAGCAGGGAATTTGGGGGCAGAGCAGGGAATTTGGGGGCAGAGCCAGGGAATATGGGGGCAGAGACAGGGAATTTGGGGGCAGAACAGGGAATTTGGGGGCAGAGCAGGGAATTTGGGGGCAGAACAGGGAATTTGGGGGCAGAACCAGGGAATTTGGGGGCAGAGCAGGGAATTTGGGGGCAGAACAGGGAATTTGGGGGCAGAGCAGGGAATTTGGGGGCAGAGCAGGGAATTTGGGGGCAGAACCAGGGAATTTGGGGGCAGAACCAGGGAATTTGGGGGCAGAGCAGGGAATTTGGGGGCAGAGCAGGGAATTTGGGGGCAGAACAGGGAATTTGGGGGCAGAGCAGGGAATTTGGGGGCAGAGCAGGGAATTTGGGGGCAGAGCAGGGAATTTGGGGGCTGCCCAAGGTGGTGAGCACCTGTCAAAGGTGATCTTGATGGGGTAGCCAGGCTGGGCCTCGATGACCCAGGCACAGCTCAGCGAGTCCTTGTAGAAGCCAGGCCAGCCTGGGGACAGGATGGTTCCACTGGGTGACGTCAGGTGGCCCCCACAGGGTGCTGGGGGACACAAAAAGGACACAAATCACACAATTATCCAAGCTGGAAAAGCCCTTCAGGCTCATCCAGCCCAGTGCCACCTCTAAACCACATCCCTGAGTGCCACATCTTTAAAATTGGGGTGAAAAACGTCACAGGGCTGCAGCACCGCGAGGTGTCCCCACTCTTGAAAGGCCTTTCCCTGCATTTCTGTCCCCTCCATGAGTTAAAAATCACCAGAGCCAGATGGAAAACCGACATTAGCTGCTCAGAAATTGCCTTTTCAGCTCCAAGTGCAGACACTGCCCCCCTGGGAGCCAGCAGGGCTGACCTTGGGCCCTGCTCGGAGGGGACGGGGTGTAAAATAATGATTGGGTATAAAAGCAGAGGGAACTGCAAGGTCACTTGGCGTTTCAGGTGCCAGAAAAATCCCTCCCAGCCCTGCTAATTGAGTCGTGGCTTTGCTGCCACCAGGGACAGCACCAGGGCAGGGCATTAATTCCACCCCGTGGTCCCCAGTGCCACCAGCAGGAGCTGCAGGCGCTTTCTGGGCAAAGGACATGCTGGGTCTGGGAGCCCAGAGGCACCAAAATCCCACAAACTGCCAGGTTTTGTCCTCCAAGGGTCACCCAGGGCCAGCCCCAATGTCACCGTGAGCTGGGCCACCCCAAAATGTGCCAGCCCCAATGTCACCCTGCCCCTGGGCCACCCCAAAATGTGCCAGCAGCCCCAATGTCACCGTGCACCCCTGTGCCAATCCCAATGTCACCGTGCCCCTGGTGCCACCCCAAAATGTGCCAGCAGCCCCAATGTCACCGTGCACCCCTGTGCCACCCCAAAATGTGCCAATCCCAATGTCACCGTGCACCCCTGGGCCACCCCAAAATGTGCCAATCCCAATGTCACCGTGCCCCTGTGCCACCCCAAAATGTGCCAGCAGCCCCAATGTCACCGTGCCCCTGTGCCACCCCAAAATGTGCCAGCCCCAATGTCACCGTGAGCTGGGCCACCCCAAAATGTGCCAGCCCCAATGTCACCGTGAGCTGTGCCATCCCAAAATGTGCCAATCCCAATGTCACCGTGCACCCCTGTGCCAGCCCCAATGTCACCATGCCCCTGGGCCACCCCAAAATGTGCCAGCCCCAATGTCACCATGTGCACCCCTGTGCCACCCCAAAATGTGCCAGCAGCCCCAATGTCACCGTGCCCCTGTGCCACCCCAAAATGTGGCAATCCCAATGTCACCGTGCCCCTGGTGCCACCCAAAATGTGCCAGCAGCCCCAATGTCACCGTGCCCCCTGTGCCAATCCCAATGTCACCATGCACCCCTGTGCCACCCCAAAATGTGCCAGCAGCCCCAATGTCACCATGTGCACCCCTGTGCCACCCCAAAATGTGCCAGCCCCAATGTCACCGTGAGCTGGGCCACCCCAAAATGTGCCAGCCCCAATGTCACCGTGAGCTGGGCCACCCCAAAATGTGGCAATCCCAATGTCACCGTGCCCCTGGGCCATCCCAAAATGTGGCAATCCCAATGTCACCGTGCCCCTGTGCCACCCCAAAATGTGCCAATCCCAGCCCCAATGTCACCATGCCCCTGTGCTACCCCAAAATGTGCCAGCCCCAATGTCACCATGCCCCTGTGCCACCCCAAAATGTGCCAATCCCAATGTCACCGTGCCCCTGTGCCACCCCAAAATGTGCCAATCCCAGCCCCAAAGCTCCCCTGCTGCTCTGCATTTGATCTCAGCTAGCTCCAAAGCAATTATTTTTTCCTTTCTGCCCCAAAGCTGCATGGTCTCCTGTCAGGATTTCCACCCTTTTCTCTGTCTCCTTCATTCCCATTAATTTTTTTTTTTTTTTCTAGTGCTGAGCAGGACTTTAGATCTCTGGGTTTTTCTCCTTGCTTAAAAAGGGTAATTAAAAGGTCCAGACTGAAGGGTGAGTCAAAGAAATCAGCAGAGTGATCAGGAAGAGAAGGCAGAAGGTTATCAAATATAAAAGTCGATTAGAACTGTATTATTTAATGAATGTTTCCCTTCCATACTTAAAAAATGGAAATTTCAAGGCTTGTGCTTTGAAAGTAACAGGAGCCCTGAATTAAACCTACATTCTGACAGGAGCAAAATTACGTAAGAATACAAAAAGTCCATCTTTTTATTCTATAAAAGCTGTTGAAAACAATTGATTCCTTCCTTCAATCCCAAAGACAATGGCCAGGACTGTGCAATTCCTGCTGCTCAGGCAATGCAGGGCCAATTACTCCAATTATTTCTCAATATTCCAGGGCTGTTTCTCAAGAGCTCAGCACTTGTTATTCAAATTGCTGCAAATACCAGAGCAGAGCATCACTTCCCTGAGAACACAGGGCACAGGAAGATTTTCAGTCCTAATGAGCTCCTTCTTCACTTCTCTTTTCCAGAGCAGAGGCTTGAAAGTCCTAAAAAAAGCTTTGAAATCTGAATTAAAGCCTTTAATTCAGCCCAGCTCCCCCCACGGCAGGGTTGGCTGTTGTGGCCAGAAGATGGAAATGCAGAATTTTTGTCTCTCAGCTGCCAGATCCCATTGACAGAACTTCTGTCATCCCATAAATATCAGGTATTTTACATGGATCAAAAAGCAGGATGGGAAAACATCACCCTGAATCTTCCATTCCTTTTTTGTTCCATTCACTCCCTGACAGGAGCAGCAGGGAAGCTTTGAGGCATCACTAAACCAGAATCTTTTTTTTATTGTTATTGTTATTAGAAAAACACCTGTTGTAACAAGAACTGATCATCAAATCATCAAACAAACACAATAAAAATACTCCCCAGCGTTCCTTCCACACCAGAAAAAAAAAAAAAAAAGGAAAATAAACAGAGCTCAGGAATATTTGAACTGAAACTTCCTCCCCAGCAAACTCCTCCTTTCAGAGGGGTGGAAAATCCTGGAAGGTGTTGGCTGGACACTGTGGAATGTGAGAGCGAGACCCTGACAAGCAGAACCCTGATTCTGGAACCCTAAAAGGCTGCAAAATTACCCCCCAAAAATTTCTTTCCCTGAAGGAATGTTCACCTGGAGAGGAGGAGAAGAGGAGGAGGAGGAGCAGGAGGAAATGGGGAAAAAACCCTAAATTCCTTAAGAATTAAAAATTCAAAGGGAGGGTTATACATTAGAGGGGAATCTTTGGGATCAGGTGTTCTGGGAAGTCTGAACCTCTCAAGTACCTCAGAAATGGGGAAAAACCCCTGAATTCCCTAAGAATTAGAAATGAAAAGGGAGGGTTGTACATTAGAGGGGAATCTCTGGGATCAGGTGTTCTGGGAAGTCTGAACCTCTCAAGTACCTCAGCAATGGGGACAGAGAGAAGGGAAATGCAGCTGGGAAATTGGGATAAGAAGGAGGCTGCGTCCTCCAAATTTTGAGAGACCCCAGGGCAATGCTCCATGGCCTCTCCCTTGACTGGAATAAAGTTCTAGGACTCCTTTGTCTCCTTTTTGGCCATAAACCTCTGGTGTTTTGGATGGATTTTCCTGACATCACCCACGGGAAGAGCCGAGATGGGATCTTTCCCACCCCAAACCCACGCCAGGAGCCCACGGGCAGGGGCAGGGGCTGGGGCTGACCTTCGCAGCGCAGCACGGCATTGTCCCACACCACGCTGCCCTCCTGCAGGACGCAGGTGACGCTCTCAGCGCCGTGGGTGCGGATGAAGCCCTCGTCGCACAGGAAGGACACGGAGCTGCCCAGCTGCAGGCTGTCCCCAAAGCGCTTCCCGTTCACCGGCACGCCGGGGTCCGGGCACTCGTTGTGCCGGAACGCTGCCAGCAGCAGGAGGGAAAGAGGAAACAGGAGAATCAGCAACTTTTTGTACCCACAACACCACCACCACCACCACCACCCTGTCCCCAGAATGAGGATGTTTATGAGTAATAAAAGTATAATTAATATCTAATATATAATCATAAAGTTAGCCTTCTGACAAGATGGCTAACTTTATGATTATGTATTATATATATATATATCTAAAATATATATTTATATATAATATATATATTAGATATCTATTTTAGAGATATATTTTAGATATATATAGATATATATAACTAAAATATATATTTATATATAATATATATATTAGATACCTATTTTAGAGATATATTTTAGATATATATAGATATATATATATCTAAAATATATATTTATATATAATATATATATTTTAGATATCTATTTTAGAGATATATTTTAGATATATATAGATATATATATCTAAAATATATATTTATATATAATATAATATTTTAGATATCTATTTTAGAGATATATTTTAGAAATATATATAGATATATATATCTAAAATATATATTCGTATATAATATATATAATATATATATTTTAGATATCTATTTTAGAGATATATTTTAGATATATATATATCTAAAATATATATTTATATATAATATATATATTTTAGGTATCTATTTTAGAGATATATTTTAGAGATAAATATAGAGATATACATATAGATATAACATCTATTATATGCACCATCCCTCCCCACCACGCAAACCCAACACACACTCACTGGTGAAGGTGATGTTGAACCCTCTCTTTTCCATGGAGTGGTCGGTCTGGAACTCCAGCCTGGCCACGTGGCCGCTGCTGGTCAGCGAGGAGGGGATGTGGCTCCCTGAGAAGGTGCCCAGCACGGGGGACTCGGCCGTGCCTCCGTCCTTGACAGCCAGGAAATCAAACTGGGGCTCCACGTCGAAGTCGTTGAAGGCCAGGTGGATCCTGCTCTCGGGGTTGGCGATGATCAGCCACACGCAGTGCAGGCTGCTCCCGTACTCCTCGGGGTAGTTGGGGGACAGCACGGTCCCCGACGGGCTGGTGAAGTTGAAAAAGCAGGAAACTGCAAAGGGAAAGTGGCATCAGTCCCCACAGCTGTCCCTGCCCTCAGCCCCCTGGCTGGGACGCTCCCAGTTCCTGCTCTGAGGCTGCCTCAGGAGGGGAAATGTTATTTCCAGGCTGCCAGAGCCCACTGAGAGAACCTCTGTCATCTAATAAATATCAGCATTTCATGTGCATCAAAAACCAGGAGGGGAAAACACCACCCTGGACCTTCCACTAGTTCCCTTCCATTTTTATTCCCTTTAATTCCCTCCCTCACAGGAGCAGCAGGGAAGCCTTTGGTCATCACTGAATCAGAATATTTTGGTCACCACTAAATCAGAATCTTTTGGTCATCACTGAATCCAAACCTTTTGGTCACCACTGAATCCAAATCTTTTGGTCATCACTGAATCCAAATCTTTTGGTCACCACTGAATTCCAATCTTTTGGTCACCAATAAATTCAAATATTTTGGTCACCACTGAACCTGAATCTTTTGGTCACCACTAAATCGGAATATTTTATTATTGGGATAAGAAAAGCACCCGTTCTTCAGGACTTTGCGTGGATTTGCCATTTTCCAGTCCCTTCCAGGTTTATTTAACAGCAGGAAGAAAATGCCTCTTAGATGGATCTGGCATTTTCCAGGTGAATTCTCTCCTCAGGAACCCTCCCAAGAATCCAGCGGGTGACTGGAGCTGGTGCAAAATAAAAACCAGCACGGAACCAGCCAGCTTTTGCCTCAACATTTTGTTTTTGCTGTGGCCACATCCCAGCAAAACCCCAGAGAACCTGGAGCAAGGAACCACCTCAGGCACTCCGGGCACTGCTCCAGCCTCCCCTGCTGCTGTCCCTGGCTCAGCTCTGTCACCCGCGGGTGACACATCCATCCCCAGGGTGCTGCAGGCTCCTCGGGGCCTGCTCACAATAAAATCTGCCCTTTCCATCTGCTGAGCTCGTTTTTGCCCCTCTGCATTCATCAAACTCCTTCCGTGCACACCAGGGAGTATCTGTGGGACAAACGGAGTGCCTCGAGAAGGAGCTGGGAGTTCATTTGCTTTGTCTGCGTCCTTGGGAAATCGTTCACACCTGGCTGAGCACTGGGAGAGGTGGAACAGCCCAGGAACGTTCCCAAATGCTGAGGGGTTTGGGACAAACCAGAGGAATCTGCAGCCCTGCTGGAGGAGAAGCTCTTCCCACCCTACAAATAAATCCCTGACTTCTGCTGGTTCCCAAAAAGAGCCACGGAAATAATTAAAACCAGGCTTAAAACGAAGCTGAGGGGAAGAGCATGCATGAAAAACCCTCCAGCTCTCCAGGGGTTCAATCCATCCCAAGCTGCAGCTGCCAAGGCCCATTAAATTTGGGAAGGCAAGGCTGCCTTTGAAGTGCTACCTGCCCAAACTTTGGGATATTTTATGTATGGATGCTTTGCTCATCCCTTTTCCCCACCGCCACCCTTGGTAAAACCCATTATTGGGAACATCCATCTCCCTAATTCCTGGCACAGAGGATGAGCTTGGCTTGGGGTTGGCATGTAGACAATTATTTGGATCACTGCTCTGCCTCCCTCTGTTATTTTCCCTCTGTCTCCCCTCACCACTTAATGGGCTGGGATCAAATAATTCGGACGTTCCCGTGACGTTATCAAGGCCACGGAGCTGCACAATCCATTCCCTGCTCTCAAAGCCACAAAGAGAGCAGATTAAAGAGAAAACAAACTGCAAAACATCCTCAGGATTTTTTTTTTTTTAGGCTCTCTCTCTCTCTACCAGACGCTGAAATATCAGGGGATGCTGTCAAATAATTCTGTCAGCATAAGCACGGTGTAATCTGCCTCAGGAAAATTGAAAATAAATTCATTTGCACCCAGGGAAATGTCTCAACAGCAGGGATGAGGTGTCTCCTCTAAATTTTTAAATCCAAAGGGGTGAATTAGCATTCAGCCAGGACCTCCAGCAGCCCAGCAAGAGAGAGGTGCAGTCGCCAGTTCAGAAAATAAAACAACAAAGGACTTGCTGACAAAGGGGAGAGGAGCAGAGCGAGGGAAGAATATAAAATTAACCTTTGCCAGATAAAACAAAGTGACAGATTAAAGAGGAGCTGGTAAAAAAAAAAAAAAAACCAACAAAAAAACCTCCAAGAGTCTCCACTGCAGGGAAGTAAACGAGGATTTTGGTTTTCTATAAGATCAGTGAGGAGAAAAATGAGTTGGAGCTGGAGGGCCAAGGCCACTGGGCCAAGCTGTGGCCAGGAAAAAGCTCCCCTTGATGGAGAGGGGAGCTGGAATCACATCCCAGAGGGGAACATCCAGCCCAGGGAGCCACAAGGTTCATGAGCAAGACCATGGAGTCTGTGAGATGATGATTTTCTTCATCTTGTGAAGCAGAGGAGGCTTTTCCTCACTTTTCCCTCACTGGGGAAGGAGGTTTTTCTTCTCCGTGGAAGATTTTTCTTCATTTGGAAGGAGGTTTTTCCTCTCTTTGGAAGGAGGCTTTCCTTCTTTGTGGAAGAATTTTCCTCACTGTGAAAGGAGGTTTTCCCTCACTGCGGAATGAAATTTTTCTTCTCTGTGGAAGGAGATTTTTCCTTACCATGGAAGGAGGTTTTCCTTCTCTGCGGAAGATTTTTCTTCACTGTGGAAGGAGGTTTTCCCTTGCTGTGGAAGGAGATTTTTCCTCTCTGTGGAAGGAGATTTTTCCTCATTGGAAAGAGATTTTTCCTTACTATGGAAGGAGATTTTTCCTTACCATGGAAGGAGGTTTTCCTCTTCTGTGGAAGATTTTTCTTCACTTGGAAGGTGGTTTTTCTTTTCTGTGGATGGTGGTTTTTCTTTACTTGGAAGGAGGTTTTCCTCACTTGGAAGGAGGTTTTCCCTCACCATGGAAGGAGATTTTTCTTCACTGTGGAAGGAGGTTTTCCCTCACTGCGGAATGAAATTTTTCTTCTCTGTGGAAGGAGATTTTTCCTTACCATGGAAGGAGGTTTTCCTTCTCTGCGGAAGATTTTTCTTCACTGTGGAAGGAGGTTTTCCCTTGCTGTGGAAGGAGATTTTTCCTTACCATGGAAGGAGGTTTTCCCTCGCTATGGAAGATTTTTCTTCACTTGGAAGGAGGTTTTTCTTTTCTGTGGAAGGCGGTTTTTCTTCACTTGGAAGGAGGTTTTCCCTCACTTGGAAGGAGGTTTTCCCTCGCTATGGAAGGCGGTTTTTCTTCACTTGGAAGGAGGTTTTCCCTCACTATGGAAGGCGGTTTTTCTTCACTTGGAAGGAGGTTTTCCCTCGCTATGGAAGGCGGTTTTTCTTCACGTGGAAGGAGGTTTTCCCTCGCTATGGAAGGAGGTTTCAGCTCTGATCCTCCAACCTCCCCGGAGCTGGACACTGGGACAAACCAGGAGCTGTTTACCAAGGTGTCACAGGCAGGGCCAGGCTGTCAGGAGGAAGAGGATGGAGACAGCCCAGCTGTCCCTGTCTGTGCTGCTGGAGCATCCCAAAGAGCCCTGAGCAGCAGGAGCCATTCCCAACATGACAGAGGCCAGCCCTGCTGCCTGCAGCTGCCCATCAGCAGCACGGGCTGGGAGCAGCCCTGGCTGCAATTAATATTTATTACCCCTGTTAAATGCCAGCAGAGGCCATTTCATTATGTGCACAGCACAGGGGCCTGTTTACAAAGCTGACTGTGTCAATAATTTTTTTTATTTGTCAATAATTGCTACATTTGTCAATAATCCTTATTGCTGACCAATTACTGCAAAGGCAATGAGAAAAATCCCTTTATTAAATACAGAATAAATCACAGCAGACACAGAGCAGTGAGACCATGGCATGAATGAACCAGCACAGGGATTTTTTCACATTACCACCAAGCAGCACCAGGATTGTGCCTTGGTTTAGAGCAGTGAAACAAGGAAGGAGCAGCTCCTTGGTTCTTTTCTTGGGAGGGAGATATGGATGTGAACATGGACCAGGCAGGAG
Organism: Molothrus aeneus; assembly: GCF_037042795.1. Taxonomy (NCBI): domain Eukaryota; kingdom Metazoa; phylum Chordata; class Aves; order Passeriformes; family Icteridae; genus Molothrus; species Molothrus aeneus. Next base: position 2,429,895 of record NC_089668.1, read on the forward strand.
AAATTCCTGCAGTTCTCTCTTCTCTTCTCTCTTCCCTTCCTTCTCTTCTCTCTTTTATTCTCCCTTCCCAGATCCCACCTCTCTCCTCCATCCCTGCTCATCCTGCAGGAGAACCCAGGGCTGATCCCAGGGAGAGGTCACACCACGGGAGCAGGGAAGGCACCGGGGTCAGGAGCTGAAAACCAAGCAAGGAATCCCTGGAACAACTGCAGTTTCCATGGAAACAATCCAAAATTCTTGACTTTCCTCTCAGTTTTTAGATCCTGCTCCCACAGACCTCTCTTGGGAGAGAGCTGGGGAGACAGGAGTGGATTTTCTGCCTTGCATTTCCTTTTTTTCCAAAAATGCCTCCTCTAGGCAGAACTTGGTGATGGGCTGGGAAAGCAGGACAGTGCTGGAAGCTCAGGGCACTGCTCCAGCCAGGCAGCAAAGTGCTTCACATTCTGTATTTTCCTCTTTCTGTATCTGTTATTCCAAGGGGAAAAATAAAAAAATAAAAATCTGCATCTTACGGTGCCTTTTCCTCCTGAAAACCCTGTGGCACCACAGGGCAAGTGGGAGGCGAGGGAAGGAGTTTGGAGCAAAATTAACTGGGAGGGTTTTGTTATTTCAGAGCAAAAAAAAAACTCAGCTCAGTCCGGGGGTGGGACTGCAGGTATGAAGAGAAGAATGAAAACCAGGCAGGTTTTGGGAACCAAATCTTGAGGAAAATATCACTGAATTTAAAATAGATGCGCAGGCAAGAGCAGGTTTCACTGCCACCCACTCCAGCAGGAGCAGGGGTTGGCTTTGGGAAGGAGCTGAAGTTTTTTAAAACTTAACTGGGAGCTGCTGATCCCCACTGGGACAGGGATCCTGCAGCCATCTGCCCCTGGGACGTGCTCCAAGGCTTCTGCACCTTCCTCTGCCGAGTTCCCACGATTTCCAACAGAGCTCTTCCCCCTCCCAGCAGATCCCTTGGGAATTTCTGCCGCGGCCACAAGAAGGTGGAAGTTTGTGGCCATTTTTTGGCCCAAGAAAAGCCTCGTGGTGCTGCTGCTCACCTCTCCTGTGCTACTCCCTCCTCTGCAAATGCTGCATGGGACCGTCCCTCAGGGGCCGGGGGGACGCTTCTGGGCAGCCACCACTTCCCTGGGGCAGATTTTTTTTGGCAGGAATAACTGGGATGTTAACGGAGACGTTTATCCCAGATCCATTAAAATGAATGAATATGTTCATCCCAAATCCATGAAGACACTTGTTCCCAATCCCTTCAAATATTCCCAGGAATGAATATGTGTTAAAAAACACACCCAGGAACAAACACATTTATCCCAAATCCACTCACACATTCCCAGGAATGAACACATTTGTCCCCAGTCCATTCAAAAACAACCAGGAATGAACACGTTTATGCCCCAACCCAAACACTCCCAGAAATGAACAGATTTATCCCCAAATGGAATCAAACACTGCCAGGAATGAATATATTTGCTCCCTATCCATTCAAACACTCCCAGAAATGAACATGTTTATCCTCAATCCTTTCAAACACTCCCAGGAATGACCACATGAATCTCAAACCCAACCAAACATTCCCAGGAATGATCCCGTGAATCCAAAACCCAATCAAATATTTCCAGAAATGAACATGTTCCATTCAAACATTCCCAGAACAACCACACTAATCCCAAACCAAGTCAAACATTCCCAGGAATGAACAGATTTATCCCAGATCCATTCAGACATTCCCAGGAATGAACAGATTTATCCCAGATCCATTCAGACATTCCCGGGAATGAAAAGATTTATCCCAAATCCATTCAAATATTCCCAGGAACAGACACATTAATTCCAAATCAAATCAAACATTCCCAGGAGCGACCACATTAATCCCAAATCCATTCAAACATCGCCAGGAATGACCACATGAATCCCAAAGCCAATAATTTCCAGAAATGAATGTGTTTGCTCCCAATCCATCCACACATTCCCAGATTTATCCCTAAACTTTCCCAGGAATGACCTCATGAATCCCAAACCCAATCAAACATTCCCATGAATGAACATAGTTTATCCCAAATCCATTCAAAACATTCCTAGAAACGACCACACGAACCCCAAACCCAAACATTTCCAGAAATGAACGTGCTTGCTCTCAATCCATCCAAACATTCCCAGATTTATCCCCAAACTTTCCCAGGAACGACCACAATGACCCCAAAACTCTGCTGAGCGACGCCAACCAACCCAACCCCGCTGGGGTCAGAGCGGACGCTTCCCTTCCCCAGGATTTTTGGGGCGCAAATCCCCTCCTTTTACATCCCCTCCTTTTACATCCCCTCCTTTTTACTCCCCCACCATTTAATTCCCCGTCAGACATGAGGCGGGTCCAGAAAAACCTGGATTTTCCAAGTGTGATCCCAACAAACCGAGGCTGCAGCAGAAATTCCGGAACGACTCTCCCAGAACTGGCGGAGAGGGCACCTAAACCAAGGCAGGAGCTTGCCCAAGGAGGTGACAATGACATTTATTGCCACTCCAAGGGCCACAATCATCCCCCCCACGGAACAGGACGGCGCTGCCTGGCACGGGTCAAGCACCCAGAGGAAAATGCAGGGTGGAAATCGAGGAAAGGCAGGAGGAGCAGGGAAGGGAAGAACAAAGATCCTTGAAAGACTCTGTCACTGCAGAACCCCCCCAGGAGCAGCAGGGCCCTGCTCTTTCTGTCAAATAAACCTTGTGAAGTGAATTTTGGAGACAAATAAAATCAGGACATGAGGTGGGTTTGTTTTTTTTTTTTTTCTCTACTCCACACGAGGATGTTTGAACAGCAATTCCCACCCTGGATCTGGAGGTTTTGGCAGCTCTGGGATGTCCCTCTCCCTCACCACAGCTCCATCCTCAGTGGCAGCAGCCCCAGAGTTGAAATTATGGAGCTGATTCTCCATTTATAAACTGGATAATCTCCTCAGCCACAGGATATTCTATCCCCAAATCAGAGCACAAGGGTTTTCCTTCAGGAATATTTATCCAATGTCTGTTTTGCTGAGAAAAAGGAACAAACTCTGGCCAAAATCCAGTTCTGGGTGTGAAAGTGCCCTGGCCTGTGACAGACACCACATCCCCCAAGCCTGGAAATGCCATTTTTAAAGCCAACAACAGAATTATGGAGCTGGATCAAGCAGTGCCAGGATGGTGCAGGACAGAGAGAAGAATTTCAGCCATCACCCAAAGCCAGACACTCAAATTGTACAGAAAGACACCCAAACAGTACAGAAATAAACACCCAGACACCCAAATTGTGCAGAAATAAACACTCAGACACCCAAATTGTGCAGAAATAAACACCCAGACACCCAAACTGAACGGGAACAGACACCCAGACATCTGAATTGTACAGAAATAAACACTCAGACACCCAAATTGTGCAGAAATAAACACTCAGACACTCACATTGAACAGGAACAGACACCCAGCCGTCCAAGTCTCACAGAAACAGACACCCAGATACCCAAATTGTACAAAAATAAACACTCAGACACCCACACTGAACAGGAACAGACACCCAGATGGAACAGCAACAAACACCCAGATACACACAATTGCACAGAAACAGCCATGCAGACGCTCAAATTGTACAGAAATAAACACCCAGACACCCAAATTGTACAGAAATAAACACCCAGACACCCAAATTGTACAGAAATAAACACCCAGACACCCAAATTGTATAGAAATAAACACCCAGACACCCAAATTGTATAGAAATAAACACCCAGACACCCAAATTGTACAGAAATAAACACCCAGACACCCAAATTGTGCAGAAATAAACACCCAGACACCCACAAAGTACAGGAACAGATACCCTGACACCCAAATTGGACAGAAACAAACATTCACACACCTAAATTGTACAGAAATAAACGGTCAGACACCTAAATTGTACAGAAACAGACACCCAGACACTGATATTTTACAGAATCAAACACCCAGACACCCATATTTAAGAGGAACACACCCCCAGACACCCCAAAACCAACCAGACTCCCAAACTCCCACAGGAACGAACTCCCCACCACCCAAATTTCAAAGAAACAAACCCCCAGACCCCAAATTTCACAGAAGCAAAAGGGGTTCCCTCATTTCCCCCCCTCACATCTGATGGTCTCCCAACATTTCCCACCTGGAATTGGGACACATTTTGTCCTTTTTGTCCATTTTGTGACCCCTCCTGCTCCACAATAAATCAGGAGTGAAGGTCAGGAGGGGTCTGTGAGGGATTTTTCCCACTCCCTGCACGTTGTCTTGTTGATCCATGAATATCTCAAGAGCCACAGAGAACAGATCACGCTGGAATTATTTGAACTGGAAGATTCCTGCCATGCTTTGCATGGATGGGGCTTGATCTGATCAATATCAATAATCCTATTTTACCAAAAATCTCCTTTCTAAGTCTGTTATCACCCAGTTCTGTTGCCCTGAGCACAAGCCACAAGTTTATTCTCACTCCAAACTCTCAGCACCAGCCTCAACCACCCCAACTTGTCCAAATTCACCTGAAATTCCAAGAAATTAAAAGGAAAAACCAGCACAGAACCAGTCTAACACTTCCCACCTCCCAGATAATCAGGAAAAACTCCAGTATTTATTTCCTCAGCAGCACCTCCAGCTGATTTGCTTACAAATAAAAGAACCAAACAGGAAGGGAGGGATGGCAGCTGGAAAATGGAGGACTCAGAGGAATTGCTTCCTTTCCCCAGGCATTTCTCTGAGCTTAAATCAGTGTTTGAAAAGAAAGGCACTGGCTTCAAACTGGTTCTCCCCCTTCTCCGTGACCCCCAATTTTCTCCCAGCTCTCCAGACCCCCTGCAAAATCTGGTTTTTCCCCCCCCAGTTCCATCCTTTTCATGGATCAGCTCCTGCCACACCACATTTCCACTGGAATCTCACCCAGTTTGGCACCTGCTCTTCTAAAACCAACATTTTTGCTTTCTCCCTCTCCATTCTCCCCTCCCTAAACTGCATTTTCCTGTTTGTTTTTTTTTTTTTTAAAGCTCAGCCTCACTCCCCTGTTCCAAGGCCCAGATTTTAACAGAGCCAACAAAGTAGAAAAGGAGATTTAAAAAAAAAGTAGAAAAGGACATAAAAAGAAGAGTGAGGTTACCCCCAACTGGGGGAAACAGAGGGAAAACTCTGGGGAAAACTCCTGCAGGAAGATCCTGGCAGGGCAATAAAGCAAAATGCCCAACATATCTACAGAGAACACTGAGAGCATTAAAACCCCATGGGGACTGTGCAGAACTCCCATTTCCACCCCAAAATGTGATCCTGGGTCACCACAGAGAGCAGAACATCCCAAACCTGCTGAGAATGGGGCAACAAATGCAAAACAGGCCCTGCAGGAGGGAGCCTGGGGAGGGTTGGATCATGAGGGAGAAATGAGGGGCAAAAAACAGAATTCAGGTTTAAATTGTGGACTTGGCCATGTCCTGTCTGTACTGGCCACCAAGGGCTGATTTTCCCTCTGGGAAGGGAAGGGAGAGCCCAGCACAGCCCAAATCTCTCTACAAAGAGAATTCAAGTTTAAATCTGGAATTTGCTGGGTCCTGTCCACCAAGGACTTGATCTTGTCTCAGGACAAGGCAGGGAGAACCCAGAACAGCCCAAATCTCTCTCTGCAAACAGAATCCACGTTTAAATTGTGAATTTGGCCAGCTCCTGTCTGTGCTGGCCACCAAGGGCTGATTTTTCCCTCAGGACAAGGCAGGGAATGCCCAACACAGCCCAAAACCTTCTCTACAAAGAGAATCCAGGTTTAAATTGTGAATTTGCTGGGTCCTGTCTACCAAGGACCTGATTTTCCCTCAGGACAAGGCAGAGAGAACACAGCAGAGCCCAAATCTCTCTTTGCAAACAGAATCCATGTTTAAATCTGGAATTTGCTGGGTCCTCTCTGCGCCAAGGCCACCAAGGACTGATTTTCCCTCAGGACAAGGCAAGGAGAGCCCAGCACAGCCCAAATCCTGCACTACAAAGAGACCCCAGGTTTAAATCTGGAATTTGCTGTGTCCTGTCCACCAAGGGCTGATTTTCCCTCAGGACAAGGCAGGAAGAGCCCAGCACAGCCCAAATCTCTCTGCAAAGAAAATCCAGGTTTAAATCTGGAATTTGCTGGGTACTGGCCACCAAGGGCTGATTTTCCCTCTGGGAAGGGAGAACCCAGCACAGCCCAAAACTTTCTCTACAAAGAAAATCCATGTTTAAATCTGGAATTTGGCCATCTCTTGTCTGTGCTGACCACCAAGGACTGATTTTCCCTCAGGACAAGGCAAGGAGAGCCCAGCACAGCCCAAATCTCCCCTGCCCTGCCCAGTGAAGAGCCCAAACCTGTCCCCAGGCTGGCTGAAGGCGCCACCGGGGCAGGCGCCACCACCTTGGCGTCCCCTCAGAGGGGGCCCAGGGAGCTGCTGACCCACTTACAAACACACACAGGTTTCTGAGCAGACCACTGGCTGCTCTTTTGGCAGGTGATGCTTTTGTGGCCCTTGAGCTCGAAGGCGGGCTGGCACTGGAAGTGCAGGGTGTCCCCGTGGCGGAAGCGGGAGCCCTCACGGCGGCCGAAGGCGGGGACGCCGGGATCCCCACAGCTGCCCTGGTCGATCTCTGGAAGGGAAAAACAACACAGGGTTGGGTGAGGGAAGGGGCTGGGAGGGAGAAAACGGAGAATCTGGGTGTGGGGAAGGGGTTCAAAGAGAGAGAAGACAGGGTTGGGGTGTGGGGAAGGGGTTGGAAGAGAGAAAACAGGATTTGGGGTGTAAGGAAAGGGCTGGAAGAGAGAGAACACAGGGTTGGGGTGTGGGGAAGGGGCTGGAAGAGAGAGAAGGAACAGAAAACTTGGGTATGGGGAAGGGGTTCAAAGAGAGAACACGGAATTTGGGTGTAGGGGAAAGGGCTGGAAGAGAAAGGACACAGGGTTTGGGTGTGGGGAAGGGGCTGGAAGAGTGAAAACACAGGGTTTGGGTGTGGGAAGGGGCTAGAAGAGAAAGAACATAGGGCTTGGGTGTGGGGAAGGGGTTGGAAGAGAGAGAACACAGGGTTGGGGTGTGGGGAAGGGGTTGGAAGAGAGAAAACAGGATTTGGGGTGTAGTAAAAGGGCTGGAAGAATGAATTTGGGTGTAAGGAAAGGGCTGGAAGAGAGAACACACAGGGTTTGGGTGTGGGAAGGGGCTGAGGCCCAGCTGGTGCAGCCCCCACAGGTTGTGGCATCCCAACCCTGATTTTCTCCTAAAAACCCCTCCTGACAGCTCCCCCACCCCCAAATCCAGGGTTTTGGGATTAGGAAAGGCACAATTTCCTGTTATCTCCTGCTCCCCTCCATCCCATTTCCAAAAGGCTCCCTGCCCTGGATCACTATTAGCTCCAAAAACCTCACTCCTCTTTAGTACTTCCACATTATTTATCTGCTCCACACTCCTCTCCTCTCCCAATCCTCTTGTTTTTATCCCCAAAAACTTCATTCCTCCTGAGTGTTCCCACATTATTTATCTGCTCCTCACTCCTCTCCAAATCCTCTGGTTTTTATCCCCAAACACTTCATTCTTTCATTCCTCCTGAGTGTTCCCACATAATTTATCTGCCCCACGTTCCTCTACTCTCCCAATCCTCTGGTTTTAATCCCCAAAAACTTCATCCCTTCATTCCTCCTTAGTGTTCCCACATTATTTATCTGCTCCACACTCCTCTGGTTTTTATCCCCATCATCTCTGATCAGTCTCGCTGCCTTTTTCCTCCCCGTTTCCAATTTCTTGCACCAAATTGGAAATCTCTTTTCTGACACTTCCTTTACAGAGGCAAACCATGGGAGCTGAGATTTGCATGACTCCCTCTAATATCCCAATTTGGCTGGAATAACAACAAGCACCCTCATTATTATTCTGGCTCCAGGCAACTCCACATCCAGGTGTATTTTGAGCAGGAGTCACTGAGCTTCTGCTGCATCTCGAGCTGAAAACTCACTGCTAGCTAATGAAGCATCCCCAAAATAATTTAACATAAATTAATATTAAAAGTTTTCATGAAACAGGCTGAGTTTTTTTGCCTCTCAGTGAAAGCACTTTGCCAGGATTTACGGATCTTCCTGCACACTTTCCAAATCCAACTGTTTAGGAGCTGCACTTGCATATTAGGAATGGAAAATGAAAATTTTGGGTGTTAAAGCTGCACTGAACTGTTCATTCCTCCCCTCAAAAACGCACAAGGCCAGCAGTGCTTAGCATGAAATGAAAATTCAGCTGGAAAACTCAAGGAATAGCAACGAGCTGGGATGGGAGGAGTGGATGTGGAACATTTATCAGTGTGTCTGACAGGGACCTGGGGATGCTCCCTGCTGCCACTCAGAACACCCATGGCTGTCACACCCTGCCTGAGCTGTGGCAGTCCCAAAATTCCATGCACAGACACAAAAAATTCCCATCCGGGCAGCCCTGAAACTCCTCCACAAATGGACACAGAAATTCCTGCCTGACCCCATCATGGCAGTCCCAAAATTCCACACATGGACACAAGAAATTCCCATTGTGGCAGCCCTAAAACTCCCCCAGAAATGGAAATAAAAATTCCCATTCTGGCAGCCCCAAAATTCCACACCTGGACAAAAAAAATTTCCATCTTGGCAGCTCCAAAATTCCACACATGGACACAAAAAACTCCCATTGTGACAGCCCTAAAATTCCTCCACAAATGGATACAGGAAATTTCCATTGTGGCAGCTCCAAAATTCCACAAATGGACACAAAAATTCCTATCCCCGCAGCCCCAAAATTCCACACATGGACACAAAAAACTCCCATTGTGACAGCCCTAAAATTCCTCCACAAATGGATACAGGAAATTCCCATTGTGGCAGCTCCAAAATTCCACAAATGGACACAAAAATTCCCATCCCCGCAGCCCCAAAATTCCACACACTGACACAAAAAACTCCCATTGTGACAGCCCTAAAATTCCTCCACAAATGGATACAGGAAATTCCCATTGTGGCAGCTCCAAAATTCCACAAATGGACATTAAAAATCCCATCTTGGCAGCCCCAAAATTCCACACAGAGAAACAAAAACTCCCATTGTGACAGCTCCAAAACTCCTCCACACGTGGACATAAAAAATTCCTGCCTGACCCCATCCTGACAGCCCCAGAACTCCCCCACAAATGGAAATAAAAATTCCCATTCTGGCAGCCCCAAAATTCCACAAATGGACACAAAAAATTCCTGTCTGAGCCGTGGCAGCCCCGTCCTCCTGAAGGCCACAGGAGCTTCCCCAGAAGGGTCAGAGATGCCAAAACCCCAGGGCCAGCCCCAAATGTTTCCCTCAGCTTGGGCAGGGATGGGAATCACAGAAATTCTGCACCAAGCAGCTCCAGCTTAGGGAAAAGCAGAATTTCCAGAGCTGGAATTCCAAAGGGAGCTGGGAATGTGCAGCATCAATAAAATCGGGGTGTGCTGAGGGCATCAGGAGCTCAGGAAAAAACGCAGCCAAGTGAGGTAAAATCAGCATTTTGACCCTTGGATGAGAGAGAATAAAAACATCACTGCAGGGTCTCCTCCCTCCTCACCCTTTCCTGTCACCCTGCACGACCCCAGCTCCAATCAGGGGGTTAAAAATGGGAGGAAAATGAGGAATTAGAGCTCCCAATTCCCACCCTCTCCTTGTCAGCAGCAAGCAAACACAGCTCGAAGGTTTCATCACCTCACAGAGGTCAGGAAATGGAATTTATTCGGAAATTCCATTTTTTGACCTGAGGAAAATCCCCTGGTTCCTGCATTTCTTTGTGTAAGGGAGAAAAATCCATGAAATATTGAGCAGGGCAGAAGTTTCATTTAAAAAAAAGAAAGAAAAAAGGAGTGATTCAAAAATATCAAAACATGTTACTTCAATAAGATTGAAACATTCCTCCTGATGAATGTTTAAAGAAAAATCACTTCCACATTAGAATAATAAAAGTCAAAACTAAACAAGAACATCCAAACCAAGTGTTTTGACATTATTGAAAGGAAACAAGTTGACATGAATCTTTCACTGCTTTCCCCATCAAATATTATTCATACAGGGGGAAATTTTTTGACAAAACTGCGTTTTCTGAGGGAAAAATGTGGCAGCAGGAATTTTGCAGAGCTCTTTGTGCTGTTTGGTTGAGGGTGGTGGGTGGGAAATTGGGTGAGGAATGAGAAAAAAATCTCCCTCACACCTCCCCAAATCCAGGCTGCTCCCCATCCCTGGGAATTCCTGCTCTTGCAGGAGGAAAGGGGGGGAAATGAGGATTTTTCTGAGGGAAAATGAGGATTTTCGTGAGGGAAAATGAGGATTTTTCTGGGGGAAAATTAGGATTTTTTTCTGGGGGAAAATGAGGAATTTTTATGGGGGGAAATGAGGAATTTTCTGGGGGAAAATTAGGATTTTTTCTGGGGGAAAACGAGGAATTTTTCTGAGGGAAAATGAGGAATTTTTCCCGGGGGAAATGAGGAATTTTCTGGGGGAAAATTAGGATTTTTTCTGGGGGAAAATGAGGAATTTTTCTGAGGGAAAATGAGGATTTTTTCTGGGGGAAAACGAGGAATTTTCTGAGGGAAAATGAGGAATTTTTCTGAGGGAAAAACGAGGAATTTTCTGAGGGAAAATGAGGAATTTTTCTGAGGGAAAATGAGGAATTTTTCTGGGGGGAAACGAGGAATTTTTCTGGGGGAAAATGAGAAATTTTCTGGGGAAAATGAGGAATTTTGGAGCTGCCAGCAAGTCAAACTCTGGTTTCTGGAAGGGGTAGCCAGAGGGTGAAGGATTTGTGAGACTGAGGAAACACCTCAAATGTCACCCCCAGTCAGGAAACACCCAGGGAAATATTTTACCTCACACACAGGATTTTGTACTTAAATGAACTTGGCGTAATTAATTAAAGCTTATGGTGTCAGGTAGGAATTTGGAGGAGGGTGTTTCTGCTGCCTTTTAGTTTTCTCCTCCAAGAATGAATAAAAATGATCCCATTTTTATCCCAAGCCTAAAGGATTCTCTGGTTCTGACCCCATGGAAGGGGTGGAACAGGAATGGACTTGAAGCTCCTTCCAACCCAAACTGGTCTGGGATTCCTGAAGGAGGAAAAAAGGGATCTAAAGAGGAAAACACCCAGGAAAATATTTTACCTCACACACAGGATTTTGTACTTAAATGAACTTGCTTAATTAATTAATGAAAGCTAATGATGTCAGGTAAGAATATGGAGGAATCAAGACCAGGGTGTTTCTGTTGCCTTTTAGTTTTTTCCTCCAAGAATGAATAAAAATGATCCCATTTTTATCTCATTTCAGCCCAAAGGATTTTACCTCACACACAGGATTTTGTACTTAAATGACCTTGCTTAATTAATTACAACTAATGGTGTCAGGTAAGAATTTGGAGGAAACAAGATCAGGGTGTTTCTGTTGCCTTTTAGTTTTTTCCTCCAAGAATGAATAAAAATGATCCCAATTTTATCCCAAGCCTAAAGGATTCTCTGGTTCTGACCCTATGGAAGAGGTGGAACAGGATGGACATTAAGGCCCCTTCCAACCCAAACTGGTCTGGGATTCCAGAAAAAAACAGATCTAAAGAGAAAACACAACAAGGAGGGGGTGAATTAAAAGGAAAAATCCCTTCCTGCCCCTCCCTGCCACCCAAAACCAGCAGAGCAGAGCAAGTGCAGCACTGGGCCTGGCTCTGCTGGGACCAGCATCACTTTAAACCCTGTCCTGAGCTTTGGGCCAGGCTTAAACACCAGGAACAGGACCCTGGCAGAGCTCAGCTCAGCACAGCACGAGCTCAAAGCCCTTCTGTGGCTCCTGCTCAAGCCCTTAAATTAAATTTGATTCAAATTAAATTAAATTTAATGGGAGAGCAGAGCAGGAGGGATGGAAACCCCTTGGCCTCCTGAGAGACCCCAACACCAACAAAACAGGGGAGTGGGAGATGCAGAACCTTAAAAAAAAAAAATAAATCCAGAGCTGGATTCCCACCTGGATAATTGGCAAAAGAGCTGCAGGAAACAGCAGCTCATCCCAGCTAAGTTTGAAAAAAAAAAAAAAGAAAATAAAATCCTTATTTCTTCTGCTGAAGAACTGGAGTTTATTCCAAGCAAGAGCATAAAAGTAAATCAATTGTATCAATTCCCGTGGTAAGATGAAGAAGTTTGATGAAAAGCACAAAGGGCAGGGGAGGAAATCTCCAGCTCCAGCCCTGCAGAGCTCCTAAGCCTCTTCAGCACCGTGGGGCTGAATTCCAGCTCTCCACAGCCAAAGCCTTGCTCAGCACTCCCCTGACAATAAACAGCTTTTAATCATCCCCTGCCTGCAGCAGGGGGCTCAGACCTGACTCAGCTCCTTCCCAATTCCAGCAGAAATCCAAATTAAATTAGTGTGGGAGCGCCCATAAATCTGGTTTTAATTTGAAATTCTGGCTTTCTATTCAAACAATGCAACAGTGAATTACAATTTGGCTTTGTTCTGGATTTTTGGTGGGGTTTTTTGTGATGTTTCTGTTCTCACCACAGGAATTTATAAAATTAATTTACTTTTATGCTATTGCTTGGCATAAACTCAGGTTCATCAGCAGAAGAAATAAAGGTGGTGGGTTTTTTTTGGAATTTAAATAGGGGAATATCCCTCAAAAAGAAGAAATGATGGGAGTCTGGATCTTCTTTAACCAATCCTAAATTTCTCAGGAACTTCTGAACAATGTGGTCTGAAGGAACCCTTTGCCCCAGCTGTTACAAGGGGCTGGGAATTCTGCAGGAATATCCTGATGGAAGTGGAAGGCACCAGCTCCAGGGCAAGGAGTTTTCCCAACAAATCACCCAGGATTAAAGGAAAAAAGGGAGAAGGGAAGCCCCAGGATGCCAAAAAATTCAGCATCCCTCAGCTCTGTGCAGTGGGGAGGAAGGAAAGGGTACTCCAGGAAAGTGGAGCTTAATCCAAACTCATTCTGCCAAGCACTGGAAATGCAGAATTATTGTTCATTAAATGAGAAAAAAAAATCTGTTCAGGAGGATAAAAGTTGGGATTGGAGATTTGGGAGTGATTTTGGGGAACATCAAGGAGCCAGAGCTGAACTGAGACCCAGGTGATTTACACAGGCTGCAAATTTCCATTATTTAAAATGAATAATGTGCATTTGGGGCTGGCAATTCCAGAGCTGAAGGCTCCCACTGGGCACTTCCAGCACCTCTCAAGGAGATTTCCCCACACAATTTCCCTATTTTTGCCAACACCTGTGACAACAGCAAACACACAAGCTTAGGCCAGACTTGAGCACTCACATTTTGCTGCATTCCATGAGTTTCTTTGAAAAAACCCCAATATTAACTTTTATTAACTTTGATTTCACCTGAAACAGCCCATTTTAAAGCAGCTGACACCAGAGATCTGCTGGAACCAGGGATTCCCCCATCCCATTCCATCCCACAGGCACAATCTGTTCCTGTCAGCTGAAATTCCCGGTTTTTTTTCCCAATAAAACACCTGAAATGGCAACGGGGCAGCCCCCACCCAGCCAGCTTGGATGGGAAAGGAAACTCTTAAGGAAAAAAAAAATAAATAAAACCAAACCTTCAATACTTTGATTTATTTAGAGGAGCTCCCTTTTCTCCCCAATCCCTGCACCCAGTTTTGGTTTATTTAGAGGAGCTCCATTTTCTCCCTGCACCCAGCTGGTCCCTGATATTCTGGGAAAAGGGGAATTGGGAGGGAGGAGCCTGGGCTACCTTCATAGGTGGCTTTGAAGCCCAGCAGGTTGCTGACACTGTCGGTCTGGAAGAGGAGCCACATCTGGTGCTGGGTGCTGACAATGAGGTCAGGGACTGTGGTGCCTGTCAGGCTGCAAAAATAAATAAGAAAAACAAATTAAAATTATATAATATATAAAAATTAGTTAAAATAATAATGATTTAAAATATTATATATTTATATTAATTATATATTGCTAAATTATACTGTTATTAAATTATATCTTAATATATTAATATTATAATAATTAATATTATAGTACTATTAATATATTTTATATTAATAAAATAGTCTTAGAATTATAAAATTAATAAAAATAATATAATAATATAATAAAGACATAATAATATAATATATTAAACTATAGTATGATTAAATTATATATTATATTAATTAAAATAAAGTATAATATAAAGTAATATAAAATATATAACATATACTATAATAAATTTATAAAAATAATTAATTTTATATAATAATAAAAATAAAAACATAATTATATAATAGATAATAATACGATAATACAACAAAGATATAATATAAATACATAATATAATGTAAAATATTATATAATTATAAATAATATATAAATATTGTGTGATTATAAAAATATAATAAAGTACATAATAATATAATAAAAACAGCCTCTAAGTGGCCTCAGATTCATCACCCTCAAATAAAGGACTCTGCAGAAGAAGGAAATGCCAAACTAATGCCAAACTAATTAAGAATCACCCCAAAAAATGGGAGATTTTCAAGCCTGGTGTCAGCGTGCCACAACCCAACCTGCTGGGCAGACCTCAGCAGGTCAGAGAAAGGATGTTACAGATAAGGAAAAATAAACAACTCTGAGAAGGAGAACCAAGGAATCCTGACTTCTTCTTGGGTCTCGGGGCTGGCAAAAAGAGACTTTCCAACACCTTGAAATTACCACCTTTATATAAAGAGTTACAAGTCAAGAGAGTTTAAGTAGAATGACAGTGAATTTATCACAGGGTGACAATGTAGAATTTTGGGGTTTTAGAATGGGGGTTCAAGAGGCAAGATGGAGGAATCTGGGCGTGTCCTGTCCTTCTTCTTCCTCCTGGCCTCCATCTTCTGCTGTGATGGTGGCACTTTTGGATTGGTTTAAGGTAGAAGCTCACTGTCTAACATAGGTGATAGGTATTAAAAAATTATTGTAAATAAAGTACACGTAGTTCTTAGTATAAAAAGCCAACACCACCCCACGGGCAGGGACTGTGCCACAATCTGACCTGCCCGACAGGTAAGGAAAAATAAACAACCTTGAGAAGGAGAACCAAGGAATCCTGACTTCTGCTTGGGTCTCAGGGCTGGGAAAAAGAGACTTTCCAACACCTCGGGGTCATCTCCACACCAGCAGACAAAGCAGGAGCCCCAAATGTGCTGAACACCCTGTGAGCCTTTGAGGATCCACACGTGCTGAACAGCCCTGAGCCCTTGAGAAGTGCCACTAATCCCAGCAGGATCAGGGCTCTGCCTTCCCCTCCCAGGAGGGCTGAGGAGATTGAGGGAAAAGTCACTGATCCCCCCCTATGAACCAGGCTCATTCAGCCTCTGGGATTCATCACCTCAGCACAGCTTCAGAGCTTCATCCCCCACCCACAGGAGCATCTTTGGCACAGGCAGATGGAGCTCAGCTCCTGCCTCCCTTCCCAGGAGCAGCATTTGTGTGGGTGGGATGATTATTCCAGGAGCAGGGCTCCTGTGTTGCCTGTGTTTAATGTTGTGATTATCCTGTTTCTGCTCTGGTATTATCTGTGAGAAATTCAGAAATTAAGAGCGAGTGGAGAGGGGTGAGAGGGTTTTTTTATCTTTTCTTCAGGGTTTAAATAAATCCCAATTGATGCCCGTGCTCAGCTCTGGGTTGGGCCTGGCCCCAGCTATAACAGCAGCACTTGAAAGGCTCCTGGATAAAAGTAAACTCAACAGAAGGGGACAGGGAATTGCTGGAGCAAGGCCAGAGGAGGGGTGTGAAGCTGATAAAGGGACAGGATCCAGGCTGGGAGAGTTGGGAATGTTCAGCCTGGAGAAGGAAAGATTGAGTGGAGCCCTCAGAACACCGGCCAGGAGAGCTGGAGAGGGACTCAGCACCAGGAACTGCAGTTCAAGGGGGAATTAATTCAAAAGGAGAGAATTGGGTGAGATTTTGGGAAGAAATTGCTCCTGCCAGAGGAGGGATGTGATCCAGGCTGGGAGAGTTGGGAATGTTCAGCCCGGAGAAGGAAAGATGAGTGGAGCCGTCACAGCAGCTTCAGGAACTGCAGTGCCAGGACAAGGGGGAATGAATTCACACTGGAAAAGGGGAGAATTGGGTGGGATTTTGGGGAGAAATTGCTCCTGTCAGAGGAGGGATGTGAAGCTGATAAAGGGACAGAAGCCAGGCTGGGAATGTTCAGCCTGGAAAAGGAAAGGTTGAGTGGAGCCTCCTCAGCATCCCAGGAGCTGCAGGAGAACTGAAGATGGATTCAGCACCAGGAACTGCAGTGCCAGGACAAGGGAGAATGAGTTCCAAGTGGAAAATTGGAGAATTAGGTGGGATTTGGGGGAGAAATTGCTCCTGCCAGAGGAGGGATGCGATCCAGGCTGGGAGAGTCGGGAATGCTCAGCCTGGAGAAGGGGAGGTTGAGTGGAGCCCTCACAGCTCCTGTCAGGAGAGCTGGAGAGGGACACAGCACCAGGAACTGCAGTGCCAGGACAAAGGGGAGTGAATTCAAACTGGGAAAAGGGAGAACTGGGAGGGATTTTGGGGAGAAATTCCTGGCTGTGAGGGTGGGCAGGCCCTGGCACAGGGTGCCCAGAGCAGCTGTGGCTGCCCCTGGATCCCTGGCAGTGCCCCAGGCCAAGCTGGACAGGGCTGGGAGCACCTGGGACAGTGGGAGGTGTCCCTGCCATGGCAGGGGTGGCACTGGATGGGCTTTGAGGCCCTTCTACCCCAAACCATCCCAGGATTCTGTGGCAGCTCCCAGGGCTGTGTCACCCCCCCAGTGCAGGTGACATTAACTCTGCTCCCTGCCGAGTGCCAGCTCCTCTCCAGGGCAGGGACCTCAGGGAAATGGGGCCTCCCTGGGCATCACAGACCTGTCCTGCCCATCCAGGGACAGGGGCACCTGCAGCAGCCATGCCCAGGCTCTGAACCTGGAGTAGATTTTTTTGTTTTTGTTGTTTTTCCTGCAATCACAATCCCAGCCAAGCTCTGCCCCTGCCTCTGCTCTGATTTCTCTGACCTGCAGCAGCATTTTATTGATCTCAGGCTGCTGGTTAAATGAAGAAGTGATCTTGTTTTAGTGCCTGTTTTGCATCCCAGAGATGTTCAGGAGTGTTATTGTTGATTCTCAGTTTATTTATTGAAGCAGCAGCCAGGCAGGAATGAGGAGAACTCCAAGAGGAAAAACCTCCAGGAAAAGGTGCTTCAAAGCTTTGTGCATCCTTTGCCACCCCACTTTTAACAAGCTGGGGGATTGATTTGGGTGCTTGTTACTTCAGGAAATCAAATTCCTTCTTGCAAGTCAGGAAGCTCAGCCTAACAATCTGCCCCCTGCTCCCATTTTCCAGGGGTGGGAATGAGCCTGGGAACAAAATCCTTCCCAGCTCAGTTTGGGGTGGAATCTGCTGCTCTGCAGCTCCCCTCAAGTGCATTCCTTGATTGGGAAGGCAGCAGGGCTGAGCTCCTCAACAGCCAAGGAGAAGTGAAGAGCAAGGAAGAAAATTGGAATTACTGCCTTTGACGGGAGTTGCTGCATTTTGATTTTCCCAAAGAAACCTCACTTTGTATCCAGGTATTATTCCTGAATAATCCGGCTAAAAGTGGGCAGAAAACTCTGGAAAAAGTGATCCATGGACTTTCAAGCACATTAATTAGCACTGTGGTCTTCACAGCTCTCTCCCATTTCGTTACTTTTCAATTAATCCTCCCAGATTATTAACAAAAAAAAACAAAAAAAAAAATCCCTGGAAGGATTAACAGCAGGAATTTACTGGAAACTTCCTGGGAAAAGATTCCAGGCACTGCACCTTGTTCAGTCTCAGATATTGCAAATTTGCATCAGCCTCACCTGGGCAGGTGCATTCTGGTACTCACACAAAAAGCACAGAGGGGACAATTTAATTTTCTGTCCCCAAAGTGACAACCAGCCCCAAAACCCCCTGGATCCTGGCATGCCAAGCCCTACAGCTCCACCTGGGCAGGTGCATTCTGGTACTCACATATAAAGCACAGAAGGGACAATTTTCTGTCCCCAAAGTGACAGAAAACCACTAAAAAAAAAAGCCCTAAACCCACCAGATCCCTGCATCCCAAGCCCTACAGCTCCACCTGGGCAGGTGCATTCTGGTACTCACACATGAAGCACAGAGGGAAAAACTTCAGGAAATCCAATTTTCTGTCCCCAAAGTGACAAAAAACCACTAAAAAAAGCCCTAAAACCACTGGATCCTGGCATCCCAAGCCCTGCAGCCTCACTTAGCCAGATGCATTCTGGTACTCACATATAAAGCAAAGAGGGGACAATTTAATTTTCTGTCCCCAAAGTGACAACCAATCCCAGAACCACTGGATCCCTGTATACCAAGCCCTCAGCCCCACCTGGGCAGGTGCATTCTGGTACTCACATATAAAGCACAGAAGGGACAATTTTCTGTTCCTAAAGTGACAGAAAACCACTAAAAAAAGCCCTAAAACCACCAGATCCCTGCATCTCAAGCCCTCAACCCCACCTGGCCAGGTGCCTTCCTGCAGGAGGGAATTCGAGAATTGATACTCACACATAAAGCACAGAGGGAACAACTTAAGGAAATCCAATTTTCTGGCCCCAAAGTGACAACCAGCCCCAAAACCCCCTGGATCCCTGCCTGCCAAGCCCTCAGCCCCACCTGGGCAGATGCAATCCTGCAGGAGGGAATCGGAACTCACACATAAAGCACAGAGGGGACAATTTTCTGTTCCCAAAGTGACAAAAAAACCCACTAAAAAAAAAGCCCTAAAACCACCAGATCCCTGCATCTCAAGGCCTACAGCCCCACCTGGCCAGGTGCATTCTGGTACTCACACAAAAAGCACAGAGGGAACAATTTAATTTTCTGTCCCCAAAGTGACAACCAGCCCCAAAACCCCCTGGATCCTGGCATGCCAAGCCCTACAGCTCCACCTGGGCAGGTGCATTCTGGTACTCACATATAAAGCACAGAAGGGACAATTTTCTGTCCCCAAAGTGACAGAAAACCACTAAAAAAAAAAGCCCTAAACCCACCAGATCCCTGCATCCCAAGCCCTACAACTCCACCTGGGCAGGTGCATTCTGGTACTCACACATGAAGCACAGAGGGAAAAACTTCAGGAAATCCAATTTTCTGTCCCCAAAGTGACAAAAAACCACTAAAAAAAGCCCTAAAACCACTGGATCCTGGCATCCCAAGCCCTGCAGCCTCACTTAGCCAGATGCATTCTGGTACTCACATATAAAGCAAAGAGGGGACAATTTAATTTTCTGTCCCCAAAGTGACAACCAATCCCAGAACCACTGGATCCCTGTATACCAGGCCCTCAGCCCCACCTGGCCAGGTGCATTCTGGTACTCACATATAAAGCACAGAAGGGACAATTTTCTGTCCCCAAAGTGACAAAAAAACCCACTAAAAAAAAAAGCCCTAAAACCACCAGATCCCTGCATCTCAAGCCCTCAACCCCACCTGACCAGGTGCTTTCCTGCAGGAGGGAATTCGAGAATTGATACTCACACATAAAGCACAGAGGGAACAACTTAAGGAAATCCAATTTTCTGGCCCCAAAGTGACAACCAGCCCCAAAACCCCCTGGATCCCTGCCTGCCAAGCCCTCAGCCCCACCTGGGCAGGTGCAATCCTGCAGGAGGGAATCGGAACTCACACATAAAGCACAGAGGGGACAATTTTCTGTTCCCAAAGTGACAAAAAAAACCCACTAAAAAAAAAGCCCTAAAACCACCAGATCCCTGCATCTCAAGGCCTACAGCCCCACCTGGCCAGGTGCATTCTGGTACTCACACAAAAAGCACAGAGGGGACAATTTAATTTTCTGTCCCCAAAGTGACAACCAGCCCCAAAACCCCCTGGATCCTGGCATGCCAAGCCCTACAGCCCCACCTGGGCAGGTGCATTCTGGTACTCACACATAAAGCACAGAGGGGACAACTCAAGGAAATCCAATTTTCTGTCCCCAAAGTGACAAAAAACCACTAAAAAAAGCCCTAAAACCACCAGATCCCTGCATCCCAAGCCCTCAGTCCCACCCGGGCAGGTGCATTCTGGTACTCACACATAAAGCACGGATTTCTGGTCTCCGACCTGGCCCCCGTCCCCCACTGTCAGAGTGTCGTAGCCTCTCTCCAGCTCGAATTCCTCGAAGGTGAGTTTGATCACCTGCCAAAGACACAATTAACACCATTTATTCATCAATTAACACCAAGCCCTGCCCTGCCCTGCCCGTGGATCCCGCAGCAGCTTCCAAGAGCATCAAAATCTCCAAAACAGCCCCAAGAGTTGGGTGGTTTTTCTTGTTTTTTTTTTTTTTTTTTTTTTTTTAGGGTTATTTTTTTTGTTTGGGTTTTTTTTTTTTTTTTTTTTTTTTGGGGTTTTATGGAGATTTTTTTGGTTTGGTTTCGGGTTTTTTTGTTTTGTTTTGGTTTTTTTTTTTGTTCTTTTTTTTGGTTTGGTTTCGGGTTTTTTTGTTTGTTTTGTTTTGGTTTTTTTTTGTTCTTTTTTTTGTGGTTTTTTTTTGTTGTTGTTTGGTTGGTTGGTTTTGTTTTTTGGGGGTTTTTGTCTTTTTTGTTTGAATTTTTTTTTTTTTGGTGGGTTTTTTGTGTTTTTATCTTTTGTTGTCTTTTTTTTTTTGTATTTTTTTTTTCCTTCATGATTTTTACAGTGCTTTGGATCACCTCTGCTCCATCTCCTGCTTGCCCAGGTGACTTCACTGATATCAATATTTGTGTGCTTTTTGCAGCTCCATGTGCCTTTTCCCACCCTTTCCCTCCCCAGAACTGGAATTCTGCAGGTGGGTTTGGACGTTCATGGTGGAAATGCAGAGTATTTTGCTCTGTGGCTCAGGAAATGCAGAGTATTTTGCTCTGTGGCTCAGGAAATTCTCCTGGTTCCTGGCCAGAGCAGGAGAGAATTTACGGATTTCTGTGAATTGTCAGAGAATTCTCTCCTGCTGTCTGCACACACAACCCTCAGCATTTTCACATCTCTAATCCCTTTTTTCCCTCTCCTGTCCCATCCAAATTTTGGGTTTTTGCAGCCCCTCTGCATCACTTAGGAGCAGAACTCCCAGGGAAGTTGGTGCTCCAAGGGAATTTCTGATTTTCAAATCCAATTTAGGGGGCAGAGTCCTTAACCCAGCCTGGGATAGGCTGAACAAACAGAAAAAGAAGAGATTAATTAAATTAGAGTTTCACATCCCTCAGCAGCAGAAATGCAAGGAACCAAAGCCCAGGAAACCCAAAATCTTGGTTTTGCCCTTCTTTGTTTTTGTAAGCAGCAAAACCTGAGCAGCTGTGGATTCCCAGGGGGATAAAGACCTCAAAGTTCAACCCAAAAATAATTTTTAAAATGTGTTTATACAGTTCAGGCTGAGCTGGCCTGTGTTTTCTTTCCTAGGGATGAGCACAGTATTTTTCAATGCACAGAAAACTAAATTAAAGAAGAGTTTCACACCTCCCATCAGCAGAAATCAATGGAGTTTTCTTTCCTGGATTCTTTATCTGATCAGCAAAAAGACAAAAAAAAAAAGCCCCAAAACCACTCAAATGCACGAGACCTTTGCAAATACAAGAAATTCCCTGACTTTTAACAGATTAAATCCCCAAATGTGGGTTGGTGCTTCTTTCAGCACACAACACCAAAATCACCAAAAGCCAAAAGGGAGAAGCAACCAAAGCCCAGGAAACCCAAAATCTTGGTTTTGCCCTTCTTTGTTTTTGTAAGCAGCAAAACCTGAGCAGCTGTGGATTCCCAGGGGGATAAAGACCTCAAAGTTCAACCCAAAAATAATTTTTAAAATGTGTTTATACAGTTCAGGCTGAGCTGGCCTGTGTTTTCTTTCCTAGGGATGAGCACAGTATTTTTCAATGCACAGAAAATTAACTTTAAGGATTTAAACTGATTTTTAAATGAGAGTTTTTTCCCCCAAAGCCCCAGGATGGTGAACCAGGAGCCCGGGTGATGCTTCAGACAACGTGAATTTGTGTTCAGTACCCAAACATTAACCTGTGCAGGCTCGAAAGGCATGGAAAGTTGGAATAAAGTAATTAATTAACCCAGAGAACATTGAGCTGCAGATCTGCACACACCATTACCTCAGCCACTCCAGGAGCTGCATCCTGAGCAGCCTGACCCTAATTAAACAACTAATTACATCCTGGCACACCAAGACTGCAACCTCGTGGCACCAAGACTTGGGTGCTGAATTTTGTATTTATTTACCCAGTTTTCTGTTTTGTGGAGTGGTTTCCTTTTTTCTGTTTGTTTGTTTGATTTGTTGGGTTTTGTTTGTTTATTTTGGGTTTTTTTTTGTTTGTTTGGGGTTTTTTTGTTGTTTTTTTGTTTGTTTGTTTTCCCTCTGAAAGCTGGAAATGTAATTTATTTTATTTAATTATTTAATGATTTGTCCAGTCACATTATGAGGAGAAAAATCCACAATAATTCACTCTGGTAGAACAGCAGCTCGTGTAGTTCTAACCTGAAGCTTTACAAGCTTGTATTTATTTACCCATTGTATTTATTTACCCATTGTATTTATTTACCCATTTTCCCGTTTGGGTTTTTTTTTTTTAATATTGTATTTATTTACCCATTTTCCTGTTTTTTTCTTTTTATATTGTATTTATTTACCCATTTTCCTGTTTTGTTGGTTTTTTTAAAATATTGTGTTTATTTATCCATCTCCTGTTTTTTTAATATTGTATTTATTTACCCATTTTCCTGTTTTGGTTTTTTTTAAATATTGTATTTATTTACCCATTTTCCTGTTTTGTTGGTTTTTTAAAAATATTGTGTTTCTTTATCCATTTCCTGTTTTTTTAATATTGTATTTATTTACCCATTTTCCTGGGTTTTTTTTAATATTGTATTTATTTACCCATTTTCCTGTTTTGTTGGTTTTTTAAAATATTGTGTTTATTTATCCATTTCCTGTTTTTTTAATATTGTATTTATTTACCCATTTTCCTGTTTTGTTTTGTTTTTTTTTTTAAATATTGTATTTATTTACCCATTTTCCTGGGATTAAAAAAAAAAATATTGCACTTATTTACCCATTTTCTGGGTTTTTTGAATATTGTATTTATTTACCCATTTTCCTGGGTTTTGTTTTTTTGTTTTGCTCTGAAAGCTGGACGTGTAATTCATTTAATTTAATTAATTACTGATTTGTTAAAGAGCCAGGGGAGCCACCAGCAACCCCAAACCTGGAAGTGCTGGAGTGAAAAGGAGCAATCAGCAAAGCCAGGAAGATGGGAAAATGGGATGGGACTCCTGATTCCAAAGTGATTGGAAGTTCAGTCACATTTTGAGGAGAAAAATCCACAATATTTCATTCCCGAGCAGCAGCTCTAACCTGAAGCTTTCCAAGCACATTTCTCATTTCCCTGCTCCCCTCAGGCTCCAGAATTTCCCCCTCCCTTTGGGATAAATCATCCCCTTCTCCCTCCATCAGCTTGGACAGGGCTTTTTTTTGGGAATAACCCCAGGAGAAACCTCAACCAGCAACATCCATTATGTCAAAGAAGGGCCAGAAATAGCTTTTATGCAAATCCCCCAATTATCATTTGCATTTCTCAGCTCCCCAGAGATTTCTTTTTCCACCGTGGTTGGAATTAATTCCCAAAGCACCAGGGCCCAGCTAAAAAAAAAAAAAACCCTGAATATCCCCCAAAGAGGTTTTGATGTCCCCCCTCTGCAGAGGAAAAAAAAAAAATCCCAATTTTTCAATGAGGAGGCCTCAACCCTATGGATGCAAAATTCCCAGTTTTGAGGGGAAAACTGAAAATTTGGAGGGGATTTTGGGGCTCAGTGGATCTCAGGCTCTTTTTTTTTGCCAGAGAAGAGGACTTGCAAATAATTCCTAAATTCAGCTCCCTGCTCCTCCCAAAGCTCCATGGTACAGAACTTGATCCAAAAACCACTGGAGTCCATAAAAAGATTACAAAAAAAAAATATTACAAAGTATTATTTCCAAGTATTTTATGGGAATTATTGGAAGTAATTCATTCCCAATCCTTCCCTCAGCCAGGAAATGCTGGGATCATCCCTGAGGGATGAGCAGGGAGAGCTGGGACCTTCCCAAAGGATTTGGTGCTTTTTTTCCAACCCTCCCTGCTTCCAGGAGAGCTTTTCCCAACCTGGAAATTAAAATTTCCGCCATTAAAAACACCTAAAACCAAGAGAAAAAAAACGCCTCAAAAACTGACATTAATTGAATTAATTAAAGCTATTTATCATTTCAAAGGCAATGGGATCTCCTCTCACAGCTGACAAATTTCCACATTTCAGTGGATGACGGAGCAGAACCTGCAGTTCCTTGGGCTGTGGAATCTCTGATCCGAGTTGGGAAATCTGAAAATGAATGGATTTGACCAATTCCAATCTCCTTTAGGATTCAGGAAAGGATCAGGACAAGCAGGGAGAGCTGTGGCCTTCCCACAGGGGTTGTTGCTTTTTTTCTTCCCTGCTTCAGGAAAGGTTTTCCCTCCCTGTAAACGACACTGAAACACCTAAACCCCCAAAAATTCCCTCAAAAACTGGCATTAATTAAATTAGCTAAAGCTATTTATCATTTCAAAGGCAATGGGATCTCCCCTCACAGCTCACAAATTTCCGTATTTCTGTCCATGACAGAGGAGAACCTGCAGTTCCTTGGGCTGTGGAATCTCTGATCCGAGTTGGGAAATCTGAAAATGAATGGATTTGACCAATTCCAATCTTTTTTTAGAATTCAGGAAAGCAGGGAGAGCTGTGGCATTCCCACAGGGGTTGTTGCTTTTTTTCTTCCCTGCTTCAGGAGAGGTTTTCCCTCCCTGTAAACGACACTCAAACACCTAAACCCCCAAAAAATCCCTCAAAAACTGACATTAATTGAATTAATTAAAGCTATTTATCATTTCAAAGGCAAAGGCAATGGGATCTCCTCTCACAGCTGACAAATTTCCACATTTCAGTGGATGACGGAGCAGAACCTGCAGTTCCTTGTTGGGAAATCTGAAAATGAATGGATTTGACCCATTCCAATCTCCTTTTTGTACAGGTGTGACTGCCCTGGCCTGGGAAAGATCAATCCCTGCCCATTTTCCCCCAGCAATGGGAATTGAGTGTTTGGTGCCCTCACAGCTTTTTCCAGTCTCAGCCCACGACAAGGAGAGACAGGGCTTGTATTTAAATTTAAACCAGTGCAAAAACGTCAATAAATTCACAATACTGCATAAATACCACGAGATAGACCCAAACTTCACTCCTCTGCCCCTGGGGGCTGAAATTCTGCTGGATAAAGGGGAAAAAAAAAGGGAAAAATCAGCATTCCTGGCACAGCCTCCCTGCCCTGATGAGCTGGGCTGCCCGGGCACCTCCCCACACCAGATATCAAAGGGGCTTCGATTGCAAATAATTACACTCACTTTTAATTACAACCCTGAACAAAACGAGCCTTCAGCAGGGAGGGGAGGGCAGGGATTTCAGGACAGCTGGGGAAACACCGGGAAGAGTCTGTGTGGGGATAGAAACCGAGCCTGGGGGGCTGGAAAAACCTGGAATGTGAGGGTGGGAAGAGGCTGGAAAAGGTTCCTAGAGAAGCTGGGGCTGGCCTGGGATCCCTGGAAGTGTCCAGGGCCAAGGTGGACAGGGCTTGGAGCAACCTGGGGTAGTGGAGGAGTCTGGATGAGTTTGGAAGTGTCTGGAAGTATCTGGATAAGTCAGGAAGTGTCTCGGTGTGTTTGGAGGTGTCTGGATGAGTTTGGAGGTGTCTGGAATTGTCTGCATTTGTTTGGATGTATCTGGGTGTGCATGGATGTGTTTGCAGATGTCTGGATTATGTCTGGATGTGCTTGGATGTGTCTGGAAGTATTTGGAAGCATCTGGATGTGTCTGGAAGTGCCTGGATGTGCTTGGAAGTGTCTGGATGTTTCTGGATGTGTCTGGAAGTGCCTGGATGTTTCTGGATGTGTTTGGAGGGGCCTGGAGGTGTCTGGATTTGCCTGGAGGTGTTTGGATGTGTCTGGATTTCTTTGGATGTGTCTGGATGTGTTTGGAAGTGTCTGGATGTGTTTGGAAGTATTTGGAAGCATCTGGATTTGTCTGGATGTGTTTGGAAGTGTCTGGATGTGTCTGGCTGCGTACACAAACTCCACCACCACATCCCAGCCTCCAAACCCATTCCAACTTTTGTTGCATAAAACATCAGGGCAAAGGATCCCCTTTGTTCATCTCCTCCTCTCTGTAAATCAACAATTCTCCTCAACACCTTTGAACTGAAAGGAATGATTGGATGGGATATTGGGATTGAACCCTCTGTGAGGGTGAGGAGGGGCTGGGCGGGAATTCCCAGAGAAGCTGTGGCTGGATCCCTGAAGTGTCCAATGAGAAGAAACCTGGGACAGTGAAAGTGTCCCTGCCCTTCCTCGAGGTCCCTCCCAACCCAGACCTGGAATCCCATGAAATACAAGCCTGGAATTCCACAGAAACCCTTTCTCTCTGGAGCTGCAGAGCTGCCCAGCCCCAAGCTGGTGGTGAAGACCCACCTTCACAGAATGTCCAGAATCACTGGGTTGGAAGAGACCTTCAAGATCGAGTCCAACCCAGCCCCAACCCCTCAACTCAACCCTGGCACCCAGGGCCACATCCAGGCTTTGTTAAACACACCCAGGGATGGGGACTCCACCACCTCCCCAGGCAGAGCAAACACCCCAGGAATGCCCAGGGAACACAAATTCCCAGAATCACGGGGTTGGAAGAAACCTTCAAGATCATCAAGTCCAACCCAGCCCCAACCTCAACTAAACCATCCCAGTGCCACATCCAGGCTTGTTTTAAACACACCCAGCGGTGGTGACTCCACCGCCTCCCCAGGCAGGCCATGCCAGAACTTTATCACTCTTTCTGTAAAAAACTTCTTCCTAATGCCCACCCTGTATTTCCCTTGGGGAAGCTTAAGGCTGTGTCCTCTGGTTCTGTCAGCTCCTGGAGACAGAGCCCAGCCCCAGCTGAGCACAGCCACCTTTCAGGAGTTGTGGAGGGTGATGAGGACACCCCTGAGTGTCCGTTTGTCCAGGACAAACATCCCCAGCTCCCTCAGAGGCTCCTCACTCACAGGGTTTGTGTTCCCAGCCCCTCTGGATGAGCTCAAGAGTCCCAAAATCCTTCCCAAGCTGAGGGCCCAGAAGCACAGGCACCTTTCAGGGATTGTGGAGGGCGATGAGGTGACCCCTGAGCCTCCTTTTGTCCAGGCTGAGCACCCCCAGCTCCCTCAGGGGCTCCTCACTCACAGGGTTTGTGTTCCCAGCCCTTCTGGATGAGCTCAAGAGTCCCAAAATCCTTCCCAAGCTGGGGAAGCACAGGCACCTTTCAGGAGCTGTGGAGGGTGATGAGGTCACCCCTGAGTCTCCTTTTCTCCCGGCTGAGCTCCCTCAGTGGTTCCTCACTCACAGGGTTTGTGTTCCCAGCCCCTCTGGATGAGCTCAAGAGTCCCAAATCCTCCCAAACTGAGGGTCCAGAAGCACAGGCACCTTTCAGGGGTTGTGAGGGGTGATGATGTGACCCCTGAGTCTCAGCTTTGTGCCCTTTTCCCCAGGCTGAGCTCCCTCAGTGGTTCCTCACTCACAGGGTTTGTGTTCCCGGCCCCTCCGGATGAGGAGTCTCACAACCCCTCCCAAGCTGAGGGCCCAGAGGCACAGCCACCTTTCAGGAGGGTGATGAGGTGACCCCTGAGTGTCCGTCTGTCCGGGACAAGCCCCCTCCCCGAGCTCACCTTGGCGGGGTTGAGGGCGGTGATGACCCACACGCAGTAGGCATTGTTGTCGTACTGCACGGGGTAGTTGGGGGACGTGATGACCCCGCTGGGCCCGCGCAGGTACGTGTCACACATCCTGGCTGGGGACACAAACGGGGACACTCAGCACTGGCGGGGGGGGGGACAGGAGGAGGGATGAGCTTGGGGTGGAGGTGGAAAAGGGAGGAGGTGGAAAGAATGGAGAAGTTGGGTGTTTTCGCGGCCTACGCTGCTCCTTTTTTACACCCGGGTGGTGAAAATGAGGGGTTTGTCTATGAGGAGTGGGGCGATCAACTCTTGATCCCAAAAACCCATACCCCATAAAACCCCTGATCCCAATAATCCCTGATCCCATCAATCCCTGCTCTCACCCAAAACTGATCCCAACAAACCCCAATCCCATCAACCCATGATCCCATCAACCCATGATCCCAACAAACCCTGATCTCATCAACCCCTGATCCCAATAATCCCTGATCCTAATGATCCCTGATCCAAAAATCCCCAGATCCCACCAAACCCTGATCTCATCAACCTCTGATCCCAACAAACCCAGATCCCACCAAACCCTGATCTCATCAACCCCTGATCCCACCAAACCTCAATCCCATCTCCCCTCAGACCAACACCCAACCACTCTCTATGCTCACACTGATTTATTTCCTTTTCTTCCTCCTTTTTTCCTCACAAAAACCCTTCCCCATCCAGGCCAGGAACGACACGTCTCCTTCCTGATGTCCCCAAAAAACCCCATTCCCTTTCTTCCTGCACATCAAACCCCCAAAACACTGCACAGCCAGGATTTATTAGGTCATTATTAAGTATTTATCAGGTGGTTTCCTTCTGCGGGCTCAGAACTAAGGTGGAAACTCAGCTCTGCATCTTCAAAACATCTCAGGTAAAGGAAAAGCTGGAAAAAAGTGCTTAAGCAGGGAAAATTTTGCCTGTGGAATGCCTTTGATGTAATATTTAGCTGAAATATTCCACAAAAAAAAAAAAAAAAAAAGGAAAAAAAAGTGGGGAAAAACATCCTGGTTCTGGAAATATCCTCTGCTGTGATGAAGCCTCAAAATTAATTTATTGTTGAAGTTTATTTATTTATTTATTTAAATGTATAATTTAATTTTGGAGATGTATTTGCATTTTTGGAGTCTGCAAAGGTTATTTTTTTTTCTTTGTAAAATATAGAAAATAATCTCCTTGCCAAGCTGTGGGAATGGCTGGGAAGCAGCTCAGGAAGGAGCTGAGGTCACTTATCCAGGATGCTGAACCTCTCCTGCCTCATCCACAGTGTAAAAAAAAGGGTAAATCCCATTATTCCCATTTTTCAGGTGGGATTAAGTGACTCTCCCAGCATCCAGAGGGAAGCTGCTGAAAATGGGGAAGCTGCAGAAATTTCCCCCAGAATTTGCTCACTGGGGATTAAGAAATAAGGGGTTAAAATCTGGGACTGACTCTGGAATTTGAGGAAAACCAAACAAAAAAATGGCACAAACTGGGAGGAAAAAGTGGCAGAAAGCTGAAATAAAAATCGAAGTTTTTAAATAGAAGAAAAAAACCAAACCCAAAACATGAAAGTCAGCAGCTAAAAAAATTAAGTTGATTCACAGAAACAGAATAATGCTGGCAAATCCTTTCTTATCTCTTGCAGGAGGACACCATAAATTTCCTTTACAGTGTCACATATTTATGCCAAATATCCTCTTACACTGATTCAATTTATTCCAGGCTTGTTTCAAGAATTACATGGGATTCCAAAGCCCTGAAAAAAATCTGCAGATGAAATTAAAAAGAACTGGGGGAAAAAAAAAAAACCCTATTTATGATTTTAAGAGCTTTAAAGGGATTCAATTAAAAATATTACAAGTTGTTCTTTATTAGCATTACAAATATCACAATGTGACATTTCAGAGAGGGAATGAAAACAAAATGGCCAAGGGCAAAATGGGAAAAATGGGAAAAAAAACTCAATTTCCTGATGGCTCATGGCACAGGATGAGGCTCCTGGGGAAGCACAGCCCCAAAATTCCACATTTCCCGTTAAAAATCTCCCTCCAGCTCTGCTTTTCCAGGTTTTATTCCAGTCTTTCCTCTAACAGGAGAGGGAGGAGAGGGGAGAAAACACCTGGAATAGGGAGAGGGGTGATCCTGCTCAGGTTTGACATCCCTGAATTAAAAGAATGTTCTGGAGAGAGGGAAGGGCAGGGATTTAGGGACAGCTGGGAGGAGTCTGTGAGGGGAGGAGGAGGTGCCCAAACAGGGGCTGAGAGGCTGAAAAAAGCTTTAAAGTGAGGGTGGGGAGGCCTTGGGGAAGATTTCCCAGAGAAATTGTGGATGTCCCATCCTTGGAAGTGTCCAAGGCCAGCCTGGGATGGGGGAAGGTGTCCCTGCCCATGGAACATCTTCCTTAAGGCTCCTCCCAAGCCAAACCCCTCTGGGACTTTCTGACCTGGCCAAGGGATGACCTGAGGGCAGGATGGGTGAGAAATGAACAGCAAAGAGCTGGGAATTCCTAAAAATCCCAAAATCCAGCCATGCTGAGCCCCCTCAGGCTGCCCCTGGGTCCCTGGGAGTGTCCAAGACCAGCTTGGAGGGACAGTGGAAGGAACAGGATGGTCCTCAATGTCCCTCCACCCCAAATCACTCTGAGATTTGACCTTGAGGGCAGGATGGGTGAGAAATGGGACAGGAAGGAGCTGGGAATTCCTAAAAATCCCAAAATTCAGCCAGGCTGAGCCCCCTCAGGCTGCTCTATCCCTGGGAGGTTCTAAGACCAGCATGGAGGGACAGTGGGAAGAACAGGATGGTCCAACCCAAACCATTCTGGGATTATTTACCTGAGGGCAGGATGGGTGAGAAATGGGACAGGAAGGAGCTGGGAATTCCCAAAAATCCCAAAATTCAGCCAAGCTGAGCCCCCTCAGGCTGCCCCATCCCTGGGAGTGTCCCAGACCAGCTTGGAGGGACAGTGGGAAGAACAGGATGGTCCAACCCAAACCATTCTGGGATTATTTGACCTGAGGGCAGGATGGGTGAGAAATGGGACAGGAAGGAGCTGGGAATTCCCAAAAATCCCCAAATTCAGCCAGGCTGAGCCCCCTGAGTCTGCCCCATCCCTGGGAGTGTCCAAGACCAGCTTGGAGGGACACTGGAAGGAGCAGGATGGTCCTACCCAAACCATTCTGGGATTATTTGACCTGAGGGCAGGATGGGTGATGGAAAAGGGAGGAAGGAGCTGAGAATTCCCTCAAATCCCCAGATCCAGGCAGGCTGAGCCCCTCAGACTCCCTCTGGACCCCTGGGAGTGTCTAAGACAGTGGAAGGAGCAGGATGGTCCTCAATGTCCCGCCAACCCAAACCATACTGGGATTATTTGACCCAGGGGCAGGATGGGTGATGGAAAAGGGACAGGGAGGAGTTGGGAATTCCTAAAAATCCCGAAATCCAGGCAGGCTGAGCCCCTCACCTCTGCAGACGGGCCGGTGGTCGCTCCAGGCCACGATGATGTCGCTGACTCTCTTGCAGGTGATGCTCTTGGAGCCCTGCAGGTCGTAGCCCTCGTTGCAGGAGAACTGGATGCTGGAGCCCAGCCTGGAGAGGGGACAGAGGGGACATCAGCCTGCTCCTGATCCCAGGATTTGGGGCCAGGGCCATCCCCTGGCCCTGCAGGCAGCAGGAAGGGAGGAGGGACCAGCTCTGCCTCCCCTCTGCTGTGTCTGCCCCAGGTGCTGATGCCCAAATCTCAATTTTTAGTGACATTTCAGTGGGAATTTCATCCACAGCTCTGAGAGAGGACATGCTCAGCGCTCTCATAAAGCGAAATAAAAATCTTCATCAACTGCTGAGAGTTCTGCTCTTTGTTCTGTGGTTTGGATTCTGAGCTTTGCTGTTCCAGCTGCTTTGTTCACTGGGGTAACACAGTCCAGCCTGCAGCAGCTGGGAATTCATCCCATGGAATTTAGGGACTGCTGGGATTCCCTTTCCTCTGCCCTCTCTCCTTTGCTGGATTTGAGGAGAATTTGACAGACTGGGATTTGATTGAGAGACACTTTCCATGAGCAAAACAGCCCTGGGCAGCAAAATCAGATGAAATATTGATTCCCCATGGCCACCAGCAGCTGGGGCATCCCTGCAAAGGAAAACTGGGAACTGGAAAGGAACAACAGCTCTGGTTTAAACTTTCTAAACCCCAATTAGCCAGCACCACACAGGCTCAGTGACAAGGAACCTCAGCCACCTCAAATTCTCTAAGGACAGGGCCATGCTGAGGCTCGAGCTAATTTGAAAAGTGATTTTTTTTCTTTTGGCTGTTTCAGTTTTCCAGGGGAGGGATGACAGCACACAACCCGGATTGGGAAAGGATAAAAACACTGCAGGAGATCTTTGTGGAACGGCACACACAGGAAGGGTTTTACCCACGTGCTCCCCAAAACTGGGCAGGATTTTGGGAGGGGGACAGAGCAAACAGAGCCTCCCACACAAGGAGCACACCCAGGAGCTCATGCACAGAACACACAGAAAATATTCTTACCTAAAATCGTTGCCTATCCTTTTGCCTCTCTCGGGAATCCCAGGGTCTGGACACAAATTATGTCCCTGGGACACACCAACCTGAGTTACTACAAAGCAAAAAACAGCACATACAGAGACAGAATAGCAAAAGGAACATTCTTGCAGCAGCTGGCTTGGTGGATGTGGCGAGAAAAATGGCAACTGGGAGCTCAGAAACCTCAATGTTTTATTCCACAAAAAACAACAGCTTTGGAAACAAATATCCTGCTCAGTTTACAACCTGAGTATTTTCTAGGAAATGCCGGCTAGGGACACAGTTTTCCCTCCATTCCACTACAGAAATACCTCTGGAAAAAGCTGATTTTTGGGTATTTTTTCCATTCTGCTAAATGACACCAATCACAGACCCTGTTTGTTGTGACTAAAACTCCACCTGCCACCCTCCAAGGTGACCTCACAGCCCTCCAAACCCAGCCCAGTGTGCCAGGGAAAGAAAACAACTCCATGAAAAGGCAGGTGTGTGATCCCAGGGGGGGAAAACCAAGCACAGAACGAGAGGGAGAAAGGAGAGGGGGATGCAAGTCGAGGGTTTGAGAGCCAAGTCATTTAGTTGGAACATGGAAAAATTTATGGAGCAACCCGGATGCCAACAAACATGAAATCCATGGGGTGGTGGCCAGCACTGAAGAAAGCTCCCAGCTCCATCCTCCCCATTTCCAGCCCTCTCCAACCTGCCTGAGGCACAAAGGAGGGTTCAGGACAGGGGAACCTGGGGGGTCCCTCAGCCCTGGCACAATCCTGGTTTCCAGGCTGAATTCCAGCACAGCAACAAGGGACAAAAGGGGGATTTTGCCACAGGAATTCGATGGGATTTGGTTTTCTTTGCACCCGAACCTACGGCACATTTCTCAGCCATGATGCTGAGCCACTGAAACAACCCCAATTTCCATCCCACCTCTGCCCAGCGCTGGATTACAGGGAAGGAAATGCCAATTGTATTCCAAGCACGGTGCCCCCAAGGCCACTGCCAGCAGGAGGGTGACACTGAGGTGACACCAGCCCCTTCCTCATGGCAGACAGAGGCCTCAGCAGCCGCAGCCCTGCAGGGGGAAGGGGAGAACCCAGGGGGAGAATCCATGGTGAAAATCCACCCACACTGGACACACACCAAGCCAAGACCAGCCAATATTTGGAATTAACCACTGGGGAATCCCTGGTGCATCCCCAAGTGCAGCTGTTCCTACAAGGAGGACGCTTCCCAATTTTGCTGATCCCCAAAATATTCCATTCCTCAGCACTAACACTCATCTGATGCCCTCTGAGTTCTTTTCAGGAATTCCCTTTTTAAGGCCCTTTTTTCCCTCCCTTCCCACCGTGCTGGAGCAGGGATGGGGCTGGGACTGTCCCCATGGGATGCTTTGGTGCTCTCCTGTGTGTGTGGGAGGACACAGAGGTGACAGAGCCATGGATTCACGGAAAACACCCTCTGAGGGAGTGTTTCCCATTTTCCATGTCCATTACCTGTCACAAACATATTTTATGAAAAATCCTTTCATTAGGATCTTTCCTCCTGGGAAGTTGAGAAGTTTCAGCTTCTCTACGTTTTGCTGCTTTGGAATGTGATTTGGAAAATTGTTTACCCAGCATGTGAAATTGTTTTTATTTGATGACCAATGACAGCCACCTGTGTCAAGGCTGTGAGCAGTAACAAGATTTTATTATCATTCCTTTCCTTTCAAGCCTTCTGATGAAATTTTTTCTTCTATTCTTTAGTATATTTTTAATATATGATTTTCTTTTAATAGAATATATATCATAAAATAATAAATCAAGCCTTCTGAAACATGGAGTCAAGATTCTCATCTCTCCCCTCATCCTGGGACCCCTGTGAACAGCACCACAATAACCCCAGGTTAAGCTCAGGCAGCAGCACCAAAGCAGAATCCAGCATCCCTCCATTTTTTACAGCTCCAAACCTTTGCTTTGCCACTTTTCAGAGGCCCAGAGGAGTCCAAATCACACCAGAGTGTGAAGGAAGGGAGCCCATGGATTCAACCCCCAGCTCCTGACAGGGAAAGTTTGGCTGAACAAAGTCCCCAGGTGCCACCACCCTCCTTGGGTTCCTTCCCTGCTCCCAAAGGTGATGCCTGTGCACAGGCAGCTCCAAAAAAAAGGAAAATTCACCTCAGCATGAGGGACCCAAGGAGGGTTTTATGTCCCAAAGCCATGTGGGAGGGAAGGAAAGTGCTCAAATTCCTGATTTTTCTCTGTAAAAACCCCCCTGACCACACACACCTGTAACAACCACACCCCAACATTGGGAGCTCTTCCTCAGAGGAAAAATCCCATTCCCACAGCAAATTCCTCCTCCCATGGTCAAACCAACCCCAGCCCACCCCTTCTGTACCCCCAGAGTGGGTCACTGCTGCCACACCCAGTGATTATTTCCCATATCAGATAAAAAATGAAGCCTGGAATTCAAAATTTTGGGAAGAAACAACCCCAGATCCCCAGGAAAACAAAGGCCCCAGAGGAGAGTTTGTCACCCTCACTGCTGAGGTCTAAGCCCAGCTCATGTCTCGTTAGTGGAGATTCATTAACACCTAAAACCACAAGAAGATAAAGCAGAGAACAGGGAAGATAAAGCTGAGCAAGGGGGAGAGGGAAGATATCCCCATATCCTGGGAATTGGGGAATTTCTCTTTTAAGGAGAGTGAAAGAAAAGGAGGAGATGGATTAGATGCTCATTTACAGAAACTTTTGTTCTCCACCTTTTGTTTTGAACACACACAAACAGAACAGCCCGAAGGTTACAAACTGGATTTGTCATGCTGAGAATTTGCTGTGTTCACCTTCCCAAAGTTTCACCTGGGCTGGGCCGTTCCCAAATAAACCCTTCAAGATTACTACATAAAAATTGTGATGAACTGCTCAATTTCTGTATTAGAAGCTCAGGAATTCTCTCTCCCAACCATGGGATTGGTTTTCAATCCCCTCATCCTCCTGATTTTTTCCATTTCTTTCTCCTCACGAATTCAGTGACAGCCAGTTCTGATGGTTCAGTTTGCCACTGGAATTCACTGTTCAAATCCTCTTTAGCTTTATTTCTCTTAATAAGCAAACTTCACTGACAGATTCCCAAGGGACAATTTCTCGGTGAATTTCAGAACTACAAAACAAAGCAGCATCTAAAGAAAAAAAAAACCTTTGACAAAGCCCCAGCATTTCTCAGCATGAGGAATCCAGTGAAAGGAGGTGATGCTTTCTGGCAGGAGAGCTGGGAAGGACTGCAGCAGGAATTAGATGGTTTAAAGGGTTAATCTGAGTGGTCACACCTGGGAAATTCCATGCAAACTTCTGGGAGAGATCACAAAAATCAGGCCTGAGAGCTTGGAGCTGATTTAGGGGTGCAGGGTTCACCCCAATGAGGTCCTGCTGCATTTCCAACCCTCAAAGTTCCTTCAGCGTCCAAAAAATTAAGGATGAAGTGATTCCAGAACCTCAGTGACCCCAACCCAGACACTGAACGCTCCCAATTTTAGCGACACCAAGAGCGAAAAGGTCACAGCCAGGTCCTGACACTGGGAAAATCCAATCCCAGCTGGGAATGTTCCACCAGGAGAGCTCCAAACCCCAATTTCCCAGCTGGGAATGTTCCAAACCCCATTTTCCCAGTTGGGAATGTTCCACCAGGAGAGCTCCAAATCCCAATTTATTTCCCAGCTGGGAATGTTCCAGAACAGCTCAGAAGGTGAAGCTTCACAAGCATTCCCAGAAGTGCAGAATTCCCAGGGCATTTCAGGCTGTCCCACCCAAGCCAAGCACAGCTTGTCCCCAAGCCCCAGGTGGCTCCTTTGTCTCACAGACACCTCCCCAAAACCCAGAAATTCCAACACACTTGGCTGACACCTAAAAACTGCTCAACCCACCCCAAAAAATGACTTTGCAAAGCGGATTTTGACCGAGCTGGACACACACAGAACTTCCAGTCCTTCACCCAAGCCCTTCCAGGCATCCCCACAGGGCCCCAGGTGGTTCCTGTGTCCCACAGACACCTCCCCAAAACCCAGAAATTCCAACACACTTGGCTGACACCTAAAAACTGCTCAACCCACCCCAAAAAATGACTTTGCAAAGGAGATTTTGACCCAGCTGGACACACACACAGAAGTTCCTTCACCCAAGGCCTTCCAAGGCCCCTCCAGGTAGGCCTCACCCAAACACCACAATTTTCCCACTTGGCTGCTTTTATTTTTAAATCCAAACCACCACAATTTTCCCACTGTGGGACCTGGAATATCCATATTTACATTCTGCTTTCAAGTGCCAGAAACAACCTCCAAAATATGGCCTAAAATTTCAAACTATTTCTTCTACCTGCATTATTTGTCTCTCAGTATTATCTTCCCTCCAAAAGTGATTAAAGCAAGATTTCCAAATAATTTAACTGATGGTGAGCACAAAGCACTTAATTAAGATTTCAAACAAACACAGTCCAGCACAACTGAGCACAAGCAGCACCCCCCCCCCAGAATTTTGTATTTTTATGGATTTTTTTTTTCCCTGCAATAACACAAGCAGATGTTACATCACTACATTTTTCCTCCATTCAGCCACACCAAACACTCCAGGTTTAATCTGAGCAGGCAATCCCAAATCCAAAACCTCTTCAAAACCTGCAGGATTTAAGAGTGGATCCTTCCAGGGAGGATTTTAGGCCAGAGTACTTGGAAAGAAAACATTGCTGGTAGGAATAATCAAAAATAAAACAGGGACTTGAAGGCTGGACTTGATCATTTCCAGCCTTAACGATTTTAAGTTTCTGTGGCACAGCTTTAAGTGTTAGCAAGAGACACGCAAATTCCTGAATTTCTGGTATTTGAGCCAGAGCAGCTGGAAATTGCCCTGGAATAGGAAATTTCTTTACCCAACCTGTGGAATTATCTGTGATGCAAACTCAGCTCGTGGAGGTTTGGGGGCGCAGAGGGGCTCAACCAACCCTGCAAATCCAGCAGGGAACAGAGCAGATAAGGCTCTGTGAAAAAATCAAAATAAAAACCTGATTTTCCTGGTGCCATCTCCTTGGGAACCAGCACTTCTGCAGCTGGGAATTCCCTGTGGGAGCAGAAGGCTCCAAAACAGGGACAAAACAGGGAAAATCCAGAGCTGATGGAGAGCAGGGCATGGGGAAGGAGCTGGAGGGTCACAAGGACCATGGAATGGGGCCACCATCCCCAATATTCCAGCTCAACAACTTCCAGCCTGAGCTTCCTCAAGATCTGAGCTCCCATTTGGCAGCTCTGAGCCCCCTGGGATGGGATAAACCAGGCAGGGGGAATGAATTCCTATTTTTCCTCCTCAGAAGTGCAGGATCTGCTGGAAAGGGAATAGAGCTGCTGTGTCCCCCTCACCTCTGTGCATTAAAAATGGGTAAAACTGCTCCAAGGGCCATTCCCAGGAAGGAGAAATGGGAATTTTGTGTATTGTTAACACCACAGTGCTTCATTGAATCAATGATTTCACTCCTTTCCCCAAAATTCCCCAAAATCCAGGGCAAAACTCCCCCCACTCCAAACACACCCCCTCTGTCTCCAGCCAGGGGGTTCCCAACTGGATTTTTCACTCAGATAAGGGCACTGGGAAGTTTATTCCAATAAATTCTTCCTGGCAAGGAATGTAACACCCAGCCAGGAACAGCTTGGACTCAATTTTAAAGGATAATTCCCTTTAAAACGGAATTATTTTCCCCTGGACGCCCCCAGTGTTTTCTGCTCTGGAGATTTTGGGTTGTTTTTTACCTTTTTGGGCTTTGCTCCCAAAAAAACAGAGCCTGTAAAAATTCTCCTGGGAGCTGGGAGGGAAACTCTCCTTCCAGACAGACACTGAGGCACAATTCTGATCCAGTCCATGCCTTTTTCTGGATTTTGTATGCAAAATGCACCAGCTGAGCTGTGCAAATGCTCCTCTCTGATGGGGGTAATGGGCTGTGCAACAAAACGAGCAATTCCAGCTTCTCCCCTAAAATCCATTTGGAAAAATGCTCCATCCTGCTGCCATTTGAATCCACATAAAATATTAACTCCCAGTCAGATCCCTCCTGTTTCATTTCAGTAAGAGCCCAAGATTCAGGGACAAAAGCCGCAGGTTTTGCTCCTGATTTGGGAAGAACCTGATGGAAAACTGAAATGTTTCCCACCTGCTCAAGGGAGGCACAGCAGTGACCCCAACGTTCTGCCCCTGACACACCAAGCACTCCACACAACCTGAAAAATCAGCACTACAACCTGAAAAAATCAGCATTACAAACCCAGAGTTATGATTTTTTTCTGCAGGGAATACGAAATAAAACTCAAATAGAAAAAGGAAGACGCTGTGGCTGCCTCTGTAAATTTTCTAACATTCTGTTTTTAATGTTGTTCCTTATCCCTGCTCCTTATTTACAGCAATAGCACCGATCCCAAGCCCTAATTTCTTTGTTTTTCCCACTAAAAGGAGCCCAAAGCCACGACCCTGGAGCACAGAATCAACCAAATGCAGAAAATCCAACCCCTTGCACCCTTCCAGGAGTTAGTAAATGCTTGTGACCAGAGCACTGGGAGGAGGGAGTGATGCAGAAATGCAGAGGGAAGAGGGAAAAGCACCCAAACTTTTCAGAGTGGCGAAGTTTTAGAGATTACTGGAAAGTCCAATGAAATGTTCCAGGAGATTGTTATCAAAAAGACAGTGAGGAAGAGCCAGAAAAAACTTACACACAGACGTCTTCTGGTTGTTGTCCTTGCTGGGCATGAGTTTCACCCCTCTGGACTTGAGCTCCATCTGCTTCTTGACTGCAGGGGTGGGAAACAAAGGAAAGACGAGGAAAAAGTTGAGCTGAGCTTCAGGGATTGTCAAGTTTGTATTTTAAAAATAAAAACGTGAATCACCCACATCCTGCATCCTTGCCTTTGGGATCAGCTTATCCTGACTGCTCAAAACCAGCAGGGGTTTGTTTTTCCATGTTAGGGCTTTGGAGAGGGATTTGTTTTCTATGTTAGGGCTTTGGAGAGGTTTAATTTCAAAATAAAAATGGGGTCCAACCCCTCCCCAGTCCCTCTGTAACCCACTAAAAATGGGAGACAGGAAAAAGGGAAGCTCTGAGGAGTTTCAGGGATGCTGAGAGCAAAATGCTGAGCTGGTTTCCCCCCAGTTTTTCTGGAATTTATCCCATGAACCCATTACACAGCAGAGCCATTCCAGGGGAGCACTCAGAACCTAAAAACCGCAGAGCTGGTGTGAATAAACAGCAGGAAAACAGCAGGGAAAAGAAAATTAAACCCCATTACTGGCCTAGGGAAATATCAGCTTGGAGCCCCACACCTGGGGGACTCCTCCCCAAGTGTGACCATTCCCTCCTGGCTGCAAACTTCCACCAGAAGAGGAGAAAAACCAGGCAAGGGAACAAGAACTCATCCATCTCCAAGGGCCCCATCCTTTTCCCCACACCAGGGAGCAGCAATTTGTTTTCCTGCTCTGGATTTGGCTGCTGCCGCCTCCACCCCCAGGGTTTGACACAAACCCCACCTGGCAGAACCATCTGGGAGCAGCACAAACACCTGGATTTGGGATCATTCCAGCCTCCAGAGGCAGGAATCGGGATAGAACAGCCTCTACTGTGAGGAGCTGGGATAAAAGAGCAGGAATTGGGATAACGCAACAGGAATTGGGACAATTCCAACAGGAATTGGGATAATTCCAACAGGAATTGGGATAACCCAACCCTCACTGCAGGAATTGGGGTAATTCCAACAGGAATTGGGGTAATTCCAACAGGAATTACCTTCCAACAGGAATTGGGAATAACCCAGCCCTCACTGCAGGAATTGGGATTAAAAAATCTCCACTGCAGGATTTGGGATAACCCAACAGGAATTGGGATAATTCCAACAGGAATTGGGAATAACCCAGCCCTCACTGCAGAAATTGGGATAATTCCAACTGGAACTGGGATAATTCCAACAGGAACTGGGAATAACCCAGCCCTGCAGGATTTGGGATAACCCAACAGGAATTGGGATAATTCCAAGAGGATTTGGGATAACCCAGCCCTCACTGCAGAAATTGGGATAACCCAACAGAAACTGGGATAATTCCAAGAGGATTTGGGATAACCCAGCCCTCACTGCAGGATTTGGGATAACCCAACAGGAACTGGGATAATTCCAACAGGAATTGGGATAATTCCAACAGGAACTGGGGTAACCCAGCCCTCACTGCAGGATTTGGGATAAAAGATCCTCCACTGCAGATTTGGGATAACCCAACAGGAATTGGGATAACTCAGTGTCCAAATCACTTTCTGGGAGCCTTTTCCTGACGAGCCAGCCCTTTATCCTTGGAGAAACCCACTTCAAACCCTTCTTCCTCGTGTTCTTCATCTTGTCAGGCTTTCATCCCTAAATTAGCACATTGCTAAGACAAAGCTGTCAAGAAGAATTACCCATGTAACTAAAGAGGGGGTTTTTAATCGTGCTGGGTTTTTTTTTTTTTGGGCTTAAAAAGGACCTGTTTGGAACAGCTGCTGCAGGAGGCTCAGACAGGGAGAGGCTCCTTGAAGCTCACCTGAGGTGCTGCTTTGAGAGGGATGCTGGGTGCAGCTTTTCACTCATCATTTCCTCACAGCTTTTGGCTTTCTCTTTAAATAAAGCAGCAAGAACTTCAAAAAAAATTTTAGCTGGAAAATATTCATGAGGAAAAGCTGCTGCTGCTCCTGTCTTCCTCAGCAGCTTCAATCTGTTCAGGGCAGCTGTCTTTTTTTATTAATTTAAGAAGGGAAAACTAATTAACAGCAGGCTGCTGTCAAAGCAAATCGAACTCTTTGTTTCTTTTTACTCCAAATCCACCTGCAAGTGCAGCAGGAGGAAGAAAAAGCAGCAGGTTTTGGGATGCCCCAAAGGTCCACGTGGATGGGAATCACAGGATATTTCCAGCCTGATCTCAAGGTTTTTAATAAATGTGGTATCAATGGATCAAAAAAAGGACTTGGGGCTGCTAAAACTCACATTTTTGGGGTAAAAAAAAAAAATCTATTTCTGCTTCAAATAAAATAGTGATACAGACATTCCTGTAGTGATTCTCCAGCTTTTTCCAAGCAAACACAGGGATAACCCCAAAATCCCACCCCAGCATTCCCTCCCAGGCAATAAAACCCAGGCAATTCCAAGTTTCCAAGGCTGAATTTGGATTTTGATTTGAATTTTCCAAGGATGTGGGTTGGGCCTCTGCAGTCTCTAAGCCTCTGCCCCGTGGTTGTGCTTTGGGGCACGAGCAGCTTCACAGAATAATCCCCATTTTGGTATTCTCCACAGCTCCCCACTGCACATCCAGCCCCCAAGGGAACATTCCCACTCTCCACACAAACAAAAGCTCAGCTCAGATGATTTGTGCCCCACAAAGAGGAATTCAGAGGCCAAGCAGAGCTTCCCAAGCGTTGGTGAACCCCACCAGAGCTGATGGAGGCACCAGGGATGGGATGAGGCATCCTTGGGAACTTTTCCATCAGGACACAGCAAGCTGCAGGGATTTCCCCAGTGCTGAACATCCCAAACCCAGGAGAAGGCAGTGGAAGGTGCCAGGGGGTGCAATCAGAAGAATTTTAAGGTCTCTTCCAACCCAAACCATTCCAGGAATTCTCTGGCATGGGGAAATTCATAATCTGGATACAGCCAGGCTTGGAAAATTTTCAGGGACACATTTCTAACCAAGGCTCTCCCAGAGCCATCCCTGCCAGATCCCATCCAACAAACATCCCTCTCCAACCCCGTTCCTGATGGAAAACCTGGCTCCCAAACCCCTCAGCCATGAGAACAAGACACTCCTCAG
This sequence comes from Molothrus aeneus, assembly GCF_037042795.1. Classification (NCBI taxonomy): domain Eukaryota; kingdom Metazoa; phylum Chordata; class Aves; order Passeriformes; family Icteridae; genus Molothrus; species Molothrus aeneus. The sequence continues at coordinate 2,472,083 of NC_089668.1, forward strand.
TGAGCAGCAATCCCAAAATTCAGAGCCTGAGCTGCATCCCCAGGAAACATCTCCTCCCCTAACTGCACCATGTCCCTTTCCAGGAGAATTGATAAAGATAAATTGGTGAAGATAAATTGATGAAGAGGGATCACTGCATCCTCTCCTCCTCATCCTTCATTTCGGAGCCCTAATGACGGAAGTCAGACTTTACAAATGACTCCATTTAGATCAGAACCAGGCACAGCAAAGCACCACTTGTTTTTGTGCTTTTTTAAAAATTTAAACAAATAAGAACAATTCTCCCACTCCCTGCCCTCAAAAATCCTGTGTTTGAAAATCTACTTTGTTTGTAAATTGGAATGTGGAGCAGTACTACAAAGGACTGTGTCAGGATAATTGGATGAACAGAAACTCCTGTTTTCTGGAGGCTTTTGCTGCTCACACGTATCCAACAGATCTAATGGAATACTCAGCATCCTGTCAGATTTGAAAGATGACATTACAAAGCTCTGCCAGCATGGCAGGCAGGCCGGGCTGTTCCTTTCAAACCACTTCATGTTGCTCTAAATGAGGATTTAAGCAGAGCTTTATTTATTTTTAATTTGGAAAACAGTGTTTCAGCAAAAGCAACAGAAAAAAAAATCTATTCCATGAAGTTCTCCTTGTTGGGGGAATTGCTGTTAAATCCAGATCCTGCCTGGATCTCTCCCTCCTGCTGGGATGGCTCAGGATGCTCACAGGGGTTTCTTGTTCTTGGAGGAGAAGCCCCCTCAAGTGCAACTCTTTGGAAAAAATCCCTCTTTTGGCAGCCTGAGCAATGGATCTTTGGGAATCAGAGCCTGGACAAGCACTGGGATTATCCAGAATTGCCCAGGACACTCCACAGGATGCACGGCAGGAGCCAAAAATCTGTTTGGAACCCGAGGGGGAGATCCAAGATGGGAAATGGAAGATCCAAGATGAGGAAACGGAAGATCCAAGATGAAAGGGAGAGGATCCAAGGTGAAAAGGAGAAGATCCAAGGTGAGGAATGGAAGATCAGGATGAAGAGTGGAAGATCCAAGATGAAAGGAGGAAGATCCAAGATAAGCAGTGGGACACACAAGAAGTGAAATGGAAGATCCAAGATGAAAAGGGGAAGATTGAAAATGAGGGGAAGGTCAACAATGAGGAGGGCAAGATCTAAGATCAGGAGCGGGAGGTCCAGGATGAGCAATGGGAGAGGAGTAAGGATGAAGAGGGGAAGATCCAGGATAAAGAGCAGAAGATCCAAGATGAGAAAGGGAAGATCCAAGATGAGGAGTGAGAGATCCAGGATGAAGAGGGGGGAGGATCTGTCCAAACTGAAGCCAAACTGATCCATCCACGGGTAGAATCTCAAATCTACCCATGCACAGATCTGTAGCTCAAAGCCATGGATGGGGCTGGGAGCACCCTGGGATATTGGGAAGTGGCTGCCCATGGAAGGGGTGGAAGTGGATGGGGTTTAAACCCATTCCAAACCATTCCAAGATTCCCTGACTCCCTCAGCAAGCCATTGAAGTGTCTCTGGTGAGCAGCAGGGCTGTGCTGGGCTGGAGCTCATCCCATTCATCTTCCTCCCGCAGGGAAGGGAAGCGGCCGGGGCGGGGAGATCGATAAGAGCTGCAATTACGTGTTGGTAACAATCAGCTCCAGAGCAATTAGGGAGCCAAGTTCTGCCATAAAACATGTGCAGAGAGGGGCAGCAGCAGCAGCCAGGGCAGCATTCCCATCTCTCCAATTCCAGCCCTACCACCAGCCTTTTGCAGCTTTCCCAAAATCTTCTGATTTTATCAATTCCCACCCAGCCCCTCTGATGACCTGAGGTGCTGCCATCTCACCTGATTAAAAACTTCAAGATTATTTTCTTCCACCTTTTTTGAGGAGACAGGATGGGGAGGAAAATAAAAAAAATAATTTTAAAAAATAATTGTATGGACACATTTCTTCCAGTCCCTTTCATTTCCTTACGTGGGGAATGGGGAAAAAAAGCATTTGCAAAAAAATCAAGATTCACCTTAATGAAAGGGAAAAGGGAAATATTTAACTCTCCCAGGAAGGGAACAAAATGAATTTGCTGTGTTCAACAACAACAACAAAAAAAAAAAAAATCCTCTCCACAGCCTGATTGCATCTAACCTTGCTTTTACATTCCTAAAGTGATTTCCAAATGAGGGCACGGATTAGGGAGAGCAGAGAGGGAACAGACAGAGAAGGTGTTCTGCAAAACTCGGGATCAATTTAAACAAGCTGGAAAGGAAATTGTTTTCTTATAGATTATCAGCAAAGCCAGACCCTGTCCTAGGGGACCCAGGGGGTTCATAAATGATGTACAGACACGTCTTTAGAAAACAGACAGCAAATTAGAGCCACCCTAAAGCCTCCCCTTGCTTCTCCTGGACCATCCTGATTCAGCTCTCCTGATGAAAAATGCATTTCAGCTGCTGTGCTTGCTGTGGAATTACATGGCCTGTTTTGTAAGGATTTATCTCCAGTGAAATATTTATGGCCAGGCCAGGTTGTGGAAAGGGTTACAGGGAGGTTTTTAAAGTATCAGCATCTCCTGTCCTACACATGCCACTGCCTGCAGACACCTTTCCCTTCATCCCTGGGAATCTTCACTGCTTGGCTGCTTGTTTTGCTGGGTCTTTAAGCACTGAAAGGCAGAAAGAAGCTGCCAAACTCCACAAAAACAGCAGGAAAAATGAGGGCAGGTCCCCTCTGGCAGCTGGGCCGAGGTCCTGTCCCGATTCCAGCTCAGGAATGGGGAGTTCAGTTCATTTTCCAACACTCCATCCCCAGTTCATCCCCTGTGCACATGAGATGAGAACCCCCTGGCATTTCTCTGAGCAGGGGAATGAGGACATTCATCCTGACCTTGCTGTGGAGGGAAAAGCCTGACTCAGACAGGTGCTTTGGAGGAAGCTGCAATCCTGACAGCCAGGGAAAAGCCATCCAAAGGGAAGCTGCTTTTTCCAGACATTTATGCTGCACAGCAACAACAAAAGGGTTTTTTTTCCCCTTGTTTAAAGTCCTTTTTCCTTGGTTTTTTTTTTTTTTCCTTGCAGTTTAAAGTGATTTATAGGTTCAAGGAAAGCAGAGAAGTTAAATAATGATGTGGTTCATTCGTTGAGGCCATGACAGCCCTGCTAAGAACAGCCTGGGAACACCCAAACGGGGCAGCTCTGCGGATTTATCCAAGGAAAATCCTCTCCCTTTCCCTTGACTCCTCTCCAGAGCTTTTTCCCAGCAAGGGCCTCTTGAGATCAAACCTGCAGAGCTCCCCTGAGCCCAGCCTTGGGGTGGACTCAAATCATTCCTGCTCCTTCCCTGCTTCACTCCCCCATTCCTGGATCCTGCACCCACAACCTCCTCCAAAAACATCACAGCAGTGGTGGGAACACTTGCAAGGAATCCACTCCACCCATCCTGGTCCAACCAGGAGCAGAACCTTCACTTCCAAAGGATCCCCTGTCCCTCAACAGCGCCTGAACATCCCCATCCTGAAATCTTTTCATCCCAATGCTGAATTCTGCCCTGTGAGGGTGGGGAAAGGGCTGAGAGGGATTTCCCAGAGAAGCCCCTGGATCCCTGGGAGCGTCCAAGGCCAGGCTGGAGGGGACCTGGAGCACCCTGGGACAGGGGAGATGTCACTGGATGGGCTCTAAGGTCCCTCCCAGCCCAAACCAGGCTGGGTTTTTCCATGAAAACCACACTTTGGGGGATTCCAGCTGGAAAATAACAGCAGCAGGGCCGTGCAGGGAGGCAGCTGGGGATTCCTGGCTGGGGTTACTCTTAACTGGGGGCTGAGGGTTGTTTTTGACTTTGTTTGTGGCGTTGGAGCTCGCGTGGGGTTATCTCAAGGGGCAATTTGGGCTGTTTAGGGGGGCAGGAAGCAGTTTAGCCTAAAATGCCACCTGTGGGAGTTGGAGATGAAGGTTTGAGTCCTTTCTTCCTGAAATGCTGGGGTAACTCTGAAAAGGGGTTTATGTTGTCATCTCATCACAGGGGTTCCATGCTGTTGTCTCCTATCACAGAAGGTTCATACCTGCTTGGTGTTTCTCCTGGGCAGCTCCTCAGAGCACTGACTCTTTCTTCTTCACAAAGCAGCCACTGGCTCCAGTTCCCTTCTCACCCACCCACCCCACTCTTTTATGGCATCTTCTGCTCACTGGTCACAGCTGTGGCCTGGTAAAGTCAGGCCTGTTCCTAATCTTTGATCATTGGCCCAGCTGCAGCTCCTTAGGGGCAAGGTTACTTTCTACACCATCTTTATTTTCTTATATTCTATCCCCCTACAGCTTCAGTCTTCCATCTTTGGCTTAAAAGACCAATGTTCTTTGTACACCATCTTTATTTTCTTATATTCCATCCCCTTACAGGTTTAGTCTTCAATCTTTGGCTTACAAGATCAATGTTTTTATAAACTATTAGAGTTAATTAGAGTTGGAGTAGTTTGTGTTCTAGGGTGGCCACAAGGGGAAATAAAACCAGAATGATTGTGAAACAGGTGAACGAGGAAATCAAACTGGAATGATTGTGAAACAGGTGGATGAGGAATGAGGAAATCAAACTGGAATGGTTGTGAAACAGGTGAACGAGGAAATCAAACTGGAATGGTTGTGAAACAGGTGGATGAGGAATGAGGAAATCAAACTGGAATGATGGTGAAACAGGTGCAAGAAGCTGGTTGGGGTGGGTGAGGCCAGGCCAGGGCATTTATTTCTCCCTTCTTACCTTGGTACTGGGCACTGAAGCCCTTCTGCCTGTGGTTGCCATCAGAGGTGAAGTGCAGCCTCAGCCAATTTTTACTGCTGATCACAGGGGCGGGCAAATTCATCCCAGTGAACCTGCAGGAGAGCAAAGCAGCACAGCCACGTCAGGACCCGGCAGTGAGACCCCAAGCCCACCTCTCCAGGCCACCCTCCTCCCCCAGGAGTCTGGGGACTCCTCTGTGGGTACCACACAGCCAAGGACAGCACCCTCCCCGCTCCAGGGCTGCCCCCAGCCCCACATTCCTGCTGGGATTCCCAGCTGAGAGCTCCGTGTTTGTAGTTAGAGAAGTTCCCAGTCCTTTTTCCTAAAGCAAAGAACATTTCCAAGCTCATCTCTTCACGTTTGGTTAACCCCACTCCGAAATCGATTTATTTTAACTCAGGAAGGGAAAGGATGGCAAGAACCTCTTAATTTTGTAATTTATTTATGACCAATCCCAACCTGAGGAAGATTCCAGCCAGGATCAGAGGTGCAGCAGCCCTTCATATCTGTTCATAATTTTATTTCCATTTTAAAATATGATGTTGCCTGCTTCATTTAACTCCAGCTCACAATTCCTGGCTGAGTTTTGTCCCAAACCAAGTTTTAGACTGGAACAACACCTCAGACTCAGACTGAGACCCACAACGGTGACATTCACCATGGTGGGGACACCAATGCCCTCTCTGTTCCTGCTAATGAAAGTTAATTACTTTAATCCCCAATTATCACTTATTTAAAAATCACTGCCATTTCAACAACCAGTATTGGCATTCCAACACCTTTTATTGGCATCCAACACCTTTTATTGCCATTTCAATTCCCATTTTTGCCATTCCTACACCCATTTTTGACATCCCAACACCCCCTGCTTCTTTTAACGAAGGCAAAAGCATCCTGGGAATCTGTTCCATCCAGAGGGTTATTTCAGATTTGATTATTAAACATTTTTTTGCAGCAGATCTGACAGCCCATGGAGCACCTGAAGAGTCCTTCAGCCACCCAGGCCCATCCAGAAATGACCTCAGCTCCTCCAGGGGGGAGCCAGGCTGGAATTGGCAGCGTTAATTAATGGCACCCCTGTGCTCCCAGCCCCTTAATGAGTCCCTTAATGAGCTGGCAGGGTGATTAGTGCATAACTAAACCACCCACAGTACAATCCAGACCCTGGATTATCCCGTGCCTGGATCCCGCAGCGCTCTGGGATGATTTAAGACTGGGATTTAAGGTTGTTCCCAATCATTTCTCCATGGATTGTCTCCATCTCTGTTCCCAGCCCTTTCAGGAGAATGAGGTGGAGCAGAAGTGGGATCCTCTGTGGCTTTTTGCCATCCTTGGGGAACTCCAAGGCAGCTGAACCCATTGGATTGGAAACTTTCTCAAAGAACTGAGTTCAAACAAACAGATTTGGGGCCGAGATCAAACATGGGATGCCCCAAACCCATCCTGAGGAAGTTCTCCTGGCTGGTTGTTATGACAACACCCTTAAATTTAATGCTCTCATCCCTCAAGGGCCCTTTCATTGTTCATTCTGCAGCAGCAAACCCCTCAGAAGTAATCTTTAGCTATGCAGAGCCAAATTTCCCTTTCACAGCTGTAGTTCAACTGCCTGAGATAAAAACCAGACAGCAGTGAACCAAAGCTGCCTGGATGAGGCTCAGCTTCTCCTGTCCCCCATCCCCGGTTTTGGTTTTGATCAGCACATCCTTGAAGGGTGGATTCATCCCAAACCTGAGATGTTTTTCCCTTGTGTGGCACCAAAGCCTCCACATTAAACAAAATTCCTCTGTTCAAAACAGGGAGGGGTAAATGCCATCAAAACTCCTCTTTTTGAGAAAAAAAACACTGAAGTGAGGCCTTCTCAACTCTTTTATTTCTTTCCTTGCTCTCTCACTTCCCACCGAATCCAGGCATGAAATATTTATCCCATTCCCTCCCCTGGCACAATTAGTATGGCTGTACATGGCTGGCACTGATTACTCTGCATTCACGTCCCATTATCTATTTACAATCCCAATTCCTGCTTTAATTTGTTTCCACGCAGTGAGGAAGAAAAGGAAGGGGGGAAAAAAAAAAATCAATCAAGTGTCACAAAGTGAGGCAGAAGCACTGGAGGAGCAGGAGGAGATGTTTGCACACGGATTTGGAGCACCCTGAAATTTGATTATCAGCAATCTGGCCATTAGTTCTTCTTAAATGGACCCAAATAAGATGAGAATTCCTGGTGTGGATGCTGCAAACCCAGTGCAGGAGTCAAAGGCATGACTAAAGGCAGGGATTCCATCTGAAATCCTGTTATTTCAGACGAAATATGTGGAGATGATGGATTTAAATATGAATTTGAAGGAGCTGTTTGCAGTCAAACACCAGCTCCAAATAAAAGCAAAGCACATCACTGGGGATGTTTCATCTTTTTTTTTTTTCCCCCAGAACTGATTTTGTTGATTTATTTAACCTCTCTGTTCATTTAATCTCTGTTTTGACACCCCTTGGATCTCTGCAGATAATTCCCAAGATCAGCCAGGCTGGGTCCTGGCTCCTCCTGGAGCCTCCACCACAAATCCTGGGTGAATCTCCCTGAAATTTCATCTTCCTGGAGCTCAGATCCATCTTTTCCTTCCCTGGCTGTGCTTAACCCAACAGTGGGACCCACTGGAGTGGCTGGGAGGAGGAGGAGGAGGAGGAGGAGATAAGGGGAGATCCCAGCAGCTTTTCCATGGATGGAGGAACCAAGGGAGATCTCAGCAGCTTTTCCATAGATAGAGGAGTCAGATGGAGATCCCAGCAGCATCTCCAGGCAAGGAGGAGCCAAGGGGAGATCCCAGCAGCATCTCCATGGATGGAGGAACCAAGGGGAGATTCCAGGAGCTTTTCCATAGATGGAGGATCCAAGGGGAGATCCCAGCAGCTTTTCCATGGATGGAGGAACCAAAGGGAGATCCCAACAGTTTTTCCATGGATGGAGGAGCCAAGGGGAGATCCCAGGAGCATTCCCAGGGATGGAGGAACCAAAGGGAGAACCCAGCAGCTGTTCCATGGATGGAGGAGCCATGGGAAGATCCCAGCAGCTTTTCCATAGATGGAGGAGTCAAGGGAGATCTCAGCAGCATCTCCATGGATGGTGGAACCAAAGGGAGATCCCAGCAGCATCTCCATGGATGGAAGAGTCAAGGCTGGCAGTCAACACGAAATCCAAGGAGAAGAACACACCTGGATCATCCCTGGAATGTCCCAGGAGAGGCTGGAGCAGCTGGGATACTGGAATGTGTCCCTGCCCATGGATGGGGTGGCCCTGGATGGGATTTAAGGCCCTTCCCAACCCAAACCATTCTGGAATTCCACCATCCACAACTGGTTGCTCAGTTTAACCAGAATTGTTGGGGGCACAGAACTGAGCCCAACCCAAATTTCACTCTGAGCTCCATCCCCAGCTCAGCCAGGGGTTTGTGTCCCTTTCCAGCTTTTATTCCACTGATTTCCTGCCAATTCTGACTCATTTCCCTCTCACTACAACTCAGGGACACCTCTCAGCAGCTCTTCATCTCCCTGTGTATTATTATTCACTTCACCTGTATTTTTAACTTTTCATCCAAACCTCTCCTGAAATTATCAGGAGAGCTGTACCATTAATTCTGAACATCTTATTTGAGCTTGTCTGCTCTCTTAAACAAAATATACTTAAGCACCTCTAGACCTCATTTCTGGGTCGCAGGAGACTTCTCCTCACTGTGGACTTTTACAAGGAAAATGAATCATTAGATCAGTTATTGTTCCTCCTCTCCTGCACCTTCACTCTGCTCCAGAGCCTGCAGGTGCCTCAGGAAGGGCAGGGACAGACCCCACGTCACTCCCACACCTCGGGGAGAGCAGCCTGGCTCGTGGAACTCCTCTGCTTGTAGGGGATTGTGTAAAAAACCACCCTACAAACGAGGCAAAGGAACTGGTGGGAGCAGCCAGGGGTCCCCCTTGGAAGGATGTGCCCCCTCCAGGCCTCCCCTCCTTCCCTGGAATGTTTTAAGGCTGGAATTCCCCACTGGGATGTTTTTAAGACCCATCTTAACCCCCAGGACAGATTTAAACAAGATTTTTCCCTGCAGGAAGAGCAGTGCACTCCTCATTCCCCAAAAACAACGGGAATTACAAGGCCTGAGCACCCTTTCCATGAGGAAATTCCTCCTGCTTAAGTCTATTTCGTTTAAGAGAGCAGGCAAGCTCAGCTAAGATGCTCATTAATTAATTAATGGCACAATACGAGGTCAGGCCTTGGAGCTGCCCAGGGAGGTTTGGAGCTCCCATCCCTGGAGGTGTCCAGGGCAGGCCTGGATGTGGATGGGGACAAGAACTGGTGACAAACTGGGGCTGGGTGACCTTGGAGAGCTTTTCCAACCTCAATTATCCTGGAAAGGAAAACAGGTTCTTCCTCCTCCCGCGCCAGTGCTGCAGCCACGGGGAGACCTTTGTGCTCCTGGCAATTAAAATAATCAAATAATGAATCCCACCCTCGCTGCTAATTACCCCAATTGAAAGAAGCCAAGTGACAGAAGCAAAGCACTTCCCACACACTCCCAGCCTGAAACCAGAGCTTGGTTCCAGTCACACCACAGCGAGGTGACAAACACGATTAGATTGATTCCATTCAGAGCCAGCCACCCCTAATTCAGCACAACAGAACGCAACTGAGGCTCTCTAATGCTCAGCATTGCAAATCCTCCCCCCCGAACCTGCTACAGCTTTATTAGAATTTCCTCTGAAGCTGGGATATCAGAGCTGCAGAGATTGTTTTCCCCGGGCAGGCAGGGGGAGATGTGCTGATAAGGAGCGGGGCTGTGTTTATCAGCAGATAAATAACAACCAGCCCTCCGTGCAGAGCAGCCTCAACTCCCGGCTTAGTCACCCTAACAATGCACTTAAATTCCATTAAACCCGGAGTTTTACTGCCAAACTGAGCCTGGGGAGGCAGGGAGGGTGCTGGGAAGGGTGAAAGTTTGACAAGAAAGTCTCACAGATGTGTGTGTGCTTGGCAGAAAGATTTTTACATGTAGAATCTGATGAAGGAATAGAGATGGAAGCAAGTTTTGATACAGAAGAAAAGAATTGCTGGAAAAGAATTGCTGGATAACCAAGGAGGCAAAGGGTGTGTGAGTTATTATGAGGGGTTTTTATGGCTTAGAGCAGAGGATAAACCCACCCCAAACAAGAAGATGTTTTTACCAAGCAGAAAGAGAGCACAGGCAAACAAGGCAGCCAATGTGGCAAGGAGAAAAAAGGTCTCAGAATGCAAGAAAACTGAAAACCAACTTCTGGCTTAACCTGTAATGTACTGACTGTTAGTGATTGGAGAACAGTAACATGAATATGGTAATTACAGCAGTTATGATAGGCTGTAGATAAAAGTTCAGGTATAGATTGGTTCTGCTGTGTTGAGATGCTCAGCAAAGAAAAGTAAATAATGCATTGTAACCAAAACCAAAGGGTCTCCAGGCCTGCCTGCAGCTGGACCTGACAGCTGTGGGCACAGCTCTGTCACCCACGACCCTGGACTGCTGTAACACCTTGGATATGAGAGGAATGGTGGATTTGCCTTCCCAAACCAGCTGTGGGGCTGCTGGGAGATAAAACCCTCACTGGGAGATAAAAGAAACCATGGGAAGGATTCCACTGATGGGTGAATGGAAAAAGAGATTTGATTTTACAAATAAACTTTAGGTTTGCTGAGAAATGAAATTAGACATTGAGAGATGAAAGAAACAAAGGGGAAGAAAAACCCCTAAATTCCGTAAGAATTAAAAATTAAAAAGGAGGGTTGTACATTAGAGGGGAATCTTTGGGATCAGGTGTTCTGGGAAGTCTGAACCTCTCAAGTACCTCAGCAATGGGGAAAGAGAGAAGGGAAATGCAGCTGGGAAATTGGGATAAAAAGGAGGCTGCGTCCTCTAAAAATCTGAGACACCCCAGGGGATGCCCCATGGCCTCTCCCTTGATTGGAATGAAGTTCCAGGACTCCTCTGTCTCCTTTTTGGCCACGAACCTCTGGTGTTTGTGGATGGATTTTCCTGACAGATACAATAAACTGCATTTTGAAGAGAAACCTGGATCCCACATCCCTCGTTCCGGCTCTTACAGGAAGGTGTGGGGGATGTTTCAGCCCAGCGAAATCTGCAGAGGGAGCCCAAGAAGCTGTAAAGGAGATCTTGGAGCTGCATCCTGGCGCTTTTCCAGCTCACCGGGCACAGAAGTTGCTCCCTCTGGGGAGCGGAGCACAATGAGGTCACCTCAGCTGAGCTCCAGACAGGCGGCAGGGGCTGAGCTGATCCCGGCTGCCCCCAGGATGGCACTTTAATAATGGAGCAGCCTCGCTGGAAGCGACAAACGCGCTGGAAGCGACCCTGCCTGGTGGCAGCTCTGTCGGATTAAGGCCTTTTCTGACCTAGAGATGGGGCAGCTGAGAGGGGCTTGAGAAAACTTTTATTCCGTTTTCAGTCTCATTTAAAAAGTAAGACAATGCAAGTGTTACAAGTCACGCTGTCACAATCAATAACCAGCTATTTCCTAGTCACAATATATAATGTAAATATTTTTATATATAGTAAATATACATATATAATATATACTATAAATACATATTATATATATACTATATATTTATAGTATATATTACTATATAGTTAAGAAATATTTATAGTATATATTACTATAATATATATAATATATAATATATAATATATAATATATACTATATAATATATAATATATAATATATAATATATATATATTACATTACTATGATATATATAATACTATATATTACTATATACTATAATACTACTAATACTACTATATTATTACTATGATAATACTATAAATATTTCTTAACTATCAACTTTCACCACACCATACTACAAATACCTTAAAACTCATCATCTATAATTACCCTTCATAAATCCTAATACAATAAATCTTTTATAATTCCATTTCTCCAAAGTATCTCGTCTTTTTTAACAAGACCATCCTTTAAAACTTGTTTCTAATTCCATTCCTCTCTCAACAGCATCTATCCTGTTCCAGAACATTTCTAAACTCAACGTTTACACACAAATTCACACTGTGTGAAACTTCTGTCAGGTTTTAAGAATTTTTTACAAATCCATTCCCCACATTAGCTCCACCAGGGTCACACCAAGGGTGGGTTCAGCCCTGTCCTGTTCTCTCCTCCAGCCTGTCCCTCCTGCAGCTCTGCTCCCATCAGGCACTAATATATTGCTGTTGTTGTTGTTTGGGTTTTTCTTGTTGTTATTTTTTTCTTTTTCCCCCCCTAGGTCCAGACTGGAGGATCAAAAATGAGCATTTCAGGAGCTCCTCACAATTCACTGATGCCACCAAGTGCAGCATCCCTCCCAGTTTGTCTCTGACCCCTCTCAACTCCAGGGGCACAAAGGCTTCTCCCACCCCAGCTCCTTCCTCCTGTGCCTCAATCCTGTTCCTACAAAAATCCATTTTTTCCCCAGAATCCCAGCATGGTTTGGTTAGAAGAAGCTCAAGGATTATCCACCATGGCAAGGGCCACCTTCCACCAGAGCAGGGTGCTCAGAGCTCCTTCCTTCCCCTCAGAAGGGCAGCTTGGTGCTGATTTACACTAAAAAAAAATAAATAAAAAAACAGCAACAGAAGAGATTATCTGGGATCACTGAGAGGAATTTTTATGAGGGAGCAAAGCCTGGGTAATGATGATGTTGAAGGAGCAGCCTTTTGCTCCAAGTGGTCCCCCTGGTAATTCCTGCAGTGTCTCCACAAGTTTACTACACAGGATTATTGCAGGGAAGTCTCTCAGAAGGAAGCAGATCCTTAACTTGCTTTGACATTGTCATTTTACACTGCATTATTCCACAGGAGACCTGCAAAGCAATAAATCCTTCCTCTGCCAGGATGTGGGAGCCCTGTGAGAGGTGCCAGCAACAAATTGTTCAGCTAAATTCTCATTTCTGTCCCGAATTCCACCTTGTCCTCAATGACTCTTCAAGAAAAAAAAAAAAATTAAAAAAAAAGGAGTCACCTGCTTAAAGCCTACAGGAAGCTCTGAGATTTCATTCCCTGATAAACTCATGCTGGAGCTTTAATTTAACAGCAGCAGGGACAAGAAAGGTGCTTTTCAGTAACTTCCACTCCATGAAACTATCAGAGGAATAAAACTTTGTTTTTTCCCCTTTTACTCCTTTCCAAACTCATCCTTTCCAACCCAGCTTTGGCTCTTCCTGCCAAGAAAGAAATTGTGAAAAGGTGTTTGCAACATCCTATTTATTTAGGGAGCTACTGAATAACTCCAGCAGGAGAGCATAAAACAGCCCTGGCCTCATCATTTTGGGTGAATTCTCCAGAAAAATTCATTTCCAATGTGTTTGCTATTGAGAGAATCGCTGGAGTTCACCACAAGTGAATAAATTGTTGTTTCTGAGGATAAGGTGGCACCTTCTCAGCAGCAAAGTGAGTCCATCCAAACATCCCAGCACCCACCCAGCAGCAACTCCTTTGGAGATTCCCTGGGTGAGAGCTCTCAGGAAAGGGGAAAAAATTCATTTTAAATTCCACCTGCCCCTGTGCTCCCACCTTCAGCCAGCCAGGAATTCCCAGGTGGGTTTATCAAGTTCCCAGGTGGGTTTATCAAGATCCCAGGTGGGTTTATCAAGTTCCCAGTGCTGTTTGTTTCCTCCTTAGACAAAAGATGTGTGATGCACTCTGGCCATTACAAAATGCTCATTAAAATCTCCACACTGTGCACAATTCCTATTTCACACCCCAGACAGGGCACAGCCTGCCAAATCCCAAAATACTTCCACCTGCCACTGGTAAAACATGGGAAGGAGGCAGAGAATCAGCCAAGGTCACACAGATGGATTGGAGCAAACTGTGGAGTCCAGAAAAACCCATAAATCTGAGGGGTTTCCAGAAAACCCCATAAATCTGAGGGGTGATTTCACCTCCAGAATGCTCCACAAATCCTGGAGAAGCACCTGAAACTCTGTGCTCCACCCAAAGCTGGGAGGAGGGGGTGGAATTTGTTAATTCAGGCAGTTTCACGCTGTCTGCTTGGTATCAATGGGTTTAGCTGGTGGAGTTGGACACAGGAGGAGCAGAGATTTCACTGGCACAAATCCCAGGGCAGCCTCTGCCAGGAACAGCTGCTCTCTGTCTGGGAAGACCAGAGCCATTCTTCTTCCCAAAGTCTTCCAGAAGCAGCAAGAAAGGACTCAGAGCTGAGTGCCAGGAGCTGGGGACAAACCCAGCATGGGCAGGGACACCAGGAGAGGGCTCTGGGGAGGAGCATCCTGGGGTGGAATGGTCACAGGGACAGTGGGACAAACCCAGCATGGCCAAGGACACCAGGAGAGGGGTTTGGGGAGGAGCATCCTGGGGCTGGGGTGGTCACAGGGAGAGTGGGACAAACCCAGCACAGCCAGGGACACCAGGAACACCAGGAGATGGCTTTGGGGAGGAGCATCCTGGGGTTGGGGTGGTCACAGGGAGAGTGGGACAAATCCAGGGACACCAGGAACACCAGAAAGGTCTCTGGAGAGGAGCATCCTGGGGTGGGATGGTCACAGGGAGAGTGGGACAAATCCAGGGACACCAGGAACACCAGAAAGGTCTCTGGAGAGGAGCATCCTGGGGTGGGATGGTCACAGGGAGAATGGCACAAACCCAGCACAGCCAGGGACACCAAAAAGGCCCTTGGGGAGGAGCATCCTGGGGTTGGGGTGGGATTGTCACAGTGAGAACAAATGGGACAAATCCAGCATAGCCAGGAACACCAGGAGAGGGCTTTGGGGAGCAGCCTGGGGTTGGGGTGTCCCACAGAATGGGAAAAACCCAGCATGGCCAGGAACACCAGAAAAGGGCTTTGGGGAGGAGCAACCTGGGGCTGGGATGGTCGTAGGGAGAATGGGATAAATCCAGCATAGCCAGGGACACCAGGAACACCAGAAAGGGCCTTGGGGAGGAGCATCCTGGGCTGGGATGGTCACAGGGAGAGTGGGACAAACCCAGCACAGCCAGGAACACCAGGAACACCAAAAAGGCCCTTGGGGGGAGCATCATGAGTCTGGGATGCTTGCAGGGATAACGTGGCTCTGTCTGCGCCTCTCTGCTGGACAGACAGACACAGGTCACCAACAGAACCTTCTGGAAACCTCTACCTGAGCACATCCAATCACTGGTGACAGGCAGGACAACCTGGGGCAAGGCAAGGACTGAAATCTCCACCAGCTGCTTCCACAATCCCATTCCTTATTCCCACTCCTCATCTGCTGCTTCTTCCAGGGCAGTCCTGGGACACAGCACAGGCTGCCCCATCCCTGGGGGTGTCCCAGGCCAGCCTGGAAAGGACTTGGAGCAACCTGGGATAGTGGAAGATGTCCCTGCCCGTGGCAGGGGGGTGAATGAGAAGAATTTTAAGTTCCCTCCCAACCCAAACCACTCCAGGATTCTCTGACTCTGTGAAGGGCTGAGAGTTTTCAAGATTTGTGTCAAGGCTGCCTCAACACTGCCTTATGTCTGAATTAATTACATCATCCTTAATGAGAACTGAACATTATTAACTCTGAACAGCCCTGAGTGCCCCAGAGCTCTTCAGGGGAATCCCAGTGGGAAAGCAGTGCTCCCAGGGATGTGTGGAGAAAAGGGCTGGATGGAGTTCCCAGACACAGTGCTGGGATGCGGCTGTGGCTCCAGAAGAGCAGCGAGATCTCCTCCAGGGCAGGAAAACGTGGGATCAGCTGAGAATTCCAAATTCCTGCAGTGCCTGCAGCACCTTCTCCTGGCTGGGAGCTGCCTGTGGCACCTCAGGGACACGAGCCAGCAGCAGCTGCTGGCCACCAGCTCCTCTGAGCAGGGAACAGCCCTCACAGCTCATGGAAATGTCCCTTTTCAGCCATGGAAATGTCCCTTTTCAGCCATGGAAATGTCCCTTTTCAGCCAACAAGTCAGATTTCCCTGGATCACAGCAAAATCAGCTCCCACAGAGACCCCACAACGTCCAACCAGCAATGGGGGGAGCACAGGAAGGGTTTAATTTATTCCAGCAGGGTTTCATTTATCCAGGAATCACCCCCAGACATCACCCAGGAGCCCTCCCAGCGCCTGCATTCCCCAGAACACACCCCAGCCTCTCCAGGCAGAGATTTGCCCACATCCCAAACCCCTCACTGTCCATTTCCAGCTCTCCCACACAGCTCCTCATGTCCTCATTTCCCCAGGTACCAAATCAGACAAAACCAGCCAGGATTTGCAGGTTTGGTTTCATTCCAAGGGTAATTTCTGTGTGTTTTCTAAAATCCACATCTCCAAGGATTTCATCTGTACTCCTGAAAGCAGCTGATGATCACACAAAATGTTCATTTTACAGGAGATCCTGCTCTGCCCTTGGAATTCCTTGGAACAAATCCACCCTGATCCAAACCTGGTCTTTCTTCTCCGGTCAGCTTTTCTTTAGTTCAAACAAAAATGGTTATTTTATGGAGCCCTGGACAACAGCAGGTGAAAGTACTGCAGAGAGAGCAGCTATAAAAAAATGTTGTTCATATTTGAAGGACAATCAACACCAAAAAAATGGGAAAAAAAACCCCCAATTGTTCCAGTTGTCCATCAAACTGTGAGCAGCATCCTGTACCTGTGGGTACAGATCACCCTTCATTATGACAACTCCATCAAAGAGCACTCGAGTCATTTCATATTTGCTGTGTCACAGTTACATTATCAACAAGTACGAGCAGAAATGGATTTTTACAGCCAGGAGATTAAATTACACACCCTCCCCTGGCTGCCTCTCTCATGAAAATGCCCGTTACAAACAGCAGGTGAGTTAGAACACAAATCAAGGCGGTGTTTGGTCTGTTCTGTTGACAAATATTACCCAAATATCAACCCCAAACCTCAGCAGAGGGATGTCACCTCCCTATCAGGGCAAAGCAGGCAGAAATTCCCCCTGAACACAGCTGCTCTCAGGAAATATTCCCAGGATCAGCCCTCCTGAACCTTTGTTATCTCACCTGCCCACATCTTATCTGGGGACCCAGCACTCCCACATTTCCATGCAGCGTTTCAAGTCACTCCTCCCAAATCAGCTCCTTATCAGCTCCAGCGTCCCCTGCCCTTGCTCCCAAGTGGCTCTGCTGTCCTTTATGTCCCTCCCTGCTCTGGGGGTGCCACCAGAACCAGCTCCACCTGAGGAGAGCTCAGGATAAAGCAGAGGGATGATGGTGACAAGGCCCAGGTGATGCGAGGTCACTTCAGCTCATCAGGAGCTCTACATCCCCAGCCCAGAGAGGGAACAGGGACAGCCACGAGCCATCTGTGACCTGGCAGGGTGATGGCCTTGGTGACACCACTGGAGAACGTGGCAAAATGATTTCCTTGTGAATGAACCACAGAGAGAGCCCTGGGACAGCTTCACCTGGGGATCAGCCACACAAACTCATTTTGGGGGGTGAATCCCAGAGTGGGGCAGGGTTATGGGGCCACAGAGGCTCAGCTGGTGCCACCCCAGGGCACAGGGCCCAGCAGTGTGTGCAGAGGGCTCTGGACGTCCCCAGGGAGGGACAACCCACAGCCAATCCTCCCTGGGCTCTGTTCCAGTGCCCACAGGGCAGCTCTGCCTCCTGGGCACGGGAATTGCTGGGCTCAGGCCCTGCCCGGGGCTCTGGGGCCATCGCTGGGCCTGGAGCTGAGCCTGGGCCTGCTCTGACCTCGGCACACAGGGACAGACAGGGGGACACAGGGACGGACAGGGATGGACAGGGGACACAGGGATGGACAGGGACAGACAGGGATGGACAGGGACAGACAGGGACGGACAGGGACAGACAGGGATGGACAGGGGGACACAGGGATGGACAGGGACAGACAGGGATGGACAGGGACAGACAGGGATGGACAGGGATGGACAGGGACGGACAGGGACAGACAGGGACAGACAGGGGACACAACAGGGATGGACAGGAACACACAGGGATGGACAGGAACCCAACAGGGTCACCCAGGTACAGACAGGATGGACAGGGACAGACAGGGTCACCCACAGACACACGGGGACACCCAGGGACACCCAGGGACACACAGGGACAGAGAGGGACACAGGGGGACACTCAGGGACTCCCAAGGACAGACAGGGACAAACAGGGACCCAACAGGGTCACCCAGGGACACATGGGGACACTCAGGGACACCCAAGGACAGACAGGGACAAACAGGGACACCACAGGGTCACCCAGGGACACATGGGGACACTCAGGGACACCCAAGGTCACAACAGGACACCCAGGGCTGAGGGCCCCTCTCAGCATCTCCTCAGCCCCAGCTCCCTCAGCCTTTCCTGCTCCAGGCCCTCCCTCAGCTCCACAGCTCTCCAGGAGCTCCTGGCCCTGCTGTCCAAAGGACCCCAGAGCTGGACAAGCTCTCCAGATGTGCCTCCAGGGCTGACTATTTATATTTTTAATTCTCACTGAAGACAACAACCTAGAGCCCAGCTGATCCCACCTGCCCCACATGAAGCCACTCCTGCCTTCACTCCTTCCACAGAGGACAAAAAGCCCAGAAATGCTCTTGGCTTCCTTCTCCCAGAGACCCTGGGGTGGACAATAACAAAAAAAAAAAAAAAAAAAAAAAAAAAGCCTGCAGAGCTTTCAGCCTCAGAGCCTGATTTTCCAGGCGCTCTCCTGCAGTTCCTCTGTAATGGCATTTTTTATGGCCAGGCCGAAGGAACCTAATCTTGCAATTATTCCATTTAATGCCATGTAATGGCTGGGCAGCTTCCTGGGATATGGGAAAGGAGAAGTGTGGTATAATTGCATTAAAGTGGGAAACAGGAGTAACTACTCACACTAAAAAGGATGAGGAATAAAAGGCAACACGGTGTGAATTGTAGAGAAAGGAGCGGGTTTATGACATGCAGCTGAAGGTCTGGCAGCTTCTGAGAGGCACCATTCCCCTCCTGTCCCCTTCACTTCCCACCAGGACAATAAAGGAGGAAAAGGAGGGAGCCGGGAGCATAAAATCCACAGGGTTTGCAAAGGGGATAAATTGGGTTTGAGGACAGAGTGAGCAGGTCAAGGGCAAGGCACCTCCAGGGAGATTCTCCTGGTGCACTGCAGCATCCCCAGGAGAACCTGGCAGCACAAGGTCCTAAAAATGTGGGACATCTGCTGAGCAGCCCCAGTTCCCAGGACAGAGACCTCCCTGATCCCTGACTTCACAGCATGAAAAAGGAGACTGGGGAAATTAAAAAAAAAAAAAAAAAGAATAAATGTTATCACTTGAAAGGTCACCAGGGTGGCTCAGCAGTGCAGGAGGGATGGATGGCAGCAGGGGATGAATTCCTGAGGGGAAGGACTCACATAACTCCTGCTTGCAAAAGCCAAAAGTCAAGCGTCCCAGGCTCTGTAATTCAGGCACAATGAGGATTCAAGGAATTCTCAAGGAATGGAGTGAAAAGATTCGACTTTAACAGAAGAAAACAACAAAAGTGGGAAGGATGTGTGTAGTGTGTTCCACAGCTTCCAACCCAGCCCACGATTCCATGGGTCTACTCCCCTTTGCTTTGCACGAGGAAAAAACACAAACACACCCCAAAACACACCCCAAAACAAACCACAAAACACACCCCAAAACACACCCCAAAACACACCCCAAAACCAGCTGAGGCACCAAGACTGGGCTGAAGGGAACCACCTGAGCTACAAAGAGACCTGTTGGGATTCAAACAGAGCTTCTGAGCTCAGCTCTACACACCTGAGAGCACCTGTACCTGTAATGAATGCAAAAGTTCACCCAAATATCACCAGATTATAAAATACAGTATTTTCTATTCACCTGGGGACTTTTAAGGCTCCATCCCCGTGCTGAGACCTTTTCCTGCCACCCCAAATCAGAGGGAAGAGTCCAAGACATGAAGCTTTGAAAAGGTGGATTCACCCTGTGTAATTGTGAGAACCAACACAGAAAATGCTAAACCTTTTCCTTTCTCCTGCTTCTGCAGGAATGGGAATCTTCCAGACATTTCAGCTTCTCCCTCCATCAGACTCCACACAGATCCTCCACACCTTCACACGTCTGATCCTTTCAGCTCAGCTCTCAAATGTCAACATTCATTTACCTCCTAATTAACATCATTACGAGCTGTGACATTTTTCTCATCTTCCTGCTTAGCGTTTTTTTTTTTTGTTTGGTGGGTTGGTTTGGTTTTTTTTTTGGTGTGTCCTGATGGTTTCTGTCAAGAGGCTGTTTTCACTCCCAGCTTTTTTAAAAGTAACAGTAAAAACTTGTTATTTCCAATGAGGAGCTGCTGTGTATTCCAGGGATTGCTCCTGACAAGGAGGGGCTGGGAGCGCTGCTGGGAGCTCTCTGGCAACAGCTTTACCTCAACTTTAATTGCAATTCATGGAGAGTCTTCTCCTCCTGTTAATTTTCCTGGCTTGCCTTTGACGTTATTCCTCCTGGCATGGAATTTTCACCCACCTCAGCAAACTGGAGCCAATTCCATCCCTTCATCAACACTCATTACCTAATAGGGCAGGCAGAGCAGTGGCCAAGGGGTTTCTGGGCATTTTGGTGGCATTTTGTGGTTGGTTTTTTGTTTTTGTTTCTTTTTTTTTTTTCATTTTGCCTCCTTGGATACAATATGCTAAATACAAGCTTTGCAAATTCTGCTTTTCACTGCAAATCCAAACAGGTCCACAAGCAAGATTTAGTTTCTGCCAGGAGTGGTGGCAAAATCTCTCTTTCCTGATCAGGTCTGGGGAGTCTCAGGACACATCTGGACCCTCTGCCCTGATGAGATCAGGGCACAGAGAAGGTCCCAGCACAGCCACAGGCCTTGTTCAGCTTCAGTCAGGAAAATGGACACAAATCCCCCTGAATCACCAATTCCAGGATGTCTTTATGTGTATTCCCATGATTGAACTAATACCTGGAGCAGCCACAGGAAAAGCCCTGCAGTGTCTGAACGTGTCCAAAGCCTGGTTTTCCTGGGCCCTGCTCCCCACAAATGATTTGTCCACAAACAATCACTGTTCCACATGAAAATCCTCCAATAAAAGAGGAAACTGGAGCAATAAAGGTGCTTTATTCTGCTCTCTCTGGTGCAGAGACCCCGTAAAAGTGGTCGTGGGTTAAACCCAACCCCGTGTTGGAGAAAGGATCGATGGATGTGTCCCACCCCAGCAGTGCCCTGTGTTTATTCCAGCACTTCCAGCCCAGATTTCCCTGGACCTAAATGACCTATTTTGATGGAGTATGTAGGTAATCCAGGGACATGAGCAAACATTGTGCTAAATTCAGATAAATGGCCTCGATTCAAAGTGAATTTTATAAATGACCCAGCCCAAGTGGGACAGCTCTGCCTTTATGTGCATTTTAACACAATGCACCCCTTAAGGCAATTAGGGCTGAACAGCATCAATTCCACATTTAAATATAATTCCTGGGGAGGATCTGGAAAGAACACAGGAAAAAAAAAGGCTAAACAAACCAAATCAAGGAAAGAGCAAAAGAGTTTTATTTGTAGCTCCTGAACTGTGGGAATTGGGGAGGCTGGAAAGTCTCTTAGGCTGAATTATTGAGATAATAAAGCACCTGCTGAAGGGACCTGTGACTGCTGGAATGAAATTATTTCACTGCCCCAGAATAATCACCAGGGCAGGTTCTCTTTGGAGAGCAAAGGAAACAAGGGAAGGAAGAGATAAATGGAATGCAAATTACCCTCTCCACTCAAAGGGAAAGCAGGGACATGAAAGGAACGAGGCTGGTGGGACAAACTGAGTTTATTCACCAGGCTGAGGCCACCAGAAAACAACTGCAGTAAACACAGCAGGGGAAGAGGGAAGCCAGTTCTGTCCAGGCTGGATTTTGCCACGAGCCTGACGAGCCCTTGGCCCCTCTCTGCCAGGATTAACCAGCCCAGCAACTACACAAGTCCTAATTGTGCTAGAATTACACAATTCCAGAGTTATCCAAGTGTAACTCAGGGATGACTCCCAACTTTCAAGGCTTCTCCTCCCCCATCTTCACCTTTCAGAGAGACAAGTTCCACAGAACAGGGGCTGTTTCATAATTTAGTACTTATGCAATCGGCTACATATGAATATTTAACACTACTGGGAACTTCAATAAATCACCTTGTACTCAGAATGAGTGGTCAAAATTTCAATTTGTTTTATTCATAGTCCTGTCCTCAGTCACAAGAATTCTGACAGGGACAGCCAAGCTCACCTCTGCCTGGGAACGACTGATTTCACCTTTTGGAAACAACCAAACAAACCACTGGGAATTTCTTTTCTTCCCAGACAAACCTGCAGAACGTTATTGCATTCCCATCTGCTAAAGCGTAATTAATGAAGGCTTTTAAACCCGCAGAACCTTTCAAATTAATGAAAAGTCCACCCAAATAAATTAGCCATGGAGTCCAAGGGCTGTGGATTTAAATAACAGTGGTTCTCCTGACAGGAACCAAGGAACAGCTGTCACAGACAATTATTTTTAGGGCTGCTACTAAACCATTTTCCCATTATCAGCTGCCACCTCGCAGCGGCGAACGGCGGCTCCACATTTTATCATGACAAAAATCTGAGGGCTCCACTTCCCTCCTTGGGTGTTACAAGTTTGTAAAACACTGGGTGAGAAACGGAGCCAAAATCCTGGTGCTGGAGCAGGGGGACCTTGGGTGAAGGGATGTGATGTCACCACCATGGCCATGACATCATCACCATCACTGTGACATCATCATGGCTATGACATCACCACATCCCTCCAGCCAGCAGGGGAACAGGAAAAAGATGTGGCTCCTTCTGGTGGGCTTGGGAGACCTTGTGTCACCTCAACATAGTGATGTCACCATGGCACATCCCAAAATTCCATCCATGGAATGTCCACAACTCGTCCAAGATCTGCTCTGCCCCCATGGTGATGACATTGGTACCCCCTTCCTGCCCACACAGTCACAGGGACCAGGCCTAGCTTGTACTACCTGGCTTTGGGACCCTCATGTCCCCACAGCACAGTCACCCAAAATTCCATCCACAGAACGCTCCCAACTCATCCAAGATCTGCTCTGCCACCATGATGATGACATCAGCACCCCCATCCTGCCCACACAGTCACAGGGACCAGGCCTGGCCTGTCCTGCTCAGCTTTGGCCCCTCTTGTCCCCAGTGCCATGACCACTGCCCACCCCAACATTCCACCCACAGAAGCTCTCCCACATCAACCCAAACCCATTCCACCACGCCAACTATGACATCAGCACGCCCTCCAGCCAATAGCATTGCAAGGAGCCGGCCTGGCCCGTCCTGATTGGCTGCTGGCTGTTGCTGTCACAGCGCCGTGGTGACGCTGTGGCCTGGCCTGTTGTGGGCCCGCTGTGTCTCAGTGCACTCCGGCAGCCGTGCTGAGGGGCAGCACAGCCCGGAGCTCCTCACAGCATCCCCACAAAGGAGCTCCAGGCAGCAGCAGCAGCAGCAGCAGCAGGAGCAGCCCAGCCCTGCCGGCCCCGCGCGGCCATGGCCCGGCCGGTGCGCTCGGCCCGGCGGCCCAGCACCACCATGCTCTTCCGCATCACCATCCAAAGGCCCCGCCGCATGCTCCGGAGGAGATCCTTGAGGGCGCGCTCCAGGTTCCGGGCCAGGAGGGGACGGCGCTTCGCCAAGAGCGTCCGCTTCAGGTCCTCCGGGCGCGCGCTGCCGCCCTTCTTCCTCTTCATGGAGAGGCACCGCCGGCGGCTCCAGAGGCTCTACCCCAACATGACCGTGGTGCAGACGGCCAAGAGGCTGGGCAGCATGTGGCGCAGGCTGCCCGAGGAGGACAAGGAGATGTACAAGGAGGCGGCCGAGCGCCTCAAGGGCAGGAGGATCCGCAGGAGGATCCACCGCAGGCCCAGGAGCCGGAGCAGGCTGAGGATGTCCAGCCGGAGGAGGGCCATGAAGAACCTCATGATCTCCTTCACCACCAAGGCGGCCAACCTGCGGAACTTCCTCCTGTCCTACCTGTGACTGCAGTTCCTGCCTGTGACTGCAGCTCCTACCTGCGACGGCAGCTCCTACCTGAGATGGCTCTTCCTACCTGAAATTGCAGTTCCTTGGAAAGTCCCAGTAAAGTTCCAAGTTGTTATTGCAGCAAACCCTGGCCTGCTGTGGTGTCTTTGGGCAGGGCAGGAACTTGAGTTTAGTGGAGCTGGTGCTGTTGTGGGTGGCAGGGAAGGGATGTTCCTGCACATCCACAAGGAGAACAGAGATGACTTCTCCAAACCAGGAGTTAAAATAGGCTCCTTCTGCAAGGGAGAGATTTTGGTCCTCCAACAGCAGGTCCTGGAGCTGGGGAGGAGGCACAGTGAATGCAGATGAGGAAGCAGGAGGGTGCAGGAACACAAACATGGCTTTTCCCAGGAAAAAGTCTTGGGAAGGTGCACAAACTCAGAGCCAAAACCCACACAAGGTCCCTGACCCTGCTGGAGGAGCCTCAGAGATTTCTCCTCTTGACCACAGCCCTTGTCCAGGTTCCTTTAGGGATGATCACAGCCCATTCCCACACAAGGTCACATCCCAGAGTTCCAGGTCAATGCCACATTTTCCCCAAGCTCCAAAAGTCTCCAGCAAACAACTCCCAAGGTGTTTCTGTCCCTTATTCCACACAACTCCCGAGGAGTTCCTGTCCCTTATTCCACACAACTCCCGAGGAGTTCCTGTCCCTTATTCCACACAACTTCCAAGGAGTTCCTGTCCCTTATTCCACACAACTTCCAAGGAGTTCCTCCCCCTTATTCCACACAACTCCCAAGGAGTTCCTGTCCCTTATTCCACACAACTCCTGAGGAGTTCCTGTCTCTTTTTCCACACAACTCCCAAGGAGTTCCTGTCCCTTATTCTACCCAACTCCTGAGCTGTTCCTGTCCCTTATTCCACAAAAATCCTGAGCAGTTCCTGTCCCTTATTCCACAAAAATTCTGAGCTGTTCCTGTCCCTTATTCTACACACAGGATTTTGTCAGGTCTTTGCACACCTGTACCACCAGGACACAGAGCAGCTCTCCCTGTTGGGAAACCTAAACCCCAGGGATACGGCCCTAGGATACAGGTACAAAATCTGGAGATGTTAAGGGAAAACTGCAAGGCTGCCATGAGCTGGTAGCACAGTGTTGAAGTGAGCAGGGACAAGAAATTTCACTTTAATGGTTCTCCTGCCTGCACGGCCGCTGAGAGCCTGACAGGATCCATCAATTAAAATCTATTCCCAGCTGCAGCAGCCGTGGCTCCAGCAGAAGGAGCAGCTATTTTTGGCATGTTACAAATATGAAGTGGTCAGAAAGGCGCCAGATATCACCCAGCCAATTACGCTTTCCACGGAATCTTTGCGTTCCCCCATCCCTCAGCCTGCAAGCTCCATAAACAAGTGGCACTCAGGCAAAATCAGGCCCAGGGAAGTAGGAACATGGGTTCCACTCAATTGAACCCATTACACAGGACTGGTCCTGAGGAATGGCTCCAAATTCCTGCAGCTCTGCCTGAAAATATCCGTTTTTTTACAAGGACACCCCAATAAACTCCAAGTCTGGCCATTCCCACCAGTTTCTTCAGCTGAAACGCCACCTAAGAGGCTGAGGGACAACTCTGCCAGCTCTGAACACACAATAAAATTCCAGTTATCTGCAGCAGGAAATCTTCTAGTGACAGGAGAACAGGAAGGGATGGGAAACAGTGCGCTGGAAATTGGTCGTTATCCACCTGGATGTGTTTCCCACTAATAGTGTGGAGACTAGAGATGGAAATAACTGTGAGAGCAAAGCATTAACAAGGAGAAATAACAATTTGGGAGATGCCTTCCAGCAGCAGAGAGGAAACAATGATCTTGGAAGAGCTGCAGGCAGCTGATGGAGGAGGGGGGTAAGTGATAAGTATGGATATTATGGGGGGAACGTATCTCGGGGGCCTGGGGTGGGCTCCTTCCTCTGCTTTCACACTGTAGTTAAAACCTGCAATAAACCAACTGCAGAAAATGGTTTCTCTCAGTATTGGCACAATTTTGGCTCGTTGGGAGCCTCGGCACCTTTTTCATGTGCTCAGAACTAATGTTAATGGCATTGTTACAGACCCAGGAATGTCACTTTTATCATAATGCTGCCTGCGTTGTCACTGCTCAGGGAAAAATGATTTTAAAACACCTTGGAAATTGCCTGGACAACCTTCCCTTCAGGCCAGCTACGTGGAATCACCCGGGAGCTGTCCAGGATGGCATTTGCTGTCCCTGTCCTTGGGATT
Organism: Molothrus aeneus; assembly: GCF_037042795.1. Taxonomy (NCBI): domain Eukaryota; kingdom Metazoa; phylum Chordata; class Aves; order Passeriformes; family Icteridae; genus Molothrus; species Molothrus aeneus. Next base: position 2,498,130 of record NC_089668.1, read on the forward strand.
TGCTGTCCCTGCCCTCTCCATGTGGGGGCTTCAAAGGGGACGAGTTTCAGAGCAGAAGGGAAAAGCCAGGAGTGACAGATCTTTGTCCAAAGCCCTCTGAAATCCACATCCCTGGGCCTGACCAGGGGCACAAAGACTCATCTGCCACCACAGGTGTCGGATCACAGGTGCAAGACACACATTTGGGACTTAAAAATTTGGGTAAATAACCCAGAATTTTCTGTACTCTCCCGCACCCAAACAAAAAAAATCCAATTATTGAGCACAAAACCACCAAGACGTGGCTGCTGCACTCGTGGTCCCATTGAGAACACGAGAGCTGTGCCTCTGCAGAGATCTCCTCTTGTTCTGAGGGAACAATGGCACTTCAGCTCCCCTCCCTCAGCCAGCTCCACTCTCCTCATCCCAGCAGTTTTCCTTTCTGTGTGCACGAGATGCTCTTGTGTGGCAGCAATAGCACTGGAGGACTCGTGAACAGCAGATTTATTTAATAAATTTCTCTGCGCTGATGCTCCCACACGTGGCCTTGTCTGCGTTCATGGATACACTGAGAATATCCCAGAGCTTGGCACCAAAGCAAACACCCCAAACCAAGCCCTGCAATTCTTTCTGGAGGTTGCAGTGAGGAGCTGAGCCTTTGAAGGGGCAGCTTTGGGGTTGAGACTGTGTCAGGGTCCCCAGAGGGTGATGAGAGTCACCCCAGTGATTCCCAACAGCAATGTTAGGAAAATCCATCCACAAACACCAGAGGGTTGTGGCCAAAAAGGAGACAGAGGAGTCCTCGAACTTCATTCCAATAAAGGGAGGGGCCATGGGGCATTTTCCATGGGGTCTCTCCCATTTTTGGAGGACGCAGCCTCCTTCTTATCCCAATTTCCCAGCTGCTTTTCCTTTCTCTCTTTCCCCATTTCTGCGATACTTGAGAGGTTCAGACTTCCTGATACACCTGATCCCAAAGATTCCCCTCTAATGTACAACCCTCCCTTTGAATTTTTAATTCCTATGGAATTTAGGGGGTTTTCCCCATTGCTGAGGTACTTGAGAGGTTCAGACTTCCCACAACACCTGATCCCAAAGATTCCCCTCTAATGTACAACCCTCCCTTTTCATTTTTAATTCTTATGGAATTTAGGGGTTTTTCTTCCCCATTGTTTCTTTCATCTTTCAATGCCTAATTTCATTTCTCAGCAAACCTAAAGTTTATTTGTAGAATCAAATCTCTTTTTCCATTCACCAATCAGTGGAATCCTTCCCATGGTTTCTTTTATCTTTTATCTCCCAGCAGCCCCACAGCTGGTTTGGAAAGACAAATCCACTACTCCTCTCAGCAAGAAGGGATTGGAGGGGGACACTCTTCTCTCTCTTCTCCAAAAAAAAAAAAAGGTTTTTGGGACCAATCCAGAGCAGCCAAACCTGGCAGAAGCCTTCCCTAAACCCCCACTTAGGAACAGATTAATTCTGGATGACTGCGAGGCTTTGCAGGCTCCTTGTCACGCGTTAACTGAGATGTTACAACTTCAACACCCTTTGAAAAATCAGAGCCTGGAAGAGTTCTCTGCTCATTAACTGCCTGCCAAAGGATCCTCCTGCTCTCAAGAATCAATAACCTGCTTCTGTTCACAGCTTGATTTTAATGGGACCAAAAAGCCACGAGAGCTCAGAGCCACCAGGACCGCGGCGAGGGGAACAACAGCTCAGCTCTTTGAAGCCCATCTTGCAGGCAGGAAGGCACAGATTGAACATCCCCGAGCTCATCCCCATCTGCACAGTGTGCTGCAGAGGCAGCACACCCTGCCTCCCTTGTTAGCTTTGATTTACATCACAGATCACCACAGGAACGAGCTCCTTCCACACCCGGCACGGCCCAGCCCACGCCAGGGATGCTCCCAACGCGGTTTTCCAGCTCTCCCACTCCCAGGGGCAGCACAGATGATGCTCCCAACGCGATTTTCCAGCTCTCCCACTCCCAGGGGCAGCACAGATGATGCTCCCTGCCCTGCAGTCTTTGGGGACAGGGAATCCCCAGCCCCAGTTTGAGATGAGATCATGGAACAGGTTTTCCAAAATGTGCCACCCCCACCGAACTCCAAACCCATCTGTTTCTTTTAGTTCCCCCCCCCCCCTCCAAAAAAAAAAAAGCAGCAGCTGAGTTCTCAGAAGTGCAATTGGAGCAGCAGCTTGACAGACCCAATTTTGGCTTCCCCAGAATTCATCATTTACACTGATAAAATACGGGTTGGCTCGGGAACTTCCTCATTCCACTTAAAGCCACAACATTCCAGTTCCATCAGGCAGGGGAGGGAACTGCAGCTCTCATGGGAAGGGTGTCAAACACCCCAGAATGTGTCAAACACCCCAGAATGTGTCAAACACCAAAGAATCTGTAAAATACCAGAGAATCTGTAAAATACCCCAAATTAAGAATATCCACATTATGACTGGGGTTGGAATTAAATTATCTTTAAGACCCCTTCCAACACAAACAACTCTAGGATCAAAAAATATTCACTTATTTTCTACATAAAAAAATAAATCTGTCATCAGATAACCTTGAGGGAGACCCCAACCACCAGGTAAAATGGGATGAATTGTGTTTAAGAAATTGCTTGATTTGACAAAGTTCATTTTCTATCCCTTTCCCATCAGCTGCACAGTCCCAGCTGGGTGTGACTGAGATGGGGATGGCAAAGCTGTCATCTCAAATCTGGTGATGAATTGATTTGAATGATCCACCAGGGGGGTGAAGATGTGATTCCTCTCCTGGGCACTATGGAATCATGGAACATTCTGGAAGGGACACACAGGGACCATCAAAGTCCAACTCCTGGCCCTGCACAGACACCCCTGTGAAAGGAAATGAGGGATTTGTCTTTACAAACCAACTGTGGGTCTGCTGATAAATAAAGTTGGATACAGAGAGATGAAAGAAACAATGGGAAGAACCATTAATTCCATGGGAATTCCACTGATTGATACAAGAAAAAAAGGGGGGGTACACTTTAGAAGGGGGTTTGTATTAGGTGATTTGGGAAGTTTGTGCCTCTCAAATACCTGAGCCAGTGAGGAAAGAGAGGAGAGGGAAATGCAGCTGGGAAATCGGGAAGAAAAACCCCTAAATTCAGTAAGAATTAGAAATGAAAAGGGAGGGTTGCACATTAGAGGGGAATCTTTGGGATCAGGTGTTCTGGGAAGTCTGAACCTCTCAAGTACCTCTGAAATGGGGAAAAACCCCTAAATTCCATAGGAATTAAAAATGAAAATGGAGGGTTGTACATTAGAGGGGAATCTTTGGGATCAGGTGTTGTGGGAAGTCTGAACCTCTCAAGTACCTCAGAAATCGGGAAGAAAAACCCCTAAATTCAGTAAGAATTAGAAATGAAAAGGGAGGGTTGTACATTAGAGGGAAATCTCTGGGATCAGGTGTATCAGGAAGTCTGAACCTCTCAAGTACCTCAGAAATGGGGAAAGAGAGAAGGGGAATGCAGCTAGGAAATTGGGATAAAAAGGAGGCTGCATCCTTTAAAAATTGGAGACACCCCAGTGGATGCCCCATGGCCTCTGCCTTGATTGGAATGAAGTTCCAGGACTCCTCTGCCTTCTTTTTGGCCACAACCCTCTGGTGTTTGTGGATGGGTTTTCCTGGCACCAACACGCCCAGCCTGTGCCTGGCAGTGTGTGAAGAGAAGAACACTCTCCCCACTCAGTCCCTGCAAGGCTTTTATGGCCAGGGGGGACCAAACCTGTCAGGCTGACCCCAATCCCCGCAGAGTTCCCTGCCTGCCTCAATCCCAGCCCTGCCTCCCAGCCACACCAAGCTCATCCCTGTGCCCTCCAGAGCAGCTTCACCAAAGCCCTGGCAGGGCTGAGCATCACAACCGGAGCTGAGCAGGCTCTGGGGCTGCCCCATGAGGAGCTCTCAACACCCCAGGGCACAGATCCCAGCTGCCAAGGCAGCAGAACGAGAACCGCACAAGGGCAAAATGTCCTTTTTAAGGAGCCTCTGTGGGTGACCTTAACGCAAGGTGAATTCTTTCCAGCTGCAGGAACTCTTGAGTGCTGCTGCCAGTGGGTTCTGCTTTATTATTTCCTGCTTTTTAAAGCTGCTTTCTGTCTCTGCCCTTTGCTGCTCTGAGCTTCTCTTGCTCTCCCAGCTGCTCAGAGATCAATCTGCACCTTCTCCACTCGGCTGATGTGAGTTGTGTCACTGCTCACTTGCCTATCATTCCTTATTTCCAAGGGTCTGATCAGATAAAAAATCCTGAAATGTTCTCCAGCTGGAAATGAAGCAGAATTCTGGGAAAGGAGAAGACACTGAAGTTTTTTTCCTGCTGGGGAAAAAAAGAATTCCACCTTCACAATGTGGGGCCAGTGATGTTCTGTGCCTTCATTAATGGTGTGGGAGATGGGGCAGAGCCCTGCACAAACCTCTGGGAGCAGCTGAGGGACCCCAGGGGCAAATTCCCACCCTGGAAAAAGGGAAAAAAGGGACAATCCTGAGCAGTTCAGAGGAAATTTCACATTCTGCCCCAGGGGAGGGGAGATTCCATGGAGCTGGCAGAGCCCTGAGCTCCTGAACCAGGCAGGACATGCCATCAGTGTCACCAGCAGCATCCTGGGCTGCAGCCAGCCTGGAATTCTGTGCAATTCCCATGTTCTAGGAGGATCTGAGCATCTTTTTTGGGTCTTCCCTGCTCAACTCAAGCCAGGACACCTGACAAGAACCTACAGGACGAGAGCAGCCCTGTGCAGTGACAACTTTATTTGTGCTGCTGCCTTTAAATCAAACCTGGTGCAGCCTCAGAGCAGCCAAATCCATTTCCTAATTCTAGAAATTCCCAGAATTATCCACAATTTAGATGAACTCCCTCTCCTTTCAGTCAATAAGGTGCCATTAAGAGCCTGTTCTGAGCTGGATGTTGTTGATGTTTGAGGAGTGCAGCCCTGGCAGAGCCTGCTCCAGATTTTTTCCATGGTTTGGATTAAATTTGGGTTCAATTTGGATTCAAATCTGGGTTTTGCTGGGAAGAGTCTTCAAAACACCAACCCTGCAAATTCTTACTCCTCCTCACCTGCAAGTCCAGGGGAATTTTAAAGCTCTGCCAGGTCAGGTTCTGGTCTGGGATTCCACACACTCTGAAACATTTCCCACTGCTTTTACTGCTCCCTATAAACTGTTTTGGGATCGCAGGGAAAATATTCAAGTGGAGTTAAGAAGCATGAAAATTCCCAATTCCAAATGTTTCAGGCTTGATTTCTGTTCCAGTCAAGGAAACCTCCAAGTTTCAGGGAACAACCAGGAGCCCAGCCAAGGCTTTTACATGCCCAGAGCAGCTTGTTCTGAGCAACATTTTTAGAAGGAAAACCTAAAAACTCCAGTTTGGAATCTCCTAAACTTCCCACCAGGAAACACCTTGGGAGTCAGTGGAGCCTTGCTTGTCTTTCCCAGAGATTTGCTGCAGCCTCTCTGAGATTTAGGAAGATGGATTCTTGGCAGTTGGGCAGAAAAAAAAAACCAAAATAAGTTACTTTCCTGGCAACTTGCTAAAATCAGAAGTTGCATAAAGGAAGGGGAAAAATGCCAAAAGCAAAGCAAGGCCTGGCACCCACAGCAAATGCAGAATCCGTGAGTTTGTCCCTTTGGACTCAATTAGTCCAAATTTACAAAGAATGACACCCATAAAGATGTTAAACATTAACAAAACTTCTGCTAACTCACTTCAAAATGAATTTTAATTGCAAGCTGTTTGATACATTGCAAAATTTAATGAGGGCTTTATTCTGCCCACAAAAATTCCGATATATTAATTTCAGGCTAAAAAATCTATAGTTCCTTAAAAGCCTGAGAGGAAAAAATAATCAATGACAGAATGTTCTAAATGCCAGTCACTGAGATTGTTCTACTTTTGACTTTCTGGGGGGGCAGATATTGAGCACAGCCCCTCCTGCTTCAACATTTCTGCTTTTAAATGGGTTTTTGAGGGAATGTGGCAATAGAGATCAGGGAATTGTTAAGGCTGGAAGAGACTTTTAAGATGATCAAGTGCAGCCATCAGACTCAGGAGCTTTTTCTCTCTTCAACTGGAGACGAGGGTGAAATCAGAGGGTGAAAAATCAGAGTTCAGAAGAGCAGCAGATTCTTCCTGAGCCTGTGCACATCAAACAAATGGGAGAGAGGGGGGACCAGGGGGGACTCCCTGGGTCAGGAGCCCCTTCCCAGGCCCAGCTCTCACCCAGGGAGCCAGGGCACATTCCCAAGCGCCAGGGCTGGGCTGGACGGGCACCCAGGCACTGCTGACCTGCAGGGAAATGCAAACCCGGGGAGGTTCCACTGGGAACGTTCCAGTTTGCACTGGGACAGCAGAACTGGCAGCACCAACAGCAGGGGAGGGCACCCACCTGGGCACAGGGCACAGGATCTACCTGGGCACAGGGCACAGAACTCACCTGGGCACAGGGCACAGAACTCACCTGGGCACAGGACATAGAATCTACCTGGGCACAGGGCACAGAATCTACCTGGGCACAGAACTCACCTGGGCACAGGGCACAGGATCAACCTGGGCACAGAACTCACCTGGGCACAGGACATAGAATCTACCTGGGCACAGGGCACAGAATCTACCTGGGCACAGCACCTACCTGGGCACAGGGCACAGCATCCATCTGGGCATAGAACCCAGCTGGGCATAGGTCCCACCTGGGCACAGAACACACCTGGATACAGGACCTACCTGCCCCAGCACCTACCTGGGCACAGGACACACCTGGGCAGAGGACTCAGAATCTACCTGGGCACAGAACCCACCTTGGCACAGTACACAGAATCTACTTGGGCACAGGGCACAGCTCCCACCTGAGCACAGTACACAGCCTCTACCTGGGCACAGAACACACCTGGGCACAGCACCCACTGAGATGCAGGATCCACCTGGGCACAGAAAACTCCTGGCACAGCTTGCACCTGGGCACAGAACACACCTGGATACAGAATCTACTTGCCCCAGCATCCATCTGGGCACAGCACCCACCTGGGCACAGCACCCACCTAGATACAGGATTCACCTGGGCCCAGCACCCCTGCCCAGCAGCAGGGAATCCAGGGGACCATCAGAGACCCCCGAGCAGCCCCAGTGCCCTCTGTCCCTCCCTGGGGCAGGAGCCAGAGCTCCAGGGCTGGGAGCAGCTCCTGTCCCTGTCCCTGTCCCTGTCCCTGTCCCTGCTCCCCCAAATCAGCTCTGCCATCCCCAGCCTCCCCCTCACCCATCACACAGCAGCTCTGAAACCTCTTTCAACATTTCCCTTTGCTTTCCCCTTGCCTTTGATTCACTTCCAGGCTCCAGAAATTCCAGTGTGGCTTTGAACAAATATCCTTTGGATTTTAAACTCACACAGAGCTTCTGTGACTGGGCAAAAAAAAACCAAACCCCAAATCCTCTCTGAGCACTCCCCTTCCCACAGGGCTGGTTGGAGCACAGGGCACTGCTCCAGGATCAATGGGGGTAATTTATTCTCTGCCATTACAGGGAACAACCTGATTTCCAAATTCCTTCCTGCCAGCTTCCAGCCTGAAGCACTTCTGGTATTTTTTCTCCCTTTTAAGAACAGCTGACTTATCAAAACCAGGTTTTTCCAAGAGAAAAGCACAAGCTAAGCCACATTACAATAATTGAAGCTATTAATTACCTTTATGCTTTTCTTTTTTTAAGGGAGATCTTTAATGCAGGTAATTCTGGCTAAAAGAGCTAATTTGAGCTGCTCCATCATTGAAAGGATGATGATAAAATTAATTTAGAAAGAGTGGAAGAAAGACAAAGGGATAAAGGAGGGCAGGAAGAGATGGGTATTCCCCCTGTGCTCCAACTGGGAATTATCAAAGGAACGGGATTGTTTTAAAAGAACAGAGAGGGCTGATGGAGTTTTTGGGTTTTTTATTGGATTTTCCAGAGAAGCTGTGGATGTTCCAGCCCTGGAAGTGTCCCAGGCCAGGCTGGATGGGGCTTGGAGCAGCCTGGGACAGTGGAAGGTGTCCCTGCCGTGGCAGGGGGTGGAATAGGATGGGATTTAAGGTCCCTTCCAACCCAAACCCTTCCAGGATTCTGTGGGAGTTCCAGCCAGCAAAGCAATCCTTGGACATGAACTGCCAACAGCATTTTGTTTATTCCTAATCCTCCAATATTTACTGGGCATCTTCCCTGATCCCCACTCCAAACCCAGCCACCAGAAAGGTCCCTGGGAGGCAAAAATCAACCCCTCCCCACTGTGAAACAGCCAAAAGTGTCCCAGCCAAGCCCAGCAGGAGCTGAAGAGATCCCAACCTGCCAGGACAGAACAGAACAGAACTGTGCCAAGCTCTGAAAACACACCAGGAGCAACAGATCCAACAGCCCAGCTCTGAAAACACACCAGGAGCAACAGATCCAACAGCCCAGCTCTGAAAATACACCAGGAGTAACAGATCCAACAGCCCAGCTCTGAACACACACAGGAGTAACAGATCCAACAGCCCAGCTCTGAACACACACAGGAGTAACAGATCCAACAGCCCAGCTCTGAAAACACACCAGGAGTAACAGATCCAACAGCCCAGCTCTGAAAACACACCAGGAGCAACAGATCCAACAGCCCAGCTCTGAAAACACACCAGGAGTAACAGATCCAACAGCCCAGCTCTGAAAACACACCAGGAGTAACAGATCCAACAGCCCAGCTCTGAACACACACAGGAGTAACAGATCCAACAGCCCAGCTCTGAAAATACACCAGGAGTAACAGATCCAACAGCCCAGCTCTGAACACACACAGGAGTAACAGATCCAACAGCCCAGCTCTGAACACACACAGGAGTAACAGATCCAACAGCCCAGCTCTGAAAACACACCAGGAGTAACAGATCCAACAGCCCAGCTCTGAAAACACACCAGGAGTAACAGATCCAACAGCCCAGCTCTGAAAACACACAGGAGTAACAAATCCCAGCTCTGAAAACACATCAAGATTAACAAATCCCAGCTCTGAAAATACACCAAGATTAACAAATCCCAGCTCTGAAAACACACCAGGAGTAACAAATTCCAGCTCTGGAAACACAATTCCAGTTGCTAACTTTGTGTTTTCCGTGCTGTGGCCACACTTTGCTTCCTCTGCCCCCTCAAGAGGAACTGCACCAAGGCACGTTGGTGTTTCCCTACTCTTTGAAACGCCGATATTTTCCTCCCCTGAGGCTCAGATATCTCCTTAAAACATCATTTTAAGGGCAGAGGGATGAATGCAGCACGGGATGGATCCAGCAGGGGTGATTCCCAGCGGCAGGGAGTGATGGAAATCGAGCCCAGGGAAGGGAAAGGTGCTGGGAGCAGCTGCAGCAAACCCAGCCAGGCAAAAGCCAGCAGGCAAGGAGCATTTAAACCAGATTTTGTGAGGCAGCTGACGTCTGAAAACAAAGTGATTCCATCCTTGAAACAACTTGTAAATAGCAGAAAAACATCCCTGAGTGGGGCCTGGAGAAAGCCCAGCAGGGAGAGGCCTTTGAAAGCATCCGAGGTGTCTGCGCTGCTCCCTTTGAAGCTGCAGATAAGGGAGGGTGTAGAACACGAGTGTTATCAGCTCTGGCAGATGCATCCTGACACCAAAACGCAGCTCCCTGGATCCCTGTGCAAGCAGAGACCTCCCTGCTCAGGCACAGCTGAGCCCAACGGCGTGAAAATGACAGCAATTGGTGTCTGAACATGAAAAAAAAGGCACAGACAGCTCCTGGAACACCTCGGAGTGAAGGCACTGATCTTTCCCACCAACGTTTGTCCAAATCCTTGCTTTAGCTGGGAGGAATCAGTGTTCTGATGTGACAGTGTTTTAAAGAGAATCCCAGATATCCGACTTTTTACAACCCGAAACATCATCTGCACTTCCTTAAAGCCTCCTTCCCCTGCCAAATCTGGGTATTATTCACTGCTTTACAGTCTATATTTTGGGTCACATCCTGAAGGAGGTTCCAATATTTTTCTCAGCTTCCAGCCAGGCGTGTCAGACTCAGTCTCAGTATCAAAAAAAAAAACCAAAACCAACTCTTTTTACATTACAGCTATTGAGGCTTCTTGCAAAAACCTCTGTTTTTTTTTTTTTTTACTCTTCAAACGTGTGTTTGCAGGACAAACACAGGAAGAAATTAAGAATTAATGACCTTCAGGGATTTTTTTTCCCCTCTGCTATCACAGGCTGCTCTGCCCCTCATCCCCTGGGATTCAGGATCACACAGCATTGGCCTTTCCATGGGGATCTTTTGCCCCTGAGGTGACCAAACAACAAAGAAGGGACAAATTGGGATAGAAAGGGCAATTTAACCATTATCAGGGTCGTTTCCAGCCTAAAAGCATCTCCTTCCCAGTCTGAATATTCATTAAAAGCTTTCCACTATGCAGCAAATGGAATTCATCACGTTAATGCATGGAAAAGTAAATCTGGGGGGGAAGTGGGATGGGATGTGATCCTGTTTGATTGGATTGAAGGGGAGAGGTCATGGGGCCTTGTCACAGGGGTTTGTCTGTCCCTGCCATGTCCGGGGGCAGGATTTGGGAAGCAGAGATGCTTCCCAGGAGAAGGAATGGCAGCCAGAAGCAGGGAGCAGTGGGTTCTGCTGCTCCACGTTCATCCATGAGCTGGGGAAGGAGCTGAAACCTTCCCTTCCCTCCAGGAAAATCCACCAGCTGTGGAACTGCTCCAGATCCCACCTTCCTTCCCTCCAGGAAAATCCACCAGCTGTGGAACTCCTCCAGATCCCACCTTCCTTCCCCTCCAGGAAAATCCACCAGCTGTGGAACTCCTCCAGATCCCACCTTCCTTCCCCTCCTGGAAAACCCATGAGCTGTGGAACTCCTCCAGATCCCACCTTCCTTCCCTCCAGGAAAATCCACCAGCTGTGGAACTGCTCCAGATCCCACCTTCCCTTCCCTCCAGGAAAATCCACCAGCTGTGGAACTCCTCCAGATCCCACCTTGCTTCCCCTTTCAGGAAAATCCACCAGCTGTGGAACTCCTCCAAATCCCACCTTCCCTTCCCTCCAGGAAAATCCACCATTTATGGAATTCCTCCAAATCCCACCTTCCTTTCCCTCCAGGAAAATCCTGGAACTCCTCCATGTCCCACCTTCCCTTTCTCCAGGAATATCCACCATTTATGGAACTCCTCCAGATCCCACCTTCCCTTCCTTCCAGGAATATCCTCCAGCTATGGAACTCCTCCAGATCCCACCTTCCCCTTCCCTCCAAGAATATCCACCATTTATGGAACTCCTCCAGATCCCACCTTCCCCTTCCCTCCAGCATTCCCAGCAGTGCCAGGAGCTCTGGGACAATGTGGGAGCACAAACCTCTCTGTCCAAACCATTCCCAATCTCTGAAGTTGCCACCAGCATCAAGGATGCTCAGTGATGGTTGGAATTCCCTTGGGAAGCCACCAGCTCTGCCTCCTGGAATCCAGAGCTCCAGCAGGACAAAACAGCTCCCTGACCCACAAATCCCTGCTCTTCACAGAGGAAATCCATCCTCAAATAAGGCCTGGAGTGCAGGAATTCCAAAGGCTGGAAGTTCCCCACCACCACCACCACTCCCAGGAACTGGAAGTGCTCTGGTTCCAGCTTCTCCAGAATGTTCTCTGCAGGGAATGAGCCTTCCAGGAGAAAAGGGGATTTTTCCTTCTCCAGAAAAGGAAATGGCCAGAAGACCATTTCCCACTAAAGCAAAGTTTTAGGGCTTTGAAGCCTTTGTGGGATTCGTTTCCAATTAAAGGCACATAAACGCTCAGGAAGAAAAATGATGGAATTAAATAAGGAAGTCAATTTTGCAGATTCCAAGGAAGATGTAACTGACATTTAAATACAGATTTCAAAAGTAATTTCATCCACGTTTCCCAGTCCTATGGAAAACACTTCCATTGGAAGAAAAACATCTGGAAGTTACAGATAAAGCATCCAGGAGTTCTTGCACTAAGGAAGCTCCAATCACTGCACAGGGAAAGGAAACTTTCCCCATTTTTCTGGGTTTTAAGTGGCGATGAAAGAATTTCTTTCAAGACACACAAAAACCTTCCCAGCTCCAGCCTCGTGCACGTCCAGGGCAGGATAATTCTTGTCAACCCGCAAATAAAAGCAATTAGAGCCTGGCAAAATTCTGCCAGAGAGTGGCAAGTGTGAGATGAGAAATACTGGGATGCAATCTGCTTTTGAGAATCCCTGCGAGGAACAGCAGCTGCTGGGGAGGCACAGGGGGCAGAGAGAGGAACCATCCTCTGGGAAAAGCCTGCAGGGTCACCCCAGGAAGCTGCACAGGAAGCAGGAATGTGAAAAACGCCAATCACTTGTTTTTTAAAATGTCAGAAGTTGAACAGTACGGTTATTTCAATGGTTATGAAAATAGTAATATAATTAGAGTAATAAAAATTTGGGCAATCAGGATTTAGGGCAATATGAGACAATAAAAACAAAGAGTTACTGATGTCCGGGTACCTTTTCTGGGCAAAATAAGCCCAAAAAAGGACCCACGTTAACAGAGGATTAACCCTTAAAAGCAACAGCCTGTTGCATATTCATACACCTCATCCATGATGCAGAAATTCCATTCAAACACAGGATTCTGTCTGGGCAGAGTCAGCTTCTTCCTCTTGTGAAAAATGTGTATTTTATGATTGGCTTTTCGTAAATATTCAAATGAATATTGTATGTGTTGTGTCAGAAAGTGATGCCATATTAATTCTCTTAAGTAGTGTGTTAAATATAGTTTTAGGTTATAATAAAATGTTAAAATAGAAACGATACTATGTAGGATGCTTTTTTAAAGAAAGGACTTGCACCAGATAGCAGCCACAGGACACCTGAATCTTTCAGAGAAAAAGAATTTATTGCCCTCTTATCAAAAGAAACAAAATTCTTCCCACCTCGAAGGTTCTGTCAGGATTAGGAGGAAGAAGCTGACACTGCCCAGACAGAATCCTGTGTTTGAATGGAATTTCTGCATCATGGATGAGGTGTATGAATATGCAACAGGCTGTTGCTTTTAAGGGTTAATCCTCTGTTAACGTGGGGCCTTTTTCGGGCTTGTTTTGCCCAGAAAAAGGTATCCCAACTGTCCACAACTCTTTGTATTTATTGTCTCATATTGTCCTAATCCAAACTGTCCAAATTATTATTACTCTAATTGTATCACTATTTTTATAACCATTTTATTACTATTAAACTTTTAAAAATTTAAAAACAAGTGACTGGTGTTTTTCACACTCTGAATCCCGATGGTGTCTTCAGGGTTGAGCAAGGCAGGAAGAAGTTTGTTTCTTCTGATAATGGGGCAATAAATTCTTTTTCTCTGAAAGATTCAGGTGTCCTGTGGCTCTATCTGGTGCCAGTACCTCGTTCCTTTCTTTAAAAAAAAAATCCCACGTACATAGTTTCTATTTTAACATTATGTTATAACCTAAAACTATATTTAACACACTACTTAAAAAATTAATACAACATAACTTTCTAACATAACACATATAATATTCATTTGAATATCTGCAAAAAGCCCATCATAAAATAGGCATTTTTCACCAGGAACAAATCCCAAAGCACAAAATCCTCTCTCTGGAGCCAGAGCCCTTGCATGGACTTCACAGGCAGCTCCGAGATGAAAACCAGGAGCTGAAAGCTCCGAGGCCACCACGGCGGGATCAGAAGCTGCTTTGATGGAAAGAAAAGGGGTTGGTTCATTAGGAGCTCCCACTGAGGAGCTTTTCACCACCCCATCAGCAGCTCCATGTGAAGCTGTGACCTCCAGCACCTGCAGCTCCGAGAGCGCAAGGCGTGTGCGGAGAGAGGGGCTGGCCAGAGGGACGGGATGAGGGAATCCCGGAGCATCCCGGAGCTTTAAAGACTTTTGGGAACCACTTCGGAGGCAGACTGAGGTGCTGGGGAGGGAAGGGTCAGCTGCACCTAGGGATGGGGAAAGGGAGTTGAGAGGAGCTGCTGAAACGCTGATGGCTCCTGCAAAAATCTTCCCCCAAACTCTTCCCAAACAGGGAAATCAGAGAACGTGGGAACGAGGGGATTTCAGGGATGCTGCTCCACAAAGGGCTGAAGGCTCCAGAAAGAGAGCAGAAAGAGATGGATCCAAAGGGTCTCAAGAAAAAAGAGAGAACCTCAAAAATGCTGCTCCAGAAAGGGCTGGTGGCTCCTACAAAAAACTTCCCCCAAACTCTTCCCAAACAGGGAAATCAGAGAACGTGGGAACGAGGAGATTTCAGGGAAGCTGCTCCACAAAGGGCTGAAGGCTCCAAGGGGTCTCAGAGAACAAGAGAACTTCACAAACGCTGCTCCAGAAAGGGCTGGTGGATCCAAGGGGTCTCAGGAGCATGGGAATGAGAGAGAATTTTAGAAATGCTCTTCCAGAAAGGGCTGATGGTTCCAAGGGGTCTCAGGAAATAGGAGAATTTCAGAAATGCTGCTCCAGGAAGGGCTGATGGCCCCAAAGGGTTCCAGAAAACAACAGAATTTCAGAAATGCTGCTCCAGGAAGGGCTGATGGCCCCAAAGGGTCCCAGAAAACAACAGAATTTCAGAAATGCTGCCCCAGGAAGGGCTGATGGCCTCAAGGGGTCCCCTGAGCTCAGCTCCAGAAAAAAAACCCCATAAAATCAACCAGAGGAACTGGAATTCCAAGGTTCTTGGTTCTCCCAGGATCACCTGGTTTTCACTTCTGTTTTCACCCACTGCCCAACATCTGGAGCACACTGAGGTGCCCGTGTTGCCTTCACATCTGGCACAGCTGGGCTGGAAGCGAGTGCAATAATTCACATGCACGTGTTGGGGCAGGTTCCTTTTCCAGGGAATCACAGCATGAAGCCAAAAGGAATTTTACACAAATGAAATGGAAAAAAAAAAGCAGAGGAGAAGAAAGGATTTTGTGCAAGGGAGGGAAATGCAGCGCCAAGGTTGGAGAGGCAAAAGGAAGATGAGGCACTGAGGGGGAGGAACTGAACTCAGACAGGAATAAACTCCCTGGATTTGGCTGCTCCTCACTTGCAGCCCTGCTTCTCCCACCACATTCCCTCAGCATGGGATTATCAACAGAAAATCAAGGAGCAGAAACTGGATCCCAGGGGGAATGACAGGGAAAGGCTCAAGGAGTGGGAGGCATTGGGGCAATGTGACAGCTGATGCAACTTTCCTAAAATAAACCCCAAAAGGCTTAGAGCATTTTGTGATCTGAAGCCCACGACACCAGGAGAAAGCAGCAACAGCAGCACAATTCCCAATGAAAATCCCAGTCCCTCCCACCCATCCAAAACACACCACGGGTATCACAGATCTGCAAAGCCTCCTTATTACAGCAACCATCTCCATCCTAAAAGTACAAATTTTCCAATCAGAAGCGTCTCCTGAAGATCCAGAACATCCCAGGCAGATCAGAGACAATTCCCAATGAAAATCCCAGTCTCCTCCACCACCATCCAAAAAACACCATGGATAGAAAAGATCTGCAAAGCCTCGTTATTACAGCAACCATCTCCATCCTAAAAGTAAAATTCCCACCTAAATTTTCCAATCAGAAACATCTCCTGGAGCTCCAAAACATGCCAGGCAGATCAGAGACAATTCCCAATGAAAATCCCAGTCTCTTCCACCACCATCCAAAAAACACCATGGATAGAAAAGATCTGCAAAGCCTCGTTATTACAGCAACCATCCCACAGGCTCATCCCACCCTGCTCCTTCCCCTTTCCTGCTTTTAGGATTTTATTTCTCACCTCTCAAGGCAATCTGGGCCCAAGGCGCCCTGGCTGAAAGAGCTGAGAGAGCTGTGAAAGTGTGATTTTGTTAATCTGCCTCAAAAACAGCTCCCTTGGAATTCTTCCTGCAGGATTCACATCCAACAGGTTGGGGAGCAAAGGAAACCCAGCTCAGGATTCTCCAGGCTGTGGGATCAATGAGAAGGCATTTAAAGCAAGCTGGCTCATTAAAAAAAAAAAAACAACAAAAAAACCCAAAAAATCCATTTTTAAAGCTGGGAGGGTGAATGGTAATGCAGGTTTTTCTAAGAGCAGGTCAAGTCAAGGTTACTTGAAGTGTGGAGTTAATGGGCTCATAAATATCATCATTAGGTGCCACTCCCTAGCTTGGAAACACACAGGAATTATCCTCCCGATGAAAGTGAATTTTGTTTATTTGTGCCCAGCCCTGGCCATGACTAAAACTACTCAGAATGCTCAGAAAATGAAATACTTGAAATATTCAGCTGTGAGAGGCTTCAAGAGAATTGGCTGCAAGTCTCTCTGCCCTATTACCAATAATTAAAATCCGTTTTTTTCATAGGCAGAAGAGGGAAAAAGGGGTTTGAGCTCTCTTTTCCTGCTGAATCACATCAGCATGGTTAAAGATGAGACAGGAGCACCAGGTTTTTTTCCCCCTACGGGCAAAAATTATTGAGAACTGACTCATCTGAATTTAATTACCGGGCCAGCTCGGAGAGATGAAATTCCAAACAAGACTCCTTTGCAATTCCACTTGTGGGACTGCAAAGTTTCCTTCAGAAATGAGAAATCAGATGGCCTGGAATGGGCTGGGGCTGGCTCGTGTGGATGGGAAATTCGGGGATGGGAAATTCGGGGATGGGGAATTCAGGGATGGGGAATTCGGGGATGGGGAATTCGGGGATGGGGAATTGAGGGATGGGAAATTCGGGGATGGGAAATTCGGGGATGGGGAATTCGGGGATGGGGAATTCGGGGATGTGGAATTCGGGGATGGGAAATTCGGGGATGGGGAATTCGGGGATGGGAAATTCGGGGATGGGAAATTCGGGGATGGGGAATTCAAGGGATGGGAAATTTGGGCATGGGAAATTCGGGGGATGGGAATTCGGGGATGGGAAATTGAGGGATGGGAAATTCGGGGATGGGAAATTGAGGGATGGGAAATTCGGGGATGGGAAATTCAGGGATGGGAAATTCAGGGATGGGAAATTGAGGGATGGGAAATTCAGGGATAGGAAATTCAGGGATGTGGAATTCAGGGATGTGGAATTCATGGAAGTGGAATTCGGGGATGCACCACAAAAAGCAGGAACAGTTTCTGCCAGGGGCAATTCCTGCTGCTGAGGCCAGGGGATCCCAAAAAGGGCTGAGATCACCCAGGGAAAGGTGCTGGGAGGAAAGGCAGCCCCAGGGATGCAGCACATGGGCACCTGGAGGGGAGCAGGGATGCAAATCCACCATTTCTCCCTCCAGTGAACCCCAAAATGACACCTGTAAAATTTAAACCAGGCTTTAATCTCAGTTTTAAAGACTGTATATGCACTACAGGTTCAGCTCAAAGCCAGGCTTACATTCCCCACAATTTAAAGGTTTTTTTTTCCCTGCTGTATTTACGAGGAGTTTATTAATTTTATTAATTAATTTATTTCTTTTTTCCAGCAGGTTCCCTCTGCCAGGCTTTGTTTTATTTTTGACATGACAAGACACAGCTCTGCTTTGGCAACACCTCCAGGCTGAATAATGTTTTTTAACCAGCTCCATCCATCTTCCCAGCCAGCACAGCTGAGTGCCTACGAACTCACCAGTGCCCTAAAATATTAATGCATTCTAATAAAACCAGCCCAGGCTTTTTTTCATCAAACAGCAACATCTAATTTTCCAAAGGGGCCTGGGAACAGTAAACAATCGGGACGTGGTAAATGGCAACTTCCCTCCCATCAATACACCCTAAACACTCCAATCCTGTTCCCTCAGAATTGCCAGCCAGGATAAATCACTCAAATAAATGGGATTTGCAACAGGATCCTCACAAATAATCACAGTTTAACTCGCTGCTGATAATCACAGGCAACACCTGATTATTTCAAAAGCTTCATTCTTCCCTTCCAGAGGGATGCTGGGTTTAAATCCAACTTCCAGGACCTTCCACTTGCTGCCAGTCAGGACTTTTAACCCTTTGCTGAGTGCAGTTGATCACCGTGTCCTTTGCTATAAAACCAACAGGAGGAACACCTCAAATTCCCTCTGCAGTCCCTTATTTCTCCTGCCTTCAGAGCACTGGGGTGGCTCCTGAATATTGGAAATATTGGCTTTTATCCCAAATCCAAGCAATATTTCTGAGAGCATTTTCCAGGCAACCCCTGGGATGAGAGGGGGGTTGGAATTCTGTCCCCCGTCCCAGGGACAAGTGGATCTGGTGAGACATTTCCAGAAGTTCATCAACACCAATGGGTTTAGCAATCATCAGAACATTTAACAAAACCAAGGCTTGAGTGTGGCAGGGTTTGAGGGGGTTCTCAGAGGCTGGGTGATTTTGTTTGAGGTTTTGTTTTAATCTTTTGGGTTTGGTTTTTTTTAAATCTTTCTCCTTCTACCCAGCCACACCACGACTCGCATTGCAGACAGCAGGACTCGAAGCAGCCAATGCTCACTGCAGAGTTTGCCAAGCAAATCCCAAATTCCAGAAGGAAACCACGGGGAATAATTGGCAATTTCCCCTCCTTCAGGCCCAAACCTCTCCCTCTGAGCACCCTGCTGGGTTTGGCTGTGCCCACACAGACCACGAGTACCCCACAAGGCACCACCCCAAGCACCCTAGAAAGGAACGAACACAGCGGGAACCTACCAGAGCGAGGATCCCTCCGTGCCAGCAACTTCCAGAACATCATATCCATCCTCCAGCTGAAAATCCATGAACACCAGGGCAATGGTGTCCCCAGGCTCGGCCAGGATGGTCCAGGTGCAGTCTGCATTGTTGCCATACTCCAGGGGGAAGTGAGGGCTGGAGATGATCCCGCTCTGGCCCCGCAGGGTCCCTCCGCAGGCATCATCAGCTGAAACAAAGGCCAGGGGTGAGCCCTGAGTGCCCAAAGGTCCCCATGGTCCAGCCCAAAGTCCCAGCCTGTCCTGGATTGCCAAGAAAATTGTATCCTGTTTGCCATCAGAATTGTATTCTGTTTGCCATCAGAATTGTATTCTGTTTGCCATCTGCATGGCAGTTGGCTTCTGTTCAGTGGCCAGTTTTCCTTATCTCTTCCACAACTCTGGTGACACCTGCTGATAACAGCTCTGGAATGTCCCTGCATGGCTGATAAGAACTACAGCATCCCATTGGCAGATGGGAGCCCAGGGGGAGGAGCCAAGCATTCCTACCCGGATATAATCTGAGATTTCAAACATTCCTTCCTGGATATAATCTGAGATTTCAAACATTCCTACCCGGATATACTCTGGAGATTCTGGAACACCAGCACGGCTTCTGCACTGGATTGCCCAGAGGAACAGCAGCTGCCTCTTGCCCTGGATCTGCAGAGGCAGAGACTGCACCTTTCTCCAGGATCCCTGCTCCAGCAGAACCAGCCCTGGCACTGCAGGAGGGCTGAGCCACAATTCCAATGGTTCTGCTGCCACCAGCCTGACCCACAGGGTGTCAGGCTGGGTTCTGACTCTGGCACTGTTGCTTTAGTTCACTGCATTGTTCATTTTATCCTTTTATTTTTTTTCTTTTCCCTATTAAAAACTGTTATTTCCTGCTCCCATATTTTTTGCCTGAGAACCCTTTAATTTAAAATTTATAGCAATTCAGAGGGGTGGGGAGGGTTCACATTCTCCATTTCAGGGGAGGCTCCTGCCTTCCTTAGCAGCCTCCTGGCTTTTCCAAACCAAGACACAGCCACACCCCCTTTGGGCAGGGGGGGTCACTGCCCACTCTGAAGGATGGAGATGATGCCTCAGGTTTTAACTTTTATGTTTTTCAGGTCCTGTGCTGCTTTCGTGGGTGGGCCTGGGGTTCAGATTAGGGGATGCTGAGCTCTGCACAGAGCATGGAGACAAAACAATTCCTGCTCCAGCTGGGCACCAAGGACAAATGATCCAAATCTCAGCCCAAGAGCACAAACACCGTGGGCTGGAGAGAGAAAAACAAGCAGGGTGGGACTGCATGGGCTAAAGCTGGAATTGGACAATGAAATCCAATATGCAAATGGAGCAGAACTTATAAAAGTGAGAGACCCCGTGCCCAGTCGTGCATTTTGTGACCATTTGGGTTCACCTTGGGTGCAGCCCTGGCCAGGCTCTTGTGCTGCCCAAGGTGGATCCATTGGGGAGATCCTTTTAACAAATCCCTGCTTTATTGTTTAACTCTGTCCAGCCTCTGCTCTAGGCCAGCCCTCACCAGGAATCAAAGATGCAGAGGGATGCAAACTCAGCTGCAGGCACAGCTCCACCAGAGCAGCTGAAATGCAGATTTTGTGCTGCCCTTGGAGCCATTCCCTGGATCCTCCTCCTCCCTGGAGCAGCTCAGGTGCCACCAGCCCCGGTGCTGGGCTCCAGACTGGAAGGGCAGCGTTGGAATCAAACACGAGTTTGGCACTTCAGGATGGAATTGCCAAGCTGGGCTTCTCCTCCAGCTGGAGAGAGGATCTCAGCAATGGAAATGATGCCAACCCTCAGCTCCAGCACTAGCTGGGGTCAGGATTAATCCCTCCCTCCCTGGGGTTTCCTCCACTAATGCTGAACAAAGCTGGGCAAGGAGAAGACTCTGGGAAATGCTGTCAGGGCAGAGGGAACTGCTCCCTCCAGGCAGGGAATTCCCTTTTCTCCTACCAAGGTGCTGCTTTGCCCGTTCTCAAGGTAGAATTTCAGGGAATTTCACCTTTTAGAGGGTGCAGAGGAGGGCCAGGAATGGTGAAGGGGCAGGAGGGGCAGCTGAGGGCACTTGGAGAGAGGAGGAGGCTGAGGGCAGAGCTCAGAGGGGCTGCAGCTCCTCCTGATGGAATTTTAGGATGGATTTAGGGCACCCAGAGGGTGCTGGGCACTGCCCAGGGAATGGGAACATTCCCAAGGCTGCCAGAGCTCCAGGAGTGCTTGAACAGGGTGGGATTTTGGGGTGTCTGTGCAGGGCCAGGTTTGGAATCAGTGATCCTTGATCCCTTGATTCTGTGAGTATTTTCACCTCCAGTGAAACCCATAAAATAAAATTAAATTTTAAAAAAAACATTATAAAAGTGACAAGAACCATCCTAATTTGGAGAAAAGCCTGACAATTGATCATAAAAACCACCAGGGATAAGCAGCACTCTCTCAAATCACTCTGAGCTCCCCCCTAAACACTCCTGGCCCCAAACCAGCAGTGAAATGCCCCAAAAAACCCCAACGACAGGCACAACACACCTCTGTGCCCCTAACCCACCCAAGGGAGCATTAAAAACATCCCAAGCAACCAATATTTGCTCACTTGAAGGCCCAGCTCCACGGCCCAGGGGCTGATTGATTGCTCAGGCAGAGTCAATAAAAGCAATCAATAGGAGATGCTCTGCTCAAGTACACAAGGAATGAGGGGAAGAGACTTCAGGAGCAGCAGCAAATGTTTTTGGTAGAAGAACACAGATATTTGCGTATTTACACACTCCCCGGCCCCCCTGGGAGCACAATTAGCAAGATACTCTCTGAACTGATAAAGGAATTTTGAAGTTTCCCTGCCCTTAAACTGGCAGGAGGCTGGGAATTGGTTTCAGTACAAATTCAGTATAAATTCAGTATAAATTGTTCAGTATAAATTGTTTTACCCCCATCCAAGGCAGGGAACATCCCAGCCCTGCACAGATCCACCTTTCCTGCAGCACAGCACCACAACCACCCTGGGATGTGCCACAGGAGAGGAAACCTGGCACCGGGAAGCAGAAAATCCAGCCCCGTTTCCAGTGTTTGAGCTGGAAAACCTGCAGGCGTTGGGGAGGTGCTTGATTTTTGGGATGATCACGGGATCATGATTGGTTTGGGTTGGTTTGGAGCTCCAGGATCATCTCCTTTCACCCCATTCCATGGGCAGGGGACACTTTCCACAATCCCAGGTTGCTCCAACCTGGCCTTGGACATTTCCAGGGATGGGGCAACCACAGCTTCTCCAGGAAATCAATCCCAGCTCCTCAGAGGGAAGAATTTCCTCCTAATATTTAATCTAAACCCACTCTCTTTCAGTTTAAAGCCACACCCCCTTGTCCTGCCACTTGTAAAATTGGGGTTTTTTTTTCCCCCACTTCATTTTATTTTTTAAATTCAATTTAATTCAATCGTCCAGGGACCAAGAAACTGCAGCTAAAGCAGCTGTGCCTCATTCCCAACACCCCAAGCCCTCCATAACCTTCCCAATAATCCCCCAAAGCCCAGCAGCCTTGAGGAACCCATCAAAAACCCATCAACCACCACCCAAAACCCATCAACCACAGCACATTTACCTTCCCAGTTAGGGCTGGTTTTTAAGGGTTGGTTTTTAAAGGTTGATTGTTAAAAGTTGATTTTTAAAGGTTGATTTTGAAGGGTTGCTTTTTGAGGGTTGGTGGTTTTGGTTTTGTATGGGAGATATTTATGGAAGTGATGCAAAGCTTTTAGTTACTAGAAAGTTGTATCTGCTTTTTTGAAAAAATAATGTGTAAAAGACGAAAGATACATGGGAACTTCTTTTTTTTTTTTTCTTCTGGTTGGATAAAAGGTAATGTAATTTGGGTTTTGTTTTGGTTAGGCTGGGCTGGGCAGCTTTGCTGTGGGGCTGGACTCTGTTTTTTTGGTTTTTGTAGTTTTTTTAATCAGTTGTTGGGTAGGAGCTGGGTTATGGCTGTGATTTCTAACATCTCTTCTGGTTTCAACTAAAACCACCTCATTTGGTTTTGAAGGGTTGGTTTTTGAGGGTTGGGTTTTGAGGATTGGTTTTGTATGGGTTGATTTTTGAAGGGTTGATTTTGAAGGGTTAGTTTTTAAGGGTTGATTTCTAAGGTTCGTTTTTAAGGGTTGGTTTTTCAAGAGTTGCTTTTTAAGGTTCGGTTTTTAAGGGTTGATTTCTAAGGGTTGCTTTTTAAGGGTTGGTTTTTAAGGGTTGTTTTCTAAGGTTAGTTTTGAAGGGTTTCTTTTTAAGAGTTGCTTTTTAAGGGTTAAGTTTTAAGGGTTGATTTTAAGGGTAGATTTTGAAGGGTTGATTTCTAAGGGTTGATTTTTAAGGGTTTCTTTTCAAGAGATGCTTTTTAAGGGTTGGTTTTTTAGAGTTGCTTTTTAAGGGTTGATTTTTAAGGGTTAATTTTAAGGGTTAATTCGAAGGGTTGATTTTTAAGGGTTGATTTCAAAGGGTTGGTTCATAAGGATTTCTTTTCAAGAGATGCTTTTTAAGGGTTGGTTTTTAAGAGTTGGTTTTTAAAGGTTGCTTTTTAAGGGTTAATTTTTAAGGGTTGATTTTAAGGGTTGGTTTTTAAAGGTTGCTTTTTAAGGGTTAATTTTTAAGGGTTGATTTTAAGGGTTGATTTCTAAGGGTTGATTTTTAAGGGTTTCTTTTTAAGAGATGCTTTTTAAGGGTTGGTTTTTAAGAGTTGGTTTTTAAAGGTTGCTTTTTAAGGGTTAATTTTTAAGGGTTGATTTTAAGGGTTGATTTTTAAGGGTTGATTGTGAAGGGTTAGTTTTTAAGGATTTCTTTTCAAGAGATGCTTTTTAAGGGTTGGTTTTTAAAGGTTGCTTTTTAAGGGTTAATTTTTAAAGGTTGATTTTAAGGGTTGATTTTTAAGGGTTGCTTTTTAAGGGTTAATTTTTAAGGGTTAATTTCGAAGGGTTGGTTTTTAAGGATTTCTTTTCAAGAGATGCTTTTTAAGAATTGGTTTTTAAGAGTTGGTTTTTAAAGGCTGCTTTTTAAGGGTTAATTTTAAGTGTTGATTTTAAGGGTTGGTTTTTAAGAGTTGGTTTTTAAAGGTTGGTTTTTAAGAGTTGGTTTTTAACCCTTTCAAACCGAACCCTCCACACCCCACCCCTACCATCTCAAACCCCATTTTTGGATGGGAATTTCCTTACCTCTACAGACGGGGAGAGGGAAATCCCAGGAGGCTCCTCCTTGTCCCGAGCTGGCCTGGCAGGTGAGCAGGGCGTGGCCCTCCAGGAAGAAGCCAGGGTTGCAGCTGTACCTGACCCTGTCCCCGATGCTGAAGGTGGTTCCCTGCTGGACCCCGTTCCGCAGCCGCCCCGGGTTCCCGCACGTGTGGCTGGGCAGGGCTGCAAGGGAAGGGACAGGGAACGGTCACAGGGCTGGGCAAACCCTCAGGAAAAACGGAATAATTGTCACTGAAAACAGAATCATTCATTTGAGGGAAGGAGGGCTGGGTCAGGGACTGGGAATTTTCACAGGGTTGAGTAAATGGTCAGGAGAAATGGAATAATTGAGAATAATCCGTTAGAGGGAAGCAGGGTTGGGTTAGGGACTGGGAATTTTCACAGGGTTGAGTAAATGGTCAGGAGAAATGGAATAATCGAGAATAATCCGTTAGAGGGAAGCAGGGTTGGGTTAGGGACTGGGAATTTTCACAGGGTTGAGTAAATCCTCAGGAAAAATTGAATAATTGTCACTGAAAACAGAATCATTCATTTGAGGGAAGGAGGGCTGGGTTAGGGACAGGGAATTTTCACAGGGTTGAGTAAATGATCAGGAAAAATGGAATAATCAAGAATAATCCGTTAGAGGGAAGCAGGGTTGGGTTAGGGACTGGGAATTTTCACAGGGCTGGGTAAATCCTCAGGAAAAATTGAATAATCGTCATTGAAAACAGAATAATTTGAGAAAAGCAGGGTTGGGTTAGGGACAGGGAACTGTCACAGGGCTGAGCTAAATCTTCAGGAAAAACACAATAATCATCACTGAAAAGAGAATAATTCATTTGAGAAAAGCAGGGCTGGGTTAGGGACAGGGGACTGAGGTAAATGCTCAGGAAAAATGGAATAATTGAGAATATTCAATTTGAGGGAAGCAGGGCTGGTTTAGGGAAAGGGAGCTGAGGTAAATCCCCAGGAAAAATGGAATAATCGAGAATAATCCATTTGAGGGAAGCAGGGCTGGTTTAGGGACTGGGAATTGTCCCAGGTCACACCTGAGTGTCCCCAAGCCCAGTTTTGGGGTTTCTCAGCCATTCCTCTGATCTCTGGTCACACCTGAGTGTCCCCAAGCCCAGTTTTGGGGCTCCAGCCCCCACCGTCCCTCCCTGCACAGCAGCAGGGGCAGATCCCAGCTCCTGACCCCATTTCTTGCCCCCAGAGCCATTATTTTCATCCTCCCCCAAAGCCCCTGGAGCTGGGAAGTTCCACCAGGAATTCTCCTGCCCAGGCAGGTTCTGGGAGCAGGGGCTGCTCTCAAACCCAAGCAGGTGGAAAAGCAGCCCAGAACTAACATTTCATTTTTTGTAATGATCCTCAAACCCCCAATTTAATTACATTACCAATGTCACTTTTTTTTTTTTTAATGAACCCATTCCTGCTTTTATGCTTCCATCCCTTAAAATTAATGAGTAGAACTCCTCTATAAATAAAAATCCATCATTTTTAAAAGTCAATCTCTACCATGAGCTGCTCTCTACTTAATGAACTGTGAAGAATCAGACAACCCTGACCTGCATGGGATCTTAAAATCAGACTTGAAAAACAGATCTTAGATTAAAATTCTGCTTCACTGAGCTGCCTGCACATTTCAGATCCTGCTCCAGGAGGGGAGGCACAGCAGCTTTGGGGGGAGCAGCATTAACCCCCCGCTGCCCCGGGTCACTGCAGGGAGCTTGGATTGGGGTTTTTCAATCACCCTAGTGCAGGAGATCCTCAAATTCCTGCTGATGGAGAGAGGGAAATGACTCCAGAGGGGTTGGGGGTAGAGCTGGGCCATTTGTGGAGATGAAGGGAAGGTCCTGTTACTGATTTTCTGTCCCTTCCCACAATGAATTCTGAGCAGTTTATTTCATTTGCCTGCACCTGAACGGCTGCCAAAGGCTGATGTGATTTTACGACAGAGGAAAGGCAATGGGATTATCCTGGTGCACCTCCAATGTCACTGTCCCAGGGCTGGCTGGGCCCTGGACACCTCCCTGCAAGGTGACCCAGCAGAGGAGCCCCTCTGGGGCTTCTGGAGGCCAGCCCAGACCCAGCAGAACAGAACCAGAGCAGAACCACGACTGCCACACCAGGTGACAACGGCCTGGTGCACCAGTGGCACCTTCTCAGCAAGAAGCTGAGGGCTCAGGTTTTAACTCTTGCGTTTTTCAGGTCCTGTGCTGCTTTCGTGGGTGGGCCTGGGGTTCAGATTAGGGGATGCTGTGCTCTGCACAGAGCATGGAGACAAAACAATTCCTGCTCCAGCTGGGCACCAAGGACAAATGATCCAAATCTCAGCCCAAGAGCACAAACACCATGGGCTGGAGAGAGAAAAACAAGCAGGGTGGGACTGCAGGGGCTAAAGCTGGAATGGGACAATGAACTGCAAGATGCAAATGGAGCAGAACTTATAAAAGTGAGAGACTTTGTAACCAGTCATCCATTTTTGTGACCATTTTGGTTCATCTTGGGTGCAGCCCTGGCTGGGCTCTTGTGCTGCCCAAGGTGCATCCATTGAGGCCTTTTTTCTCCCTGCTTCTCATTTTTCACCTCCATTTCACCCCGATTCTTTTTTACCCCCATTTCTCTGTTTCCCACTTTTTACCTCCATTTCTCCCCGTTTCCCACTTTTTACACCTCCATTTCTCTCTGCTTCTCCTGTTTTACCTCCCTTTCTCCCTGCTTCTCATTTTTCACCTCCATTTCACCCCGCTTCTTTTCTACCCCCATTTCTCTGTTTCTCACTTTTTACCTCCTTTTCTCCCTGCTTCTCACATTTTACCTCCCTTTCTCCCTTTTTCTCATTTTTACCTCCCTTTCTCCCTGATTCTCCTTTTTTACCTCCCTTTCTCCCCGATTCTCCTTTTTTACCTCCCTTTCTCCCCGATTCTCCTTTTTTACCCCTCTTTCTCCCTGTTTCTCATCCATTTCTCCCTGATTCTCATGTTTTACCCCCATTTCTCCCTTTTTCTCTTTTTTTACCTCCCTCTCTCCCTGATTCTCCTTTTTTACCATTTCTCCCTGATTCTCCTTTTTTACCTCCCTTTCTCCCTGTTTCTCATCCATTTCTCCCCGTTTCTCATTTTTTACCCCCATTTCTCCCCATTTCTCATTTTTTACCCCCATTTCTCCCCATTTCTCATTTTTTCCTCCCTTTCTCCCCGCTCTTCTGAGCTGTGAGCTGCCACAGAGCTCCCAGATCTGCTGATCCACACCCAGAACCTTCCTCCCACCCACCTTCAGCTCTCACATCCATTTCTTTCCACTCTTTTTAACCGGGCTGCTCCCAACTTTTCCTCATGCCAGGATGGCTCCAGTGCGAGTTTTCAGCATCAGGAGCTTTCACAACCTGGTGCTCGTCAAGCTGAGCCTCCTTGTTCCAGTTCATTCGAAATTAATTAGGAGTTTTTAAGTCATTAGATGTGACTCAACGCATCCTTGGCCACAGTCCCACCATCACAACGCATTCAGCCTCATTACATCAGCCTCTCCCAAAGCTCTCACTGCCAGCAGGGAAAGAAGAGGGAAAAAAGGGAAAGAAATGGGGGGAAAAGGGGAAAAAAACATTAAAAAAGGGAAAGAAAAGGAAAAAAAAAAGGGGGAAAAAAACATTAAAAAAGGGGGAAAAACATTAAAAAGGGAAAGAAATGGGGGGAAGGGAAAAAAACCATTAGAAAGGGAAAGAAAAGGGGAAAAAGGGGAAAAAAACATTAAAAAGGGAGAGAAAAGGGGAAAAGACATTAAAAAAGGGAAAGAAAAGGGGGAAAACATTAAAAAAGGGGAAAAAAGGGGAAAAAAGGGGAAAAACCATTAAAAAGGGGGGGGAGGGAAAAAACATTAAAAAAGGGAAAGAAAAGGGAAAAAAAGAAAAAAAAACATTTAAAAAGGGAAAGAAAAGGGAAAAAAGGAAAAAAAACATTTAAAAAGGGAAAGAAAAGGGGAAAAATTAAAAAGGGAAAGAAAAGGGGAAAAGGGGGAAAAACATTATAAAAATGGAAAGGGAAAAAACTATTTAAAAAGGGGATAAAAAGGAAAAAAAACATTAAAAAGGGAAAGAAAGGGGAAAAAACATTTAAAAGGGAAAGAAAAGGGGAAAAAATCCATTTTAAAAGGGAAAGAAAAGGGGAAAAAATTAAAAAGGGAAAGAAAAGGGAACAAACCATTAAAAATGGTTTCTCTCCTCATTCACCATCAGCTCCTTGATTTATTCCAGGGACTTTCAAACAAAACCCAAATCCATCCTCAGCCCCATGAGGAAAAACCTTCCCTGCTTCCTATTCCAATTAATCTCCAGCTCCATTTTCTCTGTTGATGTTGCAGGGATGTGAAAGAACTTGGGGTGTGCAGCTCTGCTCTACTGCCCCCCTTCCAGGGCTAAACCCAGATTTTTTATGGCTTGGATCACCCGGGCTGAGGTTTCCACCCCATCATTGTCCTAACCTTGAAATCTTATCAGGGAGCACAGCTCGGATGTGAGATTGTGGGAACTCAGCACATCGTTCCCAATGTCCAGAGATGCCAGGAGAACCCTTGGGGGTCTCGAAAATCCTGGAATGTTGCCAGAAGTGTTTGGTGGCTTGATTTTGATCCATCCACAGAAGTGACAAGAGTTTGAGGACAAGAGAATCACTTTAGAGTGAAGGGTGTAAAAGGGACACATTTATAGAGTGAAATATAGACTTTAAGGTTTTTGGTACAGGGGGGTTATGGAGACAAGATGGAGGGATCAGGGCGTGTCTCGTCCTTCTTCTTTCTTCTTCTTGTCCTCCATCTCCTGTGGTGATGTTGGCATTTGGGGATTGGTTCATGGTGAAGGTGCACTTGCTAACATGGGTGAAAAGCATTGGGAAATAAAGGTAAATATCACGTACGTAGATTTTAGTATAAAAAGACAAGACCGCCTCATGGGTGGTCAGAGAGTGCCTGTGACTGCTTGCAGATCAGACCTCTGTTGGGCAGACAGAAAATTTTGTAGATAAGAAACAATAAACAATCTGAAGATGGAAAAGCTGAAGAGTCCAGACTCGTCCTTTGAAACGCGGCTGCCCCAGAACCACCCTACCCGTGTCGGGGCAGAGACAGACAGACGGACCCGACATGAGATGAGGCTGTGGATCACAACCCTGCATTCCCCAACTCATTTCCATCCCTAATAAAAGAGCAAGGAAGGTGAGGCAGGCCCTGCCAGAGCAGCAATAATTCAGAAATCCCATGGAAAACATTGGGATGGAATGGAATGGCGTGCATGGAGCACGCAGAAGTAACAGAACCACTGAGCTCAAGCACTTGGCTCAGGCAGTGCTGCACACACAGCTCCAAATTAATCCTCATCCATATTTTTAAAGATTTTTTTTAAATATTTCTTTGTGTTTTCCTGGATTTTTGGGGGCTTTTCCTGGACTTTTGTGGAGGTTGGAAGTCAAGATATCCACAGGAATCAACAACACCACTGACCTCAAGCACTTGGCTCAGGCAGTGTTGCACACACGGCTCCAAATTAATCCTCATTCAGATTTTTAATTTTTTTTTTTATATTTCTTTGTGTTTTCCTGGATTTTGGGGGGCTTTTCCTGGATTTTTGTGGAGGTTGGAAGTCAAGATATCCACAGGAATCAACAACACCACTGACCTCAAGCACTTGGCTCAGGCAGTGCTGCACACACGGCTCCAAATTAATCCTCATTCAGATTTTTAATTTTTTTTTTTTATATTTCTTTGTGTTTTCCTTCTTTTCCTGGATTTTCTGGGGGATTGGAAGTCAAGATATCCACAGGAATCATGAAAACCATTGACCTCAGGCAGTGCTGCACACACAGCTCCAAATTAATCCTCATTCACTTTTTTTTTTACCTTTCTTTGCTTTTTCCTGCTTTCCCTGGACTTTTGAGGGGGTTGCAAGTCAAGATATGCACAGGAATCAACAGGAGAGCCAGGACAGGGAGATATTCTCTTCATGAGCCAGCCTGCACTGGATCCAAGAAATTCAAGGGAAAAATCAGTTTTTTTTAAAAGAGAATATCCAGATTTCTAAGATTTCTAAGATCCAGATTTCTAAGAGAATATCTGAGATTTCCATCACAATTCAAAAGTTCAGTGGGCACCCATGGAGGACGTGGAGAGTGGAGGGGGGACCCACCCAGAGCCGTTTCCTCCCACTCTCCATCCATAATTTTGGGCCAAGTACTCCAGAGATACCCCAGCACTGTCTGAGATATTCCAGCAGTGTTTTAGCACAATCTGCTTGAGCTCACAAGAGTTTTAATCTTCACAAGAACTGTCCAGAGCGTGCTACAGCGAAGGAAATAAATGGGATCGTTTTCGTTTCATTTTATCCCTTTTCTTTTCGTGCCGTGATTTGTTTCCAGTACAGCCAGAGATAAAACTAAATGGAAACTACTTTTACCCCCCCCTCCAATATTTCTCTGTTCACTAAAAACCAGCCAGAAAGTCACTTTTGGATAATGGTTCATCGTCCATCTTGTTTGTGGGAGCAGTTCTGGCCCTTTTTGGGTGGATTTTTTTTTTTTTTCCCTCCTTTTTGGAAACTCAGTTTTCAATTTCCCTTTCTGGAACGTGCCTCAGCAACTTCTGAGCAAAGTTCAGTGCAACTTCCAAGGATATCCCAGAGGCTGGGAGAGGAGGAGCTTGGCTTTGAGTAAATCCTCATCCTCAGAAGTGAGGCAGGGGAGCAGAGGGGTCAGGGGAAATTCAGGGTGGGATGTGGGGAGCAGCCTCAGCACAGGGGGCTCTCTGCCAGCCCTGCTTCAGAGCTTCAGATTGTCAGGAAAACCCATCCACAAACAGCAGAGGTTTATGGCCAAAAAGGAGACAGAGGAGTCCTGGGACTTCATTCCAATCAAGGCAGAGGCCATGGGGCATTCCCTGGGGTCTCTCCAGTTTTTGGAGGACGCAGCCTCCTTTTTATCCCAATTTCCCAGCTGCATTTCCCTTCTCTCTTTCCCCATTTCTGAGGTACTTGAGAGGTTCAGACTCCCCACAACACCTGATCCCAAAGATTCCCCTCTAATGTACAACCCTCCCTTTTCATTTCTAATTCTTACAGAATTTAGGGGTTTTTCCCCATGTCTGAGGTACTTGAGAGGTTCAGATTCCCCAGAACACCTGATCCCAAAGATTCCCCTCTAATGTGCAACCTTCCCTTTTAATTTTTAATTCTTACAGAATTTAGGGCTTTTTCTTCCCCATTGTTTCTTTCATCTCTCAATGTCCAATTTCATTTCTCAGCAAACCTGAAGTTTATTTGTCAAATCAAATCTCTTTTCCCATTATCAATCAGTGGGATCCTTTTCACTGTTTTTTTTTCTCTCCCAGTGCTGGTTTTCCCTCCCAGCAGCCCCACACCCAGGGATGTTTCATCCCCCTGAGCAGCTCCAGCCTCCCAGTGCCACAACACCCGAGCTCAGCTTCGTTTAAAGGAGGTGCTGAAGTGTTTTGCTGAGCAGCAACGCTTTAAGTGTGTGTTTAAAAGCTCCACTGAAGTGGCATTTAACAGCTGCACAGTGACTCCAAAAGCTTTCCCCAGGGAGGAGAGGGTGGGTCTGCACTGCCTCCCTCCCTCCCTGGGGCCAGGGTTAACCATTCCATGGTGCCAGGGAAATCCATCCTCAAACGTCTGCCCAAACAGGAGACACGGGAGTCCTGGAACTGAATCAGAATAAAGGGAGAGGCCATGGGGGATTCTCCATGGGGCCTCTCAAATTTTTAGAGGATGTAGCCTCCTTTTTATCACAACTTCCCAGGGAGAGACCACGGGGATGCTCCATGGGGTCTCTCACAGTTTTAGAGGACACAGCCTCCTTTTTATCCCAATTTCCCAGCTGCATTTCCCTCTCTCTTTCCTGGGTATTTGAGAGGTTCAGACTTCCCAGGTCACCTAACACAGACTCCCTTCCAATGCACCCCCCTTTTTCCTTTTCCTTGTGTCTCTTTTTTAAAATCCCTCCAAATCCAGAGACTCAGCACAGTCTGAGTGAGTAACAATCTGTGTCAGTCAGTGGAATTCCTATGGAATTTATGGTTATTCCCATTGCTTCTTTCACCTCTCTGTACCTGAACTTTTCTACCCTCAGTCTGTTTGTAAAACAAAGACACCTCACTGCTCTGGGTGGGGAAAATGCAGCACCAGGAGAGCAGAGCAGGCACCAAAATGATGCCTCAAATTTTAACTTTCATATTTTCCAGATTCTATACTGCATTGTACATACCCTAATAATATAAACCCTAATTCTGAACTCCATATAAAGTGTTCTAGCAAGTTCTCCTCACAGCTCAGTCCCACAAGCAGTTTCCAGCCCCACAACCAAGGACACCGCTGCAGCTTCAGGCCCAAAAAGTGCAAACAGCAGGAATGGAGGGGAGCAAACTGGGAGGGTGGGACTGCATCACCTGGAGCTGGAATTGGACAGTTAACCTCAATATATAAATAAAACTTATAAAAGATTTATAAGTTATAAAACTCAGGGTCTATCTTGGCTTCAGCCAGGCTCTTGGGAGAGAGGGGGAAATGTCCTTGTGCTGCCCAAGGTGCATCCTGTACAAACCTTTTCATAAACCCTTTTAATAAATAAATAATGTAAATTATTCCCTTAACTCTGTCCAGGCTGTTCCAGGCAGCCTCTCCAGGCCCCAGAGTGGAGCAGAGAGGAGCTGAGCTGCCAGGGTGTCGCAGACATCTTTTATAGAAAATCCTTTCTTTAGGATTGCTCCTCCTGAGAAGCTGAGAGGCCTCAGGAACAAAATGTAACCAATGGTTATCTGCTGCTGTGGAATGCAACAGGTGCATCTGGGATTGGCCTCATGTGGTTGTTTCTAATTAATGGCCAATCACAGCCCAGCTGGCTCGGACAGAGAGCCCAAGCCACAAGCCTTTGTTATCATTCTTTCCTATTCTATTCTTAGCCAGCCTTCTGATGAAATCCTTTCTTCCATTCTTTTAGTATAGTTTTAATACAATATATATCATAAAATAATAAACCAAGCCTTGTGAAACATGGAGTCAGATCCTCGTCTCCTCCCTCATCCTCAGACCCTGTGGCACGGTCACACCCGGGCAGATCAGAGCCCTCGCTCCGTGCTGAGAGCTCAGCGTGGGACCAGCCTGAGCTGCCCCTGCTCCGTCTGAACTGATCCCACTCAGACACTGGGGGCCAGTGTTGGTCTGCTCTGCTCCTCCCTGCAGCCGGCCCTGCCCATGGAACACTCTTTGTTCTGGGGGAAAAAAGCCACTTCCAACTTTAGAGGCCACATTGTTCAGCTGCTCATTGATCTCCTCTGGCTGCTGGCTCCTCACCCGGGAGCGGGGGCTGCAGCCAGCTCCATCTGCTAAATAAATAAATAAAACGGTCAATAAATAAATATTGCACCACTACGCTGCATTCCTGGGCTCACAGCCCCCTCTGCAATGGGCAGGGCTGGGGACACAGCCATGCTCCAGGTGTCACCTGGGGGTCCCCACAGGGTCACACACGGCTCAGCTCTCCCTCACTCCCAGCTTCCACAGAACCACAGAATCACTGGGTTGGAAGAGACCTTCAGGATCATCAAGTCCTCAATGCCCCAACACCTCAACTCAACCCTGGCATCCAGGCTTTGTTAAACACACCCAGGGATGGGGACTCCACCACCTCCCTGGGCAGAACAAACACCCCAGAATTGCCCAGGGTGTTCTCAAAATCTCAAAATTCCAAGAATTTACAGAATTCACAAAATCACAGGGTTGGAAGAGACCTTCAAGATTATCAAGTCCATGCCCCAACCCCTCAACTCAACCCTGGCACCCAGGGCCACATCCAGGCTTGTTTTAAACCCATCCAGGGATGGGGACTCCACCACCTCCCTGGGCAGAACAAACACCCAGGAATGCCCAGGGAACACAAATGCACAGAATTTCAGAATGACCAGGCTGGAAGAGACCTTCAAGATCATTGAGTCCAGGTCCCAACACCTCAACTCAACCCTGGCACCCAGTGCCACATCCAGGCTTGTTTTAAACCCATCCAGGGATGGGGACTCCACCACCTCCCTGGGCAGAGCAAACACTCCAGAATTGTCCAGGCCGTTCTCAAAATCTCAAAATTCCCAGAATTTACAGAATTCACAGAATCACTGGGTTGGAAGAGACTTTCAAGATCCTCAAGTCCATGCCCCAACCCCTCAGCTCAACCCTGGCACCCAGTGCCACATCCAGGCTTTGTTAAACACCCCCAGGGATGGGGACTCCACCCCCTCCCCGGGCAGAACATTCCAGAACTTTATTACCTTTCTGTGAAAATCCTTTTCCTGCTATCCAGCCTGTATTTCCCTTGGTGCAGCTCGAGGCTGTGTGCTCTGGTTCTGTCAGTTCCTGGAGACAGAGCCCAGCCCCAGCTGAGCACAGGCACCTTTCAGGAGCTGCAGAGAGCGATGGGGACACCCCCGAGTCTCCTTTTCCCCAGGCTGAGCTCCCTCAGGGGCTCCTCACTCACAGGGTTTGTGTTCCCAGCCCCTCTGGATGAGCTCAGGAGTCCCAAAATCCTTCCCAAGCTGGGGGCCCAGCAGCCTTTTGGAAGGGCAGGTGGGCATTTCCCAGCACATTCCTGCTCTCCCTTCTCCCCAGGTGAGGAGACTGAGCCAGCTCAGCTGTCCTGAGGTTAAACCATGAATAATGCTCAGGGCTGGGGCAGAAATCCCCAAAATTCACAGCTTCCACTTCCTTCAGCTCCTCTCAGACTCCGCAAGGGCTGCCTCACACCCATTAATAAACAGGGATAAACTTGTTTGTTTTCATTTCCCAACTGCTTTGGGAATTTATTCCTTCTTGTTTCACCCCTCTCACAGTTCATCTTTCTCTGTTCCTTCTTTGGGAAGCCTGGCTACCCAAAACCACCAAATGCTCAATATTTTGTAAAAAAAGACTTCCCAGGACATCAACCTCCCAGAGCAGGAGTGAGAGCACAGAAATTGCGGGAAGTGCACTTGGGAAGAGGGGGGAAAAAATGAAATATCACATCCCTGACACCAAAACAGGACACCAAAAGCCCAAGGAGGCTGAGCTGGCAGTGCAGCCACCTCCCATCAACAGCCAGGAACCAAAACCATCCCAAGGACGGTGCCACAAACAGCCCACAGAGCTGCCACAGCAATTCTGGTCACCAGCTGCCTCCAGCTCTGCAGACTCATTATTAATTTGTGGTCATAACTGATGAAAAATAAAAAACCCCAAACCTCCAGATGGTAATTTCATCCCCTTCACTGCAAACACAGCTCAAGTGATCCAATTATGTCATAAAAACACGCCCAGGGCTCAGCACAAGCAGGGGCTGGGAAGGGCTCAGCTCTTTCAGCTGCACTTGGGATCTCCCCAGTGCCTGAATCTGTTCAGGGACAGGAATTTCTCCTGATTTCAGCACCTTTGCTGCTCCAGATTGCAAGGCTGGATATAATATATATAATATATAATATATAATATATAATATATAATATATAATATATAATATATAATATATAATATATAATATATAATATATAATATATAATATATAATATATAATATACAACATATAATATACAACATATAATATATAACGTATAATACATAATAAATAATATATAATATATAACATATTATATATTATACGTTATATATTATATATTTATACACTATACATTATATATATTATTTATTATATATTTTATATTATATAAAATATATGGTGTAGAATGTATAAATATATAATATATAAAATATATATTACATATATTATACTATATATAATACAATATATAACATATAACACATAATTATTATATAATATAATTAAATGTATCAATATATTAATTAATTTCTGCACAATTAATTTCTGCACAAAACTGGGGAATTTACAGGAAATTTTCCGGATTTTGGAGAATTTTTCACTTTGCTGCTGAAATTATTGGAAGATGAAATAACTGAATTGTATTAATATACAATACAGATGCTAGATTAATAGATTATACATTATATTAATATATAATCTAATCTATTATCTATATTGTATGTTAATATAGAATTATATGTGATTATATATAATATATAATACTTTATATTGAATTACATATAAATATATATATAATATTTAATATATATAATATATGTAATATATAAAAAGAATATTATATAAATATATATATATATATATGAAATTTTTATATATTTTTATATATTAAAATATATATAATTTGGAATAAATGTTCCAAACAGCTCAAGGAGACCTTAAATACACCAGGAATTCATGCAGGGGAGTTGTTACAAATGAAAAAAAATCTATATATCCATACAGCAAAGCATCTACCGTACAAACATTGTCATGGAAACAGGACTCAGATCTGCTTTAAAGGACTCAGAGCAAGGGGGAAGAGAAAGGGCTGGACTGAACCCAAAAAAACCCCAAACAGAAACCCTCCCAACCGGCCTGAATCTTCTCCTGCAGGGCCCAGAATTCCATCAAAATCAGAGTTCCAGGGGCTGCACAACCTGGGCAGGCCCAACCCAACCCGACCCGACCCTTCTCCAAGATCCCAAAACTTTCCCTTCCCAGCTGATTTCTCCACAAAAAAAAAAATAAATCAGAATATTCCCTGCTCTGTTCCCAGCCACTGCTTCCAAGGCTGCCCCTGGAATTTCCAGGGGGAATTTCAGGGCTCCAATTGCTGCTCACACAAATTGCTCCAGGGCTTTGTTGTGCTCTGCTCCATTGCCCTTGCAGCAGAACATGGATTTTTTTTTCTGTAAAATATCCAAATTCCAGCTGCTCTGGCCCGCTGAGGATCTGCTCATGCAGAATTACAAACGTAGATCAGGAATTTGACTTCCAGGAAAGTTTGGGTTTTTTTTTTTTTCCCCTGCTGAATTCTTTCCTTAGCAGCCAGCAGTTCCTGAGGCCACAAAATCCCATTGTTGAAATGCTGGGAGATGGTTTGGGATAAAAACACCAGGACTTGGTTGGGAATTCCCATCAAAACGCAATTAATGGGGTTATTGTAGGGAATAAATAAATTTTTCCTCCTATTCTGTGCTCTAGGTTTAATTTTATAGGATGTGAGTTGGCACTGAGGAGCGGGTTAAAAACAATATTCATTATTCCAATGTATTTTAAATGGAAAAAAAAAAAGATTCCTCTGGTTTCGTTTAGAGCATTAAATCTATAAATATTTATAAATGTATAAGAAAATGTCTGGAATGTGAATTCCAGGACAGTCTGGGACCTGGGTCTCTGTCCAGGACACTCTGAAAAAACACAAATCCAACGATTTCTGACACGGCCTGTGGAACAAACTGCTCCCATTTCCCTGGACAATTCTGGAATCACCTCTCTGTCAGTTCCATGAAGATTTTGGAGACTCCTGGGCTTCAAATCCTGTTTGTTTCCCTCACACTGAGCAGGGTTTTATGTAATTTTTGATCTGAAAGGAGAATTCCGCACCAAGCTCCAGGTCCTGGTAAATCCAGGGCGGCTCCAACCCCATCCCAGACATCCCTGAGCTCCAGCCAAGCCCTACAGAGCAGCACTAAAGGGATTAAAAATCTGCAGGAGGGGGGAAAATCCACAGAATTCAATGACACAGCATTGGGAAAAAAACCAAAATTCCAGCAGCAAAAAACTCTGGAAGGGTTGGGAAGAGGCTGAAGCAGGAGATGCTCCCAAATTCGGGATAAATGATGTGGGTTTGCACAAATGGGACACCCAGCTGTGGGGAAAATCCACCAGAATGAAGGAAAAATGGGGAGGGAAATGAGAGGAAAGAAATATTCCTGCAAATTTGCTTCCCCCACGAGGCCAGGGCAAAACAATCAGCTCATTTCACAATTCAGCACGGTCACAAATGGACATTTCACAATTCATTTTGGGAAATTCAGGTTTGTTCCTCCAACCAGGAGATGGAATTTCCACACTCCCAGCTCCAGCAGGGCCCAGAGGAAAAGTCAGATAAAAATTCCAGTTAAATTCCAGATGCTCCACAGTAATAAATAAGTAATTTAAGGACAAATTCTTCCTAAAAACCATCAGGGAAGAAACAAAAAGGGAAGACTGCTCTGGACTCAGTTTTGGGCTCTGAATGGGTTATTTGGAACCCATTTTCCCCAAGCTTTTTTTACCCAGCCTCTTTCTTTCCCCTCAGCTTTTGTGCAAAGCTGAAAATATCCAGCCATGCCACGCTGCCTGTTTGTGGAATAACATCAGAGCTGCCAAATTCCCCTCCCTCCATTCTGCACTGCTCACTGCCCATTCCCAGGCAGAAAAAATGTGATTTTTTTTGTTGTTTTCTCCCTTGTTTTGGCACCAGAAGCTCTCTGGAATTGAATGAGCTCATGTTTTTTCCCCCCCTCAGGCTGAAAAGTGCTCCCAGCATTTCATGGGACTTGCTGGGATCACAAAGATCTGGATGTGGAGGTTTGATCCAGCAGAGGAGAAACACCTGGATTTACTTACATACATTAATAGATGTGTTTGATACAAATAGAGTAACTCAGCATCAATAATGGGCCAAATTCAGGCATCAGAATGGGACAAATTCAGCAGCAAAATGGGACAAATTAAGCACCAAAATGGGACAAATTCAAGCACTATAACGGGCCAAATTCAGCAGCAAAATGGGAAAAATTAAAGGACCAAAATGGGCCAAATTCAAGCAGTAAAATTGGACAAATTCAGCACCAAAATGGACCAAATTAAAGCACCAAAATGGGCCAAATTCAAGCAGTAAAATTGGACAAATTCAGCACCAGAATGGGCCAAATTCAAGCAGTAAAATTGGACAAATTCAGCAGCAAAATGGGAAAAATTAAAGCGCCAAAATGGGCCAAATTCAAGCAGTAAAACTGGACAAGTTCAGCACCAAAATGGGCCAAACTCAAGCACCATAATGGGCCAAATTCAGCACCAAAACCGGACAAATTAAAGCACCATAATGGGAAAAATTAAAGCACCTTCATGGGGCAAATTCAGCACCAAAATGGACCAAATTCAGCACCAAAATGGGCCAAATTAAGCACCAAAATGGGACAAATTCAAGCAGTAAAATTGGACAAATTCAGCACCAAAATGGGCCAAATTCAAGCAGTAAAATTGGACAAATTCAGCACCAGAATGGGCCAAATTCAAGCAGTAAAATTGGACATATTCAGCACCAAAATGGGAAAAATCAAAGCACCAAAATGGGCCAAATTCAAGCAGTAAAATTGGACAAATTCAGCACCAAAATGGACCAAATTAAAGCACCAAAATGGGCCAAACTCAAGCACCATAATGGGCCAAATTCAGCACCAAAACCAGACAAATTAAAGCACCATAATGGGAAAAATTAAAGCACCATTATGGGGCAAATTAGGCACCAAAATGGACCAAATTAAGGCAGCAAAATGGGAAAAAGTCAAGCAGTAAAATTGGAAAAATTTAGCACCAAAATTGGCCAAATTCGAGCTCCAGAGCTCCCTCAGAGGCTCCTGCACTGATTTTTTCCCTCTCCTCCCTCACCCAGGAGTGGCAGCTCCTTCACTGCAAGTGTCACTTGAATTTGCTTAAATGCTTTAATAGAGCCTCCTGATTGGGCTCATTTGCATATGCAAATGACACGCCAATAGGAGACACTTAATATTCCCTCGACTTCATTTAGGGCTGCAGCAAACGTGGGTCAATGTCTGAGGGAGGGGGGCTTGGGGCTGAGTCAGCAAATGCTAATTAGCTCTGCTGCTTCCAAGCCTTAAAATCAATTAGTGGGATATTAAAGCAGACTGGCTGGGAGCTCATTGAAGTCATAAAAATCTTTTTGTGTGGCTAAAAAGGAAAAAAAAATAAAATAAAATGAAGGAAGGTTTGACTCTTCCTTCCCTGGAGAGCTGGGTGAGTCTGAGATCCTGATGGGGAGAAAATTACCCAGCCCTGGGATGTGGCTGTGCTGGGCTGGATTAGGGGAAAAGTAGGAAAATCCCAAAATCACATGGATTTAAATGAGATTTTTCCCTCTGTCCTCCTTGGAAAAATGGGAAAATACGCAGGGACCTGACTTTGCTGGGCTGGATTGGGAGGGGAAAAGCAGAAAAATCTCAAATGCACACAGATTTCAGTGGGAATTTTCCCTCTGCCTTCATTGGAGCAATGGGAACACTCAGGGACAGCAGGAGCAGCACATCCACAGCCACCAAACCCTGACTGGGAGGGGAAAAGCAGGAAAATCCCAAATCCACACAGATTTCAGTGGGAATTTTCCCTCTGCCCTCGTTGGAGCAATGGGAACATTCAGGGACCTGGCTCTGCTGGGCTGGATTGGGGAGGAAAAGCAGGAAAATCCAAAATTCACATGAATTTCAGTGGGATTTTTCCCTCTGCCTTCATTGGAACAATGGGAACACTCAGGGACAGCAGGAGCAGCACATCCACAGCCACCAAACCCTGATTGGGAGGGGAAAATCAGAAAAATCCCAAATGCACACAGATTTCAGTGGGATTTTCCCCTCTCCTTTCATTGGAAAAATGGGAACACTCAGGGACCTGGCTCTGCTGGGCTGGATTGGGGAGGAAAAGCAGGAAAATCCAAAATTCACATGAATTTCAGTGGGATTTTTCCCTCTGCCTTCATTGGAACAATGGGAACACTCAGGGACAGCAGGAGCAGCACATCCACAGCCACCAAACCCTGATTGGGAGGGGAAAATCAGAAAAATCCCAAATGCACACAGATTTCAGTGGGATTTTCCCCTCTCCTTTCATTGGAAAAATGGGAACACTCAGGGACCTGGCTCTGCTGGGCTGGATTGGGGGGGGAAAGCAGAAAAATCCCAAATGCACACAGATTTCAGTGGGAATTTTCCCTCTGCCCTCCTTGGAACAATGGGAACAGCAGCAGGAATGGGAGCAGCACATCCACAGCCACGAATCCCCAGTGTCCAGGACAGGAATCCCCAGTAAATCCCGGTCACTGCCATTCCCAGGGCAGGCATTCCAGGATTTTCCAGCTCCAAAAATCCCACTGAGCACTCCAGGAGCAACAGCACGAGCTGAATTGTGTGCCCTAAAAATCTGAATTATGTGCCCTAAAAATCTGAATTGTGTGCTCGAAAAATCTGAATTGTGTGCTCGAAAAATCTGAATTGTGTGCTCAAAAAATCTGAACTCTTGGCTTTGGAAATCTGAACCCTGGGCTTTGGAAATCTGAATCCTGAGTTTGTATTTCCCTGTTGATGCGTTGTGCTCAGTGATGGCAGCCCCAAGGAGCTGCAGCACCAAGCTCAGTCCATCTTGCACCTCAGGAAATCCACGGGATCCACCCCAAAATTCAGGTGCTCCCAACCCTGAGAATGCTCTGGGATGAGGTGATTCCATCAGGAAGATCCTTTGGAATCAGCAGCTGAGGGTCACAGGCTCAGAGGCAGAAAAATCCATGGAAATTGAGTTTTTAAGGGGTTTCTCCTCTCTCGGCTGCAGCTCCTGCACCCACCCCAAGGATATTTGACCTTGGGAATTCATGGGAACCTCTTGGATGCAGAGCCACCCTCAGTGAACATCCCCAGCCCTGCTTCTGTCCCTTTCCCCACCTAAAAGTGTGGATTCATGAACAAGACTCCCAAACTCCCAGGCAAATCCAGCTAAATTCCCAGCACAGCTACATTTCCATTTATTCCTTCGCTCTCTAATCAAGATTTTTTTCTGCTTTAGGAGTGCCTGAGCACCTGCTGCAGCCCCCAGCTCACCACCCCTGCTCAGGGCAGACACCTGGCTGCATTTTCTCCCATCCCAAAATGTACTGGACACGATGGAGCAGCGCTCACACACAGCTCCTGCCAAGGCTGGCAAAAATAAACTGCATCACCCCTGCCATGCCAATTTGCCATTCCCTCCCCTGGCAAGGCTGGAGTGGCACTGCCTGGAATGTGCTTGTGGCCAGGAGAACAATTCCAGCTCTGTTCTGTCCTTTTTTTTGTTGTTGTTGTTGTTGATCAGGAGCAAAGTGGAAATAAACAGCTAAATAGGATTTAAAAGGCAGCTTTGGATCTCTCAGGTGGCTTTTCTGTGCTCTGGGAGTTGTCCAGAAAACAGCAACTGCTGTCTAAATGCTGCAGGAGGAATTTTTGGGTCTTTCTGACCCAAAGCAAGGTTTTTATTCACACCAGTTCCCCCAGTGCTGGCACAGACCCCAAGCACCAGCAGGGATTGGGGTTAATTTGGGATAAAAAGCCCAGGTGAGGGATTTTGATTCCAGATTCCCATCCAGCACCCCACACACGTCACTGCCAGGGAATATTTGTGCCAAATCCCTCATTTCCAACCCGTGGAAATGGACCAGGAGCTGCAGGTTGTGAGCAGGGACATGGAAAAAAAAAACAATTCCCCATGAAAAACCTGCTCAAGGCAAACCAAATGTTTTATATGAGGTGGAAACCACTTAATTGGGGACACAATCAATGCAGGGCTATGCTTGAAATCTGATTATCCATCTCCTCCTGCAGACACTGCCCTGTGTAG
Source organism: Molothrus aeneus (assembly GCF_037042795.1). Lineage (NCBI taxonomy): Eukaryota > Metazoa > Chordata > Aves > Passeriformes > Icteridae > Molothrus > Molothrus aeneus. The sequence continues at coordinate 2,540,503 of NC_089668.1, forward strand.
AACAGCCCTGGCACTCAATAGTATTGACAGCCCTGCCCTGCTCTCCTGCTTTTCCAGGGAATCCAGGGAAAAATCCCTGCAGAAAAAAAAAAAAAAAAAAAAAGGCAAATTAAAGTTCCTGTGCTGGCACATCCCAAAATCCAGGATTTTATGGCCTGCCATGCTGTTTTCTTCGTGGCTTTATCACCACAAGCTGTGAAGGGCTACAAACTTGATTTTCTTCATGGAGCACAGCTCAGGAGAAGGGATGAGGAAGATCCAATAAATATTCAGGATATTCAGGTATTGTTTCCCCACTTTCCAAACCCCACAGGACGTCAGACAGCGCTGAAGCTCAGGAGGAATTCGAAAGCGGTAAAATTGTTGGAAGCTGATGAATTTACCTGAGCTGAAGGCTCTGATCAGGTATTGGGGTGGAATCATTCCCTGTGAGGGTGGGGAGGGGTTGGGATGGAGCTCCCAGAGCAGCTGGGGCTGCCCCTGGATCCCTGGAGGTGTCCAAGGCCAGGCTGGAGCCACCCTGGGATCATGGAAGGCGTCCCTGCCCTGGCAGGGGGGAACGGGATCGGTTTTGAACCCAAAACCAACCCAAACCATTCCAGAATTCCAAGTGGGAACTTCCCATCAGCATTCCCAGCTCATTCTGCATTTAGCTCTTCATTAATATTGGAAATTTGGAATATTTCACCCTCAATATCTGCAGCAGGATGTTTCGCTGTGTTTGTTTGGCTTTGTGGGGTTTTTGTTTGGCTTTGTGGGGTTTTTGTTTGGCTTTGCGGGGTTTTTGTTTGTTTGGCTTTGTGTGTTCTTCAGTTTGGGTTTTTTTGTTTGATTGCTTTTTGGTTTGTTTGGGTTTGTGGTCTTTAATTTGGGGTTTTTGTTTGTTTGGCTTCGTGCGTTCTTTAGTTTGGGTTTTAGTTTGTTTGGTTGGTGGTTTTTAGTTTATTTGAGTTTGTGTTTTTTTGTTTGTTTAGTTTGTGGTCTTTAGTTTATTTGGGTTTGTGGTCTTTATTTTGGGTTTTAGTTTGTTTGGTTGGTGGTTTTTAGTTTATTTGAGTTTGTGGTTTTTTTTGTTTGTTTAGTTTGTGGTCTTTAGTTTATTTGGGTTTGTGGTCTTTAATTTGGGTTTTTTGCTTGTTTGGGTTCGTGGGGATCTAGTTTGGGGTTTGTGGATTTTAATTTGATTTGCTTTGTGGTTTTTAGTTTGTTTGGTTTGTGGGTTTTTAGTTTGTTTGGCTTCGGGTGTTCTTTAGTTTGGGTTTTAGTTTGGTTGGTGGTTTTGAGTTTATTTGGGTTTGTGTCTTTGGTTGGTTGGTCTGTGGTCTTTAGTTTGTTTGGGTTTGTGGCCTTTAATTTGGGTTTTTTGTTTGGTTGGGTTTGTTCTTTAGTTTGGGTTTTCTGTTTGATTAGTTTTTAGTTTATTTGGGTTTGTGGTCTTTAATTTGGGGTTTTTATTTGTTTGGGTTTGTGTGGACTTAGTTTGGGTTTCGTGGATTTTAATTTGTTTGCTTTGTGGTCTTTGGCTTGGCTTTGTGTGTTCTTTAATTTGGGTTTTTTTGGTTTGGTTTGTGGTTTTTAGTTCATTTGGGCTTGTGTCTTTTCAATTCATTTGGTTTGTGGTTTTTGGTTTGGATTTTTTGTTTGTTTGGGTTTTGTGGATTTTAATTTAGTTGGTTTTGTGGATTTTAATTTGGTTGGTTTTGTGGTTTTTAGTTTATTTGGTTTGTGGTTTTTAGTTTGTTCAGATTTGTGGGCTTTAGTTTGTTTTATGTCTTTTCATTTATTTGAGTCTGTGGCTTTTAATTTGTTTGGTTTATGGATTATTTGTTTTGCTTTTGTGGATTTTCTGGCTGGCCGGTTTTGTGGGTTTTTAGTTTCTTTTGTGACTTTTTAATTTGTTTGGTTTTGAGGATTTTTCTTTATTTGGGTTTGTGGGATTTTAGTTCATTTGGCTTTGTGGGATTTTAGTTCATTTGGCTTTGAGGGATTTTAGTTCATTTGGCTTTGAGGGATTTTAGTTTATAGGGTTCTCTGGGATTTTATTTATTTGGCTTTGTGGGATTTTAGTTCATTTGGCTTTGTGGGATTTTATTCATTTGGGTTTGAGGGATTTTATTTATTTGGGTTTGTGGTTTTTAGTTTGGTTTGGCTTTGTTTGCTTTGGGTTTTCCTCCACCAAGGACACTCTGAGCCTACCAAACCCAGAAGCTCATTTGGGCACCTTTTAGACAAAAATCTCCATTATTGAGCCAACAGGAACTCAAACTGATCCCTCAACAGAGCCAAACTCCAGCTGGGAAAAGGGAGAAGCGCAGCAGCAACATCCCAAAAAAACCCCGGAGCCAGGAATGCTCCGAGAGGGACGGGAGCAGCAATAAAAACACAATTTAATTGTATTTTCTCCATCTGTTTGCACAACTCTGCAAAGAGCCTGTGAAGAATGAGCCCAGTATTTATCTCCAAACAGCTCCAGCTCCTTTCCCTGGGGATTTAACGCCTCTAATTCCTGAAAATGAGCAGTGTCGGTGCAGCCCTAATTGCTCCTTTTCACTCAGTGTTTGCAGAGAGAATTCACTGCAGCTGCCATCGATGTCTTGGGAAGGGAAAGTTTCATCCCCTGGAATTCCTCAGGGATCCACAGGGCCCTGCTTCCCCCCAGGAATTCCCACTGAATTCTGCTTTTTTTTGGGGAGGGGGAGAAATCCAGCCCACCAACAAAAAACCCCGCCCTAAAACTGAAATTTTAAAATTTTAATTTTAAATTAATTTTTAAAAATTAATTTTCATTTTAATTTAATTAAAATTGAAATTTTAAGTCACAAAGAGGAAGGTTCCTAAAAAGAAGGGCTTTTTTTAAAATATTTTACTTAAATATTCATTTATTTTATGTCTGAATATATTTAAAACACTCTGGTTTTTAAACACTGGTTTATATCCCTTTGGATCCCTTTGAAATAGGGCCCTGGGTCCCTCCAGGAATTCCCACTGAATTCTGCTTTTTTTGGGGGGGAAAAATCCAGACCACCAACAAAAACCCCGCCCTAAAATTAAAATTTTAAGTTACAAAGAGGAAGGTTCCTAAAAAAAAGGCATTTTTAAGATATTTTACTTAAATATTTGTGTATTTTATGTTTATATATATTTTAAATAGTCACTTATTGGTTTATATCCCTTTATACCCCTTTAAAAAAGGGCCCTGGGTCCCTCCAGGAATTCCCACTGAATTCTGCTTTTTTGGAGGGGGTGGAAAAATCCAGACCACCAAAGAAAAACCCATCCTTAAAGTAAAATTCTAAGTTCCATAGTTCAACATTCCTAGAAAAATAGCATCTGGCATTATTGCACCCCTCTACTTTTACAAATCCCTCTTCATTTGTATTTTACTTAAATACAGGTGTATTTTATGTCAATTTCTATTTAAAATATTAATTTTTAATATTGGTTTTTATCTCTATCCTTTTAAAATGTACATATGTATGTATATGTAATATATATAAAATATATATAAATTATTTATCGATATATTTGTATATACACATTATATTATATATAAATATATATAAATATATATATATAAATATATATATATGTATATATATATATACATATATATATATATACCCTTTTTTAATATATATAATTATATCCCTCTTCTACAGTTAGATTTAGAAATTGTGTCCTGACAAGGATATAAATGAAAATACAACCTCATGCTCTGCTTGACAAGGTGGGGATTGCCCCAAAGTTGGATTTGGGAAGTCTTTTCCAACCCTAACCCAAGTTCCACCATTGTGTTTTTCCTTAAATCCCTTTTTATTTGTCACCCTCTACTCTAACACAGCACCCAGAGGTGGTGATTTCACAATAATTGAATTTACTTTAATAATTTAATCTTCTTTTATCCTTTCATTAGTGAACAAATGAACCACCTGCTCTGCATCCCCTGCTTTATTTATTATTTCTGTGGAATTTGTGTCACTTTTCCTCTCACTGGCTCAAATTTGCCTGATTTATTTGAAGTCAGCTCTGAGTGAATTCCTCAGGTGTGAGGCAGCAAGGAGAGGAATTCATTCCCTTTGCAGTCCAGCCTCTACACACCTTCCAGGGCAAGCAAAAATAAAATAAAAATGGGCATTTCTACATTTTTAGGAAGATGATTTTTTTTTTCCACCAGATGAGGCTGTCAAGATTCACATCCCAGTCAAATTTAACTGGGATTATTTATAACTGGCTCCAAAAAAAAAAAAAATAAATCTGCAGCTGAAAGGAAATTCAGGACTCCACAGCTGGGTTGGGGCTGGGAAAAGAAAAAATCCTTTAGTGAGAAAAGAAGGAAAAATCCCCCAGTCTGAGGGTGAACAGGGCTAATTAGGAAATCATGTTGAATTCAAGGGACAGTAAACAGGGAAAGAAAACAAATTTAGGGATGCTAAAAGCATGAAAGCATTTAATTTCAATATTTTCCAAATGAGACGTGCTGAAACCGAGCTCCCTGAACTGCTGGTGTTTCCTGGAAGCTCCTAAGTAAAAAAAAAAAAAAATACCTTGAGATCAAAGCATTTTATTGAAATGGAAATGAAATCCTCTCTGTTGTCCCAATTCCCCCAGAAGGCGCTGACAGATTTTCAGCTCCTGCCCTGGGTGCCCTCAGTTCTTTTTCCTCAGCAGCCCCTAAATCCATTTTAGGGCTGGCCCAAGGCTCTCTCCCCTCCCCAGATGGGATTTTGGGGGGTCCATTCCCACATTTTCAAGCTGCTGCACTTCTCCCTTTTCCCAGCTGGAGTTTGGCTCTGTTGAGGGATCAGTTTGAGTTCTTGTTGGCTTTGGGGACTCAATAATGGAGATTTTTTTGTCTAAAAGTTGCCCAAATGAGCTTCTGGGTTTGGTAGGCTGAGAGCGTTCTTAAAGGAGGAAAACCCAAAGCAAACAAAGCCAAACCAAACTAAAAACCACAAACCCAAATAAATAAAATCCCAGAGAACCCTATAAACTAAAATCCCACAAAGCCAAATAAATAAAATCCCACAAAGCCAAATAAATAAAATCCCACAAAGCCAAATGAACTAAAATCCCAGAGAACCCTATAAATTAAATCCCACAAAGCCAAATGAACTAAAATCCCACAGACCCAAATACCCAAATAAAGTAAAACCCAAAAATCCAAATAAACTAAAATCCCACAAACCTAAATGAACAAAAATCCCAGAAACCCCTATAAACTGAAATCCCACAAACCCAAATGAAGTAAAATCCCACAGACCCAAATAAAGTAAAATCCCACAAACCCAAATAAAGTAAAAAATTCCACAGACCCAAATGAAGTAAAATCCCACAAACCCAAATAAAGTAAAATCCCACAGACCCAAATGAAGTAAAATAAATCCCACAGACCCAAATGAAGTAAAATCCCACAGACCAAACCACAGATTCCCGAGTATGGGGATTTTGGAGGGGATTTTGAATGAGTTACAGACAGGACTTGTGGGTTTTGAGATGATGTGATTTGTTTTTATCTCCTCCACAGGCAGGAAGGGTGAGCTTGGCTCACATTGCTACAGCACGGGTCAGAAGGTCACAACACCCTTAGTTACAAGACTTTTAAAGGATTTATTGACCAATAAAACACTGCTAACAAGGATATTTACATTTTTGACCCAATCCTTAAATATTTCATCTTCATGCTACAGTGTTAGCCAATCGTGCTATGGCACACAAACCTACAGCACTGCATCCTAAACTCCTTGATTACCTTTGTAATTAATATTATTATTTTTTTTAATATCTTAAACTTTAAAACTCGAAATTTCCCTCTTCTTAACTTAATGTGTCTCTGTTTAAACTGTAAATCCACATTCTCATTTCCAGCACCTCAGTTTGGGAGCCTTTCCCAAGGTCTCAGATCAAATCCTGGGTTTAATTCTAAGCTTAGGCTTACAGGCCCAAAGTTCTGAGAATCTCCTGCAGTTTGGAATCCAGCACCCAAAGAACTGAAGCAGCAGCCTAAACTGCATTGATCACCTCCTTCAGCCTTAATTAACACCCAAAATGTGAATAATTTGCTTTGGGGCAGGCTCAGGGTGGTATTTCAGCAAGTGAACCCTTCTCCCACCCTCAAAATAAAACTCTGATTTATGCCAGCGCTCTCTCTGCCACTCTGGCTCAGGTTAAGTTTTAAATACATTTATTTTCCCCTTCAGTTAGAGCCCTGAAAGCCTCCTAATCACCAGTCAAATAAAGCCCAGATCGTTTCAGATGTGTGTGACTAAAGGGCAGCCCTGGCCCCAGCCTTTGTACAACATTTCCTGCAGCATCAAGGTAATAAAAGAACATTACAGAGTGTACAAGGAGCCGTGTGTAAATGCCAAAAAATCAACTGGAAATGTCAAGAAAGTGCAAAAGCAGCAGCGTGTCCTGTGTGCCAGGATTTGGGAGTGTCTCACACAGAGACTGACAGGTGCTCCAGCACAGGGGCTGCAAATGGTCAAAGCTGAAACAAAAGTGGGAAAAACTGGGGGGGAAAAGCAGTTTTGTAAATGGATTTGCCTTTGCTCCTAATGGGTGCTGAGATCACCTGTGCCAACATCCTCACCTGCCCAAAACCTTCACCTGTCCCAAAACCTCCACCTGTCCTGACATCCTCACCTGTTCCAAAATCCTCACCTGCCCAAAACCTTCACCTGTCCCAAAATCCTCACTTGTCCCAAAAGCTTCACCTGCCCAAAACTCTCACCTGTCCTGACATCCTCACTTGTCCCAAAATCCTCACCTGCCCTGACATCCTCAACTGTCCCAAAACCTTCATCTGCCCCCAAATCTTCACCTGTCCCAACATCTTTACCCGTCCTGACATCTTCACCTGTCCCAACATCCTCACCTGTCCCAAAACCCTCACTTGTCCCAAAACCTTCATCTGTCCCAAAATCCTCACCTGTCCCAAAATCCTCACCTGCCCCAAAATCCTCACCTTCCCCAAAATCCTCACCTGTCCCAAAACCCTCACTTGTCCCAAAACCTTCACCTGTCCCAAAACCCTCACTTGTCCCAAAACCTTCACCTGTCCCAAAATCCTCACCTGTCCCAAAATCCTCACCTGTCCCAAAACCCTCACTTGTCCCAAAACCTTCACCTGTCCCAAAACCCTCACTTGTCCCAAAACCTTCACCTGTCCCAAAATCCTTACCTGCCCCAAAATCCTCACCTGCCCCAAAACCTTCACTTGTCCCAAAACCTTCACCTGTCCCAACAGAATTCCAGGGAATTCAACCAGAACACACTTTTAACCAAAAAAAACCCACAAAACGCTCTGCTGGAAGGAACCAGCAATTAAAATGCTGGAAAAAAAACCAGATTAAATTACACAACGAGGAGGCAGAGATGTGCAGCTCCTGGTGCAGACTCTGCAGCTCAGTTTCCCACCTCCCAGGCCCAGCTCAGGTGCAGTCCCAGCCCCTCCTGGACTCACCTTCATAGCTGGCCTGGAAGCCTTGGGCACTGACGGCGTAGTCACTGACGAGCCACAGGGACAGCACCAGGCCCGTGCTGACGATGGGAGCAGGCAGCTGGAAGCCTGTCAGCCTGCAAAAAACACACACAAGGTCAGCCCCAGCAGGGGAAACACACACGAGGTCACACTCATGGGGAAAAACACACACGAGGTCACACTCATGGGGAAAAATCCACACAAAGTCAGGCCCCACCAAGAAAAACCCACAGCAAGGTCAGCCCAACCAAGGAAACCCAAAGCTGGGTCATACTCACCAAGAAAACACACACAAGGTCAGCCCCAACAGGAGAAACACACACAAGGTCAGCTCCAACAGGAGAAACACACACGAGGTCACACTCATGGGGAAAAATCCACACAAGGTCAGACCCACCAAGAAAAACCCACAGCAAGGTCAGCCCAACCAAGGAAACCCAAAGCTGGGTCATACTCACCAAGAAAATACACACAAGGTCAGCCCCAGCAGGGAAAACCCGAAGCCAGGTCACACTCATAGGTAAAAACACACACAAGGTCACACTCATAGGGAAAAACACACACAAGGTCACACTCATGGGGAAAAATCCATACAAGGTCACACTCATAGGGAAAAACACACACAAGGTCACACTCATGGGGAAAAATCCACACAAAGTCAGGCCCCACCAAGAAAAACCCACAGCAAGGTCAGCCCAACCAAGGAAACCCAAAGCTGGGTCATACTCACCAAGAAAACACACACAAAGTCAGCCCCACCAGGGAAAACCCGAAGACAGGTCACACTCATAGGGAAAAACACACACGAGGTCACACTCATGGGGAAAAATCCATACAAGGTCACACTCATGGGGAAAAACCCACAGTGAGGTCACACTCAGCACTGCCCTACAGAAACCCATAGCATGGTCACACTCATCACTTCTGACCTGGCAAAAACCCACAGTGAGGTCACACTCAACCAAGAAAACCCATACAAGGTCACGTTCATCACTTCTGACCTGCAAAAAACCCACAGTGAGGTCAGCCCCACCAGGAAAAACCCACACAAGGTCACAACCACCAGAAAAAACCCCACAACCAGGTCAGCCTCTCCAGGGAAAACCCACACAAGGTCACACTCACCATTCCTGCCCTACAAAAACCACACACAAGGTCACACTCAGCATTCCTGCCCTACAAAAACCACACACAAGGTCACACTCAGCATTCCTGTCCCACAAAAACCACACACAAGGTCACACTCAGCATTCCTGCCCTACAAAAACCACACACAAGGTCACACTCAGCACTGCCCTACAAAACCCAGCAGTGGGGTTGATCCCATCACGCTCCTGGAGGAGCCCAGAGCTCCAGAACACCTGGGACAGCCTGAGAGCAACAAATCCTGGGCTCTTCCCACCTCCTGCCTGCCCACAGGAACTGCTCCTGCGGTTTTCCACAGTTTTTCACAGTTTTCCACAGTTTTCCACAGGTTTTCTCCACTCCTGTGGTTCCTCACTGGTCCTGGCCCAAAGCCATCCCTGCTTCACACCCTGGTCCCCATCACCTGCCCTGGGACACTCCACAAGGCCAGCTCTGGGATGCTGGAGCAGAACCCACCCCATGGGACAGAGATTTTGGGGTGCTGAGTGAGACCAATGCTTAAAATATTTTGAGAGCCTTGGAGTAAAAATCTGACTGAAGTGTTCTACAAACTGCACTGAACTGAACCCAAAAAACAGGCAAAAAATGGATGTTAACAACTAATTAAAGCCTTCAGTGTGGTGCCTCCGGAGTGTTTGACATGGAAAAGGCTGGAAGGTTCTGGGAATCCTCCCCAGGACAAGGATGGGGGTTTTATGTGGGCACAGATCCAAAACGCACCAAAGGATGGTTCCCAGCTCCTCCCTGAGATAAAAATCCAAGCTCACAGCCAGGAAATTGCTGCACCAGAGGGTCTGGGAGCTGCACTGCAGGAACTCCCAGGACACGGGCACAAATCAGGGTGAAGAGCAGAAAATAAAACTGGACAAATCCAGGAACTCCCACCTGCTTCCCTTATGGGCTCACAGCTAAATGACAACTGATTTTTATTATAAAAACCTGTTTGTTACTGATTTTCATTAATCCCAAACACAAACCCCTGGTGCTGAGCCATCCCCAGAGCAGCTTGTTGACCAGAATTACAATTTTACAACTTCCAAACCTCCTTACACGTGGCCAAGGGGATTCCTGGCCAGGTTTCCAGTTTGAAGCCATCCCAGGGTGGATTCCTGCCTGCCACTGCTGGGGCCAGGAATTCAGGAGCAATCCCTGAGCTGCCCCAAACCCAAACCTCCACAAACCACAGGAGCAGCAGGAACTGAAGGAATTTGGTATCATTTGGGATCAGGAGTGTTCAAGGATAAATAAGAAAAAAGAGAATTTAAAGCTTCTTACAACACACTCTGAGGTTTATCCAGCCAGACTTTGCGCCACGGGGGCAAAGGATCAGCAGGATACAAAGCTCTCTGCCCCTTCAGGAAATACCTGCAAATGTTATTCAGGGCATTTCCTCTCCTCACAGGGAATGAAAAGGCACCCACAGAACAAAACCAGCTTTGGAGGGTTTAAATTTAAATAATTTAGATTTCTCTGAGCACCCAGCCCAAGCAATTCCTGCTCAAAGTCATCATCAGCCCCTGAGACAGGGAGGGAACTTCCTCCTCTTCTCTCTGCCTCTCATTGAGCAAACCTAAATATTTTTTCACACACATTTGAGCTCTGACTGATGAGAGCTGACAGGCTCTGCCTGAGAACTTTATTGAAGCAAAATTTCCAGTTATTGGCAGAGCTCACGGAGTTGCCAGCCCATGATTTAAGTTTTAATGTCAGCACAGCAGCACTGACCAGCCCTCAGCATAAAATCCACGCTCTGGACAAGCTGGAAGGACAATTGCTCCTGTTTATTAACAATCAGAGCTTCCAGGAGCCAGAAGGATTCAGTTTTTACTGTGCTGAGTGGAAGTGTCATTGTTTTTTATTAATTAATTTGGCAGTTTAATTAGAGTGGCCTGCTGAAACGTCCACACACTTTAAAAAAAATAATCCAGGAAATGCCTGGACCAGCTTTAATAAAAGCAGAACCTGCTGATTTATCTTCCCCTGATCAGCCCACACCATCACCCAGAATTTTTTAATGCCTTTCATTACCCAGAGTGGATCTGCTCCCTCTGAGCTGAGCTTTCTGCATCGTGGATTCTGCTCACAGCCCCTGTGCTAAGAGGGGAGAACACTTTGCAGATGTTGCTTTTAATTCAGGGCAACAGGAACATGTCCTTTACCTGTAAGGAAGAGCTGCTGTCCCCCAGGAGTCACAGGAATTAAATGTTACCTGAAACAACACTGCCCTGCAGCATTTATTCCAGCACAACTGCTGTTTTCTACTAACAGGGCTTTAAAAGAGAAATTCCTGTGCACGAGGGCATGAAATTGTCACTGAGCTTGTTCTCAGAGCCCACAATGACTGGAGAGAGAATTTCCAGAGAACCTCTAGAAATTGATAAACTGAGCTTGTTCTCACAACCCACAATGACTGGAGACACAATTTCCATGAGAACCTCTAGAAATTGATAAACTGAGCTTGTTCTCAGAGCCCACAATGACTGGAGAGACATTTTCCAGGGGAACCTCTACAAATTGTTAAACTGAGCTTGTTCTCACAACCCACACCGGCTGTAGAGAAAATTTCCATGAGGACCTCTAGAAATTGTTAAACTGAGCTTGTTCTCACAACCCACACTGGCTGGAGACACAATTTCCATGAGAACCTCTAGAAATTGTTAAACTGAGCTTGTTCTCAGAGCCCACACTGGCTGGAGAGACATTTTCCAGGTGAATCTCTAGAAATTGATAAACTGAGCTTGTTCTCAGAGCCCACACTGGCTGGAGAGACATTTTCCAGGTGAATCTCTAGAAATTGATAAACTGAGCTTGTTCTCAGAGCCCACAATGGCTGGAGAGAGAATTTCCATGAGAACCTCTACAAATTGTTAAACTGAGCTTGTTCTCAGAGCCCACAATGACTGGAGAGACATTTTCCAGGTGAATCTCTAGAAATTGATAAACTGAGCTTGTTCTCACAACCCACACTGGCTGGAGAGACATTTTCCAGGGGAACCCCTAGAAATTGATAAATCCAAGCAGCAATGACCCTCAGAGGTTCCCTTGTGTGTCCCCAACCAGCAGAGCAGCACCGAAGGCACAAAACCCCCTGCAAACCCTGCTCCCCACCCACCAAAAATCCCCTCAGCCCACAGAACATCACAGGTGGCTCCACTGAAAGCCAGCTCAGCCAGAAGGAAGCGGGAAATGCTGCTTCAGACAGGGAAATAAATCCCTGAGCAGCAGCTCCAGCTCTGCCCCCACAGCCCTCCTGGCTGCTCCTGCCCTGGGAATGAGCTGGAGCTGCTCCTGCTTCTCACTGGAATCACAGTAAAAGCCACTTCTCTCCTCTTAAGCCTGCAGCCAACACACACAGCTGATTTTTTTTCTTCTGCTCTGATGTCCTTGTCTTGTCCAAGGCAGCATCCCCTTGAAGAACAATCATTTACCATGGCCACGCTCAAAAGCTCAGCTCTGCTGTTCCAAAGCCCCAGGACAGGCAGCGCTGGCAGGAATCCCTGCTTGGTAACTGCTCTCCTGCCTCCCTCCCTAAATCCGAGGGATTGAAACCAGGGGCAAGGCAGACAGAACGTGGCATCACTCCCCACCAAACAGCAATTCTGACATTGCTGATCTTGAGGGCAGCAACACAAAAAAACCACAAACTAACAAGGCAAAGAAGCAGCAAACTCCACTCCTTTGTTTTTATGGAGGTGAGGGCAGTAATAACAGCAGGAATAATCATATTCCATTCCTTCTGTACCTCCAGCCAAATGGATTATTGAGTGATTATCCCCTTAACGTGCTCGGAGCCAGTGCTGATTGTGTGAGATCTGCAATGTGGTTTTCATTGGCTTAATTTTGCTCCTGCAGCGAGGAACCAAACGAAGCCAGCGCCAGAAATGCCACTTGATAAGCTTGCCCTTGCAAAAAATCAATATATCCAAACAAATCAACCCAGAAATCCTCTGCTCTCTTTGCATCCCTCGTGCTCTGCTTCAGGTGTGCCATGGATGCTGCAAATCTTCCTGGTTTGGCTCCCAGCTTGCAGCAGGACAGGAAAAATCAGTTTTGGGAGAGGTGATGGCAGTGAGAAGCACCTTCCACAGGTGAGGAACCCCACCTGCCATGAAGCTCAGCCTGCATGGGACAGAATCCCAGAATCCCAGAATCAGGGAGGTTGGAAAAGCCCTCCAAGGAGCATCCAAGCTGTGCCCAATCCCCACTTTGTCCCCAGGTGCCACATCCAAACCTGGACACCTCCAAACCTCCCTGGGCAATGCCTGACCACCCTTTCCATGGAGACATTTTCCCTAAAATCCAATTTAAACCTCTCCTGGTTCAGCTGGAGGCCGTTCCCTCTCCTCCTGTCCCTGTTCCCTGGAGCAGAGCCCAACCTGGGGCTGTCCCCTCCTGGCAGGAGCTGAGCAGGGCCACAAGGTCCCTCCCTCCTGTTGGGAAGGATGAAAGTTTGACAAGAAAGTCTCACAGATGCGTGTGTGCTTAGCAGAAAGATTTTTAAATGTACAGTCTGATGAAGGAATAGAGATGGAAGCAAGTTCTGGTATAGAAGAAAAGAATTGCTGAGCCAGTCTGACTGGATAACCAAGGAGGCCAAGGGTGTGTGAGTTATTATGAGGGGTTTTTATGGCTTAGAGCAAAGGATAAACCCACCCCAACAAGAAGATGTTTTTACCAAGCAGAAAGAGAGCACAGGCAAACAAGGCAGCAAATGTGGCAAGGAGAAAAAAGCTCTCAGAATGCAAGAAAACTGAAAACCAACTTCTGGCTTAAACTGCAATGTACTGACTGTTAGTGACTGGAGAACAGTAACATGAATATGGTAATTACAGTAGTTATGATAGGTTATAGATAAAAGTTAAGGTATAGATTCTGCTGTATTGAGATGCTCAGCAAAGAAAAGTCTAGAATGCATTGCAACCAAAAGAAAAGTACAGAATGCATTGTAACCAAAAGAAAAGTCTATAATGCATTGTAACCAAAAGAAAAGCATAGAATGCATTGTGACCAAAACCAAAGGCTCTCCAGGCCTGCCTGCAGCTGGAGCTGACAGCTGTGGGCACAGCTCTGTCACCCACAGCCCTGGACTGCTGGAACCTCTTGGATACAATAAACTGCATTTTGGATACAATAAACTGCATTTTGGAGAGCCCCTGGAGTCCCACATCCCTCATTTCGGCTCTTACACCCTTCTGAGCTTCCTTTTCTCCAGGCTGAGCCCCCTCAGCTCCAGCAGGAGTTTTCCAGCGTTCCCTGGATCTCTCCAGCCCCTCTGGCCCCCTCCAGTGTGACAGCACCCATGGCAAAGTGCTCAGTGCCTCTGTGACAGGGGCACAGCCCAACCAGAGCCCCCCTGGCTGCTCTGCTCAGCAGCTTCAAGCCACACCTGAACATTTCTTTTTCCCCCCAAACCCCAACACCCCCCAGGCCTGTTCCAAGCCCCCCTCAGCTCCATCTGTTGCACATTTTGCCATCCCTTGGATGCAGCAGGGCCGTGCTGACGCACTCGGGGAGTGCAGGTGCCATAATTAAAGCCCAGCCCATTATTTTTCTGGTAGGATGCCCACCATCAGCTCAGGCTGCAATCAAAATAGTTATTGCAGCTGGCAATCCAGCAGCCTTTAAAGCATAAATGCTGGAGAAGTGTCTCAGAACATCTAATGAAAATGCACTGGATTGTGTCATTTAACCCAGCATTAAATTACAGCACCCCAGAGCTCGGTGAGCTTTTTCCTGCCTTTCATTTAAAGGCACCTATTAGGGAAAATTTCCCATCAAATGAGGCACAATCCTTGCTGTGTGCAGGGTGAATGACAGCAGCCTGGCAGCCCTGCACCAGCCTGGGGTGATGATCCTGGCAGGGCAGGTGGGAGGGTGGGGACGCTGCCCCTCTGCCCAGCCCTGGGGCACATCTGGAGGGCTTGTCCAGCTGTGGATCCTCCAGGAGCTCCTGGAGTGCTGCAGAGCTCAGGAACTGAGAGAACCCAGGACACCCCTCTGGCTGTCCAGGATGGCCAGGACCCCTGCCAGGGGGCTCAGAAGCCCAAAATGCCCCTGTGGGTTTGATTATGACCCATGGAGCAAATGACCAACCTTAGATGAAGATCAGCAAGCCACAACAGTTTAGGTAGAATGATAGTGAAGTTATCACAGGGTGGAAAAGTAGATTTTGGGGTTTTTGGTATGGGGGTTCAGGAGGCAAGATGGAGGAATCTGGGTGTGTCCAGCCTTTCTCCTTCTTCTTCTTGGCCTCCATCTTCTGCTGTGATGGTGGCACTCACAGATTGGTCTAGAGTAGAAGCTCACTGTCTAACACAGGTGATAGGAGCAATCCCTGAGGTATTGGGAAGTTATTGTAAATATTGTACATGTAGTTTTTAGTACAAAGACATAACCCTGCCCTGGGGCAGGCAAAGTGCCTGGAACTGTCCTGCTGGATGGACCTCGGCAGGGCAGGAGAAAATTTTTTATAGATAAGAAACAATAAACAACCTGGAGATCGAGAAATGAAGAGCTCCAACTCATTCTTCAAGCCCTCGGGCTGGGAAAAGACTTTTAACAATCTCGGGGGCAAGATGGAGGAATCTGGGCGTGTCCAGTCTTTCTCCTTCTTCTTCTTCTTGGCCTCCATCTTCTGCTGTGATGGTGGCACTTTCAGACTGGTTTAGAGTAGAAGCTCACTGTCTAACACAGGTGATAGGTATGAAGTTATTGTAAATATTGTACATGTAGTTTTTAGTACAAAGACATAACCCTGCCCCGGGGCAGGCAGAGTGCCTGGAACTGTCCTGCTGGATGGACCTCGGCAGGGCAGGAGAAAATTTTTTATAGCTAAGAAACAATAAACAACCTGGAGACCGAGAAATGAAGAGCTCCAACTCATTCTTCAAGCCCTCGGGCTGGGAAAAGGGACTTTTAACATTTTCAGGGTCACAGCGACCCAGAAAGACCCCGAGATAAGGAAGGGCCTGGAGCAGGAAAGGTTGGGCTGAGGAGATGCTGAGAGGGGCTGCCAGCCCAGGTGCTGCTGCCTCAGCCTCTCTCACACACCTCATGCCTTCTCCTTGCTGCAGAATTTCCCATTGCCAGGGGCTGTGGGCAGCAGCCACCCCTCAGCAGCCAGCTCTCTCTCTCTCCTGGCATTTCCTCAGGCTTGGCTGGGACAGGAATTTCCCCCCTCAGTGGCTCTGTTAGATTTTTTTTTTTCCCCCTGTATTTATTAAAGAAAAACACAATTACAGCGAGATGTCAGCTTTTTTCCAGAGCCCATGGACACGAAGGCTCTCATTAATCATCAATAAAACAAGCAGAGCATGATCTGAGAGCACTCCCAGCTCCCAAATGCTGCAGACACTTAAAAGGCAGCTCTGTCCTCCAGGCACAGCTCACTGGTGTCACTGAGATAGTTGTCCTTTCATTTGCAGCCCTGCAAGGCTGAAATGATGCTCTGGACCAAAAAAAAAAACCAAAAAAAAAAATCAACTCTCAAGCAACTTAAAAGGATCCTGCAGTGACACAAGAACAGCTCCCAGTTGGATTTAGCCAAGCTGGTGGAGGGATTTGTGCTCAGAACCCAACTGTTTTTGTTTGGGAGTCAGGCACAGAACGAACACCTGCACAGGAGTGCTTGGATCTGCTCACATTTCCCTCACGTGGCCAATTCTATCCCACCCCAGCTGCTGGAGATCTGATTCCAAACCACTACAATCCACTGGTTCTGACATTCACTGCTTTTATTTTTCTTCCCACGACAGTTAACAAGCAAAGGGCAACAAAACCTCATTTTTTTTCTTTTTTCTGCTCCTTAACCTCTCCCAGTGCCATGAACACCACCAAGTTTCCCAGGAATTTTATCCAGCACTGCTCTCAGCCTCAGGAATGAGCTGCACCTCCCTCCTTTTCCCAAGCCAAGCCCAATCCATCAAGGCCCAGGAGCCCTTTGCTTACCCCTGACACTGACAAAGTTTCATTAACCAACACGGGCTCGGGGGACACTGACAGAGCCCATAAATCCCAGCCTGGATGGATTTCTCCACTTGTTTAAAGCAGGGTTTGGGTCAATTCCCACTAGGAAAGTGTTATTTATAGAGCCCAGAGCCAGCACAGCCAGCTCAGATATATGAGGCCTTCATGGCTCAGGCTGGGGACAGGTACTGAGCATCAAATTTCAATAAATTTGATTTTCCATGCAATGCAATGGACTGAGAAGACCACGGAGCTGGCTGTGATTTATTCTTTCTCTCACATCCCTTCCATGCTGGTTTTTCCAGGACTTCCTGGGACTTGCAGTGGGATTTTGTCCCCTCTGCCCTGCTCAGGTGAGACCCCACCTGCAGAGCTGCCTCCAGCCCTGGGAGGAGCTGTCCCTGCCCCATGGGATGAGCTTTAATTCCCTTCCCACCCAAATCCTTCCACAATTCCACGAGATCCAACTGTGGCACCTCTGTTCTCAGCCTCCTTATGACAAACCAAGAGGAAGAAAAACACAAATTCACAGGAAAAGTTCATCAAATCTCAGTCACCCCCCTGGCAAATCCGAGCTGACATTCTGAGTAAACAAAGGCAAGTTTGGATACAGCCCAAGCACGGCTCAGCAGCTTCAATTCAGAACTTGGCAGATTTGGGTTATTTCTGTCTTTCTTCAAAAAACAAAAAACCCAAAAAAATTAAGAAAAAAAAAAAAAGCAAAAAGAGAAAAGTCACCAGGGGTGTGAAACGGAGTAAATGGGAAAAATAAGTTCTTGGAACGCCCTGGAAATCACAGGGGGTGTTTATTTTGTTTATAGGTTTGTTTATTGCTAAACACAGGGCAAGTGGGGAGCAAGGAGCAAAGCGTTGCCACAGTGGAGGTGTTGGGAAGAGCCAGGGCTCCCAGCAGCCCTGCAGAGCAGGAATGCAGAGTCCTACAGCCTGCAGAGCAGGCACAAATCTCTGACACGGCTTGAAAGGCAAGGAAGGCAGGATGGAGAGGCTGTCAAGGCCAGCAGCTCCCTGTGATTCTGGGATTATGTCATTTTACAGCTGGGAAAGCTGATAAGGGATTTGCCCAGGGAGCAGAGCAGCTCCCGGGCTCTGGGCAGGATTGATCCTTGCTCCTGGGAGGGATCCCAGCACATCCCAGGGCTCTGCCCGTGCCCCACAGCCTCTGCTGCACTGCCCTCCCCACGCTGGCACCAAACCCCACAGAGGGCAGGGCCACCACCCTGCTCACGGGCTCAAAGGGACACTGCTTCTGAATAATTTTAACCAAAACATTATTTGGTTAAAATTATTATTAAATATAATCATACTAATACTAATATTACTAATAATAATTTTTATAATATAAGATATTATTATGTTATATATTATAATAATTACATTACAAAATATGTATTTTATATATGTATTAATATATACCTATATATTATATATGTATTAATATGTAATAATACAATAATTATAATATTATTATAATTATGATAATATATTGTGCATTACATATATATTTATATATTATGCTACATATTATATTATATTATATTATATTATATTATATTATATTATATTATATTATATTATATTATATTATATTATATTATATTATATTATATTATATTATATTATATAATAATTATATTATTATATATTATATAATATATAACAATATAATTATCATATTATAATTATAATTATATATCTATATATCTCTATATATCTCTCTATATATATATATCTATATCTGTATCTATATCTATAGCCATATATTAAAAATATATATTATACTATATATATTATAATAATTATTAAGGAACATCTTCAGAGACCCTGCCTGTGTGTCTCACCTCAGAGGTGTGAGCAGCTCCTTTAACCCCTAAACCAGGACAAAACCTCTCCATCCCCATCTCTGAAGAGGCTGCCAAAATATCCCTGCCAAGGCTCCTCCTGAGCCTTCAACATTCCCCACAGTGCCAGGGGAAAAGCTCCCACTCTGATTGAATCAGCTGCTTTTATCACTCCTCCTGATGCACCCTCTGCTAATAAATATGGAAAAACTGCACTGAAATTGCAGAGCCCTGCTGCAGTTGCATTAACTCCATTACCTCTCCTCCCAGACTCCCAGCTCCAGTTCCATCAATTATCCCGCAGACAGAGTTTAAACACTCAGCACTTCCTCACAACAAAGCAGGGACACTGCTGAAGGGTCCTGCAGCTGCTGGAGCACCTTAAACACGGCTCTTTCCCAGAGAGAAAAAACACAAATAAAGTGGATTTTATCCTACACAGCAGAGAACATAAATTTAAGTGGGGTTTTGTGGCGTTTCTTTTCCCATGGAGTTAACGGGAAGCGACAAAAGGCGCTGCTGAGGGGGAGCGGGAGGTGGGGCTGCGATGTTTACTGGAGGTGACAAAGGATTTAGCTGGCCCTCTGCCTTATTTATCCTTCTCCTGAGCAAAAAGAACTGTAGTCACCTTGGAGACGTGAGGCAGTGACAGAGGAACATTGCACCGGACCAGAGGTGACTCAACACAAACTCCAGACA
Organism: Molothrus aeneus; assembly: GCF_037042795.1. Lineage (NCBI taxonomy): Eukaryota > Metazoa > Chordata > Aves > Passeriformes > Icteridae > Molothrus > Molothrus aeneus. The sequence continues at coordinate 2,559,652 of NC_089668.1, forward strand.
CCAGCTCTGTGCATTCCCAGCTGACAAATGCTGGTTTTCCAGGAATTTCTTTACCAGGACTTTTTTCTTTACCAGAATTGAACTCCAGGATTTTTTTCTTTACCAGGATTCAACCCCAGGATTTTTTCTTTACCAGAATTGAACCCCAGGATTTTTTTCTTCACCAGAATTGAACCCCAGGATTTTTTCTTTACCAGAATTGAACCCCAGAATTTTCTTTTTTTTACCAGAACTGAACCCCAGAATTTTTCTTTACCAGAATGCAACTCCTGGATTTTTTTTCTTTACCATGACAGAACCCAAGATTTTTTCTCTACCAGGACTGAACCCCAGAATTTTCTTTTTTGTACCAGAACTGAACCCCAGAATTTTTTCTTTACCAGAATGCAACTCCTGGATTTTTTTTCTTTACCATGACAGAACCCAAGATTTTTTCTCTACCAGGATTGAACCCCAGAATTTTCTTTTTTGTACCAGAACTGAACCCCAGAATTTTTTCTTTACCAGAATTCAACTCCTGGATTTTTTTTTTCTTTACCATGACAGAACCCAGGATTTTTTCTTTACCAGGACAGAACCCCAGGATTTTTTCTTTACCAGAACTGAACCCCAGGATGCCATTTCACCCCAAATTTGCATCTCCGCAAGCCACAGGAACAGTGGGAGAACTCTCTCCTCCCTTTTTGTCCCTTCCTCTCCTCTTCCCTTTTTGTCCCTTCCTCTCCTTCTCCCTTTTGCTGTTTTTAAGATCAAAAGCTTTGTGCTCTTGATTGGTAATTAAGTACAAGTCACCCAGGCTGCTTTTTCAAAGAGTAATTAAAAGGTTATCAAGAGAAACATGCAAGGTGCAGGTAATTCCTGCTGCAGCTGTAATTAGGTCAGCCCGGAGATAACTCCGCTCTTATCACAAGGATCACATCATTCCCAGAGTTCAAACCAAATCCTTCAGCTTTCAGTCAATTAAGTATGGCCCAAGAGGTGGTTCTGAATTGCTCACACAGCAGATTGATGGCAGTCCCTCTCCTCACTCTTCAGCCACTTGTCAGGGAAGAGGGATGAGGATCTGGGAGCAGCTTGAGGAGACACTGGGAGCTGTGGGACGTGAGCTGCAAGGGAAGCAGGGCCCTGTGCCAGCAGCAGGGTTTGCACAGAACCCTGCTGGGAAGGATGAAAGTTTGACAAGAAAGTCTCACAGATGTGTGTGTGCTTAGCAGAAAGATTTTTAAATGTAGAGTCTGATGAAGGAATAGAGATGGAAGCAAGTTTTGGTATAGAAGAAAAGAATTGCTGAGCCAGTCTGACTGGATAACCATGGAGGCAAAGGGGGTGTGAGTTATTATGAGGGGTTTTTATGGCTTAGAGCAAAGGATAAACCCACCCCAAACAAGAAGATGTTTTTAACAAGCAGAAAGAGAGCACAGGCAAACAAGGAAGGAGAAAAAAGGTCTCAGAATTTTCCACTGCAAGAAAACTGAAAACCAACTTCTACCTTAAACTGTAATGTACTGACTGTTAGTGATTGGAGAACAGTAACATGAATATGGTGATTACAGCAGCTATGATAGGCTGTAGATAAAAGTTCAGGTATAGATTGGTTCTGCTGTGTTGAGATGCTCAGCAAAGAAAAGTATAGAATGCATTGTAACCAAAAGAAAAGTCTATAATGCATTTGTAACCAAAAGAAAAGTATAGAATGCATTGTAACCAAAGAAAAGTATAGAATGCATTGTAACCAAAACTTAGGGTCTCCAGGCCTGCCTGCAGCTGGAGCTGACAGCTGTGGGCACAGCTCTGTCACCCACCACCCTGGACTGCTCTAACTCTTGGATACAATAAACTGCATTTTGGATACAATAAACTGCATTTTGGATACAATAAACTGCATTTTGGAGAGCAGCCTGGAGTCCCACATCCCTCACTCAGGCTCTTGCTGAACCCCATTGCAGTAATGACTGCAAACGTTCCCCCAGACCCTGCCCACCCTGCAGGAACAGGAATTTCTGCAGAACCCTCCTCAGAACAGGCGGGTTCCTCCCAGATGTGTCAATAAATTGGAATTTATTGTTCCTCCCAGCGATGCCCGTGGAAATGTGGCTGGCACTGCGAGGCCCTGGGAGTTTTTAACTCTGCATGCAGAGCCTCCAACAAATGTTTTCTCAAGCAAATAAAACTCAGCATCACTGAAATGTTTTGTTTGAACAGGGAAGAGACCAGAGGATGACACAATTCCCTGCCCACAACAGGTGGGAAGGGAAGCCCAGGGGTTGGGAGAGCCTGAGAAACCCCAGCATTGCTCAGCACACTCACAAGTGAGGAGTCTCTGCTGGTAGAAACATCCCATGTTCTGTCCCCTGGGCTTTTTTGAACATCTCTGGAAGGAAAAAAAAAATTAAAAAATCGGATTTTCTAAGCTGACCACTTCCATTTGGAGTGTAAATTCAGCAGGTCTCACTGGGAAAACAGAACGACCAGCGCGCAGGGAGACTGTAAATGTGTTTTCCTTGGATCTGAGGACAAGCCTGAAGCTTCAAATCAGGGAATTTGCAAGTGATTTAAGATTCTCACATTAAAGGGGTCCTGCAAATTACTGGCAGATGAAAAAGCTGGGGGAAGCCACGTGGTTCTGTGGTTGCCCACTCTGGGGATGTCGTGGAACAAGAGCCTGACACAAAGAGGGGCAGAGCCTCTCCCAAATCCCACAGCAATCTCAGAGCCATAAATAACCCCAAGAATTCAAATTGTAGTCAGGTCTGTGCTGAGTTTCTGAGCCCAGCACAGTGGGAAGGCAATCAGGAAGGGAACCTGATTGGAGCGACCTGGGAACAATGCCACAATCACAGGGCACAAAGGGAACTGGGCAAAGAATGTTCTGGAATAACTGCACGCCTCCACAGGATCCCTGATCCCACAGCAGCTGGGAACTTGGAGGAAGAGGATTTGGGAAGAGTCTGGTCTGGTGTAATGAGCTCAAGAGAAGGGGAAGTCCTGGACAGGAAGCAAAATCTTGATGTCCCTCATCAAGGAAGAGAAAACTCTGCAGCCACCAAATAGAATTATTATTAATATAAGAGTTACAATGATATAATACAGCTCTCGGGTTTCACAGAAAATTCCCCCACAGTGGTTCCTGCTGAAAGCCAGGAGCTGGGAAAATTCCAGTGGACAAGGAGGAAGGTTCCAACTGAAAAAAGGGTTCCAACTGAGAAAAAAAAAAAGGGAAGTTTAGGTTATATATAAGGAAAAAATCCTTCCCTGTGGGAAAAATCCTTCCCTTCTGTGGGCACAGGTTGCCCACGGAAGCTGTGGCTGCCCCTGGATCCCTGAAGTGTCCAAGGCCAGGTTGGAGCAGCCTGGGACAGTGGAAGGTCCCTGGCCATGGCAGAGGATGGAATGAGATGGAATTGAGTTCCCTTCCAACCCAACCCACTGCAGGATTCTAAAAACCCAATGATTCCAGAGAAGCTGAAATAGCAAAGGCTTGGAAAGGAGCTCTGATTTTAGCAAACAAAGCAAAGTCATGGCACTGAGAGATGACAACAGCCCTGGATGTCTAAATTAAGGCACTGAAAGCCATTTAATATTCACGTCCTCATCACAAACACGCAAGGCAAATTCCCTAATATCCAGTAAAGCTGTTTATTAGCAAATGCCTCATTGGATTAGGGCTGCTCTTATTCTATTAGGGAACCTTCACACCACATTAAATTGCAAGACAAGAGGGTGTTTGCCAGCACATGATGAACACAACATTAACCCCTTCCCAGGAAATCCTGGAATGGGCTGGGTTGGGAAGGACCTCAAATGAATGGGGGATGCTCAAAAATAGAAGTTAGGGAGGGGAAAGAAGCAAAGAAACCCTGTTGTCCCTTCTTTTCCCCTTGCTCACAGCTCATTTTGGGCGAGCTCTGATGAGTGACACGTGGCCATCCATCTTCAGGGCTGCACCTCAGTGATGAATGGAGAACATTTGGAGAGCAGGCAGGAAAAAAAAAGCAAAATTGATGGGCACGAGAAAGAAAAAAAAGGGAGAAAGAGGGAGAAAAAAGTAACCCAGTGTTAGGCAACAGTTAAGAGTTTAATGAGGTGAGATTGATGTAATAATAAAAAAAAACACCTGGGGCCTCCTGAGGTGGAAGGGACCCACAAGGATCAGGGGACACCCCAACAATCCCACCCTGTGCATCAGAGCCTTGCCCAAACACTGGAATTGGTGAACAAAGAGATGAGACATGAAACAGCCCAAAGGAGCCAACTCCAGGTTTAGAAATGACTACTCCAGAAATGTCCAAGGGAAGAAATCAAATGTCCAAGGGAAGAAATCAAATATCCACCATGCAGCAGTTCATCTTTGCTGAGCCCTCCCCAAGTGCTTTCAGGCCTCTAGAAATCCTCCTCTTTATCTCCCCCTTTTATTCCCCTTTCCAGCCCTAAACACACTCCCTTTCCTGAGCTCAGAGCTGGAACATTCCCAGGTGGATTTTGCTGCTGGTTCCACCCCCAGCTCCCATTCACCTGCCCAAGCTGCACCTGAATTTCACCAGGAAGGCAGAGGGGGAACATTTTCTGCCTCCTCACCCTCTTCCAGTGCAGGGCCACAGATCCCCAGCTCACACTTGGGAGGTTCCTTTCTGCTACTTTTATTTACAACCGGAATAGTCTAGTGAGGATCTCAGAGCAGCATTAACTTCTCACCACACAAAGTTTCCTAAGCTGGATTTTACCCCCAAATTTTCCACCTTTCCATTATCCCCAAAGCAAAGCGCTGAACCTCCTGATTAAACACCCAGGTCCCATAATTAAAGTGATTCTCAAGCACAGTTGCCAAATGAGGAGATGATTTATTTGCATAACTGAAATAATCTACATAAAGAGCTGATTTCCACCAGGGTGCAGCTCAGATGTTCCACTCGGGTCAGGCGAGACACTGAGGTCAACGGATTTGTCCTGAACTCGGGGGCTTTGAAGGAAAATCCATTTCCAGGGCTGCAGAATTCTGGATTCAGAATTCCAGGGATTCAGAGCCCGGATGCTGCCATTGCTCCCTGAGTTTTTGAATGCATCAGTGTCAGGCTGGAGCTGCCACCAGCACCTCCAGGGGTGTCCCCAGCTGAGAGGGCTGAGATCACAACTGACACCTCCCAGAGCATCTGCTGCCACAGCAACCCAGCAAAATAAACTTTTTTTAACACTGGAAGCCTCACTGGAGATGCCATGGGGAGTTTTCCTATTGAGAGGAACGGTGGATTTGTCTTTCCAAACCAGCTGTGGGGCTGCTGGGAGAGCAAACCAGCACTGGGAGATAAAACAATGGGAAGGATTCCACTGATTGGTGAATGGAAAAGGATATTTGATTTTACAAATACACTTTAGGTTTGCTGAGAAATTAAATTGGACATTGAAAAGCGAAAGAAACAATGGGGAAGAAAAAGCCCTAAATTCTGTAAGAATTAAAAATGAAAAGGGAGGGTTGTACATTAGAGGGGAATCTTTGGGATCAGGTGTTCTGGGAAGTCTGAACCTCTCAAGTACCTCAGCAATGGGGAAAGAGAGAAGGGAAATGCAGCTGGGAAATTGGGATAAAAAGGAGGCTGCATCCTCCAAAAACGGGAGAGATCCCATGGAAAATGCCCCGTGGCCTCTGCCTTGATTGGAATAAAGTTCCAGGACTCCTCTGTCTCCTTTTTGGCCACAAACCTCTGGTGTTTGTGGATGGATTTTCCTAAAACAACTAAACTGGATTATTGAACCCTTCTTACCCCTGGAGATCCAACAATGGGAGGGAATGCAGCCCTGTCCTGCTGCTGGATGGACTGGGGGTTAAGGAACAGCCCAGATTTTGGGGCAAAACCCACCAAGGCTTTGGCAGAGCTGTCACTGAACCCCACAGTCCATCCTCCTGCTCCAGGAGTCTCCTTTGGACTGAGGGAAGCTCTGTGCACATTAACTCTGCTTCCCTCCTGCTCCATTTCCTAATTAACTCCTCTGGATGTCTGGGACGAGCCTTGCTAAATCATTACTGTCAGGAGTTCAGAGAAACATTTCAAGCCTTATCAAGAGCTAAGAAATCAAAACAACTGTAAGAACTGCTCATGGAGAAACACTCCCAGTTTATTGCAGCATAAACAATCCAAGGGCAGATTTAATCCCAGTGGCAGGAAGGGGGGGAAGAGGTTTATAAACATCACTGTAATGAAGAACTGTACCTCGTTCTCAGATTCCCCTGCTCAGGCAGCCCATCGTAGATGGATAATACATCAAAGTCTTCCTCTAGTGCAAAGGACTGGAAAACGAGCTGTATCCTGTTCTGCTCCTCAGCAGTGATTGTCCACGTGCAGTTTGCATAATTGGGGTATCCATAGGGAAAGCCTGGGCTCTGTATTGTCCCGTTTGGGCCCTGCAATGTGTGACTGCAGTTCTGGGCTGCCAAGAGAAAAAAAAAAACAAAAAACAAAAGCACAAAGTCAGAGGTGAGCATTGAATGTCCTCAGCATCCCAACAGAGCACACAGGGCTCTTCCCAGCAGGAGAAACAGAGAAAAGGAAAATCTGAGGATGAAGTTTTGGCAGAGGGGGGAGCAGGGATGTGGAGCCCAAAGCCCCAGGCACACCCTGGGCTCTGCTCCCCACAGAGCACAGCTGCGAGCACAGCTGGATCCACAGCTGCTGCCTGGCCCTGGGGACAGCTCCTTCCTCAGCCACCCCTCCCCAGCCCAGCACAGACCCCAGAGCTCTCCCATCCCACCCTGTGCGTTTGGGATTGCACCCTGCCAGGTGCCAGGTGCCAGGCCCTGCTGGGGCACAGCACAGGGACAATGACAGAGCTGAGTGAGTGTCCCCTTCTCCCCCAATTCCAGGGACAATGACAGAGCTCACTGTCCCCTTTTTCCCCAATTCCAGGGACAATTCCAGGGACAATGACAGAGCTGAGTGAGTGTCACCTTCTCCCCCAATTCCAGGGACAATGCCAGAGGTGACTGTGTATTTCTCCCCCAAATCCAGGGACAATTCCAGGGACAATCCCAGAGCTGAGTGTCTCCTTCTCCTCCAATTCCAGGGACAACTCCAGAGCTGATTCTCTCCTTCTCCCCCAATTCCAGGACAATGCCAGAGCTGATTCTCTCCTTCTCCCCCAATTCCAGGGACAATTCCAGGGACAATTCCAGAGCTGAGTGTCTCCTTTTTCCCCAATTCCAGGGACAACGCCACAGCTGATTGTCCCCTTCTCCCCCAATTCCAGGACAATGTCAGAGCTGATTCTCTCCTTCTCCCCCAATTCCAGGGACAATTCCAGGGACAATTCCAGAGCTGAGTGTCCCCTTCTCCCCCAATTCCAGGACAATGCCAGAGCCGAGTGTCCCTTTCTCCCCCAGTTCCAGGACAATGCCACAGCTGTCCCCTTCTCCCCCAGTTCCAGGACAATGCCAGAGCTGTCCCTTCTCCCCCAGTCCCACCTGGAGGCAAAGAAGGGCTGAGTGTGCAGGCAGTGCCACATCCCCCCCTCACTCTGAGGAAGCAGAAGGGACCCCAAGGAGGGCCAGGCTGAGCCTGCCTGGCCAAGGCTGCCTGAAAGCTGCATGGCCAAAGGTGAGCCACAAACCTGACACCAAAAAGAGCAGGACACAGTGCAAGGTTTGACCAAACCATCCTGTAAGGTGCCGTCCAACCCTGATCACGTAATGATTCTGGGAATGGCTCACTGGAACAAAAAACAGCAGCAGCAGCGCTCACACCCCTGTCAGACCTGATGGGGGCACACAGGGGAGAAATCAGTGGCCAGACCCTGCCCTGGGGGGCTGCTGGTTCCTCTCAGCCAGCTCTGACAGGTTTGTGCTCCTCATTCTGCCTCCACACACAGAACATCTTCAGTCAGTATCTCTGAGGAGCTGCTGCAAAGCTGCAGAGAACAAAACCCCCTCCTGCAGCACCAGTGAAACACCTCAAACCTCACTCAAATCCATCTCCCCTGCCCAAGGCAGTACCTGGGAACACTGCATCCCAAAGATAAAGAGCCACCATGTACATTTACAGGACAGATGAGATTTTATTCTCTCTGGGGACACAGGTACATGAATGTGTTTTGGGAACAGCCTAAATGACAAATTCCCCTCAGCCTTTTCCTCTCCCTTCACTGCTGCTGTCCCTGGATATCTCTGGAGGCACAAAGAGCTCGCTCCAAACTGCTCCAACCCTCCCTGCTTTAATGGAAGAATTCCTGCACACAAAGCCCAATTCCAGCCAGAGCTGGAAGGGTCAATCTCATGGCCCAAAAGCTGAGTTTCACCTTTATCCCCTGAGCTGCTGCTCCAGCTTTTCCCACCCATGCTGGATTGTTTACCCTGCTGATGGGAACAGAGGCTTTCAAGTCGAAATGCATTAGAGTAGAAATTACTTCTTTGATTTCTCCTTGCCTTTTTTTTTTTCCCCCCTGCTTTTTTTTTTTCTCTCAAAGGCATTTGCACTTCTGAGTGCCAAGCAGCTACAGGTACAGAGCTGCAGAGTGGTGCTCATTAAAGGCAATTATAATTAGATTGACCTACTTTGGGTGCAAAAAACGCTCCGTGGAACTTCTCCCTGCAAGACAGAGTTTTATGAATCTAAGACAGCCCATCCTATTTACTACCCAGGGAATCTTTTTGTAGCACGTTTATTGGATCAATGAGAGGCAGGACAGCCCTACAATCCACCGGGGATTAAAGTGAGGGAGGCACAGGATTCCTTGCCTGGAGTATTTTGCATTTCTGTAGCACCTGGCTTTTTGTCACTACATAAGAGACAAATCCGCCTCCCTCCTCCACTTGGGCTCCATTTCTTTTGGGGAGTTCACTGGAAAAGCTCAGTGCCAGAAAGCTGCACAGGAGTGGGAATATTCCTGTGATCACAGAGGAGTAAAATGAAGCCCAGTTTGGTTTAAGAACCAAAGTTCCACGAGCTGTGTTCTCCAATTCAGTCGAATCCTTTCTCCAACCTCAGCCACGCTCAATAAGCAGCAGGGGGATATTGAACTGTCCCTCCTGCTCATTTTTATTTTAATCATAAGTTCATCAGAACAATTTAAGGCAAATGGGAAATTAAAGAGGCTGTATCTCTCAATTTCCTGACGGTGTAAAAGCTACCAAGGCTGCACAAAGCTCAGGAAATAAATTCAAGGTCACAGACTCCATGTTCCAAACACTTCCAAGGTCATATGGAAGCTCCAAAATCCACAAACTCAGCCCATCTTTCCACAGCCAGTGCCTGTGCCACAAATGGACATAAATCTATCTGAAAGAACAAATAAATAATAGGAAATAAGACAGAGTTTTATGATGTATCCAATCAATCTACTGAAATATTTGCATGTTCACGATGTTGACCCAGAGGTGCTCTGGGCACAGATAAAAGAAAATTGCTTATTGCAAACAAAGCACAGCTTTGCAAAAGCTGCCAAACTGGGCAGTAATATATTCTGTAATAGCTGTAATAGCAGAGAACTTCATTTATATTGGACATTGCTGGAAAAAGTCATCAGGCACAGAAAGAAATCCGGGAAGCTGAGGGAATTTATGTGTTCTATCATTTGCTTCCAGGTCTGAGTTAGTTCAGCTCATCCTTGACTGACAAAACCTTATCTGAAATTCAAAATTTCTCCTGTGAAGATTGCAGAAACAATTCCCTTTATCCCTTTGGCCCAGGAGCACAAACAAGTAGAAAGATATGAAAGGGCAGCGCCGGTGCCTGTGCTGGCAAGTTCCAGGTGCATTTGGGGTTGACAGAGAACAATTCTCCCAACATTTCTGGCACTTTCTTCCCATCCCAAAGTCTGACACGAGGCACCTTCAATTCCTCCCCCAGAGAGGAGAATGCTGCATCATCCCCCCCAGCTGAGGTGTGTTCCTGGGGATATTCCAGATCCTCAGCTCTTCTCCATGGGCTGACATTCCAGAGGGTGGGAACCCCTGGGCTCATCACAGGGATGGGTTTGTGGGCATTTGTCCCATTTGTGATGGAGGAAAAACAGAGCTGAGGCCAGGCTGGGCTCTGCCAGCACCTCCTCTCAATTCTGGAGAGTGCTTTGCTGGGAGTGGGTCCCTGAAATGAATCCCTCAGCTCTGCTTTAATGCAGGAACTTCAGACAAGGACAGGGGACCACTGAGGGCATCATCATTTAGGGCATCATCCTTTAGGGCATCATCCTTTAGGGAATCATCATTTACAGAATCATCATTTAGGGGAATCATCATTTAGGGAATCATCATTTAGGGAATCATCATTTAGGGGAATCATCATTTAGGGGATCATAAATTAGAGAATCATCATTTAGGGCATCATTATTTAGGGAATCATCATTTAGGGGGATCACCATCTAGGGAATCATCATTCAGGGGATCATCATTTAGGGCATCACCATCTAGGGAATCATCATTTAGGGAATCATCATTCAGGGAATCATCATTCAAGGGATCATCATTTAGGGCATCATCATTTAGGGCATCACCATTTAGGGGATCATCATTTAGGGGATCACCATTTAGGGGATCATCATTGAGGGCATCATCATTTTGGGGATCACCATTCAGGACCTTCACGGGATCATTTAGTCTGGAAAACACCTCCACGGTCATTGAATCCTTTAAGGAAACCCACAGCACTTTGGGTAAACATCTTTATCTGGGACACCACCAACGTAATTCACTGCTGGTGACTCAATTTCTCCATTTTTTCACACGTTGGCTTGACCAAATCTCCACTTCCGAGAGTCCTTTTGTGCAACAGGCACTCTCTGAACAATCCCCAGACTAACTGGCTTCACCCTGGCCTCCTCACCAGGGAAATGATGGAATATTTACTCTGCACTACCCTCACAGAAGAACTGCAGTTTGTAACACACATTTTAATCCACACGGTACAAAACCTAACGTGCCCAGACACTGCAGTGAAAAATAAACATCAGCTGAGCAGAGGAGAGCTCCAAACCCCCCAGGCTTCAGTGTGGGGCTGCCACGAAGAGAAAGGAAGGGAGGCAGGAGCAGGAACCACATCCTCGTGCTCCAGAGCAGAGTTCTTGTGACAGGACAAGCTCCAGGAGTGGAGGCAGAGGCTCGGGGGAGGTTTTATTTGCACTGTAAATCCAAAGTCATCTCGACACATGAGCCAGCACCATTCTGGTGCCAGTCACTGCAGATTTAGAGGGGCCCTGAAGCAGCTCCAGCTCAGCCCAGTGTCCCAGAGGTGGCAGTGTGACAGTCACTGCGCACTGACCAACCCCACCAGGTTCTGAGCAGGAAAAACAGGAGATTCAGCCACTGGAAAACACTCACAGCAGCAGGATCTTTGTTATTCCTTTCAAATAAGCAACACTCCAAGCCAGGAATGAGCTGCCCTGGCTGCTGCTCCCTCCCAGCCCTGCCTGACAGGGAATTCCAGCAGCTCCAGACTGAGATAAACCTGAACATCCAAAATGTGTCACTACAAACCTCCCCCTCTGCCAGGAGGTAAACAACAACAACAAACAAAGGCGTTCTCTGACGTGACAAGTGCGAAGGAAACCAGTGGGGAAAAAAAATCATCTTCCACCTACTTGTAATTCCTTAAACTTCAATCCCAGGCCAGATCCAGGGGGGGTGTAGAGCAAGGAAGAATTGTAGCTGTTGGTTTACACCATGTTATTATCCAGGCAATGCTTGAGAGAGAGGGAGACTGAATTTATCTCTGAAGTGCTTCCTGAAATACAAGTCGCTGCACTTTGTTCCTCAGCAGAAACAAAATCTAATTTAGCAAACGCTGATGCATGGTCACTGCACAATTCAGTGGGAACAAATATCAAATCATGCACAGTGCCTTGCTCTCAGCAGCATCATTTATGGAGGATCCATGGCTGCCTCCTCCCTAATGCAGCAGTTTGGGGTTTTGCCATTTGCTGTAGTTACTGTTACTCACACAGAAATGCTGTTATTCCCTGTTGTTCTACAGCCCATTCCACAACCACAGGCACATAAAAAAAAACCTTTCTGAGCAAAAGTGAAATGCACAGGCAAACACTGAAACACCAGGGGCAAACCCTGCTTGTCCAGCAGCACCTCCAAGGTTTGCTCACCTCACCCCTGTCGCAGACATCTTCTATCAAAAATCCTTTCCTTAGGATTGCTCCTCCTGAGAAGCTGAGAGGCCTCAGGAACAAAATGCAACCAATGGTTATCTGCTGCTGTGGAATGCAACAGGTGCATCTGGGATTGGGCTCATGTGGATGTTTCTAATTAATGGCCAATCACAGCCCAGCTGGCTCAGACAGAGAGTCCGAGCCACAAGCCTTTGTTATCATTCTTTCCTATTCTATTCTTAGCCAGCCTTCTGATGAAATCCTTTCTTCTATTCTTTTAGTATAGTTTTAATGTAATATAGATCATAAAATAATAAATCAGCCTTCTGAAACACGGAGTCAGATCCTCGTCTCTCCCCTCATCCTGAGACCCCTGTGAACACCATCACACATCCCAATGCTCAGAGCTCTCCAAACCCACCCACACCAACTCCTCATTGTTTGCACTGCCTTCTAAATAGGAAAAATGTTCTTGTGGCCATTGTTCAGTGCTGTGCATCATTTATCAGGCACTGAAGTGTCAGGAGATTGCTCTGGCTGCCCTGGGTGATTGCAGACCCTGCCAGGGGGCTCAGAGACCTTGGCAAGGAGTCAAAGCCACCTGTGCCTTTGATTCTAGCCCATGGAAACAATTACCAACTTTGTGTGAAGATTTACAAGCCACAAGAGTTTGAGTAGAATGATAGTAGAATGACAGATAGAGAAAGAGAATTTATTGCTCCATTATCAGGAGAAATTAACTCCTTCCTGCCTCCTCAGCCCTGAAGAGGAGTCAGAGGAAGAAGCTGACACTGCCCAGACAGAATCCTGTGTTTGAATGGAATTTCTGCATCATGAACCAGGTCTATGAATATGCAACAGGCTGTTGCTTTGAAGGGTTAATCCTCTGTTAATGTGGGTCCTTTATTTGGCTTATTTTGCCCAGAAAAAGGTACCTGGACTGTCCATAACTCTTTGTTTTTCTTGTCTCATATTCTCCTAAATCCTAATTGTCCAAATTATTATTACTCTAATTATATTACTATTTTTATAACCATTTTGTTACTTTTAAAAATTTAAAAACGAGTGATTGGTGTTTTTCACACCTGCAAAATTGATTCCTCCTCACTTGATCAATGGGAGCCTTGCTGCCCTCAGGATTCACCTTCTCTGAGCTGGAGCTTAACCTCCAGTCTCCTATCAAAGCCTGCTGGGTAATAAATAATGCAGAGTCATTCCATTAACTGTAACTTCATCAAAAGCCCGTGGATCCAAGAGCATCATCAAGGGGATGATTTCCATCTCAGATAGCCTGAGCCTGCTTCCCTCTGAGCATGGGGAGTGATGAGCTGGGCAATGCAAGGGCAGGAAAAAACTGCATTTCAGCTGAATTCAGCTCGTGCCAGCACTGCCAAGCCCAGAAGTATCACCCTGATTTGTCAAGATTTTCTAATGTTGGGAAGGATGAAAGTTTGACAAGAAAGTCTCACAGACGTGTGTGCTTAGCAGAAAGATTTTTACATGTAGAATCTGATGAAGGAGTAGAAATTAAAGCAAGTTTTGATATAGAAGAAAAGAATTGCTGAGCCAGTCTGACTGGATAACCAAGGAGGCAAAGGGGGTGTGAGTTATTATGAGGGGTTTTTATGGCTTAGAGCAAAGGATAAACCCACCCCAAACAAGATGTTTTTACCAAGCAGAAAGAGAGCACAGGCAAACAAGGCAGCCAATGTGGCAAGGAGAAAAAAGCTCTCAGAATGCAAGAAAACTGAAAACCAACTTCTACCTTAAACTGCAATGTACTGACTGTTAGTGATTGGAGAACAGTGACATGAATATGGTAATTACAGCAGTTATGATAGGCTGTAGATAAAAGTTCAGGTATAGATTGGTTCTGCTGTATTGAGATGCTCAGCAAAGAAAAGTAAATAATGCATTGTGACCTAAAGAAAAGTATAGAATGCATTGGAACCAAAATAAAAGTATAGAATGCATTGTGACCAAAAGAAAAGCATAGAATGCATTGTGACCAAAAGAAAAGTATAGAATGCATTGTAACCAAAAGAAAAGTATAGAATGCATTGTAACCAAAACCAAAGGCTCTCCAGGCCTGCCTGCAGCTGGAGCTGACAGCTGTGGGCACAGCTCTGTCACCCACCACCCTGGATTGCTGGAACCTCTTGGATACAATAAACTGCATTTTGGATACAATAAACTGCATTTTGGATACAATAAACTGCATTTTGGAGAGCCCCTGGAGTCCCACATCCCTCATTTCGGCTCTTCCATCCAAGCCTTCTGATGTTTACATTCTTGTAACGAACTTTCTCACGCACTTTCTGTAAATAACTCTTTGTTTTGCATTCTTTTATGGAAGAGGAGAGATTTGATGGGCTGTTGGTGTGTCCAGTGTCATTGGAGAGGTGGCACTGTCACCCGCCAACCCACTGTCACTTTTGGAAACCTATAAATGTTGGAGTCTGTGATGGTGTTCACAGGGGTCTCAGGATGAGGGAAGAGACGAGGATCTGACTCCATGTTTCACAAGGCTTGATTTATTATTTTATGATATATATTACATTTAAACTATACTAAAAGAATAGAAGAAAGGATTTCATCAGAAGGCTGGCTAAGAATAGAAAAAGAATGAATGATAACAAAGGTTTGTGGCTCTCTGTCTGAGCCAGCTGGGCTGTGATTGGCCATTAATTAGAAACATCCACATGAGCCCAATCCCAGATGCACCTGTTGCATTCCACAGCAGCAGATAACCATTGGTTACATTTCATTCCTGAGGCCTCTCAGCTTCTCAGGAGGAACAATCCTAAGGAAAGGATTTTTCTATAAAAGATGTCTGCGACAGGAGTCAGAAATTAAAAACTCTCTTTTTACCTTGAAAAGAGCAGCTTGTCCGTGTCGTGCTAGAGACACAGAAGAATCCAAAGCTCAAGTGAGGACCCCCAGATTTGCACAACCCCACAAATCCCCACACACCACAGTTCTCTGGAGACACACAGCCCTTCCCTCCCAGTCCAGGAGTCCCTCACTGTCCCCTGGTGCTGCCCCACATGTTACTGCATGTGAAAAATGTGTATTTTATAACTGGCTTTTCACAAATATTAAAAATTAGTATTATATGTGTTAGGTTAGAAAGTTATGCTGGATTAATTTTCTTAAGTAGTGTGTTAAATATAGTTTTAGGTTATAACACAAGGTTAAAACAGAAACTATGCTATGTAGGATACTTTTATTCTTTGCAGAGCTCCCACACCCCAGCACTGCCCCAGCCCAGCAATTCCATTTTCAGGCCTTCCCAAGCAGGAAGAGGAGGAACAAAAATGCAAAAGTCATCCCCAGTGTGCTCTCTGTTCCTTTCCCAATGAAAAATGTTGCCCTGGACAGTAATGAGAATTTCCTACACATGTTTGGGATTCCACAGAAGCCCCAACTGAGCCACCACACACCTGAAAACCACAAACACACACTCAGGAAAAGGGAGTTTTCCTCCCTGCCAGGAGGAGGGGAGGTTGGATAGTAGGAAAATATCCTAATTTTCCTAATTAGGAGGAGGTTCGGGTTGGATATTATGAAAAATTTCTTTTAAATGCTCAGGAAAAAATGGAGGAAAAATTTAGCATTGCACAGAGCCCAACCAACACCCCCTGGGCTATCTGCAGGCAAACCAGGCAATTCCAGTGTGCTGGACCCCAGCTAACCACAGGTGTGTCTGTGCTGTGACAAAAGTGACTTTATTTGGTGCCTTTGGCATGAGAACAAGGGACATTCGTTCTGCCAGGCCCACTGATCCCCACAGGGCACCTTGGCTGAAGGAGTTCAGACATTCACAACCCGAAAACCCCAAGCAGACAAAAAACCTGAACGCCCCAGGAAGAGTAACAGTTGAAAAATCAAATTAAGCAGCCCCAGTTGATAAAGACTTTAAACACAGTCGCAGTTCCTGCCCTCTCCACTTCTCAGCAAATCCATTTCTTGGTACAGATGTTCCACATTTCAGGTCTGGCCCCTGTGGCACTGCAGCAGCTTCAGACTGAGGTGAAATCCTGGAGCTGTGCCATGGGAGCTGCACAGAATTCACCCCACACCCTGAGCACAAAAAACCAAAAAATCCATCCACAAACAGCAGAGGTTTGTGGCCAAAAAGGAGACAGAGGAGTCCTGGAACTTCATTCCAATCAAGGCAGAGGCCATGGGGCATCCCCTGGGGTCTCTCCAGTTTTTGGAGGACGCAGCCTCCTTTTTATCCCAATTTCCCAGCTGCATTTCCCTTCTCTCTGTCCCCATTGCTGAGGTACTTGAGAGGTTCAGACTTCCCAGAACACCTGATCCCAAAGATTCCCCTCTAATTCCCCTCTAACCCTCCCTTTTAATTTTTAATTCCTATGGAATTTAGGGGGTTTCCCCCATTTCTGAGGTACTTGAGAGGTTCAGACTTCCTAAAACCAAATATTCCTCTCTAATGTACAACCCTCCCTTTTCATTTCTAATTCCTATGGAATTTAGGGCTTTTTCCCTATTGCTGAGGTACTTGAGAGGTTCAGACTTCCCACAACACCTGATCCCAAAGATTCCCCTCTAATTTACAACCCTCCCTTTTCATTTTTAATTCTTACAGAATTTAGGGCTTTTTCTTCCCCATTGTTTCTTTCATCTCTCAATGTCCAATTTCATTTCTCAGCAAACCTAAAGTTTATTTGTAAAATCAAATCTCTTTTTCCATTCACCCATCAGTGGAATCCTTCCCATTGCTTCTTTTCTCTTCTATCTCCCAGCAGCCCCACAGCTGGTTTGGAAAGACAAATCCACTACTCCTGTCAACAGGAAAGCTGCCCTGGTTTGTGCAGGGCAGGGGCAGAGAGCTGCTGGGGGTGCTCAAGGGAGCCTGAAGGTCAGAAAATGAAGGAGCAGGGTTTGGAAACCTTGGGAAAGCAGCAGCAGGATGGTTCATCCCCAATCCCCATTCCAGGGGCAGCCCAGGCTCAGCTGCTCAGCACAGGCACACAGGGAGCAGCTCCAGCTCCTCCTGCCAGGGCAGCCATGCCCTGGAATTCGTCTGCTCAGCTCCAGGAAGTCATCCCAGTATTCAGCCGGGATATGCAGACATCTCCTCCTCCGGGGATGTCATTTCCTTCCTTCAAACCTTTCCCTTCCAGAATTGTCTCTAAATCAATTTTGGCCGCTCCTCTCCACAGGATGGTAAAACCCAGGCGCGTCTGGAGCTGTTTCCATCTCCAGAGCACTCCACAGGCATTGCCCAATTAATGCCTGTGGAAAACGCCAATCACTTGTTTGTCAAATTTTAAAAGTTTAATAGTGATAAAATGGTCATAAAAATAGCAATATAATTAGTGTAATAATAATTTGGACAATTAGGATTTAGGAGAATATGAGACAAGAAAAACAAAGAGTCCAGGTACCTTTTTCTGGGCAAAACAAGCCTGAAAAAGGACCCACGTTAACAGAGGATTAACCCTTAAAAACAACAGCCTGTTGCATATTCATACAGCTCATACATGATGCATAAATTCCATTCAAACACAGGATTCTGTTCTCTTTCTCTGAAATATTCAGGTGTCCTGTGGCTGCTATCTCACTGTGAGTCCTTTCTTTAGAAAAAAAAGTATCTTACATAGCATCGTTTCTATTTTAACATTTCCTTATAACCTAAAACTATATTTAACACACTACTTAAGAGAACTAATACAGCATTACTTTCCAGCACAACACATATAATACTCATTTTAATATTTGTAAAAAGCCAATAGAATATTTTTCATAACATTTTTCATAAATTTTTCCAATTTTTCATAAAATAGCCATTTTTCACAATGCAGATTCTGGGGTGAGGAACAGCCCCACTGGGAATTCCCTCTGTGGCCTCTCAGCTCCTCCAGTGCCCTTGGATTCAACCTCAGAGTCGCTGAATGCTTTGCCTGGGAAGGGACCTCAAAGCTCCTCTGCACTTTTTCTGTCAAACCAAGAGTTATCCTCAAAAAAAAATATGGATTATGATGTGGTAAAGGCACTGAGATGGGAGATGGGAGGCTCTGACTGATCCCTTTGGCGACACCTTTGTGACAAACACCACAAAACCAAACCCAAGTTCACAAATCCTCTCCAAAGGAACTTCAGAGCCCCAGGTTTACAAATATTTTATAATCCTCTGGAGCCCTCCTAACCCCACCTGAGCTGTGCAGCCACATTTCCCTTATAAATCCCCCCTGGCCAAGTCTCCACTTATTTTGGCACCAAAATATCCTTGAAAATCTTGTCCTGAGAGCCTGAGCCTCAATTAAAATGTTCAGTCTGATTCAAAACCTTCTGAAAATTTTACTGTTATTTTCTCTCTAAGATGAACACAGCAAAGATTTCATTTTTCCTCACCTCCACTGCAGATATCTGTAAAAATGACACTGATCATCATCTCAGCCCCCAGTTGAAATTAAACTCAGAAAACAGAAGGTAATTTGATGAAAAACTTTTTTTTCCCAGTGTCTGCAAACGGACTCCCACTCATGTGCAGCTTTTTTTTTTACTCAGTCTCATTTACAAGGTGCTAATTTATTATCGCCAAAACAAATTTTTCAATTTGTATTTCAATTATTTTGCGGTGAAATTATATTTGCGTTGAAATGGTTTATCCAGGGGGCTCAAAGGCATTTTCATCTCGGGTGTTAGGATTAGCTCAAAAAAAAAAAAAAGAAAATAAAAAGTGAAGAAGGTGAAGGAAGGTTCAAGGTGAAATCCATCCAAAGTCACAGTGGAGCCAAAATTAAAGAATTCCTCATGAAAACCTTTCATTATTGGTCTCCCCTCGTCACTATTAAACCCTTAAAATCATCTTGAATTCCCTTTGCCACTGGAGCTCTGTGTCCAGCTGTAAAATTCAATGTTCCCTCAAGGCCCAAGGGACATGTTGGGCTCCAAATCCAAACTCCCTAAGAATTTCCAAGCCCTCAGCCCTTGGAATTGTCCCAATATCAACAATTCCATCCTTTCCCTGATGGTTTAAAGGGAGCCCAGTGGGCAGAGCTCCCTTAGAATTAAATCTGCACTGGGAAGTTTTTCATCTGAGGGAGCTCCATGGGGTTTCTTCCCCCTTCCCACCATGTTTTGGATCCTAATTTAGATTTTACACATCAATTCATTAACCAGCTCGTATTTTCATGCATTTTTCTACTCCCTAAAAACCCAGAAGTTCCATAAATCCCCTTTCATTGCTGGCAGAGGGGCCACAGACCCTTTTCAGCCCCCAGGGACCCAGAGAAGCTCTGCAGCAGCCAAAACAGAAGAAACCACTTCATCCACTGCCATCCCCAGCACCTCACACCTCCAGATCTGAACTAAATTAAAAATATCACTCGGAACAAGCAGACACTGCACTTATTAAAAGCTCCTCACTCTTGCACCACCATCCCCATCTCCCCACGCTGTGCAAAGTGAAATGTTCTGTGTGTTTACAAGTGCTCTGAGATCTTCCAAGAAACCCCTCTTGCCAGGCAATTGTATTACAGCAGCTCACACTTGTGTGATTGGATTTGAATTACAAAAAGAGTCCAACAGAAAGCAATTTCTCCTGGGAATTTTTGTTAGGGGTATAAATCCAATTTTTACTTGATTCCGTTAACAGCACTTTCATATTCACTTCCTTTAAGTATTGCAGCACTTGATATTTATTACCTAATGCCTCCTTGTCACCTTGAGCAATCAATGAAAGTCACCTGGAGTTGACAGTACAGAGGAAAGTTAATAAATAAAAGTTAATAATTCACTTCACCCAATGAGCCAAAAAAACAAGCCAGTCACCTGCCCCAAAGAATAATAGCTACAGAAGGCTCCTACCAGATTATGTGGAGAAAGAGTGAAACATTTCAATTATACCGAATTTTTCAGTCCATTTAAACCTGAGTTTCACGTTTACAATGGTAAAAGCTCGATTATTATTTCAGAGAATGGTGGAATGGTTTGGAGGAGATGTTAAAGATCAGCTGTGGGCACTGGAAACTGGGAGCTCTGTTCAGCAAGGGATGTTCCTCTGTCCAAACAGAATTTGGGAACTGATGGATGCCCTGATAGCCCAAAACCAGATGTTTTGTGCCGTTTTGACCCAATATAGAAAAACTCTTGTGCCAAGCACTAATTCTCCATGACTTGCACAACTTCTGCATCCTGTGCCCTCTCCACCTCTGTAGAACCACCACAGAAACCCGAAACTCCCTCCTATTAACATCACATTGTATTTTATTTTTCTCTCTCCTCCTCCATCCATTTAAAACCTCATTTTCACCCACAGACATATTCCACTTCATCTTAGTTTTCAATCCCCAAAGCAGATCAATACCTTTCTTCTTCAATCTACATAGCTCTCAATCAAGGAGCTAACAGGGGGTGAATTGAATCGACTTCTACGTTCAAATTGGGGATTTTTTGTCAAAAGTCTCATTTGTTAACTGCATTTCATGGAGGAAAAAAGGCAAAAAACTCCCTGTAACAGCCCTCAGTGTTGGACTCCTGGGTAAAAAAAGGTCATCATTTGTTCTCTAATTTAAGATTGGGAAGTGCTCCCAGGAGGAACAAATGACAGAGCCTCCCCTAAGCCGGCATTTTAAATCCAGCAAAATGAACTTGCTCTTGCTAAATGAATTTAGTTAATTCAGTAGGAAGAAGTGCAGGTGTTTACCAAGCGGTGACAACAGCAGGGACCTTGCAGGGTTGGTTCTTCTGCCTTAAATCTTGCCCAGGGTGAGAGCCAGCCCTGCCTGTGCCGCTGGAGAAGGTCCCTGGGTCAGTGAGACACCAGGGCAAAGCTAAAAACACCATCCTGGAATGGTCTGGGTTGAAGAGAGACCTTAAATCTCATCCCATCCCATCCAAAAGAGACCTTAAATCTCATCCCATCCAAAAGAGGCCTTAAATTTCATCCCATCCAAAAGAGGCCTTAAATCTCATCCCATCCAAAAGAGACCTTAAATCTCATCCCATCCAAAAGAGACCTTAAACATCATCCAGTCCCATCCAAAAGAGACCTTAAACCTCATCCCATCCTAAAGAGACCTTAAACTTCATCCAATCCCATCCAAAAGAGACCTAAATCCCATCCAATCCCATCCAAAAGAGACCTTAAACCTCATCCAGTCCCATCCAAAAGAGACCTTAAACTTCATCCAATCCCATCCAAAAGTGACCTAAATCCCATCCCATCCCACCCAAAAGAGACTTTAAATCCCATCCCATCCCATCCAAAAGAGACCTTAGATCTCATCCCATCCAAAAGAGGGACATATTGGGGGGTTAACTAATTCCAATTACAGCTTCAGCTAATGAAGTCATTGACCCCAGGTTTGCTCCCCCCAGGTCACTTTTGTCTCCATCTCTCAGGGCCTGAGGCAGTGAGGTGTCCTTGATGGCCAGGCCTGGAGAGGAATTGTTGTGTGTAGTGGTTTTGAGGTTTAATTTTGAGGTTTTGAGGTTTGCATCACTTCCCTAAATATCTCTCATGCCAAACCATGACATTGTGTCTGACCAAAATGGGAAAGCAGCAGCTCACACTGTGTATGAAGTTTAGGGTTATGAACTAAAGAACTGCAGGATTACAAATATATGAAAAATAAAAAAAAAATAAAACCCTAAGGCATCTCAGGGAAAAAAAGTCCCCACACAATGAGGGACAAACTCCCCATCCTTCAAACCCTTCACTATTCCAGCAGGTGAACCTTATTTTAATATTAACAGCCCAAGTGGTGCTTAACTTTAATGAGAGCCCCTTGGGAATGCTGCTGACAGCTGCCCAGTGTCCAGGATTGCTCCTAACCTTTCCCTAATGGAGACAAAACAACAATAGAGGGATATAAACAATATGCTGTGGGATGCAAGGAGCATCTTTAAAAATGGCATCACCTTTGGAAAAGCACCAGCTCCATTATCATCCTGCAGGATGGGATGTTTTCCTCCCCTTTCCAGGAGGAAATGGATTTTTCTGGGTGTTATTATTTGGTGGATAAAGGGGAAAGGAACATTGAATTGTGCCTTTGTCAGAGGAGAAATGAGCTGCAATTTTCTGTACCCCTGGGTTTAGCAGCTCTGCACAGCCCCTGCAAGGTGCAGAGCTTCCCACAGCAGTGAGAGGAGGGGAGAATCCTGTTGGGATTTCTGGGTTTGAACATGTGGAAAGGGAAGGATTGGGGACAGGATGTGACCCCCTGTGAGCCACCACAAAGCTCCTCAGCAAACTTCCTGTGCCTAAAATCCCATTCCTCCTGCTTTTTTCAGGGAATAAGCTCCACCTCAGGCCATGCAACTCCAAAAGTAATGACATAAATGCCACCAGGAAAAAAAAAAATCTTATTTCAAACTCTGCTTTCACTAAATTAACTAAACAAAATATTGATAAACTGCTGATAAATAACAGGAACCGTAACAAGGAAACAAGTTCTCCATTTGATCTCTGCCATCCTGCAGGCATTCATCTTCATAATTAATTAGATAATACTATTAGTACAGCACTACTTTCCCCCCTCTATAGACAAGAAGCTGGAGCTCACATAATTTAAGCAGCTGCTTCAAAGGCAGAGTGTGTGGCAGGTTAAATTCAGAAGGTCCAGAGCATCCTCTCTGCCAATATCCAGCATCCAATTCTCTGATGCATCTGGCAAATTCTCAGTGCACACCTCCCACCTCCCCACCTCTGGTGAGCACACTTTGCTTTTAAAAGCTGCAGTCTTTGCATAAAACATGGATCTAAAGGTATAAAAAGTGTGAAGGCAATTCTGTGCAAATTACAGGAGCTGTGCAAAGCCTTCCTGCAACAGAAGCTGCACTTGGTTTTATTCCTGACTTTTTTTGACAATACTCCTTGAAGTTCAGTGGCAGACAGACAACTTTCACCTCAAAATGTCATTCACAATTAATCCCAAATTGTACATGAAATGGTTGAATTCCCTCCATGCAATCAAGGGAGAGAACCAAGAGCACATAAAAGTTGAGCAGTTAATCAACCTCGTGCAATTTGTACCTGCTGAAAGCTCCTCACAAACATCCCAAGATCTCTCTCTCTCTCTGCAGAATAAATCTGTAAATCATTTTGCAAATTCTGTTTATCCCTGTTGTAGGTGTGAAAAACGCCAATCACTTGCTTTTTAAAATTTTAGAAGTTTCATAGTAATAAAATGGTTATAGAAATAGCAATATAATTAGAGTAATAAAAATTTAGGATTTAGGACAATATGAGACAATAAATACAAAGAGTTATGGACAGTCCAGGTACCTTTTCTGGGCAAAACAAGCCCAAAAAAGGACCCAAATTAACAGAGGATTAACCCTTCAAACCAACAGCCTGTTGCATATTCATACACCTCATTCATGATGCAGAAATTCCATTCAAACACAGGATTCTGTCTGGGCAGTGCCAACTTCTTCCTTTGAATCCTGTCAGTGAAAAAAGTTCGTTTCTTCTGATAATGGAGCAATAAGTTCTTTTTCTCTGAAGGATTTAGGTGATCTGTGGCTGTTACCTGGTGCAAGTACCTTATGTCTGTGGGATATTTTTTCTTTAAAAAAAAAACAAAAAACCCACATACTTAGTTTCTATTTTAACATTTTGTTATAACCTACAACTATATTTAACACGCTACTTAAAAAAATTCATACAGCATCACTTTCTAACATAACACATACAATATTCATTTGAACATTTGCAAAAAGCCAACAATAAAATGTGGATTTTTCACATAGGGATGGGGAAG
Organism: Molothrus aeneus; assembly: GCF_037042795.1. NCBI lineage: Eukaryota > Metazoa > Chordata > Aves > Passeriformes > Icteridae > Molothrus > Molothrus aeneus. Next base: position 2,583,465 of record NC_089668.1, read on the forward strand.
GGAAGATCCCCCGAGTGCCCCCAGCCATGGGAGGCAGCAGGAACTGGGCTCTGACAACGTCTGCGAGTCAGGGGAGTGTGCAAATAACAGCAGAGCACTGAAGCAGCAAATCCCCAGTTGTGGTTAATTCTCTGCCTGTGATTAACTCATCTTTCTTGGCTATTCCAGCCCTCCTTGCACCTCCTCATGCAGCTGGGGCTGGGATTATCAGCCTGTGACCGTGCCCTGCTCTGCGCTGAAGTGACAGCTGAGGGCCAGGTAAAATGCTCCACTGAAACAAAGCAAAGGCAGGTGGATGAAACCCAAATAAAGCCATTTCAGCAGGGCAGAACAGACTTCCCATCCCAGAGGTCAGAGGAACAAATCTTGCCTTCCTTTTGTGTTATAATGTTCTGGACAAAGACACCTTTATTTGAGATTCACCGTTGGTTTATCTGTCTGGAAATGGGAATCACAGACATTTTGATAAATGGATGCAGGAATTGTTCTGTTCCAGTGTAACCACTGTGAAATGCCTTTGCACAGACACAGCTCCAGCCTCATCTGCAGCAGGGAGGCTTCTCAAAAACCACCTCAGGAGCTGCAGCATCACATCCCCGTGCTGGTGCTCAGCGTGGGATGACGCAGGAGTGACATCCAGGCTGCTCCTGCTGGGTGACCTTGGCCAGGCCCTCCTGCTCCTGCCTCCTTCCTGACTTCCAGCACCTCCTGGAGCACCCACTGCTCTGCCCAGGAGGGAAACAGGAGGGGAAATGCCTTTGGACCAGCAGGAAATGGGGTGCTGTGGGTTTCCTGCAGGTTGGATGGAAAGAGGAGCTGCCTTCTGAGGACACCCAGGATTAACAGAGGAAAAACATCAGCAAGGATGGAGAAGTTTTTTTGGTGAGGACTTGGCTGCAGCTCCAGTCCTGCCCAGGTGGTGCCCACACAAACCAGGCTGGCTCTGGTGGCACTGGTGGCCTTTTTCTTGTGTCCTGCTAAGGCAATCCTTGCTTGGCAAGCAGAATTCAGGCAGCACTGGATAAAAGCCCCTCTGGGCTGTGATTTCCACCTCCAGCCCTCCAGAATTACACGCAATGCTTGTTGATAGTTTAGAATGTTCCCTGTGCCACACAAGGGCCACCTCCAGGTGTATCCAGGAGGAATTTCTGCATGGAGAGGGTGGTCAGACATCAGAACTGCCCAGGGAGGTGCTGAAATCTCATCCCTGGAGGCGTCCAAGGAGGCCTGGATGTGACACTCAGTGCTCTGGGCTGGGGACAAGGTGGGGACTGGGCACAGCTTGGACTCTGTCACCTGGGAGGGCTTTTCCAGCCTCAGTGATCCCGGGATTTTGGGTGTTTACACCTCAGGTAATGACACTGCTGGTAATTCACACACCAAAAAGCCTCACCTGGTTTAAACTCCCCTTAAATCCTGATTCCCTTTCCCTTCCCATCATTCCTCACTGGATATTGGAGCCAATCAATGGGATTCCAGCACCTCTGACATTTCTGTGGATGTCAAAGAGACAGCTCAATGCTGCACTCAACAATTCCAGCAGTAGAGAATCTTTATTACTTAATAATTTCCTTTTTTTTTTTTTTTTTGTAGCCCTTAAAGTCTTATCTCTCCCCTTCCATTTGAATTTGCTCTATTTTCTGTTGGAAAAAAAAAAAAAAGCCTAATTTAAATTTAGGCCTATTCATGGTGTTTCTGAACCTCCCAATGCCTGGAAACATGGAGGAGAGTAAAGAAGTATTATTTAAAATCCACTCAGCTAAACAGAGCTTTGTTATAATTTCACTAAAGCCTGTGAAAAATTACTCCAGCCCCGTGTCTCAGGATACTCCTGATAAAAATGGAGTTAAAAAGACTTTTCTTGCAATGCTATGGGCTCAAAACCAGTTAAGGCTGCCTGACCTTGCCCCCAACTAACCCTCAACATTATCATAACAATTTCCTCTGGTCAAGATCCAGGCCAAATTCTGGCAGGGGTTGGGAGGGCAGCAGCAGGAACAGAAGCACAGCTGTGAAATTTGGCATTTCCCACCCAGCTGGGCTCTCAGAAAGCAGAGAAGGGCAGCAATAATTCCATGGCTGGAAATCCCTGGAATGCTGCTGGAAGAGCAGGAACCATTCCCTGAGTGCAGAGAATTGAGGAACGCTCGGTTCTGCTCATCCCACAGCACTGACATCCCCTGGTCAACAGCTCAGCCACACCTGGGACACAAATCCATCATAAACAAAATTCACAAGCAGCTTCCTGCTCGTCCACTCTTTAGAAGTCTGGAAAAAACTGTTTTCCATCAAGAAAAAATAATAATTACAGGGGTTTAAAATTGATGTGCTGCTGTTTCAAGCTGCTGCATCCTCCCTTAACCCAGTTGCAAGCAAGGTGCTGACTAATAAAGCACAGTGTGTAAATAATGGTGTCAGGACCCTTTTAGAACAGGCCATTAAAATGTGTTTTATCTGTGTTTATCCACACCCATGGGGCCCACACATGCCCCTGATGGACCCTGCAGTGCTGGAGCTGAGCTGATTCCCCAGAAAGCACCAAAGGGGTGAGCAGCACTGCTGAGCCCACCTGACTGACAATCAACAGACAGAACTCCAGAACCAACAGACAGAATTCCAGAATCAACAAGACAGAATTCCAGAATCAACAGACAGAATTCCATAATCAACAAGACAGAACTCCAGAATCAACAGACAGAATTCCAGAACCATCAGACAGAATTCCAGAACCAACAGACAGAACTCCAGAACCAACAGACAGAATTCCAGAATCAACAGACAGAATTCCAGAATCAACAAGACAGAATTCCAGAATCAACAGACAGAACTCCAGAACCAACAGACAGAATTCCAGAATCAACAGACAGAATTCCAGAATCAACAAGACAGAATTCCAGAACCAACAGACAGAATTCCAGAACCATCAGGCAGAATTCCAGAATCAACAGACAGAATTCCAGAATCAACAAGACAGAATTCCAGAACCAACAGACAGAATTCCAGAACCATCAGGCAGAATTCCAGAACCATCACACTCCAGAGGCCAGGCAGGGCTCAGCACCAACCCACAGCCAAAGGCAAATCCAGAGCCCTGTGCTGATTTTACCCCCGTGAAAACACCACTGCAGCCTTCAAACTGCAAGGGAGAAGCTCACAAAGCACTTCCACAGCCATAAGAAACTTCAGACTGGAAGGGGGAACCTCACAAATGAGAGGAACCATGGATTTGTCTTTCCAAACCAGCTGTGAGGTCTGCTGGGAGATAAAACCAGCACTGGGAGATAAAAGAAACAATGGGAAGGTTTCCACTGATGGGTGAATGGAAAAAGAGATTTGATTTTACAAATAAACTTTAGGTTTGCTGAGAAATGAAATTGGACATTGAAAGATGAAAGAAACAATGGGGAAGAAAAACCCCTAAATTCCATAGGAATTAAAAATGAAAAGGGAGGGTTGTACATTAGAGGGGAATCTTTGGGATCAGGTGTTTTAGGAAGTCTGAACCTCTCAAGTACCTCAGAAATGGGGAGAAAAACCCCTAAATTCCATAAGAATTAGAAATGAAAAGGGAGGGTTGTACATTAGAGGGGAATCTTTGGGATCAGGTGTATCAGGAAGTCTGAACCTCTCAAGTACCTCAGCAATGGGGACAGAGAGAAGGGAAATGCAGCTGGGAAATTGGGATAAAAAGGAGGCTGCAGCCTCCAAAAATGGGAGAGACCCCAGGGAATGCCCCATGGCCCCTGCCTTGATTGGAATAAAGTTCCAGGACTCCTCTGTCTCCTTTTTGGACACAACCCTCTGGTGTTTGTGGATGGATTTTCCTGACACAAAGCACTTCCACAGGCACAATAAACTTCAGACTGGAAGGGAGAACCTCACAAAGCACTTCCATAAGCACAGTGAAGTTCCCATCACCAGGCACCACCTTCCCTCCGCTCCAGCTCCATCCTTCCCCCAAGGGAAGCTCCATCACCCTGCCCTTGGACATGGCAGCCCCTCAGGGCACCCCAAACCCCGGGCTGGGTTTCAGAAGGACATTTCTGGGCAAGCAGGGCCCAGCTGATGTGATGGGAGCAGGGCTTCTCCCCCTTTTTCTGTGAATTCCTGCCCGATGGCTCCACACACACGGCTCTGCTGCCACACTATGGGAGCTGCTGGCTACTGCTCCCTGCACAGCCCCAGAACGGGAGAGCTCGGAGCTCTTGGAACTTTTTGTTCCACAGGGGTTCAGCATTCAGAACAGGCTGAAACGATTTCCTGGGACTGAAATCAAACCCCAAACCCACGGTGACCCTGCAGAGGGTGGGCGCCTCCCCTCCCTCCCTGCGTACCCAGCACCAGGCACTGACGCCCAAGCTGGCATCCTGCTCTCACAAAAACATCCTTGCTGGGGTTTCAGAATCTAAAGAGGGGACTTATTGATCAATGCCTCCGGCTCTGATGCAGATAAAAAACCATCTGAGGGCTAAAAAGCTTTCGCAGGTCTTCTGCTCACAAAGCAAAACAACCCAGAGCAGCAACCTCTGGCTGAAGGATCCAGAACAGAGAGCTCAAAATGCAGACAGGAGGGAGCAGGGGCCTGAGAAGAAAGGATTAAATGCTCAGCGAGGTACAGAGTGAAGATCCAGTATGAGTAAGCCATGGACAGCTCAGAAGAAGAGAAAAAGCTGTAAGCCCCTGGTAGAGTAAATCTGAGATTTAGGTATCTCTCCATCAGTCTGCTTGCATGAGGAAAGCTCAACAGAAGCTGCTGAAATGGTTTTCCTCTGTGCACAGGCTGAATGTTCATGCTGAAGAGATGAAAAATAGCCACCAAAAGAAATATTCAGCCTTTATTAAGGACCTGTAGGTTGTTTGGGTGGGTTTACAGCCTTTCCTAACAGATGCTCCCAGTCAGCAGAACTGTTCAGCTCCACTGCAAGAGTGTTCAGGAGCAGCAGTTAATCCTCATCCCCCAGCCCCTGATAGGAAACCTGCCTTACATAATAAAATCAGCCTTGCATTCCAGATAAAATTTTTCCTCCAAAAAAAAAAAAAAAAAAACCAAACAAAAAAAACCCAAAAAAAAACAAAACCCAACAAAAAATCCAAAGCCAAGGAGCTTTCATACACATCAACACCCAAACACACATTCCTCCAGCCTAGGATACAGCAGACAAGACAACAGGACTTGGAAACTTGGAAATGGGGGCACTGCACAGTGTGGAGAGCAGCCACTGCCAAGCACTCGGCTCTCCCACTCTTCCCCCTCCTACACACACAGAAGGACAGTCCCTAAATATTTGCTGTTTACACCAGAAATAAACTTCACTCCCTGGATCTGCTTTGGCTGCAAGGGCAGCTGTGGAAATGAGGCAGGAGACACAAGCAAACTGCCCCCAAATTCAAGTCTTCTTCTGCTTTCAAGCCCAAACATGCATATTTCATAAAAACCGGGCTGCTGAGGCCAGCGAGCTCATGTATAAGAGATCTTCAACTGGGAAGGCAGGAGGAAAAGGAGGAAAGTGCTTCCATCTTCATGCAAGGCATCCAGAAATCTGTTCTATCAGCTGTGGGCAAGCAGCAGGGTAGTGAAATCCTGAATTAAGATGCCAGGGAAAGGCAGAGGGGAGAGCAGTGCTGGCATTTTTCACAGTCATGCTGCACATCAGCAGCTCCTGAAGCAGCTCATCCCAAACCTGACCCAGCAGAGCAGGGGAATGAGATCATGGAGAGCCAGAGCCTTCCTCACACGGCAGCGCTGGGAGAAAACTGCTGCTGCTGCTCCGGAAGGATGCAGCTCCAGAGTCTGGATCAAACACCCTCAGTGCCGTGCCCGAGGTGCCAGGGCAGAGTGTGCCAGCACCCCAGTGCCACCACCCCAGTGGCACACAGCCTACTGCCAGCACCCCAGTGCCACCATCCCAGCGTCACCACCTCAGTGCCACCATCCCAGTAGCACGCAGCCTATTGCCAGCACCCCAGTGGCACACAGCCTATTGCCAGCACCCCAGTAGCACACAGCCTATTGCCAGCACCCCAGTGCCACCATCCCAGTGTCACCACCCCAGTAGCACACAGCCTATTGCCAGCACCCCAGTACCAGCACCCCAGTGTCACCACCCCAGTGGCACACAGCCTATTGCCAGCACCCCAGTACCAGCACCCCAGTGTCACCACCCCAGTGGCACACAGCCTATTGCCAGCACCTCAGTGCCACCACCACAGTGCTATCATCCCAGTGCCAAACAGCCGACTGCTACCACCCCAGTGCCACCACTCTAATGCCACCACCACAGTGCTATCACCCCAGTGGCACACAACCTACTGCCATCATCCCAGTGTCACCACTCTAGTGCCACACAGCCTATAGCCACCACCCCAGTGCCACAGACCCCAGAGCCACCACCCCAGTACCACACAGCTCAGTGCCACCCCCTCAGTGTCACACACCCCAGGGGCACACAGACCAGTGCCATCACCCCCACAGCCCAGTGCCATCACTCCAGTGGCACACAGCCTATTGCCACCACTCCAGTGCCATCACCCTAGCGGCACAGAGCTCAGTGCCACCACCTCAGTGCTATCATCCCAGTGCTGAACAGCCTATTGCTACCACCCCAGTGCCACAGACCCCAGAGCCACCACCTCAGTGCCACCACCACAGTGCTATCATCCCAGTGCCGAACCAGCCTATTGCTACCACCCCAGTGCCACCACCCCAGTACCACACAGCTCAGTGCTACCACTCCAGTGCCACACACCCCAATGTGTGCCACCACCTCAGTGCCACACACCCCAGTGCCACACACCCCAGTGCCACCACCTCAGTGCCACCCCCCGAGTGCCACCCCCCAGTGCCACCCCCCGCACCCCGCTCCCTCCGGGGCTCCATCCCCGCGGAGCCGCTGCTGGATCCGGAGCTCTCCGGCCGAAGTTGCCCGCGGCACTCACCCATGGCCGATCCTGCCAGCAGCCCCAGCGAGAGCAGCAGTGCCCGGCTCCAGGCGCTGCCCTCGGCCGCCAGCAGTGCCACCATGCCCAGCTGCCAGCAGTGCCTCCCGAAGCTGCAGCTGCATCCCGGCCGGTCCCATCCCAAGGAAGGTTGCATGTCAAAGGGCAGCGGCACCAATGGGGCGTGCTGGGGGTCCGCTGCTCGCCGCTCTTGGGTTTTTCCCCCTTTTTTCCTTCCCCTCGGCGATTGGGATAGTCCTCGGCTCGGCTGGATGAAGAGGAGAAAGGAAGGAGGAGGGGGGAGGTGAAGGGGAAGCGGGTCAGGCTTGTGATTTTGATTTATTTTTTTTTTCCCCTTAATTTTTTTTTTTTCAGCCCGGGAGGAGGAAAAAAAAAATCCCACCGCATGGAAGGCTCTGAGCTTCTGCAGCTGGAATGAACCAAGTGTGGCAGCAGCTCGGGGAGAGGAGAGGAGAGGGAAGGCGAGGAGAGGAGAAGAGAGGAGAGGAGAGCAGGGGAGGGCTGGCGCGTCCCTCCCGGTGGCTGTCTCAGAGCCAGCTCCTCGGCAGCAGCAGCACCACCAGCACCACGCAGCCCGCAGGGATTTATACTTCTTTTTTTTTTTTTTTTTTTTTTTCCTTTTTTTTTTTTTATTAAGCCACTTGATTAATCGTTCCCGGAGCTTTGTTCCCTCTCTGGATGCCGGGCCGGGGGTGGGGGGGGGGGATGCTGTGTTACCCACCCCAAACCCGGCATCCAGCCCCACAGCGCGTTTATTTTTGATACTCCAGCTTTCTTGATAAGGAACGAGCCCCCCCACCCCCATTTCTCTCTCTCACACACATCCCTGTTACTCACCCCCCCTTCCCCCATAAACAACCTGATGCTATTGACACAATTCTTGTGATGAGGCGAATTTTGTTGCAAACACGGATCACGACAGAACCCCCCCCCCCTCCCCTCCCTTTTCCCTGTCTGTGCCTTGTCCTCGCAGCTCGGCTCCCTGATACTGGTGGGACTGGTCCAGGGGCATCCCGGAGGTGGGAAAGGCTGTGCCCCCCTCCCCCGAGCTAACAGGGGGGCTTGGCAGGGCTGGCAGAGCCCCTTTTCTCCCCCATCACCAGCAGCACCTCCCCTTGTTTTTGTTTTAACATCTCCCGGTACGCCGGTCCCTGGAGCTGCAGGCAAGATGGGGAAAAGGGAGGGAGGAATGGGAATGCAGCCACTTAACGCCACATTCGGGAACTTCATTATCTTGCTAATGATGCTCAGATCCAGGGACAAGGAAAACAACTCGAACATGACACCAGAGCTTAAGGAAATAAATAAATAACGAAGAAAAAGGCACTCTGGAACGCTCGAGCATGCTCCCCCTCCTCCCTCCTCGCCAAGCACCGACTTCACGTTCGTGACAGGCTCGGAGCCGCCGCTCTCCCCCAAACCCCTGGGGAACACAGGGGGTGTCTGCCAGCCCCACACGCCCCTTCTCCAGCCCTGTTATCCCCCTTTTCCCCGTCCATCCCAATTTCCCCCGCTCCCCGCGGGATGCGGGGCCGGGCCGGTGCCCCCGGTTCCCAGAGCGGGCCCGGGCCGCTCCCCCCGGGCCTGGCCGGGGCCACCTCGGGGGCAGCCCTGGCACCCATCCCCCTGCTCCCCCGGCTTCGCATTTGCTGCAGTTTCTTGCTGCAAAACCCCCTTCTTCGGCCCTGTTCCGGTTGCCTTGAATGAGCTTATTTGACAGCTAAAAAAAACCAAATTATATATCGAGGGGGCTCGCAGATCTGGGCTCAATCCTCCTTGTCTGTCCCTCTGTCCCCTCTGCATTTCAATCCTCGCACTGCCCACACCGGGAGCCGCTGCCAAGAGCCAAGGCAACCGCGGCTGGCACATGAAAGAGTTGCTTTATGTCTGTTTAAGCTGCAGCATCAATTCAAACAGCCCCGATTGTGCACAGGCACAGCTCCCTCAGGGAAAGCTCCAGGCCACAGCTCCGTCAGCCGCTGTCCCCTCGCCACCCAGAGATGTCCCCCTGCCCCAAATCGCATCCTGTGCTGGGGCTGCTGCAGGGCAGGGGCTGAGCCAAGAGCCCTGCATGCACCACAGGCGTAAAAAAAAGGAATTGAGGAGCCACAATCCCACTTTATTGCAGGGCAATCGGATGGCAGCTATTACAAATGCAGGGGTTCCTCCCGAGCAGGTTTGCATCACCAAAAAAACCCCGGAGGTTTAGGGTTGAGCTGTCTCCAGAATAATTAAGAAAATAATAATTAAGAAAAAAATGCTGCGTTGATTCACGGGAAGGACAAATTGCCATGAGCACACACAAACCATCCCTGGCGTCCCCAACTCCTCATCCCCCAGGGAGGGATGTGGGGATCCCAGCCCGAGTCTCACCTTGCCACATCACCTCTCCCTACGCTCACAATTCCTGCGAGGACACAAATCCTGCTCTGCACTGCCACCCGCAGCCCAGCCGGGCTGCAGGGACACATTCCCCGCTGATTTTATCCCATTTTTTCACATCCCGCTCGCCCCTCGCCGAAACTCTGCTCGGATTCCTCCCCAGGAACCGCAGCAGCGTCCCCAAGGCGATTTGTGGGGTGGGTTTGGGGAGAAAACCCTTCCCTGTGAGGGTGAGGAGGGGCTGGCACTGGGAAGATGGGGTTGTCCCATCCCTGGAAGTGTCCAAAGCCAGGCTAGACAGGGCTTGGAGCTACCTGGGATAGGGAAAGTGTCCCTGGGTAGGGAAAGTGTCCTTGGATAGGGAAAGTGTCCCTGGGATAGAGAAAGGTGTCCCCGGGATAAAGTGTCCCTGGGATAGAGAAAGAGGTCCCTGGGATAGGGAAAGGTGTCCCCTGGGACAGAGAAAGTGTCCCTGGAATAGAGAAAGTGACCCTGGGATCGGGAAAGATGTCCCTGGCATAGGGAAAGGTGACCCTGGGACAGAGAAAGATGTCCCAGGAACAGGGAAAGTGTCCCTGGAATAGGGAAAGGGTCCCTAGATAGGGAAAGGTATCCCTGGGATGGGGAAAATGTCCCTATGATAAGGAAATGTGGCCCTGGGATAGGGAAAGTGACCCTGGGATAGGGAAAGGTGACCCTGGAACAGGGAAAGTGACCCTGGGATAGGGAAAGGTGGCCCTAGGATAGGGAAAGGCATCCCTGGGACAGGGAAAATGTCCCTGAGATAGGGAAAGGGATCCCTGAGATAGAGAAAGGGGTCCCTGGGATAGGGAAAGTGTCACTGGGATAGGAAAAGGTGACCCTGGAACAGGGAAAGTGTCCCTGGGATGGGGAAAGGTGACCCTGGGATAGGGAAAGGTGGGATGAGCTGAGCTGATTTAAGATCCTTTCCCATCCAGATCCCACACCTTTCCCAAGGAATCACCTGTTGAAACAAAGCCTGAGGCACAGGGCACATCCTCCTCCTGTTGAGGCAAACAATTTCCACTTTTTTCCACCACAACCAATTTTCTTTGGGAAAAGTGTGTCCCATGAAACTCGACTACTTCAAATTCTGAAGCACCCAAAGCAGCTGCTGCATTCGCTTCCCCACAACATTTAAAGGAAAACAACCAGAGATGCATCAAAATATTTACAGGAAGAAGCGAAAGCAGCATTCAAAGGAGCAAAATTGAAAATTAAAGTGTTATAGGGAAGCTACTGTAAACAGCTGATCTTCAGAAAGAAAAGCTGAATTTAGCACAGAAAAATTTATGCCAAATCATGTTTCACAGGACAAATAATGGGGAGAGAGGGAAGGATGCTCTTCACATTAATTGGATAATATTTACTGTGTGCTCCCAAAATAGAAAAAGTAAAATTGACAAATCCAGCTCGACAATCAGCAAGAATTAACACGTGGCCAGTCCTAAACATCCCAACAAAACACCCTGCAAACCTGGGCCCATCCTGATTGGGATGTGGAAGTGTTAAATGATATTTTACCTTCCAAAAAATACCCAAAACTTCACAGATGAGGAAACAGAGAATTTTCCAGATGAAGCCATGGAGGAACAGAAGGGGAAAGCTGCAGCCTGTGAAACCACCAGACAGGAATCCCTTTGAGAAAATGGGGCAGAAAGTTGTTTCTGTACTCAAAAATAACCTAACAATGTTCTATTTTCATACCCATGGCACAAATCTGTTGAGGTTTTTATTACACAGAATATCTCTGTTCTTTAAAAATAGAGGGGAACCAGCATCCCACTAATTACAGTGAGCCTATGATTAGAGATAATTAGATACATTTACAATTTAGAATTTCCTAACTTGAGCTGTTTATGAACCATAGATGTGCCCATAGTGTGTGCACAGAGCATCAGTCATTCCCTGCAGCTATGAGGAGTAAATTGATAACACATTAAATTATTGAACATGGCAGGAGCAAACTGGAATTTAAATGGGTGTTTGGGGGAAGGAAGCACAAGGATTGGGATTTGGAGCAGGTGACCATTGCAGGCAGGTGGATGTGGCTTAAAGGAACACAAAAATTCAATCTCTTTGCAAGGAGCACAGAACTCTTCAATCCCTTTGCAAGGAGCACAGAACTCTTCAATCCCTCTGCAAGGAGCACAAAACTTGAATCTCTCTGCAAGGAACACAAAACTTCAATTCCTCTGCAAATCCCAGAGCAATCTGGGGGTTTGGAGGGCCCCCACTGCAGTGCTTGCTCTGTGGTGATGTCCAGCCCAGGTCTGGAAAGTGCTGGAATGGCCTTTTCCACTCAGGACTTGTTGTGTTCCCTGCCAGGGGCTGCTATCCCACTTTTCTCTAACAGTCCAGGATTTCCCTCTTGTTGAAGGAGAGCAGACACAGGAAGCTCATGGAGAATTGGGATTGTCCAGCTTGGAGAGGAGAAGCTCTTGGGGGGACCCAACTGTGGCCTTGCAGGACCTGAGGGGGAGCAAGGATGATGGAAAAGGGACCATTTACAAGGGGTGGAGTGACAGGACACAGGGAATGGCTTCAAGCTGGAGAAGAGGAGATTTGGGTGGAATACTGGGGAGAATTCCTCCCTGCTGGGATGGAATTCCCAGAGCAGCCGTGGCTGCCCCTGGATCCCTGGAAGTGTCCAAGGACAGGGCTTGGAGCACCCTGGGACAGTGAAAAGTGTCCCTGAGGGTGGCAGGATGGGATTTAAGGTCCCTCCCAACCCAAATCACTCAGGGATTCTGTGGCTGACACATTCCTTGAAGCATCTCAGCATGGACAAAACCTCTGGAGACATCCAGACCTCCTGCCCAGGATTCTGGAGTGAATTCATCACTCTGGAGGTGTGAGACACAACCAAGCAATTCTCTGCAGCATCCTCATCCCAGAGAGTTCTGAGCTTCGGGAAGAGAGTTGGGTTCTACTCCTACAATCTCATCTGGTCTCAAATTCTCAAGAAAATTCTCAAATTTGGTTCTATTCCTATAACTACATTTGGTCTCAATTCCTCAAAAAATTACTCACATGTGGTTTTCCTTCTACAACCTCATTTGGTCTCAAATTCTCAGGAAATTCCTCAAATTTGGTTCCATTCCTACAACTTCATTTGGTCTCAAATTCTCAAGAAACTCCTCACATTTGGTTTTATTCCTATGACCTCACTTGGTCTCAAATTGTCAGGAAACTCCTCACATTTAGTTCTATTCCTACGACCTCATTTGGTCTCAAATTCTCAGGAAATTCTTCAAATGTGGTTCTATTCCTACAACTTCATTTGGTCTCAAATTCTCAAGAAGATTCCTCAAATTTGCTTCTATTCCTATGACCTCATTTGGTCCCAATTCCTCAGGAAATTTCTCACATTTGCTTCTATTCCTACGACCTCATTTGGTCTCAATTCCTCAGGAAACTCCTCACATTTAGTTCTATTCCTACAACCTCATTTGGTCTCAAATTCTCAAGAAGATTCCTCAAATTTGATTCTATTCCTATGACTTCATTTGGTCCCAATTCCTCAGGAAATTCCTCACATTTGCTTCTATTCCTACAATTTCATTTGGTCTCAAATTCTCAGGAAATTCCTCAAAATCTCAGGAAATTCCAGGTGAGAGTTTCATGGCCTTCCAAGGGGATTTCTCTGCTAATTCCCAATTTTTGGGGGTTGTCTTGCACAACTTCAGCCTGGCAAAGTGCCTGACCTAAACCAGACTTTGCTCACAGGCAAATCATGTCCTCCTAACTGCAAATATCCCACAGATAATGAAGAAATTGCATTTTTTATTAACACCTTCAACCTTGTGTTGTTTTATAGGAGCTCCTGCAACACTGCAGAAAAAAAATTCATTCAAGCACTTCAGATTTTCTACTACATTTATTCCCAGCAGTGGCTAAGGCTGAGCTTCCCTCCCTCCCTATTCCAGTTTTCCCAAATATTCAAATTTCCCACTCTTTTAGGGAATAAAACAGACCCAAATTTGGTGAGGAGAGAGCAGAACAACTCACAGATTTGGGGAACAACACTGAGATTTGCAAAAAATCCAAATTGAGGATCCTTGTCCTACAAAATATGAAGAAGGGGATTATGGAACAGAGAGGAAAAGCTCATCCTTCCCTCTGGATCACCTTCCCAGAAAATAAAATGTAAAAAAAAACCCAGCCAGAAATGGATAAAGGCTCCTAGGAGCTCCATTATGAGGAAGAGAAAGAAATAATTTGGAAGTTTGATGCAATCCCCTGAAGCTGGACTGAATTCCTGGGTTAAATTCCTGGAGAAGCTGCAGGGACAAACCTCAACTCTGCAAAATTTTCAGGGAATTCAGTGTTCCTGTCCTGGTGTTGTGAGGAAAAGCTGCCATTTATCAAAGTCCCAGAGTCCTAGAAGGACTTCATGTTTTCCCCAAAGTGAACATTTCCATCTCCAATAATCCCCTATGATTTATAGGGTGAGAAACAGCTGGATGACAATTCATCTGAAATGAATTTTTTAAGGATGACAGAATAAGAAGGGGGCTTTTTCTTTTTCTTTTTTCTGTATGGGAAGATGGAGACAAATAATAAAAATGTTTTATTTATGAAAAATGCCTGAGCTGCTCAGAATTGAGTGCTGGTGCAATAAAGATGGTTGATAGAAGAAGAGACTTGGTTGTGAAATTTCAGAGATAGGGACTTTATTTGTGTGTTCAGAGGGAGATTAACACAAACCACTCAATGCTTGGGTGGTGCATGACTTGCTCCTGCCTTATTCCCTCAAACTCCTGTTAATCCAGAGTTTTAAAATGGAGTTTTAATAGTAAAGACCAAACTATAAAACTCGGACGTGGAATTATATTATATATAATATATATATGCCTAATATATATATATAATATATATATCCCTTGGGGTGTTTCTCTTGGGAATTTCAAGGCTCTGAGCTTGACAGCAACCCCTGCAGAGCAGCTCTGCTTCCTCCCATCCAGGCTGGGGCTGCTCTGTTTCAGCCACTTGGCTGGGTCAGAGGTACCAGACTGATTAAATGAGATTTTACAGCCTCTGGGAGCCCCGTCACAACAAATCACCAGCAAAGCCTCACCCAGCCCCAGCACCAGTGACTCAGGGCAGTGACAAAGATCTGAGTGTGTGTTTCACCCAGCACCACTGAGTCAGCTCCCAAATTCCCATTTAGGCTTGGCTTAAGAGGATATTGCACTTGTAGAGGTCAAAATGGGAATTAACTCTACAAAAATCTGAGTGTGTGTTTCACCCAGCACCACTGAGTCAGCTCCCAAATTCCCATTTAGGCTTGGCTTAAGAGGATACTGAACCTGTAAAGGCCAAAATGGGAATTAACTCTACAAAGATCTGAGTGTTTCACCCAGCACCACGGAGTCAGCTCCAAAATTCCCATTTAGGCTTGGCTTAAGAGGATATTGCACCTGCAGAGGTTAAAATGGGAATTAACTCTGCAGAGTGGAAAAGCCTGGGTGTTCTGTGGGTAGTTACAGGTCCTACAAAAGGTGGAGAACCTTCACTGCTGGAGGAGCTGCAGGTCCAAATGTGCTTCACCTCTTCAGGCAAAGCACTTCCTAAGGGGACAGGCTCCAATGTGGGTCATAATCCAATTAAAAACTGGAGGATCCTCCTGGTGGGACAGGGCTTGGAGCAGCCTGGGACAGGGGGATGGAATGGGATGAGTTTTAAAGTCCCTCCCAACCCAAACCACTCTGATTCTCTGAAATTTAGATTTAGCCCCTGATAAACCAACACCAGATTTGTTCTCTCCTCCTGTAGTTAAAAAATTCAGCTCTTCCTTCTCTTTTAATCCCTTTAATGTAAACAGAAGCAGGTCGTGGTGCAGCCAGTATAAAACTCAGAGTCTGTTTACTCCTGTGGGCTGGATAAACAATCTCACAGCGATCCTCCAGGTGACATTCTGCACATCAGAACTGCTTCCACACTCACTGTTCCTCTGCATCACCATCTATTTTGGGTTACCCAGATGGCTGAGGTGCTCTAGGACAATTTATAAGGAGGAATTCATGCCTTGGCAAGATGTGCCCACTGGCCCTTTTATTTTTTTTTTCCCCTCCGCACACGGCTGCGAGCCAGGATTTCAACTCAGCTAAATGAGACAAGCAATTAGGAACCTCCTGTGTTCCCACAACATTCCTCACTCTCCTCACCTTGTGGGGAAGGGGACAGGGGGGACATCAACCAACCTGTGCAAGGCAGGCAGCTGGGAGAAACCCCAAACCCCATCCATCACTCCCAAACTCCCAGCAGCAGCAGAAACAACGAACTCAGAGCCCCAGGGCACCTCAAATGTGGAAAAATGAGAGGGGGGACACCAATAAAGAGTCCAGCTGTCACATCCCATCCCTGGGAGTGCCCCAGGCCAGGCTGGATGGGGTTTGGAGCAGCCTGGGATGGTGCAAGGTGTCCCTGCCCATGGCACTTTAAGGTCCTTTTCAACCCAGACCATTCCAGGATTTCATCAATATTGAATTTCTCAAGGACAAGCAGCCTGCACTGGATCCATCCCTGGGGTATGTTCAGCTGGAAATCAGGGAGCTGAGGATCAGCCAAGCTCCCTCCAGGCCCCAAAGGAAGGAGGCTGGAGCATCAACAAGGAATGGAAACCACAGCTCTGCTCAGTCAGGAACACCAGCACACCAAGGCAGCCTTATATGGATTTAATAACCACAATTCCTGCCCTATTTCACCAGGATTGCAGGGATTCTCCATGCAGAATTCCTGCCTTATTTCACCAGGATTACATGGATTCTCCATGCAGAATTCCTGCCTTATTTCACCAGGATTGCATGGATTCTCCATGCAGAATTCCTGCCTTATTTCACCAGGATTACACAGGTTCTCCATGCAGAATTCCTGCCTTATTTCACCAGGATTACACAGGTTCTCCATGCAGAATTCCTGCCTTATTTCACCAGGATTACACAGGTTCTCCATGCAGAATTCCTGCCTTATTTCACCAGGATTACACAGGTTCTCCATGCAGAATTCCTGCCTTATTTCACCAGGATTACACAAGTTCTCTCCCCAAAATTCCTGCTTTATTTCAGCAGGATAACATGGGTTCTCTCCCCAGAATTCCTGCCCTGTTTTACCAGGGTTACACAGCTTCTCTCCCCAAAATTCCCACTTTATTTCAGCAGGATTACATGGTTTCTCTCCCTAAAATTCCTGCTTTATTTCAGCAGGATTACATGGTTTCTCTCCCCAAAATTCCTGCTTTATTTCAGCAGAATTACACGGGTTCTCCATGCAGAATTCCTGCCCTGTTTCAACAGGATTACACAGATTTTCCACCCACAACTCCTCATTTCCAGCACAGGGTTACATGGTTTCTCCACTCAGAAATTCCTGCTGTGTTTTGCAGGATTACACAAATTTTCTCCCACAATTCCTGCCCTGCTCCCAGCATGGGATTAAAGACACCTAATGAAGATTCTCATCATTTTTTTTACTTCTTTCCCATTATTCACCTCATGGCTGTGCTCCCATACGGACCTACAAGAGTATTCCAGTTCTCAGGAGTTTTTTTACTCAGACCTGGAAATTCACACTTCCAGCTTTTCCCAACACATTTTCTCCCAAACCTCTGTAAGAGACAGCAAAGAGGAATCACCCCCATTTTACAAATAAAAAGCTGAATTCTAGTGAGTCAGAACTCAAAGGCTTCATCCATCCAGTTTAAGGGCACAAACCACAGGAAAATAAATTCTCAGGGACACAAACCAAGATCTGGAGGGCACAAAAGTCATAAAACTTTTCCTCTGCCTTGACCAATTCCCAAAGTCCCTTCCAGTGCATTCCATCACTGCTGGATGTCACATGAAGCTTCCTGGGCAAATCCTGATTTCTTTCCTAACTCATTGCTGAATTTTCCCCCAGATTCTCTTGCAGGATCCACTCCTTCCATTGTGGCTGCTACAGGGTTCCTTTGAAAAATATTTTTACAGAGCAAAATAATTATTTACTTACGGTTTTCCAACCCAAAACTTGGATCAGAATTTCCTTTGGCTCAAGCCAGGTCTGTTCTGCCCCAGTAAATTCCCATTTTCTTTAAGTGGAGTAGAAGCTTGGACTTCTCTCCTGTTCAATGCACTGCCTGTTTTCCTCCAATATTCCTAACACAATTAGCATAACAAGATAAAGGAATCATCAAGTCCTTTCCCATTTTTCTTCCTTTGTAAAAGGACTGATGACAAACTGGGAATCAGGATCTCTATTGAATTACATTTGCCACAAAAGAGTTCATTAAGTAATAGTACATAATAAAAATCATCTGTCAGCTTGAGGGATTGACCAAATCCACTTAAGGGAACAGCTGGTTATTTTCTGGAGCACTCCAGAGCCAACGGTCAATATGTGCAAGGAGAAAGAGTGGGACACAAGGAAACAAGGAACAGGTCAGGGATTGGAATGCCAGGAGAGTTTCTGGGATTTCCTGCACAGCTGGTGAGGAATGGAGGTGAGATTTTGCCCATGGCAGCCCAATTTCCCCCTGATTTTTGTGCTGGCAGCAGCTCCTTTCACCAGGAAAAGGATCAGGGTGTGACAGACCTGGAGATGCTTCAACAAATCCTGGAATTTCATCATCATCAAATCATGGAGCATCATCAAATCATGGAATCCCAGGATCACTGAGGTTGGAAAAGAGAGAGCTGCAGGACCAGAGTCCAGCTGTGCCAAATCCCCACCTTGTCACCAGCCCAGAGCACTGAGTGCCACATCCATCCAAGGCATTCCTTGGTCACTTCCAGGGATGGGGACTCCAAACCTCTCTGGGCAATCCCTCCCTTCCAGTGCCTGACCACCCTTTCCATAAAGGAAAACAATTCTTATCTCATTTGCTTCTCCTGTGTTTTGCTCATGTGGAATTTGATTTAAAAAGGAAAACAATTCTTGTCTCATTTGCTTCTCCTGTGTTGTGCTCGTGTGGAATGTGTTTGGGGATTGTTTACCCACAGGTGATTGTTCCATTGGATTCTGCTGGGAGTTGTTTTCACTCTTTGGCCAATCAGGGCCAAGGTGTGTCAGGACTCTGGAAAGAGTCAGGAGTTTTCATTATTATCTTTTTAGCATTCATTGTACTCTTTAGTTAGTATAGTACAACATTCTTTAATATAAAATAGTATCATAAAATACTGAATTATCCTTCTGAGAGCATGGAGCCAGATTCATCACTCCTCCCTTTGTCAGGGCTTCCCTGCACATACAATACAGAATTACACCCATCCCAGCTCCTGCTGCCTGCAGTTGAGTCACCTCATCTGCATGGAAGCCTTGCAGAAAACCCACCCAAACAGTGCTGCTGATCTGGACTCCTTTCCTCTGGGACCAGACTCCCAGAACGCTCCCAGGAGCTGATTGTGCTGTGATTCAGGATGTGCTGTGGCTGGCACAGCGAGCAAACATGGAATTGTGAACCCAGACCCTTCAGGATTGACACTTCCAGCTGCTCTGAGCTGCCAGGCTCACATGTTGGAGGTGGCTCATTGATGTTGATGAGCCAGGAGCCAGTTCCTGCATCTTAAACTCCTGCTGATGCCTGGTGAAGGCTGGCTTAGAGCAGAGAATAGGCAGAGCTAAAGAATAAAGCAGGGATTTATTAAAAGGCCTCAATGGATCCACCTTGGGCAGCACAAGAGCCCAGCCAGGGCTACACCAAGGTGAACCAAAATGGACACAAAATGCACAAATGGTCACAGGGTCTCTTACTTTTTTAAGTTCTGCTCCATTTGCATATTGGAGTTAATTGTCCAATTACAGCTTTAGCCCATGAAGTCCCTTCATTCTTGTTTTTCTCTCTCCAGCCCACGTTGTTTGTGTTCTTGCACCTGAGATTTGGATCATTTGTCCTTGGTCACCAGCTAGAGGAGGAGTTGTTTTGTCTCCCTGTTCTGTGCAGAGAGCTCACCATCCCCTAATAGGAAGCTCAGAAGTACACACTAAAGCAGCACAAAACCTGAAAAATATCAAAGCTCAAACCTGAGGCATCACTGCAGCCTCCCAGCTGTGCTTTAAACACTGCCCTCCCAACAGCAGCATGCAGGGACTGACATGGGTAGGAACCTTGTACTACCAGGATCTCGTGCAGGGAGCAGATTCCAGGCTGGATTTATCAATCCAGCTGCAGGTGCAGGAGGGTGTCAGTGCTGCTGAACAGGGAAATCCATCTGACAGGAGCAGCATGCTCAGAACACATCCAAGGTTTGGGAATTTTATCTCCTCTTCTGAAACTCGGCCCTGCTCATCTTTCAGAGATGTTGCTGCAAAAGCAGAGCTGGGCAGAGATGTCTTATTGAACATCTCCCCCAGGGCAGGCAGCATCTCCTGGGTGAGGGAAGCATCCAGCTGAGGGATGAAGAGCAGGGAGCATCCAAACCCATCCCAACCCTTCCCACTGTGCTGTATTTGCAGGGATGCCCTGATGAAGGCAGGAATGATGCATCTGACTCCATGTCCTCAGAAGGCTAATTTATTGCTTGATAATACTATATTATATTTTAAAATATATATTATATTAAATAATAAAGATTTATATTATATAATTTATAGATATGATATATTATAATATTACATTATAATACTATATTATATTAAATTATATTAAATACTATATAATGCTATAGTATATTAAAACTTATATTAAAGTAAAAATACTATATCATAATATAATAATATTTGATTATTATTACAATACATATTATATTATATTATATTATATTATATTATATTATATTATATTATATTATATTATATTATATTATATTATATTATATTATATTATATTATATTAATGATACTTACTGAATGCTAAAAAGACAATAATAATAACTTTCCAGAGTCCTGACACAGCCTGGCCCTGATTGGCCAAAGAGTGAAAACAACTCCCAGCAGAATCCAATGGAACAATCACCTGTGGGTAAACAATCCCCAAACACATTCCACATGAGCACAACACAGGAGAAGCAAATGAGATCAGAATTGTTTTCCTTTTTAAACAAATTCCACATGAGCACAACACGGGAGAAGCAAATGAGATCAGAATTGTTTTCCTTTTCTCTGAGGCTTCTCAGCTTCCCAGGAGAAGAAACCTGGGCAAGGGGATTTTTCCAGAGAATGTGAATGGCACAGCCCTGTGCCCTCCTGGTGCTCCTGGTGGGATGTGCGGAGCACTCAGGCTCACTCTGAGTGCAGGGAGGGAGGGAAGGAGGCTCCAAAGGTCACCCAGTCCATTCCCCAGCCCGAGGCAGATCCAGAACATCTGCCCACATCTGGCACACAGCTGGCAGAGGTGGAGCTGAGCCTGCCCTGGGCAAAGACTCCCTGGATGCTTTAGTGCACATTCAGTGATTTCCTGAGCAAAAAGGAGATCCAGGCATCCCCTCCCAAATGTTCACTGCCAGCACATCCTGTCCCTGCACAGGGATCCTTAAACCCAACCTAAACCCAATCCCTGCCTTATTTGTGGATTTTCCCCCTCAGCTCCTATTCATGGAACAGTCCCTAAACCAGAGATTCTCCCACAAAAAATTCCAATTAATTGTCCAACACTGACTGGGGTGTCGTGGCCGTTTTGTTTGTTGATTTGGTTGGTTTTTTTTTAATTTAAACAAGATTATGTTTTCTTCCAGACAAATCAGCTGGGGATTAAGAGTTCAGTGCCCACCTACTGCTGCTCCTGGAGCTCTAATTCAAACTCCATTTTCACACAGAATTTGGTGCTATCAGAGCAAATTCTTCTTTTCTCCAGTTCATTTGTTCACGCTGAAGCAGATGAACATTAGTTAAAGGCTCATTCCCAGCTCCAATTCCAACCTCCTGGCTCACAACACAAGATTTTGAGAGCAGCTTCTTGCATCCACGAGAAACTGCTCCAAGCTGGCTGCCAGTGGTTCTGAGGGATTTGACAGGAATTCCAAAAAAGAGGGGAAGGAGTGCTTTTAATCCTGGCTATTGCAGCTCTGTGCAAATCTTCAGACACTGGCACAGCTCAGGGATAGGGAGATTTCCTGCCATTTTCCCAATTTTTTTCCCTGGCAGAGGAGGAAAATTTTTTTGATGAAGGGCTGAGCCCACCATCCTGCTCACTACAGCATCCACACCTGCTAAAAACTCCCTAAAAAATCCTGGAAACAGCTCCACCTCTCTTACCACCTGATCCTAAACATCCTGCACAATTCAATCTTCTCCAATGGATTCAAAATTGGAGTCATGGGGTGTAATTATTACCCCCTGTTAATGAGTTTTCTTGCAAATGCCCACGTGCTGCTGGGGCTCTCCTTCCCCATTTGTGCACTCCTGAATTAATCTTATTAGGAAGCACAATATTCCAAGCATTTATCCCTCACTTCCTTTCATTTGTATAAATATGTTGCTCTGCCATGTTCTCTAATTGCTTAACATCTGCTGGAAGGAAGAGAAAATAAACACATTATGGCAAGAACAAGCTGTGATGTCCTTTACAAATCAGAGTGGACTGAGAATTCCAGGAACACCACACTGCACAAGTCATCCAGCCATGAAGTGAGGAGGGTTTGGCACCAAGATTCCTGCCCTGAAACCAATCAGTTCATTTTTGGTTCAAGCGTGGATCCCTTCCAAGCCAGGATTTTCCATGATCCCAACTTCCTGACAGTGTTTTTGCCCGAAATCTGGGACAAGTGAGCCCAGCAAAGCCTGACAGAGCCATTTTCTCCTCAGCCACTGCTCTCAGCATCCTCAGCACTTACTCAGCTCTTTCCCCAGCAGCTCCTCAGCTGCCTGTGCCAGCACCCGTTTATTAAATGAACATTTCAGGGGACAAGGGATGACAATGGATTCATGGGGAGCCACTGGAGCCCCCTCAGCTCATGGGTGGCACTTAAAGAACCCCACAAAAACTGGGGGCAAACAGGAGCTGCAAACCCCTGGGCTTTCCCTACATTGGGAGAACACATCTGAACCCCAGGTCTGAGGCAGTTTTGGTGGAGTTTACTGAAAAAAACTGACAGAGACATGGCTTAGACCAGTACAAAACACCATAAAACTGGCCTAGAAGCTTTTGTTGGAGCAACAGAATAGTTAGAGTCTTAATTCCATTTCTCCAGCTCAAGAAATCCTGCTCCTCTGTCTCCTCTGCTCCAGCCTGAGTTTACCTCCTGTTTAAAAGGAGAAAACAAAGCTAATTTTAGCTAAAATCTGAAGTCACAGGGTGTAACGTGAAGCTGCTGTACATTACCTGTGCAGCACAATGTCACTGTGACAGAGCTGACAGTGCACTTGGATTTTATTGTGTGATTTCATGAATGACTATTAACCACTGCACTGAGCCCTGTAAATAGCAGCTCATTTCTGAGAGGTTTTTTTCTTTAAAAATGACTCCTTGCTGCTGCTGCCATTCCTTGTCTTGCTCTCTGAAGATGCCACTTATCAACTGGGGATTCAATTGTGTGCAAATGAAGAGTTTATTGACTTTACGATTTTCCCCTCCATATTTTGTAAGCTAAAGCCCAACCATTCACCCAGAAAGAAACATCTTGTAAAAAGGGAGGAGGAAAGATCTCAATTGCAAGAGATCTTTTATCCAAACTACAGCTTGTGGAGGCTGATATTCCTGGACAAAGCCAGGAGGGACACAGGGAAAAAAATGGGGGTGTTATAATGTAAATCAACTCATGTTGTGGCAATTTTGGACTCTGCACCTTCCTATATATTCATGAAACCCTTTTTGTCCCCTTCAGGGGATTCTCCTTCTCACAAACCCCACTGGCAGGGCCAGAAAACAGCAGCAAAATTCAATCTAACCAGAATTATTTTATCCATAAATAAGGCTCCAACCACCAGGAACATGAGTAGATAACACCAAACACAGAAACACGAGGAGATAATAGTGCAGATGCCAAGATAGGAGCATCCTTAATTGTCTGGATCTGGCAGGGAGAACAAACTCCTGTGCAGTTGGGTTTTCCTCCAGTTAATTCTTTGTGTCTGTGCTGGGTAGCCCAGCTGAGGGGGGGGAGGCAGCTTTGCTATCAAATCTTGGTTTTAATGAGCAAAAAATATTCTGTCTCTGCTCTGCAGGCACAGCTCCAGGGTAAAAGCCAGCCCTGCCTGGCTGGGAAATGGTTTTTTGTCAGGACAAGTTAATCCTGGCCAAGGAATCCTCCTTATCTCAGCTGCTCGGGGGAGCTCATCCCTGGGATGCTCAAAAAGGGAACTCGGGCTCTGGTGGGGGCAAAGCTGAGTTCACCACACCCAGCCCAGCTCCATCAGCTCCTCCTGCAGCATTTCCAGGCTGGAAATCAAATGGTTTCACTGGAAACCCCCAGGAACTGGGATCCTAATTCCCATTTGTTCAACACCTCCCAGTTCCCAAACCCAGCGCACTGTCCCAGCTCCCACTGCCCAGAGTGGTGCTGGCAGCACTGTCCAGATCTGGAGAACTGCACCAAGTGGGGGTAAAACTGAGTTAATTTAACCCAGCCCAGCTCCATCAGCTCCTCCTGCAGCATTTCCAGGCTGGAAACTGGAGTGGTTTCACTGGAAACCCTGCAGGAAATGGGATCCCAATTCCCAGTTGTTCAACATCCCCCAATATCCAAGAGGGGAAAGATTTCCAGATTTTCCTCGCTATTTGTGCTCTCTGCATGCCTGGCAGGAACACATCGTGCAATTCACCTTCAGTTTACAAATGGCCACACAACGGGGAGGGAAAAATAATGAAGCATGAAATGCAAACCCTGCATTGGAGGTGAACCATGAAACAGCAACAGCAGCACAGCTGTAGCCAGGGAAGAGCTCACACCCAGTCACAAGTGGGGAAAACTGGGGCCAGGGCAGCCCCCACCCCAAAAATGAGCCTTTAGAAAGGGCAGAGGAGTTGGTGGGGTAAATGGCACCCACCAAATTCTCTGTTTTGAGCTGCAGAAGCTGAAGGCACAAGGGTGGGGAGCACTTGAACAGTGACAAGGCTGCAGCAGGTCCAGAGTTACTCCTGACAGCAGCTGAGGAGCAGTTCCAGGGATGTGGAGCCAGAGCAGCTCTCTGTGGAAACACAGAGCAACTTCAGGGGAATTACTGGGGCAAAACACAGCCAGGGACACACACACAGCCTCAGCTTCCACCCCTGCTCCTTCCCAAGGCTTTGCTGCCTGGCACAGGCTCCAGGAAGCCCAGAGCTGCTCCCTGGCTGTCCCTCGTGTCCCTGTGAGTGCATTTCCAGTCACACACTGGGCTGGGCTGGGAGGGAATTTAAGGCTGATCCCATCCCACCCCTCCATGGGCAGGGACATCTCTGCTACTCCAGCCTGGCCTTGGACACTTCCAGGGATGGAGCCACAGCTTCTCTGGGAAATCCATTCCCCACCCTCAGAGGGAAGATTTTCTTCCCAAATTCCCATCTAACCCTGGCACCCTTTAGCTAAAGGCCATTCCCCTCTCCTGTCACTCCATGCCCTCATTCCAGCCAGGCACACAAACAGCTTCTCCTGCCTGCATCTGCTGTGGGAGACCTGAACCCAGAACACTCCCAGGTGCTGCACAGAAGCCAGGAAAGGATCAGAAGTCCTGGGGTAGCTCTGTTCTGGCCAGGGAGTGGTACCTGGGCAACCACAGCCACAGGGAGGCTTTGCTGTATTGGCCAAAAGAGAAAAACATAAGAAAAAAACAACCCAGGAGCTGGGGACAGCAGCAGCCTGCACAGATTTGGGGTTGCACTTCATGGATTACCAATCTTTGGGATTCACTTCATAGATATCAATCTTTGGGATTCACTTCATAGATATCAATCTTTGGGTTGCACTTCATGAGCATCAATCCTTGGGGTTGCACTCCATGGACATCAATCTTTAGGGTTGCAGTTCATGGATATCAATCTTTGGGTTGCACTTCATGGGCATCAATCCTTGGGGTTGCACTTCATGGGCATCAATCCATGGGGCTGCACTCCATAGACATCAGTCTTTGGGGTTGCAGTTCATGGATCTCAATCTTTGGGGTTGCACTTCATGGATCTCAGTCTTTGGGGTTGCATTTCATGGATATCAATCTTTGGGACTGCACTTCATGGATATCAATCTTTGGGGTTGCAGTTCATGGATCTCAGTCTTTGGGGTTGCACTTCATGGATATCAATCTTTGGGGCTGCACTTCATGGGCAAAATCATTGCCAAAACCCCTCACTTGGCTTAGGAGTCCTCTCACCCTCGTGTGGAAATGCAGCAGTTCTGGGCACTAAAATCTTGTAGCATTTGCCCCGGGAAATGGTGCAGAATCCTGTAGAAATCAAATCTTGCAGCATGGCACCACAGAGTGCCACGGGAATCCCATTGCTGTGTCCAGGAGCACATCTGGCCATGAGCCATGCCACTGGGAAAAGCCACCCCAAACCAATCCTGGAGAGCTCCTGAGCCACCTCCAGGACTGTGGTGCTGCCAGTGGGGTGGAACCACCTCAGGAAGGAGCTGCATGTTTTTCTAAGAGCACGCTGCTCACCTGAACTGCATCCAAGTTTGTATTTCAGAATGCAGCTCCCCAGCCCTGCAGCAAACACATCCCTGCCTCTCTGGACTGCCTGTTCTGGAAGGAGATCTGCTATCAGCTATCAATTGCAGTAGCAAGCATCTAATTTGACTTTGGCAGCAAGATGACAGTGTCTTGAATGCTAAATTACATCTGCAAAAAGGTCAAACCCCATGGATACCTGAGCATTTACATAATTCAAACAGCTCATCATCAGTTGCCTCTTTTTTTTTTTTTTCTTCTTTTTTTAAAGCTACTCCAAGGCAATGAATTTGCCATGACTTTCGGGAAAGTGACTTTTAGTGGGTAATGTTCTTGGGTTTGACCTTGTTTCTACGGTGTTAATTACTGCCATTATCAACTGCTTGCATCTTCAGAAAAAAAAAAAAAGGCAATTAGTTGTAGGAATCAGCCCTCCCCTACACGGGAGGTAATAAACCCGAAACCCCTGCCCTGGGAGGAGCAGCTCTGTGCAGCCTCCCATCACCTCCAGACTCTCCTCCCTTCATAAAACCACCCGGAGCTGCTCGGCAGCCTGGAGACGGAGTCATTCCTCAGCACTGCCACCACTCCTGGGCAACTTTTGCAAATCCTGATGCAGAAAACACTCAGCGTAATGAAAACGGATTTCTGTCCCCTGCTCATGGCTGGGCTTTCAGATCCCATTCCCATATTCCCATCTGATTTCCTGGATAACAAACACCAGTGATTTTCCATCTCAGTGCCTCAGTTTCCTTCCTTCTTCCTGGGAAGCTCAGCAGAGCCCAAATTCCATGGGTGCCCACCCTGAGGGCCCCTCAGCACCGCTGAACTCCTTCAACTTCCCTCACTGTTCATATTTGCAG
Organism: Molothrus aeneus; assembly: GCF_037042795.1. Taxonomy (NCBI): domain Eukaryota; kingdom Metazoa; phylum Chordata; class Aves; order Passeriformes; family Icteridae; genus Molothrus; species Molothrus aeneus. Next base: position 2,610,188 of record NC_089668.1, read on the forward strand.
ATGAATTACAGCTTTGTAATTCATCTTCCCCTTTTTTTCCCTACCTCTGTGTGTTAATCACCGTGATTATTTCTGGTAATTCCATTTTACAAATGCTCCTGGAAGCTCAGAGCAGTGGCTGCACTATCTGAAATGAAATCTCTGCTCAGGGAACTGAGGGTAGGGCAGGGGTTTTGGGAACAGGGATGGAATTGCGGGGAGTGGAAAAAAAGGGGAAAAAAAAGAAAATAAATAAAAAGAAAAGGAAAAAAGGAAAAGGGAAAAAGGAAAAAAGTAAAAGGGAAAAACAGGAAAAGGGAAAAACAGGAAAAGGGAAAAACAGGAAAAGGGAAAAAAAGGAAAAGGGAAAAAATGACAAGAAAAGAAAAGGACAAGAAAAAAAGGAAAAAAGGAAAAGGAAAAAAAAGGAAATAAAAATAAAGAAGGAAAAGGAAAAAAGAAAAGGGCAAGGTTTGCTCTGAGCGTGTCCATCCACTGCTCAATCAGGAACAAGAATTCAAACACCTTTGCAAATTCTGAACACCCTGAGCACCTGTGCCACCAAACCCATCGGGCAGCCCCTCCCTGCTCCTGTCACCTCAGCCAGCCCCTGTCCCACTGTGCCAGGGCTCCCATTCAGGGTCCCACTGAGCACCCTCTGCTTCCCTCCAAGCCCACTCCAGCACCTGAATTCTGCCTCTCTCTCAAACTGAAGAAAGAATCCAATTTTTTTCCTTGTCCAAGACCTGAAAACATGCTGGAAAGACATGGTTAGGGTTAATAAGTATCTCTATCAATAGAATATTCAATCAGTATGAATAACCATCAGATCTCTCCCCACCCTTCTGACTGATGATAGCTAAATTACTTCTAAATATAGCCCTTAAAATCTGCATTAATCCTGTCTGCTCAAACACGTTGGCTTTATTGACAGCATGAAGATATAAGCCAAGCACCTGCATGCAGCACGAGCTTATAAAACAGGAAATAAGAGCAATCCAGATGAAATGCAACTTCCATTAACCTTGGCTTTTTGTTTTCACTTCTCTGAATGCTCACAGTGCCACCAAACAATCGTTGCATTGCAGGCAGCTCTGGACTCCAGCCCTGTCAGAGAACTGCACAGCACAACCACCTCCATCCTCACCCCATCACTCTCCAGCCTGGAGGAAGAAAACGACAGGAACGGTGGATTTGTCTTTCCAAACCAGCTGTGGGGCTGCTGGGAGAGCAAACCAGCACTGGGAGATAAAAGGAACAATGGGAAGGTTTCCACTGATGGGTGAATGGAAAAAGAGATTTGATTTTACAAACAAACTTTAGGTTTGCTGAGAAATAAAATTAGATATTGAAAAATGAAAGAAACAATGGGGAAGAAAAAGCCCTTAATTCCGTAAGAATTAAAAATTCAAAGGGAGGGTTGTACATTAGAGGGGAATCTTTGGGATCAGGTGTTGTGGGAACTCTGAACCTCTCAAGTACCTCAGAAATGGGGAAAACCCCCTAAATTCCCTAAGAATTAAAAATTAAAAGGGAGGGTTGTACATTAGAGGGGAATCTTTGGGATCAGGTGTTGTGGGAAGTCTGAACCTCTCAAGTACCTCAGCAATGGGGAAAGAGAGAAGAGAAATGCAGCTGGGGAATTGGGATAAAAAGGAGGCTGCATCCTCCGAAAATTGGGGAGACCCCAGGGAATGCCCCATGGCCTCTCCCTTGATTGGAATAAAGTTCCAGGACTCCTCTGTCTCCTTTTTGGCCATAAACCTCTGGTGTTTGTGGATGGATTTTCCTGACAATAACAAGAGGGAGAAGTTCCTCTCAGGACACCAAGAGGTCAAGAACATCAGTGGCTGGATGGACCTGCAGTGTTGTATTTGTGGGGCTCCCAGACGAAGGAATGATGAAATCTGACTCCATGTTCTCAGAAGGCTAATTTCTTATTTTATTATATTATTGTTGATATAATTTTATTATTTTTTAAATTTATTCTAATCAACTCCACACCCACAATCCCAGTGCCATCATTCAGTTGTGGAAACCTTCAGGAGCAGCTCAGGCTAGATCCCTCAGCACCTGCAGCTGACACAAGGAGCCCATGGGAACATCTGGAGTCAGTTCCTTTTTTGCTCTGGGGTGAATTCCAAATGACTCCATGAACTCCTGGAGCCAGAGGTGAAGCTGACCCTGCTCCTGGCCCCTCTGAGGGCATCCTGTCCATCACACTCTGGGTTATTGCACAGAGCTGGGAGCTCTGGGCTCCTCGCCATCACGAGTAATTGGATTGCAAGAAAAGCACAGATCAACCTCCAAATAACATTTTTATCAATATCTGTCTGTTTACAGGTGTCTGTCATAACCTTCAAATACACTTAAATAACTCATTCATCCAAGCATTGAGCATGTGCTAGGGAGAAGATTGATCAAGCAAATGCAAAACTACTGCTCCAGGAAAAAGTTCATCAAAGAACCTCTACAGGTCCTGGAAATCCTCCCCTGGAGTGGCAGCATGGCTGGAATGGCCAAGGTTTTCCAACAGAAGAGGTGGGGCCAATGGAACAAAGATTCAGCCCAGAAACAATTCATATAAACAGCAATTCAACAATTCAAATAAACTGTTTCTTCACAAAACAGTTTATTTGAGATTCACTGCTGCTCTGGAACATCTCAGCTCAGTCCCATCATTCTCACTGCAATTTAAGGCTGGAGAATTACCCTGGTCAGTGGAAAAGCTCAAGGTTTCATCTGGATTCTCATATGCAAAGACAAACCTGTGGAAATGAAGAATGAGATCTTTTAGCCCCTCCCAAACCAGAGAGAATCCAACCTTCTGCTCCCAGGCTGTTTCAAGCTCCAGTGAACCCAAATCACGGCATCTGAGCTTCCACTCCAGAATTTAAGTCTGTCAAAACATCCCTCAGGCCAGCCCAACCTGTACAGCAAGAGCTGAGCTTGTACCTGAAGCCCAGAGTGATTTGTTTGCAATTCCTCAGCGCTGTTCTGGCTGCAGGAATGCTGATGTTCCCTCCCAACACAGAGCACCCTGGTTACTTCTGCTCTGTTATCCATGGCAGGGATGAAATCCAGCAGAGCCAGGCTCTAACAGCATCAGCACCTTTACTGTAAATGCACCAAGGAAGGGATGATGAATCTGACTCCATGTTCTCAGAAGGCTGATTTATTAATTTATTATACTGTATTAATTAAGGAATACTATACTAAACTGAAGAATACAGTGTGGAAACCCAGAGCACATGGAATATTTCCCTGTGTGCTCTGACCCCCAGGGCAGCACTGACTTTGACCCTCAGTCATGGAGAAAGTTTCCTAAACTCCAGAACAGACTGGAATCCACAAAAGTGTGAAATAGATTTTAGAGAGTAGTGTAGGTGCATCACTTAGGTGATAATTTAGGTTTAGGGATAATTGGGGAAATAAGGAAAATAGGGAAATGATTTAGGGATAATTTAGGGAAATTGAGGTTTTGGGATTTTTAGTATGTTGTGGATGGAAGCAAGATGGAGGGCACAGTGTGTCATCCTGGGTTTCTTCTTCATGCTTCTTCTTCCTCCTTCTTCATGGGTTTGGGTGGCATTTTGTAATTGGGTGGAAAAGTCTGCATTGTGGGCTCTGTGAGATCAGTTATTGGGTTAAAAAGGAAATAATCTAGGTGTCAGTTCTTCATTGGGTAGTTTAGCTTTAAAAGACCTTGGAACCAGAGATTGTTGGCCGTTCTGCGGTGCTTTTCCAGCATGCTGAGCCTGGTGTGGACAGCGTGCAAAACTCTAGATAAGATAATGAACAAGAGCCTGAAGATTGGAAAAGATCCAGTGGGCCTCCCTTCCCTGACACAAAACCACTCCAGGAGGGTCTCCTAAGGCTAAAAAGGTAACAATGAAAACTCGAGACTCTCTCCAGAGTCCTGACACAGCTGGGCCCTGATTGGCCAAAGAGTGAAAACAACTCCCAGCAGAATCCAATGGAACAATCACCTGTGGGTAAACCATCTCCAAACACATTCCACACGAGCACAACACAGGAGAAGCAAATGAGAGAAGAATTGTTTTCTTTTTCTCTGAGGCTTCTCAGCTTCCCAGGAGAAAAACCCCTGGGTGAAGAAATCCTGTTCAGAGACTGTGAATGCCACACACCCTCCCAGACAGCCCAAAGGAGCCGGGTCACCCCAGGCAGCCCCAGAAACCCAAACCCCAAACACAGCCCAGAACAGAGACCTTGGAGCCTCCTGCCTGACCCCAACACGAGCCAGGCTCTCCCTGCTGAAGGATCAGGGAATGATTTGGGTTGGAAGGGAGCTCAAAGCTCATCCAGTGTCACCCCTGCCACAGCAGGGACACCTCCCAGCATTCCCAAGCTGGTCACCTCAGGGATTCTCTTTTGAAGGCACCTCTGTCCCCAGCCCATGTGAAACCACAGGAGCTTGCAGTAATAGCTGTTGCATATTACATTTACAGAGCCCTTTGTCCAAGGATTACAGACTTTCCAAAACTTAATTAATTAATCTGTAACCCCCCTGCCCTCCATAAGGTGCACTAAATTCTCTGTCAGCATTTCCAGACTAAAGCACTATTTTACAGCAGTTATTAATTGGCTGTAGGTTTCAAGTTCCTCACCCAGGGAAAGATTCAGTTCCTGTCTTCTAAGCACAAAGCCCAAGTCAGGATTCTTGGGGCTTCGGCATTGTTTTGCTTTCCTGACATCAGACACAGCCAAGTAAACAGGTCAGAACCTCCTCATTTCACAGCTGCCATCAGCAGAGGACAGAGAAATGCAGATCATTAGAGAAGTGGCCATTTCACCCCTCACAGAAAATCCCAAATATTGTGCACAGCTGTGTCTGTGGCCTCACATCTCCAGCTGAATCTAGAGGGGTTTGCAGAGCTGAGAGAGCTCCTACACCTCAACACCAATCATCTATTGCTTAAAATATAAATATAAATTCTATAAAATATAAAAATATTTTAAAAATCAATATAAAATATTAAAATTATATAAATTCTTTTAAAATTATATAAATGAATTTAAATATTCCCAGATCCAGAGGTCTGCCAGGGCTGCGTCTGTGGGTCTGTGTGACAGAAGCATTTCTCCCTCTCTGGAGACAGCAGTGGGATTTTTAGAGGGTATGGAAAACAGGCACCTCTATTTTGTATTTATTGCAAGCAGATCACTGCATTTTCAGTGGTTGGGAAGTGAAGTGGAATGCACAGCTCTGTCTCTGCTCCAATGATCACAGGAGAGAGCTGGGACCACAGGGAGCTGGGCAAAGCTGGGCTGGGAAAAGCACTGGGAAGGGGTTGGGTGGAGGGAAAGAAAATCACCCAAGTGAGGTCCCAGAACCACAGATTCACTGGGTTGGAAGAGACCTTCAAGATTATCAAGTCCATGCCCCAACACCTCAACTCAACCCTGGCACCCAGGGCCACATCCAGGCTTTGTTAAAC